>NC_140579.1:799980258-801180258 GCF_964204655.1 Triturus cristatus | reverse complement strand
GTGTTTTTGTCTGTAATTTCGACCAATTCCTCAGGTCCCTCTGTTTCCGAAAAGAACACAGATAGTCGAAGTCTACGGAAAAATTCGGCTAGTTCAATTCTCAGGTCAAAGAGATTTGACCTATTCATCGGAACAAAGCCCAGTCCTTTCTTCAGAACATTTTCTTGTTGTCTAGAGAGGACTCTGTTACTCAGGTTTAGTATTTCCGAGTGTTCTTGCTCGTACTGGGTCTGGGTTCCTGTGCTGTCAGGTCTTCTCTGTTCGTTCTAAAGCAGACTTACTCATAGGTTAAACATCTTGAAACGACTGGCGGGGGTGAAGTGCTTACGGAATTAAGATGGAGCACTAGTACATAATCACCGTGGAAGTAGGATTATAAAATGTTACACTTACATATAACCATGGCGACAAGAGCTCCCTGCGACAGGGGATGTAGTTTGATGAACATCCAAGAAATGTTTTTATATAGATATATATCTTTTATTCAGTGTTTGACTACAGGACAGCACCTGAACACTGAGAGCTATATGATGCTAGTAGGCATCAAACAGTAGGTGAGCGTCATCATGATTCACAAGACTGAGTAAAATTTATGCCTCATCAAAACACCCGCTCCCATTACTTTATCTAAGAACAACACGCTAAAGAAAGGTTTGGTAGAATATAGATTATTAGGATTGGTGGCTAATACAACTGTAGAGTCACGGTCTCCCCACTTATAGACAACACCCTCTTGATGGTGATCACGTAGTGTGGTGAATACATGTTTTAGTGTTGTGGCAATTGTTATTGTTTTTGTTAAAATGGATTGAATAGTGAATTTCACTAAGCCCTAATTAGTGAGCACATAGACAGGTGGTACACCAACACTCCAACTGTAATTCAGCTAATATGAGCACGAGATGGGCTGTAGACAGGATTTTTTCATGTTATTTTAGGAAATATATGATATTGTCTTTTCCATGTCCCATAGAAAATCTACTGAAGTTGGAGTTAACACACAGACAGGTGAGTGCACTAGGCCTCACGTTTTGATGGGTTGCATGTAACACATGCACGGCTACACGGCAGGGACCTTAAAGAATAAGGCATAGAGACATAAAGCCCTGACGAAGGCCCTCAGACCCGACTGGGCTACCCATATGGGCCGAAACATGTCACACAGTTGAGGGTATATTTGAACAGAATTAAGTCCAAAATAACCCCAAAAATAAGTTTTTAGTGATACCATGAGTGCCCGTGAATAAAGGACTCAGAAAAGGGTACACTCATAGGTATTTTTAAATCTGATCTGGTTCCCTGCTTAACCAGTTATTCATTTATCTAAGCACTCCCATTACATCTTTGGTTGAGTCCGCCCAGAGAGTACCATCTTCTCTGGGTGTGGAGTATTTGCCTATGATGAAGGATGTCACGATTATGTGAGTGAGGCTTTTACTTCAATATCTTTGCTATTCCACCTGAGAAGTAGGTAGTTGAATAACATTCTAACACATCCTTAGATCGGGTTATTTTGCCAGTTTAACAGTAGTTGTTGATTGTGTAAAACAGCTATATGCAAATCAGTCTTCACCCTGTTCCTCTTGGGAACAGTCCAGCCCGAAATGCTAAGCTATGTCTTCCCTGGAACGGAAACAAGCATCCTCGGACAGGTTTCGGGCTAACAGCCCTCATCAGCCAGGCTAGCTTGAATCCAGTGGCAAAGTGAGCAAGGGACCCACTTCTGGGCATACCCTGCCAACTTAGGGCAAACAAAGCAAACACAAGGAGATGATGGAGGAAGTGCTGAAACTTTTCAAACACTCACCCCGTCACAGATCTGGGTTGAATCCATCATCATTCTTTAGCTCACTTTGCCACCCCAGTTCAGACACAGCTATATGCAAATCAGTCTTGACCCTGTGCCTCATGGGAACCGTCCAGATCGAACTGCTAAGCTATGTCTTCCCTGGACCGGAAATAAACATCCTGGGGCCGGTTAGTTTCAGCACTCCCTCCATCATCTCCTTGTGTTTGCTTTCTTTGCCCTAAGTTGGCAGGGTATGCCCAGACATGGGTCCCTTGCTCACTTTGCCACTGGATTCAAGCTAGCCTGGCTGATGAGGGCTGTTAGCCCGAACCCGGCCCCAGGATGTTTGTTTACGGTCCAGGGAAGCATAGCTTAGGAGTTCGGTCTGGACGGTTCCCATGAGGCACAGGGTCAAGACTGATTTGCATATAGCTGTGTCTGAACTGGGGTGGCACAGTGAACTAAAGAATGATGATGGATTCAACCCAGATCTGTGACGGGGTGAGTGTTTGAAAAGTTTCAGCACTTCCTCCATCATCTACTTGTGTTTGCTTTGTTCGCCCTAAGTTGGCAGGGCATGCCCAGACGTGGGTCCCTTGCTCACTTTGCCACTGGATTCAAGTTAGCCTAGCTGATGAGGGCTGTTAGCCAGAAACCGGTCCCAGGATGCTTGTTTTCAGTCCAGGGAAGACATAGTTTAGCAGTTCGGGCTGGACTGTTCCCATGAGGCACAGGGTCAAGACTGATTTCCATATAGCTGTGTCTGAACTGGGGTGGCAAATTGAGCTAAAGAATGACAAGGGATTCAACTCAGATCTGTGACTGGGCGTGAGTGTTTGAAAAAGTTCAGCACTCCATCCATCATCTACTTGTGTTTGCTTTGTTTGCCCTAAGTTGGCAGGGTATGCCCAGACGTGGGCCCGTTGCTCACTTTCCCACTGGATTCAAGCTAGCCTGGCTGATGATGGCTGTTAGCCAAAAACCGGCCCCAGGATGTTTATTTCCGGTCAAGGGAAGACATAGCTTAGCAGTTCGGTCTGGACGGTTCCCATGAGGTACAGGGTCAAGACTGATTTGCATATAGCTGTGTCTCAACTCGTGTAGCAAAGTGAGCTAAAGAATGATGATGGATTCAACCCAGATCTGTGACGGGGTGAGTGTTTGAAAAGTTTCAGCACTTCCTCCATCATCTTCTTGTGTTTGCTTTGTTCGCCCTAAGTTGGCAGGGTATGCCCAGACGTGGGTCCCTTGCTCACTTTGCCACTGAATTCAAGTTAGCCTAGCTGATGAGGGCTGTTAGCCAGAAACCGGTCCCAGGGTGCTTGTTTTCGGTCCAGGGAAGACATAGTTTAGCAGTTCCGGCTGGACTGTTCCCATGAGGCACAGGGTCAAGACTGATTTGCATATAGCTGTGTCTCAACTGGGGTGGCAAAGTGGGCTAAAGAATGACGAGGGATTCAACCCAGATCTGTGACTGGGGGTCAGTTTTTGAAAAGTTTCAGCACTCCGTCCATCATCTCCTTGTGTTTGGTTTGTTTGCCCTAAGTTGGCAGGGTATGCCCAGACGTGGGTCCCTTGCTCACTTTGGCACTGGATTCAAGCTAGCCTGGCTGATGAGGGCTGTGAGCCCGAAACCGGTCCCAGGATTCTCGTTTCCGGTCCAGGGAAGACATAGCTTAGCAGTTTGGGCTGGACTGTTCCCATGGGGTACAGGGTGAAGACTGATTTGCATATAGCTGTGTCTGAACTGGGGTGGCAAAGTGAGCTAAAGATTGATGATGGATTCAACCCAGATCTGTGTCTGGGGGTGAGTGTTTGAAAAGTTTCAGCACTCCATCTATCATCTTCTTGTGTTTGATTTGTTCGCCTTAAGTTGACAGGGCATGCCCAGACGTGGGTCCCTTGCTCACTTTGCCACTGGATTCAAGCTAGCCTGGCTGATGAGGGCTGTTAGCCCGAAACCTGTCCCAGGATGATTGTTTCCAGTCCAGGGAAGACATAGCTTAGCAGTTCGGGCTGGACTGTTCCCATGAGGAACAGGGTGAAAACTGATTTGCATATAGCTGTGTCTGAACTGGGGTGGCAAAGTGAGCTAAAGAATGACAAGGGATTCAACTCAGAGCTGTGACTGTGCGTGAGTGTTTGAAAAGTTTTAGCACTCCATCCATCATCTACTTGTGTTTGCTTTGTTTGCCCTGAGTTGGCAGGGTATGCCCAGACGTGGGTCCGTTGCTCACTTTTCCACTGGATTCAAGCTAGCCTGGCTGATGATGGCTGTTAGCCAATAACCGGCCCCAGGATGTTTATTTCCGGTCCAGGGAAGACATAGCTTAGCAGTTCGGTCTGGACGGTTCCCATGAGGCACAGGATCAAGACTGATTTGCATATAGCTGTGTCTGAACTGGTGTGGCAAAGTGAGCTAAGAATGATGATGGATTCAACCCAGATCTGTGACGGGGTGAGTGTTTGAAAAGTTTCAGCACTTCCTCCATCATCTACTTGTGTTTGCTTTGTTCGCCCTAAGTTGGCAGGGCATGCCCAGACGTGGGTCCCTTGCTCACTTTGCCACTGAATTCAAGTTAGCCTAGCTGATGAGCGCTGTTAGCCAGAAACCGGTCCCAGGATGCTTGTTTTCAGTCCAGGGAAGACATAGTTTAGCAATTCAGGCTGGACTGTTCCCATGAGGCACAGGGTCAAGACTGATTTGCATATAGCTCTGTCTGAACTGGGGTGGCAAAGTGAGCTAACGAATGACGAGGGATTCAACCCAGATCTGTGACTGGGGGTCAGCTTTTGAAAAGTTTCAGCACTCCGTCCATCATCTCCTTGTGTTTGGTTTGTTTGCCCTAAGTTGGCAGGGTATGCCCAGACGTGGGTCCCTTGCTCACTTTGGCACTGGATTCAAGCTAGCCTGGCTGATGAGGGCTGTGAGCCCGAAACCGGTCCCAGGATTCTCGTTTCCGGTCCAGGAAAGACATAGCTTAGCAGTTTGGGCTGGACTGTTCCCATGAGGAACAGGGTGAAAACTGATTTGCATATCGCTGTGTCTGAACTGGCGTGGCAAAGTGAGCTAAAGAATGATGATGGATTCAACCCAGATCTGTGACTGGGGGTGAGTGTTTGAAAAGTTTCAGCACTCCATCCATCATCTTCTTGTGTTTGCTTTGTTCGCCCTAAGTTGACAGGGCATGCCCAGACGTGGGTCCGTTGCTCACTTTGCCACTGGATTCAAGCTAGCCTGGCTGATGAGGGCTGTTAGCCCGAAACCTGTCCCAGGATGCTTGTTTCCAGTCTAGGGAAGACATAGCTTAGGAGTTCGGGCTCGGCTGGTCCCATGAGGCACAGGGTCAAGACTGATTTGCATATAGCTGTGATTGAACTGGGGTGGCAAAGTGAGCTAAAGAATGACGAGGGATTCAACTCAGATCTGTGACATGTGGTGAGTGTTTGAAAAGGTTCAGCACTCCATCCATCATCTACTTGTGTTTGCTTTGTTTGCCCTAAGTTGGCAGGGTATGCCCAGACGTGGGTCCCTTGCTCTCTTTCCCTCTGGATTCAAGCTAGCCTGGCTGATGAGGGCTGTTAGCCCGAAACCGGTCCCAGGATGTTTGTTTCCGGTCCAGGCAAGACATAGGTTAGCAGTTCGGTCTGGACGGTTCCCATGAGGCACAGGGTCAAGACTGATTTGCATATAGCTGTGTCTGAACTGGGGTGGCAAAGTGAGCTAAAGAATGATAATGGATTCAACCCAGATCTGTGACGGAGTGAGTGTTTGAAAAGTTTCAGCACTTCCTCCATCATCTCCTTGTGTTTGCTTTGTTTGCCCTAAGTTGGCAGGGTATGCCCAGAAGTGGGTCCCTTGCTCACTTTGCCACTGGATTCAAGCTAGCCTGGCTGATGAGGGCTGTTAGCCCGAAACCTGTCCGAGGATGCTTGTTTCCGTTCTAGGGAAGACATAGCTTAGCAGTTCGGGCTGGGCTGGTCCAATGAGGCACAGGGTCAAGAATGATTTGCATATAGCTGTGTCTGAACTGGGGTGGCAAAGTGAGGTAAAGAATGATGATGATTCAACCCAGATCTGTGACTGGGTGGTGAGTCTTTAAAAAGTTTCAGCACTTCGTCCATCATCTCCTTGTGTTTGCTTTGTTCGCCTTAAGTTGGCAGGGTATGCCCAGACATGGGTCCCTTGCTCACTTTGCCACTGGATTCAAACTAGTGTGGCTGATAAGGGCTGTAAGCCCTAAACCGGTCCCAGGCTACTTGTTTGTGGTCCAGGGAAGAAATAGCTTAGCATTTCGGGCTAAACTGTTCCCAAGAGGAACAGGGTGAAGACTGATTTGCATATAGCTGTGTCTGAACTGGGGTGGCAAAGTGGGCCAAAGAATGATGATGGATTCAACCCAGATCTGTGACTGGGGGTGAGTGTTTGAAAAGTTTCAGCACTCCATCAATCATCTCCTTGCGTTCGCTTTGTTCACCCAAATTTGGCAGGGTATACCCAGATGTGGGTCCCTAACTCACTTTGCCACTGGATTCAAGCTAGCCTGGCTGATGAGGGCTGTTAGCCCGAAACCGGTCCCAGGTTGTTTGATTCCGGTCCAGGGAAGACATAGCTTAGCAGTTCGGTCTGGAGTGTTCCCATGAGGCACAGGGTCAAGACTGATTTGCATATAGCTGTGTCTGAACTGGGGTGGCAAAGCGAGCTAAAGAATGATGATGGATTCAACCTAGATGTGTGACTTTGTGTCAGTGTTTGAAAAGTTTCAGCACTCCGTCCATCATCTCCTTGTGTTTACTTTGTTCGCCCAAAGTTGGCAGGGTATGCCCAGACGTTAGTCCCTTGCTCACTTTGCCACTGGATTCAAGCTAGCCTGGCTGATGAGGGCTGTTAGCCCGAAACCAGTCCCAGGATGCTTGTTTTCAGTCCAGGGAAGACATAGCTTAGCAGTTCGGGCTGGACTGTTCCCATGAGGCACAGGGTCAAGAGTGATTTGCATACAGCTGTGTCTGAACTGGGGTGGCAAAGTGAGCTAAAGAATGACGAGGGATTCAACTCAGATCTGTGACGGGGGTGAGTGTTTGAAAAGGTTCAGCACTCCATCCATCATCTACTTGTGTTTGTTTTGTTTTCCCTAAGTTGGCAGGGTATGCCCAGATGTGGGTCCCTTGCTCACTTTCCCACTGGATTCAAGCTAGCCTGGCTGATGAGGGCTGTTAGCCCGAACCCGGCCCCAGGATGTTTGTTTACGGTTCAGGGAAGACATAGCTTAGGAGTTCGGTCTGGACAGTTCCCATGAGGCACAGGGTCAAGACTGATTTGCATATAGCTGTGTCTGAACTGGGGTGGCAAAGTGAGCTAAAGAATGATGATGGATTCAACCCAGATCTGTGACGGGGTGAGTGTTTGAAAAGTTTCAGCACTTCCTCCATCATCTACTTGTGTTTGCTTTGTTCGCCCTAAGTTGGCAGGGCATGCCCAGACGTGGGTCCCTTGCTCACTTTGCCACTGGATTCAAGTTAGCCTAGCTGATGAGGGCTGTTAGCCAGAAACCGGTCCCAGGATGCTTGTTTTCAGTCCAGGGAAGACATAGTTTAGCAGTTCGGGCTGGACTGTTCCCATGAGGCACAGGGTCAAGACTGATTTCCATATAGCTGTGTCTGAACTGGGGTGGCAAATTGAGCTAAAGAATGACAAGGGATTCAACTCAGCTCTGTGACTGGGCGTGAGTGTTTGAAAAGGTTCAGCACTCCATCCATCATCTACTTGTGTTTGCTTTGTTTGCCCTAAGTTGGCAGGGTATGCCCAGACGTGGGTCCATTGCTCACTTTCCCACTGGATTCAAGCTAGCCTGGCTCATGATGGCTGTTAGCCAAAAACCGGCCCCATGATGTTTATTTCCGGTCAAGGGAAGACATAGCTTAGCAGTTCGGTCTGGGTGGTTCCCATGAAGCACAGGGTCAAGACTGATTTGCATAAAGCTGTGTCTGAACTGGCGTAGCAAAGTGAGCTAAAGAATGATGATGGATTCAACCCAGATCTGTGACGGGGTGAGTGTTTGAAAAGTTTCAGCACTTCCTCTATCATCTTCTTGTGTTTGCTTTGTTCGCCCTAAGTTGGCAGGGCATGCCCAGACGTGGGTCCCTTGCTCACTTTGCCACTGAATTCAAGTTAGCCTAGCTGATGAGGGCTGTTAGCCAGAAACCGGTCCCAGGGTGCTTGTTTTCGGTCCAGGGAAGACATAGTTTAGCAGTTCCGGCTGGACTGTTCCCATGAGGCACAGAGTCAAGACTGATTTGCATATAGCTGTGTCTGAACTGGGGTGGCAAAGTGGGCTAAAGAATGACGAGGGATTCAACCCAGATCTGTGACTGGGGGTCAGTTTTTGAAAAGTTTCAGCACTCCGTCCATCATCTCCTTGTGTTTGGTTTGTTTGCCCTAAGTTGGCAGGGTATGCCCAGACGTGGGTCCCTTGCTCACTTTGGCACTGGATTCAAGCTAGCCTGGCTGAAGAGGGCTGTGAGCCCGAAACCGGTCCCAGGATTCTCGTTTCCGGTCCAGGGAAGACATAACTTAGCAGTTTGGGCTGGACTGTTCCCATGAGGTACAGGGTGAAGACTGATTTGCATATAGCTGTGTCTGAACTGGGGTGGCAAAGTGAGCTAAAGATTGATGATGGATTCAACCCAGATCTGTGTCTGGGGGTGAGTGTTCGAAAAGTTTCAGCACTCCATCCATCATCTTCTTGTGTTTGATTTGTTCGCCTTAAGTTGACAGGGCATGCCCAGACGTGGGTCCCTTGCTCACTTTGCCACTGGATTCAAGCTAGCCTGGCTGATGAGGGCTGTTAGCCCGAAACCTATCCCAGGATGCTTGTTTCCAGTCCAGGGAAGACATAGCTTAGCAGTTCGGGCTGGACTGTTCCCATGAGGAACAGGGTGAAAACTGATTTGCATATAGCTGTGTCTGAACTGGGGTGGCAAAGTGAGGTAAAGAAAGATGATAGATTCAACCCAGATCTGTGACTGGGGGTGAGTTTTTGAAAAGTTTCAGCATCCCATCCATCATCTCCTTGTGTTTGCTTTGTTCGCCCTAAGTTGACAGGGCATGCCCAGACGTGGGTCCCTTGCTCACTTTGCCACTGGATTCAAGCTAGCCTGGCTGATGAGGGCTGTTAGCCCGAACCCGGCCGCAGGACGTTTGTTTCCGGTCCAGGGAAGACATAGCTTAACAGTTCGGTCTGGACGGTTCCCATGAGGCACAGGGTCAAGACTGATTTGCATATAGCTGTGTCTGAACTGGGGTGGCAAAGTGAGCTAAAGAATGATGATGGATTCAACCCAGATCTGTGACGGGGTGAGTGTTTGAAAAGTTTCAGCACTTCCTCCATCATCTACTTGTGTTTGATTTGTTCGCCTTAAGTTGGCAGGGTATGCCCAGACGTGGGTCCCTTGCTCACTTTGGCACTGGATTCAAGCTAGCCTGGCTGATGAGGGCTGTGAGCCCGAAACCGGTCCCAGGATTCTCGTTTCCGGTCCAGGGAAGACATAGCTTAGCAGTTTGGGCTGGACTGTTCCCATGAGGTACAGGGTGAAGACTGATTTGCATATAGCTGTGTCTGAACTGGGGTGGCAAAGTGAGCTAAAGATTGATGATGGATTCAACCCAGATCTGTGTCTGGGGGTGAGTGTTTGAAAAGTTTCAGCACTCCATGTATCATCTTCTTGTGTTTGATTTGTTCGCCTTAAGTTGACAGGGCATGCCCAGACGTGGGTCCCTTGCTCACTTTGCCACTGGATTCAAGCTAGCCTGGCTGATGAGGGCTGTTAGCCCGAAACCTGTCCCAGGATGATTGTTTCCAGTCCAGGGAAGACATAGCTTAGCAGTTCGGGCTGGACTGTTCCCATGAGGAACAGGGTGAAAACTGATTTGCATATAGCTGTGTCTGAACTGGGGTGGCAAAGTGAGCTAAAGAATGACAAGGGATTCAACTCAGATCTGTGACTGTGCGTGAGTGTTTGAAAAGTTTTAGCACTCCATCCATCATCTACTTGTGTTTGCTTTGTTTGCCCTGAGTTGGCAGGGTATGCCCAGACGTGGGTCCGTTGCTCACTTTTCCACTGGATTCAAGCTAGCCTGGCTGATGATGGCTGTTAGCCAATAACCGGCCCCAGGATGTTTATTTCCGGTCCAGGGAAGACATAGCTTAGCAGTTCGGTCTGGACGGTTCCCATGAGGCACAGGGTCAAGACTGATTTGCATATAGCTGTGTCTGAACTGGTGTGGCAAAGTGAGCTAAGAATGATGATGGATTCAACCCAGATCTGTGACGGGGTGAGTGTTTGAAAAGTTTCAGCACTTCCTCCATCATCTACTTGTGTTTGCTTTGTTCGCCCTAAGTTGGCAGGGCATGCCCAGACGTGGGTCCCTTGCTCACTTTGCCACTGAATTCAAGTTAGCCTAGCTGATGAGCGCTGTTAGCCAGAAACCGGTCCCAGGATGCTTGTTTTCAGTCCAGGGAAGACATAGTTTAGCAATTCAGGCTGGACTGTTCCCATGAGGCACAGGGTCAAGACTGATTTGCATATAGCTCTGTCTGAACTGGGGTGGCAAAGTGAGCTAACGAATGACGAGGGATTCAACCCAGATCTGTGACTGGGGGTCAGCTTTTGAAAAGTTTCAGCACTCCGTCCATCATCTCCTTGTGTTTGGTTTGTTTGCCCTAAGTTGGCAGGGTATGCCCAGACGTGGGTCCCTTGCTCACTTTGGCACTGGATTCAAGCTAGCCTGGCTGATGAGGGCTGTGAGCCCGAAACCGGTCCCAGGATTCTCGTTTCCGGTCCAGGAAAGACATAGCTTAGCAGTTTGGGCTGGACTGTTCCCATGAGGAACAGGGTGAAAACTGATTTGCATATCGCTGTGTCTGAACTGGCGTGGCAAAGTGAGCTAAAGAATGATGATGGATTCAACCCAGATCTGTGACTGGGGGTGAGTGTTTGAAAAGTTTCAGCACTCCATCCATCATCTTCTTGTGTTTGCTTTGTTCGCCCTAAGTTGACAGGGCATGCCCAGACGTGGGTCCGTTGCTCACTTTGCCACTGGATTCAAGCTAGCCTGGCTGATGAGGGCTGTTAGCCCGAAACCTGTCCCAGGATGCTTGTTTCCAGTCTAGGGAAGACATAGCTTAGGAGTTCGGGCTCGGCTGGTCCCATGAGGCACAGGGTCAAGACTGATTTGCATATAGCTGTGATTGAACTGGGGTGGCAAAGTGAGCTAAAGAATGACGAGGGATTCAACTCAGATCTGTGACATGTGGTGAGTGTTTGAAAAGGTTCAGCACTCCATCCATCATCTACTTGTGTTTGCTTTGTTTGCCCTAAGTTGGCAGGGTATGCCCAGACGTGGGTCCCTTGCTCTCTTTCCCTCTGGATTCAAGCTAGCCTGGCTGATGAGGGCTGTTAGCCCGAAACCGGTCCCAGGATGTTTGTTTCCGGTCCAGGCAAGACATAGGTTAGCAGTTCGGTCTGGACGGTTCCCATGAGGCACAGGGTCAAGACTGATTTGCATATAGCTGTGTCTGAACTGGGGTGGCAAAGTGAGCTAAAGAATGATAATGGATTCAACCCAGATCTGTGACGGAGTGAGTGTTTGAAAAGTTTCAGCACTTCCTCCATCATCTCCTTGTGTTTGCTTTGTTTGCCCTAAGTTGGCAGGGTATGCCCAGAAGTGGGTCCCTTGCTCACTTTGCCACTGGATTCAAGCTAGCCTGGCTGATGAGGGCTGTTAGCCCGAAACCTGTCCGAGGATGCTTGTTTCCGTTCTAGGGAAGACATAGCTTAGCAGTTCGGGCTGGGCTGGTCCAATGAGGCACAGGGTCAAGAATGATTTGCATATAGCTGTGTCTGAACTGGGGTGGCAAAGTGAGGTAAAGAATGCTGATGATTCAACCCAGATCTGTGACTGGGTGGTGAGTCTTTAAAAAGTTTCAGCACTTCGTCCATCATCTCCTTGTGTTTGCTTTGTTCGCCTTAAGTTGGCAGGGTATGCCCAGACATGGGTCCCTTGCTCACTTTGCCACTGGATTCAAACTAGTGTGGCTGATAAGGGCTGTAAGCCCTAAACCGGTCCCAGGCTACTTGTTTGTGGTCCAGGGAAGAAATAGCTTAGCATTTCGGGCTAAACTGTTCCCAAGAGGAACAGGGTGAAGACTGATTTGCATATAGCTGTGTCTGAACTGGGGTGGCAAAGTGGGCCAAAGAATGATGATGGATTCAACCCAGATCTGTGACTGGGGGTGAGTGTTTGAAAAGTTTCAGCACTCCATCAATCATCTCCTTGCGTTCGCTTTGTTCACCCAAATTTGGCAGGGTATACCCAGATGTGGGTCCCTAACTCACTTTGCCACTGGATTCAAGCTAGCCTGGCTGATGAGGGCTGTTAGCCCGAAACCGGTCCCAGGTTGTTTGTTTCCGGTCCAGGGAAGACATAGCTTAGCAGTTCGGTCTGGAGTGTTCCCATGAGGCACAGGGTCAAGACTGATTTGCATATAGCTGTGTCTGAACTGGGGTGGCAAAGCGAGCTAAAGAATGATGATGGATTCAACCTAGATGTGTGACTTTGTGTCAGTGTTTGAAAAGTTTCAGCACTCCGTCCATCATCTCCTTGTGTTTACTTTGTTCGCCCAAAGTTGGCAGGGTATGCCCAGACGTTAGTCCCTTGCTCACTTTGCCACTGGATTCAAGCTAGCCTGGCTGATGAGGGCTGTTAGCCCGAAACCAGTCCCAGGATGCTTGTTTTCAGTCCAGGGAAGACATAGCTTAGCAGTTCGGGCTGGACTGTTCCCATGAGGCACAGGGTCAAGAGTGATTTGCATACAGCTGTGTCTGAACTGGGGTGGCAAAGTGAGCTAAAGAATGACGAGGGATTCAACTCAGATCTGTGACGGGGGTGAGTGTTTGAAAAGGTTCAGCACTCCATCCATCATCTACTTGTGTTTGTTTTGTTTTCCCTAAGTTGGCAGGGTATGCCCAGATGTGTGTCCCTTGCTCACTTTCCCACTGGATTCAAGCTAGCCTGGCTGATGAGGGCTGTTAGCCCGAACCCGGCCCCAGGATGTTTGTTTACGGTTCAGGGAAGACATAGCTTAGGAGTTCGGTCTGGACAGTTCCCATGAGGCACAGGGTCAAGACTGATTTGCATATAGCTGTGTCTGAACTGGGGTGGCAAAGTGAGCTAAAGAATGATGATGGATTCAACCCAGATCTGTGACGGAGTGAGTGTTTGAAAAGTTTCAGCACTTCCTCCATCATCTCCTTGTGTTTGCTTTGTTTGCCCTAAGTTGGCAGGGTATGCCCAGAAGTGGGTCCCTTGCTCACTTTGCCACTGGATTCAAGCTAGCCTGGCTGATGAGGGCTGTTAGCCCGAAACCTGTCCGAGGATGCTTGTTTCCGTTCTAGGGAAGACATAGCTTAGCAGTTCGGGCTGGGCTGGTCCAATGAGGCACAGGGTCAAGAATGATTTGCATATAGCTGTGTCTGAACTGGGGTGGCAAAGTGAGGTAAAGAATGCTGATGATTCAACCCAGATCTGTGACTGGGTGGTGAGTCTTTAAAAAGTTTCAGCACTTCGTCCATCATCTCCTTGTGTTTGCTTTGTTCGCCTTAAGTTGGCAGGGTATGCCCAGACATGGGTCCCTTGCTCACTTTGCCACTGGATTCAAACTAGTGTGGCTGATAAGGGCTGTAAGCCCTAAACCGGTCCCAGGCTACTTGTTTGTGGTCCAGGGAAGAAATAGCTTAGCATTTCGGGCTAAACTGTTCCCAAGAGGAACAGGGTGAAGACTGATTTGCATATAGCTGTGTCTGAACTGGGGTGGCAAAGTGGGCCAAAGAATGATGATGGATTCAACCCAGATCTGTGACTGGGGGTGAGTGTTTGAAAAGTTTCAGCACTCCATCAATCATCTCCTTGCGTTCGCTTTGTTCACCCAAATTTGGCAGGGTATACCCAGATGTGGGTCCCTAACTCACTTTGCCACTGGATTCAAGCTAGCCTGGCTGATGAGGGCTGTTAGCCCGAAACCGGTCCCAGGTTGTTTGTTTCCGGTCCAGGGAAGACATAGCTTAGCAGTTCGGTCTGGAGTGTTCCCATGAGGCACAGGGTCAAGACTGATTTGCATATAGCTGTGTCTGAACTGGGGTGGCAAAGCGAGCTAAAGAATGATGATGGATTCAACCTAGATGTGTGACTTTGTGTCAGTGTTTGAAAAGTTTCAGCACTCCGTCCATCATCTCCTTGTGTTTACTTTGTTCGCCCAAAGTTGGCAGGGTATGCCCAGACGTTAGTCCCTTGCTCACTTTGCCACTGGATTCAAGCTAGCCTGGCTGATGAGGGCTGTTAGCCCGAAACCAGTCCCAGGATGCTTGTTTTCAGTCCAGGGAAGACATAGCTTAGCAGTTCGGGCTGGACTGTTCCCATGAGGCACAGGGTCAAGAGTGATTTGCATACAGCTGTGTCTGAACTGGGGTGGCAAAGTGAGCTAAAGAATGACGAGGGATTCAACTCAGATCTGTGACGGGGGTGAGTGTTTGAAAAGGTTCAGCACTCCATCCATCATCTACTTGTGTTTGTTTTGTTTTCCCTAAGTTGGCAGGGTATGCCCAGATGTGTGTCCCTTGCTCACTTTCCCACTGGATTCAAGCTAGCCTGGCTGATGAGGGCTGTTAGCCCGAACCCGGCCCCAGGATGTTTGTTTACGGTTCAGGGAAGACATAGCTTAGGAGTTCGGTCTGGACAGTTCCCATGAGGCACAGGGTCAAGACTGATTTGCATATAGCTGTGTCTGAACTGGGGTGGCAAAGTGAGCTAAAGAATGATGATGGATTCAACCCAGATCTGTGACGGGGTGAGTGTTTGAAAAGTTTCAGCACTTCCTCCATCATCTACTTGTGTTTGCTTTGTTCGCCCTAAGTTGGCAGGGCATGCCCAGACGTGGGTCCCTTGCTCACTTTGCCACTGGATTCAAGTTAGCCTAGCTGATGAGGGCTGTTAGCCAGAAACCGGTCCCAGGATGCTTGTTTTCAGTCCAGGGAAGACATAGTTTAGCAGTTCGGGCTGGACTGTTCCCATGAGGCACAGGGTCAAGACTGATTTCCATATAGCTGTGTCTGAACTGGGGTGGCAAATTGAGCTAAAGAATGACAAGGGATTCAACTCAGCTCTGTGACTGGGCGTGAGTGTTTGAAAAGGTTCAGCACTCCATCCATCATCTACTTGTGTTTGCTTTGTTTGCCCTAAGTTGGCAGGGTATGCCCAGACGTGGGTCCGTTGCTCACTTTCCCACTGGATTCAAGCTAGCCTGGCTCATGATGGCTGTTAGCCAAAAACCGGCCCCATGATGTTTATTTCCGGTCAAGGGAAGACATAGCTTAGCAGTTCGGTCTGGACGGTTCCCATGAAGCACAGGGTCAAGACTGATTTGCATAAAGCTGTGTCTGAACTGGCGTAGCAAAGTGAGCTAAAGAATGATGATGGATTCAACCCAGATCTGTGACGGGGTGAGTGTTTGAAAAGTTTCAGCACTTCCTCTATCATCTTCTTGTGTTTGCTTTGTTCGCCCTAAGTTGGCAGGGCATGCCCAGACGTGGGTCCCTTGCTCACTTTGCCACTGAATTCAAGTTAGCCTAGCTGATGAGGGCTGTTAGCCAGAAACCGGTCCCAGGGTGCTTGTTTTCGGTCCAGGGAAGACATAGTTTAGCAGTTCCGGCTGGACTGTTCCCATGAGGCACAGAGTCAAGACTGATTTGCATATAGCTGTGTCTGAACTGGGATGGCAAAGTGGGCTAAAGAATGACGAGGGATTCAACCCAGATCTGTGACTGGGGGTCAGTTTTTGAAAAGTTTCAGCACTCCGTCCATCATCTCCTTGTGTTTGGTTTGTTTGCCCTAAGTTGGCAGGGTATGCCCAGACGTGGGTCCCTTGCTCACTTTGGCACTGGATTCAAGCTAGCCTGGCTGAAGAGGGCTGTGAGCCCGAAACCGGTCCCAGGATTCTCGTTTCCGGTCCAGGGAAGACATAACTTAGCAGTTTGGGCTGGACTGTTCCCATGAGGTACAGGGTGAAGACTGATTTGCATATAGCTGTGTCTGAACTGGGGTGGCAAAGTGAGCTAAAGATTGATGATGGATTCAACCCAGATCTGTGTCTGGGGGTGAGTGTTCGAAAAGTTTCAGCACTCCATCCATCATCTTCTTGTGTTTGATTTGTTCGCCTTAAGTTGACAGGGCATGCCCAGACGTGGGTCCCTTGCTCACTTTGCCACTGGATTCAAGCTAGCCTGGCTGATGAGGGCTGTTAGCCCGAAACCTATCCCAGGATGCTTGTTTCCAGTCCAGGGAAGACATAGCTTAGCAGTTCGGGCTGGACTGTTCCCATGAGGAACAGGGTGAAAACTGATTTGCATATAGCTGTGTCTGAACTGGGGTGGCAAAGTGAGGTAAAGAAAGATGATAGATTCAACCCAGATCTGTGACTGGGGGTGAGTTTTTGAAAAGTTTCAGCATCCCATCCATCATCTCCTTGTGTTTGCTTTGTTCGCCCTAAGTTGACAGGGCATGCCCAGACGTGGGTCCCTTGCTCACTTTGCCACTGGATTCAAGCTAGCCTGGCTGATGAGGGCTGTTAGCCCGAACCCGGCCGCAGGACGTTTGTTTCCGGTCCAGGGAAGACATAGCTTAACAGTTCGGTCTGGACGGTTCCCATGAGGCACAGGGTCAAGACTGATTTGCATATAGCTGTGTCTGAACTGGGGTGGCAAAGTGAGCTAAAGAATGATGATGGATTCAACCCAGATCTGTGACGGGGTGAGTGTTTGAAAAGTTTCAGCACTTCCTCCATCATCTACTTGTGTTAGCTTTGTTCGCCCTAAGTTGGCAGGGTATGCCCAGACGTGGGTCCCTTGCTCTCTTTCCCTCTGGATTCAAGCTAGCCTGGCTGATGAGGGCTGTTAGCCCGAAACCGGTCCCAGGATGTTTGTTTCCGGTCCAGGCAAGATATAGGTTAGCAGTTCGGTCTGGACGGTTCCCATGAGGCACAGGGTCAAGACTGATTTGCATATAGCTG
Source organism: Triturus cristatus (assembly GCF_964204655.1). NCBI lineage: Eukaryota > Metazoa > Chordata > Amphibia > Caudata > Salamandridae > Triturus > Triturus cristatus. The sequence goes on along the minus strand of NC_140579.1, from coordinate 801,163,350 downwards.
TGTCTGAACTGGGGTGGCAAAGTGAGCTAAAGAATGATAATGGATTCAACCCAGATCTGTGACGGAGTGAGTGTTTGAAAAGTTTCAGCACTTCCTCCATCATCTCCTTGTGTTTGCTTTGTTTGCCCTAAGTTGGCAGGGTATGCCCAGAAGTGGGTCCCTTGCTCACTTTGCCACTGGATTCAAGCTAGCCTGGCTGATGAGGGCTGTTAGCCCGAAACCTGTCCGAGGATGCTTGTTTCCGTTCTAGGGAAGACATAGCTTAGCAGTTCGGGCTGGGCTGGTCCAATGAGGCACAGGGTCAAGAATGATTTGCATATAGCTGTGTCTGAACTGGGGTGGCAAAGTGAGGTAAAGAATGATGATGATTCAACCCAGATCTGTGACTGGGTGGTGAGTCTTTAAAAAGTTTCAGCACTTCGTCCATCATCTCCTTGTGTTTGCTTTGTTCGCCTTAAGTTGGCAGGGTATGCCCAGACATGGGTCCCTTGCTCACTTTGCCACTGGATTCAAACTAGTGTGGCTGATAAGGGCTGTAAGCCCTAAACCGGTCCCAGGCTACTTGTTTGTGGTCCAGGGAAGAAATAGCTTAGCATTTCGGGCTAAACTGTTCCCAAGAGGAACAGGGTGAAGACTGATTTGCATATAGCTGTGTCTGAACTGGGGTGGCAAAGTGGGCCAAAGAATGATGATGGATTCAACCGAGATCTGTGACTGGGGGTGAGTGTTTGAAAAGTTTCAGCACTCCATCAATCATCTCCTTGCGTTCGCTTTGTTCACCCAAATTTGGCAGGGTATACCCAGATGTGGGTCCCTAACTCACTTTGCCACTGGATTCAAGCTAGCCTGGCTGATGAGGGCTGTTAGCCCGAAACCGGTCCCAGGTTGTTTGTTTCCGGTCCAGGGAAGACATAGCTTAGCAGTTCGGTCTGGAGTGTTCCCATGAGGCACAGGGTCAAGACTGATTGCATATAGCTGTGTCTGAACTGGGGTGGCAAAGCGAGCTAAAGAATGATGATGGATTCAACCTAGATGTGTGACTTTGTGTCAGTGTTTGAAAAGTTTCAGCACTCCGTCCATCATCTCCTTGTGTTTACTTTGTTCGCCCAAAGTTGGCAGGGTATGCCCAGACGTTAGTCCCTTGCTCACTTTGCCACTGGATTCAAGCTAGCCTGGCTGATGAGGGCTGTTAGCCCGAAACCAGTCCCAGGATGCTTGTTTTCAGTCCAGGGAAGACATAGCTTAGCAGTTCGGGCTGGACTGTTCCCATGAGGCACAGGGTCAAGAGTGATTTGCATACAGCTGTGTCTGAACTGGGGTGGCAAAGTGAGCTAAAGAATGACGAGGGATTCAACTCAGATCTGTGACGGGGGTGAGTGTTTGAAAAGGTTCAGCACTCCATCCATCATCTACTTGTGTTTGTTTTGTTTTCCCTAAGTTGGCAGGGTATGCCCAGATGTGGGTCCCTTGCTCACTTTCCCACTGGATTCAAGCTAGCCTGGCTGATGAGGGCTGTTAGCCCGAACCCGGCCCCAGGATGTTTGTTTACGGTCCAGGGAAGACATAGCTTAGGAGTTCGGTCTGGACAGTTCCCATGAGGCACAGGGTCAAGACTGATTTGCATATAGCTGTGTCTGAACTGGGGTGGCAAAGTGAGCTAAAGAATGATGATGGATTCAACCCAGATCTGTGACGGGGTGAGTGTTTGAAAAGTTTCAGCACTTCCTCCATCATCTACTTGTGTTTGCTTTGTTCGCCCTAAGTTGGCAGGGCATGCCCAGACGTGGGTCCCTTGCTCACTTTGCCACTGGATTCAAGTTAGCCTAGCTGATGAGGGCTGTTAGCCAGAAACCGGTCCCAGGATGCTTGTTTTCAGTCCAGGGAAGACATAGTTTAGCAGTTCGGGCTGGACTGTTCCCATGAGGCACAGGGTCAAGACTGATTTCCATATAGCTGTGTCTGAACTGGGGTGGCAAATTGAGCTAAAGAATGACAAGGGATTCAACTCAGATCTGTGACTGGGCGTGAGTGTTTGAAAAGGTTCAGCACTCCATCCATCATCTACTTGTGTTTGCTTTGTTTGCCCTAAGTTGGCAGGGTATGCCCAGACGTGGGTCCGTTGCTCACTTTCCCACTGGATTCAAGCTAGCCTGGCTCATGATGGCTGTTAGCCAAAAACCGGCCCCATGATGTTTATTTCCGGTCAAGGGAAGACATAGCTTAGCAGTTCGGTCTGGACGGTTCCCATGAAGCACAGGGTCAAGACTGATTTGCATAAAGCTGTGTCTGAACTGGCGTAGCAAAGTGAGCTAAAGAATGATGATGGATTCAACCCAGATCTGTGACGGGGTGAGTGTTTGAAAAGTTTCAGCACTTCCTCTATCATCTTCTTGTGTTTGCTTTGTTCGCCCTAAGTTAGCAGGGCATGCCCAGACGTGGGTCCCTTGCTCACTTTGCCACTGAATTCAAGTTAGCCTAGCTGATGAGGGCTGTTAGCCAGAAACCGGTCCCAGGGTGCTTGTTTTCGGTCCAGGGAAGACATAGTTTAGCAGTTCCGGCTGGACTGTTCCCATGAGGCACAGAGTCAAGACTGATTTGCATATAGCTGTGTCTGAACTGGGGTGGCAAAGTGGGCTAAAGAATGACGAGGGATTCAACCCAGATCTGTGACTGGGGGTCAGTTTTTGAAAAGTTTCAGCACTCCGTCCATCATCTCCTTGTGTTTGGTTTGTTTGCCCTAAGTTGGCAGGGTATGCCCAGACGTGGGTCCCTTGCTCACTTTGGCACTGGATTCAAGCTAGCCTGGCTGAAGAGGGCTGTGAGCCCGAAACCGGTCCCAGGATTCTCGTTTCCGGTCCGGGGAAGACATAACTTAGCAGTTTGGGCTGGACTGTTCCCATGAGGTACAGGGTGAAGACTGATTTGCATATAGCTGTGTCTGAACTGGGGTGGCAAAGTGAGCTAAAGATTGATGATGGATTCAACCCAGATCTGTGTCTGGGGGTGAGTGTTCGAAAAGTTTCAGCACTCCATCCATCATCTTCTTGTGTTTGATTTGTTCGCCTTAAGTTGACAGGGCATGCCCAGACGTGGGTCCCTTGCTCACTTTGCCACTGGATTCAAGCTAGCCTGGCTGATGAGGGCTGTTAGCCCGAAACCTATCCCAGGATGCTTGTTTCCAGTCCAGGGAAGACATAGCTTAGCAGTTCGGGCTGGACTGTTCCCATGAGGAACAGGGTGAAACTGATTTGCATATAGCTGTGTCTGAACTGGGGTGGCAAAGTGAGGTAAAGAAAGATGATAGATCTGTGACTGGGGGTGAGTTTTTGAAAAGTTTCAGCATCCCATCCATCATCTCCTTGTGTTTGCTTTGTTCGCCCTAAGTTGACAGGGCATGCCCAGACGTGGGTCCCTTGCTCACTTTGCCACTGGATTCAAGCTAGCCTGGCTGATGAGGGCTGTTAGCCCGAACCCGGCCGCAGGACGTTTGTTTCCGGTCCAGGGAAGACATAGCTTAACAGTTCGGTCTGGACGGTTCCCATGAGGCACAGGGTCAAGACTGATTTGCATATAGCTGTGTCTGAACTGGGGTGGCAAAGTGAGCTAAAGAATGATGATGGATTCAACCCAGATCTGTGACGGGGTGAGTGTTTGAAAAGTTTCAGCACTTCCTCCATCATCTACTTGTGTTAGCTTTGTTCGCCCTAAGTTGGCAGGGCATGCCCAGACGTGGGTCCCTTGCTCACTTTGCCACTGGATTCAAGTTAGCCTAGCTGATGAGGGCTGTTAGCCAGAAACCGGTCCCAGGATGCTTGTTTTCAGTCCAGGGAAGACATAGTTTAGCAGTTCGGGCTGGACTGTTCCCATGAGGCACAGGGTCAAGACTGATTTGCATATAGCTGTGTCTGAACTGGGGTGGCAAAGTGAGCTAAAGAATGACGAGGGAATCAACCCAGATCTGTGACTGGGGGTCAGTTTTTGAAAAGTTTCAGCACTCTGTCCATCGTCTCCTTGTGTTTGGTTTGTTTGCCCTAAGTTGGCAGGGTATGCCCAGACGTGGGTCCCTTGCTCACTTTGGCACTGGATTCAAGCTAGCCTTGCTGATGAGGGCTGGGAGCCCGAAACCGGTCCCAGGATTTTCGTTTCCGGTCCAGGGAAGACATAGCTTAGCAGTTTGGGCTGGACTGTTCCCATGAGGTACAGGGTGAAGACTGATTTGCATATAGCTGTGTCTGAACTGGGGTGGCAAAGTGAGCTAAAGAATGATGATGGATTCAACCCAGATCTGTGACTGGGGGTGAATGTTTGAAAAGTTTCAGCACTCCGTCCATCATCTCCTTGTGTATGCTTTCTTCGCGCTAAGTTGGCAGGGTATGCCCAGACATGGGTTCTTTGCTCACTTTGCCACTGGATTCAAGCTAGCCTGGCTGATGAGGGCTGTTAGCCCTAAACACGTCCCAGGATACTTGTTTGTGGTCCAGGGAAGACATAGCTTAGCAGTTCGGGCTGGCCTGTTCCCATGAGGAACAGGGTGAAAACTGATTTGCATATAGTTGTGTCTGAACTGGGGTGGCAAAGTGAGGTAAAGAAAGATGATAGATTCAACCCAGATCTGTGACTGGGGGTGAGTGTTTGAAAAGTTTCAGCACTTCCTCCATCATCTACTTGTGTTTGCTTTGTTCGCCCTAATTTGGCAGGGCATGCCCAGACGTGGCCCCCTTGCTCACTTTGGCACTGGATTCAAGCTAGCCTGGCTGAAGAGGGCTGTGAGCCCGAAACCGGTCCCAGGATTCTCGTTTCCGGTCCAGGGAAGACATAGCTTAGCAGTTTGGGCTGGACTGTTCCCATGAGGTACAGGGTGAAGACTGATTTGCATATAGCTGTGTCTGAACTGGGGTGGCAAAGTGAGCTAAAGATTGATGATGGATTCAACCCAGATCTGTGTCTGGTGGTGAGTGTTTGAAAAGTTTCAGCACTCCATCCATCATCTTCTTGTGTTTGATTTGTTCACCTTAAGTTGACAGGGCATGCCCAGACGTGGGTCCCTTGCTCACTTTGCCACTGGATTCAAGCTAGCCTGGCTGATGAGGGCTGTTATCCCGAAACCTATCCCAGGATGCTTGTTTCCAGTCCAGGGAAGACATAGCTTAGCAGTTCGGGCTGGACTGTTCCCATGAGGAACAGGGTGAAAACTGATTTGCATATAGCTGTGTCTGAACTGGGGTGGCAAAGTGAGGTAAAGAAAGATGATAGATTCAACCCAGATCTGTGACTGGGGGTGAGTGTTTGAAAAGTTTCAGCACTCCATCCATCATCTCCTTGTGTTTGCTTTGTTCGCCCTAAGTTGACAGGGCATGCCCAGACGTGGGTCCCTTGCTCACTTTGCCACTGGATTCAAGCTAGCCTGGCTGATGAGGGCTGTTAGCCCGAACCCGGCCGCAGGACGTTTGTTTCCGGTCCAGGGAAGACGTAGCTTAACAGTTCGGTCTGGACGGTTCCCATGAGGCACAGGGTCAAGACTGATTTGCATATAGCTGTGTCTGAACTGGGGTGGCAAAGTGAGCTAAAGAATGATGATGGATTCAACCCAGATCTGTGACGGGGTGAGTGTTTGAAAAGTTTCAGCACTTCCTCCATCATCTACTTGTGTTTGCTTTGTTCGCCCTAAGGCAGGGCATGCCCAGACGTGGGTCCCTTGCTCACTTTGCCACTGGATTCAAGTTAGCCTAGCTGATGAGGGCTGTTAGCCAGAAACCGGTCCCAGGATGCTTGTTTTCAGTCCAGGGAAGACATAGTTTAGCAGTTCGGGCTGGACTGTTCCCATGAGGCACAGGGTCAAGACTGATTTGCATATAGCTGTGTCTGAACTGGGGTGGCAAAGTGAGCTAAAGAATGACGAGGAAATCAACCCAGATCTGTGACTGGGGGTCAGTTTTTGAAAAGTTTCAGCACTCTGTCCATCGTCTCCTTGTGTTTGGTTTGTTTGCCCTAAGTTGGCAGGGTATGCCCAGACGTGGGTCCCTTGCTCACTTTGGCACTGGATTCAAGCTAGCCTTGCTGATGAGGGCTGGGAGCCCGAAACCGGTCCCAGGATTTTCGTTTCCGGTCCAGGGAAGACATAGCTTAGCAGTTTGGGCTGGACTGTTCCCATGAGGTACAGGGTGAAGACTGATTTGCATATAGCTGTGTCTGAACTGGGGTGGCAAATTGAGCTAAAGAATGACAAGGGATTCAACTCAGATCTGTGACTGGGCGTGAGTGTTTGAAAAGGTTCAGCACTCCATCCATCATCTACTTGTGTTTGCTTTGTTTGCCCTAAGTTGGCAGGGTATGCCCAGACGTGGGTCCGTTGCTCACTTTCCCACTGGATTCAAGCTAGCCTGGCTCATGATGGCTGTTAGCCAAAAACCGGCCCCATGATGTTTATTTCCGGTCAAGGGAAGACATAGCTTAGCAGTTCGGTCTGGACGGTTCCCATGAAGCACAGGGTCAAGACTGATTTGCATAAAGCTGTGTCTGAACTGGCGTAGCAAAGTGAGCTAAAGAATGATGATGGATTCAACCCAGATCTGTGACGGGGTGAGTGTTTGAAAAGTTTCAGCACTTCCTCTATCATCTTCTTGTGTTTGCTTTGTTCGCCCTAAGTTGGCAGGGCATGCCCAGACGTGGGTCCCTTGCTCACTTTGCCACTGAATTCAAGTTAGCCTAGCTGATGAGGGCTGTTAGCCAGAAACCGGTCCCAGGGTGCTTGTTTTCGGTCCAGGGAAGATATAGTTTAGCAGTTCCGGCTGGACTGTTCCCATGAGGCACAGAGTCAAGACTGATTTGCATATAGCTGTGTCTGAACTGGGGTGGCAAAGTGGGCTAAAGAATGACGAGGGATTCAACCCAGATCTGTGACTGGGGGTCAGTTTTTGAAAAGTTTCAGCACTCCGTCCATCATCTCCTTGTGTTTGGTTTGTTTGCCCTAAGTTGGCAGGGTATGCCCAGACGTGGGTCCCTTGCTCACTTTGGCACTGGATTCAAGCTAGCCTGGCTGAAGAGGGCTGTGAGCCCGAAACCGGTCCCAGGATTCTCGTTTCCGGTCCGGGGAAGACATAACTTAGCAGTTTGGGCTGGACTGTTCCCATGAGGTACAGGGTGAAGACTGATTTGCATATAGCTGTGTCTGAACTGGGGTGGCAAAGTGAGCTAAAGATTGATGATGGATTCAACCCAGATCTGTGTCTGGGGCTGAGTGTTCGAAAAGTTTCAGCACTCCATCCATCATCTTCTTGTGTTTGATTTGTTCGCCTTAAGTTGACAGGGCATGCCCAGACGTGGGTCCCTTGCTCACTTTGCCACTGGATTCAAGCTAGCCTGGCTGATGAGGGCTGTTAGCCCGAACCCGGCCGCAGGACGTTTGTTTCCGGTCCAGGGAAGACATAGCTTAACAGTTCGGTCTGGACGGTTCCCATGAGGCACAGGGTCAAGACTGATTTGCATATAGCTGTGTCTGAACTGGGGTGGCAAAGTGAGCTAAAGAATGATGATGGATTCAACCCAGATCTGTGACGGGGTGAGTGTTTGAAAAGTTTCAGCACTTCCTCCATCATCTACTTGTGTTAGCTTTGTTCGCCCTAAGTTGGCAGGGCATGCCCAGACGTGGGTCCCTTGCTCACTTTGCCACTGGATTCAAGTTAGCCTAGCTGATGAGGGCTGTTAGCCAGAAACCGGTCCCAGGATGCTTGTTTTCAGTCCAGGGAAGACATAGTTTAGCAGTTCGGGCTGGACTGTTCCCATGAGGCACAGGGTCAAGACTGATTTGCATATAGCTGTGTCTGAACTGGGGTGGCAAAGTGAGCTAAAGAATGACGAGGGAATCAACCCAGATCTGTGACTGGGGGTCAGTTTTTGAAAAGTTTCAGCACTCTGTCCATCGTCTCCTTGTGTTTGGTTTGTTTGCCCTAAGTTGGCAGGGTATGCCCAGACGTGGGTCCCTTGCTCACTTTGGCACTGGATTCAAGCTAGCCTTGCTGATGAGGGCTGGGAGCCCGAAACCGGTCCCAGGATTTTCGTTTCCGGTCCAGGGAAGACATAGCTTAGCAGTTTGGGCTGGACTGTTCCCATGAGGTACAGGGTGAAGACTGATTTGCATATAGCTGTGTCTGAACTGGGGTGGCAAAGTGAGCTAAAGAATGATGATGGATTCAACCCAGATCTGTGACTGGGGGTGAATGTTTGAAAAGTTTCAGCACTCCGTCCATCATCTCCTTGTGTATGCTTTCTTCGCGCTAAGTTGGCAGGGTATGCCCAGACATGGGTTCTTTGCTCACTTTGCCACTGGATTCAAGCTAGCCTGGCTGATGAGGGCTGTTAGCCCTAAACACGTCCCAGGATACTTGTTTGTGGTCCAGGGAAGACATAGCTTAGCAGTTCGGGCTGGCCTGTTCCCATGAGGAACAGGGTGAAAACTGATTTGCATATAGTTGTGTCTGAACTGGGGTGGCAAAGTGAGGTAAAGAAAGATGATAGATTCAACCCAGATCTGTGACTGGGGGTGAGTGTTTGAAAAGTTTCAGCACTTCCTCCATCATCTACTTGTGTTTGCTTTGTTCGCCCTAAGTTGGCAGGGCATGCCCAGACGTGGCCCCCTTGCTCACTTTGGCACTGGATTCAAGCTAGCCTGGCTGAAGAGGGCTGTGAGCCCGAAACCGGTCCCAGGATTCTCGTTTCCGGTCCAGGGAAGACATAGCTTAGCAGTTTGGGCTGGACTGTTCCCATGAGGTACAGGGTGAAGACTGATTTGCATATAGCTGTGTCTGAACTGGGGTGGCAAAGTGAGCTAAAGATTGATGATGGATTCAACCCAGATCTGTGTCTGGTGGTGAGTGTTTGAAAAGTTTCAGCACTCCATCCATCATCTTCTTGTGTTTGATTTGTTCGCCTTAAGTTGACAGGGCATGCCCAGACGTGGGTCCCTTGCTCACTTTGCCACTGGATTCAAGCTAGCCTGGCTGATGAGGGCTGTTATCCCGAAACCTATCCCAGGATGCTTGTTTCCAGTCCAGGGAAGACATAGCTTAGCAGTTCGGGCTGGACTGTTCCCATGAGGAACAGGGTGAAAACTGATTTGCATATAGCTGTGTCTGAACTGGGGTGGCAAAGTGAGGTAAAGAAAGATGATAGATTCAACCCAGATCTGTGACTGGGGGTGAGTGTTTGAAAAGTTTCAGCACTCCATCCATCATCTCCTTGTGTTTGCTTTGTTCGCCCTAAGTTGACAGGGCATGCCCAGACGTGGGTCCCTTGCTCACTTTGCCACTGGATTCAAGCTAGCCTGGCTGATGAGGGCTGTTAGCCCGAACCCGGCCGCAGGACGTTTGTTTCCGGTCCAGGGAAGACATAGCTTAACAGTTCGGTCTGGACGGTTCCCATGAGGCACAGGGTCAAGACTGATTTGCATATAGCTGTGTCTGAACTGGGGTGGCAAAGTGAGCTAAAGAATGATGATGGATTCAACCCAGATCTGTGACGGGGTGAGTGTTTGAAAAGTTTCAGCACTTCCTCCATCATCTACTTGTGTTTGCTTTGTTTGCCCTAAGGCAGGGCATGCCCAGACGTGGGTCCCTTGCTCACTTTGCCACTGGATTCAAGTTAGCCTAGCTGATGAGGGCTGTTAGCCAGAAACCGGTCCCAGGATGCTTGTTTTCAGTCCAGGGAAGACATAGTTTAGCAGTTCGGGCTGGACTGTTCCCATGAGGCACAGGGTCAAGACTGATTTGCATATAGCTGTGTCTGAACTGGGGTGGCAAAGTGAGCTAAAGAATGACGAGGGAATCAACCCAGATCTGTGACTGGGGGTCAGTTTTTGAAAAGTTTCAGCACTCTGTCCATCGTCTCCTTGTGTTTGGTTTGTTTGCCCTAAGTTGGCAGGGTATGCCCAGACGTGGGTCCCTTGCTCACTTTGGCACTGGATTCAAGCTAGCCTTGCTGATGAGGGCTGGGAGCCCGAAACCGGTCCCAGGATTTTCGTTTCCGGTCCAGGGAAGACATAGCTTAGCAGTTTGGGCTGGACTGTTCCCATGAGGTACAGGGTGAAGACTGATTTGCATATAGCTGTGTCTGAACTGGGGTGGCAAAGTGAGCTAAAGAATGATGATGGATTCAACCCAGATCTGTGACTGGGGGTGAATGTTTGAAAAGTTTCAGCACTCCGTCCATCATCTCCTTGTGTATGCTTTCTTCGCCCTAAGTTGGCAGGGTATGCCCAGACATGGGTCCTTTGCTCACTTTGCCACTGGATTCAAGCTAGCCTGGCTGATGAGGGCTGTTAGCCCTAAACACGTCCCAGGATACTTGTTTGTGGTCCAGGGAAGACATAGCTTAGCAGTTCGGGCTGGACTGTTCCCATGAGGAACAGGGTGAAAACTGATTTGCATATAGTTGTGTCTGAACTGGGGTGGCAAAGTGAGGTAAAGAAAGATGATAGATTCAACCCAGATCTGTGACTGTGGGTGAGTGTTTGAAAAGTTTCAGCACTTCCTCCATCATCTACTTGTGTTTGCTTTGTTCGCCCTAAGTTGGCAGGGCATGCCCAGACGTGGGCCCCTTGCTCACTTTGCCACTGAATTCAAGTTAGCCTAGCTGATGAGAGCTGTTAGCCAGAAACCGGTCCCAGGATGCTTGTTTTCGGTCCAGGGAAGACATAGTTTAGCAATTCGGGCTGGACTGTTCCCATGAGGCACAGGGTCAAGACTGATTTGCATATAGGTGTGTCTGAACTGGGGTGGCAAAGTGAGCTAAAGAATGACGAGGGATTCAACCCAGATCTGTGACTGGGGGTCAGTTTTTGAAAAGTTTCAGCACTCCGTCCATCATCTCCTTGTGTTTGGTTTGTTTGCCCTAAGTTAGCAGGGTATGCCCAGACGTGGGTCCCTTGCTCACTTTGGCACTGGATTCAAGCTAGCCTGGCTGATGAGGGCTGTGAGCCCGAAACCGGTCCCAGGATTCTCGTTTCCGGTCCAGGGATGACATAGCTTAGCAGTTTGGGCTGGACTGTTCCCATGAGGAACAGGGTGAAAACTGATTTGCATATAGCTGTGTCTGAAGTGGGCTGGCAAAGTGAGCTAAAGAATGATGATGGATTCAACCCAGATCTGTGACTGGGGGTGAGTGTTTGAAAAGTTTCAGCACTCCATCCATCATCTTCTTGTGTTTGCTTTGTTCGCCCTAAGTTGACAGGGCATGCCCAGACGTAGGTCCCTTGCTCACTTTGCCACTGGATTCAAGCTAGCCTGGCTGATGATGGCTGTTAGCCCGAAATCTGTCCCAGGGTGGTTGTTTCAAGTCCAGGGAAGACATAGCTTAGGAGTTCGGGCTGGGCTGGTCCCATGAGGCACAGGGTCAAGACTGATTTGCACATAGCTGTGTCTGAACTGGGGTGGCAAAGTGAGCTAAAAAATGATAATGGATTCAACCCAGATCTGTGACTGGGGGTGAATGTTTGAAAAGTTTCAGCACTCCGTCCATCATCTCCTTGTGTTTGCTTTCTTCACCCTAAGTTGGCAGGGTATGCCCAGACATGGGTCCCTTGCTCACTTTGCCACTGGATTCAAGCTAGCCTGGCTGATGAGGGCTGTTAGCCCTAAACACGTCCCAGGATACTTGTTTGTGGTCCAGGGAAGACATAGCTTAGCAGTTCGGGCTGGACTGTTCCCATGAGGAACAGGGTGAAAACTGATTTGGATATAGCTGTGTCTGAACTGGGGTGGCCAAGTGAGGTAAAGAAAGATGATAGATTCAACCCAGATCTGTGACTGGGGGTGAGTGTTTGAAAAGTTTCAGCACTCTGTTCATCATCTCTTTGTGTTTGCTTTGTTCGCCCTAAGTTGCCAGGGTATACCCAGATGTGGATCCCTTGCTCACTTTGCAACTGGATTCAAGCTAGCCTGGCTGTTGAGGGCTGGTAGCCCGAAATCGGTCCCAGGATGCTTGTTTTCGGTCCAGGGAAGACATAGTTTAGCAGTTCCGGCTGGACTGTTCCCATGAGGCACAGGGTCAAGACTGATTTGCATATAGCTGTGTCTGAACTGGGGTGGCAAAGTGAGCTAAAGAATGACAAGGGATTCAACCCAGATCTGTGACTGGGGGTCAGTTTTTGAAAAGTTTCAGCACTCCGTCCATCATCTCCTTGTGTTTGGTTTGTTTGCCCTAAGTTGGCAGGGTATGCCCAGACGTGGGTCCCTTGCTCACTTTGGCACTGGATTCAAGCTAGCCTGGCTGATGAGGGCTGTTAGCCCGAAACCAGTCCCAGGATGCTTGTTTTCAGTCCAGGGAAGACATAGCTTAGCATTTCGGGCTGGACTGTTCCCATGAGAACCAGGGTGAAGACTGATATGCATATAGCTGTGTCTGAACTGCGGTGGCAAAGTGAGCCAAAGAATGATGATGGATTCAACCCAGATCTGTGACTCGGGGTGAGTGTTTGAAAAGTTTCAGCACTCCGTCAATCATCTCCTTGTGTTTGCTTTGTTCACCCTAATTTGGCAGTGTATGCTCAGACTTGGGTCCCTAACTCACTTTGCCTCTGGTTTCAAGCTATCCTGGCTTATGAGGGCTGTTAGCCAGAAATCGGTCCCAGGATGCTTGTTTTCGGTCCAGAGAAGACATAGCTTAGCAGTTCGGGCTGGACTGTTCCCATGAGGCACAGGGTCAAGACTGATTTGCATATAGCTGTGTCTGAACTGGGGTGGCAAAGTGAGCTAAAGAATGACGAGGGATTCAACTCAGATCTGTGACTTGTGGTGAGTGTTTGAAAAGGTTCAGCACTCCATCCATCATCTACTTGTGTTTGCTTTGTTTTCCCTAAGTTGGCAGGGTATGCCCAGACGTGGGTCCCTTGCTCACTTTCCCACTGGATTCAAGCTAGCCTGGCTGATGAGGGCTGTTAGCCCGAAACCGGTCCCAGGGTGTTTGTTTCCGGTCCAGGGAAGACATAGGTTAGCAGTTCGGTCTGGACGGTTCCCATGAGGCACAGGGTCAAGACTGATTTGCATATAGCTGTGTCTGAACTGGGGTGGCAAAGTGAGGTAAAGAATGATGATGGATTCAACCCAGATCTGTGACTGGGTGGTGAGTCTTTAAAAAGTTTCAGCACTTCGTCCATCATCTCCTTGTGTTTGCTTTGTTCGCCTTAAGTTTGAAGGGTATGCCCAGACATGGGTCCCTTGCTCACTTTGCCACTGGATTCAAACTAGTCTGGCTGATAAGGGCTGTAAGCCCTAAACCGGTCCCAGGCTACTTGTTTGTGGTCCAGGGAAGAAATAGCTTAGCATTTCGGGCTGGACTGTTCCCATGAGGAACAGGGTGAAGACTGATTTGCATATGGCTGTGTCTGAACTGGGGTGGCAAAGTGAGCTAAAGAATGACGAGGGAATCAACCCAGATCTGTGACTGGGGGTCAGTTTTTGAAAAGTTTCAGCACTCTGTCCATCGTCTCCTTGTGTTTGGTTTGTTTGCCCTAAGTTGGCAGGGTATGCCCAGACGTGGGTCCCTTGCTCACTTTGGCACTGGATTCAAGCTAGCCTTGCTGATGAGGGCTGGGAGCCCGAAACCGGTCCCAGGATTTTCGTTTCCGGTCCAGGGAAGACATAGCTTAGCAGTTTGGGCTGGACTGTTCCCATGAGGTACAGGGTGAAGACTGATTTGCATATAGCTGTGTCTGAACTGGGGTGGCAAAGTGAGCTAAAGAATGATGATGGATTCAACCCAGATCTGTGACTGGGGGTGAATGTTTGAAAAGTTTCAGCACTCCGTCCATCATCTTCTTGTGTATGCTTTCTTCGCCCTAAGTTGGCAGGGTATGCCCAGACATGGGTCCTTTGCTCACTTTGCCACTGGATTCAAGCTAGCCTGGCTGATGAGGGCTGTTAGCCCTAAAAACGTCCCAGGATACTTGTTTGTGGTCCAGGGAAGACATAGCTTAGCAGTTCGGGCTGGACTGTTCCCATGAGGAACAGGGTGAAAACTGATTTGCATATAGTTGTGTCTGAACTGGGGTGGCAAAGTGAGGTAAAGAAAGATGATAGATTCAACCCAGATCTGTGACTGTGGGTGAGTGTTTGAAAAGTTTCAGCACTTCCTCCATCATCTACTTGTGTTTGCTTTGTTCGCCCTAAGTTGGCAGGGCATGCCCAGACGTGGGCCCCTTGCTCACTTTGCCACTGGATTCAAGTTAGCCTAGCTGATGAGAGCTGTTAGCCAGAAACCGGTCCCAGGATGCTTGTTTTCGGTCCAGGGAAGACATAGTTTAGCAATTCGGGCTGGACTGTTCCCATGAGGCACAGGGTCAAGACTGATTTGCATATAGGTGTGTCTGAACTGGGGTGGCAAAGTGAGCTAAAGAATGACGAGGGATTCAACCCAGATCTGTGACTGGGGGTCAGTTTTTGAAAAGTTTCAGCACTCCGTCCATCATCTCCTTGTGTTTGGTTTGTTTGCCCTAAGTTAGCAGGGTATGCCCAGACGTGGGTCCCTTGCTCACTTTGGCACTGGATTCAAGCTAGCCTGGCTGATGAGGGCTGTGAGCCCGAAACCGGTCCCAGGATTCTCGTTTCCGGTCCAGGGAAGACATAGCTTAGCAGTTTGGGCTGGACTGTTCCCATGAGGAACAGGGTGAAAACTGATTTGCATATAGCTGTGTCTGAACTGGGCTGGCAAAGTGAGCTAAAGAATGATGATGGATTCAACCCAGATCTGTGACTGGGGGTGAGTGTTTGAAAAGTTTCAGCACTCCATCCATCATCTTCTTGTGTTTGCTTTGTTCGCCCTAAGTTGACAGGGCATGCCCAGACGTAGGTCCCTTGCTCACTTTGCCACTGGATTCAAGCTAGCCTGGCTGATGAGGGCTGTTAGCCCGAAATCTGTCCCAGGGTGGTTGTTTCAAGTCCAGGGAAGACGTAGCTTAGGAGTTCGGGCTGGGATGGTCCCATGAGGCACAGGGTCAAGACTGATTTGCACATAGCTGTGTCTGAACTGGGGTGGCAAAGTGAGCTAAAAAATGATAATGGATTCAACCCAGATCTGTGACTGGGGGTGAATGTTTGAAAAGTTTCAGCACTCCGTCCATCATCTCCTTGTGTTTGCTTTCTTCGCCCTAAGTTGGCAGGGTATGCCCAGACATGGGTCCCTTGCTCACTTTGCCACTGGATTCAAGCTAGCCTGGCTGATGAGGGCTGTTAGCCCCAAACACGTCCCAGGATACTTGTTTGTGGTCCAGGGAAGACATAGCTTAGCAGTTCGGGCTGGACTGTTCCCATGAGGAACAGGGTGAAAACTGATTTGCATATAGCTGTGTCTGAACTGGGGTGGCCAAGTGAGGTAAAGAAAGATGATAGATTCAACCCAGATCTGTGACTGGGGGTGAGTGTTTGAAAAGTTTCAGCACTCTGTTCATCATCTCTTTGTGTTTGCTTTGTTCGCCCTATGTTGCCAGGGTATACCCAGATGTGGATCCCTTGCTCACTTTGCAACTGGATTCAAGCTAGCCTGGCTGTTGAGGGCTGGTAGCCCGAAATCGGTCCCAGGATGCTTGTTTTCGGTCCAGGGAAGACATAGTTTAGCAGTTCCGGCTGGACTGTTCCCATGAGGCACAGGGTCAAGACTGATTTGCATATAGCTGTGTCTGAACTGGGGTGGCAAAGTGAGCTAAAGAATGACAAGGGATTCAACCCAGATCTGTGACTGGGGGTCAGTTTTTGAAAAGTTTCAGCACTCCGTCCATCATCTCCTTGTGTTTGGTTTGTTTGCCCTAAGTTGGCAGGGTATGCCCAGACGTGGGTCCCTTGCTCACTTTGGCACTGGATTCAAGCTAGCCTGGCTGATGAGGGCTGTTAGCCCGAAACCAGTCCCAGGATGCTTGTTTTCAGTCCAGGGAAGACATAGCTTAGCATTTCGGGCTGGACTGTTCCCATGAGAACCAGGGTGAAGACTGATATGCATATAGCTGTGTCTGAACTGCGGTGGCAAAGTGAGCCAAAGAATGATGATGGATTCAACCCAGATCTGTGACTGGGGGTGAGTGTTTGAAAAGTTTCAGCACTCCGTCAATCATCTCCTTGTGTTTGCTTTGTTCACCCTAATTTGGCAGGGTATGCTCAGACGTGGGTCCCTAACTCACTTTGCCTCTGGTTTCAAGCTATCCTGGCTGATGAGGGCTGTTAGCCAGAAATCGGTCCCAGGATGCTTGTTTTCGGTCCAGAGAAGACATAGCTTAGCAGTTCGGGCTGGACTGTTCCCATGAGGCACAGGGTCAAGACTGATTTGCATATAGCTGTGTCTGAACTGGGGTGGCAAAGTGAGCTAAAGAATGACGAGGGATTCAACTCAGATCTGTGACTTGTGGTGAGTGTTTGAAAAGGTTTAGCACTCCATCCATCATCTACTTGTGTTTGCTTTGTTTTCCCTAAGTTGGCAGGGTATGCCCAGACGTGGGTCCCTTGCTCACTTTCCCACTGGATTCAAGCTAGCCTGGCTGATGAGGGCTGTTAGCCCGAAACCGGTCTCAGGATGTTTGTTTCCGGTCCAGGGAAGACATAGGTTAGCAGTTCGGTCTGGACGGTTCCCTTGAGGCACAGGGTCAAGACTGATTTGCATATAGCTGTGTCTGAACTGGGGTGGCAAAGTGAGGTAAAGAATGATGATGGATTCAACCCAGATCTGTGACTGGGTGGTGAGTCTTTAAAAAGTTTCAGCACTTCGTCCATCATCTCCTTGTGTTTGCTTTGTTCACCTTAAGTTTGAAGGGTATGCCCAGACATGGGTCCCTTGCTCACTTTGCCACTGGATTCAAACTAGTCTGGCTGATAAGGGCTGTAAGCCCTAAAGCGGTCCCAGGCTACTTGTTTGTGGTCCAGGGAAGAAATAGCTTAGCATTTCGGGCTGGACTGTTCCCATGAGGAACAGGGTGAAGACTGATTTGCATATAGCTGTGTCTGAACTGGGGTGGCAAAGTGAGCCAAAGAATGATGATGGATTCAACCCAGATCTGTGACTGGGGGTGAGTGTTTGAAAAGTTTCAGCACTCCGTCAATCATCTCCTTGCGTTTGCTTTGTTCACCCAAATTTGGCAGGGTCTGACCAGACGTGGGTCCCTAACTCACTTTGCCACTGGATTCAAGCTAGCCTGGCTGATGAGGGCTGTTAGCCCGAAACCGGTCCCAGGATGTTTGTTTCCGGTCCAGGGAAGACATAGCATAGCAGTTCGGTCTGGACTGTTCCCATGAGGCACAGGGTCAAGACTGATTTGCATATAGCTGTGTCTGAACTGGGGTGGCAAAGCGAGCTAAAGAATGATGATGGATTCAACCCAGATCTGTGACTTTGTGTCAGTGTTTGAAAAGTTTCAGCACTCCGTCCATCATCTCCTTGTATTTGCTTTGTTCGCCCTAAGTTGGCAGGGTATGCCCAGACGTGGGTCCCTAACTCACTTTGCCACTGGATTCATTCTAGCCTGGCTGATGAGGGCTGTTAGCCAGAAACCAGTCGCAGGATGCTTGTTTTCGGATAAAAGGAAGACATAGCTTAGCAGTTCGGGCTGGACTGTTCCCATGAGGCACAGGGTCAAGACTGATTTGCATATAGCTGTGTCTGAACTGGGGTGGCAAAGTGAGCTAAAGAATGATGATGGATTCAACCCAGATCTGTGACGGGGTGAGTGTTTGAAAAGTTTCAGCACTTCCTCCATCATCTACTTGTGTTTGCTTTGTTCGCCCTAAGTTGGCAGGGCATGCCCAGACGTGGGTCCCTTGCTCACTTTGCCACTGGATTCAAGTTAGCCTAGCTGATGAGGGCTGTTAGCCAGAAACCGGTCCCAGGATGCTTGTTTTCAGTCCAGGGAAGACATAGTTTAGCAGTTCGGGCTGGACTGTTCCCATGAGGCACAGGGTCAAGACTGATTTCCATATAGCTGTGTCTGAACTGGGGTGGCAAATTGAGCTAAAGAATGACAAGGGATTCAACTCAGATCTGTGACTGGGCGTGAGTGTTTGAAAAGGTTCAGCACTCCATCCATCATCTACTTGTGTTTGCTTTGTTTGCCCTAAGTTGGCAGGGTATGCCCAGACGTGGGTCCGTTGCTCACTTTCCCACTGGATTCAAGCTAGCCTGGCTCATGATGGCTGTTAGCCAAAAACCGGCCCCATGATGTTTATTTCCGGTCAAGGGAAGACATAGCTTAGCAGTTCGGTCTGGACGGTTCCCATGAGGCACAGGGTCAAGACTGATTTGCATATAGCTGTGTCTGAACTGGCGTAGCAAAGTGAGCTAAAGAATGATGATGGATTTAACCCAGATCTGTGACGGGGTGAGTGTTTGAAAAGTTTCAGCACTTCCTCTATCATCTTCTTGTGTTTGCTTTGTTCGCCCTAAGTTGGCAGGGCATGCCCAGACGTGGGTCCCTTGCTCACTTTGCCACTGAATTCAAGTTAGCCTAGCTGATGAGGGCTGTTAGCCAGAAACCGGTCCCAGGGTGCTTGTTTTCGGTCCAGGGAAGACATAGTTTAGCAGTTCCGGCTGGACTGTTCCCATGAGGAACAGAGTCAAGACTGATTTGCATATAGCTGTGTCTGAACTGGGGTGGCAAAGTGGGCTAAAGAATGACGAGGGATTCAACCCAGATCTGTGACTGGGGGTCAGTTTTTGAAAAGTTTCAGCACTCCGTCCATCATCTCCTTGTGTTTGGTTTGTTTGCCCTAAGTTGGCAGGGTATGCCCAGACGTGGGTCCCTTGCTCACTTTGGCACTGGATTCAAGCTAGCCTGGCTGAAGAGGGCTGTGAGCCCGAAACCGGTCCCAGGATTCTCGTTTCCGGTCCGGGGAAGACATAACTTAGCAGTTTGGGCTGGACTGTTCCCATGAGGTACAGGGTGAAGACTGATTTGCATATAGCTGTGTCTGAACTGGGGTGGCAAAGTGAGCTAAAGATTGATGATGGATTCAACCCAGATCTGTGTCTGGGGGTGAGTGTTCGAAAAGTTTCAGCACTCCATCCATCATCTTCTTGTGTTTGATTTGTTCGCCTTAAGTTGACAGGGCATGCCCAGACGTGGGTCCCTTGCTCACTTTGCCACTGGATTCAAGCTAGCCTGGCTGATGAGGGCTGTTAGCCCGAAACCTATCCCAGGATGCTTGTTTCCAGTCCAGGGAAGACATAGCTTAGCAGTTCGGGCTGGACTGTTCCCATGAGGAACAGGGTGAAAACTGATTTGCATATAGCTGTGTCTGAACTGGGGTGGCAAAGTGAGGTAAAGAAAGATGATAGATTCAACCCAGATCTGTGACTGGGGGTGAGTTTTTGAAAAGTTTCAGCATCCCATCCATCATCTCCTTGTGTTTGCTTTGTTCGCCCTAAGTTGACAGGGCATGCCCAGACGTGGGTCCCTTGCTCACTTTGCCACTGGATTCAAGCTAGCCTGGCTGATGAGGGCTGTTAGCCCGAACCCGGCCGCAGGACGTTTGTTTCCGGTCCAGGGAAGACATAGCTTAACAGTTCGGTCTGGACGGTTCCCATGAGGCACAGGGTCAAGACTGATTTGCATATAGCTGTGTCTGAACTGGGGTGGCAAAGTGAGCTAAAGAATGATGATGGATTCAACCCAGATCTGTGACGGGGTGAGTGTTTGAAAAGTTTCAGCACTTCCTCCATCATCTACTTGTGTTAGCTTTGTTCGCCCTAAGTTGGCAGGGCATGCCCAGACGTGGGTCCCTTGCTCACTTTGCCACTGGATTCAAGTTAGCCTAGCTGATGAGGGCTGTTAGCCAGAAACCGGTCCCAGGATGCTTGTTTTCAGTCCAGGGAAGACATAGTTTAGCAGTTCGGGCTGGACTGTTCCCATGAGGCACAGGGTCAAGACTGATTTGCATATAGCTGTGTCTGAACTGGGGTGGCAAAGTGAGCTAAAGAATGATGAGGGAATCAACCCAGATCTGTGACTGGGGGTCAGTTTTTGAAAAGTTTCAGCACTCTGTCCATCGTCTCCTTGTGTTTGGTTTGTTTGCCCTAAGTTGGCAGGGTATGCCCAGACGTGGGTCCCTTGCTCACTTTGGCACTGGATTCAAGCTAGCCTTGCTGATGAGGGCTGGGAGCCCGAAACCGGTCCCAGGATTTTCGTTTCCGGTCCAGGGAAGACATAGCTTAGCAGTTTGGGCTGGACTGTTCCCATGAGGTACAGGGTGAAGACTGATTTGCATATAGCTGTGTCTGAACTGGGGTGGCAAAGTGAGCTAAAGAATGATGATGAATTCAACCCAGATCTGTGACTGGGGGTGAATGTTTGAAAAGTTTCAGCACTCCGTCCATCATCTCCTTGTGTATGCTTTCTTCGCGCTAAGTTGGCAGGGTATGCCCAGACATGGGTTCTTTGCTCACTTTGCCACTGGATTCAAGCTAGCCTGGCTGATGAGGGCTGTTAGCCCTAAACACGTCCCAGGATACTTGTTTGTGGTCCAGGGAAGACATAGCTTAGCAGTTCGGGCTGGCCTGTTCCCATGAGGAACAGGGTGAAAACTGATTTGCATATAGTTGTGTCTGAACTGGGGTGGCAAAGTGAGGTAAAGAAAGATGATAGATTCAACCCAGATCTGTGACTGGGGGTGAGTGTTTGAAAAGTTTCAGCACTTCCTCCATCATCTACTTGTGTTTGCTTTGTTCGCCCTAAGTTGGCAGGGCATGCCCAGACGTGGCCCCCTTGCTCACTTTGGCACTGGATTCAAGCTAGCCTGGCTGAAGAGGGCTGTGAGCCCGAAACCGGTCCCAGGATTCTCGTTTCCGGTCCAGGGAAGACATAGCTTAGCAGTTTGGGCTGGACTGTTCCCATGAGGTACAGGGTGAAGACTGATTTGCATATAGCTGTGTCTGAACTGGGGTGGCAAAGTGAGCTAAAGATTGATGATGGATTCAACCCAGATCTGTGTCTGGTGGTGAGTGTTTGAAAAGTTTCAGCACTCCATCCATCATCTTCTTGTGTTTGATTTGTTCGCCTTAAGTTGACAGGGCATGCCCAGACGTGGGTCCCTTGCTCACTTTGCCACTGGATTCAAGCTAGCCTGGCTGATGAGGGCTGTTATCCCGAAACCTATCCCAGGATGCTTGTTTCCAGTCCAGGGAAGACATAGCTTAGCAGTTCGGGCTGGACTGTTCCCATGAGGAACAGGGTGAAAACTGATTTGCATATAGCTGTGTCTGAACTGGGGTGGCAAAGTGAGGTAAAGAAAGATGATAGATTCAACCCAGATCTGTGACTGGGGGTGAGTGTTTGAAAAGTTTCAGCACTCCATCCATCATCTCCTTGTGTTTGCTTTGTTCGCCCTAAGTTGACAGGGCATGCCCAGACGTGGGTCCCTTGCTCACTTTGCCACTGGATTCAAGCTAGCCTGGCTGATGAGGGCTGTTAGCCCGAACCCGGCCGCAGGACGTTTGTTTCCGGTCCAGGGAAGACATAGCTTAACAGTTCGGTCTGGACGGTTCCCATGAGGCACAGGGTCAAGACTGATTTGCATATAGCTGTGTCTGAACTGGGGTGGCAAAGTGAGCTAAAGAATGATGATGGATTCAACCCAGATCTGTGACGGGGTGAGTGTTTGAAAAGTTTCAGCACTTCCTCCATCATCTACTTGTGTTTGCTTTGTTCGCCCTAAGGCAGGGCATGCCCAGACGTGGGTCCCTTGCTCACTTTGCCACTGGATTCAAGTTAGCCTAGCTGATGAGGGCTGTTAGCCAGAAACCGGTCCCAGGATGCTTGTTTTCAGTCCAGGGAAGACATAGTTTAGCAGTTCGGGCTGGACTGTTCCCATGAGGCACAGGGTCAAGACTGATTTGCATATAGCTGTGTCTGAACTGGGGTGGCAAAGTGAGCTAAAGAATGATGAGGGAATCAACCCAGATCTGTGACTGGGGGTCAGTTTTTGAAAAGTTTCAGCACTCTGTCCATCGTCTCCTTGTGTTTGGTTTGTTTGCCCTAAGTTGGCAGGGTATGCCCAGACGTGGGTCCCTTGCTCACTTTGGCACTGGATTCAAGCTAGCCTTGCTGATGAGGGCTGGGAGCCCGAAACCGGTCCCAGGATTTTCGTTTCCGGTCCAGGGAAGACATAGCTTAGCAGTTTGGGCTGGACTGTTCCCATGAGGTACAGGGTGAAGACTGATTTGCATATAGCTGTGTCTGAACTGGGGTGGCAAAGTGAGCTAAAGAATGATGATGGATTCAACCCAGATCTGTGACTGGGGGTGAATGTTTGAAAAGTTTCAGCACTCCGTCCATCATCTCCTTGTGTATGCTTTCTTCGCCCTAAGTTGGCAGGGTATGCCCAGACATGGGTCCTTTGCTCACTTTGCCACTGGATTCAAGCTAGCCTGGCTGATGAGGGCTGTTAGCCCTAAACACGTCCCAGGATACTTGTTTGTGGTCCAGGGAAGACATAGCTTAGCAGTTCGGGCTGGACTGTTCCCATGAGGAACAGGGTGAAAACTGATTTGCATATAGTTGTGTCTGAACTGGGGTGGCAAAGTGAGGTAAAGAAAGATGATAGATTCAACCCAGATCTGTGACTGTGGGTGAGTGTTTGAAAAGTTTCAGCACTTCCTCCATCATCTACTTGTGTTTGCTTTGTTCGCCCTAAGTTGGCAGGGCATGCCCAGACGTGGGCCCCTTGCTCACTTTGCCACTGAATTCAAGTTAGCCTAGCTGATGAGAGCTGTTAGCCAGAAACCGGTCCCAGGATGCTTGTTTTCGGTCCAGGGAAGACATAGTTTAGCAATTCGGGCTGGACTGTTCCCATGAGGCACAGGGTCAAGACTGATTTGCATATAGGTGTGTCTGAACTGGGGTGGCAAAGTGAGCTAAAGAATGACGAGGGATTCAACCCAGATCTGTGACTGGGGGTCAGTTTTTGAAAAGTTTCAGCACTCCGTCCATCATCTCCTTGTGTTTGGTTTGTTTGCCCTAAGTTAGCAGGGTATGCCCAGACGTGGGTCCCTTGCTCACTTTGGCACTGGATTCAAGCTAGCCTGGCTGATGAGGGCTGTGAGCCAGAAACCGGTCCCAGGATTCTCGTTTCCGGTCCAGGGATGACATAGCTTAGCAGTTTGGGCTGGACTGTTCCCATGAGGAACAGGGTGAAAACTGATTTGCATATAGCTGTGTCTGAAGTGGGGTGGCAAAGTGAGCTAAAAAATGATAATGGATTCAACCCAGATCTGTGACTGGGGGTGAATGTTTGAAAAGTTTCAGCACTCCGTCCATCATCTCCTTGTGTTTGCTTTCTTCGCCCTAAGTTGGCTGGGTATGCCCAGACATGGGTCCCTTGCTCACTTTGCCACTGGATTCAAGCTAGCCTGGCTGATGAGGGCTGTTAGCCCTAAACACGTCCCAGGATACTTGTTTGTGGTCCAGGGAAGACATAGCTTAGCAGTTCGGGCTGGACTGTTCCCATGAGGAACAGGGTGAAAACTGATTTGCATATAGCTGTGTCTGAACTGGGGTGGCCAAGTGAGGTAAAGAAAGATGATAGATTCAACCCAGATCTGTGACTGGGGGTGAGTATTTGAAAAGTTTCAGCACTCTGTTCATCATCTCTTTGTGTTTGCTTTGTTCGCCCTAAGTTGCCAGGGTATACCCAGATGTGGATCCCTTGCTCACTTTGCAACTGGATTCAAGCTAGCCTGGCTGTTGAGGGCTGGTAGCCCGAAATCGGTCCCAGGATGCTTGTTTTCGGTCCAGGGAAGACATAGTTTAGCAGTTCCGGCTGGACTGTTCCCATGAGGCACAGGGTCAAGACTGATTTGCATATAGCTGTGTCTGAACTGGGGTGGCAAAGTGAGCTAAAGAATGACAAGGGATTCAACCCAGATCTGTGACTGGGGGTCAGTTTTTGAAAAGTTTCAGCACTCCGTCCATCATCTCCTTGTGTTTGGTTTGTTTGCCCTAAGTTGGCAGGGTATGCCCAGACGTGGGTCCCTTGCTCACTTTGGCACTGGATTCAAGCTAGCCTGGCTGATGAGGGCTGTTAGCCCGAAACCAGTCCCAGGATGCTTGTTTTCAGTCCAGGGAAGACATAGCTTAGCATTTCGGGCTGGACTGTTCCCATGAGAACCAGGGTGAAGACTGATATGCATATAGCTGTGTCTGAACTGCGGTGGCAAAGTGAGCCAAAGAATGATGATGGACTCAACCCAGATCTGTGACTCGGGGTGAGTGTTTGAAAAGTTTCAGCACTCCGTCAATCATCTCCTTGTGTTTGCTTTGTTCACCCTAATTTGGCAGTGTATGCTCAGACTTGGGTCCCTAACTCACTTTGCCTCTGGTTTCAAGCTATCCTGGCTTATGAGGGCTGTTAGCCAGAAATCGGTCCCAGGATGCTTGTTTTCGGTCCAGAGAAGACATAGCTTAGCAGTTCGGGCTGGACTGTTCCCATGAGGCACAGGGTCAAGACTGATTTGCATATAGCTGTGTCTGAACTGGGGTGGCAAAGTGAGCTAAAGAATGACGAGGGATTCAACTCAGATCTGTGACTTGTGGTGAGTGTTTGAAAAGGTTCAGCACTCCATCCATCATCTACTTGTGTTTGCTTTGTTTTCCCTAAGTTGGCAGGGTATGCCCAGACGTGGGTCCCTTGCTCACTTTCCCACTGGATTCAAGCTAGCCTGGCTGATGAGGGCTGTTAGCCCGAAACCGGTCCCAGGGTGTTTGTTTCCGGTCCAGGGAAGACATAGGTTAGCAGTTCGGTCTGGACGGTTCCCATGAGGCACAGGGTCAAGACTGATTTGCATATAGCTGTGTCTGAACTGGGGTGGCAAAGTGAGGTAAAGAATGATGATGGATTCAACCCAGATCTGTGACTGGGTGGTGAGTCTTTAAAAAGTTTCAGCACTTCGTCCATCATCTCCTTGTGTTTGCTTTGTTCGCCTTAAGTTTGAAGGGTATGCCCAGACATGGGTCCCTTGCTCACTTTGCCACTGGATTCAAACTAGTCTGGCTGATAAGGGCTGTAAGCCCTAAACCGGTCCCAGGCTACTTGTTTGTGGTCCAGGGAAGAAATAGCTTAGCATTTCGGGCTGGACTGTTCCCATGAGGAACAGGGTGAAGACTGATTTGCATATAGCTGTGTCTGAACTGGGGTGGCAAAGTGAGCTAAAGAATGACGAGGGAATCAACCCAGATCTGTGACTGGGGGTCAGTTTTTGAAAAGTTTCAGCACTCTGTCCATCGTCTCCTTGTGTTTGGTTTGTTTGCCCTAAGTTGGCAGGGTATGCCCAGACGTGGGTCCCTTGCTCACTTTGGCACTGGATTCAAGCTAGCCTTGCTGATGAGGGCTGGGAGCCCGAAACCGGTCCCAGGATTTTCGTTTCCGGTCCAGGGAAGACATAGCTTAGCAGTTTGGGCTGGACTGTTCCCATGAGGTACAGGGTGAAGACTGATTTGCATATAGCTGTGTCTGAACTGGGGTGGCAAAGTGAGCTAAAGAATGATGATGGATTCAACCCAGATCTGTGACTGGGGGTGAATGTTTGAAAAGTTTCAGCACTCCGTCCATCATCTTCTTGTGTATGCTTTCTTCGCCCTAAGTTGGCAGGGTATGCCCAGACATGGGTCCTTTGCTCACTTTGCCACTGGATTCAAGCTAGCCTGGCTGATGAGGGCTGTTAGCCCTAAAAACGTCCCAGGATACTTGTTTGTGGTCCAGGGAAGACATAGCTTAGCAGTTCGGGCTGGACTGTTCCCATGAGGAACAGGGTGAAAACTGATTTGCATATAGTTGTGTCTGAACTGGGGTGGCAAAGTGAGGTAAAGAAAGATGATAGATTCAACCCAGATCTGTGACTGTGGGTGAGTGTTTGAAAAGTTTCAGCACTTCCTCCATCATCTACTTGTGTTTGCTTTGTTCGCCCTAAGTTGGCAGGGCATGCCCAGACGTGGGCCCCTTGCTCACTTTGCCACTGGATTCAAGTTAGCCTAGCTGATGAGAGCTGTTAGCCAGAAACCGGTCCCAGGATGCTTGTTTTCGGTCCAGGGAAGACATAGTTTAGCAATTCGGGCTGGACTGTTCCCATGAGGCACAGGGTCAAGACTGATTTGCATATAGGTGTGTCTGAACTGGGGTGGCAAAGTGAGCTAAAGAATGACGAGGGATTCAACCCAGATCTGTGACTGGGGGTCAGTTTTTGAAAAGTTTCAGCACTCCGTCCATCATCTCCTTGTGTTTGGTTTGTTTGCCCTAAGTTAGCAGGGTATGCCCAGACGTGGGTCCCTTGCTCACTTTGGCACTGGATTCAAGCTAGCCTGGCTGATGAGGGCTGTGAGCCCGAAACCGGTCCCAGGATTCTCGTTTCCGGTCCAGGGAAGACATAGCTTAGCAGTTTGGGCTGGACTGTTCCCATGAGGAACAGGGTGAAAACTGATTTGCATATAGCTGTGTCTGAACTGGGCTGGCAAAGTGAGCTAAAGAATGATGATGGATTCAACCCAGATCTGTGACTGGGGGTGAGTGTTTGAAAAGTTTCAGCACTCCATCCATCATCTTCTTGTGTTTGCTTTGTTCGCCCTAAGTTGACAGGGCATGCCCAGACGTAGGTCCCTTGCTCACTTTGCCACTGGATTCAAGCTAGCCTGGCTGATGAGGGCTGTTAGCCCGAAATCTGTCCCAGGGTGGTTGTTTCAAGTCCAGGGAAGACATAGCTTAGGAGTTCGGGCTGGGCTGGTCCCATGAGGCACAGGGTCAAGACTGATTTGCACATAGCTGTGTCTGAACTGGGGTGGCAAAGTGAGCTAAAAAATGATAATGGATTCAACCCAGATCTGTGACTGGGGGTGAATGTTTGAAAAGTTTCAGCACTCCGTCCATCATCTCCTTGTGTTTGCTTTCTTCGCCCTAAGTTGGCAGGGTATGCCCAGACATGGGTCCCTTGCTCACTTTGCCACTGGATTCAAGCTAGCCTGGCTGATGAGGGCTGTTAGCCCCAAACACGTCCCAGGATACTTGTTTGTGGTCCAGGGAAGACATAGCTTAGCAGTTCGGGCTGGACTGTTCCCATGAGGAACAGGGTGAAAACTGATTTGCATATAGCTGTGTCTGAACTGGGGTGGCCAAGTGAGGTAAAGAAAGATGATAGATTCAACCCAGATCTGTGACTGGGGGTGAGTGTTTGAAAAGTTTCAGCACTCTGTTCATCATCTCTTTGTGTTTGCTTTGTTCGCCCTAAGTTGCCAGGGTATACCCAGATGTGGATCCCTTGCTCACTTTGCAACTGGATTCAAGCTAGCCTGGCTGTTGAGGGCTGGTAGCCCGAAATCGGTCCCAGGATGCTTGTTTTCGGTCCAGGGAAGACATAGTTTAGCAGTTCCGGCTGGACTGTTCCCATGAGGCACAGGGTCAAGACTGATTTGCATATAGCTGTGTCTGAACTGGGGTGGCAAAGTGAGCTAAAGAATGACAAGGGATTCAACCCAGATCTGTGACTGGGGGTCAGTTTTTGAAAAGTTTCAGCACTCCGTCCATCATCTCCTTGTGTTTGGTTTGTTTGCCCTAAGTTGGCAGGGTATGCCCAGACGTGGGTCCCTTGCTCACTTTGGCACTGGATTCAAGCTAGCCTGGCTGATGAGGGCTGTTAGCCCGAAACCAGTCCCAGGATGCTTGTTTTCAGTCCAGGTAAGACATAGCTTAGCATTTCGGGCTGGACTGTTCCCATGAGAACCAGGGTGAAGACTGATATGCATATAGCTGTGTCTGAACTGCGGTGGCAAAGTGAGCAAAAGAATGATGATGGATTCAACCCAGATCTGTGACTGGGGGTGAGTGTTTGAAAAGTTTCAGCACTCCGTCAATCATCTCCTTGTGTTTGCTTTGTTCACCCTAATTTGGCAGGGTATGCTCAGACGTGGGTCCCTAACTCACTTTGCCTCTGGTTTCAAGCTATCCTGGCTGATGAGGGCTGTTAGCCAGAAATCGGTCCCAGGATGCTTGTTTTCGGTCCAGAGAAGACATAGCTTAGCAGTTCGGGCTGGACTGTTCCCATGAGGCACAGGGTCAAGACTGATTTGCATATAGCTGTGTCTGAACTGGGGTGGCAAAGTGAGCTAAAGAATGACGAGGGATTCAACTCAGATCTGTGACTTGTGGTGAGTGTTTGAAAAGGTTTAGCACTCCATCCATCATCTACTTGTGTTTGCTTTGTTTTCCCTAAGTTGGCAGGGTATGCCCAGACGTGGGTCCCTTGCTCACTTTCCCACTGGATTCAAGCTAGCCTGGCTGATGAGGGCTGTTAGCCCGAAACCGGTCTCAGGATGTTTGTTTCCGGTCCAGGGAAGACATAGGTTAGCAGTTCGGTCTGGACGGTTCCCTTGAGGCACAGGGTCAAGACTGATTTGCATATAGCTGTGTCTGAACTGGGGTGGCAAAGTGAGGTAAAGAATGATGATGGATTCAACCCAGATCTGTGACTGGGTGGTGAGTCTTTAAAAAGTTTCAGCACTTCGTCCATCATCTCCTTGTGTTTGCTTTGTTCGCCTTAAGTTTGAAGGGTATGCCCAGACATGGGTCCCTTGCTCACTTTGCCACTGGATTCAAACTAGTCTGGCTGATAAGGGCTGTAAGCCCTAAACCGGTCCCAGGCTACTTGTTTGTGGTCCAGGGAATAAATAGCTTAGCATTTCGGGCTGGACTGTTCCCATGAGGAACAGGGTGAAGACTGATTTGCATATAGCTGTGTCTGAACTGGGGTGGCAAAGTGAGCCAAAGAATGATGATGGATTCAACCCAGATCTGTGACTGGGGGTGAGTGTTTGAAAAGTTTCAGCACTCCGTCAATCATCTCCTTGCGTTTGCTTTGTTCACCCAAATTTGGCAGGGTCTGACCAGACGTGGGTCCCTAACTCACTTTGCCACTGGATTCAAGCTAGCCTGGCTGATGAGGGCTGTTAGCCCGAAACCGGTCCCAGGATGTTTGTTTCCGGTCCAGGGAAGACATAGCATAGCAGTTCGGTCTGGACTGTTCCCATGAGGCACAGGGTCAAGACTGATTTGCATATAGCTGTGTCTGAACTGGGGTGGCAAAGCGAGCTAAAGAATGATGATGGATTCAACCCAGATCTGTGACTTTGTGTCAGTGTTTGAAAAGTTTCAGCACTCCGTCCATCATCTCCTTGTATTTGCTTTGTTCGCCCTAAGTTGGCAGGGTATGCCCAGACGTGGGTCCCTAACTCACTTTGCCACTGGATTCATTCTAGCCTGGCTGATGAGGGCTGTTAGCCAGAAACCAGTCGCAGGATGCTTGTTTTCGGATAAAAGGAAGACATAGCTTAGCAGTTCGGGCTGGACTGTTCCCATGAGGCACAGGGTCAAGACTGATTTGCATATAGCTGTGTCTGAACTGGGGTGGCAAAGTGAGCTAAAGAATGATGATGGATTCAACCCAGATCTGTGACGGGGTGAGTGTTTGAAAAGTTTCAGCACTTCCTCCATCATCTACTTGTGTTTGCTTTGTTCGCCCTAAGTTGGCAGGGCATGCCCAGACGTGGGTCCCTTGCTCACTTTGCCACTGGATTCAAGTTAGCCTAGCTGATGAGGGCTGTTAGCCAGAAACCGGTCCCAGGATGCTTGTTTTCAGTCCAGGGAAGACATAGTTTAGCAGTTCGGGCTGGACTGTTCCCATGAGGCACAGGGTCAAGACTGATTTCCATATAGCTGTGTCTGAACTGGGGTGGCAAATTGAGCTAAAGAATGACAAGGGATTCAACTCAGATCTGTGACTGGGCGTGAGTGTTTGAAAAGGTTCAGCACTCCATCCATCATCTACTTGTGTTTGCTTTGTTTGCCCTAAGTTGGCAGGGTATGCCCAGACGTGGGTCCGTTGCTCACTTTCCCACTGGATTCAAGCTAGCCTGGCTCATGATGGCTGTTAGCCAAAAACCGGCCCCATGATGTTTATTTCCGGTCAAGGGAAGACATAGCTTAGCAGTTCGGTCTGGACGGTTCCCATGAGGCACAGGGTCAAGACTGATTTGCATAGAGCTGTGTCTGAACTGGTGTAGCAAAGTGAGCTAAAGAATGATTATGGATTCAACCCAGATCTGTGACGGGGTGAGTGTTTGAAAAGTTTCAGCACTTCCTCTATCATCTTCTTGTGTTTGCTTTGTTCGCCCTAAGTTGGCAGGGCATGCCCAGACGTGGGTCCCTTGCTCACTTTGCCACTGAATTCAAGTTAGCCTAGCTGATGAGGGCTGTTAGCCAGAAACCGGTCCCAGGGTGCTTGTTTTCGGTCCAGGGAAGACATAGTTTAGCAGTTCCGGCTGGACTGTTCCCATGAGGAACAGAGTCAAGACTGATTTGCATATAGCTGTGTCTGAACTGGGGTGGCAAAGTGGGCTAAAGAATGACGAGGGATTCAACCCAGATCTGTGACTGGGGGTCAGTTTTTGAAAAGTTTCAGCACTCCGTCCATCATCTCCTTGTGTTTGGTTTGTTTGCCCTAAGTTGGCAGGGTATGCCCAGACGTGGGTCCCTTGCTCACTTTGGCACTGGATTCAAGCTAGCCTGGCTGAAGAGGGCTGTGAGCCCGAAACCGGTCCCAGGATTCTCGTTTCCGGTCCAGGGAAGACATAGCTTAGCAGTTTGGGCTGGACTGTTCCCATGAGGTACAGGGTGAAGACTGATTTGCATATAGCTGTGTCTGAACTGGGGTGGCAAAGTGAGCTAAAGATTGATGATGGATTCAACCCAGATCTGTGTCTGGCGGTGAGTGTTCGAAAAGTTTCAGCACTCCATCCATCATCTTCTTGTGTTTGATTTGTTCGCCTTAAGTTGACAGGGCATGCCCAGACGTGGGTCCCTTGCTCACTTTGCCACTGGATTCAAGCTAGCCTGGCTGATGAGGGCTGTTAGCCCGAAACCTATCCCAGGATGCTTGTTTCCAGTCCAGGGAAGACATAGCTTAGCAGTTCGGGCTGGACTGTTCCCATGAGGAACAGGGTGAAAACTGATTTGCATATAGCTGTGTCTGAACTGGGGTGGCAAAGTGAGGTAAAGAAAGATGATAGATTCAACCCAGATCTGTGACTGGGGGTGAGTGTTTGAAAAGTTTCAGCACCCCATCCATCATCTCCTTGTGTTTGCTTTGTTCGCCCTA
Source organism: Triturus cristatus (assembly GCF_964204655.1). NCBI lineage: Eukaryota > Metazoa > Chordata > Amphibia > Caudata > Salamandridae > Triturus > Triturus cristatus. The sequence goes on along the minus strand of NC_140579.1, from coordinate 801,132,198 downwards.
AGTTGACAGGGCATGCCCAGACGTGGGTCCCTTGCTCACTTTGCCACTGGATTCAAGCTAGCCTGGCTGATGAGGGCTGTTAGCCCGAACCCGGCCGCAGGACGTTTGTTTCCGGTCCAGGGAAGACATAGCTTAACAGTTCGGTCTGGACGGTTCCCATGAGGCACAGGGTCAAGACTGATTTGCATATAGCTGTGTCTGAACTGGGGTGGCAAAGTGAGCTAAAGAATGATGATGGATTCAACCCAGATCTGTGACGGGGTGAGTGTTTGAAAAGTTTCAGCACTTCCTCCATCATCTCCTTGTGTTTGCTTTGTTCGCCCTAAGTTGGCAGGGCATGCCCAGACGTGGGTCCCTTGCTCACTTTGCCACTGGATTCAAGTTAGCCTAGCTGATGAGGGCTGTTAGCCAGAAACCGGTCCCAGGATGCTTGCTTTCAGTCTAGGGAAGACATAGTTTAGCAGTTCGGGCTGGACTGTTCCCATGAGGCACAGGGTCAAGACTGATTTGCATATAGCTGTGTCTGAACTGGGGTGGCAAAGTGAGCTAAAGAATGATGAGGGAATCAACCCAGATCTGTGACTGGGGGTCAGTTTTTGAAAAGTTTCAGCACTCTGTCCATCGTCTCCTTGTGTTTGGTTTGTTTGCCCTAAGTTGGCAGGGTATGCCCAGACGTGGGTCCCTTGCTCACTTTGGCACTGGATTCAAGCTAGCCTTGCTGATGAGGGCTGGGAGCCCGAAACCGGTCCCAGGATTTTCGTTTCCGGTCCAGGGAAGACATAGCTTAGCAGTTTGGGCTGGACTGTTCCCATGAGGTACAGGGTGAAGACTGATTTGCATATAGCTGTGTCTGAACTGGGGTGGCAAAGTGAGCTAAAGAATGATGATGGATTCAACCCAGATCTGTGACTGGGGGTGAATGTTTGAAAAGTTTCAGCACTCCGTCCATCATCTCCTTGTGTATGCTTTCTTCGCCCTAAGTTGGCAGGGTATGCCCAGACATGGGTTCTTTGCTCACTTTGCCACTGGATTCAAGCTAGCCTGGCGGATGAGGGCTGTTAGCCCTAAACACATCCCAGGATACTTGTTTGTGGTCCAGGGAAGACATAGCTTAGCAGTTCGGGCTGGACTGTTCCCATGAGGAACAGGGTGAAAACTGATTTGCATATAGTTGTGTCTGAACTGGGGTGGCAAAGTGAGGTAAAGAAAGATAATAGATTCAACCCAGATCTGTGACTGGGGGTGAGTGTTTGAAAAGTTTCAGCACTCTGTTCATCATCTCTTTGTGTTTGCTTTGTTCGCCCTAAGTTGCCAGGGTATACCCAGATGTGGATCCCTTGCTCACTTTGCAACTGGATTCAAGCTAGCCTGGCTGTTGAGGGCTGGTAGCCCGATATCGGTCCCAGGATGCTTGTTTTCGGTCCAGGGAAGACATAGTTTAGCAGTTCCGGCTGGACTGTTCCCATGAGGCACAGGGTCAAGACTGATTTGCATATAGCTGTGTCTGAACTGGGGTGGCAAAGTGAGCTAAAGAATGATGAGGGAATCAACCCAGATCTGTGACTGGGGGTCAGTTTTTGAAAAGTTTCAGCACTCTGTCCATCGTCTCCTTGTGTTTGGTTTGTTTGCCCTAAGTTGGCAGGGTATGCCCAGACGTGGGTCCCTTGCTCACTTTGGCACTGGATTCAAGCTAGCCTTGCTGATGAGGGCTGGGAGCCCGAAACCGGTCCCAGGATTTTCGTTTCCGGTCCAGGGAAGACATAGCTTAGCAGTTTGGGCTGGACTGTTCCCATGAGGTACAGGGTGAAGACTGATTTGCATATAGCTGTGTCTGAACTGGGGTGGCAAAGTGAGCTAAAGAATGATGATGGATTCAACCCAGATCTGTGACTGGGGGTGAATGTTTGAAAAGTTTCAGCACTCCGTCCATCATCTCCTTGTGTATGCTTTCTTCGCCCTAAGTTGGCAGGGTATGCCCAGACATGGGTTCTTTGCTCACTTTGCCACTGGATTCAAGCTAGCCTGGCGGATGAGGGCTGTTAGCCCTAAACACATCCCAGGATACTTGTTTGTGGTCCAGGGAAGACATAGCTTAGCAGTTCGGGCTGGACTGTTCCCATGAGGAACAGGGTGAAAACTGATTTGCATATAGTTGTGTCTGAACTGGGGTGGCAAAGTGAGGTAAAGAAAGATAATAGATTCAACCCAGATCTGTGACTGGGGGTGAGTGTTTGAAAAGTTTCAGCACTCTGTTCATCATCTCTTTGTGTTTGCTTTGTTCGCCCTAAGTTGCCAGGGTATACCCAGATGTGGATCCCTTGCTCACTTTGCAACTGGATTCAAGCTAGCCTGGCTGTTGAGGGCTGGTAGCCCGATATCGGTCCCAGGATGCTTGTTTTCGGTCCAGGGAAGACATAGTTTAGCAGTTCCGGCTGGACTGTTCCCATGAGGCACAGGGTCAAGACTGATTTGCATATAGCTGTGTCTGAACTGGGGTGGCAAAGTGAGCTAAAGAATGACAAGGGATTCAACCCAGATCTGTGACTGGGGGTCAGTTTTTGAAAAGTTTCAGCACTCCGTCCATCATCTCCTTGTGTTTGGTTTGTTTGCCCTAAGTTGGCAGGGTATGCCCAGACGTGGGTCCCTTGCTCACTTTGGCACTGGATTCAAGCTAGCCTGGCTGATGAGGGCTGTTAGCCCGAAACCAGTCCCAGGATGCTTGTTTTCAGTCTAGGGAAGACATAGCTTAGCATTTCGGGCTGGACTGTTCCCATGAGAACCAGGGTGAAGACTGATATGCATATAGCTGTGTCTGAACTGCGGTGGCAAAGTGAGCCAAAGAATGATGATGGATTCAACCCAGATCTGTGACTGGGGGTGAGTGTTTGAAAAGTTTCAGCACTCCGTCAATCATCTCCTTGTGTTTGCTTTGTTCACCCTAATTTGGCAGGGTATGCTCAGACGTGGGTCCCTAACTCACTTTGCCTCTGGTTTCAAGCTATCCTGGCTGATGAGGGCTGTTAGCCAGAAATCGGTCCCAGGATGCTTGTTTTCGGTCCAGAGAAGACATAGCTTAGCAGTTCGGGCTGGACTGTTCCCATGAGGCACAGGGTCAAGACTGATTTGCATATAGCTGTGTCTGAACTGGGGTGGCAAAGTGAGCTAAAGAATGACTAGGGATTCAACTCAGATCTGTGACTTGTGGTGAGTGTTTGAAAAGGTTCAGCACTCCATCCATCATCTACTTGTGTTTGCTTTGTTTTCCCTAAGTTGGCAGGGTATGCCCAGACGTGGGTCCCTTGCTCACTTTCCCACTGGATTCAAGCTAGCCTGGCTGATGAGGGCTGTTAGCCCGAAACCGGTCCCAGGATGTTTGTTTCCGGTCCAGGGAAGACATAGGTTAGCAGTTCGGTCTGGACGGTTCCCATGAGGCACAGGGTCAAGACTGATTTGCATATAGCTGTGTCTGAACTGGGGTGGCAAAGTGAGGTAAAGAATGATGATGGATTCAACCCAGATCTGTGACTGGGTGGTGAGTCTTTAAAAAGTTTCAGCACTTCGTCAATCATCTCCTTGTGTTTGCTTTGTTCGCCTTAAGTTTGAAGGGTATGCCCAGACATGGGTCCCTTGCTCACTTTGCCACTGGATTCAAACTAGTCTGGCTGATAAGGGCTGTAAGCCCTAAACTGGTCCCAGGCTACTTGTTTGTGGTCCAGGGAAGAAATAGCTTAGCATTTCGGGCTGGACTGTTCCCATGAGGAACAGGGTGAAGACTGATTTGCATATAGCTGTGTCTGAACTGGGGTGGCAAAGTGAGCTAAAGAATGACAAGGGAATCAACCCAGATCTGTGACTGGGGGTCAGTTTTTGAAAAGTTTCAGCACTCTGTCCATCGTCTCCTTGTGTTTGGTTTGTTTGCCCTAAGTTGGCAGGGTATGCCCAGACGTGGGTCCCTTGCTCACTTTGGCACTGGATTCAAGCTAGCCTTGCTGATGAGGGCTGGGAGCCCGAAACCGGTCCCAGGATTTTCGTTTCCGGTCCAGGGAAGACATAGCTTAGCAGTTTGGGCTGGACTGTTCCCATGAGGTACAGGGTGAAGACTGATTTGCATATAGCTGTGTCTGAACTGGGGTGGCAAAGTGAGCTAAAGAATGATGATGGATTCAACCCAGATCTGTGACTGGGGGTGAATGTTTGAAAAGTTTCAGCACTCCGTCCATCATCTCCTTGTGTATGCTTTCTTCGCCCTAAGTTGGCAGGGTATGCCCAGACATGGGTCCCTTGCTCACTTTGCCACTGGATTCAAGCTAGCCTGGCTGATGAGGGCTGTTAGCCCTAAACACGTCCCAGGATACTTGTTTGTGGTCCAGGGAAGACATAGCTTAGCAGTTCTGGCTGGACTGTTCCCATGAGGAACAGGGTGAAAACTGATTTGCATATAGTTGTGTCTGAACTGGGGTGGCAAAGTGAGGTAAAGAAAGATGATAGATTCAACCCAGATCTGTGACTGTGGGTGAGTGTTTGAAAAGTTTCAGCACTTCCTCCATCATCTACTTGTGTTTGCTTTGTTCGCCCTAAGTTGGCAGGGCATGCCCAGACGTGGGCCCCTTGCTCACTTTGCCACTGAATTCAAGTTAGCCTAGCTGATGAGAGCTGTTAGCCAGAAACCGGTCCCAGGATGCTTGTTTTCGGTCCAGGGAAGACATAGTTTAGCAATTCGGGCTGGACTGTTCCCATGAGGCACAGGGTCAAGACTGATTTGCATATAGGTGTGTCTGAACTGGGGTGGCAAAGTGAGCTAAAGAATGACGAGGGATTCAACCCAGATCTGTGACTGGGGGTCAGTTTTTGAAAAGTTTCAGCACTCCGTCCATCATCTCCTTGTGTTTGGTTTGTTTGCCCTAAGTTAGCAGGGTATGCCCAGACGTGGGTCCCTTGCTCACTTTGGCACTGGATTCAAGCTAGCCTGGCTGATGAGGGCTGTGAGCCCGAAACCGGTCCCCGGATTCTCGTTTCCGGTCCAGGGAAGACATAGCTTAGCAGTTTGGGCTGGACTGTTCCCATGAGGAACAGGGTGAAAACTGATTTGCATATAGCTGTGTCTGAACTGGGCTGGCAAAGTGAGCTAAAGAATGATGATGGATTCAACCCAGATCTGTGACTGGGGGTGAGTGTTTGAAAAGTTTCAGCACTCCATCCATCATCTTCTTGTGTTTGCTTTGTTCGCCCTAAGTTGACAGGGCATGCCCAGACGTAGGTCCCTTGCTCACTTTGCCACTGGATTCAAGCTAGCCTGGCTGATGAGGGCTGTTAGCCCGAAATCTGTCCCAGGGTGGTTGTTTCAAGTCCAGGGAAGACATAGCTTAGGAGTTCGGGCTGGGCTGGTCCCATGAGGCACAGGGTCAAGACTGATTTGCACATAGCTGTGTCAGAACTGGGGTGGCAAAGTGAGCTAAAAAATGATAATGGATTCAACCCAGATCTGTGACTGGGGGTGAATGTTTGAAAAGTTTCAGCACTCCGTCCATCATCTCCTTGTGTTTGCTTTCTTCGCCCTAAGTTGGCAGGGTATGCCCAGACATGGGTCCCTTGCTCACTTTGCCACTGGATTCAAGCTAGCCTGGCTGATGAGGGCTGTTAGCCCTAAACACGTCCCAGGATACTTGTTTGTGGTCCAGGGAAGACATAGCTTAGCAGTTCGGGCTGGACTGTTCCCATGAGGAACAGGGTGAAAACTGATTTGCATATAGCTGTGTCTGAACTGGGGTGGCCAAGTGAGGTAAAGAAAGATGATAGATTCAACCCAGATCTGTGACTGGGGGTGAGTGTTTGAAAAGTTTCAGCACTCTGTTCATCATCTCTTTGTGTTTGCTTTGTTCGCCCTAAGTTGCCAGGGTATACCCAGATGTGGATCCCTTGCTCACTTTGCAACTGGATTCAAGGTAGCCTGGCTGTTGAGGGCTGGTAGCCCGAAATCGGTCCCAGGATGCTTGTTTTCGGTCCAGGGAAGACATAGTTTAGCAGTTCCGGCTGGACTGTTCCCATGAGGCACAGGGTCAAGACTGATTTGCATATAGCTGTGTCTGAACTGGGGTGGCAAAGTGAGCTAAAGAATGACAAGGGATTCAACCCAGATCTGTGACTGGGGGTCAGTTTTTGAAAAGTTTCAGCACTCCGTCCATCATCTCCTTGTGTTTGGTTTGTTTGCCCTAAGTTGGCAGGGTATGCCCAGACGTGGGTCCCTTGCTCACTTTGGCACTGGATTCAAGCTAGCCTTGCTGATGAGGGCTGGGAGCCCGAAACCGGTCCCAGGATTTTCGTTTCCGGTCCAGGGAAGACATAGCTTAGCAGTTTGGGCTAGACTGTTCCCATGAGGTACAGGGTGAAGACTGATTTGCATATAGCTGTGTCTGAACTGGGGTGGCAAAGTGAGCTAAAGAATGATGATGGATTCAACCCAGATCTGTGACTGGGGGTGAATGTTTGAAAAGTTTCAGCACTCCGTCCATCATCTCCTTGTGTATGCTTTCTTCGCCCTAAGTTGGCAGGGAATGCCCAGACATGGGTCCTTTGCTCACTTTGCCACTGGATTCAAGCTAGCCTGGCTGATGAGGGCTGTTAGCCCTAAACACGTCCCAGGATACTTGTTTGTGGTCCAGGGAAGACATAGCTTAGCAGTTCTGTCTGGACTGTTCCCATGAGGAACAGGGTGAAAACTGATTTGCATATAGTTGTGTCTGAACTGGGGTGGCAAAGTGAGGTAAAGAAAGATGATAGATTCAACCCAGATCTGTGACTGTGGGTGAGTGTTTGAAAAGTTTCAGCACTTCCTCCATCATCTACTTGTGTTTGCTTTGTTCGCCCTAAGTTGGCAGGGCATGCCCAGACGTGGGCCCCTTGCTCACTTTGCCACTGAATTCAAGTTAGCCTAGCTGATGAGAGCTGTTAGCCAGAAACCGGTCCCAGGATGCTTGTTTTCGGTCCAGGGAAGACATAGTTTAGCAATTCGGGCTGGACTGTTCCCATGAGGCACAGGGTCAAGACTGATTTGCATATAGGTGTGTCTGAACTGGGGTGGCAAAGTGAGCTAAAGAATGACGAGGGATTCAACCCAGATCTGTGACTGGGGGTCAGTTTTTGAAAAGTTTCAGCACTCCGTCCATCATCTCCTTGTGTTTGGTTTGTTTGCCCTAAGTTAGCAGGGTATGCCCAGACGTGGGTCCCTTGCTCACTTTGGCACTGGATTCAAGCTAGCCTGGCTGATGAGGGCTGTGAGCCCGAAACCGGTCCCCGGATTCTCGTTTCCGGTCCAGGGAAGACATAGCTTAGCAGTTTGGGCTGGACTGTTCCCATGAGGAACAGGGTGAAAACTGATTTGCATATAGCTGTGTCTGAACTGGGCTGGCAAAGTGAGCTAAAGAATGATGATGGATTCAACCCAGATCTGTGACTGGGGGTGAGTGTTTGAAAAGTTTCAGCACTCCATCCATCATCTTCTTGTGTTTGCTTTGTTCGCCCTAAGTTGACAGGGCATGCCCAGACGTAGGTCCCTTGCTCACTTTGCCACTGGATTCAAGCTAGCCTGGCTGATGAGGGCTGTTAGCCCGAAATCTGTCCCAGGGTGGTTGTTTCAAGTCCAGGGAAGACATAGCTTAGGAGTTCGGGCTGGGCTGGTCCCATGAGGCACAGGGTCAAGACTGATTTGCACATAGCTGTGTCAGAACTGGGGTGGCAAAGTGAGCTAAAAAATGATAATGGATTCAACCCAGATCTGTGACTGGGGGTGAATGTTTGAAAAGTTTCAGCACTCCGTCCATCATCTCCTTGTGTTTGCTTTCTTCGCCCTAAGTTGGCAGGGTATGCCCAGACATGGGTCCCTTGCTCACTTTGCCACTGGATTCAAGCTAGCCTGGCTGATGAGGGCTGTTAGCCCTAAACACGTCCCAGGATACTTGTTTGTGGTCCAGGGAAGACATAGCTTAGCAGTTCGGGCTGGACTGTTCCCATGAGGAACAGGGTGAAAACTGATTTGCATATAGCTGTGTCTGAACTGGGGTGGCCAAGTGAGGTAAAGAAAGATGATAGATTCAACCCAGATCTGTGACTGGGGGTGAGTGTTTGAAAAGTTTCAGCACTCTGTTCATCATCTCTTTGTGTTTGCTTTGTTCGCCCTAAGTTGCCAGGGTATACCCAGATGTGGATCCCTTGCTCACTTTGCAACTGGATTCAAGCTAGCCTGGCTGTTGAGGGCTGGTAGCCCGAAATCGGTCCCAGGATGCTTGTTTTCGGTCCAGGGAAGACATAGTTTAGCAGTTCCGGCTGGACTGTTCCCATGAGGCACAGGGTCAAGACTGATTTGCATATAGCTGTGTCTGAACTGGGGTGGCAAAGTGAGCTAAAGAATGACAAGGGATTCAACCCAGATCTGTGACTGGGGGTCAGTTTTTGAAAAGTTTCAGCACTCCGTCCATCATCTCCTTGTGTTTGGTTTGTTTGCCCTAAATTGGCAGGGTATGCCCAGACGTGGGTCCCTTGCTCACTTTGGCACTGGATTCAAGCTAGCCTTGCTGATGAGGGCTGGGAGCCCGAAACCGGTCCCAGGATTTTCGTTTCCGGTCCAGGGAAGACATAGCTTAGCAGTTTGGGCTGGACTGTTCCCATGAGGTACAGGGTGAAGACTGATTTGCATATAGCTGTGTCTGAACTGGGGTGGCAAAGTGAGCTAAAGAATGATGATGGATTCAACCCAGATCTGTGACTGGGGTGAATGTTTGAAAAGTTTCAGCACTCCGTCCATCATCTCCTTGTGTATGCTTTCTTCGCCCTAAGTTGGCAGGGTATGCCCAGACGTGGGTCCCTTGCTCACTTTGCAACTGGATTCAAGCTAGCCTGGCTGTTGAGGGCTGGTAGCCCGAAATCGGTCCCAGGATGCTTGTTTTCGGTCCAGGGAAGACATAGTTTAGCAGTTCCGGCTGGACTGTTCCCATGAGGCACAGGGTCAAGACTGATTTGCATATAGCTGTGTCTGAACTGGGGTGGCAAAGTGAGCTAAAGAATGACAAGGGATTCAACCCAGATCTGTGACTGGGGGTCAGTTTTTGAAAAGTTTCAGCACTCCGTCCATCATCTCCTTGTGTTTGGTTTGTTTGCCCTAAGTTGGCAGGGTATGCCCAGACGTGGGTCCCTTGCTCACTTTGGCACTGGATTCAAGCTAGCCTTGCTGATGAGGGCTGGGAGCCCGAAACCGGTCCCAGGATTTTCGTTTCCGGTCCAGGGAAGACATAGCTTAGCAGTTTGGGCTGGACTGTTCCCATGAGGTACAGGGTGAAGACTGATTTGCATATAGCTGTGTCTGAACTGGGGTGGCAAAGTGAGCTAAAGAATGATGATGGATTCAACCCAGATCTGTGACTGGGGGTGAATGTTTGAAAAGTTTCAGCACTCCGTCCATCATCTCCTTGTGTATGCTTTCTTCGCCCTAAGTTGGCAGGGTATGCCCAGACATGGGTCCTTTGCTCACTTTGCCACTGGATTCAAGCTAGCCTGGCTGATGAGGGCTGTTAGCCCTAAACACGTCCCAGGATACTTGTTTGTGGTCCAGGGAAGACATAGCTTAGCAGTTCTGGCTGGACTGTTCCCATGAGGAACAGGGTGAAAACTGATTTGCATATAGTTGTGTCTGAACTGGGGTGGCAAAGTGAGGTAAAGAAAGATGATAGATTCAACCCAGATCTGTGACTGTGGGTGAGTGTTTGAAAAGTTTCAGCACTTCCTCCATCATCTACTTGTGTTTGCTTTGTTCGCCCTAAGTTGGCAGGGCATGCCCAGACGTGGGCCCCTTGCTCACTTTGCCACTGAATTCAAGTTAGCCTAGCTGATGAGAGCTGTTAGCCAGAAACCGGTCCCAGGATGCTTGTTTTCGGTCCAGGGAAGACATAGTTTAGCAATTCGGGCTGGACTGTTCCCATGAGGCACAGGGTCAAGACTGATTTGCATATAGGTGTGTCTGAACTGGGTTGGCAAAGTGAGCTAAAGAATGACGAGGGATTCAACCCAGATCTGTGACTGGGGGTCAGTTTTTGAAAAGTTTCAGCACTCCGTCCATCATCTCCTTGTGTTTGGTTTGTTTGCCCTAAGTTAGCAGGGTATGCCCAGACGTGGGTCCCTTGCTCACTTTGGCACTGGATTCAAGCTAGCCTGGCTGATGAGGGCTGTGAGCCCGAAACCGGTCCCCGGATTCTCGTTTCCGGTCCAGGGAAGACATAGCTTAGCAGTTTGGGCTGGACTGTTCGCATGAGGAACAGGGTGAAAACTGATTTGCATATAGCTGTGTCTGAACTGGGCTGGCAAAGTGAGCTAAAGAATGATGATGGATTCAACCCAGATCTGTGACTGCGGGTGAGTGTTTGAAAAGTTTCAGCACTCCATCCATCATCTTCTTGTGTTTGCTTTGTTCGCCCTAAGTTGACAGGGCATGCCCAGACGTAGGTCCCTTGCTCACTTTGCCACTGGATTCAAGCTAGCCTGGCTGATGAGGGCTGTTAGCCCGAAATCTGTCCCAGGGTGGTTGTTTCAAGTCCAGGGAAGACATAGCTTAGGAGTTCGGGCTGGGCTGGTCCCATGAGGCACAGGGTCAAGACTGATTTGCACATAGCTGTGTCAGAACTGGGGTGGCAAAGTGAGCTAAAAAATGATAATGGATTCAACCCAGATCTGTGACTGGGGGTGAATGTTTGAAAAGTTTCAGCACTCCGTCCATCATCTCCTTGTGTTTGCTTTCTTCGCCCTAAGTTGGCAGGGTATGCCCAGACATGGGTCCCTTGCTCACTTTGCCACTGGATTCAAGCTAGCCTGGCTGATGAGGGCTGTTAGCCCTAAACACGTCCCAGGATACTTGTTTGTGGTCCAGGGAAGACATAGCTTAGCAGTTCGGGCTGGACTGTTCCCATGAGGAACAGGGTGAAAACTGATTTGCATATAGCTGTGTCTGAACTGGGGTGGCCAAGTGAGGTAAAGAAAGATGATAGATTCAACCCAGATCTGTGACTGGGGGTGAGTGTTTGAAAAGTTTCAGCACTCTGTTCATCATCTCTTTGTGTTTGCTTTGTTCGCCCTAAGTTGCCAGGGTATACCCAGATGTGGATCCCTTGCTCACTTTGCAACTGGATTCAAGCTAGCCTGGCTGTTGAGGGCTGGTAGCCCGAAATCGGTCCCAGGATGCTTGTTTTCGGTCCAGGGAAGACATAGTTTAGCAGTTCCGGCTGGACTGTTCCCATGAGGCACAGGGTCAAGACTGATTTGCATATAGCTGTGTCTGAACTGGGGTGGCAAAGTGAGCTAAAGAATGACAAGGGATTCAACCCAGATCTGTGACTGGGGGTCAGTTTTTGAAAAGTTTCAGCACTCCGTCCATCATCTCCTTGTGTTTGGTTTGTTTGCCCTAAGTTGGCAGGGTATGCCCAGACGTGGGTCCCTTGCTCACTTTGGCACTGGATTCAAGCTAGCCTGGCTGATGAGGGCTGTTAGCCCGAAACCAGTCCCAGGATGCTTGTTTTCAGTCCAGGGAAGACATAGCTTAGCATTTCGGGCTGGACTGTTCCCATGAGAACCAGGGTGAAGACTGATATGCATATAGCTGTGTCTGAACTGCGGTGGCAAAGTGAGCCAAAGAATGATGATGGATTCAACCCAGATCTGTGACTGGGGGTGAGTGTTTGAAAAGTTTCAGCACTCCGTCAATCATCTCCTTGTGTTTGCTTTGTTCACCCTAATTTGGCAGGGTATGCTCAGACGTGGGTCCCTAACTCACTTTGCCTCTGGTTTCAAGCTATCCTGGCTGATGAGGGCTGTTAGCCAGAAATCGGTCCCAGGATGCTTGTTTTCGGTCCAGAGAAGACATAGCTTAGCAGTTCGGGCTGGACTGTTCCCATGAGGCACAGGGTCAAGACTGATTTGCATATAGCTGTGTCTGAACTGGGGTGGCAAAGTGAGCTAAAGAATGACGAGGGATTCAACTCAGATCTGTGACTTGTGGTGAGTGTTTGAAAAGGTTCAGCACTCCATCCATCATCTACTTGTGTTTGCTTTGTTTTCCCTAAGTTGGCAGGGTATGCCCAGACGTGGGTCCCTTGCTCACTTTCCCACTGGATTCAAGCTAGCCTGGCTGATGAGGGCTGTTAGCCCGAAACCGGTCCCAGGATGTTTGTTTCCGGTCCAGGGAAGACATAGGTTAGCAGTTCGGTCTGGACGGTTCCCATGAGGCACAGGGTCAAGACTGATTTGCATATAGCTGTGTCTGAACTGGGGTGGCAAAGTGAGGTAAAGAATGATGATGGATTCAACCCAGATCTGTGACTGGGTGGTGAGTCTTTAAAAAGTTTCAGCACTTCGTCCATCATCTCCTTGTGTTTGCTTTGTTCGCCTTAAGTTTGAAGGGTATGCCCAGACATGGGTCCCTTGCTCACTTTGCCACTGGATTCAAACTAGTCTGGCTGATAAGGGCTGTAAGCCCTAAACCGGTCCCAGGCTACTTGTTTGTGGTCCAGGGAAGAAATAGCTTAGCATTTCGGGCTGGACTGTTCCCATGAGGAACAGGGTGAAGACTGATTTGCATATAGCTGTGTCTGAACTGGGGTGGCAAAGTGAGCCAAAGAATGATGATGGATTCAACCCAGATCTGTGACTGGGGGTGAGTGTTTGAAAAGTTTCAGCACTCCATTCATCATCTTCTTGTGTTTGCTTTGTTCGCCCTAAGTTGACAGGGCATGCCCAGACGTGGGTCCCTTGCTCACTTTGCCACTGGATTCAAGCTAGCCTGGCTGATGAGGGCTGTTAGCCCGAAACCGGTCCCAGGATGTTTGTTTCCGGTCCAGGGAAGACATAGCATAGCAGTTCGGTCTGGACTGTTCCCATGAGGCACAGGGCCAAGACTGATTTGCATATAGCTGTGTCTGAACTGGGGTGGCAAAGTGAGCTAAAGAATGATGATGGATTCAACCCAGATCTGTGACTTTGTGTCAGTGTTTGAAAAGTTTCAGCACTCCGTCCATCATCTCCTTGTATTTGCTTTGTTCGCCCTAAGTTGGCAGGGTATGCCCAGACGTGGGTCCCTAACTCACTTTGCCACTGGATTCATTCTAGCCTGGCTGATGAGGGCTGTTAGCCAGAAACCAGTCGCAGGATGCTTGTTTTCGGATAAAGGGAAGACATAGCTTAGCATTTCGGGCTGGACTGTTCCCATGAGGAACAGGGTGAAGACTGATTTGCATATAGCTGTGTCTAAACTGGGAGGCAAAGTGAGCTAACAAATGACAAGGGATTCAACTCAGATCTGTGACTGGGGGTGAGTGTTTGAAAAGTTTGGGAACTCCATCCATTATCTCCTTGTGTTTGCTTTGTTTGACCTAAGTTGGCAGGGTATGCCCAGAAGTGGTTCCCTTGCTCACTTTGCCACTGGATTCAAGCTAGCCTGGCTGATGAGGGCTGTTAGCCCGAAACCCGTCCCAGGATGCTTGTTTCCGGTCCGGGGAAGACATAGCTTAGCAGTTCGGGCTGGGCTGGTCTCATGAGGCAGAGGAACAAGACTGATTTGCACATAGCTGTGTCTCAACTGGGGTGGCAAAGTGAGCTAAAGAATGATGATAGATTCAACCCGGATCTGTGACTGGGGGTGAATGTTTGAAAAGTTTCAGCACTTCGTCCATCATCTCCTTGTGTTTGCTTTGTTCGCCCTAAGTTGGCAGGGTATGCCCAGAAGTTAGTCCCTTGCTCACTTTGCCACTGGATTCAAGCTAGCCTAGCTGATGAGGGCTGTTATCCCGAAACCTGTCCCAGGATGCTTGTTTCCAGTCCAGGGAAGACATAGCTTAGCAGTTCGGGCTGGACTGTTCCCATGGGGAACAGGGTGAAAACTGATTTGCATATAGCTGTGTCTGAACTGGGGTGACAAAGTGAGGTAAAGAAAGATGATAGATTCAACCCAGATCTGTGACTGGGGGTGAGTGTTTGAAAAGTTTCAGCACTCCATCCATCATCTCCTTGTGTTTGCTTTGTTCGCCCTAAGTTGACAGGGCATGCCCAGACGTGGGTCCCTTGCACACCTTACCACTGGATTCAAGCTAGCCTGGCTGATGAGGGCTGTTAGCCCAAAACCTGTCCCAGGATGCTTGTTTCCAGTCCAGGGAAGACATAGCTTAGGAGTTCGGGCTGGGCTGGTCCCATGAGGCACATGGTCAAGACTGATTTACACATAGCTGTGTCTGAACTGGGGTGGCAAAGTGAGGTAAAAAATGATGATGGATTCAACCCAGATCTGTGACTGGGGGTGAATGTTTGAAAAGTTTCAGCACTCCATCCATCATCTCCTTGTGTTTGCTTTCTTCGCCCTAAGTTGGCAGGGTATGCCCAGACGTTAGTCCCTTGCTCACTTTGCCACTGGATTCAAGCTAGCCTGGCTGATGAGGGCTGTTAGCCCGAAACCAGTCCCAGGATGCTTGTTTTCAGTCCAGGGAAGACATAGCTTAGCATTTCGGGCTGGACTGTTCCCATGAGGAACAGGGTGAAGACTGATTTGCATATAGCTGGGTCTGAACTGGGGTGGCAAAGTGAGCTAAAGAATGACAAGGGATTCAACTCAGATCTGTGACTGGGGGTGAGTGTTTGAAAAGGTTCAGCACTCCATCCATCATCTACTTGTGTTTGCTTTGTTTGCCCTAAGTTGGCAGGGTATGCCCAGACGTGGGTCCCTTGCTCACTTTCCCACTGGATTCAAGCTAGCCTGGCTGATGAGGGCTGTTAGCCCGAACCCGGCCGCAGGACGTTTGTTTCCGGTCCAGGGAAGACATAGCTTAACAGTTCGGTCTGGACGGTTCCCATGAGGCACAGGGTCAAGACTGATTTGCATATAGCTGTGTCTGAACTGGGGTGGCAAAGTGAGCTAAAAAATGATGATGGATTCAACCCAGATCTGTGACGGGGTGAGTGTTTGAAAAGTTTCAGCACTTCCTCCATCATCTACTTGTGTTTGCTTTGTTCGCCCTAAGTTGGCAGGGCATGCCCAGACGTGGGTCCCTTGTTCATTTTGCCACTGGATTCAAATTAGCCTAGCTGATGAGGGCTGTTAGCCAGAAACCGGTCCCAGGATGCTTGTTTTCAGTCCAGGGAAGACATAGTTTAGCAGTTCGGGCTGGACTGTTCCCATGAGGCACAGGGTCAAGACTGATTTGCAGATAGCTGTGTCTGAACTGGGGTGGCAAAGTGAGCTAAAGAATGACGAGGGAATCAACCCAGATCTGTGACTGGGGGTCAGTTTTTGAAAAGTTTCAGCACTCCGTCCATCATCTCCTTGTGTTTGGTTTGTTTGCCCTAAGTTGGCAGGGTATGCCCAGACGTGGGTCCCTTGCTCACTTTGGCACTGGATTCAAGCTAGCCTGGCTGATGAGGGCTGGGAGCCCGAAACCGGTCCCAGGATTCTCGTTTCCGGTCCAGGGAAGACTTAGCTTAGCAGTTTGGGCTGGACTGTTCCCATGAGGTACAGGGTGAAGACTGATTTGCATATAGCTGTGTCTGAACTGGGGTGGCAAAGTGAGCTAAAGAATTATGATGGATTCAACCCAGATCTGTGACTGGGGGTGAATGTTTGAACAGTTTCAGCACTCCGTCAATCATCTCCTTGTGTATGCTTTCTTCGCCCTAAGTTGGCAGGGTATGCCCAATCATGGGTCCTTTGCTCACTTTGCCACTGGATTCAAGCTAGCCTGGCTGTTGATGGCTGTTAGCCCTAAACACGTCCCAGGCTACTTGTTTGGTCCAGGGAAGAAATAACTTAGCAGTTCGGGCTGGACTGTTCCCATGAGGAACAGGGTGAAAACTGATTTGCATATAGCTGTGTCTGAACTGGGGTGGCAAAGTGAGGTAAAGAAAGATGATAGATTCAACCCAGATCTGTGACTGGGGGTGAGTGTTTGAAAAGTTTCAGCACTTCCTCCATCATCTACTTGTGTTTGCTTTGTTCGCCCTAAGTTGGCAGGGCATGCCCAGACGTGGGCCCCTTGCTCACTTTGCCACTGAATTCAAGTTAGCCTAGCTGATGAGAGCTGTTAGCCAGAAACCGGTCCCAGGATGCTTGTTTTCGGTCCAGGGAAGACATAGTTTAGCAATTCGGGCTGGACTGTTCCCATGAGGCACAGGGTCAAGACTGATTTGCATATAGGTGTGTCTGAACTGGGTGGCAAAGTGAGCTAAAGAATGACGAGGGACTCAACCCAGATCTGTGACTGGGGGTCAGTTTTTGAAAAGTTTCAGCACTCCGTCCATCATCTCCTTGTGTTTGGTTTGTTTGCCCTAAGTTAGCAGGGTATGCCCAGACATGGGTCCCTTGCTCACTTTGGCACTGGATTCAAGCTAGCCTGGCTGATGAGGGCTGTGAGCCCGAAACCGGTCCCAGGATTCTCGTTTCCAGTCCAGGGAAGACATAGCTTAGCAGTTTGGGCTGGACTGTTCCCATGAGGAACAGGGTGAAAACTGATTTGCATATAGCTGTGTCTGAGCTGGGGTGGCAAAGTGAGCTAAAGAATGATGATGGATTCAACCCAGATCTGTGACTGGGGGTGAGTGTTTGAAAAGTTTCAGCACTCCATCCATCATCTTCTTGTGTTTGCTTTGTTCGCCCTAAGTTGACAGGGCATGCCCAGACGTAGGTCCCTTGCTCACTTTGCCACTGGATTCAAGCTAGCCTGGCTGATGAGGGCTGTTAGTCCGAAATCTGTCCCAGGATGGTTGTTTCCAGTCCAGGGAAAACAGCTTAGGAGTTCGGGCTGGGCTAATCCCATGAGGCACAGGGTCAAGACTGATTTGCACATAGCTGTGTCTGAACTGGGGTGGCAAAGTGAGCTAAAAAATGATAATGGATTCAACCCAGATCTGTGACTGGGGGTGAATGTTTGAAAAGTTTCAGCACTCCCTCCATCATCTCCTTGTGTTTGCTTTCTTCGCCCTAAGTTGGCAGGGTATGCCCAGACATGGGTCCCTTGCTCACTTTGCCACTGGATTCAAGCTAGCCTGGCTGATGAGGGCTGTTAGCCCTAAACACGTCCCAGGATACTTGTTTATGGTCCAGGGAAGACATAGCTTAGCAGTTCGGGCTGGACTGTTCCCATGAGGAACAGGGTGAAAACTGATTTGCATATAGCTGTGTCTGAACTGGGGTGGCCAAGTGAGGTAAAAAAAGATGATAGATTCAACCCAGATCTGTGACTGGGGGTGAGTGTTTGAAAAGTTTCAGCACTCTGTTCATCATCTCTTTGTGTTTGCTTTGTTCGCCCTAAGTTGCCAGGGTATACCCAGATGTGGATCCCTTGCTCACTTTGCAACTGGATTCAAGCTAGCCTGGCTGTTGAGGGCTGGTAGCCCAAAACCGGTCCCAGGATGCTTGTTTTCGGTCCAGGGAAGACATAGTTTAGCAGTTCCAGCTGGACTGTTCCCATGAGGCACAGGGTCAAGACTGATTTGCATATAGCTGTGTCTGAACTGGGGTGGCAAAGTGAGCTAAAGAATGACAAGGGATTCAACCCAGATCTGTGACTGGTGGTCAGTTTTTGAAAAGTTTCAGCACTCCGTCAATCATCTCCTTGTGTTTGGTTTGTTTGCCCTAAGTTGGCAGGGTATGCCCAGACGTGGGTCCCTTGCTCACTTTGGCACTGGATTCAAGCTAACCTGGCTGATGAGGGCTGGGAGACCGAAACCGGTCCCAGGATTCTCGCTTCCGGTCCAGGGAAGACATAGCTTAGCAGTTTGGGCTGGACTGTTCCCATGAGGTACAGGGTGAAGACTGATTTGCATATAGCTGTGTCTGAACTGGGGTGGCAAAGTGAGCTAAAGAATGATGATGGATTTAACCCAGATCTGTGACTGGGGGTGAATGTTTGAAAAGTTTCAGCACTCCGTCCATCATCTCCTTGTGTATGCTTTCTTCGCCCTAAGTTGGCAGGGTATGCCCAATCATGGGTCCTTTGCTCACTTTGCCACTGGATTCAAGCTAGCCTGGCTGATGAGGGCTGTTAGCCCTAAACACGTCCCAGGCTACTTGTTTGTGGTCCAGGGAAGAAATAGCTTAGCAGTTCGGGCTGGACTGTTCCCATGAGGAACAGGGTGAAAACTGATTTGCATATAGCTGTGTCTGAACTGGGGTGGCAAAGTGAGGTAAAGAAAGATGATAGATTCAACCCAGATCTGTGACTGGGGGTGAGTGTTTGAAATGTTTCAGCACTTCCTCCATCATCTACTTGTGTTTGCTTTGTTCGCCCTAAGTTAACAGGGCATGCCCAGACGTGGGCCCCTTGCTCACTTTGCCACTGAATTCAAGTTAGCCTAGCTGATGAGAGCTGTTAGCCAGAAACCGGTCCCAGGATGCTTGTTTTCGGTCCAGGGAAGACATAGTTTAGCAATTCGGGCTGGACTGTTCCCATGAGGCACAGGGTCAAGACTGATTTGCATATAGGTGTGTCAGAACTGGGGTGGCAAAGTGAGCTAAAGAATGACGAGGGATTCAACCCAGATCTGTGACTGGGGGTCAGTTTTTGAAAAGTTTCAGCACTCCGTCCATCATCTCCTTGTGTTTGGTTTGTTTGCCCTAAGTTAGCAGGGTATGCCCAGACGTGGGCCCCTTGCTCACTTTGGCACTGGATTCGAGCTAGCCTGGCTGATGAGGGCTGTGAGCCTGAAACCGGTCCCAGGATTCTCGTTTCCGGTCCAGGGAAGACGTAGCTTAGCAATTTGGGCTGGACTGTTCCCATGAGGAACAGGGTGAAAACTGATTTGCATATAGCTGTGTCTGAACTGGGGTGGCAAAGTGAGCTAAAGAATGATGATGGATTCAGCCCAGATCTGTGACTGGGGGTGAGTGTTTGAAAAGTTTCAGCACTCCATCCATCATCTTCTTGTGTTTGCTGTGTTCGCCCTAAGTTGACAGGGCATGCCCAGACGTAGGTCCCTCGCTCACTTTGCCACTGGATTCAAGCTAGCCTGGCTGATGAGGGCTGTTAGCCCGAAATCTGTCCCAGGGTGGTTGTTTCAAGTCCAGGGAAGACATAGCTTAGGAGTTCGGGTTGGGCTGGTCCCATGAGGCACAGGGTCAAGACTGATTTGCACATAGCTGTGTCTGAACTGGGGTGGCAAAGTGAGCTAAAAAATGATAATGGATTCAACCCAGATCTGTGACTGGGGGTGAATGTTTGAAAAGTTTCAGCACTCCGTCCATCATCTCCTTGTGTTTGCTTTCTTCGCCCTAAGTTGGCAGGGTATGCCCAGACATGGGTCCCTTGCTCACTTTGCCACTGGATCAAGCTAGCCTGGCTGATGAGGGCTGTTAGCTCTAAACACGTCCCAGGATACTTGTTTGTGGTCCAGGGAAGACATAGCTTAGCAGTTCGGGCTGGACTGTTCCCATGAGGAACAGGGTGAAAACTGATTTGCATATAGCTGTGTCTGAACTGGGGTGGCCAAGTGAGGTAAAGAAAGATGATAGATTCAACCCAGATCTGTGACTGGGGGTGAGTGTTTGAAAAGTTTCAGCACTCTGTTCATCATCTCTTTGTGTTTGCTTTGTTCGCCCTAAGTTGCCAGGGTATACCCAGATGTGGATCCCTTGCTCACTTTGCAACTGGATTCAAGCTAGCCTGGCTGTTGAGGGCTGGTAGCCCGAAACCGGTCCCAGGATGCTTGTTTTCGGTCCAGGGAAGACATAGTTTAGCAGTTCCGGCTGGACTGTTCCCATGAGGCACAGGGTCAAGACTGATTTGCATATAGCTGTGTCTGAACTGGGGTGGCAAAGTGAGCTAAAGAATGACAAGGGATTCAACCCAGATCTGTGACTGGGGGTCAGTTTTTGAAAAGTTTCAGCACTCCGTCCATCATCTCCTTGTGTTTGGTTTGTTTGCCCTAAGTTGGCAGGGTATGCCCAGACGTGGGTCCCTTGCTCACTTTGGCACTGGACTCAAGCTAGCCTGGCTGATGAGGGCTGTTAGCCCGAAACCAGTCCCAGGATGCTTGTTTTCAGTCCAGGGAAGAAATAGCTTAGCATTTCGGGCTGGACTGTTCCCATGAGGAACAGGGTGAAGACTGATATGCATATAGCTGTGTCTGAACTGCGGTGGCAAAGTGAGCCAAAGAATGATGATGGATTCAACCCAGATCTGTGACTGGGGGTGAGTGTTTGAAAAGTTTCAGCACTCCGTCAATCATCTCCTTGTGTTTGCTTTGTTCACCCAAATTTGGCAGGGTCTGACCAGACGTGGGTCCCTAACTCATTTTGCCACTGGATTCAAGCTAGCCTGGCTGATGAGGGCTGTTAGCCTGAAACCGGTCCCAGGATGTTTGTTTCCGGTCCAGGGAAGACATAGCATAGCAGTTCGGTCTGGACTGTTCCCATGAGGCACAGGGTCAAGACTGATTTGCATATAGCTGTGTCTGAACTGGGGTGGCAAAGCGAGCTAAAGAATGATGATGGATTCAACCCAGATCTGTGACTTTGTGTCAGTGTTTGAAAAGTTTCAGCACTCCGTCCATCATCTCCTTGTATTTGCTTTGTTTGCCCTAAGTTGGCAGGGTATGCCCAGACGTGGGTCCCTAACTCACTTTGCCACTGGATTCATTCTAGCCTGGCTGATGAGGGCTGTTAGCCAGAAACCAGTCGCAGGATGCTTGTTTTCGGATAAAGGGAAGACATAGCTTAGCAGTTCGGGCTGGACTGTTCCCATGAGGCACAGGGTCAAGACTGATTTGCATATAGCTGTGTCTAAACTGGGAGGCAAAGTGAGCTAACGAATGACAAGGGATTCAACTCAGATCTGTGACTGGGGGTGAGTGTTTGAAAAGATTGGGAACTCCGTCCATTATCTCCTTGTGTTTGCTTTGTTTGCCCTAAGTTGGCAGGGTATGCCCAGAAGTGGTGTCCCTTGCTCACTTTGCCACTGGATTCAAGCTAGCCTGGCTGATGAGGGCTGTTAGCCCGAAACCCGTCCCAGGATGCTTGTTTCCGGTCCGGGGAAGACATAGCTTAGCAGTTCGGGCTGGGCTGGTCCCATGAGGCAGAGGATCAAGACTGATTTGCACATAGCTGTGTCTCAACTGGGGTGGCAAAGTGAGCTAAAGAATGATGATAGATTCAACCCGGATCTGTGACTGGGGGTGAATGTTTGAAAAGTTTCAGCACTTCGTCCATCATCTCCTTGTGTTTGCTTTGTTCGCCCTAAGTTGGCAGGGTATGCCCAGAAGTTAGTCCCTTGCTCATTTTGCCACTGGATTCAAGCTAGCCTGGCTGATGAGGGCTGTTAGCCCGAAACCTGTCCCAGGATGCTTTTTTCCAGTCCAGGGAAGACATAGCTTAGCAGTTCGGGCTGGACTGTTCCCATGAGGAACAGGGTGAAAACTGATTTGCATATAGCTGTGTCTGAACTGGGGTGACAACGTGAGGTAAAGAAAGATGATAGATTCAACCCAGATCTGTGACTGGGGGTGAGTGTTTGAAAAGTTTCAGCACTCCATCCATCATCTCCTTGTGTTTGCTTTGTTTGCCCTAAGTTGACAGGGCATTCCCAGACGTGGGTCCCTTGCTCACTTTGCCACTGGATTCAAGCTAGCCTGGCTGATGAGGGCTGTTAGCCCAAAACCTGTCCCGGGATGCTTGTTTCCAGTCCAGGGAAGACATAGCTTAGGAGTTCGGGCTGGGCTGGTCCCATGAGGCACATGGTCAAGACTGATTTGCATATAGCTGTGTCTGAACTGGGGTGGCAAAGTGAGCTAAAGAATGATGATGGATTCAACCCAGATCTGTGACGGGGTGAGTGTTTGAAAAGTTTCAGCACTTCCTCCATCATCTACTTGTGTTTGCTTTGTTCGCCCTAAGTTGGCAGGGCATGCCCAGACGTGGGTCCCTTGTTCATTTTGCCACTGGATTCAAGTTAGCCTAGCTGATGAGGGCTGTTAGCCAGAAACCGGTCCCAGGATGCTTGTTTTCAGTCCAGGGAAGACATAGTTTAGCAGTTCGGGCTGGACTGTTCCCATGAGGCACAGGGTCAAGACTGATTTGCAGATAGCTGTGTCTGAACTGGGGTGGCAAAGTGAGCTAAAGAATGACGAGGGAATCAACCCAGATCTGTGACTGGGGGTCAGTTTTTGAAAAGTTTCAGCACTCCGTCCATCATCTCCTTGTGTTTGGTTTGTTTGCCCTAAGTTGGCAGGGTATGCCCAGACGTGGGTCCCTTGCTCACTTTGGCACTGGATTCAAGCTAGCCTGGCTGATGAGGGCTGGGAGCCCGAAACCGGTCCCAGGATTCTCGTTTCCGGTCCAGGGAAGACATAGCTTAGCAGTTTGGGCTGGACTGTTCCCATGAGGTACAGGGTGAAGACTGATTTGCATATAGCTGTGTCTGAACTGGGGTGGCAAAGTGAGCTAAAGAATGATGATGGATTCAACCCAGATCTGTGACTGGGGGTGAATGTTTGAACAGTTTCAGCACTCCGTCCATCATCTCCTTGTGTATGCTTTCTTCGCCCTAAGTTGGCAGGGTATGCCCAATCATGGGTCCTTTGCTCACTTTGCCACTGGATTCAAGCTAGCCTGGCTGATGATGGCTGTTAGCCCTAAACACGTCCCAGGCTACTTGTTTGGTCCAGGGAAGAAATAGCTTAGCAGTTCGGGCTGGACTGCTCCCATGAGGAACAGGGTGAAAACTGATTTGCATATAGCTGTGTCTGAACTGGGGTGGCAAAGTGAGGTAAAGAAAGATGATAGATTCAACCCAGATCTGTGACTGGGGGTGAGTGTTTGAAAAGTTTCAGCACTTCCTCCATCATCTACTTGTGTTTGCTTTGTTCGCCCTAAGTTGGCAGGGCATGCCCAGACGTGGGCCCCTTGCTCACTTTGCCACTGAATTCAAGTTAGCCTAGCTGATGAGAGCTGTTAGCCAGAAACCGGTCCCAGGATGCTTGTTTTCGGTCCAGGGAAGACATAGTTTAGCAATTCGGGCTGGACTGTTCCCATGAGGCACAGGGTCAAGACTGATTTGCATATAGGTGTGTCTGAACTGGGGTGGCAAAGTGAGCTAAAGAATGACGAGGGACTCAACCCAGATCTGTGACTGGGGGTCAGTTTTTGAAAAGTTTCAGCACTCCGTCCATCATCTCCTTGTGTTTGGTTTGTTTGCCCTAAGTTAGCAGGGTATGCCCAGACGTGGGTCCCTTGCTCACTTTGGCACTGGATTCAAGCTAGCCTGGCTGATGAGGGCTGTGAGCCCGAAACCGGTCCCAGGATTCTCGTTTCCAGTCCAGGGAAGACATAGCTTAGCAGTTTGGGCTGGACTGTTCCCATGAGGAACAGGGTGAAAACTGATTTGCATATAGCTGTGTCTGAACTGGGGTGGCAAAGTGAGCTAAAGAATGATGATGGATTCAACCCAGATCTGTGACTGGGGGTGAGTGTTTGAAAAGTTTCAGCACTCCATCCATCATCTTCTTGTGTTTGCTTTGTTCGCCCTAAGTTGACAGGGCATGCCCAGACGTAGGTCCCTTGCTCACTTTGCCACTGGATTCAAGCTAGCCTGGCTGATGAGGGCTGTTAGCCCGAAATCCGTCCCAGGATGGTTGTTTCCAGTCCAGGGAAAACAGCTTAGGAGTTCTGGCTGGGCTAATCCCATGAGGCACAGGGTCAAGACCAGTTTGCACATAGCTGTGTCTGAACTGGGGTGGCAAAGTGAGCTAAAAAATGATAATGGATTCAACCCAGATCTGTGACTGGGGGTGAATGTTTGAAAAGTTTCAGCACTCCCTCCATCATCTCCTTGTGTTTGCTTTCTTCGCCCTAAGGTGGCAGGGTATGCCCAGACATGGGTCCCTTGCTCACTTTGCCACTGGATTCAAGCTAGCCTGGCTGATGAGGGCTGTTAGCCCTAAACACGTCCCAGGATACTTGTTTATGGTCCAGGGAAGACATAGCTTAGCAGTTCGGGCTGGACTGTTCCCATGAGGAACAGGATGAAAACTGATTTGCATATAGCTGTGTCTGAACTGGGGTGGCCAAGTGAGGTAAAAAAAGATGATAGATTCAACCCAGATCTGCGACTGGGGGTGAGTGTTTGAAAAGTTTCAGCACTCTGTTCATCATCTCTTTGTGTTTGCTTTGTTCGCCCTAAGTTGCCAGGGTATACCCAGATGTGGATCCCTTGCTCACTTTGCAACTGGATTCAAGCTAGCCTGGCTGTTGAGGGCTGGTAGCCCGAAACCGGTCCCAGGATGCTTGTTTTCGGTCCAGGGAAGACATAGTTTAGCAGTTCCAGCTGGACTGTTCCCATGAGGCACAGGGTCAAGACTGATTTGCATATAGCTGTGTCTGAACTGGGGTGGCAAAGTGAGCTAAAGAATGACAAGGGATTCAACCCAGATCTGTGACTGGTGGTCAGTTTTTGAAAAGTTTCAGCACTCCGTCCATCATCTCCTGGTGTTTGGTTTGTTTGCCCTAAGTTGGCAGGGTATGCCCAGACGTGGGTCCCTTGCTCACTTTGGCACTGGATTCAAGCTAGCCTGGCTGATGAGGGCTGGGAGACCGAAACCGGTCCCAGGATTCTCGTTTCCGGTCCAGGGAAGACATAGCTTAGCAGTTTGGGCTGGACTGTTCCCATGAGGTACAGGGTGAAGACTGATTTGCAAATAGCTGTGTCTGAACTGGGGTGGCAAAGTGAGCTAAAGAATGATGATGGATTCAACCCAGATCTGTGACTGGGGGTGAATGTTTGAAAAGTTTCAGCACTCCGTCCATCATCTCCTTGTGTATGCTTTCTTCGCCCTAAGTTGGCAGGGTATGCCCAATCATGGGTCCTTTGCTCACTTTGCCACTGGATTCAAGCTATCCTGGCTGATGAGGGCTGTTAGCCCTAAACACGTCCCAGGCTACTTGTTTGTGGTCCAGGGAAGAAATAGCTTAGCAGTTCGGGCTGGACTGTTCCCATGAGGAACAGGGTGAAAACTGATTTGCATATAGCTGTGTCTGAACTGGGGTGGCAAAGTGAGGTAAAGAAAGATGATAGATTCAACCCAGATCTGTGACTGGGGGTGAGTGTTTGAAAAGTTTCAGCACTTCCTCCATCATCTACTTGTGTTTGCTTTGTTCGCCCTAAGTTAACAGGGCATGCCCAGACGTGGGCCCCTTGCTCACTTTGCCACTGAATTCAAGTTAGCCTAGCTGATGAGAGCTGTTAGCCAGAAACCGGTCCCAGGATGCTTGTTTTCGGTCCAGGGAAGACATAGTTTAGCAATTCGGGCTGGACTGTTCCCATGAGGCACAGGGTCAAGACTGATTTGCATATAGGTGTGTCAGAACTGGGGTGGCAAAGTGAGCTAAAGAATGACGAGGGATTCAACCCAGATCTGTGACTGGGGGTCAGTTTTTGAAAAGTTTCAGCACTCCGTCCATCATCTCCTTGTGTTTGGTTTGTTTGCCCTAAGTTGGCAGGGTATGCCCAGACGTGGGTCCCTTGCTCACTTTGGCACTGGACTCAAGCTAGCCTGGCTGATGAGGGCTGTTAGCCCGAAACCAGTCCCAGGATGCTTGTTTTCAGTCCAGGGAAGAAATAGCTTAGCATTTTGGGCTGGACTGTTCCCATGAGGAACAGGGTGAAGACTGATATGCATATAGCTGTGTCTGAACTGCGGTGGCAAAGTGAGCCAAAGAATGATGATGGATTCAACCCAGATCTGTGACTGGGGGTGAGTGTTTGAAAAGTTTCAGCACTCCGTCAATCATCTCCTTGTGTTTGCTTTGTTCACCCAAATTTGGCAGGGTCTGACCAGACGTGGGTCCCTAACTCATTTTGCCACTGGATTCAAGCTAGCCTGGCTGATGAGGGCTGTTAGCCTGAAACCGGTCCCAGGATGTTTGTTTCCGGTCCAGGGAAGACATAGCATAGCAGTTCGGTCTGGACTGTTCCCATGAGGCACAGGGTCAAGACTGATTTGCATATAGCTGTGTCTGAACTGGGGTGGCAAAGCGAGCTAAAGAATGATGATGGATTCAACCCAGATCTGTGACTTTGTGTCAGTGTTTGAAAAGTTTCAGCACTCCGTCCATCATCTCCTTGTATTTGCTTTGTTTGCCCTAAGTTGGCAGGGTATGCCCAGACGTGGGTCCCTAACTCACTTTGCCACTGGATTCATTCTAGCCTGGCTGATGAGGGCTGTTAGCCAGAAACCAGTCGCAGGATGCTTGTTTTCGGATAAAGGGAAGACATAGCTTAGCAGTTCGGGCTGGACTGTTCCCATGAGGCACAGGGTCAAGACTGATTTGCATATAGCTGTGTCTAAACTGGGAGGCAAAGTGAGCTAACGAATGACAAGGGATTCAACTCAGATCTGTGACTGGGGGTGAGTGTTTGAAAAGATTGGGAACTCCGTCCATTATCTCCTTGTGTTTGCTTTGTTTGCCCTAAGTTGGCAGGGTATGCCCAGAAGTGGTGTCCCTTGCTCACTTTGCCACTGGATTCAAGCTAGCCTGGCTGATGAGGGCTGTTAGCCCGAAACCCGTCCCAGGATGCTTGTTTCCGGTCCGGGGAAGACATAGCTTAGCAGTTCGGGCTGGGCTGGTCCCATGAGGCAGAGGATCAAGACTGATTTGCACATAGCTGTGTCTCAACTGGGGTGGCAAAGTGAGCTAAAGAATGATGATAGATTCAACCCGGATCTGTGACTGGGGGTGAATGTTTGAAAAGTTTCAGCACTTCGTCCATCATCTCCTTGTGTTTGCTTTGTTCGCCCTAAGTTGGCAGGGTATGCCCAGAAGTTAGTCCCTTGCTCACTTTGCCACTGGATTCAAGCTAGCCTGGCTGATGAGGGCTGTTAGCCCGAAACCTGTCCCAGGATGCTTTTTTCCAGTCCAGGGAAGACATAGCTTAGCAGTTCGGGCTGGACTGTTCCCATGATGAACAGGGTGAAAACTGATTTGCATATAGCTGTGTCTGAACTGGGGTGACAAAGTGAGGTAAAGAAAGATGATAGATTCAACCCAGATCTGTGACTGGGGGTGAGTGTTTGAAAAGTTTCAGCACTCCATCCATCATCTCCTTGTGTTTGCTTTGTTTGCCCTAAGTTGACAGGGCATTCCCAGACGTGGGTCCCTTGCTCACTTTGCCACTGGATTCAAGCTAGCCTGGCTGATGAGGGCTGTTAGCCCAAAACCTGTCCCGGGATGCTTGTTTCCAGTCCAGGGAAGACATAGCTTAGGAGTTCGGGCTGGGCTGGTCCCATGAGGCACATGGTCAAGACTGATTTGCATATAGCTGTGTCTGAACTGGGGTGGCAAAGTGAGCTAAAGAATGATGATGGATTCAACCCAGATCTGTGACGGGGTGAGTGTTTGAAAAGTTTCAGCACTTCCTCCATCATCTACTTGTGTTTGCTTTGTTCGCCCTAAGTTGGCAGGGCATGCCCAGACGTGGGTCCCTTGTTCATTTTGCCACTGGATTCAAGTTAGCCTAGCTGATGAGGGCTGTTAGCCAGAAACCGGTCCCAGGATGCTTGTTTTCAGTCCAGGGAAGACATAGTTTAGCAGTTCGGGCTGGACTGTTCCCATGAGGCACAGGGTCAAGACTGATTTGCACATAGCTGTGTCTGAACTGGGGTGGCAAAGTGAGCTAAAGAATGACGAGGGAATCAACCCAGATCTGTGACTGGGGGTCAGTTTTTGAAAAGTTTCAGCACTCCGTCCATCATCTCCTTGTGTTTGGTTTGTTTGCCCTAAGTTGGCAGGGTATGCCCAGACGTGGGTCCCTTGCTCACTTTGGCACTAGATTCAAGCTAGCCTGGCTGATGAGGGCTGGGAGCCCGAAACCGGTCCCAGGATTCTCGTTTCCGGTCCAGGGAAGACATAGCTTAGCAGTTTGGGCTGGACTGTTCCCATGAGGTACAGGGTGAAGACTGATTTGCATATAGCTGTGTCTGAACTGGGGTGGCAAAGTGAGCTAAAGAATGATGATGGATTCAACCCAGATCTGTGACTGGGGGTGAATGTTTGAACAGTTTCAGCACTCCGTCCATCATCTCCTTGTGTATGCTTTCTTCGCCCTAAGTTGGCAGGGTATGCCCAATCATGGGTCCTTTGCTCACTTTGCCACTGGATTCAAGCTAGCCTGGCTGATGATGGCTGTTAGCCCTAAACACGTCCCAGGCTACTTGTTTGGTCCAGGGAAGAAATAGCTTAGCAGTTCGGGCTGGACTGCTCCCATGAGGAACAGGGTGAAAACTGATTTGCATATAGCTGTGTCTGAACTGGGGTGGCAAAGTGAGGTAAAGAAAGATGATAGATTCAACCCAGATCTGTGACTGGGGGTGAGTGTTTGAAAAGTTTCAGCACTTCCTCCATCATCTACTTGTGTTTGCTTTGTTCGCCCTAAGTTGGCAGGGCATGCCCAGACGTGGGCCCCTTGCTCACTTTGCCACTGAATTCAAGTTAGCCTAGCTGATGAGAGCTGTTAGCCAGAAACCGGTCCCAGGATGCTTGTTTTCGGTCCAGGGAAGACATAGTTTAGCAATTCGGGCTGGACTGTTCCCATGAGGCACAGGGTCAAGACTGATTTGCATATAGGTGTGTCTGAACTGGGGTGGCAAAGTGAGCTAAAGAATGACGAGGGACTCAACCCAGATCTGTGACTGGGGGTCAGTTTTTGAAAAGTTTCAGCACTCCGTCCATCATCTCCTTGTGTTTGGTTTGTTTGCCCTAAGTTAGCAGGGTATGCCCAGACGTGGGTCCCTTGCTCACTTTGGCACTGGATTCAAGCTAGCCTGGCTGATGAGGGCTGTGAGCTCGAAACCAGTCCCAGGATTCTCGTTTCCAGTCCAGGGAAGACATAGCTTAGAAGTTTGGGCTGGACTGTTCCCATGAGGAACAGGGTGAAAACTGATTTGCATATAGCTGTGTCTGAACTGGGGTGGCAAAGTGAGCTAAAGAATGATGATGGATTCAACCCAGATCTGTGACTGGGGGTGAGTGTTTGAAAAGTTTCAGCACTCCATCCATCATCTTCTTGTGTTTGCTTTGTTCGCCCTAAGTTGACAGGGCATGCCCAGACGTAGGTCCCTTGCTCACTTTGCCACTGGATTCAAGCTAGCCTGGCTGATGAGGGCTGTTAGCCCGAAATCCGTCCCAGGATGGTTGTTTCCAGTCCAGGGAAAACAGCTTAGGAGTTCGGGCTGGGCTAATCCCATGAGGCACAGGGTCAAGACCAGTTTGCACATAGCTGTGTCTGAACTGGGGTGGCAAAGTGAGCTAAAAAATGATAATGGATTCAACCCAGATCTGTGACTGGGGGTGAATGTTTGAAAAGTTTCAGCACTCCCTCCATCATCTCCTTGTGTTTGCTTTCTTCGCCCTAAGGTGGCAGGGTATGCCCAGACATGGGTCCCTTGCTCACTTTGCCACTGGATTCAAGCTAGCCTGGCTGATGAGGGCTGTTAGCCCTAAACACGTCCCAGGATACTTGTTTATGGTCCAGGGAAGACATAGCTTAGCAGTTCGGGCTGGACTGTTCCCATGAGGAACAGGATGAAAACTGATTTGCATATAGCTGTGTCTGAACTGGGGTGGCCAAGTGAGGTAAAAAAAGATGATAGATTCAACCCAGATCTGCGACTGGGGGTGAGTGTTTGAAAAGTTTCAGCACTCTGTTCATCATCTCTTTGTGTTTGCTTTGTTCGCCCTAAGTTGCCAGGGTATACCCAGATGTGGATCCCTTGCTCACTTTGCAACTGGATTCAAGCTAGCCTGGCTGTTGAGGGCTGGTAGCCCGAAACCGGTCCCAGGATGCTTGTTTTCGGTCCAGGGAAGACATAGTTTAGCAGTTCCAGCTGGACTGTTCCCATGAGGCACAGGGTCAAGACTGATTTGCATATAGCTGTGTCTGAACTGGGGTGGCAAAGTGAGCTAAAGAATGACAAGGGATTCAACCCAGATCTGTGACTGGTGGTCAGTTTTTGAAAAGTTTCAGCACTCCGTCCATCATCTCCTGGTGTTTGGTTTGTTTGCCCTAAGTTGGCAGGGTATGCCCAGACGTGGGTCCCTTGCTCACTTTGGCACTGGATTCAAGCTAGCCTGGCTGATGAGGGCTGGGAGACCGAAACCGGTCCCAGGATTCTCGTTTCCGGTCCAGGGAAGACATAGCTTAGCAGTTTGGGCTGGACTGTTCCCATGAGGTACAGGGTGAAGACTGATTTGCATATAGCTGTGTCTGAACTGGGGTGGAAAAGTGAGCTAAAGAATGATGATGGATTCAACCCAGATCTGTGACTGGGGGTGAATGTTTGAAAAGTTTCAGCACTCCGTCCATCATCTCCTTGTGTATGCTTTCTTCGCCCTAAGTTGGCAGGGTATGCCCAATCATGGGTCCTTTGCTCACTTTGCCACTGGATTCAAGCTAGCCTGGCTGATGAGGGCTGTTAGCCCTAAACACGTCCCAGGCTACTTGTTTGTGGTCCAGGGAAGAAATAGCTTAGCAGTTCGGGCTGGACTGTTCCCATGAGGAACAGGGTGAAAACTGATTTGCATATAGCTGTGTCTGAACTGGGGTGGCAAAGTGAGGTAAAGAAAGATGATAGATTCAACCCAGATCTGTGACTGGGGGTGAGTGTTTGAAAAGTTTCAGCACTTCCTCCATCATCTACTTGTGTTTGCTTTGTTCGCCCTAAGTTAACAGGGCATGCCCAGACGTGGGCCCCTTGCTCACTTTGCCACTGAATTCAAGTTAGCCTAGCTGATGAGAGCTGTTAGCCAGAAACCGGTCCCAGGATGCTTGTTTTCGGTCCAGGGAAGACATAGTTTAGCAATTCGGGCTGGACTGTTCCCATGAGGCACAGGGTCAAGACTGATTTGCATATAGGTGTGTCAGAACTGGGGTGGCAAAGTGAGCTAAAGAATGACGAGGGATTCAACCCAGATCTGTGACTGGGGGTCAGTTTTTGAAAAGTTTCAGCACTCCGTCCATCATCTCCTTGTGTTTGGTTTGTTTGCCCTAAGTTAGCAGGGTATGCCCAGACGTGGGTCCCTTGCTCACTTTGGCACTGGATTCAAGCTAGCCTGGCTGATGAGGGCTGTGAGCCTGAAACCGGTCCCAGGATTCTCGTTTCCGGTCCAGGGAAGACATAGCTTAGCAATTTGGGCTGGACTGTTCCCATGAGGAACAGGGTGAAAACTGATTTGCATATAGCTGTGTCTGAACTGGGGTGGCAAAGTGAGCTAAAGAATGATGATGGATTCAGCCCAGATCTGTGACTGGGGGTGAGTGTTTGAAAAGTTTCAGCACTCCATACATCATCTTCTTGTGTTTGCTGTGTTCGCCCTAAGTTGACAGGGCATGCCCAGACGTAGGTCCCTTGCTCACTTTGCCACTGGATTCAAGCTAGCCTGGCTGATGAGGGCTGTTAGCCCGAAATCTGTCCCAGGGTGGTTGTTTCAAGTCCAGGGAAGACATAGCTTAGGAGTTCGGGTTGGGCTGGTCCCATGAGGCACAGGGTCAAGACTGATTTGCACATAGCTGTGTCTGAACTGGGGTGGCAAAGTGAGCTAAAAAATGATAATGGATTCAACCCAGATCTGTGACTGGGGGTGAATGTTTGAAAAGTTTCAGCACTCCGTCCATCATCTCCTTGTGTTTGCTTTCTTCGCCCTAAGTTGGCAGGGTATGCCCAGACATGGGTCCCTTGCTCACTTTGCCACTGGATTCAAGCTAGCCTGGCTGATGAGGGCTGTTAGCCCTAAACACGTCCCAGGATACTTGTTTGTGGTCCAGGGAAGACATAGCTTAGCAGTTCGGGCTGGACTGTTCCCATGAGGAACAGGGTGAAAACTGATTTGCATATAGCTGTGTCTGAACTGGGGTGGCCAAGTGAGGTAAAGAAAGATGATAGATTCAACCCAGATCTGTGACTGGGGGTGAGTGTTTGAAAAGTTTCAGCACTCTGTTCATCATCTCTTTGTGTTTGCTTTGTTCGCCCTAAGTTGCCAGGGTATACCCAGATGTGGATCCCTTGCTCACTTTGCAACTGGATTCAAGCTAGCCTGGCTGTTGAGGGCTGGTAGCCCGAAACCGGTCCCAGGATGCTTGTTTTCGGTCCAGGGAAGACATAGTTTAGCAGTTCCGGCTGGACTGTTCCCATGAGGCACAGGGTCAAGACTGATTTGCATATAGCTGTGTCTGAACTGGGGTGGCAAAGTGAGCTAAAGAATGACAAGGGATTCAACCCAGATCTGTGACTGGGGGTCAGTTTTTGAAAAGTTTCAGCACTCCGTCCATCATCTCCTTGTGTTTGGTTTGTTTGCCCTAAGTTGGCAGGGTATGCCCAGACGTGGGTCCCTTGCTCACTTTGGCACTGGACTCAAGCTAGCCTGGCTGATGAGGGCTGTTAGCCCGAAACCAGTCCCAGGATGCTTGTTTTCAGTCCAGAGAAGAAATAGCTTAGCATTTCGGGCTGGACTGTTCCCATGAGGAACAGGGTGAAGACTGATATGCATATAGCTGTGTCTGAACTGCGGTGGCAAAGTGAGCCAAAGAATGATGATGGATTCAACCCAGATCTGTGACTGGGGGTGAGTGTTTGAAAAGTTTCAGCACTCCCTCAATCATCTCCTTGTGTTTGCTTTGTTCACCCTAATTTGGCAGGGTATGCTCAGACGTGGGTCCCTAACTCACTTTGCCTCTGGTTTCAAGCTATCCTGGCTGATGAGGGCTGTTAGCCAGAAATCGGTCCCAGGATGCTTGTTTTCGGTCCAGAGAAGACATAGCTTAGCAGTTCGGGCTGGACTGTTCCCATGAGGCACAGGGTCAAGACTGATTTGCATATAGCTGTGTCTGAACTGGGGTGGCAAAGTGAGCTACAGAATGACGAGGGATTCAACTCAGATCTGTGACTTGTGGTGAGTGTTTGAAAAGGTTCAGCACTCCATCCATCATCTACTTGTGTTTGCTTTGTTTTCCCTAAGTTGGCAGGGTATGCCCAGACGTGGGTCCCTTGCTCACTTTCCCACTGGATTCAAGCTAGCCTGGCTGATGAGGGCTGTTAGCCCGAAACCGGTCCCAGGATGTTTGTTTCCGGTCCAGGGAAGACATGGGTTAGCAGTTCGATCTGAACGGTTCCCATGAGGCACAGGGTCAAGACTGATTTGCATATAGCTGTGTCTGAACTGGGGTGGCAAAGTGAGGTAAAGAATGATGATGGATTCAACCCAGATCTGTGACTGGGTGGTGAGTCTTTAAAAAGTTTCAGCACTTCGTCCATCATCTCCTTGTGTTTGCTTTGTTCGCCTTAAGTTTGAAGGGTATGCCCAGACATGGGTCCCTTGCTCACTTTGCCACTGGATTCAAACTAGTCTGGCTGATAAGGGCTGTAAGCCCTAAACCGGTCCCAGGCTACTTGTTTGTGGTCCAGGGAAGAAATAGCTTAGCATTTCGGGCTGGACTGTTCCCATGAGGAGCAGGGTGAAGACTGATTTGAATATAGCTGTGTCTGAACTGGGGTGGCAAAGTGAGCCAAAGAATGATGATGGATTCAACCCAGATCTGTGACTGGGGGTGAGTGTTTGAAAAGTTTCAGCACTCCGTCAATCATCTCCTTGCGTTTGCTTTGTTCACCCAAATTTGGCAGGGTCTGACCAGACGTGGGTCCCTAACTCATTTTGCCACTGGATTCAAGCTAGCCTGGCTGATGAGGGCTGTTAGCCTGAAACCGGTCCCAGGATGTTTGTTTCCGGTCCAGGGAAGACATAGCATAGCAGTTCGGTCTGGACTGTTCCCATGAGGCACAGGGTCAAGACTGATTTGCATATAGCTGTGTCTGAACTGGGGTTGCAAAGCGAGCTAAAGAATGATGATGGATTCAACCCAGATCTGTGACTTTGTGTCAGTGTTTGAAAAGTTTCAGCACTCCGTCCATCATCTCCTTGTATTTGCTTTGTTTGCCCTAAGTTGGCAGGGTATGCCCAGACGTGGGTCCCTAACTCACTTTGCCACTGGATTCATTCTAGCCTGGCTGATGAGGGCTGTTAGCCAGAAACCAGTCGCAGGATGCTTGTTTTCGGATAAAGGGAAGACATAGCTTAGCAGTTCGGGCTGGACTGTTCCCATGAGGCACAGGGTCAAGACTGATTTGCATATAGCTGTGTCTAAACTGGGAGGCAAAGTGAGCTAACGAATGACAAGGGATTCAACTCATATCTGTGACTGGGGGTGAGTGTTTGAAAAGATTGGGAACTCCGTCCATTATCTCCTTGTGTTTGCTTTGTTTGCCCTAAGTTGGCAGGGTATGCCCAGAAGTGGTGTCCCTTGCTCACTTTGCCACTGGATTCAAGCTAGCCTGGCTGATGAGGGCTGTTAGCCCGAAACCCGTCCCAGGATGCTTGTTTCCGGTCCGGGGAAGACATAGCTTAGCAGTTCGGGCTGGGCTGGTCCCATGAGGCAGAGGATCAAGACTGATTTGCACATAGCTGTGTCTCAACTGGGGTGGCAAAGTGAGCTAAAGAATGATGATAGATTCAACCCGGATCTGTGACTGGGGGTGAATGTTTGAAAAGTTTCAGCACTTCGTCCATCATCTCCTTGTGTTTGCTTTGTTCGCCCTAAGTTGGCAGGGTATGCCCAGAAGTTAGTCCCTTGCTCACTTTGCCACTGGATTCAAGCTAGCCTGGCTGATGAGGGCTGTTAGCCCGAAACCTGTCCCAGGATGCTTGTTTCCAGTCCAGGGAAGACATAGCTTAGCAGTTCGGGCTGGACTGTTCCCATGAGGAACAGGGTGAAAACTGATTTGCATATAGCTGTGTCTGAACTGGGGTGACAAAGTGAGGTAAAGAAAGATGATAGATTCAACCCAGATCTGTGACTGGGGGTGAGTGTTTGAAAAGTTTCAGCACTCCATCCATCATCTCCTTGTGTTTGCTTTGTTTGCCCTAAGTTGACAGGGCATGCCCAGACGTGGGTCCCTTGCTCACTTTGCCACTGGATTCAAGCTAGCCTGGCTGATGAGGGCTGTTAGCCCAAAACCTGTCCCAGGATGCTTGTTTCCAGTCCAGGGAAGACATAGCTTAGGAGTTCGGGCTGGGCTGGTCCCATGAGGCACATGGTCAAGACTGATTTACACATAGCTGTGTCTGAACTGGGGTGGCAAAGTGAGGTAAAAAATGATGATGGATTCAACCCAGATCTGTGACGGGGGTGAATGTTTGAAAAGTTTCAGCACTCCATCCATCATCTCCTTGTGTTTGCTTTCTTCGCCCTAAGTTGGCAGGGTATGCCCAGACGTTAGTCCCTTGCTCACTTTGCCACTGGATTCAAGCTAGCCTGGCTGATGAGGGCTGTTAGCCCGAAACCAGTCCCAGGATGCTTGTTTTCAGTCCAGGGAAGACATAGCTTAGCATTTCGGGCTGGACTGTTCCCATGAGGAACAGGGTGATAACTGATTTGCATATAGCTGGGTCTGAACTGGGGTGGCAAAGTGAGCTAAAGAATGACGAGGGATTCAACTCAGATCTGTGACTGGGGGTGATTGTTTGAAAAGGTTCAGCACTCCATCCATCATCTACTTGTGTTTGCTTTGTTTGCCCTAAGTTTGCAGGGTATGCCCAGACGTGGGTCCCTTGCTCACTTTCCCAGTGGATTCAAGCTAGCCTGGCTGATGAGGGCTGTTAGCCCAAACCCGGCCGCAGGACGTTTGTTTCCGGTCCAGGGAAGACATAGCTTAACAGTTCGGTCTGGACGGTTCCCATGAGGCACAGGGTCAAGACTGATTTGCATATAGCTGTGTATGAACTGGGGTGGCAAAGTGAGCTAAAGAATGATGATGGATTCAACCCAGATCTGTGACGGGTTGAGTGTTTGAAAAGTTTCAGCACTTCCTCCATCATCTACTTGTGTTTGCTTTGTTCGCCCTAAGTTGGCAGGGCATGCCCAGACGTGGGTCCCTTGTTCACTTTGCCACTGGATTCAAGTTAGCCTAGCTGATGAGGGCTGTTAGCCAGAAACCGGTCCCAGGATGCT
Source organism: Triturus cristatus (assembly GCF_964204655.1). Taxonomy (NCBI): domain Eukaryota; kingdom Metazoa; phylum Chordata; class Amphibia; order Caudata; family Salamandridae; genus Triturus; species Triturus cristatus. The sequence goes on along the minus strand of NC_140579.1, from coordinate 801,096,142 downwards.
TGTTTTCAGTCCAGGGAAGACATAGTTTAGCAGTTCGGGCTGGACTGTTCCCATGAGGCACAGGGTCAAGACTGATTTGCATATAGCTGTGTCTGAACTGGGGTGGCAAAGTGAGCTAAAGAATGACGAGGGAATCAACCCAGATCTGTGACTGGGGGTCAGTTTTTGAAAAGTTTCAGCACTCCGTCCATCATCTCCTTGTGTTTGGTTTGTTTGCCCTAAGTTGGCAGGGTATGCCCAGACGTGGGTCCCTTGCTCACTTTGGCACTGGATTCAAGCTAGCCTGGCTGATGAGGGCTGGGAGCCCGAAACCGGTCCCAGGATTCTCGTTTCTGGTCCAGGGAAGACATAGCTTAGCAGTTTGGGCTGGACTGTTCCCATGAGGTACAGGGTGAAGACTGATTTGCATATAGCTGTGTCTGAACTGGGGTGGCAAAGTGAGCTAAAGAATGATGATGGATTCAACCCAGATCTGTGACTGGGGGTGAATGTTTGAAAAGTTTCAGCACTCCGTCCATCATCTCCTTGTGTATGCTTTCTTCGCCCTAAGTTGGCAGGGTATGCCCAATCATGGGTCCTTTGCTCACTTTGCCACTGGATTCAAGCTAGCCTGGCTGATGATGGCTGTTAGCCCTAAACACGTCCCAGGCTACTTGTTTGGTCCAGGGAAGAAATAGCTTAGCAGTTCGGGCTGGACTGTTCCCATGAGGAACAGGGTGAAAACTGATTTACATATAGCTGTGTCTGAACTGGGGTGGCAAAGTAAGGTAAAGAAAGATGATAGATTCAACCCAGATCTGTGACTGGGGGTGAGTGTTTGAAAAGTTTCAGCACTTCCTCCAACATCTACTTGTGTTTGCTTTGTTCGCCCTAAGTTGGCAGGGCATGGCCAGATGTGGGCCCCTTGCTCACTTTGCCACTGAATTCAAGTTAGCCTAGCTGATGAGAGCTGTTAGCCAGAAACCGGTCCCAGGATGCTTGTTTTCGTTCCAGGGAAGACATAGTTTAGCAATTCGGGCTGGACTGTTCCCATGAGGCACAGGGTCAAGACTGATTTGCATATAGGTGTGTCTGAACTGGGGTGGCAAAGTGAGCTAAAGAATGACGAGGGATTCAACCCAGATCTGTGACTGGGGGTCAGTTTTTGAAAAGTTTCAGCACTCCGTCCATCATCTCCTTGTGTTTGGTTTGTTTGCCCTAAGTTAGCAGGGTATGCCCAGACATGGGTCCCTTGCTCACTTTGGCACTGGATTCAAGCTAGCCTGGCTGATGAGGGCTGTGAGCCCGAAACCGGTCCCAGGATTCTCGTTTCCGGTCCAGGGAAGACATAGCTTAGCAGTTTGGGCTGGACTGTTCCCATGAGTAACAGGGTGAAAACTGATTTGCATATAGCTGTGTCTGAACTGGGGTGGCAAAGTGAGCTAAAGAATGATGATGGATTCAACCCAGATCTGTGACTGGGGGTGAGTGTTTGAAAAGTTTCAGCACTCCATCCATCATCTTCTTGTGTTTGCTTTGTTCGCCCTAAGTTGACAGGGCATGCCCAGACGTAGGTCCCTTGCTCACTTTGCCACTGGATTCAAGCTAGCCTGGCTGATGAGGGCTGTTAGCCCGAAATCTGTCCCAGGATGGTTGTTTCCAGTCCAGGGAAAACATAGCTTAGGAGTTCGGGCTGGGCTGGTCCCATGAGGCACAGGGTCAAGACTGATTTGCACATAGCTGTGTCTGAACTGGGGTGGCAAAGTGAGCTAAAAAATGATAATGGATTCAACCCAGATCTGTGACTGGGGTGAATGTTTGAAAAGTTTCAGCACTCCCTCCATCATCTCCTTGTGTTTGCTTTCTTCGCCCTAAGTTGGCAGGGTATGCCCAGACATGGGTCCCTTGCTCACTTTGCCACTGGATTCAAGCTAGCCTGGCTGATGAGGGCTGTTAGCCCTAAACACGTCCCAGGATACTTGTTTATGGTCCAGGGAAGACATAGCTTAGCAGTTCGGGCTGGACTGTTCCCATGAGGAACAGGGTGAAAACTGATTTGCATATAGCTGTGTCTGAACTGGGGTGGCCAAGTGAGGTAAAGAAAGATGATAGATTCAACCCAGATCTGTGACTGGGGGTGAGTGTTTGAAAAGTTTCAGCACTCTGTTCATCATCTCTTTGTGTTTGATTTGTTCGCCCTAAGTTGCCAGGGTATACCCAGATGTGGATCCCTTGCTCACTTTGCAACTGGATTCAAGCTAGCCTGGCTGTTGAGGGCTGGTAGCCCGAAACCGGTCCCAGGATGCTTGTTTTCGGTCCAGGGAAGACATAGTTTAGCAGTTCCAGCTGGACTGTTCCCATGAGGCACAGGTTCAAGACTGATTTGCATATAGCTGTGTCTGAACTGGGGTGGCAAAGTGAGATAAAGAATGATGATGGATTCAACCCAGATCTGTGACTGGGGATGAATGTTTGAAAAGTTTCAGCACTCCGTCCATCATCTCCTTGTGTATGCTTTCTTCGCCCTAAGTTGGCAGGGTATGCCCAATCATGGGTCCTTTGCTCACTTTGCCACTGGATTCAAGCTAGCCTGGCTGATGAGGGCTGTGAGCCCGAAACCGGTCCCAGGATTCTCGTTTCCGGTCCAGGGAAGACATAGCTTAGCAGTTTGGGCTGGACTGTTCCCATGAGGAACAGGGTGAAAACTGATTTGCATATAGCTGTGTCTGAACTGGGGTGGCAAAGTGAGCTAAAGAATGATGATGGATTCAGCCCAGATCTGTGACTGGGGGTGAGTGTTTGAAAAGTTTCAGCACTCCATCCATCATCTTCTTGTGTTTGCTTTGTTCGCCCTAAGTTGACAGGGCATGCCCAGTTGTAGGTCCCTTGCTCACTTTGCCACTGGATTCAAGCTAGCCTGGCTGATGAGGGCTGTTAGCCCGAAATCTGTCCCAGGATGGTTGTTTCCAGTCCAGGGAAAACATAGCTTAGGAGTTCGGGCTGGGCTGGTCCCATGAGGAACAGGGTGAAAACTGATTTGCATATAGCTGTGTCTGAACTGGGGTGGCCAAGTGAGGTAAAGAAAGATGATAGATTCAACCCAGATCTGTGACTGGGGGTGAGTGTTTGAAAAGTTTCAGCACTCTGTTCATCATCTCTTTGTGTTTGCTTTGTTCGCCCTAAGTTGCCAGGGTATACCCAGATGTGGATCCCTTGCTCACTTTGCAACTGGATTCAAGCTAGCCTGGCTGTTGAGGGCTGGTAGCCCGAAACCGGTCCCAGGATGCTTGTTTTCGGTCCAGGGAAGACATAGTTTAGCAGTTCCGGCTGGACTGTTCCCATGAGGCACAGGGTCAAGACTGATTTGCATATAGCTGTGTCTGAACTGGGGTGGCAAAGTGAGCTAAAGAATGACAAGGGATTCAACCCAGATCTGTGACTGGGGGTCAGTTTTTGAAAAGTTTCAGCACTCCGTCCATCATCTCCTTGTGTTTGGTTTGTTTGCCCTAAGTTGGCAGGGTATGCCCAGACGTGGGTCCCTAACTCACTTTGCCTCTTGTTTCAAGCTATCCTGGCTGATGAGGGCTGTTAGCCAGAAATCGGTCCCAGGATGCTTGTTTTCGGTCCAGAGAAGACATAGCTTAGCAGTTCGGGCTGGACTGTTCCCATGAGGCACAGGGTCAAGACTGATTTGTATATAGCTGTGTCTGAACTGGGGTGGCAAAGTGAGCTAAAGAATGACGAGGGATTTAACTCAGATCTGTGACTTGTGGTGAGTGTTTGAAAAGGTTCAGCACTCCATCCATCATCTACTTGTGTTTGCTTTGTTTTCCCTAAGTTGGCAGGGTATGCCCAGACGTGGGTCCCTTGCTCACTTTCCCACTGGATTCAAGCTAGCCTGGCTGATGAGGGCTGTTAGCCCGAAACCGGTCCCAGGATATTTGTTTCCGGTCCAGGGAAGACATAGGTTAGCAGTTCGGTCTGGACGGTTCCCATGAGGCACAGGGTCAAGACTGATTTGCATATAGCTGTGTCTGAACTGGGGTGGCAAAGTGAGGTAAAGAATGATGATGGATTCAACCCAGATCTGTGACTGGGTGGTGAGTCTTTAAAAAGTTTCAGCACTTCGTCCATCATCTCCTTGTGTTTGCTTTGTTCGCCTTAAGTTTGAAGGGTATGCCCAGACATGGGTCCCTTGCTCACTTTGCCACTGGATTCAAACTAGTCTGGCTGATAAGGGCTGTAAGCCCTAAACCGGTCCCAGGCTACTTGTTTGTGGTCCAGGGAAAAAATAGCTTAGCATTTCGGGCTGGACTGTTCCCATGAGGAACAGGGTGAAGGCTGATTTGCATTAGCTGTGTCTGAACTAGGGTGGCAAAGCGAGCTAAAGAATGATGATGGATTCAACCCAGATCTGTGACTTTGTGTCAGTGTTTGAAAAGTTTCAGCACTCCGTCCATCATCTCCTTGTATTTGCTTTGTTCGCCCTAAGTTGGCAGGGTATGCCCAGACGTGGGTCCCTAACTCACTTTGCCACTGGATTCATTCTAGCCTGGCTGATGAGGGCTGTTAGCCAGAAACCAGTCGCAGGATGATTGTTTTTGGATAAAGGGAAGACATAGCTTAGCAGTTCGGGCTGGACTGTTCCCATGAGGCACAGGGTCAAGACTGATTTGCATATAGCTGTGTCTAAACTGGGAGGCAAAGTGAGCTAACGAATGACAAGGGATTCAACTCAGATCTGTGACTGGGGGTGAGTGTTTGAAAAGTTTGGGAACTCCGTCCATTATCTCCTTGTGTTTGCTTTGTTGGCCCTAAGTTGGCAGGGTATGCCCAGAAGTGGGTCCCTTGCTCACTTTGCCACTGGATTCAAGCTAGCCTGGCTGATGAGGGCTGTTAGCCCGAAACCCGTCCCAGGATGCTTGTTTCCGGTCCGGGGAAGACATAGCTTAGCAGTTCGGGCTGGGCTGGTCCCATGAGGCAGAGGATCAAGACTGATTTGCACATAGCTGTGTCTCAACTGGGGTGGCAAAGTGAGCTAAAGAATGATGATAGATTCAACCCGGATCTGTGACTGGGGGTGAATGTTTGAAAAGTTTCAGCACTTCGTCCATCATCTCCTTGTGTTTGCTTTGTTCGCCCTAAGTTGGCAGGGTATGCCCAGAAGTTAGTCCCTTGCTCACTTTGCCACTGGATTCAAACTAGCCTGGCTGATGAGGGCTGTTAGCCCAAAACCAGTCCCAGGATGCTTGTTTTCAGTCCAGGGAAGACATAGCTTAGCATTTCAGGCTGGACTGTCCCATGAGGAACAGGGTGAAGACTGATTTGGATATAGCTGTGTCTGACCTGTGGTGGCAAAGTGAGCCAAACTATGATGATGGATTCAACCCAGATCTGTGACTGGGGGGGAGTGTTTAAAAAGTTTCAGCACTCCGTCAATCATCTCCTTGTGTTTGCTTTGTTCACCCTAATTTGGCAGGGTATGCCCAGACGTGGGTCCCTAACTCACTTTGCCTCTGGTTTCAAGCTATCCTGGCTGATGAGGGCTGTTAGCCAGAAATCGGTCCCAGGATGCTTGTTTTCGGTCCAGGGAAGACATAGCTTAGCAGTTCGGTCTGGACGGTTCCCATGAGGCACAGGGTCAAGACTGATTTGCATATAGCTGTGTCTGAACTGGGATGGCAAAGTGAGCTAAAGAATGATGATGGATTCAACCCAGATCTGTGACGGGGTGAGTGTTTGAAAAGTTTCAGCACTTCCTCCATCATCTACTTGTGTTTACTTTGTTCGCCTTAAGTTGGCAGGGCATACCCAGACGTGGGTCCCTTGCTCACTTTGCCACTGGATTTAAGCTAGCCTAGCTGATGAGGGCTGTTAGCCAGAAACCGGTCCCAGGATGCTTGTTTTTGGTCCAGGGAAGACATAGTTTAGCAGTTCGGGCTGGACTGTTCCCATGAGGCACAGGGTCAAGACTGATTTGCATATAGCTGTGTCTGAACTGGGGTGGCAAAGTGAGCTAAAGAATGATGAGGGATTCAACCCAGATCTGTGACTGGGGATCAGTTTTTGAAAAGTTTCATACTCCATCCATCATCTCCTTGAGTTTGGTTTGTTTGCCCTAAGTTGGCAGGGTATGCCCAGACGTGGGTCCCTTGCTCACTTTGGCACTGGATTCAAGCTAGCCTGGCTGATGAGGGCTGTGAGCCCGAAACCGGTTCCAGGAATCTCGTTTCCGGTCCAGGGAAGACATAGCTTAGCAGTTTGGGCTGGACTGTTCCCATGAGGTACAGGGTGAAGAATGATTTGCATATAGCTGTGTCTGAACTGGGGTGGCAAAGTGAGCTAAAGAATGATGATGGATTCAACCCAGATCTGTGACTTAGGGTGAGAGTTTGAAAAGTTTCAGCACTCCATCCATCATCTTCTTGTGTTTGCTTTGTTCGCCCTAAGTTGACAGGGCATGCCCAGACGTGGGTCCCTTGCTCACTTTGCCACTGGATTCAAGCTAGCCTGGCTGATGAGGGCTGTTAGCCCAAAACCTGTCCCAGGATGCTTGTTTCCAGTCCAGGGAAGACATAGCTTAGCAGTTCGGGCTGGGCTGGTCCCATGAGGCACAGGGTCAAGACTGATTTGCACATAGCTGTGTCTGCACTGGGGTGGCAAAGTGAGCTAAAGAATGATGATGGATTCAACCCAGATCTGTGACTGGGGGTGAATGTTTGAAAAGTTTCAGCACTCCGTCCATCATCTCCTTGTGTTTGCTTTCTTCGCCCTAAGTTGGCAGGGTATGCCCAGACATGGGTCCCTTGCTCACTTTGCCACTGGATTCAAGCTAGCCTGGCTGATGAGGGCTGTTAGCCCTAAACACGTCCCAGGATACTTGTTTGTGGTCCAGGGAAGACATAGCTTAGCAGTTCGGGCTGGACTGTTCCCATGAGGAACAGGGTGAAAACTGATTTGCATATAGCTGTGTCTGAACTGGGGTGGCAAAGTGAGGTAAAGAAAGATGATAGATTTAACCCAGATCTGTGACTGGGGGTGAGTGTTTGAAAAGTTTCAGCACTCTGTTCATCATCTACTTGTGTTTGCTTTGTTCGCCCTAAGTTGGCAGGGTATACCCCGATGTGGATCCCTTGCTCACTTTGCCACTGGATTCAAGCTAGCCTAGCTGATGAGGGCTGTTAGCCAGAAACGGGTCCCAGGATCCTTGTTTTCGGTCCAGGGAAGACATAGTTTAGCAGTTCGGGCTGGACTGTTCCCATGAGGCACAGGGTCAAGACTGATTTGCATATAGCTGTGTCTGAACTGGGGTGGCAAAGTGAGCTAAAGAATGATGAGGGATTCAACCCAGATCTGTGACTGGGGGTCAGTTTTTGAAAAGTTTCAGCACTCCATCCATCATCTCCTTGTGTTTGGTTTGTTTGCCCTAAGTTGGCAGGGTATGCCCAGACGTGGGTCCCTTGCTCACTTTGGCACTGGATTCAAGCTAGCCTGGCTGATGAGGGCTGTGAGCCCAAAACCGGTTCCAGGAATCTCGTTTTCGGTCCAGGGAAGACATAGCTTAGCAGTTTGGGCTGGACTGTTCCCATGAGGTACAGGGTGAAGACTGATTTGCATATAGCTGTGTCTGAACTGGGGTGGCAAAGTGAGCTAAAGAATGATGATGGATTCAACCCAGATCTGTGACTGGGGGTGAATGTTTGAAAAGTTTCAGCGCTCCGTCCATCATCTCCTTGTGTATGCTTTCTTCGCCCTAAGTTGGCAGGGTATGCCCAATCATGGGTCCTTTGCTCACTTTGCCACTGGATTCAAGCTAGCCTGGCTGATGAGGGCTGTTAGCCCTAAACACGTCCCAGGCGACTTGTTTGTGGTCCAGGGAAGAAATAGCTTAGCAGTTCGGGCTGGACTGTTCCCATGAGGAACAGGGTGAAAACTGATTTGCATATAGCTGTGTCTGAACTGGGGTGGCAAAGTGAGGTAAAGAAAGATGATAGATTCAACCCAGATCTGTGACTGGGGGTGAGTGTTTGAAAAGTTTCAGCACTTCCTCCATCATCTACTTGTGTTTGCTTTGTTCGCCCTAAGTTGGCAGGGCATGCCCAGACGTGGGCCCCTTGCTCACTTTGCCACTGAATTCAAGTTAGCCTAGCTGATGAGAGCTGTTAGCCAGAAACCGGTCCCAGAATGCTTGTTTTCGGTCCAGGGAAGACATAGTTTAGCAATTCGGGCTGGACTGTTCCCATGAGGCACAGGGTCAAGACTGATTTGCATATAGGTGTGTCTGAACTGGGGTGGCAAAGTGAGCTAAAGAATGACGTGGGATTCAACCCAGATCTGTGACTGGGGGTCAGTTTTTGAAAAGTTTCAGCACTCCGTCCATCATCTCCTTGTGTTTGGTTTGTTTGCCCTAAGTTAGCAGGGTATGCCCAGACGTGGGTCCCTTGCTCACTTTGGCACTGGATTCAAGCTAGCCTGGCTGATGAGGGCTGTGAGCCCGAAACCGGTCCCAGGATTCTCGTTTCCGGTCCAGGGAAGACATAGCTTAGCAGTTTGGGCTGGACTGTTCCCATGAGGAACAGGGTGAAAACTGATTTGCAGATAGCTGTGTCTGAACTGGGGTGGCAAAGTGAGCTAAAGAATGATGATGGATTCAACCCAGATCTGTGACTGGGGGTGAGTGTTTGAAAAGTTTCAGCACTCCATCCATCATCTTCTTGTGTTTGCTTTGTTCGCCCTAAGTTGACAGGGCATGCCCAGACGTAGGTCCCTTGCTCACTTTGCCACTGGATTCAAGCTAGCCTGGCTGATGAGGGCTGTTAGCCCGAAATCTGTCCCAGGATGGTTGTTTCCAGTCCAGGGAAGACGTAGCTTAGGAGTTCGGGCTGGGCTGGTCCCATGAGGCACAGGGTCAAGACTGATTTGCACATAGCTGTGTCTGAACTGGGGTGGCAAAGTGAGCTAAAAAATGATAATGGATTCAACCCAGATCTGTGACTGGGGGTGAATGTTTGAAAAGTTTCAGCACTCCCTCCATCATCTCCTTGTGTTTGCTTTCTTCGCCCTAAGTTGGCAGGGTATGCCCAGACATGGGTCCCTTGCTCACTTTGCCACTGGATTCAAGCTAGCCTGGCTGATGAGGGCTGTTAGCCCTAAACACGTCCCAGGATACTTGTTTATGGTCCAGGGAAGACATAGCTTAGCAGTTCGGGCTGGACTGTTCCCATGAGGAACAGGGTGAAAACTGATTTGCATATAGCTGTGTCTGAACTGGGGTGGCCAAGTGAGGTAAAGAAAGATGATAGATTCAACCCAGATCTGTGACTGGGGGTGAGTGTTTGAAAAGTTTCAGCAGTCTGTTCATCATCTCTTTGTGTTTGCTTTGTTCGCCCTAAGTTGCCAGGGTATACCCAGATGTGGATCCCTTGCTCACTTTGCAACTGGATTCAAGCTAGCCTGGCTGTTGGGTGCTGGTAGCCCAAAACCGGTCCCAGGATGCTTGTTTTCGGTCCAGGGAAGACATAGTTTAGCAGTTCCGGCTGGACTGTTCCCATGAGGCACAGGGTCAAGACTGATTTGCATATAGCTGTGTCTGAACTGGGGTGGCAAAGTGAGCTAAAGAATCACAAGGGATTCAACCCAGATCTGTGACTGGGGGTCAGTTTTTGAAAAGTTTCAGCACTCCGTCCATCATCTCCTTGTGTTTGGTTTGTTTGCCCTAAGTTGGCAGGGTATGCCCAGACGTGGGTCCCTTGCTCACTTTGGCACTGGATTCAAGCTAGCCTGGCTGATGAGGGCTGTTAGCCCGAAACCAGTCCCAGGATGCTTGTTTTCAGTCCAGGGAAGACATAGCTTAGCATTTCGGGCTGGACTGTTCCTATGAGGCACAGGGTCAAGACTTATTTGCATATAGCTGTGTCTGAACTGGGGTGGCAAAGCGAGCTAAAGAATGATGATGGATTCAACCCAGATCTGTGACTTTTTGTCAGTGTTTGAAAAGTTTCAGCACTCCGTCCATCATCTCCTTGTATTTGCTTTGTTCGCCCTAAGTTGGCAGGGTATGCCCAGACGTGGGTCCCTAACTCACTTTGCCACTGGATTCATTCTAGCCTGGCTGATGAGGGCTGTTAGCCAGAAACCAGTCGCAGGATGCTTGTTTTCGGATAAAAGGAAGACATAGCTTAGCAGTTCGGGCTGGACTGTTCCCATGAGGCACAGGGTCAAGACTGATTTGCATATAGCTGTGTCTAAACTGGGAGGCAAAGTGAGCTAACGAATGACAAGGGATTCAACTCAGATCTGTGACTGGGGTGAGTGTTTGAAAAGTTTGGGAACTCCGTCCATTATCTCCTTGTGTTTGCTTTGTTTTCCCTAAGTTGGCAGGGTATGCCCAGAAGTGTGTCCCTTGCTCACTTTGCCACTGGATTCAAGCTAGCCTGGCTGATGAGGGCTGTTAGCCCGAAACCCGTCCCAGGATGCTTGTTTCCGGTCCGGGGAAGACATAGCTTAGCAGTTTGGGCTGGGCTGGTCCCATGAGGCAGAGGATCAAGACTGATTTGCACATAGCTGTGTCTCAACTGGGGTGGCAAAGTGAGCTAAAGAATGATGATAGATTCAACCCGGATCTGTGACTGGGGGTGAATGTTTGAAAAGTTTCAGCACTTCGTCCATCATCTCCTTGTGTTTGCTTTGTTCGCCCTAAGTTGGCAGGGTATGCCCAGAAGTTAGTCCCTTGCTCACTTTGCCACTGGATTCAAGCTAGCCTGGCTGATGAGGGCTGTTAGCCCGAAACCAGTCCCAGGATGCTTGTTTTCAGTCCAGGGAAGACATAGCTTAGCATTTCAGGCTGGACTGTCCCATGAGGAACAGGGTGAAGACTGATTTGGATATAGCTGTGTCTGACCTGTGGTGGCAAAGTGAGCCAAACAATGATGATGGATTCAACCCAGATTTGTGACTGGGGGGGAGTGTTTGAAAAGTTTCAGCACTCCGTCAATCATCTCCTTGTGTTTGCTTTGTTCACCCTAATTTGGCAGGGTATGCCCAGACGTGGGTCCCTAACTCACTTTGCCTCTGGTTTCAAGCTATCCTGGCTGATGAGGGCTGTTAGCCAGAAATCGGTCCCAGGATGCTTGTTTTCGGTCCAGGGAAGACATAGCTTAGCAGTTCGGTCTGGACGGTTCCCATGAGGCACAGGGTGAAGACTGATTTGCATATAGCTGTGTCTGAACTGGGATGGCAAAGTGAGCTTAAGAATGATGATGGATTCAACACAGATCTGTGACGGGGTGAGTGTTTGAAAAGTTTCAGCACTTCCTCCATCATCTACTTGTGTTTACTTTGTTCGCCTTAAGTTGGCAGGGCATACCCAGACGTGGGTCCCTTGCTCACTTTGCCACTGGATTCAAGCTAGCCTAGCTGATGAGGGCTGTTAGCCAGAAACCGGTCCCAGGATGCTTGTTTTCGGTCCAGGGAAGACATAGTTTAGCAGTTCGGGCTGGACTGTTCCCATGAGGCACAGGGTCAAGACTGATTTGCATATAGCTGTGTCTGAACTGGGGTGGCAAAGTGAGCTAAAGAATGATGAGGTATTCAACCCAGATCAGTGACTGGGGATCAGTTTTTGAAAAGTTTCATACTCCATCCATCATCTCCTTGTGTTTGGTTTGTTTGCCCTAAGTTGGCAGGGTATGCCCAGACGTGGGTCCCTTGCTCACTTTGGCACTGGATTCAAGCTAGCCTGGCTGATGAGGGCTGTGAGCCCGAAACCGGTTCCAGGAATCTCGTTTCCGGTCCAGGGAAGACATAGCTTAGCAGTTTGGGCTGGACTGTTCCGATGAGGTACAGGGTGAAGAATGATTTGCATATAGCTGTGTCTGAACTGGGGTGGCAAAGTGAGCTAAAGAATGATGATGGATTCAACCCAGATCTGTGACTTAGGGTGAGTGTTTGAAAAGTTTCAGCACTCCATCCATCATCTTCTTGTGTTTGCTTTGTTCGCCCTAAGTTGACAGGGCATGCCCATCCGTGGGTCCCTTGCTCACTTTGCCACTGGATTCAAGCTAGCCTGGCTGATGAGGGCTGTTAGCCCTAAACACGTCCCAGGATACTTGTTTGTGGTCCAGGGAAGACATAGCTTAGCAGTTTGGGCTGGACTGTTCCCATGAGGAACAGGGTGAAAACTGATTTGCATATAGCTGTGTCTGAACTGGGGTGGCAAAGTGAGGTAAAGAAAGATGATAGATTCAACCCAGATCTGTGACTGGGGGTGAGTGTTTGAAAAGTTTCAGCACTCTGTTCATCATCTACTTGTGTTTGCTTTGTTCGCCCTAAGTTGGCAGGGTATACCCCGATGTGGATCCCTTGCTCACTTTGCCACTGGATTCAAGCTAGCCTAGCTGATGAGGGCTGTTAGCCAGAAACCGGTCCCAGGATCCTTGTTTTCGGTCCAGGGAAGACATAGTTTAGCAGTTCGGGCTGGACTGTTCCCATGAGGCACAGGGTCAAGACTGATTTGCATATAACTGTGTCTGAACTGGGGTGGCAAAGTGAGCTAAAGAATGATGAGGGATTCAACCCAGATCTGTGACTTAGGGTGAGTGTTTGAAAAGTTTCAGCACTCCATCCATCATCTTCTTGTGTTTGCTTTGTTCGCCCTAATTTGACAGGGCATGCCCAGACGTGGGTCCCTTGCTCACTTTGCCACTGGATTCAAGCTAGCCTGGCTGATGAGGGCTGTTGGCCCGAAACCTGTCCCAGGATGCTTGTTTCCAGTCCAGGGAAGACATAGCTTAGCAGTTCGGGCTGGGCTGGTCCCATGAGGCACAGGGTCAAGACTGATTTGCACATAGCTGTGTCTGAACTGGGGTGGCAAAGTGCGCTAAAGAATGATGATGAATTCAACCCAGATCTGTGACTGGGGGTGAATGTTTGAAAAGTTTCAGCACTCCGTCCATCATCTCCTTGTGTTTGCTTTCTTCGCCCTAAGTTGGCAGTGTATGCCCAGACATGGGTCCCTTGCTCACTTTGCCACTGGATTCAAGCTAGCCTGGCTGATGAGGGCTGATAGCCTGAAACCGGTCCCAGGTTGCTTGTTTCCGGTCCAGGGAAGACATAGCTTAGCAGTTCGGGCTGGACTGTTCCCATGAGGCACAGGGTCAAGACTGATTTGCATATAGTTGTGTCTGAACTGGGGTGGCAAACTGAGCTAAAGAATGATGATGAATTCAACACAGATCTGTGACGGGGGTGAGTGTTTGAAAAGTTTCAGCAGACTGTCCATCATCTCCTTTTGTTTGGTTTGTTTGTCCTAAGTTGGCAGGGCATGCCCAGACGTGGGTCCCTTGCTCACTTTGGCACTGGATTCAAGCTAGCCTGGCTGATGAGGGCTGTGAGCCCAAAACTGGTCCCAGGATTCTCGTTTCCGGTCCAGGGAAGACATAGCTTAGCAGTTTGGGCTGGACTGTTCCCAAGAGGTACAGGGTGAAGACTGATTTGCATATAGCTGTGTCTGAACTGGGGTGGCAAAGTGAGCTAAAGAATGATGATGGATTCAACCCAGATCTGTGACTTAGGGTGAGTGTTTGAAAAGTTTCAGCACTCCATCCATCATCTTCTTGTGTTTGCTTTGTTCGCCCTAAGTTGGCAGGGTATGCCCAGACGTGGGTCCCTTGCTCACTTTGACACTGGATTCAAGCTAGCCTGGCTGATGAGGGCTGTTAGCCCGAAACCTGTCCCAGGATGCTTGTTTCCGGTCCAGGGAAGACATAGCTTAGCAGTTCAGGCTGGGCCGGTCCCATGAGGCAGAGGGTCAAGACTGATTTGCACATAGATGTGTCTGAGCTGGGGTGGCAAAGTGAGCTAAAGAATGATGATGGATTCAACCCAGATCTGTGACTGGGGTGAATGTTTGAAAAGTTTCAGTACTCCATCCATCATCTCCTTGTGTTTGCTTTCTTCGCCCTAAGTTGGCAGGGTATGCCCAGACATGGGTCCCTTGCTCACTTTGCCACTGGATTCAAGCTAGCCTGGCTGTTGAGGGCTGTTAGTCCTAAACAGGTCCCAGGATACTTGTTTGTGGTCCAGGGAAGACATAGCTTAGCAGTTTGGGCTGGACTGTTCCCATGAGGCACAGGGTGAAGACTGATTTGCATATAGCTGTGTCTAAACTGGGGTGGCAAAGTGAGCTAAAGAATGATGATGGATTCAACCCAGATCTGTGACTGGGGGTGAATTTTTGAAAAGTTTCAGCACTCCGTCCATCATCTCCTTGTGTATGCTTTCTTCGCCCTAAGTTGGCAGGGTATGCCCAATCATGGGTCCTTTGCTCACTTTGCCACTGGATTCAAGCTAGCCTGGCTGATGAGGGCTGTTAGCCCTAAACACGTCGCAGGCGACTTGTTTGTGGTCCAGGGAAGAAATAGCTTAGCAGTTCGAGCTGGACTGTTCCCATGAGGAACAGGGTGAAAACTGATTTGCATATAGCTGTGTCTGAACTGGGGTGGCAAAGTGAGGTAAAGAAAGATGATAGATTCAACCCAGATCTGTGACTGGGGGTGAGTGTTTGAAAAGTTTCAGCACTTCCTCCATCATCTACTTGTGTTTGCTTTGTTCGCCCTAAGTTGGCAGGGCATGCCCAGACGTGGGCCCCTTGCTCACTTTGCCACTGAATTCAAGTTAGCCTAGCTGATGAGAGCTGTTAGCCAGAAACCGGTCCCAGAATGCTTGTTTTCGGTCCAGGGAAGACATAGTTTAGCAATTCGGGCTGGACTGTTCCCATGAGGCACAGGGTCAAGACTGATTTGCATATAGGTGTGTCTGAACTGGGGTGGCAAAGTGAGCTAAAGAATGACGAGGGATTCAACCCAGATCTGTGACTGGGGGTCAGTTTTTGAAAAGTTTCAGCACTCCGTCCATCATCTCCTTGTGTTTGGTTTGTTTGCCCTAAGTTAGCAGGGTATGCCCAGACGTGGGTCCCTTGCTCACTTTGGCACTGGATTCAAGCTAGCCTGGCTGATGAGGGCTGTGAGCCCGAAACCGGTCCCAGGATTCTCGTTTCCGGTCCAGGGAAGACATAGCTTAGCAGTTTGGGCTGGACTGTTCCCATGAGGAACAGGGTGAAAACTGATTTGCAGATAGCTGTGTCTGAACTGGGGTGGCAAAGTGAGCTAAAGAATGATGATGGATTCAACCCAGATCTGTGACTGGGGGTGAGTGTTTGAAAAGTTTCAGCACTCCATCCATCATCTTCTTGTGTTTGCTTTGTTCGCCCTAAGTTGACAGGGCATGCCCAGACGTAGGTCCCTTGCTCACTTTGCCACTGGATTCAAGCTAGCCTGGCTGATGAGGGCTGTTAGCCCGAAATCTGTCCCAGGATGGTTGTTTCCAGTCCAGGGAAGACGTAGCTTAGGAGTTCGGGCTGGGCTGGTCCCATGAGGCACAGGGTCAAGACTGATTTGCACATAGCTGTGTCTGAACTGGGGTGGCAAAGTGAGCTAAAAAATGATAATGGATTCAACCCAGATCTGTGACTGGGGGTGAATGTTTGAAAAGTTTCAGCACTCCCTCCATCATCTCCTTGTGTTTGCTTTCTTCGCCCTAAGTTGGCAGGGTATGCCCAGACATGGGTCCCTTGCTCACTTTGCCACTGGATTCAAGCTAGCCTGGCTGATGAGGGCTGTTAGCCCTAAACACGTCCCAGGATACTTGTTTATGGTCCAGGGAAGACATAGCTTAGCAGTTCGGGCTGGACTGTTCCCATGAGGAACAGGGTGAAAACTGATTTGCATATAGCTGTGTCTGAACTGGGGTGGCCAAGTGAGGTAAAGAAAGATGATAGATTCAACCCAGATCTGTGACTGGGGGTGAGTGTTTGAAAAGTTTCAGCAGTCTGTTCATCATCTCTTTGTGTTTGCTTTGTTCGCCCTAAGTTGCCAGGGTATACCCAGATGTGGATCCCTTGCTCACTTTGCAACTGGATTCAAGCTAGCCTGGCTGTTGGGTGCTGGTAGCCCAAAACCGGTCCCAGGATGCTTGTTTTCGGTCCAGGGAAGACATAGTTTAGCAGTTCCGGCTGGACTGTTCCCATGAGGCACAGGGTCAAGACTGATTTGCATATAGCTGTGTCTGAACTGGGGTGGCAAAGTGAGCTAAAGAATCACAAGGGATTCAACCCAGATCTGTGACTGGGGGTCAGTTTTTGAAAAGTTTCAGCACTCCGTCCATCATCTCCTTGTGTTTGGTTTGTTTGCCCTAAGTTGGCAGGGTATGCCCAGACGTGGGTCCCTTGCTCACTTTGGCACTGGATTCAAGCTAGCCTGGCTGATGAGGGCTGTTAGCCCGAAACCAGTCCCAGGATGCTTGTTTTCAGTCCAGGGAAGACATAGCTTAGCATTTCGGGCTGGACTGTTCCTATGAGGCACAGGGTCAAGACTTATTTGCATATAGCTGTGTCTGAACTGGGGTGGCAAAGCGAGCTAAAGAATGATGATGGATTCAACCCAGATCTGTGACTTTTTGTCAGTGTTTGAAAAGTTTCAGCACTCCGTCCATCATCTCCTTGTATTTGCTTTGTTCGCCCTAAGTTGGCAGGGTATGCCCAGACGTGGGTCCCTAACTCACTTTGCCACTGGATTCATTCTAGCCTGGCTGATGAGGGCTGTTAGCCAGAAACCAGTCGCAGGATGCTTGTTTTCGGATAAAAGGAAGACATAGCTTAGCAGTTCGGGCTGGACTGTTCCCATGAGGCACAGGGTCAAGACTGATTTGCATATAGCTGTGTCTAAACTGGGAGGCAAAGTGAGCTAACGAATGACAAGGGATTCAACTCAGATCTGTGACTGGGGTGAGTGTTTGAAAAGTTTGGGAACTCCGTCCATTATCTCCTTGTGTTTGCTTTGTTTGCCCTAAGTTGGCAGGGTATGCCCAGAAGTGGGTCCCTTGCTCACTTTGCCACTGGATTCAAGCTAGCCTGGCTGATGAGGGCTGTTAGCCCGAAACCCGTCCCAGGATGCTTGTTTCCGGTCCGGGGAAGACATAGCTTAGCAGTTTGGGCTGGGCTGGTCCCATGAGGCAGAGGATCAAGACTGATTTGCACATAGCTGTGTCTCAACTGGGGTGGCAAAGTGAGCTAAAGAATGATGATAGATTCAACCCGGATCTGTGACTGGGGGTGAATGTTTGAAAAGTTTCAGCACTTCGTCCATCATCTCCTTGTGTTTGCTTTGTTCGCCCTAAGTTGGCAGGGTATGCCCAGAAGTTAGTCCCTTGCTCACTTTGCCACTGGATTCAAGCTAGCCTGGCTGATGAGGGCTGTTAGCCCGAAACCAGTCCCAGGATGCTTGTTTTCAGTCCAGGGAAGACATAGCTTAGCATTTCAGGCTGGACTGTCCCATGAGGAACAGGGTGAAGACTGATTTGGATATAGCTGTGTCTGACCTGTGGTGGCAAAGTGAGCCAAACAATGATGATGGATTCAACCCAGATTTGTGACTGGGGGGGAGTGTTTGAAAAGTTTCAGCACTCCGTCAATCATCTCCTTGTGTTTGCTTTGTTCACCCTAATTTGGCAGGGTATGCCCAGACGTGGGTCCCTAACTCACTTTGCCTCTGGTTTCAAGCTATCCTGGCTGATGAGGGCTGTTAGCCAGAAATCGGTCCCAGGATGCTTGTTTTCGGTCCAGGGAAGACATAGCTTAGCAGTTCGGTCTGGACGGTTCCCATGAGGCACAGGGTGAAGACTGATTTGCATATAGCTGTGTCTGAACTGGGATGGCAAAGTGAGCTTAAGAATGATGATGGATTCAACACAGATCTGTGACGGGGTGAGTGTTTGAAAAGTTTCAGCACTTCCTCCATCATCTACTTGTGTTTACTTTGTTCGCCTTAAGTTGGCAGGGCATACCCAGACGTGGGTCCCTTGCTCACTTTGCCACTGGATTCAAGCTAGCCTAGCTGATGAGGGCTGTTAGCCAGAAACCGGTCCCAGGATGCTTGTTTTCGGTCCAGGGAAGACATAGTTTAGCAGTTCGGGCTGGACTGTTCCCATGAGGCACAGGGTCAAGACTGATTTGCATATAGCTGTGTCTGAACTGGGGTGGCAAAGTGAGCTAAAGAATGATGAGGTATTCAACCCAGATCAGTGACTGGGGATCAGTTTTTGAAAAGTTTTATACTCCATCCATCATCTCCTTGTGTTTGGTTTGTTTGCCCTAAGTTGGCAGGGTATGCCCAGACGTGGGTCCCTTGCTCACTTTGGCACTGGATTCAAGCTAGCCTGGCTGATGAGGGCTGTGAGCCCGAAACCGGTTCCAGGAATCTCGTTTCCGGTCCAGGGAAGACATAGCTTAGCAGTTTGGGCTGGACTGTTCCGATGAGGTACAGGGTGAAGAATGATTTGCATATAGCTGTGTCTGAACTGGGGTGGCAAAGTGAGCTAAAGAATGATGATGGATTCAACCCAGATCTGTGACTTAGGGTGAGTGTTTGAAAAGTTTCAGCACTCCATCCATCATCTTCTTGTGTTTGCTTTGTTCGCCCTAAGTTGACAGGGCATGCCCATCCGTGGGTCCCTTGCTCACTTTGCCACTGGATTCAAGCTAGCCTGGCTGATGAGGGCTGTTAGCCCAAAACCTGTCCCAGGATGCTTGTTTCCAGTCCAGGGAAGACATAGCCTAGCAGTTCGGGCTGGGCTGGTCCCATGAGGCACAGGGTCAAGACTGATTTGCACATAGCTGTGTCTGAACTGGGGTGGCAAAGTGAGCTAAAGAATGATGATGGATTCAACCCAGATCTGTGACTGGGGGTGAATGTTTGAAAAGTTTCAGCACTCCGTCCATCATCTCCTTGTGTTTGCTTTCTTCGCCCTAAGTTGGCAGGGTATGCCCAGACATGGGTCCCTTGCTCACTTTGCCACTGGATTCAAGCTAGCCTGGCTGATGAGGGCTGTTAGCCCTAAACACGTCCCAGGATACTTGTTTGTGGTCCAGGGAAGACATAGCTTAGCAGTTTGGGCTGGACTGTTCCCATGAGGAACAGGGTGAAAACTGATTTGCATATAGCTGTGTCTGAACTGGGGTGGCAAAGTGAGGTAAAGAAAGATGATAGATTCAACCCAGATCTGTGACTGGGGGTGAGTGTTTGAAAAGTTTCAGCACTCTGTTCATCATCTACTTGTGTTTGCTTTGTTCGCCCTAAGTTGGCAGGGTATACCCCGATGTGGATCCCTTGCTCACTTTGCCACTGGATTCAAGCTAGCCTAGCTGATGAGGGCTGTTAGCCAGAAACCGGTCCCAGGATCCTTGTTTTCGGTCCAGGGAAGACATAGTTTAGCAGTTCGGGCTGGACTGTTCCCATGAGGCACAGGGTCAAGACTGATTTGCATATAACTGTGTCTGAACTGGGGTGGCAAAGTGAGCTAAAGAATGATGAGGGATTCAACCCAGATCTGTGACTTAGGGTGAGTGTTTGAAAAGTTTCAGCACTCCATCCATCATCTTCTTGTGTTTGCTTTGTTCGCCCTAATTTGACAGGGCATGCCCAGACGTGGGTCCCTTGCTCACTTTGCCACTGGATTCAAGCTAGCCTGGCTGATGAGGGCTGTTGGCCCGAAACCTGTCCCAGGATGCTTGTTTCCAGTCCAGGGAAGACATAGCTTAGCAGTTCGGGCTGGGCTGGTCCCATGAGGCACAGGGTCAAGACTGATTTGCACATAGCTGTGTCTGAACTGGGGTGGCAAAGTGCGCTAAAGAATGATGATGAATTCAACCCAGATCTGTGACTGGGGGTGAATGTTTGAAAAGTTTCAGCACTCCGTCCATCATCTCCTTGTGTTTGCTTTCTTCGCCCTAAGTTGGCAGTGTATGCCCAGACATGGGTCCCTTGCTCACTTTGCCACTGGATTCAAGCTAGCCTGGCTGATGAGGGCTGATAGCCTGAAACCGGTCCCAGGTTGCTTGTTTCCGGTCCAGGGAAGACATAGCTTAGCAGTTCGGGCTGGACTGTTCCCATGAGGCACAGGGTCAAGACTGATTTGCATATAGTTGTGTCTGAACTGGGGTGGCAAACTGAGCTAAAGAATGATGATGAATTCAACACAGATCTGTGACGGGGGTGAGTGTTTGAAAAGTTTCAGCAGACTGTCCATCATCTCCTTTTGTTTGGTTTGTTTGTCCTAAGTTGGCAGGGCATGCCCAGACGTGGGTCCCTTGCTCACTTTGGCACTGGATTCAAGCTAGCCTGGCTGATGAGGGCTGTGAGCCCAAAACTGGTCCCAGGATTCTCGTTTCCGGTCCAGGGAAGACATAGCTTAGCAGTTTGGGCTGGACTGTTCCCAAGAGGTACAGGGTGAAGACTGATTTGCATATAGCTGTGTCTGAACTGGGGTGGCAAAGTGAGCTAAAGAATGATGATGGATTCAACCCAGATCTGTGACTTAGGGTGAGTGTTTGAAAAGTTTCAGCACTCCATCCATCATCTTCTTGTGTTTGCTTTGTTCGCCCTAAGTTGGCAGGGTATGCCCAGACGTGGGTCCCTTGCTCACTTTGACACTGGATTCAAGCTAGCCTGGCTGATGAGGGCTGTTAGCCCGAAACCTGTCCCAGGATGCTTGTTTCCGGTCCAGGGAAGACATAGCTTAGCAGTTCAGGCTGGGCCGGTCCCATGAGGCAGAGGGTCAAGACTGATTTGCACATAGATGTGTCTGAGCTGGGGTGGCAAAGTGAGCTAAAGAATGATGATGGATTCAACCCAGATCTGTGACTGGGGTGAATGTTTGAAAAGTTTCAGTACTCCATCCATCATCTCCTTGTGTTTGCTTTCTTCGCCCTAAGTTGGCAGGGTATGCCCAGACATGGGTCCCTTGCTCACTTTGCCACTGGATTCAAGCTAGCCTGGCTGTTGAGGGCTGTTAGCCCTAAACAGGTCCCAGGATACTTGTTTGTGGTCCAGGGAAGACATAGCTTAGCAGTTTGGGCTGGACTGTTCCCATGAGGCACAGGGTGAAGACTGATTTGCATATAGCTGTGTCTAAACTGGGGTGGCAAAGTGAGCTAAAGAATGATGATGGATTCAACCCAGATCTGTGACTGGGGGTGAATTTTTGAAAAGTTTCAGCACTCCGTCCATCATCTCCTTGTGTATGCTTTCTTCGCCCTAAGTTGGCAGGGTATGCCCAATCATGGGTCCTTTGCTCACTTTGCCACTGGATTCAAGCTAGCCTGGCTGATGAGGGCTGTTAGCCCTAAACACGTCGCAGGCGACTTGTTTGTGGTCCAGGGAAGAAATAGCTTAGCAGTTCGAGCTGGACTGTTCCCATGAGGAACAGGGTGAAAACTGATTTGCATATAGCTGTGTCTGAACTGGGGTGGCAAAGTGAGGTAAAGAAAGATGATAGATTCAACCCAGATCTGTGACTGGGGGTGAGTGTTTGAAAAGTTTCAGCACTTCCTCCATCATCTACTTGTGTTTGCTTTGTTCGCCCTAAGTTGGCAGGGCATGCCCAGACGTGGGCCCCTTGCTCACTTTGCCACTGAATTCAAGTTAGCCTAGCTGATGAGAGCTGTTAGCCAGAAACCGGTCCCAGAATGCTTGTTTTCGGTCCAGGGAAGACATAGTTTAGCAATTCGGGCTGGACTGTTCCCATGAGGCACAGGGTCAAGACTGATTTGCATATAGGTGTGTCTGAACTGGGGTGGCAAAGTGAGCTAAAGAATGACGAGGGATTCAACCCAGATCTGTGACTGGGGGTCAGTTTTTGAAAAGTTTCAGCACTCCGTCCATCATCTCCTTGTGTTTGGTTTGTTTGCCCTAAGTTAGCAGGGTATGCCCAGACGTGGGTCCCTTGCTCACTTTGGCACTGGATTCAAGCTAGCCTGGCTGATGAGGGCTGTGAGCCCGAAACCGGTCCCAGGATTCTCGTTTCCGGTCCAGGGAAGACATAGCTTAGCAGTTTGGGCTGGACTGTTCCCATGAGGAACAGGGTGAAAACTGATTTGCAGATAGCTGTGTCTGAACTGGGGTGGCAAAGTGAGCTAAAGAATGATGATGGATTCAACCCAGATCTGTGACTGGGGGTGAGTGTTTGAAAAGTTTCAGCACTCCATCCATCATCTTCTTGTGTTTGCTTTGTTCGCCCTAAGTTGACAGGGCATGCCCAGACGTAGGTCCCTTGCTCACTTTGCCACTGGATTCAAGCTAGCCTGGCTGATGAGGGCTGTTAGCCCGAAATCTGTCCCAGGATGGTTGTTTCCAGTCCAGGGAAGACGTAGCTTAGGAGTTCGGGCTGGGCTGGTCCCATGAGGCACAGGGTCAAGACTGATTTGCACATAGCTGTGTCTGAACTGGGGTGGCAAAGTGAGCTAAAAAATGATAATGGATTCAACCCAGATCTGTGACTGGGGGTGAATGTTTGAAAAGTTTCAGCACTCCCTCCATCATCTCCTTGTGTTTGCTTTCTTCGCCCTAAGTTGGCAGGGTATGCCCAGACATGGGTCCCTTGCTCACTTTGCCACTGGATTCAAGCTAGCCTGGCTGATGAGGGCTGTTAGCCCTAAACACGTCCCAGGATACTTGTTTATGGTCCAGGGAAGACATAGCTTAGCAGTTCGGGCTGGACTGTTCCCATGAGGAACAGGGTGAAAACTGATTTGCATATAGCTGTGTCTGAACTGGGGTGGCCAAGTGAGGTAAAGAAAGATGATAGATTCAACCCAGATCTGTGACTGGGGGTGAGTGTTTGAAAAGTTTCAGCAGTCTGTTCATCATCTCTTTGTGTTTGCTTTGTTCGCCCTAAGTTGCCAGGGTATACCCAGATGTGGATCCCTTGCTCACTTTGCAACTGGATTCAAGCTAGCCTGGCTGTTGGGTGCTGGTAGCCCAAAACCGGTCCCAGGATGCTTGTTTTCGGTCCAGGGAAGACATAGTTTAGCAGTTCCGGCTGGACTGTTCCCATGAGGCACAGGGTCAAGACTGATTTGCATATAGCTGTGTCTGAACTGGGGTGGCAAAGTGAGCTAAAGAATCACAAGGGATTCAACCCAGATCTGTGACTGGGGGTCAGTTTTTGAAAAGTTTCAGCACTCCGTCCATCATCTCCTTGTGTTTGGTTTGTTTGCCCTAAGTTGGCAGGGTATGCCCAGACGTGGGTCCCTTGCTCACTTTGGCACTGGATTCAAGCTAGCCTGGCTGATGAGGGCTGTTAGCCCGAAACCAGTCCCAGGATGCTTGTTTTCAGTCCAGGGAAGACATAGCTTAGCATTTCGGGCTGGACTGTTCCCATGAGGAACAGGGTGAAGACTGATATGCATATAGCTGTGTCTGAACTGCGGTGGCAAAGTGAGCCAAAGAATGATGATGGATTCAACCCAGATCTGTGACTGGGGGTGAGTGTTTGAAAAGTTTCAGCACTCCATCAATCATCTCCTTGTGTTTGCTTTGTTCACCCTAATTTGGCAGGGTATGCCCAGACGTGGGTCCCTAACTCACTTTGCCTCTGGTTTCATGCTATCCTGGCTGATGAGGGCTGTTAGCCAGAAATCGGTCCCAGGATGCTTGTTTTCGGTCCAGAGAAGACATAGCTTAGCAGTTCGGGCTGGACTGTTCCCATGAGGCACAGGGTCAAGACTGATTTGCATATAGCTGTGTCCTAACTGGGGTGGCAAAGTGAGCTAAAGAATGACGAGGGATTCAACTCAGATCTGTGACTTGGGGTGAGTGTTTGAAAAGGTTAAGCACTCCATCCATCATCTACTTGTGTTTGCTTTGTTTTCCCTAAGTTGGCAGGGTATGCCCAGATGTGGGTCCCTTGCTCACTTTCCCACTGGATTCAAGCTAGCCTGGCTGATGAGGGCTGTTAGCCCGAAACCGGTCCCAGGATATTTGTTTTCGGTCCAGGGAAGACATAGGTTAGCAGTTCGGTCTGGATGGTTCCCATGAGGCACAGGGTCAAGACTGATTTGCATATAGCTGTGTCTGAGCTGGGGTGGCAAAGTGAGGTAAAGAATGATGATGGATTCAACCCAGATCTGTGACTGGGTGGTGAGTCTTTAAAAAGTTTCAGCACTTCGTCCATCATCTCCTTGTGTTTGCTTTGTTCGCCTTAAGTTTGAAGGGTATGCCCAGACATGGGTCCCTTGCTCACTTTGCCACTGGATTCAAACTAGTCTGGCTGATAAGGGCTGTTAGCCCTAAACCGGTCCCAGGCTACTTGTTTGTGGTCCAGGGAAGAAATAGCTTAGCATTTCGGGCTGGATTGTTCCCATGAGGAACAGGGTGAAGACTGATTTGCATATAGCTGTGTCTGAACTGGGGTGGCAAAGTGAGCTAAAGAATGACGAGGGATTCAACTCAGATCTGTGACTTGTGGTGAGTGTTTGAAAAGGTTCAGCACTCCATCCATCATCTACTTGTGTTTGTTTTGTTTTCCCTAAGTTGGCAGGGTATGCCCAGATGTGGGTCCCTTGCTCACTTTCCCACTGGATTCAAGCTAGCCTGGCTGATGAGGGCTGTTAGCCCGAAACCGGTCCCAGGATATTTGTTTCCTGTCTAGGGAAGACATAGGTTAGCAGTTCGGTCTGGACGGTTCCCATGAGGCACAGGGTCAAGACTGATTTGCATATAGCTGTGTCTGAGCTGGGGTGGCAAAGTGAGGTAAAGAATGATGATGGATTCAACCCAGATCTGTGACTGGGTGGTGAGTCTTTAAAAAGTTTCAGCACTTCGTCCATCATCTCCTTGTGTTTGCTTTGTTCGCCTTAAGTTTGAAGGGTATGCCCAGACATGGGTCCCTTGCTCACTTTGCCACTGGATTCAAACTAGTCTGGCTGATAAGGGCTGTTAGCCCTAAACCGGCCCCAGGCTACTTGTTTGTGGTTCAGGGAAGAAATAGCTTAGCATTTCGGGCTGGATTGTTCCCATGAGGAACAGGGTGAAGACTGATTTGCATATAGCTGTGTCTGAACTGGGGTGGCAAAGTGAGCCAAAGAATGATGATGGATTCAACCCAGATCTGTGACTGGGGGTGAGTGTTTGAAAAGTTTCAGCACTCCGTCAATCATCTCCTTGCGTTTGCTTTGTTCACCCAAATTTGGCAGGGTCTGACCAGACGTGGGTCCCTAACTCACTTTGCCACTGGATTCAAGCTAGCCTGGCTGATGAGGGCTGTTAGCCCGAAACCGGTCCCAGGATGCTTGTTTCCGGTCCAGGGAAGACATAGCTTAGCAGTTCGGTCTGGACTGTTCCCATGAGGCACAGGGTCAAGACTTATTTGCATATAGCTGTGTCTGAACTGGGGTGGCAAAGCGAGCTAAAGAATGATGATGGATTCAACCCAGATCTGTGACTTTTTGTCAGTGTTTGAAAAGTTTCATCACTCCGTCCATCATCTCCTTGTATTTGCTTTGTTCGCCCTAAGTTGGCAGGGTATGCCCAGACGTGGGTCCCTAACTCACTTTGCCACTGGATTCATTCTAGCCTGGCTGATGAGGGCTGTTAGCCAGAAACCAGTCGCAGGATGCTTGTTTTCGGATAAAAGGAAGACATAGCTTAGCAGTTCGGGCTGGACTGTTCCCATGAGGCACAGGGTCAAGACTGATTTGCATATAGCTGTGTCTAAACTGGGAGGCAAAGTGAGCTAACGAATGACAAGGGATTCAACTCAGATCTGTGACTGGGGTGAGTGTTTGAAAAGTTTGGGAACTCCGTCCATTATCTCCTTGTGTTTGCTTTGTTTGCCCTAAGTTGGCAGGGTATGCCCAGAAGTGGGTCCCTTGCTCACTTTGCCACTGGATTCAAGCTAGCCTGGCTGATGAGGGCTGTTAGCCCGAAACCCGTCCCAGGATGCTTGTTTCCGGTCCGGGGAAGACATAGCTTAGCAGTTTGGGCTGGGCTGGTCCCATGAGGCAGAGGATCAAGACTGATTTGCACATAGCTGTGTCTCAACTGGGGTGGCAAAGTGAGCTAAAGAATGATGATAGATTCAACCCGGATCTGTGACTGGGGGTGAATGTTTGAAAAGTTTCAGCACTTCGTCCATCAACTCCTTGTGTTTGCTTTGTTCGCCCTAAGATGACAGGGTATGCCCAGAAGTTAGTCCCTTGCTCACTTTGCCACTGGATTCAAGCTAGCCTGGCTGATGAGGGCTGTTAGCCCGAAACCAGTCCCAGGATGCTTGTTTTCAGTCCAGGGAAGACATAGCTTAGCATTTCAGGCTGGACTGTCCCATGAGGAACAGGGTGAAGACTGATTTGGATATAGCTGTGTCTGACCTGTGGTGGCAAAGTGAGCCAAACAATGATGATGGATTCAACCCAGATCTGTGACTGGGGGGGAGTGTTTGAAAAGTTTCAGCACTCCGTCAATCATCTCCTTGTGTTTGCTTTGTTCACCCTAATTTGGCAGGGTATGCCCAGACGTGGGTCCCTAACTCACTTTGCCTCTGGTTTCAAGCTATCCTGGCTGATGAGGGCTGTTAGCCAGAAATCGGTCCCAGGATGCTTGTTTTCGGTCCAGGGAAGACATAGCTTAGCAGTTCGGTCTGGACGGTTCCCATGAGGCACAGGGTGAAGACTGATTTGCATATAGCTGTGTCTGAACTGGGATGGCAAAGTGAGCTTAAGAATGATGATGGATTCAACACAGATCTGTGACGGGGTGAGTGTTTGAAAAGTTTCAGCACTTCCTCCATCATCTACTTGTGTTTACTTTGTTCGCCTTACGTTGGCAGGGCATACCCAGACGTGGGTCCCTTGCTCACTTTGCCACTGGATTCAAGCTAGCCTAGCTGATGAGGGCTGTTAGCCAGAAACCGGTCCCAGGATGCTTGTTTTCGGTCCAGGGAAGACATAGTTTAGCAGTTCGGGCTGGACTGTTCCCATGAGGCACAGGGTCAAGACTGATTTGCATATAGCTGTGTCTGAACTGGGGTGGCAAAGTGAGCTAAAGAATGATGAGGTATTCAACCCAGATCGGTGACTGGGGATCAGTTTTTGAAAAGTTTCATACTCCATCCATCATCTCCTTGTGTTTGGTTTGTTTGCCCTAAGTTGGCAGGGTATGCCCAGACGTGGGTCCCTTGCTCACCTTGGCACTGGATTCAAGCTAGCCTGGCTGATGAGGGCTGTGAGCCCGAAACCGGTTCCAGGAATCTCGTTTCCGGTCCAGGGAAGACATAGCTTAGCAGTTTGGGCTGGACTGTTCCCATGAGGTACAGGGTGAAGAATGATTTGCATGTAGCTGTGTCTGAACTGGGGTGGCAAAGTGAGCTAAAGAATGATGATGGATTCAACCCAGATCTGTGACTTAGGGTGAGTGTTTGAAAAGTTTCAGCACTCCATCCATCATCTTCTTGTGTTTGCTTTGTTCGCCCTAAGTTGACAGGGCATGCCCATCCGTGGGTCCCTTGCTCACTTTGCCACTGGATTCAAGCTAGCCTGGCTGATGAGGGCTGTTAGCCCAAAACCTGTCCCAGGATGCTTGTTTCCAGTCCAGGGAAGACATAGCCTAGCAGTTCGGGCTGGGCTGGTCCCATGAGGCACAGGGTCAAGACTGATTTGCACATAGCTGTGTCTGAACTGGGGTGGCAAATTGAGCTAAAGAATGATGATGGATTCAACCCAGATCTGTGACTGGGGGTGAATGTTTGAAAAGTTTCAGCACTCCGTCCATCATCTCCTTGTGTTTGCTTTCTTTGCCCTAAGTTGGCAGGGTATGCCCAGACATGGGTCCCTTGCTCACTTTGCCACTGGATTCAAGCTAGCCTGGCTGATGAGGGCTGTTAGCCCTAAACACGTCCCAGGATACTTGTTTTTGGTCCAGGGAAGACATAGCTTAGCAGTTTGGGCTGGACTGTTCCCATGAGGAACAGGGTGAAAACTGATTTGCATATAGCTGTGTCTGAACTGGGGTGGCAAAGTGAGGTAAAGAAAGATGATAGATTCAACCCAGATCTGTGACTGGGGGTGAGTGTTTGAAAAGTTTCAGCACTCTGTTCATCATCTACTTGTGTTTGCTTTGTTCGCCCTAAGTTGGCAGGGTATACCCCGATGTGGATCCCTTGCTCACTTTGCCACTGGATTCAAGCTAGCCTAGCTGATGAGGGCTGTTAGCCAGAAACCGGTCCCAGGATCCTTGTTTTCGGTCCAGGGAAGACATAGTTTAGCAGTTCGGGCTGGACTGTTCCCATGAGGCACAGGGTCAAGACTGATTTGCATATAGCTGTGTCTGAACTGGGGTGGCAAAGTGAGCTAAAGAATGATGAGGGATTCAACCCAGATCTGTGACTTAGGGTGAGTGTTTGAAAAGTTTCAGCACTCCATCCATCATCTTCTTGTGTTTGCTTTGTTCGCCCTAATTTGACAGGGCATGCCCAGACGTGGGTCCCTTGCTCACTTTGCCACTGGATTCAAGCTAGCCTGGCTGATGAGGGCTGTTGGTTCGAAACCTGTCCCAGGATGCTTGTTTCCAGTCCAGGGAAGACATAGCTTAGCAGTTCGGGCTGGGCTGGTCCCATGAGGCACAGGGTCAAGACTGATTTGCACATAGCTGTGTCTGAACTGGGGTGGCAAAGTGCGCTAAAGAATGATGATGAATTCAACCCAGATCTGTGACTGGGGGTGAATGTTTGAAAAGTTTCAGCACTCCGTCCATCATCTCCTTGTGTTTGCTTTCTTCGCCCTAAGTTGGCAGTGTATGCCCAGACATGGGCCCCTTGCTCACTTTGCCACTGGATTCAAGCTAGCCTGGCTGATGAGGGCTGATAGCCTGAAACCGGTCCCAGGTTGCTTGTTTCCGGTCCAGGGAAGACATAGCTTAGCAGTTCGGGCTGGACTGTTCCCATGAGGCACAGGGTCAAGACTGATTTGCATATAGTTGTGTCTGAACTGGGGTGGCAAACTGAGCTAAAGAATGATGATGAATTCAACACAGATCTGTGACGGGGGTGAGTGTTTGAAAAGTTTCAGCAGACTGTCCATCATCTCCTTGTGTTTGGTTTGTTTGTCCTAAGTTGGCAGGGTATGCCCAGACGTGGGTCCCTTGCTCACTTTGGCACTGGATTCAAGCTAGCCTGGCTGATGAGGGCTGTGAGCCCAAAACTGGTCCCAGGATTCTCGTTTCCGGTCCAGGGAAGACATAGCTTAGCAGTTTGGGCTGGACTGTTCCCAAGAGGTACAGGGTGAAGACTGATTTGCATATAGCTGTGTCTGAACTGGGGTGGCAAAGTGAGCTAAAGAATGATGATGGATTCAACCCAGATCTGTGACTTAGGGTGAGTGTTTGAAAAGTTTCAGCACTCTATCCATCATCTTCTTGTGTTTGCTTTGTTCGCCCTAAGTTGGCAGGGTATGCCCAGACGTGGGTCCCTTGCTCACTTTGGCACTGGATTCAAGCTAGCCTGGCTGATGAGGGCTGTTAGCCCGAAACCAGTCCCAGGATGCTTGTTTTCAGTCCAGGGAAG
Organism: Triturus cristatus; assembly: GCF_964204655.1. Taxonomy (NCBI): domain Eukaryota; kingdom Metazoa; phylum Chordata; class Amphibia; order Caudata; family Salamandridae; genus Triturus; species Triturus cristatus. The sequence goes on along the minus strand of NC_140579.1, from coordinate 801,066,718 downwards.
ACATAGCTTAGCATTTCGGGCTGGACTGTTCCTATGAGGCACAGGGTCAAGACTTATTTGCATATAGCTGTGTCTGAACTGGGGTGGCAAAGCGAGCTAAAGAATGATGATGGATTCAACCCAGATCTGTGACTTTTTGTCAGTGTTTGAAAAGTTTCAGCACTCCGTCCATCATCTCCTTGTATTTGCTTTGTTCGCCCTAAGTTGGCAGGGTATGCCCAGACGTGGGTCCCTAACTCACTTTGCCACTGGATTCATTCTAGCCTGGCTGATGAGGGCTGTTAGCCAGAAACCAGTCGCAGGATGCTTGTTTTCGGATAAAAGGAAGACATAGCTTAGCAGTTCGGGCTGGACTGTTCCCATGAGGCACAGGGTCAAGACTGATTTGCATATAGCTGTGTCTAAACTGGGAGGCAAAGTGAGCTAACGAATGACAAGGGATTCAACTCAGATCTGTGACTGGGGTGAGTGTTTGAAAAGTTTGGGAACTCCGTCCATTATCTCCTTGTGTTTGCTTTGTTTGCCCTAAGTTGGCAGGGTATGCCCAGAAGTGGGTCCCTTGCTCACTTTGCCACTGGATTCAAGCTAGCCTGGCTGATGAGGGCTGTTAGCCCGAAACCCGTCCCAGGATGCTTGTTTCCGGTCCGGGGAAGACATAGCTTAGCAGTTTGGGCTGGGCTGGTCCCATGAGGCAGAGGATCAAGACTGATTTGCACATAGCTGTGTCTCAACTGGGGTGGCAAAGTGAGCTAAAGAATGATGATAGATTCAACCCGGATCTGTGACTGGGGGTGAATGTTTGAAAAGTTTCAGCACTTCGTCCATCATCTCCTTGTGTTTGCTTTGTTCGCCCTAAGTTGGCAGGGTATGCCCAGAAGTTAGTCCCTTGCTCACTTTGCCACTGGATTCAAGCTAGCCTGGCTGATGAGGGCTGTTAGCCCGAAACCAGTCCCAGGATGCTTGTTTTCAGTCCAGGGAAGACATAGCTTAGCATTTCAGGCTGGACTGTCCCATGAGGAACAGGGTGAAGACTGATTTGGATATAGCTGTGTCTGACCTGTGGTGGCAAAGTGAGCCAAACAATGATGATGGATTCAACCCAGATCTGTGACTGGGGGGGAGTGTTTGAAAAGTTTCAGCACTCCGTCAATCATCTCCTTGTGTTTGCTTTGTTCACCCTAATTTGGCAGGGTATGCCCAGACGTGGGTCCCTAACTCACTTTGCCTCTGGTTTCAAGCTATCCTGGCTGATGAGGGCTGTTAGCCAGAAATCGGTCCCAGGATGCTTGTTTTCGGTCCAGGGAAGACATAGCTTAGCAGTTCGGTCTGGACGGTTCCCATGAGGCACAGGGTGAAGACTGATTTGCATATAGCTGTGTCTGAACTGGGATGGCAAAGTGAGCTTAAGAATGATGATGGATTCAACACAGATCTGTGACGGGGTGAGTGTTTGAAAAGTTTCAGCACTTCCTCCATCATCTACTTGTGTTTACTTTGTTCGCCTTAAGTTGGCAGGGCATACCCAGACGTGGGTCCCTTGCTCACTTTGCCACTGGATTCAAGCTAGCCTAGCTGATGAGGGCTGTTAGCCAGAAACCGGTCCCAGGATGCTTGTTTTCGGTCCAGGGAAGACATAGTTTAGCAGTTCGGGCTGGACTGTTCCCATGAGGCACAGGGTCAAGACTGATTTGCATATAGCTGTGTCTGAACTGGGGTGGCAAAGTGAGCTAAAGAATGATGAGGTATTCAACCCAGATCAGTGACTGGGGATCAGTTTTTGAAAAGTTTCATACTCCATCCATCATCTCCTTGTGTTTGGTTTGTTTGCCCTAAGTTGGCAGGGTATGCCCAGACGTGGGTCCCTTGCTCACTTTGGCACTGGATTCAAGCTAGCCTGGCTGATGAGGGCTGTGAGCCCGAAACCGGTTCCAGGAATCTCGTTTCCGGTCCAGGGAAGACATAGCTTAGCAGTTTGGGCTGGACTGTTCCGATGAGGTACAGGGTGAAGAATGATTTGCATATAGCTGTGTCTGAACTGGGGTGGCAAAGTGAGCTAAAGAATGATGATGGATTCAACCCAGATCTGTGACTTAGGGTGAGTGTTTGAAAAGTTTCAGCACTCCATCCATCATCTTCTTGTGTTTGCTTTGTTCGCCCTAAGTTGACAGGGCATGCCCATCCGTGGGTCCCTTGCTCACTTTGCCACTGGATTCAAGCTAGCCTGGCTGATGAGGGCTGTTAGCCCAAAACCTGTCCCAGGATGCTTGTTTCCAGTCCAGGGAAGACATAGCCTAGCAGTTCGGGCTGGGCTGGTCCCATGAGGCACAGGGTCAAGACTGATTTGCACATAGCTGTGTCTGAACTGGGGTGGCAAAGTGAGCTAAAGAATGATGATGGATTCAACCCAGATCTGTGACTGGGGGTGAATGTTTGAAAAGTTTCAGCACTCCGTCCATCATCTCCTTGTGTTTGCTTTCTTCGCCCTAAGTTGGCAGGGTATGCCCAGACATGGGTCCCTTGCTCACTTTGCCACTGGATTCAAACTAGTCTGGCTGATAAGGGCTGTTAGCCCTAAACCGGCCCCAGGCTACTTGTTTGTGGTCCAGGGAAGAAATAGCTTAGCATTTCGGGCTGGATTGTTCCCATGAGGAACAGGGTGAAGACTGATTTGCATATAGCTGTGTCTGAACTGGGGTGGCAAAGTGAGCCAAAGAATGATGATGGATTCAACCCAGATCTGTGACTGGGGGTGAGTGTTTGAAAAGTTTCAGCACTCCGTCAATCATCTCCTTGCGTTTGCTTTGTTCACCCAAATTTGGCAGGGTCTGACCAGACGTGGGTCCCTAACTCACTTTGCCACTGGATTCAAGCTAGCCTGGCTGATGAGGGCTGTTAGCCCGAAACCGGTCCCAGGATGCTTGTTTCCGGTCCAGGGAAGACATAGCTTAGCAGTTCGGTCTGGACTGTTCCCATGAGGCACAGGGTCAAGACTTATTTGCATATAGCTGTGTCTGAACTGGGGTGGCAAAGCGAGCTAAAGAATGATGATGGATTCAACCCAGATCTGTGACTTTTTGTCAGTGTTTGAAAAGTTTCAGCACTCCGTCCATCATCTCCTTGTATTTGCTTTGTTCGCCCTAAGTTGGCAGGGTATGCCCAGACGTGGGTCCCTAACTCACTTTGCCACTGGATTCATTCTAGCCTGGCTGATGAGGGCTGTTAGCCAGAAACCAGTCGCAGGATGCTTGTTTTCGGATAAAAGGAAGACATAGCTTAGCAGTTCGGGCTGGACTGTTCCCATGAGGCACAGGGTCAAGACTGATTTGCATATAGCTGTGTCTAAACTGGGAGGCAAAGTGAGCTAACGAATGACAAGGGATTCAACTCAGATCTGTGACTGGGGTGAGTGTTTGAAAAGTTTGGGAACTCCGTCCATTATCTCCTTGTGTTTGCTTTGTTTGCCCTAAGTTGGCAGGGTATGCCCAGAAGTGGGTCCCTTGCTCACTTTGCCACTGGATTCAAGCTAGCCTGGCTGATGAGGGCTGTTAGCCCGAAACCCGTCCCAGGATGCTTGTTTCCGGTCCGGGGAAGACATAGCTTAGCAGTTTGGGCTGGGCTGGTCCCATGAGGCAGAGGATCAAGACTGATTTGCACATAGCTGTGTCTCAACTGGGGTGGCAAAGTGAGCTAAAGAATGATGATAGATTCAACCTGGATCTGTGACTGGGGGTGAATGTTTGAAAAGTTTCAGCACTTCGTCCATCAACTCCTTGTGTTTGCTTTGTTCGCCCTAAGATGACAGGGTATGCCCAGAAGTTAGTCCCTTGCTCACTTTGCCACTGGATTCAAGCTAGCCTGGCTGATGAGGGCTGTTAGCCCGAAACCAGTCCCAGGATGCTTGTTTTCAGTCCAGGGAAGACATAGCTTAGCATTTCAGGCTGGACTGTCCCATGAGGAACAGGGTGAAGACTGATTTGGATATAGCTGTGTCTGACCTGTGGTGGCAAAGTGAGCCAAACAATGATGATGGATTCAACCCAGATCTGTGACTGGGGGGGAGTGTTTGAAAAGTTTCAGCACTCCGTCAATCATCTCCTTGTGTTTGCTTTGTTCACCCTAATTTGGCAGGGTATGCCCAGACGTGGGTCCCTAACTCACTTTGCCTCTGGTTTCAAGCTATCCTGGCTGATGAGGGCTGTTAGCCAGAAATCGGTCCCAGGATGCTTGTTTTCGGTCCAGGGAAGACATAGCTTAGCAGTTCGGTCTGGACGGTTCCCATGAGGCACAGGGTGAAGACTGATTTGCATATAGCTGTGTCTGAACTGGGATGGCAAAGTGAGCTTAAGAATGATGATGGATTCAACACAGATCTGTGACGGGGTGAGTGTTTGAAAAGTTTCAGCACTTCCTCCATCATCTACTTGTGTTTACTTTGTTCGCCTTACGTTGGCAGGGCATACCCAGACGTGGGTCCCTTGCTCACTTTGCCACTGGATTCAAGCTAGCCTAGCTGATGAGGGCTGTTAGCCAGAAACCGGTCCCAGGATGCTTGTTTTCGGTCCAGGGAAGACATAGTTTAGCAGTTCGGGCTGGACTGTTCCCATGAGGCACAGGGTCAAGACTGATTTGCATATAGCTGTGTCTGAACTGGGGTGGCAAAGTGAGCTAAAGAATGATGAGGTATTCAACCCAGATCGGTGACTGGGGATCAGTTTTTGAAAAGTTTCATACTCCATCCATCATCTCCTTGTGTTTGGTTTGTTTGCCCTAAGTTGGCAGGGTATGCCCAGACGTGGGTCCCTTGCTCACCTTGGCACTGGATTCAAGCTAGCCTGGCTGATGAGGGCTGTGAGCCCGAAACCGGTTCCAGGAATCTCGTTTCCGGTCCAGGGAAGACATAGCTTAGCAGTTTGGGCTGGACTGTTCCCATGAGGTACAGGGTGAAGAATGATTTGCATGTAGCTGTGTCTGAACTGGGGTGGCAAAGTGAGCTAAAGAATGATGATGGATTCAACCCAGATCTGTGACTTAGGGTGAGTGTTTGAAAAGTTTCAGCACTCCATCCATCATCTTCTTGTGTTTGCTTTGTTCGCCCTAAGTTGACAGGGCATGCCCATCCGTGGGTCCCTTGCTCACTTTGCCACTGGATTCAAGCTAGCCTGGCTGATGAGGGCTGTTAGCCCAAAACCTGTCCCAGGATGCTTGTTTCCAGTCCAGGGAAGACATAGCCTAGCAGTTCGGGCTGGGCTGGTCCCATTAGGCACAGGGTCAAGACTGATTTGCACATAGCTGTGTCTGAACTGGGGTGGCAAATTGAGCTAAAGAATGATGATGGATTCAACCCAGATCTGTGACTGGGGGTGAATGTTTGAAAAGTTTCAGCACTCCGTCCATCATCTCCTTGTGTTTGCTTTCTTCGCCCTAAGTTGGCAGGGTATGCCCAGACATGGGTCCCTTGCTCACTTTGCCACTGGATTCAAGCTAGCCTGGCTGATGAGGGCTGTTAGCCCTAAACACGTCCCAGGATACTTGTTTTTGGTCCAGGGAAGACATAGCTTAGCAGTTTGGGCTGGACTGTTCCCATGAGGAACAGGGTGAAAACTGATTTGCATATAGCTGTGTCTGAACTGGGGTGGCAAAGTGAGGTAAAGAAAGATGATAGATTCAACCCAGATCTGTGACTGGGGGTGAGTGTTTGAAAAGTTTCAGCACTCTGTTCATCATCTACTTGTGTTTGCTTTGTTCGCCCTAAGTTGGCAGGGTATACCCCGATGTGGATCCCTTGCTCACTTTGCCACTGGATTCAAGCTAGCCTAGCTGATGAGGGCTGTTAGCCAGAAACCGGTCCCAGGATCCTTGTTTTCGGTCCAGGGAAGACATAGTTTAGCAGTTCGGGCTGGACTGTTCCCATGAGGCACAGGGTCAAGACTGATTTGCATATAGCTGTGTCTGAACTGGGGTGGCAAAGTGAGCTAAAGAATGATGAGGGATTCAACCCAGATCTGTGACTTAGGGTGAGTGTTTGAAAAGTTTCAGCACTCCATCCATCATCTTCTTGTGTTTGCTTTGTTCGCCCTAATTTGACAGGGCATGCCCAGACGTGGGTCCCTTGCTCACTTTGCCACTGGATTCAAGCTAGCCTGGCTGATGAGGGCTGTTGGCCCGAAACCTGTCCCAGGATGCTTGTTTCCAGTCCAGGGAAGACATAGCTTAGCAGTTCGGGCTGGGCTGGTCCCATGAGGCACAGGGTCAAGACTGATTTGCACATAGCTGTGTCTGAACTGGGGTGGCAAAGTGCGCTAAAGAATGATGATGAATTCAACCCAGATCTGTGACTGGGGGTGAATGTTTGAAAAGTTTCAGCACTCCGTCCATCATCTCCTTGTGTTTGCTTTCTTCGCCCTAAGTTGGCAGTGTATGCCCAGACATGGGTCCCTTGCTCACTTTGCCACTGGATTCAAGCTAGCCTGGCTGATGAGGGCTGATAGCCTGAAACCGGTCCCAGGTTGCTTGTTTCCGGTCCAGGGAAGACATAGCTTAGCAGTTCGGGCTGGACTGTTCCCATGAGGCACAGGGTCAAGACTGATTTGCATATAGTTGTGTCTGAACTGGGGTGGCAAACTGAGCTAAAGAATGATGATGAATTCAACACAGATCTGTGACGGGGGTGAGTGTTTGAAAAGTTTCAGCAGACTGTCCATCATCTCCTTGTGTTTGGTTTGTTTGTCCTAAGTTGGCAGGGTATGCCCAGACGTGGGTCCCTTGCTCACTTTGGCACTGGATTCAAGCTAGCCTGGCTGATGAGGGCTGTGAGCCCAAAACTGGTCCCAGGATTCTCGTTTCCGGTCCAGGGAAGACATAGCTTAGCAGTTTGGGCTGGACTGTTCCCAAGAGGTACAGGGTGAAGACTGATTTGCATATAGCTGTGTCTGAACTGGGGTGGCAAAGTGAGCTAAAGAATGATGATGGATTCAACCCAGATCTGTGACTTAGGGTGAGTGTTTGAAAAGTTTCAGCACTCTATCCATCATCTTCTTGTGTTTGCTTTGTTCGCCCTAAGTTGGCAGGGTATGCCCAGACGTGGGTCCCTTGCTCACTTTGGCACTGGATTCAAGCTAGCCTGGCTGATGAGGGCTGTTAGCCCGAAACCAGTCCCAGGATGCTTGTTTTCAGTCCAGGGAAGACATAGCTTAGCATTTCGGGCTGGACTGTTCCTATGAGGCACAGGGTCAAGACTTATTTGCATATAGCTGTGTCTGAACTGGGGTGGCAAAGCGAGCTAAAGAATGATGATGGATTCAACCCAGATCTGTGACTTTTTGTCAGTGTTTGAAAAGTTTCAGCACTCCGTCCATCATCTCCTTGTATTTGCTTTGTTCGCCCTAAGTTGGCAGGGTATGCCCAGACGTGGGTCCCTAACTCACTTTGCCACTGGATTCATTCTAGCCTGGCTGATGAGGGCTGTTAGCCAGAAACCAGTCGCAGGATGCTTGTTTTCGGATAAAAGGAAGACATAGCTTAGCAGTTCGGGCTGGACTGTTCCCATGAGGCACAGGGTCAAGACTGATTTGCATATAGCTGTGTCTAAACTGGGAGGCAAAGTGAGCTAACGAATGACAAGGGATTCAACTCAGATCTGTGACTGGGGTGAGTGTTTGAAAAGTTTGGGAACTCCGTCCATTATCTCCTTGTGTTTGCTTTGTTTGCCCTAAGTTGGCAGGGTATGCCCAGAAGTGGGTCCCTTGCTCACTTTGCCACTGGATTCAAGCTAGCCTGGCTGATGAGGGCTGTTAGCCCGAAACCCGTCCCAGGATGCTTGTTTCCGGTCCGGGGAAGACATAGCTTAGCAGTTTGGGCTGGGCTGGTCCCATGAGGCAGAGGATCAAGACTGATTTGCACATAGCTGTGTCTCAACTGGGGTGGCAAAGTGAGCTAAAGAATGATGATAGATTCAACCCGGATCTGTGACTGGGGGTGAATGTTTGAAAAGTTTCAGCACTTCGTCCATCATCTCCTTGTGTTTGCTTTGTTCGCCCTAAGTTGGCAGGGTATGCCCAGAAGTTAGTCCCTTGCTCACTTTGCCACTGGATTCAAGCTAGCCTGGCTGATGAGGGCTGTTAGCCCGAAACCAGTCCCAGGATGCTTGTTTTCAGTCCAGGGAAGACATAGCTTAGCATTTCAGGCTGGACTGTCCCATGAGGAACAGGGTGAAGACTGATTTGGATATAGCTGTGTCTGACCTGTGGTGGCAAAGTGAGCCAAACAATGATGATGGATTCAACCCAGATCTGTGACTGGGGGGGAGTGTTTGAAAAGTTTCAGCACTCCGTCAATCATCTCCTTGTGTTTGCTTTGTTCACCCTAATTTGGCAGGGTATGCCCAGACGTGGGTCCCTAACTCACTTTGCCTCTGGTTTCAAGCTATCCTGGCTGATGAGGGCTGTTAGCCAGAAATCGGTCCCAGGATGCTTGTTTTCGGTCCAGGGAAGACATAGCTTAGCAGTTCGGTCTGGACGGTTCCCATGAGGCACAGGGTGAAGACTGATTTGCATATAGCTGTGTCTGAACTGGGATGGCAAAGTGAGCTTAAGAATGATGATGGATTCAACACAGATCTGTGACGGGGTGAGTGTTTGAAAAGTTTCAGCACTTCCTCCATCATCTACTTGTGTTTACTTTGTTCGCCTTAAGCTGGCAGGGCATACCCAGACGTGGGTCCCTTGCTCACTTTGCCACTGGATTCAAGCTAGCCTAGCTGATGAGGGCTGTTAGCCAGAAACCGGTCCCAGGATGCTTGTTTTCGGTCCAGGGAAGACATAGTTTAGCAGTTCGGGCTGGACTGTTCCCATGAGGCACAGGGTCAAGACTGATTTGCATATAGCTGTGTCTGAACTGGGGTGGCAAAGTGAGCTAAAGAATGATGAGGTATTCAACCCAGATCAGTGACTGGGGATCAGTTTTTGAAAAGTTTCATACTCCATCCATCATCTCCTTGTGTTTGGTTTGTTTGCCCTAAGTTGGCAGGGTATGCCCAGACGTGGGTCCCTTGCTCACTTTGGCACTGGATTCAAGCTAGCCTGGCTGATGAGGGCTGTGAGCCCGAAACCGGTTCCAGGAATCTCGTTTCCGGTCCAGGGAAGACATAGCTTAGCAGTTTGGGCTGGACTGTTCCGATGAGGTACAGGGTGAAGAATGATTTGCATATAGCTGTGTCTGAACTGGGGTGGCAAAGTGAGCTAAAGAATGATGATGGATTCAACCCAGATCTGTGACTTAGGGTGAGTGTTTGAAAAGTTTCAGCACTCCATCCATCATCTTCTTGTGTTTGCTTTGTTCGCCCTAAGTTGACAGGGCATGCCCATCCGTGGGTCCCTTGCTCACTTTGCCACTGGATTCAAGCTAGCCTGGCTGATGAGGGCTGTTAGCCCAAAACCTGTCCCAGGATGCTTGTTTCCAGTCCAGGGAAGACATAGCCTAGCAGTTCGGGCTGGGCTGGTCCCATGAGGCACAGGGTCAAGACTGATTTGCACATAGCTGTGTCTGAACTGGGGTGGCAAAGTGAGCTAAAGAATGATGATGGATTCAACCCAGATCTGTGACTGGGGGTGAATGTTTGAAAAGTTTCAGCACTCCGTCCATCATCTCCTTGTGTTTGCTTTCTTCGCCCTAAGTTGGCAGGGTATGCCCAGACATGGGTCCCTTGCTCACTTTGCCACTGGATTCAAGCTAGCCTGGCTGATGAGGGCTGTTAGCCCTAAACACGTCCCAGGATACTTGTTTGTGGTCCAGGGAAGACATAGCTTAGCAGTTTGGGCTGGACTGTTCCCATGAGGAACAGGGTGAAAACTGATTTGCATATAGCTGTGTCTGAACTGGGGTGGCAAAGTGAGGTAAAGAAAGATGATAGATTCAACCCAGATCTGTGACTGGGGGTGAGTGTTTGAAAAGTTTCAGCACTCTGTTCATCATCTACTTGTGTTTGCTTTGTTCGCCCTAAGTTGGCAGGGTATACCCCGATGTGGATCCCTTGCTCACTTTGCCACTGGATTCAAGCTAGCCTAGCTGATGAGGGCTGTTAGCCAGAAACCGGTCCCAGGATCCTTGTTTTCGGTCCAGGGAAGACATAGTTTAGCAGTTCGGGCTGGACTGTTCCCATGAGGCACAGGGTCAAGACTGATTTGCATATAACTGTGTCTGAACTGGGGTGGCAAAGTGAGCTAAAGAATGATGAGGGATTCAACCCAGATCTGTGACTTAGGGTGAGTGTTTGAAAAGTTTCAGCACTCCATCCATTATCTTCTTGTGTTTGCTTTGTTCGCCCTAATTTGACAGGGCATGCCCAGACGTGGGTCCCTTGCTCACTTTGCCACTGGATTCAAGCTAGCCTGGCTGATGAGGGCTGTTGGCCCGAAACCTGTCCCAGGATGCTTGTTTCCAGTCCAGGGAAGACATAGCTTAGCAGTTCGGGCTGGGCTGGTCCCATGAGGCACAGGGTCAAGACTGATTTGCATATAGGTGTGTCTGAACTGGGGTGGCAAACTGAGCTAAAGAATGATGATGAATTCAACACAGATCTGTGACGGGGGTGAGTGTTTGAAAAGTTTCAGCAGACTGTCCATCATCTCCTTGTGTTTGGTTTGTTTGTCCTAAGTTGGCAGGGCATGCCCAGACGTGGGTCCCTTGCTCACTTTGGCACTGGATTCAAGCTAGCCTGGCTGATGAGGGCTGTGAGCCCAAAACTGGTCCCAGGATTCTCGTTTCCGGTCCAGGGAAGACATAGCTTAGCAGTTTGGGCTGGACTGTTCCCAAGAGGTACAGGGTGAAGACTGATTTGCATATAGCTGTGTCTGAACTGGGGTGGCAAACTGAGCTAAAGAATGATGATGAATTCAACACAGATCTGTGACGGGGGTGAGTGTTTGAAAAGTTTCAGCAGACTGTCCATCATCTCCTTGTGTTTGGTTTGTTTGTCCTAAGTTGGCAGGGCATGCCCAGACGTGGGTCCCTTGCTCACTTTGGCACTGGATTCAAGCTAGCCTGGCTGATGAGGGCTGTGAGCCCAAAACTGGTCCCAGGATTCTCGTTTCCGGTCCAGGGAAGACATAGCTTAGCAGTTTGGGCTGGACTGTTCCCAAGAGGTACAGGGTGAAGACTGATTTGCATATAGCTGTGTCTGAACTGGGGTGGCAAAGTGAGCTAAAGAATGATGATGGATTCAACCCAGATCTGTGACTTAGGGTGAGTGTTTGAAAAGTTTCAGCACTCCATCCATCATCTTCTTGTGTTTGCTTTGTTCGCCCTAAGTTGGCAGGGTATGCCCAGACGTGGGTCCCTTGCTCACTTTGACACTGGATTCAAGCTAGCCTGGCTGATGAGGGCTGTTAGCCCGAAACCTGTCCCAGGATGCTTGTTTCCGGTCCAGGGAAGACATAGCTTAGCAGTTCAGGCTGGGCCGGTCCCATGAGGCAGAGGGTCAAGACTGATTTGCACATAGATGTGTCTGAGCTGGGGTGGCAAAGTGAGCTAAAGAATGATGATGGATTCAACCCAGATCTGTGACTGGGGTGAATGTTTGAAAAGTTTCAGTACTCCATCCATCATCTCCTTGTGTTTGCTTTCTTCGCCCTAAGTTGGCAGGGTATGCCCAGACATGGGTCCCTTGCTCACTTTGCCACTGGATTCAAGCTAGCCTGGCTGTTGAGGGCTGTTAGCCCTAAACAGGTCCCAGGATACTTGTTTGTGGTCCAGGGAAGACATAGCTTAGCAGTTTAGGCTGGACTGTTCCCATGAGGCACAGGGTGAAGACTGATTTGCATATAGCTGTGTCTAAACTGGGGTGGCAAAGTGAGCTAAAGAATGATGATGGATTCAACCCAGATCTGTGACTGGGGGTGAATTTTTGAAAAGTTTCAGCACTCCGTCCATCATCTCCTTGTGTATGCTTTCTTCGCCCTAAGTTGGCAGGGTATGCCCAATCATGGGTCCTTTGCTCACTTTGCCACTGGATTCAAGCTAGCCTGGCTGATGAGGGCTGTTAGCCCTAAACACGTCGCAGGCGACTTGTTTGTGGTCCAGGGAAGAAATAGCTTAGCAGTTCGAGCTGGACTGTTCCCATGAGGAACAGGGTGAAAACTGATTTGCATATAGCTGTGTCTGAACTGGGGTGGCAAAGTGAGGTAAAGAAAGATGATAGATTCAACCCAGATCTGTGACTGGGGGTGAGTGTTTGAAAAGTTTCAGCACTTCCTCCATCATCTACTTGTGTTTGCTTTGTTCGCCCTAAGTTGGCAGGGCATGCCCAGACGTGGGCCCCTTGCTCACTTTGCCACTGAATTCAAGTTAGCCTAGCTGATGAGAGCTATTAGCCAGAAACCGGTCCCAGAATGCTTGTTTTCGGTCCAGGGAAGACATAGTTTAGCAATTCGGGCTGGACTGTTCCCATGAGGCACAGGGTCAAGACTGATTTGCATATAGGTGTGTCTGAACTGGGGTGGCAAAGTGAGCTAAAGAATGACGAGGGATTCAACCCAGATCTGTGACTGGGGGTCAGTTTTTGAAAAGTTTCAGCACTCCGTCCATCATCTCCTTGTGTTTGGTTTGTTTGCCCTAAGTTAGCAGGGTATGCCCAGACGTGGGTCCCTTGCTCACTTTGGCACTGGATTCAAGCTAGCCTGGCTGATGAGGGCTGTGAGCCCGAAACCGGTCCCAGGATTCTCGTTTCCGGTCCAGGGAAGACATAGCTTAGCAGTTTGGGCTGGACTGTTCCCATGAGGAACAGGGTGAAAACTGATTTGCAGATAGCTGTGTCTGAACTGGGGTGGCAAAGTGAGCTAAAGAATGATGATGGATTCAACCCAGATCTGTGACTGGGGGTGAGTGTTTGAAAAGTTTCAGCACTCCATCCATCATCTTCTTGTGTTTGCTTTGTTCGCCCTAAGTTGACAGGGCATGCCCAGACGTAGGTCCCTTGCTCACTTTGCCACTGGATTCAAGCTAGCCTGGCTGATGAGGGCTGTTAGCCCGAAATCTGTCCCAGGATGGTTGTTTCCAGTCCAGGGAAGACGTAGCTTAGGAGTTCGGGCTGGGCTGGTCCCATGAGGCACAGGGTCAAGACTGATTTGTACATAGCTGTGTCTGAACTGGGGTGGCAAAGTGAGCTAAAAAATGATAATGGATTCAACCCAGATCTGTGACTGGGGGTGAATGTTTGAAAAGTTTCAGCACTCCCTCCATCATCTCCTTGTGTTTGCTTTCTTCGCCCTAAGTTGGCAGGGTATGCCCAGACATGGGTCCCTTGCTCACTTTGCCACTGGATTCAAGCTAGCCTGGCTGATGAGGGCTGTTAGCCCTAAACACGTCCCAGGATACTTGTTTATGGTCCAGGGAAGACATAGCTTAGCAGTTCGGGCTGGACTGTTCCCATGAGGAACAGGGTGAAAACTGATTTGCATATAGCTGTGTCTGAACTGGGGTGGCCAAGTGAGGTAAAGAAAGATGATAGATTCAACCCAGATCTGTGACTGGGGGTGAGTGTTTGAAAAGTTTCAGCAGTCTGTTCATCATCTCTTTGTGTTTGCTTTGTTCGCCCTAAGTTGCCAGGGTATACCCAGATGTGGATCCCTTGCTCACTTTGCAACTGGATTCAAGCTAGCCTGGCTGTTGGGTGCTGGTAGCCCAAAACCGGTCCCAGGATGCTTGTTTTCGGTCCAGGGAAGACATAGTTTAGCAGTTCCGGCTGGACTGTTCCCATGAGGCACAGGGTCAAGACTGATTTGCATATAGCTGTGTCTGAACTGGGGTGGCAAAGTGAGCTAAAGAATCACAAGGGATTCAACCCAGATCTGTGACTGGGGGTCAGTTTTTGAAAAGTTTCAGCACTCCGTCCATCATCTCCTTGTGTTTGGTTTGTTTGCCCTAAGTTGGCAGGGTATGCCCAGACGTGGGTCCCTTGCTCACTTTGGCACTGGATTCAAGCTAGCCTGGCTGATGAGGGCTGTTAGCCCGAAACCAGTCCCAGGATGCTTGTTTTCAGTCCAGGGAAGACATAGCTTAGCATTTCGGGCTGGACTGTTCCCATGAGGAACAGGGTGAAGACTGATATGCATATAGCTGTGTCTGAACTGCGGTGGCAAAGTGAGCCAAAGAATGATGATGGATTCAACCCAGATCTGTGACTGGGGGTGAGTGTTTGAAAAGTTTCAGCACTCCATCAATCATCTCCTTGTGTTTGCTTTGTTCACCCTAATTTGGCAGGGTATGCCCAGACGTGGGTCCCTAACTCACTTTGCCTCTGGTTTCATGCTATCCTGGCTGATGAGGGCTGTTAGCCAGAAATCGGTCCCAGGATGCTTGTTTTCGGTCCAGAGAAGACATAGCTTAGCAGTTCGGGCTGGACGGTTCCCATGAGGCACAGGGTCAAGACTGATTTGCATATAGCTGTGTCCTAACTGGGGTGGCAAAGTGAGCTAAAGAATGACGAGGGATTCAACTCAGATCTGTGACTTGGGGTGAGTGTTTGAAAAGGTTAAGCACTCCATCCATCATCTACTTGTGTTTGCTTTGTTTTCCCTAAGTTGGCAGGGTATGCCCAGATGTGGGTCCCTTGCTCACTTTCCCACTGGATTCAAGCTAGCCTGGCTGATGAGGGCTGTTAGCCCGAAACCGGTCCCAGGATATTTGTTTTCGGTCCAGGGAAGACATAGGTTAGCAGTTCGGTCTGGATGGTTCCCATGAGGCACAGGGTCAAGACTGATTTGCATATAGCTGTGTCTGAGCTGGGGTGGCAAAGTGAGGTAAAGAATGATGATGGATTCAACCCAGATCTGTGACTGGGTGGTGAGTCTTTAAAAAGTTTCAGCACTTCGTCCATCATCTCCTTGTGTTTGCTTTGTTCGCCTTAAGTTTGAAGGGTATGCCCAGACATGGGTCCCTTGCTCACTTTGCCACTGGATTCAAACTAGTCTGGCTGATAAGGGCTGTTAGCCCTAAACCGGTCCCAGGCTACTTGTTTGTGGTCCAGGGAAGAAATAGCTTAGCATTTCGGGCTGGATTGTTCCCATGAGGAACAGGGTGAAGACTGATTTGCATATAGCTGTGTCTGAACTGGGGTGGCAAAGTGAGCTAAAGAATGACGAGGGATTCAACTCAGATCTGTGACTTGTGGTGAGTGTTTGAAAAGGTTCAGCACTCCATCCATCATCTACTTGTGTTTGCTTTGTTTTCCCTAAGTTGGCAGGGTATGCCCAGATGTGGGTCCCTTGCTCACTTTCCCACTGGATTCAAGCTAGCCTGGCTGATGAGGGCTGTTAGCCCGAAACCGGTCCCAGGATATTTGTTTCCTGTCCAGGGAAGACATAGGTTAGCAGTTCGGTCTGGACGGTTCCCATGAGGCACAGGGTCAAGACTGATTTGCATATAGCTGTGTCTGAGCTGGGGTGGCAAAGTGAGGTAAAGAATGATGATGGATTCAACCCAGATCTGTGACTGGGTGGTGAGTCTTTAAAAAGTTTCAGCACTTCGTCCATCATCTCCTTGTGTTTGCTTTGTTCGCCTTAAGTTTGAAGGGTATGCCCAGACATGGGTCCCTTGCTCACTTTGCCACTGGATTCAAACTAGTCTGGCTGATAAGGGCTGTTAGCCCTAAACCGGCCCCAGGCTACTTGTTTGTGGTCCAGGGAAGAAATAGCTTAGCATTTCGGGCTGGATTGTTCCCATGAGGAACAGGGTGAAGACTGATTTGCATATAGCTGTGTCTGAACTGGGGTGGCAAAGTGAGCCAAAGAATGATGATGGATTCAACCCAGATCTGTGACTGGGGGTGAGTGTTTGAAAAGTTTCAGTACTCCGTCAATCATCTCCTTGCGTTTGCTTTGTTCACCCAAATTTGGCAGGGTCTGACCAGACGTGGGTCCCTAACTCACTTTGCCACTGGATTCAAGCTAGCCTGGCTGATGAGGGCTGTTAGCCCGAAACCGGTCCCAGGATGCTTGTTTCCGGTCCAGGGAAGACATAGCTTAGCAGTTCGGTCTGGACTGTTCCCATGAGGCACAGGGTCAAGACTTATTTGCATATAGCTGTGTCTGAACTGGGGTGGCAAAGCGAGCTAAAGAATGATGATGGATTCAACCCAGATCTGTGACTTTTTGTCAGTGTTTGAAAAGTTTCAGCACTCCGTCCATCATCTCCTTGTATTTGCTTTGTTCGCCCTAAGTTGGCAGGGTATGCCCAGACGTGGGTCCCTAACTCACTTTGCCACTGGATTCATTCTAGCCTGGCTGATGAGGGCTGTTAGCCAGAAACCAGTCGCAGGATGCTTGTTTTCGGATAAAAGGAAGACATAGCTTAGCAGTTCGGGCTGGACTGTTCCCATGAGGCACAGGGTCAAGACTGATTTGCATATAGCTGTGTCTAAACTGGGAGGCAAAGTGAGCTAACGAATGACAAGGGATTCAACTCAGATCTGTGACTGGGGTGAGTGTTTGAAAAGTTTGGGAACTCCGTCCATTATCTCCTTGTGTTTGCTTTGTTTGCCCTAAGTTGGCAGGGTATGCCCAGAAGTGGGTCCCTTGCTCACTTTGCCACTGGATTCAAGCTAGCCTGGCTGATGAGGGCTGTTAGCCCGAAACCCGTCCCAGGATGCTTGTTTCCGGTCCGGGGAAGACATAGCTTAGCAGTTTGGGCTGGGCTGGTCCCATGAGGCAGAGGATCAAGACTGATTTGCACATAGCTGTGTCTCAACTGGGGTGGCAAAGTGAGCTAAAGAATGATGATAGATTCAACCCGGATCTGTGACTGGGGGTGAATGTTTGAAAAGTTTCAGCACTTCGTCCATCAACTCCTTGTGTTTGCTTTCTTCGCCCTAAGTTGGCAGGGTATGCCCAGAAGTTAGTCCCTTGCTCACTTTGCCACTGGATTCAAGCTAGCCTGGCTGATGAGGGCTGTTAGCCCGAAACCAGTCCCAGGATGCTTGTTTTCAGTCCAGGGAAGACATAGCTTAGCATTTCAGGCTGGACTGTCCCATGAGGAACAGGGTGAAGACTGATTTGGATATAGCTGTGTCTGACCTGTGGTGGCAAAGTGAGCCAAACAATGATGATGGATTCAACCCAGATCTGTGACTGGGGGGGAGTGTTTGAAAAGTTTCAGCACTCCGTCAATCATCTCCTTGTGTTTGCTTTGTTCACCCTAATTTGGCAGGGTATGCCCAGACGTGGGTCCCTAACTCACTTTGCCTCTGGTTTCAAGCTATCCTGGCTGATGAGGGCTGTTAGCCAGAAATCGGTCCCAGGATGCTTGTTTTCGGTCCAGGGAAGACATAGCTTAGCAGTTCGGTCTGGACGGTTCCCATGAGGCACAGGGTGAAGACTGATTTGCATATAGCTGTGTCTGAACTGGGATGGCAAAGTGAGCTTAAGAATGATGATGGATTCAACACAGATCTGTGACGGGGTGAGTGTTTGAAAAGTTTCAGCACTTCCTCCATCATCTACTTGTGTTTACTTTGTTCGCCTTACGTTGGCAGGGCATACCCAGACGTGGGTCCCTTGCTCACTTTGCCACTGGATTCAAGCTAGCCTAGCTGATGAGGGCTGTTAGCCAGAAACCGGTCCCAGGATGCTTGTTTTCGGTCCAGGGAAGACATAGTTTAGCAGTTCGGGCTGGACTGTTCCCATGAGGCACAGGGTCAAGACTGATTTGCATATAGCTGTGTCTGAACTGGGGTGGCAAAGTGAGCTAAAGAATGATGAGGTATTCAACCCAGATCGGTGACTGGGGATCAGTTTTTGAAAAGTTTCATACTCCATCCATCATCTCCTTGTGTTTGGTTTGTTTGCCCTAAGTTGGCAGGGTATGCCCAGACGTGGGTCCCTTGCTCACCTTGGCACTGGATTCAAGCTAGCCTGGCTGATGAGGGCTGTGAGCCCGAAACCGGTTCCAGGAATCTCGTTTCCGGTCCAGGGAAGACATAGCTTAGCAGTTTGGGCTGGACTGTTCCCATGAGGTACAGGGTGAAGAATGATTTGCATGTAGCTGTGTCTGAACTGGGGTGGCAAAGTGAGCTAAAGAATGATGATGGATTCAACCCAGATCTGTGACTTAGGGTGAGTGTTTGAAAAGTTTCAGCACTCCATCCATCATCTTCTTGTGTTTGCTTTGTTCGCCCTAAGTTGACAGGGCATGCCCATCCGTGGGTCCCTTGCTCACTTTGCCACTGGATTCAAGCTAGCGTGGCTGATGAGGGCTGTTAGCCCAAAACCTGTCCCAGGATGCTTGTTTCCAGTCCAGGGAAGACATAGCCTAGCAGTTCGGGCTGGGCTGGTCCCATGAGGCACAGGGTCAAGACTGATTTGCACATAGCTGTGTCTGAACTGGGGTGGCAAATTGAGCTAAAGAATGATGATGGATTCAACCCAGATCTGTGACTGGGGGTGAATGTTTGAAAAGTTTCAGCACTCCGTCCATCATCTCCTTGTGTTTGCTTTCTTCGCCCTAAGTTGGCAGGGTATGCCCAGACATGGGTCCCTTGCTCACTTTGCCACTGGATTCAAGCTAGCCTGGCTGATGAGGGCTGTTAGCCCTAAACACGTCCCAGGATACTTGTTTTTGGTCCAGGGAAGACATAGCTTAGCAGTTTGGGCTGGACTGTTCCCATGAGGAACAGGGTGAAAACTGATTTGCATATAGCTGTGTCTGAACTGGGGTGGCAAAGTGAGGTAAAGAAAGATGATAGATTCAACCCAGATCTGTGACTGGGGGTGAGTGTTTGAAAAGTTTCAGCACTCTGTTCATCATCTACTTGTGTTTGCTTTGTTCGCCCTAAGTTGGCAGGGTATACCCCGATGTGGATCCCTTGCTCACTTTGCCACTGGATTCAAGCTAGCCTAGCTGATGAGGGCTGTTAGCCAGAAACCGGTCCCAGGATCCTTGTTTTCGGTCCAGGGAAGACATAGTTTAGCAGTTCGGGCTGGACTGTTCCCATGAGGCACAGGGTCAAGACTGATTTGCATATAGCTGTGTCTGAACTGGGGTGGCAAAGTGAGCTAAAGAATGATGAGGGATTCAACCCAGATCTGTGACTTAGGGTGAGTGTTTGAAAAGTTTCAGCACTCCATCCATCATCTTCTTGTGTTTGCTTTGTTCGCCCTAATTTGACAGGGCATGCCCAGACGTGGGTCCCTTGCTCACTTTGCCACTGGATTCAAGCTAGCCTGGCTGATGAGGGCTGTTGGCCCGAAACCTGTCCCAGGATGCTTGTTTCCAGTCCAGGGAAGACATAGCTTAGCAGTTCGGGCTGGGCTGGTCCCATGAGGCACAGGGTCAAGACTGATTTGCACATAGCTGTGTCTGAACTGGGGTGGCAAAGTGCGCTAAAGAATGATGATGAATTCAACCCAGATCTGTGACTGGGGGTGAATGTTTGAAAAGTTTCAGCACTCCGTCCATCATCTCCTTGTGTTTGCTTTGTTCGCCCTAAGTTGGCAGGGTATGCCCAGACGTGGGTCCCTTGCTCACTTTGACACTGGATTCAAGCTAGCCTGGCTGATGAGGGCTGATAGCCTGAAACCGGTCCCAGGTTGCTTGTTTCCGGTCCAGGGAAGACATAGCTTAGCAGTTTGGGCTGGACTGTTCCCAAGAGGTACAGGGTGAAGACTGATTTGCATATAGCTGTGTCTGAACTGGGGTGGCAAAGTGAGCTAAAGAATGATGATGGATTCAACCCAGATCTGTGACTTAGGGTGAGTGTTTGAAAAGTTTCAGCACTCTATCCATCATCTTCTTGTGTTTGCTTTGTTCGCCCTAAGTTGGCAGGGTATGCCCAGACGTGGGTCCCTTGCTCACTTTGACACTGGATTCAAGCTAGCCTGGCTGATGAGGGCTGTTAGCCCGAAACCTGTCCCAGGATGCTTGTTTCCGGTCCAGGGAAGACATAGCTTAGCAGTTCAGGCTGGGCTGGTCCCATGAGGCAGAGGGTCAAGACTGATTTGCACATAGATGTGTCTGAGCTGGGGTGGCAAAGTGAGCTAAAGAATGATGATGGATTCAACCCAGATCTGTGACTGGGGTGAATGTTTGAAAAGTTTCAGTACTCCATCCATCATCTCCTTGTGTTTGCTTTCTTCGCCCTAAGTTGGCAGGGTATGCCCAGACATGGGTCCCTTGCTCACTTTGCCACTGGATTCAAGCTAGCCTGGCTGTTGAGGGCTGTTAGCCCTAAACAGGTCCCAGGATACTTGTTTGTGGTCCAGGGAAGACATAGCTTAGCAGTTTAGGCTGGACTGTTCCCATGAGGCACAGGGTGAAGACTGATTTGCATATAGCTGTGTCTAAACTGGGGTGGCAAAGTGAGCTAAAGAATGATGATGGATTCAACCCAGATCTGTGACTGGGGGTGAATTTTTGAAAAGTTTCAGCACTCCGTCCATCATCTCCTTGTGTATGCTTTCTTCGCCCTAAGTTGGCAGGGTATGCCCAATCATGGGTCCTTTGCTCACTTTGCCACTGGATTCAAGCTAGCCTGGCTGATGAGGGCTGTTAGCCCTAAACACGTCGCAGGCGACTTGTTTGTGGTCCAGGGAAGAAATAGCTTAGCAGTTCGAGCTGGACTGTTCCCATGAGGAACAGGGTGAAAACTGATTTGCATATAGCTGTGTCTGAACTGGGGTGGCAAAGTGAGGTAAAGAAAGATGATAGATTCAACCCAGATCTGTGACTGGGGGTGAGTGTTTGAAAAGTTTCAGCACTTCCTCCATCATCTACTTGTGTTTGCTTTGTTCGCCCTAAGTTGGCAGGGCATGCCCAGACGTGGGCCCCTTGCTCACTTTGCCACTGAATTCAAGTTAGCCTAGCTGATGAGAGCTGTTAGCCAGAAACCGGTCCCAGAATGCTTGTTTTCGGTCCAGGGAAGACATAGTTTAGCAATTCGGGCTGGACTGTTCCCATGAGGCACAGGGTCAAGACTGATTTGCATATAGGTGTGTCTGAACTGGGGTGGCAAAGTGAGCTAAAGAATGACGAGGGATTCAACCCAGATCTGTGACTGGGGGTCAGTTTTTGAAAAGTTTCAGCACTCCGTCCATCATCTCCTTGTGTTTGGTTTGTTTGCCCTAAGTTAGCAGGGTATGCCCAGACGTGGGTCCCTTGCTCACTTTGGCACTGGATTCAAGCTAGCCTGGCTGATGAGGGCTGTGAGCCCGAAACCGGTCCCAGGATTCTCGTTTCCGGTCCAGGGAAGACATAGCTTAGCAGTTTGGGCTGGACTGTTCCCATGAGGAACAGGGTGAAAACTGATTTGCAGATAGCTGTGTCTGAACTGGGGTGGCAAAGTGAGCTAAAGAATGATGATGGATTCAACCCAGATCTGTGACTGGGGGTGAGTGTTTGAAAAGTTTCAGCACTCCATCCATCATCTTCTTGTGTTTGCTTTGTTCGCCCTAAGTTGACAGGGCATGCCCAGACGTAGGTCCCTTGCTCACTTTGCCACTGGATTCAAGCTAGCCTGGCTGATGAGGGCTGTTAGCCCGAAATCTGTCCCAGGATGGTTGTTTCCAGTCCAGGGAAGACGTAGCTTAGGAGTTCGGGCTGGGCTGGTCCCATGAGGCACAGGGTCAAGACTGATTTGTACATAGCTGTGTCTGAACTGGGGTGGCAAAGTGAGCTAAAAATGATAATGGATTCAACCCAGATCTGTGACTGGGGGTGAATGTTTGAAAAGTTTCAGCACTCCCTCCATCATCTCCTTGTGTTTGCTTTCTTCGCCCTAAGTTGGCAGGGTATGCCCAGACATGGGTCCCTTGCTCACTTTGCCACTGGATTCAAGCTAGCCTGGCTGATGAGGGCTGTTAGCCCTAAACACGTCCCAGGATACTTGTTTATGGTCCAGGGAAGACATAGCTTAGCAGTTCGGGCTGGACTGTTCCCATGAGGAACAGGGTGAAAACTGATTTGCATATAGCTGTGTCTGAACTGGGGTGGCCAAGTGAGGTAAAGAAAGATGATAGATTCAACCCAGATCTGTGACTGGGGGTGAGTGTTTGAAAAGTTTCAGCAGTCTGTTCATCATCTCTTTGTGTTTGCTTTGTTCGCCCTAAGTTGCCAGGGTATACCCAGATGTGGATCCCTTGCTCACTTTGCAACTGGATTCAAGCTAGCCTGGCTGTTGGGTGCTGGTAGCCCAAAACCGGTCCCAGGATGCTTGTTTTCGGTCCAGGGAAGACATAGTTTAGCAGTTCCGGCTGGACTGTTCCCATGAGGCACAGGGTCAAGACTGATTTGCATATAGCTGTGTCTGAACTGGGGTGGCAAAGTGAGCTAAAGAATCACAAGGGATTCAACCCAGATCTGTGACTGGGGGTCAGTTTTTGAAAAGTTTCAGCACTCCGTCCATCATCTCCTTGTGTTTGGTTTGTTTGCCCTAAGTTGGCAGGGTATGCCCAGACGTGGGTCCCTTGCTCACTTTGGCACTGGATTCAAGCTAGCCTGGCTGATGAGGGCTGTTAGCCCGAAACCAGTCCCAGGATGCTTGTTTTCAGTCCAGGGAAGACATAGCTTAGCATTTCGGGCTGGACTGTTCCCATGAGGAACAGGGTGAAGACTGATATGCATATAGCTGTGTCTGAACTGCGGTGGCAAAGTGAGCCAAAGAATGATGATGGATTCAACCCAGATCTGTGACTGGGGGTGAGTGTTTGAAAAGTTTCAGCACTCCATCAATCATCTCCTTGTGTTTGCTTTGTTCACCCTAATTTGGCAGGGTATGCCCAGACGTGGGTCCCTAACTCACTTTGCCTCTGGTTTCATGCTATCCTGGCTGATGAGGGCTGTTAGCCAGAAATCGGTCCCAGGATGCTTGTTTTCGGTCCAGAGAAGACATAGCTTAGCAGTTCGGGCTGGACGGTTCCCATGAGGCACAGGGTCAAGACTGATTTGCATATAGCTGTGTCCTAACTGGGGTGGCAAAGTGAGCTAAAGAATGACGAGGGATTCAACTCAGATCTGTGACTTGGGGTGAGTGTTTGAAAAGGTTAAGCACTCCATCCATCATCTACTTGTGTTTGCTTTGTTTTCCCTAAGTTGGCAGGGTATGCCCAGATGTGGGTCCCTTGCTCACTTTCCCACTGGATTCAAGCTAGCCTGGCTGATGAGGGCTGTTAGCCCGAAACCGGTCCCAGGATATTTGTTTTCGGTCCAGGGAAGACATAGGTTAGCAGTTCGGTCTGGATGGTTCCCATGAGGCACAGGGTCAAGACTGATTTGCATATAGCTGTGTCTGAGCTGGGGTGGCAAAGTGAGGTAAAGAATGATGATGGATTCAACCCAGATCTGTGACTGGGTGGTGAGTCTTTAAAAAGTTTCAGCACTTCGTCCATCATCTCCTTGTGTTTGCTTTGTTCGCCTTAAGTTTGAAGGGTATGCCCAGACATGGGTCCCTTGCTCACTTTGCCACTGGATTCAAACTAGTCTGGCTGATAAGGGCTGTTAGCCCTAAACCGGTCCCAGGCTACTTGTTTGTGGTCCAGGGAAGAAATAGCTTAGCATTTCGGGCTGGATTGTTCCCATGAGGAACAGGGTGAAGACTGATTTGCATATAGCTGTGTCTGAACTGGGGTGGCAAAGTGAGCTAAAGAATGACGAGGGATTCAACTCAGATCTGTGACTTGTGGTGAGTGTTTGAAAAGGTTCAGCACTCCATCCATCATCTACTTGTGTTTGCTTTGTTTTCCCTAAGTTGGCAGGGTATGCCCAGATGTGGGTCCCTTGCTCACTTTCCCACTGGATTCAAGCTAGCCTGGCTGATGAGGGCTGTTAGCCCGAAACCGGTCCCAGGATATTTGTTTCCTGTCCAGGGAAGACATAGGTTAGCAGTTCGGTCTGGACGGTTCCCATGAGGCACAGGGTCAAGACTGATTTGCATATAGCTGTGTCTGAGCTGGGGTGGCAAAGTGAGGTAAAGAATGATGATGGATTCAACCCAGATCTGTGACTGGGTGGTGAGTCTTTAAAAAGTTTCAGCACTTCGTCCATCATCTCCTTGTGTTTGCTTTGTTCGCCTTAAGTTTGAAGGGTATGCCCAGACATGGGTCCCTTGCTCACTTTGCCACTGGATTCAAACTAGTCTGGCTGATAAGGGCTGTTAGCCCTAAACCGGCCCCAGGCTACTTGTTTGTGGTCCAGGGAAGAAATAGCTTAGCATTTCGGGCTGGATTGTTCCCATGAGGAACAGGGTGAAGACTGATTTGCATATAGCTGTGTCTGAACTGGGGTGGCAAAGTGAGCCAAAGAATGATGATGGATTCAACCCAGATCTGTGACTGGGGGTGAGTGTTTGAAAAGTTTCAGTACTCCGTCAATCATCTCCTTGCGTTTGCTTTGTTCACCCAAATTTGGCAGGGTCTGACCAGACGTGGGTCCCTAACTCACTTTGCCACTGGATTCAAGCTAGCCTGGCTGATGAGGGCTGTTAGCCCGAAACCGGTCCCAGGATGCTTGTTTCCGGTCCAGGGAAGACATAGCTTAGCAGTTCGGTCTGGACTGTTCCCATGAGGCACAGGGTCAAGACTTATTTGCATATAGCTGTGTCTGAACTGGGGTGGCAAAGCGAGCTAAAGAATGATGATGGATTCAACCCAGATCTGTGACTTTTTGTCAGTGTTTGAAAAGTTTCAGCACTCCGTCCATCATCTCCTTGTATTTGCTTTGTTCGCCCTAAGTTGGCAGGGTATGCCCAGACGTGGGTCCCTAACTCACTTTGCCACTGGATTCATTCTAGCCTGGCTGATGAGGGCTGTTAGCCAGAAACCAGTCGCAGGATGCTTGTTTTCGGATAAAAGGAAGACATAGCTTAGCAGTTCGGGCTGGACTGTTCCCATGAGGCACAGGGTCAAGACTGATTTGCATATAGCTGTGTCTAAACTGGGAGGCAAAGTGAGCTAACGAATGACAAGGGATTCAACTCAGATCTGTGACTGGGGTGAGTGTTTGAAAAGTTTGGGAACTCCGTCCATTATCTCCTTGTGTTTGCTTTGTTTGCCCTAAGTTGGCAGGGTATGCCCAGAAGTGGGTCCCTTGCTCACTTTGCCACTGGATTCAAGCTAGCCTGGCTGATGAGGGCTGTTAGCCCGAAACCCGTCCCAGGATGCTTGTTTCCGGTCCGGGGAAGACATAGCTTAGCAGTTTGGGCTGGGCTGGTCCCATGAGGCAGAGGATCAAGACTGATTTGCACATAGCTGTGTCTCAACTGGGGTGGCAAAGTGAGCTAAAGAATGATGATAGATTCAACCCGGATCTGTGACTGGGGGTGAATGTTTGAAAAGTTTCAGCACTTCGTCCATCAACTCCTTGTGTTTGCTTTCTTCGCCCTAAGTTGGCAGGGTATGCCCAGAAGTTAGTCCCTTGCTCACTTTGCCACTGGATTCAAGCTAGCCTGGCTGATGAGGGCTGTTAGCCCGAAACCAGTCCCAGGATGCTTGTTTTCAGTCCAGGGAAGACATAGCTTAGCATTTCAGGCTGGACTGTCCCATGAGGAACAGGGTGAAGACTGATTTGGATATAGCTGTGTCTGACCTGTGGTGGCAAAGTGAGCCAAACAATGATGATGGATTCAACCCAGATCTGTGACTGGGGGGGAGTGTTTGAAAAGTTTCAGCACTCCGTCAATCATCTCCTTGTGTTTGCTTTGTTCACCCTAATTTGGCAGGGTATGCCCAGACGTGGGTCCCTAACTCACTTTGCCTCTGGTTTCAAGCTATCCTGGCTGATGAGGGCTGTTAGCCAGAAATCGGTCCCAGGATGCTTGTTTTCGGTCCAGGGAAGACATAGCTTAGCAGTTCGGTCTGGACGGTTCCCATGAGGCACAGGGTGAAGACTGATTTGCATATAGCTGTGTCTGAACTGGGATGGCAAAGTGAGCTTAAGAATGATGATGGATTCAACACAGATCTGTGACGGGGTGAGTGTTTGAAAAGTTTCAGCACTTCCTCCATCATCTACTTGTGTTTACTTTGTTCGCCTTACGTTGGCAGGGCATACCCAGACGTGGGTCCCTTGCTCACTTTGCCACTGGATTCAAGCTAGCCTAGCTGATGAGGGCTGTTAGCCAGAAACCGGTCCCAGGATGCTTGTTTTCGGTCCAGGGAAGACATAGTTTAGCAGTTCGGGCTGGACTGTTCCCATGAGGCACAGGGTCAAGACTGATTTGCATATAGCTGTGTCTGAACTGGGGTGGCAAAGTGAGCTAAAGAATGATGAGGTATTCAACCCAGATCGGTGACTGGGGATCAGTTTTTGAAAAGTTTCATACTCCATCCATCATCTCCTTGTGTTTGGTTTGTTTGCCCTAAGTTGGCAGGGTATGCCCAGACGTGGGTCCCTTGCTCACCTTGGCACTGGATTCAAGCTAGCCTGGCTGATGAGGGCTGTGAGCCCGAAACCGGTTCCAGGAATCTCGTTTCCGGTCCAGGGAAGACATAGCTTAGCAGTTTGGGCTGGACTGTTCCCATGAGGTACAGGGTGAAGAATGATTTGCATGTAGCTGTGTCTGAACTGGGGTGGCAAAGTGAGCTAAAGAATGATGATGGATTCAACCCAGATCTGTGACTTAGGGTGAGTGTTTGAAAAGTTTCAGCACTCCATCCATCATCTTCTTGTGTTTGCTTTGTTCGCCCTAAGTTGACAGGGCATGCCCATCCGTGGGTCCCTTGCTCACTTTGCCACTGGATTCAAGCTAGCGTGGCTGATGAGGGCTGTTAGCCCAAAACCTGTCCCAGGATGCTTGTTTCCAGTCCAGGGAAGACATAGCCTAGCAGTTCGGGCTGGGCTGGTCCCATGAGGCACAGGGTCAAGACTGATTTGCACATAGCTGTGTCTGAACTGGGGTGGCAAATTGAGCTAAAGAATGATGATGGATTCAACCCAGATCTGTGACTGGGGGTGAATGTTTGAAAAGTTTCAGCACTCCGTCCATCATCTCCTTGTGTTTGCTTTCTTCGCCCTAAGTTGGCAGGGTATGCCCAGACATGGGTCCCTTGCTCACTTTGCCACTGGATTCAAGCTAGCCTGGCTGATGAGGGCTGTTAGCCCTAAACACGTCCCAGGATACTTGTTTTTGGTCCAGGGAAGACATAGCTTAGCAGTTTGGGCTGGACTGTTCCCATGAGGAACAGGGTGAAAACTGATTTGCATATAGCTGTGTCTGAACTGGGGTGGCAAAGTGAGGTAAAGAAAGATGATAGATTCAACCCAGATCTGTGACTGGGGGTGAGTGTTTGAAAAGTTTCAGCACTCTGTTCATCA
Organism: Triturus cristatus; assembly: GCF_964204655.1. Taxonomy (NCBI): domain Eukaryota; kingdom Metazoa; phylum Chordata; class Amphibia; order Caudata; family Salamandridae; genus Triturus; species Triturus cristatus. Next base: position 801,039,430 of record NC_140579.1, on the reverse strand, counting down.
TCTACTTGTGTTTGCTTTGTTCGCCCTAAGTTGGCAGGGTATACCCCGATGTGGATCCCTTGCTCACTTTGCCACTGGATTCAAGCTAGCCTAGCTGATGAGGGCTGTTAGCCAGAAACCGGTCCCAGGATCCTTGTTTTCGGTCCAGGGAAGACATAGTTTAGCAGTTCGGGCTGGACTGTTCCCATGAGGCACAGGGTCAAGACTGATTTGCATATAGCTGTGTCTGAACTGGGGTGGCAAAGTGAGCTAAAGAATGATGAGGGATTCAACCCAGATCTGTGACTTAGGGTGAGTGTTTGAAAAGTTTCAGCACTCCATCCATCATCTTCTTGTGTTTGCTTTGTTCGCCCTAATTTGACAGGGCATGCCCAGACGTGGGTCCCTTGCTCACTTTGCCACTGGATTCAAGCTAGCCTGGCTGATGAGGGCTGTTGGCCCGAAACCTGTCCCAGGATGCTTGTTTCCAGTCCAGGGAAGACATAGCTTAGCAGTTCGGGCTGGGCTGGTCCCATGAGGCACAGGGTCAAGACTGATTTGCACATAGCTGTGTCTGAACTGGGGTGGCAAAGTGCGCTAAAGAATGATGATGAATTCAACCCAGATCTGTGACTGGGGGTGAATGTTTGAAAAGTTTCAGCACTCCGTCCATCATCTCCTTGTGTTTGCTTTGTTCGCCCTAAGTTGGCAGGGTATGCCCAGACGTGGGTCCCTTGCTCACTTTGACACTGGATTCAAGCTAGCCTGGCTGATGAGGGCTGATAGCCTGAAACCGGTCCCAGGTTGCTTGTTTCCGGTCCAGGGAAGACATAGCTTAGCAGTTTGGGCTGGACTGTTCCCAAGAGGTACAGGGTGAAGACTGATTTGCATATAGCTGTGTCTGAACTGGGGTGGCAAAGTGAGCTAAAGAATGATGATGGATTCAACCCAGATCTGTGACTTAGGGTGAGTGTTTGAAAAGTTTCAGCACTCTATCCATCATCTTCTTGTGTTTGCTTTGTTCGCCCTAAGTTGGCAGGGTATGCCCAGACGTGGGTCCCTTGCTCACTTTGACACTGGATTCAAGCTAGCCTGGCTGATGAGGGCTGTTAGCCCGAAACCTGTCCCAGGATGCTTGTTTCCGGTCCAGGGAAGACATAGCTTAGCAGTTCAGGCTGGGCTGGTCCCATGAGGCAGAGGGTCAAGACTGATTTGCACATAGATGTGTCTGAGCTGGGGTGGCAAAGTGAGCTAAAGAATGATGATGGATTCAACCCAGATCTGTGACTGGGGTGAATGTTTGAAAAGTTTCAGTACTCCATCCATCATCTCCTTGTGTTTGCTTTCTTCGCCCTAAGTTGGCAGGGTATGCCCAGACATGGGTCCCTTGCTCACTTTGCCACTGGATTCAAGCTAGCCTGGCTGTTGAGGGCTGTTAGCCCTAAACAGGTCCCAGGATACTTGTTTGTGGTCCAGGGAAGACATAGCTTAGCAGTTTGGGCTGGACTGTTCCCATGAGGCACAGGGTGAAGACTGATTTGCATATAGCTGTGTCTAAACTGGGGTAGCAAAGTGAGCTAAAGAATGATGATGGATTCAACCCAGATCTGTGACTGGGGGTGAATGTTTGAAAAGTTTCAGCACTCCGTCCATCATCTCCTTGTGTATGCTTTCTTCGCCCTAAGTTGGCAGGGTATGCCCAATCATGGGTCCTTTGCTCACTTTGCCACTGGATTCAAGCTAGCCTGGCTGATGAGGGCTGTTAGCCCTAAACACGTCCCAGGCGACTTGTTTGTGGTCCAGGGAAGAAATAGCTTAGCAGTTCGGGCTGGACTGTTCCCATGAGGAACAGGGTGAAAACTGATTTGCATATAGCTGTGTCTGAACTGGGGTGGCAAAGTGAGGTAAAGAAAGATGATAGATTCAACCCAGATCTGTGACTGGGGGTGAGTGTTTGAAAAGTTTCAGCACTTACTCCATCATCTACTTGTGTTTGCTTTGTTCGCCCTAAGTTGGCAGGGCATGCCCAGACGTGGGCCCCTTGCTCACTTTGCCACTGAATTCAAGTTAGCCTAGCTGATGAGAGCTGTTAGCCAGAAACCGGTCCCAGAATGCTTGTTTTCGGTCCAGGGAAGACATAGTTTAGCAATTCGGGCTGGACTGTTCCCATGAGGCACAGGGTCAAGACTGATTTGCAGATAGCTGTGTCTGAACTGGGGTGGCAAAGTGAGCTAAAGAATGATGATGGATTCAACCCAGATCTGTGACTGGGGGTGAGTGTTTGAAAAGTTTCAGCACTCCATCCATCATCTTCTTGTGTTTGCTTTGTTCGCCCTAAGTTGACAGGGCATGCCCAGACGTAGGTCCCTTGCTCACTTTGCCACTGGATTCAAGCTAGCCTGGCTGATGAGGGCTGTTAGCCCGAAATCTGTCCCAGGATGGTTGTTTCCAGTCCAGGGAAGACGTAGCTTAGGAGTTCGGGCTGGGCTGGTCCCATGAGGCACAGGGTCAAGACTGATTTGCACATAGCTGTGTCTGAACTGGGGTGGCAAAGTGAGCTAAAAAATGATAATGGATTCAACCCAGATCTGTGACTGGGGGTGAATGTTTGAAAAGTTTCAGCACTCCCTCCATCATCTCCTTGTGTTTGCTTTCTTCGCCCTAAGTTGGCAGGGTATGCCCAGACATGGGTCCCTTGCTCACTTTGCCACTGGATTCAAGCTAGCCTGGCTGATGAGGGCTGTTAGCCCTAAACACGTCCCAGGATACTTGTTTATGGTCCAGGGAAGACATAGCTTAGCAGTTCGGGCTGGACTGTTCCCATGAGGAACAGGGTGAAAACTGATTTGCATATAGCTGTGTCTGAACTGGGGTGGCCAAGTGAGGTAAAGAAAGATGATAGATTCAACCCAGATCTGTGACTGGGGGTGAGTGTTTGAAAAGTTTCAGCAGTCTGTTCATCATCTCTTTGTGTTTGCTTTGTTCGCCCTAAGTTGCCAGGGTATACCCAGATGTGGATCCCTTGCTCACTTTGCAACTGGATTCAAGCTAGCCTGGCTGTTGGGTGCTGGTAGCCCAAAACCGGTCCCAGGATGCTTGTTTTCGGTCCAGGGAAGACATAGTTTAGCAGTTCCGGCTGGACTGTTCCCATGAGGCACAGGGTCAAGACTGATTTGCATATAGCTGTGTCTGAACTGGGGTGGCAAAGTGAGCTAAAGAATCACAAGGGATTCAACCCAGATCTGTGACTGGGGGTCAGTTTTTGAAAAGTTTCAGCACTCCGTCCATCATCTCCTTGTGTTTGGTTTGTTTGCCCTAAGTTGGCAGGGTATGCCCAGACGTGGGTCCCTTGCTCACTTTGGCACTGGATTCAAGCTAGCCTGGCTGATGAGGGCTGTTAGCCCGAAACCAGTCCCAGGATGCTTGTTTTCAGTCCAGGGAAGACATAGCTTAGCATTTCGGGCTGGATTGTTCCCATGAGGAACAGGGTGAAGACTGATATGCATATAGCTGTGTCTGAACTGCGGTGGCAAAGTGAGCCAAAGAATGATGATGGATTCAACCCAGATCTGTGACTGGGGGTGAGTGTTTGAAAAGTTTCAGCACTCCATCAATCATCTCCTTGTGTTTGCTTTGTTCACCCTAATTTGGCAGGGTATGCCCAGACGTGGGTCCCTAACTCACTTTGCCTCTGGTTTCATGCTATCCTGGCTGATGAGGGCTGTTAGCCAGAAATCGGTCCCAGGATGCTTGTTTTCGGTCCAGAGAAGACATAGCTTAGCAGTTCGGGCTGGACTGTTCCCATGAGGCACAGGGTCAAGACTGATTTGCATATAGCTGTGTCTGAACTGGGGTGGCAAAGTGAGCTAAAGAATGACGAGGGATTCAACTCAGATCTGTGACTTGTGGTGAGTGTTTGAAAAGGTTCAGCACTCCATCCATCATCTACTTGTGTTTGCTTTGTTTTCCCTAAGTTGGCAGGGTATGCCCAGATGTGGGTCCCTTGCTCACTTTCCCACTGGATTCAAGCTAGCCTGGCTGATGAGGGCTGTTAGCCCGAAACCGGTCCCAGGATATTTGTTTTCGGTCCAGGGAAGACATAGGTTAGCAGTTCGGTCTGGACGGTTCCCATGAGGCACAGGGTCAAGATTGATTTGCATATAGCTGTGTCTGAGCTGGGGTGGCAAAGTGAGGTAAAGAATGATGATGGATTCAACCCAGATCTGTGACTGGGTGGTAAGTCTTTAAAAAGTTTCAGCACTTCGTCCATCATCTCCTTGTGTTTGCTTTGTTCGCCTTAAGTTTGAAGGGTATGCCCAGACATGGGTCCCTTGCTCACTTTGCCACTGGATTCAAACTAGTCTGGCTGATAAGGGCTGTTAGCCCTAAACCGGTCCCAGGCTACTTGTTTGTGGTCCAGGGAAGAAATAGCTTAGCATTTCGGGCTGGATTGTTCCCATGAGGAACAGGGTGAAGACTGATTTGCATATAGCTGTGTCTGAACTGGGGTGGCAAAGTGAGCTAAAGAATGATGATGGATTCAACCCAGATCTGTGACTGGGGGTGAATGTTTGAAAAGTTTCAGCACTCCGTCCATCATCTTCTTGTGTTTGCTTTCTTTGCCCTAAGTTGGCAAGGTATGCCCAGACATGGGTCCCTTGCTTACTTTGCCACTGGATTCAAGCTAGCCTGGCTGATGTGGGCTGTTTGCCCTAAACAGGTCCGTGGATGCTTGTTTTTGGTCCAGGGAAGACATAGCTTAGCAGTTCAGGCTGGACTGTTCCCATGAGGAACAGGGTGAAGACTGATTTGCATATAGCTGTGTCTGAACTGGGGTGGCAAAGTGAGGTAAAGAAAGATGATAGATTCAACCCAGATCTGTGACTGGGGGTGAGTGTTTGAAAAGTTTCAGCACTCTGTTCATCATCTCTTTGTGTTTGCTTTGTTCACCCTAAGTTGGCAGGGTATACCCAGATGTGGGTCCCTTGCTCACTTTGCCACTGGATTCAAGCTAGCCTGGCTGATGAGGGCTGGTAGCCCGAAACCGGTCCCAGGATTCTTGATTCCGGTCCAGGGAAGACATAGCTTAGCAGTTCAGGCTGGACTGTTCCCATGAGGCACAGGGTGAAGACTGATTTGCATATAGCTGTGTCTGAACTGGGGTGTCAAAGTGAGCTAAAGAATGACAAGGGATTCAACTCAGATCTGTGACTGGGGGTGAGTATTTGAAAAGGTTTAGCACTCCGTCCATCATCTCCTTGTGTTTGCTTTGTTCGTCCTAAGTTGGCAGGGTATGCCCAGACTTGGGTCCCTTGCTCACTTTGCCACTGGATTCAAGATAGCCTGGCTGATGAGGGGTGTTAGCCCGAAACCGGTCCCAGGATGCTTGTTTCCGGTCCAGGGAAGACATACCTTAGAAGTTCGGGCTAAAAAGTTCCTATGAGGCACAAGATGAAGACTGATTTCCATATAGCTGTGTCTGAACTGGGGAGGGAAAGTGAGGTAAAGAATGATGATGGATTCAACCCAGATCTGTGATTGGGGGTGAGTGATTGAATAGTTTCAGCACTCCGTCCATCATCTCCTTGTGTTTGCTTTGTTCGCCCTAAGTTGGCAGGGTATGACCAGACGTGGGTCCCTTGCTCACTTTCCCACTGGATTCAAGCTAGCCTGGCTGATGAGGGCTGTTAGCCCGAAACCGGTCCCAGGATTCTCGTTTCCGGTCCAGGGAAGACATAGCTTAGCAGTTTGGGCTGGACTGTTCCAATGAGGAACAGGGTGAAAACTGATTTGCATATAGCTGTGTCCGAACTGGGGTGGCAAAGTGAGGTAAAGAAAGATGATAGATTCAACCCAGATCTGTGACTGGGGGTGAGTGTTTGAAAAGTTTCAGCACTCCATCCATCATCTCCTTGTGTTTGCTTTGTTCGCCCTAAGTTGACAGGGCATGCCCAGACGTAGGTCCCTTGCTCACTTTGCCACTGGATTCAAGCTAGCCTGGCTGATGAGGGCTGTTAGCCCGAAATCTGTCCCAGGATGGTTGTTTCCAGTCCAGGGAAGACGTAGCTTAGGAGTTCGGGCTGGGCTGGTCCCATGAGGCACAGGGTCAAGACTGATTTGCACATAGCTGTGTCTGAACTGGGGTGGCAAAGTGAGCTAAAAAATGATAATGGATTCAACCCAGATCTGTGACTGGGGGTGAATGTTTGAAAAGTTTCAGCACTCCCTCCATCATCTCCTTGTGTTTGCTTTCTTCGCCCTAAGTTGGCAGGGTATGCCCAGACATGGGTCCCTTGCTCACTTTGCCACTGGATTCAAGCTAGCCTGGCTGATGAGGGCTGTTAGCCCTAAACACGTCCCAGGATACTTGTTTATGGTCCAGGGAAGACATAGCTTAGCAGTTCGGGCTGGACTGTTCCCATGAGGAACAGGGTGAAAACTGATTTGCATATAGCTGTGTCTGAACTGGGGTGGCCAAGTGAGGTAAAGAAAGATGATAGATTCAACCCAGATCTGTGACTGGGGGTGAGTGTTTGAAAAGTTTCAGCAGTCTGTTCATCATCTCTTTGTGTTTGCTTTGTTCGCCCTAAGTTGCCAGGGTATACCCAGATGTGGATCCCTTGCTCACTTTGGAACTGGATTCAAGCTAGCCTGGCTGTTGGGTGCTGGTAGCCCAAAACCGGTCCCAGGATGCTTGTTTTCGGTCCAGGGAAGACATAGTTTAGCAGTTCCGGCTGGACTGTTCCCATGAGGCACAGGGTCAAGACTGATTTGCATATAGCTGTGTCTGAACTGGGGTGGCAAAGTGAGCTAAAGAATCACAAGGGATTCAACCCAGATCTGTGACTGGGGGTCAGTTTTTGAAAAGTTTCAGCACTCCGTCCATCATCTCCTTGTGTTTGGTTTGTTTGCCCTAAGTTGGCAGGGTATGCCCAGACGTGGGTCCCTTGCTCACTTTGGCACTGGATTCAAGCTAGCCTGGCTGATGAGGGCTGTTAGCCCGAAACCAGTCCCAGGATGCTTGTTTTCAGTCCAGGGAAGACATAGCTTAGCATTTCGGGCTGGACTGTTCCCATGAGGAACAGGGTGAAGACTGATATGCATATAGCTGTGTCTGAACTGCGGTGGCAAAGTGAGCCAAAGAATGATGATGGATTCAACCCAGATCTGTGACTGGGGGTGAGTGTTTGAAAAGTTTCAGCACTCCATCAATCATCTCCTTGTGTTTGCTTTGTTCACCCTAATTTGGCAGGGTATGCCCAGACGTGGGTCCCTAACTCACTTTGCCTCTGGTTTCATGCTATCCTGGCTGATGAGGGCTGTTAGCCAGAAATCGGTCCCAGGATGCTTGTTTTCGGTCCAGAGAAGACATAGCTTAGCAGTTCGGGCTGGACTGTTCCCATGAGGCACAGGGTCAAGACTGATTTGCATATAGCTGTGTCTGAACTGGGGTGGCAAAGTGAGCTAAAGAATGACGAGGGATTCAACTCAGATCTGTGACTTGTGGTGAGTGTTTGAAAAGGTTCAGCACTCCATCCATCATCTACTTGTGTTTGCTTTGTTTTCCCTAAGTTGGCAGGGTATGCCCAGATGTGGGTCCCTTGCTCACTTTCCCACTGGATTCAAGCTAGCCTGGCTGATGAGGGCTGTTAGCCCGAAACCGGTCCCAGGATATTTGTTTTCGGTCCAGGGAAGACATAGGTTAGCAGTTCGGTCTGGACGGTTCCCATGAGGCACAGGGTCAAGATTGATTTGCATATAGCTGTGTCTGAGCTGGGGTGGCAAAGTGAGGTAAAGAATGATGATGGATTCAACCCAGATCTGTGACTGGGTGGTAAGTCTTTAAAAAGTTTCAGCACTTCGTCCATCATCTCCTTGTGTTTGCTTTGTTCGCCTTAAGTTTGAAGGGTATGCCCAGACATGGGTCCCTTGCTCACTTTGCCACTGGATTCAAACTAGTCTGGCTGATAAGGGCTGTTAGCCCTAAACCGGTCCCAGGCTACTTGTTTGTGGTCCAGGGAAGAAATAGTTTAGCATTTCGGGCTGGATTGTTCCCATGAGGAACAGGGTGAAGACTGATTTGCATATAGCTGTGTCTGAACTGGGGTGGCAAAGTGAGCTAAAGAATGATGATGGATTCAACCCAGATCTGTGACTGGGGGTGAATGTTTGAAAAGTTTCAGCACTCCGTCCATCATCTTCTTGTGTTTGCTTTCTTTGCCCTAAGTTGGCAAGGTATGCCCAGACATGGGTCCCTTGCTCACTTTGCCACTGGATTCAAGCTAGCCTGGCTGATGTGGGCTGTTTGCCCTAAACAGGTCCGTGGATGCTTGTTTTTGGTCCAGGGAAGACATAGCTTAGCAGTTCGGGCTGGACTGTTCCCATGAGGAACAGGGTGAAGACTGATTTGCATATAGCTGTGTCTGAACTGGGGTGGCAAAGTGAGGTAAAGAAAGATGATAGATTCAACCCAGATCTGTGACTGGGGGTGAGTGTTTGAAAAGTTTCAGCACTCTGTTCATCATCTCTTTGTGTTTGCTTTGTTCACCCTAAGTTGGCAGGGTATACCCAGATGTGGGTCCCTTGCTCACTTTGCCACTGGATTCAAGCTAGCCTGGCTGATGAGGGCTGGTAGCCCGAAACCGGTCCCAGGATTCTTGATTCCGGTCCAGGGAAGACATAGCTTAGCAGTTCAGGCTGGACTGTTCCCATGAGGCACAGGGTGAAGACTGATTTGCATATAGCTGTGTCTGAACTGGGGTGTCAAAGTGAGCTAAAGAATGACAAGGGATTCAACTCAGATCTGTGACTGGGGGTGAGTATTTGAAAAGGTTTAGCACTCCGTCCATCATCTCCTTGTGTTTGCTTTGTTCGTCCTAAGTTGGCAGGGTATGCCCAGACTTGGGTCCCTTGCTCACTTTGCCACTGGATTCAAGATAGCCTGGCTGATGAGGGGTGTTAGCCCGAAACCGGTCCCAGGATGCTTGTTTCCGGTCCAGGGAAGACATACCTTAGAAGTTCGGGCTAAAAAGTTCCTATGAGGCACAAGATGAAGACTGATTTCCATATAGCTGTGTCTGAACTGGGGAGGGAAAGTGAGGTAAAGAATGATGATGGATTCAACCCAGATCTGTGACTGGGGGTGAGTGATTGAATAGTTTCAGCACTCCGTCCATCATCTCCTTGTGTTTGCTTTGTTCGCCCTAAGTTGGCAGGGTATGACCAGACGTGGGTCCCTAACTCACTTTACCAATGGATTCAAACTAGCCTGGCTGATGAGGGCTGTTAGCCAGAAACCAGTCCCAGGAAGCTTGTTTTCGGTCCAGGGAAGACATAGCTTAGCAGTTTGAGCTGGACTGTTCCCATGAGGCACAGGGTCAAGACTTATTTGCATATAGCTGTGTCTGAACTGGGGTGGCAAAGTGAGCTAAAGAATGACGAGGGATTCATCCCAAATCTGTGACTGGGTGTCAGCATTTGAAAAGTTTCAGCACTCCGTCCATCAACTTCTTGTGTTTGGTTTGTTTGCCCTAAGTTGGCAGGGTATGCCCAGACGTGGGTCCCTTGCTCACTTTGGCACTGGATTCAAGATAGCCTGGATGATGAGGGCTGTGAGCCCGAAACCGGTCCCAGGATGTTTGTTTCCGGTCCAGGGAAGACATAGCTTAGCAGTTTGGGCTGGACTTTTCCCTTGAGGTACAGGGTGAAGACTGATTTGCATATAGCTGTGTCTGAACTGGGGTGGCAAGGTGAGCTAAACAATGATGATGGATTCAACCCAAATCTATGATGGGGGTGAGTGTTTGAAAAGTTTCAGCACTCCGTCCATCATCTCCTTGTGTTTGCTTTGTTCGCCATAAGTTGGCAGGGTATGCCCAGACTTGGGTCCCTTGCTCACTTTGCCTCTGGATTCAAGCTAGCCTGGGAGATGAGGACTGTTTCCCCTTAACCAGTCTCAGGATGCTTGTTTCTGGTCCAGGGAAGATATAGCTTAGCAGTTCGGGCTGGACTGTTACCATGAGGCACAGGGTCAAGACTGATTTGCATATAGCTGTGTCTAAACTGGGAGGCAAAGTGTGCTAAAGCATGACGATGGATTCAACTCAGATCTGTGACTAGGGGTGAGTGTTTGAAAAGTTTCAGCAGACCGTCCATCATCTACTTGTGTTTGATTTGTTCGCCCTAAGTTGGCAGTGTATGCCCAGACGTGGGTCACTTGCTCACTTTGCCACTGGATTCAAGCTGGCCTGGCTAATGAGGGCTGTTAGCCCGAAACAGGTCCCAAGATGTTTATTTCCGGTCCAGGTAAGACATAGCTTAGCAGTTCTGGCTGGACTGTTCCCATGAGGCACAGGGTGAAGACTGATTTGCACATAGCTGTGTCTGAACTGGGGTGTCAAGGTGAGCTAAACAATGACGATGGATTCAACCCAAATTTGTGATGGGGTTGAGTGTTTGAAAAGTTTCAGCACTCCGTCCATCATCTCCTTGTGTTTGCTTTGTTCGCCATAAGTTGGCAGGGTATGCCCAGACTTGGGTCCCTTGCTCACTTTGCCACTGGATTCAAGCTAGCCTGGCAGATGAGGGCTGTTAGCCCGAAACCAGTCCCAGGATGCTTGTTTCCGGTCCAGGGAAGACATACCTTAGCAGTGTGGGCTGGACTGTTCCCATTATTCACAGGGTAAAGACTGATTTGCATATAGCTGTCTTTGAACTCGGGTGGCAAAGTGAGCTAAAGAATGATGATGGATTGAACCCAGATCTGTGACTGGGGGTGAGTGTTTGAAAAGTTTCAGCACTCCGTCCATCATCTCCTTGTGTTTGCTTTGTTCACCCTAATTTTGCAGTGTATGTCCAGACGTGGGTCCCTAACTCACTTTGCCACTGAATTCAAGCTATCCTGGCTGATGAGGGCTGTTAACCAGAAATCGGTCCCAGGATGCTTGTTTTCGGTCCAGAGAAGACATAGCTTAGCAGTTCAGGCTGGACTGTTCACATGAGGCAGACGGTCAAGACTGATTTGCACATAGCTGTGTCTGAACTGGGGTGACAAAGTGAGCTAAAGAATGACGAGGGATTCAACTCAGATCAGTGACTGGGGGTGAGTGTTTGAAAAGTTTCAGTACTCCATCCATCATCTACTTGTGTTTGCTTTGTTTGCCCTAAGTTGGCAGGGTATGCCCAGAAGTGGGTCCCTTGCTCACTTTGCCACTGGATTCAAGCTAGCCTGGCTGATGAGGGCTGTTAGCCCGAAACCTGTCCCAGGATGCTTGTTTCCGGTCCAGGGAAGACATAGCTTAGCAGTTCGGGCTAAGCTGGTCCCATGAGGCACAGGGTCAAGACTGATTTGCACATAGCTGTGTCTGAACTGGGGTGGCAAAGTGAGCTAAAGAATGATGATGGATTCAAACCAGATCTGTGACTGGGGGTGAATGTTTGAAAAGTTTCAGCACTTCGTCCGTCATCTCCTTGTGCTTGCTTTGTTCGCCCTAAGTTGGCAGGGTATGCCCAGACATGGGTCCCTTGCTCACTTTGCCACTGGATTCAAGCTAGCCTGGCTGATAAGGGCTGTAATCCCTAAACCAGTCCCAGTATCTTGTTTGTGGTCCAGGGAAGAAATAGCTTAGCATTTCGGGCTGGACTCTTCCCATGAGGAACAGGGTGAAGACTGATTTGCATATAGATGTGTCTGAACTGGGGTGGCAAAGTGAGCCAAAGAATGATGATGGATTCAACCCAGATCTGTGACTGGGGGTGAGTGTTTGAAAAGTTTCAGCACTCCGTCCATCATCTCCTTGTGTTTGCTTTGTTTGCCCTAAGTTGGCAGGGTATGCCCAGACGTGGGTCCCTTGCTCACTTTGCCACTGGATTCAAGCTAGCCTGGCTGATGAGGGCTGGTAGCCCGAACCCGGTCCCAGGATGCTTGTTTCCGGTCCAGGAAAGACCTAGCTTAGCAGTTTTGCCTGGACTTTTCCTATGAGGCACAGGGTGAAGACTGATTTCCATATAGCTGTGTCTGAACTGGGGTGGGAAAGTGAGGTAAAGAATGATGATGGATTCAATCCAGATCTGTGAAGGGGGTGAGTGTTTGAAAATGTTCAGCACTCTGTCCATCATCTCCTTTTGTTTGCTTTGTTCGCCCTAAGTTGGCAGGGTATGCCCAGACGTGGGTCCCTTGCTCACTTTGCCACTGGATTCAAGATAGCCTGGCTGATGAGGGGTGTTAGCCCGAAACCGGTCCCAGGATGCTTGTTTCCAGTCCAGGGAAGACATACCTTAGCAGTTCGGGCTTGACAGTTCCTATGATGCACAAGGTGAAGACTGATTTCCATATAGCTGTGTCTGAACTGGGGTGGGAAAATGAGGTAAAGAATGATGATGGATTCAACCCAGATCTGTGACTGGGGGTCAGTGTTTGAAAAGTTTAATCACTCTGTCCATCATCTCCTTGTGTTTGGTTTGTTCGCCCTAAGTTGGCAGGGTATCCCCGGACGTGGGTCCTTGCTCACTTTGCCACTGGATTCAAGCTAGCCTGGCGGATGAGGGCTGTTTGCCCTAAACCGGTCTCAGGATGCTTGTTTCTGGTCCAGAGAATACATAGCTTAGCAGTTTGGGCTGGACTGTTCCCATGAGGCACAGGGTCAAGACTGATTTGCATAGAGTTGTGTCTGAACTGGGGTGGCAAAGTGAGCTAAAGAATGACGAGGGATTCAACCCAAATCTGTGACTGGGTGTCAGCGTTTGAAAAGTTTCAGCACTCCGTCCATCAACTCCTTGTGTTTGCTTTGTTCGCCCTAAGTTGGCAGGGTATGCCCAGACGTGGGTCCCTTGCTCACTTTGGCACTGGATTCAAGATAGCCTGGATGATGAGGGCTGTGAGCCCGAAACCGGTCCCAGGATGTTTGTTTTTGGTCCAGGGAAGACATAGCTTAGCAGTTTGGGCTGGACTGTTCCCATGAGGTACAGGGTGAAGACTGATTTGCATACAGCTGTGTCTGAACTGGGGTGGCAAAGTGAGCTAAAGAATGATGATGGATTCAATCCAGGTCTGTGACTTGGGGTGAGTGTTTGAAAAGTTTCAGCACTCCATCCATCATCTTCTTGTGTTTGTTTTGTTCGCAGGGTATGCCAAGACGTGAGTCCCTTGCTCACTTTGCCACTGGATTCAAGCTAGCCTGGCTGATGAAGGCTGTTAGCACGAAACCTGTCCAAGTGTGCTTGTTTCCAGTCCAGGGAAGACATAGTTTAGCAGTTCAGACTGGGCTGGTCCCATGAGGCACAGGGTCAAGACTGATTTGCACATAGCTATGTCTGAACTGGGGTGGCAAAGTGAGCTAAAGAATGATGATGGATTCAACCCAGATCTGTGACTGGGGTTGAATGGTTGAAAAGTTTCAGCACTCCGTCCACCATCTTCTTGTGTTTGCTTTCTTTGCCCTAAGTTGGCAAGGTATGCCCAGACATGGGTCCTTTGCTCACTTTGCCACTGGATTCAAGCTAGCCTGGCTGATGTGGGCTGTTTGCCCTAAACAGGTCCCAGGATGCTTGTTTTTGGTCCAGGGAAGACATAGCTTAGCAGTTCGGGCTAGACTGTTCCCATGAGGAACAGGCTGAAGACTGATTTGCATATAGCTGTGTCTGAACTGGGGTGGCAAAGTGAGGTAAAGAAAGATGATAGATTCAACCCAGATCTGTGACTGGGGGTGAGTGTTTGAAAAGTTTCGGCACTCTGTTCATCATCTCTTTGTGTTTGCTTTGTTCACCCTAAGTTGGCAGGGTATACCCAGATGTGGGTCCCTTGCTCACTTTGCCACTGGATTCAAGCTAGCCTGGCTGATGAGGGCTGGTAGCCCGAAACCGGTCCCAGGATTCTTGATTCCGGTCCAGGGAAGACATAGCTTAGCAGTTCAGGCTGGACTGTTCCTATGAGGCACAGGGTGAAGATTGATTTGCATATAGCTGTGTCTGAACTGGGGTGGCAAAGTGAGCTAAAGAATGACGAGGGATTCAACTCAGATCTGTGACTGGGAGTGAGTGTTTGAAAAGTTTTAGCACTCCGTCCATCATCTCCTTGTGTTTGCTTTGTTCGTCCTAAGTTGGCAGGGTATGCCCAGACGTGGGTCCCTTGCTCACTTTGCCACTGGATTCAAGATAGCCTGGCTGATGAGGGGTGTTAGCCCGAAACCGGTCCCAGGATGCTTGTTTCCGGTCCAGGGAAGACATACCTTAGAAGTTCGGGCTAGAAAGTTCCTATGAGGCACAAGATGAAGACTGATTTCCATATAGCTGTGTCTGAACTGGGGAGGGAAAGTGCGGTAAAGAATGATGATGGATTCAACCCAGATCTGTGACTGGGGGTGAGTGATTGAAAAGTTTCAGCACTCCGTCCATCATCTCCTTGTGTTTGCTTTGTTCACCCTAAGTTGGCAGGGTATGACCAGACGTGGGTCCCTAACTCACTTTACCAATGGATTCAAACTAGCCTGGCTGATGAGGGCTGTTAGCCAGAAACCAGTCCATGGAAGCTTGTTTTCGGTCCAGGGAAGACATAGCTTAGCAGTTTGAGCTGGACTGTTCCCATGAGGCACATGGTAAAGACTTATTTGCATATAGCTGTGTCTGAACTGGGGTGGCAAAGTGAGCTAAAGAATGACAAGGGATTCAACCCAGATCTGTGAGGGGGGGTCAGTGTTTGAAAAGTTTCAGCACTCTGTCCATCATCTCCTTGTGTTTGGTTTGTTCGCCCTAATTGGCAGGGTTTCCCCAGACGTGGGTCCTTGCTCACTTTGCCACTGGATTCAAGCTAGCCTGGCAGATGAGGGCTGTTTCCCCTAAACCAGTCTCAGGATGCTTGTTTCTGGTCCAGGGAAGATATAGCTCAGCAGTTCGGGCTGGACTGTTACCATGAGGCACAGGGTCAAGACTGATTTGCATATAGCTGTGTCTAAACTGGGAGGCAAAGTGTGCTAAAGCATGACGATGGATTCAACTCAGATCTGTGACTAGGGGTGATATTTTGAAAAGTTTCAGCACTCCATCCATCATCTTCTTGTGTTGGGTTTGTTCGCTCCTAAGTTGGCAGGGTATGCCCAGACGTGGGTCCCTTGCTCACTTTGCCACTGGATTCAAGCTAGCCTGGCTGATGAAGGCTGTTAGCACGAAACCTGTCCAAGGGTGCTTGTTTCCAGTCCAGGGAAGACATAGTTTAGCAGTTCAGACTGGGCTGGTCCCATGAGGCACAGGGTCAAGACTGATTTGCACATAGCTATGTCTGAACTGGGGTGGCAAAGTGAGCTAAAGAATGATGATGGATTCAACCCAGATCTGTGACTGGGGGTGAATGTTTGAAACGTTTCAGCACTCCGTCCATCATCTTCTTGTGTTTGCTTTCTTTGCCCTAAGTTGGCAAGGTATGCCCAGACATGGGTCCCTTTCTCACTTTGCCACTGGATTCAAGCTAGCCTGGCTGATGTGGGCTGTTTGCCCTAAACAGGTCCGTGGATGCTTGTTTTTGGTCCAGGGAAGACATTTATTTATTTATGAAATTTTTGTGCGCAACTAATACCCTAAGGTGTCTAGGCGCAGCGAGATACTCCAGATTACAGCACAGATCAGACCGCATTCTCATTGATTAAAAAGCCAGGTCTTCAATAATTTGCGAAAGTTAACAAGGGTGGGTGCAGTTTTAATGTGCAAAGGAAGTAAGTTTCAGAGCACAGGCGTTGTTACCAAAAATCTCCTGTCACCCCAGGTGGCCGTTCTTGTGCGGGGGACATTCAAAAGATGGCTAGCTGCTGATCTTAGATTTTTTTTTGGGATGTACACCTGAAAAGCTTCTTTTAAAAACTTAGGTCCTATTTGATGAATGGCCTTATAGGCTATACAAAGGGCCTTAAATTTGATCCTGTTCTCAACCCTTAGCCAATGAAGATGGCGTATGGCTGCAGAACTGGAGTGTCGCCTAGGGATGTTAAGCAGGATCCGTGCTGCCATGTTTTGGACGGATTGAAGCTTGTTTAAGATGTATTTGTGTGTGCCAAGGAAGAGAGCATTTCCATAATCTAATTTTGAAAATGCTAGTGTGGTAACTAGTGTTTTTCCTGCAGAGACTGGTAAATACGGCAAGAGTTTTTTTATTTTCTTCAATACAAAGAAAGTAGCCGAAACGACCTTGTTAACATGGTATCCAAAAGATAACCTGTTATCAAAAATCACTCCCAGATTTCTGACCTTGGTGGCTGGCATCGGAGGCGGGCCCATCTGACTAGGCCACCATATGTGAGACCATTCTGGATGGATTGTGCCAAAGGTCATAACCTCAGTTTTCTCCGCATTAAGTTTCAGGCAGTTACTGTGCATCCATGACTGTACACCCAGTAAACCCTCCTGAAACCCAGCTGCTACCACATAGCTTAGCAGTTCGGGCTGGACTGTTCCCATGAGGAACAGGGTGAAGACTGATTTGCATATAGCTGTGTCTGAACTGGGGTGGCAAAGTGAGGTAAAGAAAGATGATAGATTAAAGCCAGATCTGTGACTGGGGGTGAGTGTTTGAAAAGTTTCAGCACTCTGTTTATCATCTCTTTGTGTTTGCTTTGTTCACCCTAAGTTGGCAGGGTATACCCAGATGTGGGTCCCTTGCTCACTTTGCTGCTGGATTCAAGCTAGCCTGGCTGATGAGGGCTGGTAGCCCGAAACCGGTCCCAGGATTCTTGATTCCGGTCCAGGGAAGACATAGCTTAGCAGTTCAGGCTGGACTGTTCCCATGAGGCACAGGGTGAAGACTGATTTGCATATAGCTGTGTCTGAACTGGGGTGGCAAAGTGAGCTAAAGAATGATGAGGGATTCAACTCAGATCTGTGACTGGGGGTGAGTGTTTGAAAAGTTTTAGCACTCCGTCCATCATCTCCTTGTGTTTGCTTTGTTTGTCCTAAGTTGGCAGGGTATGTCCAGACTTGGGTCCCTTGCTCACTTTGCCACTAGATTCAAGATAGCCTGGCTGATGAGGGGTGTTAGCCCAAAACCGGTCCCAGGATGCTTGTTTCCGGTCCAGGGAAGACATACCTTAGAAGTTCGGGCTAGAAAGTTCCTATGAGGCACAAGATGAAGACTGATTTCCATATAGCTGTGTCTGAACTGGGGAGGGAAAGTTAGGTAAAGAATGATGATGGATTCAACCCAGATCTGTGACTGGGGGTGAGTGATTGAAAAGTTTCAGCACTCCGTCCATCATCTCCTTGTGTTTGCTTTGTTCACCCTAAGTTGGCAGGGTATGCCCAGACGTGGGTCCCTTGCTCACTTTGCCACTGGATTCAAGCTAGCCTGGCTGGTGAAGGCTGTTAGCACGAAACCTGTCCAAGGGTGCTTGTTTCCAGTCCAGGGAAGACATAGTTTAGCAGTTCAGACTGGGCTGGTCCCATGAGGCACAGGGTCAAGACTGATTTGCACATAGCTATGTCTGAACTGGGGTGGCAAAGTGAGCTAAAGAATGATGATGGATTCAACCCAGATCTGTGACTGGGGGTGAATGTTTGAAAAGTTTCAGCACTCCGTCCATCATCTTCTTGTGTTTGCTTTCTTTGCCCTAAGTTGGCAAGGTATGCCCAGACATGGGTCCCTTGCTCACTTTGCCACTGGATTCAAGCTAGCCTGGCTGATGAGGGCTGTTTGCCCTAAACAGGTCCGTGGATGCTTGTTTTTGGTCCAGGGAAGACATAGCTTAGCAGTTCGGGCTGGACTGTTCCCATGAGGAACAGGGTGAAGACTGATTTGCATATAGCTGTGTCTGAACTGGGGTGGCAAAGTGAGGTAAAGAAAGATGATAGATTCAACCCAGATCTGTGACTGGGGGTGAGTGTTTGAAAAGTTTCAGCACTCTGTTCATCATCTCTTTGTGTTTGCTTTGTTCACCCTAAGTTGGCAGGGTATACCCAGATGTGGGTCCCTTGCTCACTTTGCCACTGGATTCAAGCTAGCCTGGCTGATGAGGGCTGGTAGCCCGAAACCGGTCCCAGGATTCTTGATTCCGGTCCAGGGAAGACATAGCTTAGCAGTTCAGGCTGGACTGTTCCCATGAGGCACAGGGTGAAGACTGATTTGCATATAGCTGTGTCTGAACTGGGGTGTCAAAGTGAGCTAAAGAATGACAAGGGATTCAACTCAGATCTGTGACTGGGGGTGAGTATTTGAAAAGGTTTAGCACTCCGTCCATCATCTCCTTGTGTTTGCTTTGTTCGTCCTAAGTTGGCAGGGTATGCCCAGACTTGGGTCCCTTGCTCACTTTGCCACTGGATTCAAGATAGCCTGGCTGATGAGGGGTGTTAGCCCGAAACCGGTCCCAGGATGCTTGTTTCCGGTCCAGGGAAGACATACCTTAGAAGTTCGGGCTAAAAAGTTCCTATGAGGCACAAGATGAAGACTGATTTCCATATAGCTGTGTCTGAACTGGGGAGGGAAAGTGAGGTAAAGAATGATGATGGATTCAACCCAGATCTGTGACTGGGGGTGAGTGATTGAATAGTTTCAGCACTCCGTCCATCATCTCCTTGTGTTTGCTTTGTTCGCCCTAAGTTGGCAGGGTATGACCAGACGTGGGTCCCTAACTCACTTTACCAATGGATTCAAACTAGCCTGGCTGATGAGGGCTGTTAGCCAGAAACCAGTCCCAGGAAGCTTGTTTTCGGTCCAGGGAAGACATAGCTTAGCAGTTTGAGCTGGACTGTTCCCATGAGGCACAGGGTCAAGACTTATTTGCATATAGCTGTGTCTGAACTGGGGTGGCAAAGTGAGCTAAAGAATGACGAGGTATTCAACCCAAATCTGTGACTGGGTGTCAGCATTTGAAAAGTTTCAGCACTCCGTCCATCAACTTCTTGTGTTTGGTTTGTTTGCCCTAAGTTGGCAGGGTATGCCCAGACGTGGGTCCCTTGCTCACTTTGGCACTGGATTCAAGATAGCCTGGATGATGAGGGCTGTGAGCCCGAAACCGGTCCCAGGATGTTTGTTTCCGGTCCAGGGAAGACATAGCTTAGCAGTTTGGGCTGGACTTTTCCCTTGAGGTACAGGGTGAAGACTGATTTGCATATAGCTGTGTCTGAACTGGGGTGGCAAGGTGAGCTAAACAATGATGATGGATTCAACCCAAATCTGTGATGGGGGTGAGTGTTTGAAAAGTTTCAGCACTCCGTCCATCATCTCCTTGTGTTTGCTTTGTTCGCCATAAGTTGGCAGGGTATGCCCAGACTTGGGTCCCTTGCTCACTTTGCCTCTGGATTCAAGCTAGCCTGGGAGATGAGGACTGTTTCCCCTTAACCGGTCTCAGGATGCTTGTTTCTGGTCCAGGGAAGATATAGCTTAGCAGTTCGGGCTGGACTGTTACCATGAGGCACAGGGTCAAGACTGATTTGCATATAGCTGTGTCTAAACTGGGAGGCAAAGTGTGCTAAAGCATGACGATGGATTCAACTCAGATCTGTGACTAGGGGTGAGTGTTTGAAAAGTTTCAGCAGACCGTCCATCATCTACTTGTGTTTGATTTGTTCGCCCTAAGTTGGCAGTGTATGCCCAGACGTGGGTCACTTGCTCACTTTGCCACTGGATTCAAGCTGGCCTGGCTAATGAGGGCTGTTAGCCCGAAACAGGTCCCAAGATGTTTATTTCCGGTCCAGGTAAGACATAGCTTAGCAGTTCTGGCTGGACTGTTCCCATGAGGCACAGGGTGAAGACTGATTTGCACATAGCTGTGTCTGAACTGGGGTGGCAAGGTGAGCTAAACAATGACGATGGATTCAACCCAAATTTGTGATGGGGGTGAGTGTTTGAAAAGTTTCAGCACTCCGTCCATCATCTCCTTGTGTTTGCTTTGTTCGCCATAAGTTGGCAGGGTATGCCCAGACTTGGGTCCCTTGCTCACTTTGCCACTGGATTCAAGCTAGCCTGGCAGATGAGGGCTGTTAGCCCGAAACCAGTCCCAGGATGCTTGTTTCCGGTCCAGGGAAGACATACCTTAGCAGTGTGGGCTGGACTGTTCCCATTATTCACAGGGTAAAGACTGATTTGCATATAGCTGTCTTTGAACTTGGGTGGCAAAGTGAGCTAAAGAATGATGATGGATTGAACCCAGATCTGTGACTGGGGGTGAGTGTTTGAAAAGTTTCAGCACTCCGTCCATCATCTCCTTGTGTTTGCTTTGTTCACCCTAATTTTGCAGTGTATGTCCAGACGTGGGTCCCTAACTCACTTTGCCACTGAATTCAAGCTATCCTGGCTGATGAGGGCTGTTAACCAGAAATCGGTCCCAGGATGCTTGTTTTCGGTCCAGAGAAGACATAGCTTAGCAGTTCAGGCTGGACTGTTCACATGAGGCAGACGGTCAAGACTGATTTGCACATAGCTGTGTCTGAACTGGGGTGACAAAGTGAGCTAAAGAATGACGAGGGATTCAACTCAGATCAGTGACTGGGGGTGAGTGTTTGAAAAGTTTCAGTACTCCATCCATCATCTACTTGTGTTTGCTTTGTTTGCCCTAAGTTGGCAGGGTATGCCCAGAAGTGGGTCCCTTGCTCACTTTGCCACTGGATTCAAGCTAGCCTGGCTGATGAGGGCTGTTAGCCCGAAACCTGTCCCAGGATGCTTGTTTCCGGTCCAGGGAAGACATAGCTTAGCAGTTCGGGCTAAGCTGGTCCCATGAGGCACAGGGTCAAGACTGATTTGCACATAGCTGTGTCTGAACTGGGGTGGCAAAGTGAGCTAAAGAATGATGATGGATTCAAACCAGATCTGTGACTGGGGGTGAATGTTTGAAAAGTTTCAGCACTTCGTCCGTCATCTCCTTGTGCTTGCTTTGTTCGCCCTAAGTTGGCAGGGTATGCCCAGACATGGGTCCCTTGCTCACTTTGCCACTGGATTCAAGCTAGCCTGGCTGATAAGGGCTGTAATCCCTAAACCAGTCCCAGTATCTTGTTTGTGGTCCAGGGAAGAAATAGCTTAGCATTTCGGGCTGGACTCTTCCCATGAGGAACAGGGTGAAGACTGATTTGCATATAGATGTGTCTGAACTGGGGTGGCAAAGTGAGCCAAAGAATGATGATGGATTCAACCCAGATCTGTGACTGGGGGTGAGTGTTTGAAAAGTTTCAGCACTCCGTCCATCATCTCCTTGTGTTTGCTTTGTTTGCCCTAAGTTGGCAGGGTATGCCCAGACGTGGGTCCCTTGCTTACTTTGCCACTGGATTCAAGCTAGCCTGGCTGATGAGGGCTGGTAGCCCGAACCCGGTCCCAGGATGCTTGTTTCCGGTCCAGGAAAGACCTAGCTTAGCAGTTTGGCCTGGACTTTTCCTATGAGGCACAAGGTGAAGACTGATTTCCATATAGCTGTGTCTGAACTGGGGTGGGAAAGTGAGGTAAAGAATGATGATGGATTCAATCCAGATCTGTGAAGGGGGTGAGTGTTTGAAAATGTTCAGCACTCTGTCCATCATCTCCTTGTGTTTGCTTTGTTCGCCCTAAGTTGGCAGGGTATGCCCAGACGTGGGTCCCTTGCTCACTTTGCCACTGGATTCAAGATAGCCTGGCTGATGAGGGGTGTTAGCCCGAAACCGGTCCCAGGATGCTTGTTTCCAGTCCAGGGAAGACATACCTTAGCAGTTCGGGCTTGACAGTTCCTATGATGCACAAGGTGAAGACTGATTTCCATATAGCTGTGTCTGAACTGGGGTGGGAAAATGAGGTAAAGAATGATGATGGATTCAACCCAGATCTGTGACTGGGGGTCAGTGTTTGAAAAGTTTAATCACTCTGTCCATCATCTCCTTGTGTTTGGTTTGTTCGCCCTAAGTTGGCAGGGTATCCCCAGACGTGGGTCCTTGCTCACTTTGCCACTGGATTCAAGCTAGCCTGGCGGATGAGGGCTGTTTGCCCTAAACCGGTCTCAGGATGCTTGTTTCTGGTCCAGAGAATACATAGCTTAGCAGTTCGGGCTGGACTGTTCCCATGAGGCACAGGGTCAAGACTGATTTGCATAGAGTTGTGTCTGAACTGGGGTGGCAAAGTGAGCTAAAGAATGACGAGGGATTCAACCCAAATCTGTGACTGGGTGTCAGCGTTTGAAAAGTTTCAGCACTCCGTCCATCAACTCCTTGTGTTTGCTTTGTTCGCCCTAAGTTGGCAGGGTATGCCCAGACGTGGGTCCCTTGCTCACTTTGGCACTGGATTCAAGATAGCCTGGATGATGAGGGCTGTGAGCCCGAAACCGGTCCCAGGATGTTTGTTTCTGGTCCAGGGAAGACATAGCTTAGCAGTTTGGGCTGGACTGTTCCCATGAGGTACAGGGTGAAGACTGATTTGCATACAGCTGTGTCTGAACTGGGGTGGCAAAGTGAGCTAAAGAATGATGATGGATTCAATCCAGGTCTGTGACTTGGGGTGAGTGTTTGAAAAGTTTCAGCACTCCATCCATCATCTTCTTGTGTTTGTTTTGTTCGCAGGGTATGCCCAGACGTGAGTCCCTTGCTCACTTTGCCACTGGATTCAAGCTAGCCTGGCTGATGTGGGCTGTTTGCCCTAAACAGGTCCCAGGATGCTTGTTTTTGGTCCAGGGAAGACATAGCTTAGCAGTTCGGGCTAGACTGTTCCCATGAGGAACAGGCTGAAGACTGATTTGCATATAGCTGTGTCTGAACTGGGGTGGCAAAGTGAGGTAAAGAAAGATGATAGATTCAACCCAGATCTGTGACTGGGGGTGAGTGTTTGAAAAGTTTCAGCACTCTGTTCATCATCTCTTTGTGTTTGCTTTGTTCACCCTAAGTTGGCAGGGTATACCCAGATGTGGGTCCCTTGCTCACTTTGCCACTGGATTCAAGCTAGCCTGGCTGATGAGGGCTGGTAGCCCGAAACCGGTCCCAGGATTCTTGATTCCGGTCCAGGGAAGACATAGCTTAGCAGTTCAGGCTGGACTGTTCCTATGAGGCACAGGGTGAAGACTGATTTGCATATAGCTGTGTCTGAACTGGGGTGGCAAAGTGAGCTAAAGAATGACGAGGGATTCAACTCAGATCTGTGACTGGGGGTGAGTGTTTGAAAAGTTTTAGCACTCCGTCCATCATCTCCTTGTGTTTGCTTTGTTCGTCCTAAGTTGGCAGGGTATGCCCAGACGTGGGTCCCTTGCTCACTTTGCCACTGGATTCAAGATAGCCTGGCTGATGAGGGGTGTTAGCCCGAAACCGGTCCCAGGATGCTTGTTTCCGGTCCAGGGAAGACATACCTTAGAAGTTCGGGCTAGAAAGTTCCTATGAGGCACAAGATGAAGACTGATTTCCATATAGCTGTGTCTGAACTGGGGAGGGAAAGTGCGGTAAAGAATGATGATGGATTCAACCCAGATCTGTGACTGGGGGTGAGTGATTGAAAAGTTTCAGCACTCCGTCCATCATCTCCTTGTGTTTGCTTTGTTCACCCTAAGTTGGCAGGGTATGACCAGACGTGGGTCCCTAACTCACTTTACCAATGGATTCAAACTAGCCTGGCTGATGAGGGCTGTTAGCCAGAAACCAGTCCATGGAAGCTTGTTTTCGGTCCAGGGAAGACATAGCTTAGCAGTTTGAGCTGGACTGTTCCCATGAGGCACATGGTAAAGACTTATTTGCATATAGCTGTGTCTGAACTGGGGTGGCAAAGTGAGCTAAAGAATGACAAGGGATTCAACCCAGATCTGTGAGGGGGGGTCAGTGTTTGAAAAGTTTCAGCACTCTGTCCATCATCTCCTTGTGTTTGGTTTGTTCGCCCTAATTGGCAGGGTTTCCCCAGACGTGGGTCCTTGCTCACTTTGCCACTGGATTCAAGCTAGCCTGGCGGATGAGGGCTGTTTCCCCTAAACCAGTCTCAGGATGCTTGTTTCTGGTCCAGGGAAGATATAGCTCAGCAGTTCGGGCTGGACTGTTACCATGAGGCACAGGGTCAAGACTGATTTGCATATAGCTGTGTCTAAACTGGGAGGCAAAGTGTGCTAAAGCATGACGATGGATTCAACTCAGATCTGTGACTAGGGGTGATATTTTGAAAAGTTTCAGCACTCCATCCATCATCTTCTTGTGTTGGGTTTGTTCGCTCCTAAGTTGGCAGGGTATGCCCAGACGTGGGTCCCTTGCTCACTTTGCCACTGGATTCAAGCTAGCCTGGCTGATGAAGGCTGTTAGCACGAAACCTGTCCAAGGGTGCTTGTTTCCAGTCCAGGGAAGACATAGTTTAGCAGTTCAGACTGGGCTGGTCCCATGAGGCACAGGGTCAAGACTGATTTGCACATAGCTATGTCTGAACTGGGGTGGCAAATTGAGCTAAAGAATGATGATGGATTCAACCCAGATCTGTGACTGGGGGTGAATGTTTGAAACGTTTCAGCACTCCGTCCATCATCTTCTTGTGTTTGCTTTCTTTGCCCTAAGTTGGCAAGGTATGCCCAGACATGGGTCCCTTTCTCACTTTGCCACTGGATTCAAGCTAGCCTGGCTGATGTGGGCTGTTTGCCCTAAACAGGTCCGTGGATGCTTGTTTTTGGTCCAGGGAAGACATTTATTTATTTATGAAATTTTTGTGCGCAACTAATACCCTAAGGTGTCTAGGCGCAGCGAGATACTCCAGATTACAGCACAGATCAGACCGCATTCTCATTGATTAAAAAGCCAGGTCTTCAATAATTTGCGAAAGTTAACAAGGGTGGGTGCAGTTTTAATGTGCAAAGGAAGTAAGTTTCAGAGCACAGGCGTTGTTACCAAAAATCTCCTGTCACCCCAGGTGGCCGTTCTTGTGCGGGGGACATTCAAAAGATGGCTAGCTGCTGATCTTAGATTTTTTTTTGGGATGTACACCTGAAAAGCTTCTTTTAAAAACTTAGGTCCTATTTGATGAATGGCCTTATAGGCTATACAAAGGGCCTTAAATTTGATCCTGTTCTCAACCCTTAGCCAATGAAGATGGCGTATGGCTGCAGAACTGGAGTGTCGCCTAGGGATGTTAAGCAGGATCCGTGCTGCCATGTTTTGGACGGATTGAAGCTTGTTTAAGATGTATTTGTGTGTGCCAAGGAAGAGAGCATTTCCATAATCTAATTTTGAAAATGCTAGTGTGGTAACTAGTGTTTTTCCTGCAGAGACTGGTAAATACGGCAAGAGTTTTTTTATTTTCTTCAATACAAAGAAAGTAGCCGAAACGACCTTGTTAACATGGTATCCAAAAGATAACCTGTTATCAAAAATCACTCCCAGATTTCTGACCTTGGTGGCTGGCATCGGAGGCGGGCCCATCTGACTAGGCCACCATATGTGAGACCATTCTGGATGGATTGTGCCAAAGGTCATAACCTCAGTTTTCTCCGCATTAAGTTTCAGGCAGTTACTGTGCATCCATGACTGTACACCCAGTAAACCCTCCTGAAACCCAGCTGCTACCACATAGCTTAGCAGTTCGGGCTGGACTGTTCCCATGAGGAACAGGGTGAAGACTGATTTGCATATAGCTGTGTCTGAACTGGGGTGGCAAAGTGAGGTAAAGAAAGATGATAGATTAAAGCCAGATCTGTGACTGGGGGTGAGTGTTTGAAAAGTTTCAGCACTCTGTTCATCATCTCTTTGTGTTTGCTTTGTTCACCCTAAGTTGGCAGGGTATACCCAGATGTGGGTCCCTTGCTCACTTTGCTACTGGATTCAAGCTAGCCTGGCTGATGAGGGCTGGTAGCCCGAAACCGGTCCCAGGATTCTTGATTCCGGTCCAGGGAAGACATAGCTTAGCAGTTCAGGCTGGACTGTTCCCATGAGGCACAGGGTGAAGACTGATTTGCATATAGCTGTGTCTGAACTGGGGTGGCAAAGTGAGCTAAAGAATGATGA
This sequence comes from Triturus cristatus, assembly GCF_964204655.1. Classification (NCBI taxonomy): domain Eukaryota; kingdom Metazoa; phylum Chordata; class Amphibia; order Caudata; family Salamandridae; genus Triturus; species Triturus cristatus. The sequence continues at coordinate 801,013,573 of NC_140579.1, read as the reverse complement.
GGGATTCAACTCAGATCTGTGACTGGGGGTGAGTGTTTGAAAAGTTTTAGCACTCCGTCCATCATCTCCTTGTGTTTGCTTTGTTCATCCTAAGTTGGCAGGGTATGCCCAGACTTGGGTCCCTTGCTCACTTTGCCACTGGATTCAAGATAGCCTGGCTGATGAGGGGTGTTAGCCCAAAACCGGTCCCAGGATGCTTGTTTCCGGTCCAGGGAAGACATACCTTAGAAGTTCGGGCTAGAAAGTTCCTATGAGGCACAAGATGAAGACTGATTTCCATATAGCTGTGTCTGAACTGGGGAGGGAAAGTTAGGTAAAGAATGATGATGGATTCAACCCAGATCTGTGACTGGGGGTGAGTGATTGAAAAGTTTCAGCACTCCGTCCATCATCTCCTTGTGTTTGCTTTGTTCACCCTAAGTTGGCAGGGTATGACCAGACGTGGGTCCCTAACTCACTTTACCAATGGATTCAAACTAGCCTGGCTGATGAGGGCTGTTAGCCAGAAACCAGTCCCAGGAAGCTTGTTTTCGGTCCATGGAAGAGATAGCTTAGCAGTTCGGGCTGGACTGTTACCATGAGGCACAGGGTCAAGACTGATTTGCATATAGCTGTGTCTAAACTGGGAGGCAAAGTGTGCTGATGCATGACGATGGATTCAACTCAGATCTGTGACTAGGGGTGAGTGTTTGAAAAGTTTCAGCAGACCGTCCATCATCTACTTGTGTTTGATTTGTTCGCCCTAAGTTGGCAGTGTTTGCCCAGACGTGGGTCACTTGCTCACTTTGCCACTGGATTCAAGCTGGCCTGGCTATTGAGGGCTGTTAGCCCGAAACAGGTCCCAAGATGTTTATTTCTGGTCCAGGTAAGACTTAGCTTAGCAGTTCTGGCTGGACTGTTCCCATGAGGCACAGGGTGAAGACTGATTTGCACATAGCTGTGTCTGAACTGGGGTGTCAAGGTGAGCTAAACAATGACGATGGATTCAACCCAAATTTGTGATGGGGGTGAGTGTTTGAAAAGTTTCAGCACTCCGTCCATCATCTCCTTGTGTTTGCTTTGTTCGCCATAATTTGGCAGGGTATGCCCAGACTTGGGTCCCTTGCTCACTTTGCCACTGGATTCAAGCTAGCCTGGCAGATGAGGGCTGTTAGCCCGAAACCAGTCCCAGGATGCTTGTTTCCGGTCCAGGGAAGACATACCTTAGCAGTTTGGGCTGGACTGTTCCCATTATTCACAGGGTGAAGACTGATTTGCATATAGCTGTCTTTGAACTCGGGTGGCAAAGTGAGCTAAAGAATGATGATGGATTGAACCCAGATCTGTGACTGGGGGTGAGTGTTTGAAAAGTTTCAGCACTCCGTCCATCATCTCCTTGTATTTGCTTTGTTCACCCTAATTTTGCAGTGTATGTCCAGACGTGGGTCCCTAACTCACTTTGCCACTGGATTCAAGCTAGCCTGGCTGATGAGGGCTGGTAGCCCGAACCCGGTCCCAGGATGCTTGTTTCCGGTCCAGGAAAGACATAGCTTAGCAGTTTGGCCTGGACTTTTCCTATGAGGCACAGGGTGAAGACTGATTCCCATATAGCTGTGTCTGAACTGGGGTGGGAAAGTGAGGTAAAGAATGATGATGGATTCAACCCAGATCTGTGACTGGGGGTCAGTGTTTGAAAAGTTTAATCACTCTGCCCATCATCTCCTTGTGTTTGCTTTGTTCGCCCTAAGTTGGCAGGGTATGCCCAGACGTGGGTCCCTTGCTCACTTTGCCACTGGATTCAAGATAGCCTGGCTGATGAGGGGTGTTAGCCCGAAACCAGTCGCAGGATGTTTGTTTTCGGTCCAGGGAAGACTTAGCTTAGCAGTTCAGGCTGGACTGTTCCCATGAGGCACAGGGTGAAGACTGATTTGCATATAGCTGTGTCTAAACTGGGAGGCAAAGTGAGCTAAAGAATGACGAGGGATTCAACTCAGATCTGTGACTGGGGGTGAGTGTTTGTAAAGTTTCAGCAGACCGTCCATCATTTACTTGTGTTTGCTTTGTTCACCCTAAGTTGGCAGGGAATGCCCAGATGTGGGTCCCTTGCTCACTTTGCCACTGGATTCCAGCTAGCCCGACTGATGAGGGCTGTTAGCCCAAAACCGGTCCCAGGATGCTTGTTTCCTGTCCAGGGAAGACATAGCTCAGCAATTTAGGGTGGACTGTTCCCATGAGGCATAGGGTGAAGACTGATTTGCATATAGCTGTCTCTGAACTGGGGTGGCAACGTGAGCTAAAGAATGATGATTTATTCAACCGAGATCTGCGACTGGGGGTGAGTGCTTGAAAAGTTTCAGTCCTCCGGCCATCATCTCCTTGTTTTTGCTTTGTTCACCCTATGTTGGGAGGGTATGCTTGGACGTGGATCCCTGGCTCATTTTGCCACTGGATTCAAGCTAGCCTGGCTGATGAGGGCTGATAGACTGAAATCGGTCGCAGGTTGCTTGTTTCAGGTCCAGGGAAGACATAGCTTAGCAGTTCGGGCTGGACTGTTCCCATGAGGCACAGGGTCAAGACTGATTTGCATATAGTTGTGTCTGAACTGGGGTGGCAAAGTGAGCTAAAGAATGAGAAGGGATTCAACCCAGATCTGTGACTGGGGGTCAGTGTTTGAAAAGTTTCAGCTCTCTGTCCATCATCTTCTTGTGTTTGGTTTGTTTGCCCTAAGTTGGCAGGGTATGCCCAGACGTGGGTCCCTTGCTCACTTTGGCACTGGATTCAAGATAGCCTGGATGATGAGGGCTGTGAGCCCGAAACTGGTCCCAGGATGTTTGTTTCCGGTCCAGGGAAGACATAATTTAGCAGTTTGGGCTGGACTGTTCCCATAAGGTACAGGGTGAAGACTGATTTGCATATAGGTGTGTCTGAACTGGGGTGGCAAAGTGAGCTAAAGAATGATGATGGATTCAACCCAGATCTGTGACTTGGGGTGAGTGTTTGAAAAGTTTCAGCACTCCATCCATCATCTTCTTGTGTTTGTTTTGTTCGCAGGGCATGCGCAGACGTGGTCCCTTGCTCACTTTGCCACTGGATTCAAGCTAGCCTGGCTGATGAAGGCTGTTAGCACAAAACCTGTCCAAGGGTGCTTGTTTCCATTCCAGGGAGACATAGTTTAGCAGTTCAGACTGGGCTGGTCCCATGAGGCACAGGGTCAAGACTGATTTGCACATAGCTATGTCTGAACTGGGGTGGCAAAGTGAGCTAAAGAATGATGATGGATTCAACCCAGATCTGTGACTGGGGGTGAATGTTTGAAAAGTTTCAGCACTCCGTCCATCATCTTCTTGTGTTTGCTTTCTTTGCCCTAAGTTGGCAAGGTATGCCCAGACATGGGTCCCTTGCTCACTTTGTCACTGGATTCAAGCTAGCCTGGCTGATGTGGGCTGTTAGCCCTAAACAGGTCCCAGGATGCTTGTTTTTGGTCCAGGGAAGACATAGCTTAGCAGTTCGGGCTGGACTTTTCCCATGAGGAACAGGGTGAAGACTGATTTGCATATAGCTGTGTCTGAACTGGGGTGGCAAAGTGAGGTAAAGAAAGATGATAGATTCAACCCAGATCTGTGACTGGGGGTGAGTGTTTGAAAAGTTTCAGCACTCTGTTCATCATCTCTTTGTGTTTGCTTTGTTCACCCTAAGTTGGCAGGGTATACCCAGATGTGGGTCCCTTGCTCACTTTGCTACTGGATTCAAGCTAGCCTGGCTGATGAGGGCTGGTAGCCCGAAACCGGTCCCAGGATTCTTGATTCCGGTCCAGGGAAGACATAGCTTAGCAGTTCAGGCTGGACTGTTCCCATGAGGCACAGGGTGAAGACTGATTTGCATATAGCTGTGTCTGAACTGGGGTGGCAAAGTGAGCTAAAGAATGACGAGGGATTCAACTCAGATCTGTGACTGGGGGTGAGTGTTTGAAAAGTTTTAGCATTCCGTCCATCATCTCCTTGTGTTTGCTTTGTTCGCCCTAATAAGCAGGGTTTCCCCAGACGTGGGTCCTTGCTCACTTTGCCACTGGATTCAAGCTAGCCTGGCGGATGAGGGCTGTTTCCCCTAAACCGGTCTCAGGATGCTTGTTTCTGGTCCAGGGAAGATATAGCTTAGCAGTTCGGGCTGGACTGTTACCATGAGGCACAGGGTCAAGACTGATTTGCATATAGCTGTGTCTAAACTGGGAGGCAAAGTGTGCTAAAGCATGACGATGGATTCAACTCAGATCTGTGACTAGGGGTGAGTGTTTGAAAAGTTTCAGCACTCCATCCATCATCTTCTTGTGTTTGCTTTGTTCGCTCCTAAGTTGGCAGGGTATGCCCAGACGTGGGTCCCTTGCTCACTTTGCCACTGGATTCAAGCTAGCCTGGCTGATGAAGGCTGTTAGCACGAAACCTGTCCAAGGGTGCTTGTTTCCAGTCCAGGGAAGACATAGTTTAGCAGTTCAGACTGTGCTGGTCCCATGAGGCACAGGGTCAAGACTGATTTGCACATAGCTGTGTCTGAACTGGGGTGGCAAAGTGAGCTAAAGAATGATGAGGGATTCAACTCAGATCTGTGACTGGGGGTGAGTGTTTGAAAAGTTTTAGCACTCCGTCCATCATCTCCTTGTGTTTGCTTTGTTCGTCCTAAGTTGGCAGGGTATGCCCAGACTTGGGTCCCTTGCTCACTTTGCCACTAGATTCAAGATAGCCTGGCTGATGAGGGGTGTTAGCCCAAAACCGGTCCTAGGATGCTTGTTTCCGGTCCAGGGAAGACATACCTTAGAAGTTCGGGCTAGAAAGTTCCTATGAGGCACAAGATGAAGACTGATTTCCATATAGCTGTGTCTGAACTGGGGAGGGAAAGTTAGGTAAAGAATGATGATGGATTCAACCCAGATCTGTGACTGGGGGTGAGTGATTGAAAAGTTTCAGCACTCCGTCCATCATCTCCTTGTGTTTGCTTTGTTCACCCTAAGTTGGCAGGGTATGCCCAGACGTGGGTCCCTTGCTCACTTTGCCACTGGATTCAAGCTAGCCTGGCTGGTGAAGGCTGTTAGCACGAAACCTGTCCAAGGGTGCTTGTTTCCAGTCCAGGGAAGACATAGTTTAGCAGTTCAGACTGGGCTGGTCCCATGAGGCACAGGGTCAAGACTGATTTGCACATAGCTATGTCTGAACTGGGGTGGCAAAGTGAGCTAAAGAATGATGATGGATTCAACCCAGATCTGTGACTGGGGGTGAATGTTTGAAAAGTTTCAGCACTCCGTCCATCATCTTCTTGTGTTTGCTTTCTTTGCCCTAAGTTGGCAAGGTATGCCCAGACATGGGTCCCTTGCTCACTTTGCCACTGGATTCAAGCTAGCCTGGCTGATGAGGGCTGTTTGCCCTACACAGGTCCGTGGATGCTTGTTTTTGGTCCAGGGAAGACATAGCTTAGCAGTTCGGGCTGGACTGTTCCCATGAGGAACAGGGTGAAGACTGATTTGCATATAGCTGTGTCTGAACTGGGGTGGCAAAGTGAGGTAAAGAAAGATGATAGATTCAACCCAGATCTGTGACTGGGGGTGAGTGTTTGAAAAGTTTCAGCACTCTGTTCATCATCTCTTTGTGTTTGCTTTGTTCACCCTAAGTTGGCAGGGTATACCCAGATGTGGGTCCCTTGCTCACTTTGCCACTGGATTCAAGCTAGCCTGGCTGATGAGGGCTGGTAGCCCGAAACCGGTCCCAGGATTCTTGATTCCGGTCCAGGGAAGACATAGCTTAGCAGTTCAGGCTGGACTGTTCCCATGAGGCACAGGGTGAAGACTGATTTGCATATAGCTGTGTCTGAACTGGGGTGTCAAAGTGAGCTAAAGAATGACAAGGGATTCAACTCAGATCTGTGACTGGGGGTGAGTATTTGAAAAGGTTTAGCACTCCGTCCATCATCTCCTTGTGTTTGCTTTGTTCGTCCTAAGTTGGCAGGGTATGCCCAGACTTGGGTCCCTTGCTCACTTTGCCACTGGATTCAAGATAGCCTGGCTGATGAGGGGTGTTAGCCCGAAACCGGTCCCAGGATGCTTGTTTCCGGTCCAGGGAAGACATACCTTAGAAGTTCGGGCTAAAAAGTTCCTATGAGGCACAAGATGAAGACTGATTTCCATATAGCTGTGTCTGAACTGGGGAGGGAAAGTAAGGTAAAGAATGATGATGGATTCAACCCAGATCTGTGACTGGGGGTGAGTGATTGAATAGTTTCAGCACTCCGTCCATCATCTCCTTGTGTTTGCTTTGTTCGCCCTAAGTTGGCAGGGTATGACCAGACGTGGGTCCCTAACTCACTTTACCAATGGATTCAAACTAGCCTGGCTGATGAGGGCTGTTAGCCAGAAACCAGTCCCAGGAAGCTTGTTTTCGGTCCAGGGAAGACATAGCTTAGCAGTTTGAGCTGGACTGTTCCCATGAGGCACAGGGTCAAGACTTATTTGCATATAGCTGTGTCTGAACTGGGGTGGCAAAGTGAGCTAAAGAATGACGAGGTATTCAACCCAAATCTGTGACTGGGTGTCAGCATTTGAAAAGTTTCAGCACTCCGTCCATCAACTTCTTGTGTTTGGTTTGTTTGCCCTAAGTAGGCAGGGTATGCCCAGACGTGGGTCCCTTGCTCACTTTGGCACTGGATTCAAGATAGCCTGGATGATGAGGGCTGTGAGCCCGAAACCGGTCCCAGGATGTTTGTTTCCGGTCCAGGGAAGACATAGCTTAGCAGTTTGGGCTGGACTTTTCCCTTGAGGTACAGGGTGAAGACTGATTTGCATATAGCTGTGTCTGAACTGGGGTGGCAAGGTGAGCTAAACAATGATGATGGATTCAACCCAAATCTGTGATGGGGGTGAGTGTTTGAAAAGTTTCAGCACTCCGTCCATCATCTCCTTGTGTTTGCTTTGTTCGCCATAAGTTGGCAGGGTATGCCCAGACTTGGGTCCCTTGCTCACTTTGCCTCTGGATTCAAGCTAGCCTGGGAGATGAGGACTGTTTCCCCTTAACCGGTCTCAGGATGCTTGTTTCTGGTCCAGGGAAGATATAGCTTAGCAGTTCGGGCTGGACTGTTACCATGAGGCACAGGGTCAAGACTGATTTGCATATAGCTGTGTCTAAACTGGGAGGCAAAGTGTGCTAAAGCATGACGATGGATTCAACTCAGATCTGTGACTAGGGGTGAGTGTTTGAAAAGTTTCAGCAGACCGTCCATCATCTACTTGTGTTTGATTTGTTCGCCCTAAGTTGGCAGTGTATGCCCAGACGTGGGTCACTTGCTCACTTTGCCACTGGATTCAAGCTGGCCTGGCTAATGAGGGCTGTTAGCCCGAAACAGGTCCCAAGATGTTTATTTCCGGTCCAGGTAAGACATAGCTTAGCAGTTCTGGCTGGACTGTTCCCATGAGGCACAGGGTGAAGACTGATTTGCACATAGCTGTGTCTGAACTGGGGTGGCAAGGTGAGCTAAACAATGACGATGGATTCAACCCAAATTTGTGATGGGGGTGAGTGTTTGAAAAGTTTCAGCACTCCGTCCATCATCTCCTTGTGTTTGCTTTGTTCGCCATAAGTTGGCAGGGTATGCCCAGACTTGGGTCCCTTGCTCACTTTGCCACTGGATTCAAGCTAGCCTGGCAGATGAGGGCTGTTAGCCCGAAACCAGTCCCAGGATGCTTGTTTCCGGTCCAGGGAAGACATACCTTAGCAGTGTGGGCTGGACTGTTCCCATTATTCACAGGGTAAAGACTGATTTGCATATAGCTGTCTTTGAACTTGGGTGGCAAAGTGAGCTAAAGAATGATGATGGATTGAACCCAGATCTGTGACTGGGGGTGAGTGTTTGAAAAGTTTCAGCACTCCGTCCATCATCTCCTTGTGTTTGCTTTGTTCACCCTAATTTTGCAGTGTATGTCCAGACGTGGGTCCCTAACTCACTTTGCCACTGAATTCAAGCTATCCTGGCTGATGAGGGCTGTTAACCAGAAATCGGTCCCAGGATGCTTGTTTTCGGTCCAGAGAAGACATAGCTTAGCAGTTCAGGCTGGACTGTTCACATGAGGCAGACGGTCAAGACTGATTTGCACATAGCTGTGTCTGAACTGGGGTGACAAAGTGAGCTAAAGAATGACGAGGGATTCAACTCAGATCAGTGACTGGGGGTGAGTGTTTGAAAAGTTTCAGTACTCCATCCATCATCTACTTGTGTTTGCTTTGTTTGCCCTAAGTTGGCAGGGTATGCCCAGAAGTGGGTCCCTTGCTCACTTTGCCACTGGATTCAAGCTAGCCTGGCTGATGAGGGCTGTTAGCCCGAAACCTGTCCCAGGATGCTTGTTTCCGGTCCAGGGAAGACATAGCTTAGCAGTTCGGGCTAAGCTGGTCCCATGAGGCACAGGGTCAAGACTGATTTGCACATAGCTGTGTCTGAACTGGGGTGGCAAAGTGAGCTAAAGAATGATGATGGATTCAAACCAGATCTGTGACTGGGGGTGAATGTTTGAAAAGTTTCAGCACTTCGTCCGTCATCTCCTTGTGCTTGCTTTGTTCGCCCTAAGTTGGCAGGGTATGCCCAGACATGGGTCCCTTGCTCACTTTGCCACTGGATTCAAGCTAGCCTGGCTGATAAGGGCTGTAATCCCTAAACCAGTCCCAGTATCTTGTTTGTGGTCCAGGGAAGAAATAGCTTAGCATTTCGGGCTGGACTCTTCCCATGAGGAACAGGGTGAAGACTGATTTGCATATAGATGTGTCTGAACTGGGGTGGCAAAGTGAGCCAAAGAATGATGATGGATTCAACCCAGATCTGTGACTGGGGGTGAGTGTTTGAAAAGTTTCAGCACTCCGTCCATCATCTCCTTGTGTTTGCTTTGTTTGCCCTAAGTTGGCAGGGTATGCCCAGACGTGGGTCCCTTGCTCACTTTGCCACTGGATTCAAGCTAGCCTGGCTGATGAGGGCTGGTAGCCCGAACCCGGTCCCAGGATGCTTGTTTCCGGTCCAGGAAAGACCTAGCTTAGCAGTTTGGCCTGGACTTTTCCTATGAGGCACAGGGTGAAGACTGATTTCCATATAGCTGTGTCTGAACTGGGGTGGGAAAGTGAGGTAAAGAATGATGATGGATTCAATCCAGATCTGTGAAGGGGGTGAGTGTTTGAAAATGTTCAGCACTCTGTCCATCATCTCCTTGTGTTTGCTTTGTTCGCCCTAAGTTGGCAGGGTATGCCCAGACGTGGGTCCCTTGCTCACTTTGCCACTGGATTCAAGATAGCCTGGCTGATGAGGGGTGTTAGCCCGAAACCGGTCCCAGGATGCTTGTTTCCAGTCCAGGGAAGACATACCTTAGCAGTTCGGGCTTGACAGTTCCTATGATGCACAAGGTGAAGACTGATTTCCATATAGCTGTGTCTGAACTGGGGTGGGAAAATGAGGTAAAGAATGATGATGGATTCAACCCAGATCTGTGACTGGGGGTCAGTGTTTGAAAAGTTTAATCACTCTGTCCATCATCTCCTTGTGTTTGGTTTGTTCGCCCTAAGTTGGCAGGGTATCCCCAGACGTGGGTCCTTGCTCACTTTGCCACTGGATTCAAGCTAGCCTGGCGGATGAGGGCTGTTTGCCCTAAACCGGTCTCAGGATGCTTGTTTCTGGTCCAGAGAATACATAGCTTAGCAGTTCGGGCTGGACTGTTCCCATGAGGCACAGGGTCAAGACTGATTTGCATAGAGTTGTGTCTGAACTGGGGTGGCAAAGTGAGCTAAAGAATGACGAGGGATTCAACCCAAATCTGTGACTGGGTGTCAGCGTTTGAAAAGTTTCAGCACTCCGTCCATCAACTCCTTGTGTTTGCTTTGTTCGCCCTAAGTTGGCAGGGTATGCCCAGACGTGGGTCCCTTGCTCACTTTGGCACTGGATTCAAGATAGCCTGGATGATGAGGGCTGTGAGCCCGAAACCGGTCCCAGGATGTTTGTTTCTGGTCCAGGGAAGACATAGCTTAGCAGTTTGGGCTGGACTGTTCCCATGAGGTACAGGGTGAAGACTGATTTGCATACAGCTGTGTCTGAACTGGGGTGGCAAAGTGAGCTAAAGAATGATGATGGATTCAATCCAGGTCTGTGACTTGGGGTGAGTGTTTGAAAAGTTTCAGCACTCCATCCATCATCTTCTTGTGTTTGTTTTGTTCGCAGGGTATGCCCAGACGTGAGTCCCTTGCTCACTTTGCCACTGGATTCAAGCTAGCCTGGCTGATGTGGGCTGTTTGCCCTAAACAGGTCCCAGGATGCTTGTTTTTGGTCCAGGGAAGACATAGCTTAGCAGTTCGGGCTAGACTGTTCCCATGAGGAACAGGCTGAAGACTGATTTGCATATAGCTGTGTCTGAACTGGGGTGGCAAAGTGAGGTAAAGAAAGATGATAGATTCAAACCAGATCTGTGACTGGGGGTGAGTGTTTGAAAAGTTTCAGCACTCTGTTCATCATCTCTTTGTGTTTGCTTTGTTCACCCTAAGTTGGCAGGGTATACCCAGATGTGGGTCCCTTGCTCACTTTGCCACTGGATTCAAGCTAGCCTGGCTGATGAGGGCTGGTAGCCCGAAACCGGTCCCAGGATTCTTGATTCCGGTCCAGGGAAGACATAGCTTAGCAGTTCAGGCTGGACTGTTCCTATGAGGCACAGGGTGAAGACTAATTTGCATATAGCTGTGTCTGAACTGGGGTGGCAAAGTGAGCTAAAGAATGACGAGGGATTCAACTCAGATCTGTGACTGGGGGTGAGTGTTTGAAAAGTTTTAGCACTCCGTCCATCATCTCCTTGTGTTTGCTTTGTTCGTCCTAAGTTGGCAGGGTATGCCCAGACGTGGGTCCCTTGCTCACTTTGCCACTGGATTCAAGATAGCCTGGCTGATGAGGGGTGTTAGCCCGAAACCGGTCCCAGGATGCTTGTTTCCGGTCCAGGGAAGACATACCTTAGAAGTTCGGGCTAGAAAGTTCCTATGAGGCACAAGATGAAGACTGATTTCCATATAGCTGTGTCTGAACTGGGGAGGGAAAGTGCGGTAAAGAATGATGATGGATTCAACCCAGATCTGTGACTGGGGGTGAGTGATTGAAAAGTTTCAGCACTCCGTCCATCATCTCCTTGTGTTTGCTTTGTTCACCCTAAGTTGGCAGGGTATGACCAGACGTGGGTCCCTAACTCACTTTACCAATGGATTCAAACTAGCCTGGCTGATGAGGGCTGTTAGCCAGAAACCAGTCCATGGAAGCTTGTTTTCGGTCCAGGGAAGACATAGCTTAGCAGTTTGAGCTGGACTGTTCCCATGAGGCACATGGTAAAGACTTATTTGCATATAGCTGTGTCTGAACTGGGGTGGCAAAGTGAGCTAAAGAATGACAAGGGATTCAACCCAGATCTGTGAGGGGGGGTCAGTGTTTGAAAAGTTTCAGCACTCTGTCCATCATCTCCTTGTGTTTGGTTTGTTCGCCCTAATTGGCAGGGTTTCCCCAGACGTGGGTCCTTGCTCACTTTGCCACTGGATTCAAGCTAGCCTGGCGGATGAGGGCTGTTTCCCCTAAACCAGTCTCAGGATGCTTGTTTCTGGTCCAGGGAAGATATAGCTCAGCAGTTCGGGCTGGACTGTTACCATGAGGCACAGGGTCAAGACTGATTTGCATATAGCTGTGTCTAAACTGGGAGGCAAAGTGTGCTAAAGCATGACGATGGATTCAACTCAGATCTGTGACTAGGGGTGATATTTTGAAAAGTTTCAGCACTCCATCCATCATCTTCTTGTGTTGGGTTTGTTCGCTCCTAAGTTGGCAGGGTATGCCCAGACGTGGGTCCCTTGCTCACTTTGCCACTGGATTCAAGCTAGCCTGGCTGATGAAGGCTGTTAGCACGAAACCTGTCCAAGGGTGCTTGTTTCCAGTCCAGGGAAGACATAGTTTAGCAGTTCAGACTGGGCTGGTCCCATGAGGCACAGGGTCAAGACTGATTTGCACATAGCTATGTCTGAACTGGGGTGGCAAATTGAGCTAAAGAATGATGATGGATTCAACCCAGATCTGTGACTGGGGGTGAATGTTTGAAACGTTTCAGCACTCCGTCCATCATCTTCTTGTGTTTGCTTTCTTTGCCCTAAGTTGGCAAGGTATGCCCAGACATGGGTCCCTTTCTCACTTTGCCTCTGGATTCAAGCTAGCCTGGCTGATGTGGGCTGTTTGCCCTAAACAGGTCCGTGGATGCTTGTTTTTGGTCCAGGGAAGACATTTATTTATTTATGAAATTTTTGTGCGCAACTAATACCCTAAGGTGTCTAGGCGCAGCGAGATACTCCAGATTACAGCACAGATCAGACCGCATTCTCATTGATTAAAAAGCCAGGTCTTCAATAATTTGCGAAAGTTAACAAGGGTGGGTGCAGTTTTAATGTGCAAAGGAAGTAAGTTTCAGAGCACAGGCGTTGTTACCAAAAATCTCCTGTCACCCCAGGTGGCCGTTCTTGTGCGGGGGACATTCAAAAGATGGCTAGCTGCTGATCTTAGATTTTTTTTTGGGATGTACACCTGAAAAGCTTCTTTTAAAAACTTAGGTCCTATTTGATGAATGGCCTTATAGGCTATACAAAGGGCCTTAAATTTGATCCTGTTCTCAACCCTTAGCCAATGAAGATGGTGTATGGCTGCAGAACTGGAGTGTCGCCTAGGGATGTTAAGCAGGATCCGTGCTGCCATGTTTTGGACGGATTGAAGCTTGTTTAAGATGTATTTGTGTGTGCCAAGGAAGAGAGCATTTCCATAATCTAATTTTGAAAATGCTAGTGTGGTAACTAGTGTTTTTCCTGCAGAGACTGGTAAATACGGCAAGAGTTTTTTTATTTTCTTCAATACAAAGAAAGTAGCTGAAACGACCTTGTTAACATGGTATCCAAAAGATAACCTGTTATCAAAAATCACTCCCAGATTTCTGACCTTGGTGGCTGGCATCGGAGGCGGGCCCATCTGACTAGGCCACCATATGTGAGACCATTCTGGATGGATTGTGCCAAAGGTCATAACCTCAGTTTTCTCCACATTAAGTTTCAGGCAGTTACTGTGCATCCATGACTGTACACCCAGTAAACCCTCCTGAAACCCAGCTGCTACCACATAGCTTAGCAGTTCGGGCTGGACTGTTCCCATGAGGAACAGGGTGAAGACTGATTTGCATATAGCTGTGTCTGAACTGGGGTGGCAAAGTGAGGTAAAGAAAGATGATAGATTAAAGCCAGATCTGTGACTGGGGGTGAGTGTTTGAAAAGTTTCAGCACTCTGTTCATCATCTCTTTGTGTTTGCTTTGTTCACCCTAAGTTGGCAGGGTATACCCAGATGTGGGTCCCTTGCTCACTTTGCTACTGGATTCAAGCTAGCCTGGCTGATGAGGGCTGGTAGCCCGAAACCGGTCCCAGGATTCTTGATTCCGGTCCAGGGAAGACATAGCTTAGCAGTTCAGGCTGGACTGTTCCCATGAGGCACAGGGTGAAGACTGATTTGCATATAGCTGTGTCTGAACTGGGGTGGCAAAGTGAGCTAAAGAATGATGAGGGATTCAACTCAGATCTGTGACTGGGGGTGAGTGTTTGAAAAGTTTTAGCACTTCGTCCATCATCTCCTTGTGTTTGCTTTGTTCGTCCTAAGTTGGCAGGGTATGCCCAGACTTGGGTCCCTTGCTCACTTTGCCACTGGATTCAAGATAGCCTGGCTGATGAGGGGTGTTAGCCCAAAACCGGTCCCAGGATGCTTGTTTCCGGTCCAGGGAAGACATACCTTAGAAGTTCGGGCTAGAAAGTTCCTATGAGGCACAAGATGAAGACTGATTTCCATATAGCTGTGTCTGAACTGGGGAGGGAAAGTTAGGTAAAGAATGATGATGGATTCAACCCAGATCTGTGACTGGGGGTGAGTGATTGAAAAGTTTCAGCACTCCGTCCATCATCTCCTTGTGTTTGCTTTGTTCACCCTAAGTTGGCAGGGTATGACCAGACGTGGGTCCCTAACTCACTTTACCAATGGATTCAAACTAGCCTGGCTGATGAGGGCTGTTAGCCAGAAACCAGTCCCAGGAAGCTTGTTTTCGGTCCATGGAAGACATAGCTTAGCAGTTCGGGCTGGACTGTTACCATGAGGCACAGGGTCAAGACTGATTTGCATATAGCTGTGTCTAAACTGGGAGGCAAAGTGTGCTGATGCATGACGATGGATTCAACTCAGATCTGTGACTAGGGGTGAGTGTTTGAAAAGTTTCAGCAGACCGTCCATCATCTACTTGTGTTTGATTTGTTCGCCCTAAGTTGGCAGTGTTTGCCCAGACGTGGGTCACTTGCTCACTTTGCCACTGGATTCAAGCTGGCCTGGCTATTGAGGGCTGTTAGCCCGAAACAGGTCCCAAGATGTTTATTTCTGGTCCAGGTAAGACATAGCTTAGCAGTTCTGGCTGGACTGTTCCCATGAGGCACAGGGTGAAGACTGATTTGCACATAGCTGTGTCTGAACTGGGGTGGCAAGGTGAGCTAAACAATGACGATGGATTCAACCCAAATTTGTGATGGGGGTGAGTGTTTGAAAAGTTTCAGCACTCCGTCCATCATCTCCTTGTGTTTGCTTTGTTCGCCATAATTTGGCAGGGTATGCCCAGACTTGGGTCCCTTGCTCACTTTGCCACTGGATTCAAGCTAGCCTGGCAGATGAGGGCTGTTAGCCCGAAACCAGTCCCAGGATGCTTGTTTCCGGTCCAGGGAAGACATACCTTAGCAGTTTGGGCTGGACTGTTCCCATTATTCACAGGGTGAAGACTGATTTGCATATAGCTGTCTTTGAACTCGGGTGGCAAAGTGAGCTAAAGAATGATGATGGATTGAACCCAGATCTGTGACTGGGGGTGAGTGTTTGAAAAGTTTCAGCACTCCGTCCATCATCTCCTTGTATTTGCTTTGTTCACCCTAATTTTGCAGTGTATGTCCAGACGTGGGTCCCTAACTCACTTTGCCACTGGATTCAAGCTAGCCTGGCTGATGAGGGCTGGTAGCCCGAACCCGGTCCCAGGATGCTTGTTTCCGGTCCAGGAAAGACATAGCTTAGCAGTTTGGCCTGGACTTTTCCTATGAGGCACAGGGTGAAGACTGATTTCCATATAGCTGTGTCTGAACTGGGGTGGGAAAGTGAGGTAAAGAATGATGATGGATTCAACCCAGATCTGTGAAGGGGGTGAGTGTTTGAAAAGTTTCAGCACTCTGTCCATCATCTCCTTGTGTTTGCTTTGTTCGCCCTAAGTTGGCAGGGTATGCCCAGACGTGGGTCCCTTGCTCACTTTGCCACTGGATTCAAGATAGCCTGGCTGATGAGGGGTGTTAGCCCGAAACCGGTCCCAGGATGCTTGTTTCCAGTCCAGGGAAGACATACCTTAGCACTTCGGGCTTGACAGTTCCTATGATGCACAAGGTGAAGACTGATTTCCATATAGCTGTGTCTGAACTGGGGTGGGAAATTGAGGTAAAGAATGATGATGGATTCAACCCAGATCTGTGACTGGGGGTCAGTGTTTGAAAAGTTTAATCACTCTGTCCATCATCTCCTTGTGTTTGGTTTGTTCGCCCTAAGTTGGCAGGGTATCCCCAGACATGGGTCCTTGCTCACTTTGCCACTGGATTCAAGCTAGCCTGGCTGATGAGGGCTGCTAGCCAGAAACCAGTCGCAGGATGTTTGTTTTCGGTCCAGGGAAGACATAGCTTAGCAGTTCAGGCTGGACTGTTCCCATGAGGCACAGGGTGAAGACTGATTTGCATATAGCTGTGTCTAAACTGGGAGGCAAAGTGAGCTAAAGAATGACGAGGGATTCAACTCAGATCTGTGACTGGGGGTGAGTGTTTGTAAAGTTTCAGCAGACCGTCCATCATTTACTTGTGTTTGCTTTGTTCACCCTAAGTTGGCAGGGAATGCCCAGATGTGGGTCCCTTGCTCACTTTGCCACTGGATTCCAGCTAGCCCGACTGATGAGGGCTGTTAGCCCAAAACCGGTCCCAGGATGCTTGTTTCCTGTCCAGGGAAGACATAGCTTAGCAATTTAGGGTGGACTGTTCCCATGAGGCATAGGGTGAAGACTGATTTGCATATAGCTGTCTCTGAACTGGGGTGGCAACGTGAGCTAAAGAATGATGATTTATTCAACCGAGATCTGTGACTGGGGGTGAGTGCTTGAAAAGTTTCAGTCCTCCGGCCATCATCTCCTTGTTTTTGCTTTGTTCACCCTATGTTGGGAGGGTATGCTTGGACGTGGATCCCTGGCTCATTTTGCCACTGGATTCAAGCTAGCCTGGCTGATGAGGGCTGATAGACTGAAATCGGTCGCAGGTTGCTTGTTTCAGGTCCAGGGAAGACATAGCTTAGCAGTTCGGGCTGGACTGTTCCCATGAGGCACAGGGTCAAGACTGATTTGCATATAGTTGTGTCTGAACTGGGGTGGCAAAGTGAGCTAAAGAATGAGAAGGGATTCAACCCAGATCTGTGACTGGGGGTCAGTGTTTGAAAAGTTTCAGCTCTCCGTCCATCATCTTCTTGTGTTTGGTTTGTTTGCCCTAAGTTGGCAGGGTATGCCCAGACGTGGGTCCCTTGCTCACTTTGGCACTGGATTCAAGATAGCCTGGATGATGAGGGCTGTGAGCCCGAAACTGGTCCCAGGATGTTTGTTTCCGGTCCAGGGAAGACATAGTTTAGCAGTTTGGGCTGGACTGTTCCCATAAGGTACAGGGTGAAGACTGATTTGCATATAGGTGTGTCTGAACTGGGGTGGCAAAGTGAGCTAAAGAATGATGATGGATTCAACCCAGATCTGTGACTTGGGGTGAGTGTTTGAAAAGTTTCAGCACTCCATCCATCATCTTCTTGTGTTTGTTTTGTTCGCAGGGCATGCGCAGACGTGGTCCCTTGCTCACTTTGCCACTGGATTCAAGCTAGCCTGGCTGATGAAGGCTGTTAGCACGAAACCTGTCCAAGGGTGCTTGTTTCCATTCCAGGGAGACATAGTTTAGCAGTTCAGACTGGGCTGGTCCCATGAGGCACAGGGTCAAGACTGATTTGCACATAGCTATGTCTGAACTGGGGTGGCAAAATGAGCTAAAGAATGATGATGGATTCAACCCAGATCTGTGACTGGGGGTGAATGTTTGAAAAGTTTCAGCACTCCGTCCATCATCTTCTTGTGTTTGCTTTCTTTGCCCTAAGTTGGCAAGGTATGCCCAGACATGGGTCCCTTGCTCACTTTGCCACTGGATTCAAGCTAGCCTGGCTGATGTGGGCTGTTAGCCCTAAACAGGTCCCAGGATGCTTGTTTTTGGTCCAGGGAAGACATAGCTTAGCAGTTCGGGCTGGACTTTTCCCATGAGGAACAGGGTGAAGACTGATTTGCATATAGCTGTGTCTGAACTGGGGTGGCAAAGTGAGGTAAAGAAAGATGATAGATTCAACCCAGATCTGTGACTGGGGGTGAGTGTTTGAAAAGTTTCAGCACTCTGTTCATCATCTCTTTGTGTTTGCTTTGTTCACCCTAAGTTGGCAGGGTATACCCAGATGTGGGTCCCTTGCTCACTTTGCTACTGGATTCAAGCTAGCCTGGCTGATGAGGGCTGGTAGCCCGAAACCGGTCCCAGGATTCTTGATTCCGGTCCAGGGAAGACATAGCTTAGCAGTTCAGGCTGGACTGTTCCCATGAGGCACAGGGTGAAGACTGATTTGCATATAGCTGTGTCTGAACTGGGGTGGCAAAGTGAGCTAAAGAATGACGAGGGATTCAACTCAGATCTGTGACTGGGGGTGAGTGTTTGAAAAGTTTTAGCACTCCGTCCATCATCTCCTTGTGTTTGCTTTGTTCGCCCTAATAAGCAGGGTTTCCCCAGACGTGGGTCCTTGCTCACTTTGCCACTGGATTCAAGCTAGCCTGGCGGATGAGGGCTGTTTCCCCTAAACCGGTCTCAGGATGCTTGTTTCTGGTCCAGGGAAGATATAGCTTAGCAGTTCGGGCTGGACTGTTACCATGAGGCACAGGGTCAAGACTGATTTGCATATAGCTGTGTCTAAACTGGGAGGCAAAGTGTGCTAAAGCATGACGATGGATTTAACTCAGATCTGTGACTAGGGGTGAGTGTTTGAAAAGTTTCAGCACTCCATCCATCATCTTCTTGTGTTTGCTTTGTTCGCTCCTAAGTTGGCAGGGTATGCCCAGACGTGGGTCCCTTGCTCACTTTGCCACTGGATTCAAGCTAGCCTGGCTGATGAAGGCTGTTAGCACGAAACCTGTCCAAGGGTGCTTGTTTCCAGTCCAGGGAAGACATAGTTTAGTAGTTCAGACTGTGCTGGTCCCATGAGGCACAGGGTCAAGACTGATTTGCACATAGCTATGTCTGAACTGGGGTGGCAAAGTGAGCTAAAGAATGATGATGGATTCAACCCAGATCTGTGACTGGGGGTGAATGTTTGAAAAGTTTCAGCACTCCGTCCATCATATTCTTGTGTTTGCTTTCTTTGCCCTAAGTTGGCAAGGTATACCCAGACATGGGTCCCTTTCTCACTTTGCCACTGGATTCAAGCTAGCCTGGCTGATGTGGGCTGTTTGCCCTAAACAGGTCCGTGGATGCTTGTTTTTGGTCCAGGGAAGACATAGCTTAGCAGTTCGGGCTGGACTGTTCCCATGAGGAACAGGGTGAAGACTGATTTGCATATAGCTGTGTCTGAACTGGGGTGGCAAAGTGAGGTAAAGAAAGATGATAGATTCAACCCAGATCTGTGACTGGGGGTGAGTGTTTGAAAAGTTTCAGCACTCTGTTCATCATCTCTTTGTGTTTGCTTTGTTCACCCTAAGTTGGCAGGGTATACCCAGATGTGGGTCCCTTGCTCACTTTGCCACTGGATTCAAGCTAGCCTGGCTGATGAGGGCTGGTAGCCCGAAACCGGTCCCAGGATTCTTGATTCCGGTCCAGGGAAGACATAGCTTAGCAGTTCAGGCTGGACTGTTCCCATGAGGCACAGGGTGAAGACTGATTTGCATATAGCTGTGTCTGAACTGGGGTGGCAAAGTGAGCTAAAGAATGACGAGGGATTCAACTCAGATCTGTGACTGGGGGTGAGTGTTTGAAAAGTTTTAGCACTCCGTCCATCATCTCCTTGTGTTTGCTTTGTTCGTCATAAGTTGGCAGGGTATGCCCAGACTTGGGTCCCTTGCTCACTTTGCCACTGGATTCAAGATAGCCTGGCTGATGAGGGGTGTTAGCCCGAAACCGGTCCCAGGATGCTTGTTTCCGGTCCAGGGAAGACATACCTTAGAAGTTCGGGCTAGAAAGTTCCTATGAGGCACAAGATGAAGACTGATTTCCATATAGCTGTGTCTGAACTGGGGAGGGAAAGTTAGGTAAAGAATGATGATGGATTCAACCCAGATCTGTGACTGGGGGTGAGTGATTGAAAAGTTTCAGCACTCCGTCCATCATCTCCTTGTGGTTGCTTTGTTCGCCCTAAGTCGGCAGGGTATGACCAGACGTGGGTCCCTAACTCACTTTACCAATGGATTCAAACTAGCCTGGCTGATGAGGGCTGTTAGCCAGAAACCAGTCCCAGGAAGCTTGTTTTCGGTCCAGAGAAGAAGACATAGCTTAGCAGTTTGAGCTGGGCTGTTCCCATGAGGCACAGGGTCAAGACTTATTTGCATATAGCTGTGTCTGAACTGGGGTGGCAAAGTGAGCTAAAGAATGACAAGGGATTCAACCCAGATCTGTGAGGGGGGGTCAGTGTTTGAAAAGTTTCAGCACTCTGTCCATCATCTCCTTGTGTTTGGTTTGTTCGCCCTAATTGGCAGGGTATCCCCAGACGTGGGTCCTTGCTCACTTTGCCACTGGATTCAAGCTAGCCTGGCGGATGAGGGCTGTTTCCCCTAAACCGGTCTCAGGATGCTTGTTTCTGGTCCAGGGAAGATATAGCTTAGCAGTTCGGGCTGGACTGTTACCATGAGGCACAGGGTCAAGACTGATTTGCATATAGCTGTGTCTAAACTGGGAGGCAAAGTGTGCTGAAGCATGACGATGGATTCAACTCAGATCTGTGACTAGGGGTGAGTGTTTGAAAAGTTTCAGCAGACCGTCCATCATCTACTTATGTTTGATTTGTTCGCCCTAAGTTGGCAGTGTATGCCCAGACGTGGGTCACTTGCTCACTTTGCCACTGGATTCAAGCTGGCCTGGCTAATGAGGGCTGTTAGCCCGAAACAGGTCCCAAGATGTTTATTTCCGGTCCAGGTAAGACATAGCTTAGCAGTTCTGGCTGGACTGTTCCCATGAGGCACAGGGTGAAGACTGATTTGCACATAGCTGTGTCTGAACTGGGGTGGCAAGGTGAGCTAAACAATGATGATGGATTCAACCCAAATTTGTGATGGGGGTGAGTGTTTGAAAAGTTTCAGCACTCCATCCATCATCTCCTTGTGTTTGCTTTGTTCGCCATAAATTGGCAGTGTATGCCCAGACTTGGGTCCCTTGCTCACTTTGCCACTGGATTCAAGCTAGCCTGGCAGATGAGGGCAGTTAGCCCGAAACCAGTCCCAGGATGCTTGTTTCCGGTCCAGGGAAGACATACCTTAGCACTTTGGGCTGGACTGTTCCCATTATTCACAGGGTGAAGACTGATTTGCATATAGCTGTCTTTGAACTAGGGTGGGAAAGTGAGCTAAAGAATGATGATGGATTGAACCCAGATCTGTGACTGGGGGTGAGTGTTTGAAAAGTTTCAGCACTCCGTCCATCATCTCCTTGTGTTTGCTTTGTTCACCCTAATTTTGCATTGTATGTCCAGACGTGGGTCCCTAACTCACTTTGCCACTGAATTCAAGCTATCCTGGCTGATGAGGGCTGTTAACCAGAAATCGGTCCCAGGATGCCTGTTTTCGGTCCAGAGAAGACATAGCTTAGCAGTTCAGGCTGGACTGTTCACATGAGGCACACGGTCAAGACTGATTTGCACATAGCTGTGTCTGAACTGGGGTGACAAAGTGAGCTAAAGAATGACGAGGGATTCAACTCAGATCAGTGACTGGGGGTGAGTGTTTGAAAAGTTTCAGTACTCCATCCATCATCTACTTGTGATTGCTTTGTTTGCCCTAAGTTGGCAGGGTATGCCCAGAAGTGGGTCCCTTGCTCACTTTGCCACTGGATTCAAGCTAGCCTGGCTGATAAGGGCTGTAATCCCTAAACCAGTCCCAGTATCTTGTTTGTGGTCCAGGGAAGAAATAGGTTAGCATTTCGGGCTGGACTCTTCCCATGAGGAACAGGGTGAAGACTCATTTCCATATAGCTGTGTCTGAACTGGGGTGGGAAAATGAGGTAAAGAATGATGATGGATTCAACCCAAATCTGTGACTGGGTGTCAGCGTTTGAAAAGTTTCAGCACACCGTCCATCAACTCCTTGTGTTTGCTTTGTTCGCCCTAAGTTGGCAGGGTATGCCCACACGTGTGTCCCTAACTCACTTTGCCACTGGATTCAAGCTAGCCTGGCTGCTGAGGGCTGCTAGCCAGAAACCAGTCGCAGGATGTTTGTTTTCAGTCCAGGGAAGACATAGCTTAGCAGTTCAGGCTGGACTGTTCCCATGAGGCACAGGGTGAAGACTGATTTGCATATAGCTGTGTCTAAACTGGGAGGCAAAGTGAGCTAAAGAATGACGAGGGATTCAACTCAGATCTGTGACTGGGGGTGAGTGTTTGTAAAGTTTCAGCAGACCGTCCATCATTTACTTGTGTTTGCTTTGTTCACTCTAAGTTGACAGGGTATGCCCAGATGTGGGTCCCTTACTCACTTTGCCACTGGATTCCAGCTAGCCTGGCTGATGAGGGCTGATAGACTGAAATCGGTCGCAGGTTGCTTGTTTCAGGTCCAGGGAAGACATAGCTTAGCAGTTCGGGCTGGACTGTTCCCATGAGGCACAGAGTCAAGACTGATTTGCATATAGTTGTGTCTGAACTGGGGTGGCAAAGTGAAGTAAAGAATGAGAAGGGATTCAACCCAGATCTGTGACTGGCGGTCAGTGTTTGAAAAGTTTCAGCACTCCGTCCATCATCTTCTTGTGTTTGGTTTGTTTGCCCTAAGTTGGCAGGGTATGCCCAGACGTGGGTCCCTTGCTCACTTTGGCACTGGATTCAAGATAGCCTGGATGATGAGGGCTGTGAGCCCGAAACCGGTCCCAGGATGTTTGTTTCCAGTCCAGGGAAGACATAGCTTAGCAGTTTGGGCTGGACTGTTCCCATAAGGTACAGGGTGAAGACTGATTTGCATATAGCTGTGTCTGAACTGGGGTGGCAAAGTGAGCTAAAGAATGATGATGGATTCAACCCAGATCTGTGACTTGGGGTGAGTGTTTGAAAAGTTTCAGCACTCCATCCATCATCTTCTTGTGTTTGTTTTGTTCGCAGGGCATGCGCAGACGTGGTCCCTTGCTCACTTTGCCACTGGATTCAAGCTAGCCTGGCTGATGAAGGCTGTTAGCACGAAACCTGTCCAAGGGTGCTTGTTTCCATTCCAGGGAAGACATAGTTTAGCAGTTCAGACTGGGCTGGTCCCATGAGGCACAGGGTCAAGACTGATTTGCACATAGCTATGTCTGAACTGGGGTGGCAAAGTGAGCTAAAGAATGATGATGGATTCAACCCAGATCTGTGACTGGGGGTGAATGTTTGAAAAGTTTCAGCACTCCGTCCATCATCTCTTTGTGTTTGCTTTGTTCACCCTAAGTTGGCAGGGTATGCCCAGACGTGGGTCCCTTGCTCACTTTGCCACTGGATTCAAGCTAGCCTGGCTGATGTGGGCTGTTTGCCCTAAACAGGTCCCAGGATGCTTGTTTTTGGTCCAGGGAAGACATAGCTTAGCAGTTCGGGCTGGAATTTTCCCATGAGGAACAGGGTGAAGACTGATTTGCATATAGCTGTGTCTGAACTGGGGTGGCAAAGTGAGGTAAAGAAAGATGATAGATTCAACCCAGATCTGTGACTGGGGGTGAGTGTTTGAAAAGTTTCAGCACTCCGTCCATCATCTCCTTGTGTTTGCTTTGTTCGTCGTAAGTTGGCAGGGTATGCCCAGACGTGGGTCCCTTGCTCACTTTGCCACTGGATTCAAGATAGCCTGGCTGATGAGGGGTGTTAGCCCAAAACCGGTCCCAGGATGCTTGTTTCCGGTCCAGGGAAGACATACCTTAGAAGTTCAAGCTAGAAAGTTCCTATGAGGCACAAGATGAAGACTGATTTCCATATAGCTGTGTCTGAACTGGGGAGGGAAAGTGAGGTAAAGAATGATGATGGATTCAACCCAGATCTGTGACTGGGGGTGAGTGATTGAAAAGTTTCAGCACTCCGTCCATCATCTCCTTGTGTTTGCTTTGTTCACCCTAAGTTGGCAGGGTATGACCAGACGTGGGTCCCTTACTCACTTTACCAATGGATTCAAACTAGCCTGGCTGATGAGGGCTGTTAGCCAGAAACCAGTCCCAGGAAGCTTGTTTTCAGTCCAGGGAAGACATAGCTTAGCAGTTTGAGCTGGACTGTTCCCATGAGGCACAGGGTCAAGACTTATTTGCATATAGCTGTGTCTGAACTGGGGTGGCAAAGTGAGCTAAAGAATGACAAGGGATTCAACCCAGATCTGTGAGGGGGGGTCAGTGTTTGAAAAGTTTCAGCACTCTGTCCATCATCTCCTTGTGTTTGGTTTGTTCGCCCTAATTGGCAGGGTATCCCCAGACGTGGGTCCTTGCTCACTTTGCCACTGGATTCAAGGTAGGCTGGCGGATGAGGGCTGTTTCCCCTAAACCGGTCTCAGGATGCTTGTTTCTGGTCCAGGGAAGATATAGCTTAGCAGTTCGGGCTGGACTGTTACCATGAGGCACAGGGTCAAGACTGATTTGCATATAGCTGTGTCTAAACTGGGAGGCAAAGTGTGCTAAAGCATGACGATGGATTCAACTCAAATCTGTGTCTAGGGGTGAGTGTTTGAAAAGTTTCAGCAGACCGTCCATCATCTACTTGTGTTTGATTTGTTCGCCCTAAGTTGGCAGTGTATGCCCAGACGTGGGTCACTTGCTCACTTTGCCACTGGATTCAAGCTGGCCTGGCTAATGAGGGCTGTTAGCCCGAAACAGGTCCCAAGATGTTTATTTCCGGTCCAGGTAAGACATAGCTTAGCAGTTCTGGCTGGACTGTTCCCATGAGGCACAGGGTGAAGACTGATTTGCACATAGCTGTGTCTGAACTGGGGTGGCAAGGTGAGCTAAACAATGATGATGGATTCAACCCAAATTTGTGATGGGGGTGAGTGTTTGAAAAGTTTCAGCACTCCGTCCATCATCTCCTTGTGTTTGCTTTCTTCGCCCGAAGTTGGCAGGGTATGCCCAGACATGGGTCCCTTGCTCACTTTGCCACTGGATTCAAGCTAGCCTGGCTGATGAGGGCTGTTAGCCCTAAACACGTCCCAGGATACTTGTTTGTGGTCCAGGGAAGACATAGCTTAGCAGTTCGGGCTGGACTGTTCCCATGAGGAACAGGGTGAAAACTGATTTGCATATAGCTGTGTCTGAACTGGGGTGGCAAAGTGAGGTAAAGAAAGATGATAGATTCAACCCAGATCTGTGACTGGGGGTGAGTGTTTGAAAAGTTTCAGCACTCTCTTCATCATCTACTTGTGTTTGCTTTGTTCGCCCTAAGTTGGCAGGGTATACCCAGACGTGGATCCCTTGCTCACTTTGCCACTGGATTCAAGCTTGCCTAGCTGATGAGGTCTGTGAGCCCCAAACCGGTCCCAGGATCCTTGTTTTCGGTCCAGGGAAGACATAGCTTAGCAGTTTGGGCTGGACTGTTCCCATAAGGTACAGGATGAAGAATGATTTGCATATAGCTGTGTCTGAACTGGGGTGGCAAAGTGAGCTAAAGAATGATGATGGATTCAACCCAGATCTGTGACTTAGGGTGAGTGTTTGAAAAGTTTCAGCACTCCATCCATAATCTTCTTGTGTTTGCTTTGTTCGCCCTAATTTGACAGGGCATGCCCAGACGTGGGTCCCTTGCTCACTTTGCCACTGGATTCAAGCTAGCCTGGCTGATGAGGGCTGTTAGCCCGAATCCTGTCCCAGGATGCTTGTTTCCAGTCCAGGGAAGACATAGCTTAGCAGTTCGGGCTGGGCTGGTCACATGAGGCACAGGGTCAAGACTGATTTGCACATAGCTGTGTCTGAACTGGGGTGGCAAAGTGAGCTAAAGAATGATGATGAATTCAACCCAGATCTGTGACTGGGGGTGAATGTTTGAAAAGTTTCAGCACTCCGTCCATCATCTCCTTGTGTTTGCTTTCTTCGCCCTAAGTTGGCAGGGTATGCCCAGACATGGGTCCCTTGCTCACTTTGCCACTGGATTCAAGCTAGCCTGGCTGATGAGGGCTGTTAGCCCTAAACACGTCCCAGGATACTTGTTTGTGGTCCAGAGAAGACATAGCTTAGCAGTTCGGGCTGGACTGTTCCCATGAGGAACAGGGTGAAAACTGATTTGCATATTGCTGTGTCTGAACTTGTGTCGGCAAAGTGAGGTAAAGAAAGATGATAGATTCAACCCAGATCTGTGACTGGGGGTGAGTGTTTGAAAAGTTTCAGCACTCTGTTCATCATCTCTTTGTGTTTGCTTTGTTCGCCCTAAGTTGGCAGGGTATACCCAGATGTGGATCCCTTGCTCACTTTGCAACTGGATTCAAGCTAGCCTGGCTGTTGAGGGCTGGTAGCCCGAAACCTGTCCCAGGATGCTTGTTTCCGGTCGAAGGAAGACATAGCTTAGCAGTACAGGCTGGACTGTTCCCATGAGGCACAGGGTCAAGACTGATTTGCATATAGCTGTGTCTGAACTGGGGTGTCAAAGTGAGCTAAAGAATGATGATGGATTCAACCCAGATCTGTGACGGGGTGAGTGTTTGAAAAGTTTCAGCACTTCCTCCATCATCCACTTGTGTTTGCTTTGTTCGTCCTAAGTTGTCAGGGCATGCCCAGACGTGGGTCCCTTGCTCACTTTGCCACTGGATTCAAGCTAGCCTAGCTGATGAGGGCTGTGAGCCCAAAACCGGTTCCAGGAATCTCGTTTCCGGTCCAGGGAAGACATAGCTTAGCAGTTTGGGCAGGACTGTTCCCATGAGGTACAGGGTGAAGAATGATTTGCATATAGCTGTGACTGAACTGGGGTGGCAAAGTGAGGTAAAGAAAGATGATAGATTCAACCCAGATCTGTGACTGGGGGTGAATGTTTGAAAAGTTTCAGCACTCTGTTCATCATCTCTTTGTGTTTGCTTTGTTCGCCCTAAGTTGGCAGGGTATACCCATATGTGGATCCCTTGCTCACTTTGCAACTGGATTCAAGCTAGCCTGGCTGTTGAGGGCTGGTAGCCCGAAACCGGTCCCAGGATGCTTGTTTCCGGTCGAAGGAAGACATAGCTGAGCAGTACAGGCTGGACTGTTCCCATGAGGCACAGGGTCAAGACTGATTTGCATATAGCTGTGTCTGAACTGGGGTGGCAAAGTGAGCTCAAGAATGATGATGGATTCAAACCAGATCGGTGACTGGGGGTGAGTGTTTGAAAAGTTTCAGTACTCTGCACATCATTTTGAGTTTGCTTTGTTCGCCCTAAGTTGGCAGGGTATGCCCAGACGTGGGTCCCTAACTCACTTTGCCACTGTATTCAAGTTTGCCTGGCTGATGAGGCTGTTAGCCATAAACCAGTCGCAGAATGCTTGTTTTCGGATAAAGCGAAGACATAGCTTAGCAGTTTGGGCTGGAATCTTCCCATGAGGCACAGGGTGAAAACTGATTTGCATACAGCTGTGTCTAAACTGGGAGGCAAAGTGAGCTAAAGAATGACGAGGGATTCAACTCAGATCTGTGACTGGGGGTGAGTGTTTGAAAAGTTTCAGAAGACCGTCCATCATCTACTTGTGTTTGCTTTGTTCGCCCTAAGTTGGCAGGGTATGCCCAGATGTGGGTCACTTGCTCACTTTGCCACAGGATTCAAGCTAGCATGGCTAATGAGGGCTGTTAGCCCGAAACAGGTCCCAGGATGTTTATTTCCGGCCCAGGGAAGACATAGCTTAGCAGTTCTGGCTGGATTGTTCCCATGAGGCACAGGGTGAAGACTGATTTGCATATAGCTGTGTCTGAACTGGGGTGGCAAGTTGAGCTAAAGAATGATGATGGATTCAACCCATATCTGTGATGGGGTGAGTGTTTGAAAAGTTTCAGCACTCCGTCCATCATCTCCTTGTGTTTGCTTTGTTCGCCATAAGTTGGCAGGGTATGCCCAGACATGGGTTCCTTGCTCACTTTGCCACTGGATTCAAACTAGCCTGGTTGATGAGGGGTGTGAGCCCGAAACCGGTCCCAGAATGCTTGTTTCCGATCCAGGGAAGAAATAGCTTAGCAGTGCTGGCTGGACTGTTCCCATGAGGCACAGGGTGAAGACTGATTTCCATATAGCTGTGTCTGAACTGGGGTGGGAAAGTGAGGTAAAGAATTATGATGGATTCAACACAGATCTGTGACTTGGGGTCAGTGTTTGAAAAGTTTCAGCACTCCGTCCATCATCTCCTTGTGTTTGCTTTGTTCACCCTAAGTTGGCAGGGTATGCCCAGATGTGGGTCCCTTGCTCACTTTGCCACTGGATTCCAGCTAGTCTGGCTGATGAGGGCTGTTAGCCCAAAACCGGTCCCAGGATGCTTGTTTCCGGTCAAGGGAAGACATTGCTTAGCAATTTGGGGTGGACTTTTCCCATGAGGCACAGGGTGAAGACTGATTTGCAAATAGCTGTATCTGAACTGGGGTGGCAACGTGAGCTAAAGAATGATGATTTATTCACCCCAGATCTGTGACTGGGGGTGAGTGCTTGAAAAATTTCAGCCCTCCGTCCATCATCTCCTTGTTTTTGCTTTGTTCACCCTTAGTTGACAGGGTATGCTCAGACGTGGATCCCTGGATCACTTTGCCATGGGATTCAAGGTAGCCTGGCTGATGAGGGCTGTTAGCCCGATACCAGTCCCAGGATGCTTGTTTCCGGTCCAGGAAAGACATAGCTTAGCAGTTTGGGCTGGACTTTTCCTATGAGGCACACTGTGAAGACTGATTTGCATATAGCTATGTCTGAACTGGGGTGGCAAAGTGAGCTAAAGAATGACGAGGGATTCAACTCAGATCTGTGACTGGGGGTGAGTGGTTGTAAAGTTTCAGCACTCCATCCATCATCTACTTGTGTTTGCTTTGTTCGCCCTAAGTTGGCAGGGTATGACCAGATGTGGGTCCCTTGCTCACTTTGCCACTGGATTGAAGCTAACCTGGCTGATGAGGGCTGTTAGCCCGAAACCGGTCCCAGGATGTTTGTTTCCGGTCCAGGGAAGACATAGCTTAGCAGTTCGGTCTGGACTGTTCCCATGAGGCACAGGGTCAAGACTGATTTGCATATAGCTGTGTCTGAACTGGGGTGGCAAAGTGTCAGGGCTGTCTGGCCCAAGGTAAAGAATAAAACTTTAGTTAGGATCAGAGCCCTAGAAACTAATAAATTAGGGAAGAAGCGCTGCACCTTGAGGCCACTAAAAGATCGAGCTGAACCTAAGATGGCCGCCGGCATTGAAACAATAGAGCAGCAGGTTGGCGCTGTAGTGTTTCACCACAATCAGGATGATCCAGGTGTTGAATCGTTGCCGCGGTGCACTTCACCGGGATTCTGAGGAGAAGAGGTAGTTTAGCTTGCATCGCGAAGTTTTAGTCAGGAGTGGATTCAACTTCGACGCTTTTCACTGAGTTTCGTTCTGAGTACAGGCCTGAGGAGAGAAGAAACTAAGTAAGACTGTTCAAATATATTGGGAGTCTAACGGCTCAATTGTCAAGAGTTTTTGGGTTCCAGTATAGACTTAATTTTTTGGAACTAAAGCAAAAAAACAACTACTAGAATAAACAAGTGGTACCGCTTCAAGATAACAAGTACAGTAAAGGTGCAGTGACAATTTACTAGAAGTAAAATTACGAGAGACTAGTTTTCAAGAACTAATTAGCCGCTTCAAAGAGTTAGCATGGAGGCAAGAGAGTTAGAATACAATCCCTACGCACTCTCACCTTTTATCAAAAAGACCTACGGGTGTAGGTTCAGACATACATATTAGCCAGTAGAGAATAAACAACAGGATAGAGAGAGAGAAAACAAATAACTATGAGAGTCGTCATACTAGAAGACAGAATAAGGAAGGAATAGAAGATACTTACCGACCCAGAATCCAGTATTGGCGCTCTACGGAGATTAGTGGGTGAGAAAACTGCAATAAAGAAAAGAATTAAACAAAAATATTTAGTATAGAAGGAAAGTAATAAATATATCAAATTATTAGTTGCAGCACCACAGAAGATTACACACAAGACTACATAAGAAGAATAGAAGAGAAGCATT
Source organism: Triturus cristatus (assembly GCF_964204655.1). Classification (NCBI taxonomy): domain Eukaryota; kingdom Metazoa; phylum Chordata; class Amphibia; order Caudata; family Salamandridae; genus Triturus; species Triturus cristatus. The sequence goes on along the minus strand of NC_140579.1, from coordinate 800,984,048 downwards.
GGTCACTCGTAACAGGGTAGGTGCTTAGGGAAGGGACCGACTATACATAGCACAAGAGGGTATGAGAGACAGGAAGATACTAACATCAAGAAATTGTATGTGTTCTATTTCTTAGCTCAACAACGCCTGTAGCCCGCCAGAAAAATAGAAGAAGATTTTCGGGCGCAAACTAGACGAAAGAAGAAGACGTAGAGTGACTGTCTCTTCTCTGTCCCATCCCCTTTCCCCCCCTAGATTCCCTTGGTGTTTCGCTTAGTTATCAAAAAGCGAGCGCTGGGAAAGCTGGGAGAGGCATTGGGAAAAAGCGACATTCTGCTCCTGTGTGTTTTGGGAAGAGCTCTAGATTCTGACAGAGTGAAGTGCCCACATTTTTTAAAATTCACACCTGAGCAGAATGGCGGAAGGTTTGGATTTTAAGAAGTTAGGAGAAATTCTGCAAGGAATCCAAAGGGAGTTGATTTCAGTTAGAGAGGAGAATAGAGAGCTGAAAAAAGAAACTACAGATTTAACCTTGAAGATGGGTAGTCTAGTGTCTGGCCCAAATTATAAATATTCGGCATTTTCAGAAGGGAGTTCAGGAGATACACCAGTTTCTCAATCTAAGGTTACCACACAAGTAATTCACTCTTTGTCCCCGGTAATTCCCTTGGCTCCCCCTGAACGTTTCAGTGGAGATCCCCAAAAGGCCCAAGTGTTTCTGACACAATGCACATTACATTTTATGTGTCGTCCTGCACTTTTCCCCGATGCGCAGTCTCGAGTGGCGTTCATCCTGTCTTACTTGAGTGGGGATGCGGCATCGTGGTCCATGCCCTTGGTCACCAGCAATTCTACGATATTATATGATTTGGAAGAATTTAAAAAATAATTTCTTCAGATCTTTGACAGGAGAAGAGTTTCGCAAGCAACGGACAATGAGTTATTAGAAACTAAACAGGGCAATCGAGAACTAGTAGCCTACTTGGCCCAGTTTAATAAACTGGTTGTGGAGACAGAATGGCCGGAGAATAAAAGAGCCGCTGTGTTTTATCGAGGGTTAAAGGACGAACTAAAGGATGCACTGGCACAAGTGCCAAACCGACCCACAGAGATATCGGCATTAATAGATCTAGTCTTAGAAATCGACTTCCGTCAAATTGAGAGGAGAGGAAGCGAGAATATCGTCCCGGTGTGGCGAGATTTGATCGAATAAGGTCTGAAGGCAGCAAGGAGAATGATGCGACCCGTGGAGTAGAACCTATGCAAATTGGAACGATTCGTGGGACGCTTTCAAAAGAGGAGAAAGAAAAACGGAGAGCGAACAAACAATGCTTATATTGTTGTGGAACTGGTCATTAGGTCCGAGATTGTCCCAAGAAACCAAGACAGAAGACGTCGGAAAACGCATTGCACCACCAGTAAGAGGAGCTGGACTGGTGGTTGCTGATGTCAAGACAGCTCCAAAGGCGCATACCTTGGCGAATACCCTGCAGTCGGCTGCTCCGCATTTGGTGGTGATGATGACATTACGATACGGAGAAAGGATATTAGAAAAGGTCACCGTCATGATAGACTCCGGAGCTACGGGTAATTTTTGTGATTTAAGGTTTGCAGAGAAAATCGAATTGAAGTCTATTATGAAAGAAAAGAGTGAGGCGGTTCGAGCCGTCGATGGAACACATCTTTCATCTGGACCCATAATAAGCCATACAGAACTGGTGGAGATGGAATCCGAAGAAGGACATCGAGAAATCCTACAATTCAATTTAATAGATGCCCCGCAGTTCCAATTGATTTTGGGACTTCCATGGCTCACGGAGCACAATCCTACCATCGATTGGGAAGCTCGTACAGTGACATTGAACTCCAATTATTGTAAGGAAAATTGTTATCAGGAATGTTTTAAAGATCGAAAGAAAACGCCGGCAGTTCACTTAAGTGAAAAAGAATCTACGATTTGTGTGATAAATACAACAGAGCTGCCAGAAGAATATCAGGAGTTTCAGGATGTTTTCAGTGAAGTCGGAGCAGAGAGGCTTCCTCCGCATCGCAATTTTGATTGTAAAATCGATTTGGAACCTGGATCCAATCTTCCCTGTAGCAGAATATATGCCTTGACTGAGCGAGAAGACAAACACCTGAAAGAGTACATACGAAGGTATCTTGAGAATGGATTTATAAGACCATCGCAATCTCCGGTCTCCTCTCCACTATTTTTCATTCCGTGAAGAATGGAGATTTGAGAACCTGTATAGACTACAGAGCGATAAATCGGATTACAGTGAAAAATCGTTATCCTTTGCCTTTAATTTCCGTATTAATGGATCAGGTGAAGGAAGCTAAAGTTTATACTAAATTGGATCTGCGAGGGGCGTACCACCTAGTCCGAATTCGGGAAGGAGATGAATGGAAGACGGCATTCAGAACCAAGCATGGGCTTTTTGAATATCAGGTCATGCCATATGGCTTATGCAATGCTCCTGCTGCTTTTCAACATTTCATCAACGATGTGTTGAAGGAATTCATTGATCGGAATGTAATCGTGTACATAGATGATATTCTCATTTATTCGAACACCGTGGAGGAACATGAAGAACATGTAAAGAAGGTTCTGCAGAAATTACGAGAGAATAGTATATTTGTGAAACTAGAGAAATGTGCAATTGGCATTTCCGCTGTGGAGTTTCTGGGATTTGTGCTTGCCCCGAGCGGAGTAACAATGGATGAAAACAAGATCAAGGCAGTGTTGGAATGGAAGTCTCCTAGCTCGGTGAAGGAAATCCAAAGTTTCATCGGATTTGCGAATTTCTATAGGAGGTTTATTCAAAACTTTTCTCAGAAGTTGATCCCAATGACAAGATTACTTAAGAAAGGGGTCAAATTCGAGTGGACAACGGAAGCAGAAGAATCTTTTCATCAACTAAAGAAAGACTTCACCACAGCACCCATATTACAGCACCCTGATCCATCTGAGCCATTTTTTGTGGAAACAGACGCCTCCAATTGGGCCTTAGGAGGAGTATTATCCCAAAGGCACAAGGTCACAGGACAGTTGCACCCAGTGGCTTATCGCTCTAGGAAGTTAACGGCTGCCGAAGTCAACTACACAATTATGGAGAAAGAGTTGTTAGCCATTAAGGATGCATTCAAGGAATGGAGACACTACTTAATGGGGGCAAGGCACAAGGTGACTGTCTATACTGATCACAGGAACCTGAAATTTTTTAAATCAGCCAGAACCTTGACTCCTAGGCAGTTACAATGGTCATTATATTTCGCTGATTATGACTTCGTGATTACCTATCGTCCAGGATCGCAGAATGGTAAAGCTGATGCTTTGTCCAGGCAAGGTACAGAAGGAGACTTAGAAGAGGTCGAGGTTCAGACTATTATACCTGCTGAGAAGGTGATTGGAGCAGTGTTGTGAGAGTCACCGGAAAGAAGAAATCAGTCTTCTATGTCCTTGGCTGAAATGGAAAATTGGGCCAAGGAAGACCCTGGGTGAGAAATTCGAGAAGGTCAGCCGTATCATCATGGAGCTCTTTATCTCCCCACGGCAGAAATGCAGCAAAAGGCTTTGAAGGAGAGTCATGATGACATATTGGCTGGACATAAGGGCATTACGAAGACAGAAGATCTAGTGAGACGACGTTTTTGGTGGCCGAGTTTCATTAAGGATGTGCGTCATTATGTCACCACATGTGAGATCTGCGCTAGGGGAAAATCAGAACGCCAAGCTCCGATGGGGTTATTGCAACCCCTGCCCACTCCACCTTACCCTTGGCACACCATAACCTTAGATTTAATAGTAGATTTACCATCCAGTCAAGGTTATGATACAATTCTGGTATGCGTCGATGCATTCACTAAAATGGCCCATTTTATACCGTTAAAGGGAGTTCCTACGGCAGAAACCTTGGCGCATACCTTTAGTCAGAATATAGTTCGAGCCCATGGTATACCCAAGGTTTTGATTTCAGATAGGGGTTCCCAATTTCTATCCCATTTTTGAAAGGCATTTACAAGAAAATTGAGTATAGATTCCAGGTACACCACTAGTTATCATCCTGAAACAGATGGTCAAACTGAGCGCACCAATCAGGAATTAGAGCAGTATCTAAGGTTGTGTTTGCTAGAACAGGAGGGAGATTGGCCAGATTATTTGTGGGCTGCTGAGTTTGCACACAACAAGGCAAAGAATGTGTCCACAGGTTATACTCCTTTTTATCTGAACACAGGTAGAGATCCCTGTCAATCCTTAGTCTTCCAGGAAGTAGACGTGCCAGCAGTAACAGATTTAGTCGAACACATGACACGAGTACATAGGTTAGCTACTGAAAATGTAACCAAAGCAAAAGAAAGTTACAAATTTTATGCAGATAAGAAAAGGAGGAAAGAACCAGATTTACAAGTCGGAGATAAGGTGTGGTTAAACACAAAAAATCTTAGACTTAAAGGAGTCAGAAAATTGCAGCCAAGATTTGCGTGTTCATCCCGTATTTCATGTCTCCTTATTAAAGAAGGTTTCCAAAGATCTACGAAGTAAAACCCCCCCTAAACCAATCCAAACAGAGAAGGGTGAGGAATTCGAAGTACAGCAAGTATTAGATGCTAAGATAAGAAAAGGACGTTTGTACTATTTGTTGGACTGGAAAAATTACGGTCCAGAGGAAAGATCTTGGGAAATAGCATCAAACATACATGCCCCTAGGCTAATTAAGGAATTTCATAGAAGATTCCCAAATAAGCCCAAGCAGGGAAGAAGCTCCTTGAGGAGGGGTACTGTCAGGGCTGTCTGGCCCAAGGTAAAGAATAAAACTTTAGTTAGGATCAGAGCCCTAGAAACTAATAAATTAGGGAAGAAGCGCTGCACCTTGAGGCCACTAAAAGATCGAGCTGAACCTAAGATGGCCGTCGGCATTGAAACAATAGAGCAGCAGGTTGGCGCTTTAGTGTTTCACCACAATCAGGATGATCCAGGTGTTGAATCGTTGCCGCGGTTCTGAGGAGAAGAGGTAGCTTAGCTTGCGTCGCGAAGTTTTATTCAGGAGTGGATTCAACTTCGACGCTTTTCACGGAGTTTCGTTCTGAGTACAGGCCTGAGGAGAGAAGAAACTAAGTAAGACTGTTCCAATATATTGGGAGTCTAACGGCTCAATTGTCAAGAGTTTTTGGGTTCCAGTATAGACTTAATTTTTTGGAACTAAAGCAAAAAAACAATTACTAGAATAAACAAGTGGTACCGCTTCAAGATAACAAGTACAGTAAAGGTGCAGTGACAATTTACTAGAAGTAAAATTACGAGAGACTAGTTTTCAAGAACTAATTAGCCGCTTCAAAGAGTTAGCATGGAGGCAAGAGAGTTAGAATACAATCCCTACGCACTCTCACCTTTTATCAAAAAGACTTACGGGTGTAGGTTCAGACATACATATTAGCCAGTAGAGAATAAACAACAGGATAGAGAGAGAGAAAACAAATAACTATGAGAGTCGTCATACTAGAAGACAGAATAAGGAAGGAATAGAAGATACTTACCGACCCAGAATCCAGTATTGGTGTTCTACGGAGATTAGTGGGTGAGAAAACTGCAATAAAGAAAAGAATTAAACAAAAAGTTGCAGCACCACAGAAGAATACACACAAGACTACATAAGAAGAATAGAAGAGAAGCATTGGTCACTCGTAACAGGGTAGGTGCTTAGGGAAGGTACCGACTATACATAGCACAAGACGGTATGAGAGACAGAAAGATACTAACATCAAGAAATTGTATGTGTTCTATTTCTTAGCTCAACAACGCCTGTAGTCCGCCAGAAAAATAGAAGAAGATTTACGGGCGCAAACTAGACGAAAGAAGAAGACGTAGAGTGACTGTCTCTTCTCTGTCCCATCCCCTTTCCCCCCCTAGATTTCCTTGGTGTTTCGCTTAGTTATCAAAAAGCGAGCACTGGGAAAGCTGGGAGAGGCATTGGGAAAAAGCGACATTCTGCTCCTGTGTGTTTTGGGAAGAGCTCTAGATTCTGACACAAAGTGAGCTAAAGAATGATGATGGATTCAACCCAGATCTGTGACGGGGTGAGTGTTTGAAAAGTTTCAGCCCTTCCTCCATCATCTAATTGTGTTCGCTTTGTTCACCCTAAGTTAACAGGGTATGTCCAGACTTGGGTCCCTAACCCATTTTGCCACTGGATTCAAGCTGGCCTGGCTGATGAGGGCTGTTAGCCAGAAACAAGTCCCAGGATGCTTGTTTTCGGTCCAGGGAAGACATAGTTTAGCAGTTCGGGCTGGACTGTTCCCATGAGGCACAGGGTCAAGACTGATTTGCATATAGCTGTGTCTGAACTGGGGTGGCAAAGTGAGCTAAAGAATGACGAGGGATTCAACCCCGATCTGTGACTTTGTGTCAGTGTTTGAAAAGTTTCAGCACTCCGTCCATCATCTCCTTGTGTTTGCTTTGTTCGCCCTAAGTTGGCAGGGTATGCCCAGACGTGGGTCCCTAACTCACTTTGCCACTGGATTCAAGCTAGCCTGGCTGATGAGGGCTGTTAGCCAGAAACTAGTCGCAGGATGCTTGTTTTCGGATAAAGGGAAGACATAGCTTAGCAGTTCGGGCTAAACTGTTCCCATGAGGCACAGGGTGAAGACTGATTTGCATATAGCTGTGTCTAAACTGGGAGGCAAAGTGAGCTAACGAATGACTAGGGACTCAACTCAGATCTGTGACTGGGGGTGAGTGTTTGAAACGTTTCAGCAGACCGTCCATCATCTACTTGTGTTTGCTTTGTTCGCCCTAAGTTGGCAGGGTATACCCAGATGTGGGTCACTTGCTCACTTTGCCACTGGATTCAAGCTAGCCAGGTTAATGAGGGCTGTTAGCCCGAAACAGGTCCCAGGATGTTTATTTCCTGTCCAGGGAAGACATAGCTTAGCAGTTCTGGCTGGACTGTTCCCATGAGGCACAGGGTGAAGGCTGATTTGCACATAGCTGTGTCTGAACTGGGGTGGCAAGGTGAGCTAAAGACTGATGATGGATTCATCCCTGATATGTGATGGGGTGAGTGTTTGAAAAGTTTCAGCACTCCGTCCATCACCTCCTTGTGTTTGCTTTGTTCGCCATAAGATGGCATGGTATGCCCAGACGTGGGTCCCTTGCTCATTTTGCCACTGGATTCAAGTTAGCCTGGCTGATGAGGGGTGTTAGCCCGGAACCGGTCCCAGGATGCTTGTTTCCGATCCAGGGAAGAAATAGCATAGCAGTGTGGGCTGGACTGTTCCCATGAGGCACAGGGTGAAGACTGATTTCCATATAGCTGTGTCTGAACTGGGGTGGGAAAGTGAGGTAATGAGTGATGATGGATTCAACCCAGATCTGTGACTTGGGGTGAGTGTTTGAAAAGTTTCAGCACTCCGTCCATCATCTCCTTGTGTTTGCTTTGTTCACCCTAAGTTGGCAGGGTATGCCAAGATGTGGGTCCCTTGCTCACTTTACCACTGGATTCCAGCTAGCCTGGCTGATGAGGGCTGTTAGCCCAAAACCGGTCCCTGGATGCTTGTTTCAGGTCCAGGGAAGACATAGTTTAGCAATATGGGGTGGACTGCTCCAATGAGGAACAGGATGAAGACTGATTTGCATATAGCTGTCTCTGAACTGGGGTGGCAACGTGAGCTAAAAAATGATGATTTATTCAACCCAGATCTGTGACTGGGGGTGAGTGCCTGAAAAGTTTCAGCCCTCTGTCCATCATCTCCTTATGTTTGCTTTGTTCACCCAAAGTTGGCAGGGTATGCTCAGACATGGATCCCTGGCTCACTTTGCCACTGGATTCAAGCTAGCCTGGCTGATGAGGGCTGATAGCCTGAAACCGGTCCCAGGTTGCTTGTTTCCGGTCCAGGGAAGACATAGCTTAGCAGTTCGGGCTGGACTGTTCCCATGAGGCACAGGGTCAAGACTGATTTGCATATAGTTGTGTCTGAACTGGGGTGGCAAACTGAGCTAAAGAATGATGATGAATTCAACACAGATCTGTGACGGGGGTGAGTGTTTGAAAAGTTTCAGCAGACTGTCCATCATCTCCTTGTGTTTGGTTTGTTTGTCCTAAGTTGGCAGGGTATGCCCAGACGTGGGTCCCTTGCTCACTTTGGCACTGGATTCAAGCTAGCCTGGCTGATGAGGGCTGTGAGCCCAAAACTGGTCCCAGGATTCTCGTTTCCGGTCCAGGGAAGACATAGCTTAGCAGTTTGGGCTGGACTGTTCCCAAGAGGTACAGGGTGAAGACTGATTTGCATATAGCTGTGTCTGAACTGGTGTGGCAAAGTGAGATAAAGAATGATGATGGATTCGACCTAGATCTGTGACTTAGGGTGAGTGTTTGAAAAGTTTCAGCACTCCATCCATCATCTTCTTGTGTTTGCTTTGTTCGCCCTAAGTTGGCAGGGTATGCCCAGACGTGGGTCCCTTGCTCACTTTGACACTGGATTCAAGCTAGCCTGGCTGATGAGGGCTGTTAGCCCGAAACCTGTCCCAGGATGCTTGTTTCCGGTCCAGGGAAGACATAGCTTAGCAGTTCGGGCTGGGCTGGTCCCATGAGGCAGAGGGTCAAGACTGATTTGCACATAGATGTGTCTGAGCTGGGGTGGCAAAGTGAGCTAAAGAATGATGATGGATTCAACCCAGATCTGTGACTGGGGTGAATGTTTGAAAAGTTTCAGTACTCCGTCCATCATCTCCTTGTGTTTGCTTTCTTCGCCCTAAGTTGGCAGGGTATGCCCAGACATGGGTCCCTTGCTCACTTTGCCACTGGATTCAAGCTAGCCTGGCTGTTGAGGGCTGTTAGCCCTAAACAGGTCCCAGGATACTTGTTTGTGGTCCAGGGAAGACATAGATTAGCAGTTCGGGCTGGACTGTTCCCATGAGGCACAGGGTGAAGACTGATTTGCATATAGCTGTGTCTGAACTGGGGTGGCAAAGTGAGCTCAAGAATGATGATGGATTCAACCCAGATCTGTGACTGGGGGTGAGTGTTTGAAAAGTTTTAGCACTCTGTACATCATCTTGTGTTTGATTTGTTCGCCCTAAGTTGGCAGGTTATGCCCAGACGTGGGTTCCTTGCTCACTTTGCCACTGGATTTAAGCTAGCCTGGCTGATGAGGGCTGTTAGCCCGAACCCGGTCCCAGGATGCTTGTTTCCGGTCCAGAGAAGACATTGCTTAGCAGTTCAGGCTGGACTGAACCCATGAGGCACAGCGTCAAGACTGATTTGCATATAGCTGTGTCTGAACTGGGGTGGCAAAGTGAGCTAAAGAATGATGATGGATTCAACCCAGATCTGTGAGTGGGGTGAGTTTTTGAAAAGTTTTAGCACTCCGTCCATCATCTCCTTGTGTTTGCTTTGTTCACCCTAAGTTGGCAGGGTATGCCCAGACGTGGGTCCCTAACTCACTTTGCCACTGGATTCAAGCTAGCCTGGCTGATGAGGGCTGTTAGCCAGAAACCAGTCCCAGGATGCTTGTTTTCGGTCCAGGGAAGACATAGCTTAGCAGTTCTGGCTGTGCTGGTCCCATGAGGCACAGGGTCAAGACTGATTTGCACATAGATGTGTCTGAACTGGGGTGGCAAAGTGAGCTAAAGAATGATGATGGATTCAACCCAGATCTGTGACTGGGGGTGAATGTTTGAAAAGTTTCAGCACTCCGTCCATCATCTCCTTGTGTTAGCTTTCTTCGTCCTAAGTTGGCAGGGTATGCCCAGACATGGGTCCCTTGCTCACTTTGCCACTGGATTCAAGCTAGCCTGGCTGTTGAGGGCTGTTAGCCCTAAACAGGTCCCAGGATACTTGTTTGTGGTCCAGGGAAGACATAGCTTAGCAGTTTGGGCTGGACTGTTCCCATGAGGCACAGGGTGAAGACTGATTTGCATATAGCTGTGTCTGAACTGGGGTGGCAAAGTGAGCTCAAGAATGATGACGGATTCCACCCAGATCTGTGACTGGGGGTGAGTGTTTGAAAAGTTTCAGCACTCTGTACATCATCTTGTGTTTGATTTGTTCGCCCTAAGTTTGCAGGTTATGCCCAGACGTGGGTTCCTTGCTCACTTTGCCACTGGATTTAAGCTAGCCTAGCTGATGAGGGCTGTTAGCCCGAACCCGGTCCCAGGATGCTTGTTTCCGGTCCAGAGAAGACATTGCTTAGCAGTTTAGGCTGTACTGTTCCCATGAGGCACAGGGTCAAGACTGATTTGCATATAGCTGTGTCTGAACTGGGGTGGCAAAGTGAGCTAAAGAATGATGATGGATTCAACCCAGATCTGTGAGTGGGGTGAGTTTTTGAAAAGTTTTAGCACTCCGTCCATCATCTCCTTGTGTTTGCTTTGTTCGCCCTAAGTTGGCAGGGTATGCCCAGACGTGGGTCCCTAACTCACTTTGCCACTGGATTCAAGCTAGCCTGGCCGATGAGGGATGTTAGCCAGAAATCGGTCCCAGGATGCTTGTTTTCAGTCCAGAGAAGACATAGCTTAGCAGTTCGGGCTGGACTGTTACCACGAGGCACAGGGTCAGGACTGATTTGCATATAGCTGCGTCTGAACTGGGGTGACAAAGTGAGCTAAAGAATGACGAGGGATTCAACTCAGATCTGTGACTGGGGGTGAGTGTTTGAAAAGGTTCAGCACTCCATCCATCATCTACTTGTGTTTGCTTTGTTTGCCCTAAGTTGGCAGGGTATGCCCAGACGTGGGTCCCTTGCTCACTTTACCCCTCGATTCAAGCTAGCCTGGCTGATGAGGGCTGTTAGCCTGAAACCGGTCGCAGGATGTTTGTTTCCGGTCAAGGGAAGACATAGCTTAGCAGTTCGGTCTGGATGGTTCCCATGAGGCACAGGGTCAAAACTGATTTGCATATAGCTGTGTCTGAACTGGGGTGGCAAAGTGATCTAAAGAATGACGAGGGATTCAACCCAGATCTGTGACTGGGGGGCAGTTTTTGAAAAGTTTCAGCACTCCGTCCATCATCTCCTTGTGTTTGGTTTGTTTGCCCTAAGTTGGCAGGGTATGCCCAGACGTGGGTCCCTTGCTCACTTTGGCACTGGATTCAAGCTAGCCTGGCTGATGAGGGCTGTGAGCCCGAAACCGGTCCCAGGATTCTCGTTTCTGGTCCAGGGATGTTATGGCTTAGCAGTATGGGCTGGACTGTTCCCATGAGGTACAGGGTGAAGACTGATTTGCATATAGTTGTGTCTGAACTGGGGTGGGAAAGGGAGCAAAAGAATGATGATGGATTCAACACAGATGTGTGACTTGGGGTGAGTGTTTGAAAAGTTTCAGCACTCCATCCATCATCTTCTTGTGTTTGCTTTGTTCGCCCTAAGTTGGCAGGGTATGCCCAGATGTGGGTCCCTTGCTCACTTTGCCACTGGATTCCAGCTAGCCTGGCTGATAAGGGCTGTTAGCCCGAAACCTGTCCCAGGATGCTTGTTTCCAGTCCAGGGAAGACATAGCTTAGCAATTTGGGGTGGACTGTTCCCATGAGGCACAGGGTGAAGACTGATTTGCATATGGCTGTATCTGAACTGGGGTGGCAAAGTGAGCCAAAGAATGATGATTTATTCAACCCAGATGTGTGACTGGGGGTGAGTGCTTGAAAAGTTTTAGCTCTCCGTCCATCATCTCCTTATTTTTGCTATGTTCACCCTAAGTTGGCAGGGTATGCTCAGACGTGGATCCCTGGCTCACTTTGCCACTGGATTCAAGCTAGCCTGACTGATGAGGGCTGTTAGCCTGAAACCAATCCCAGGATGCTTGTTTCCGGTCCAGCGAAAACATAGCTTAGTGGTTCGGGCTGGACTGTTCCCATGAGGCACAGGATCAAGACTGATTTGCATATAGCTGTGTGTGATCTGGGGTGGCAAAGTGAGCTAAAGAATGATGAGGGATTCAACCCAGATCTGTGACGGGGGTTGAAAGTTTGAAAAGTTTCAGCACTCCGTCCATCATCTCCTTGTGTTTGCTTTGTTCACCCTAAGTTAGCAGGGTATGACCAGACGTGGGTCCCTAGCTCACTTTGCCACTGGATTCAAGCTAGCCTGGCTGATGAGGGCTGTTAGCCCGAAACCAGTCCCAGGATGCTTGTTTCCGGTCCAGGGAAGACATAGCTTAGCAGTTTGGGCTGGACTGTTCCCATTATTCACAGGGTGAAGACTGATTTGCACATAGCTTTGTCTGAACTGGGGTGGCAAAGTGAGCTAAAGAATGATGATGGATTCAAACCAGATCTGTGACTGGGGGTAAATGTTTGAAAAGTTTCAGCACTTCGTCCGTCATCTCCTTGTGCTTGCTTTGTTCGCCTTAAGTTGGCAGGGTATGCCCAGACATGGGTCCCTTGCTCACTTTGCCACTGGATTCAAGCTAGCCTGGCTGATAAGGGCTGTAATCCCTAAACCAGTCCCAGTATCTTGTTTGTGGTCCAGGGAAGAAATAGCTTAGCATTTCGGGCTGGACTCTTCCCATGAGGAACAGGGTGAAGACTGATTTGCATATAGATGTGTCTGAACTGGGGTGGCAAAGTGAGCCAAAGAATGATGATGGATTCAACCCAGATCTGTGACTGGGGGTGAGTGTTTGAAAAGTTTCAGCACTCCGTCCATCATCTCCTTGTGTTTGCTTTGTTTGCCCTAAGTTGGCAGGGTATGCCCAGACGTGGGTCCCTTGCTCACTTTGCCACTGGATTCAAGCTAGCCTGACTGATGAGGGCTGTTAGCCTGAAACCAATCCCAGGATGCTTGTTTCCGGTCCAGCGAAAACATAGCTTAGTGGTTCGGGCTGGACTGTTCCCATGAGGCACAGGATCAAGACTGATTTGCATATAGCTGTGTGTGATCTGGGGTGGCAAAGTGAGCTAAAGAATGATGAGGGATTCAACCCAGATCTGTGACGGGGGTTGAAAGTTTGAAAAGTTTCAGCACTCCGTCCATCATCTCCTTGTGTTTGCTTTGTTTGCCCTAAGTTGGCAGGGTATGCCCAGACGTGGGTCCCTTGCTCACTTTGCCACTGGATTCAAGCTAGCCTGGCTGATGAGGGCTGGTAGCCCGATCCGGTCCCAGGATGCTTGTTTACGGTCCAGGAAAGACATAGCTTAGCAGTTTGGCCTGGACTTTTCCTATGAGGCACAGGGTGAAGACTGATTTCCATATAGCTGTGTCTGAACTGGGGTGGGAAAGTGAGGTAAAGAATGATGATGGATTCAACCCAGATCTGTGAAGGGGGTGAGTGTTTGAAAAGTTTCAGCCCTCTGTCTATCATCTCCTTGTGTTTGCTTTGTTCGCCCTAAGTTGGCAGGGTATGCCCAGACGTGGGTCCCTTGCTCACTTTGCCACTGGATTCAAGATAGCCTGGCTGATGAGGGGTGTTAGCCCGAAACCGGTCCCAGGATGCTTGTTTCCAGTCCAGGGAAGACATACCTTAGCAGTTCGGGCTTGACAGTTCCTATGATGCACAAGGTGAAGACTGATTTCCATATAGCTGTGTCTGAACTGAGGTGGGAAAGTGAGGTAAAGAATGATGATGGATTCAACCCAGATCTGTGACTGGGGGTCAGTGTTTGAAAAGTTTCAGCACTCCGTCCATCATCTCCTTGTGTTTGCTTTGTTTGTCCTAAGTTGGCAGGGTATGCCCAGACGTGGGTCCCTTGCTCACTTTGCCACTGGATTCAAGCTAGCCTGGCTGATGAGGGCTGGTAGCCCGATCCGGTCCCAGGATGCTTGTTTCCGGTCCAGGAAAGACATAGCTTAGCAGTTTGGCCTGGACTTTTCCTATGAGGCACAGGGTGAAGACTGATTTCCATATAGCTGTGTCTGAACTGGGGTGGGAAAGTGAGGTAAAGAATGATGATGGATTCAACCCAGATCTGTGAAGGGGGTGAGTGTTTGAAAAGTTTCAGCACTCTGTCTATCATCTCCTTGTGTTTGCTTTGTTCGCCCTAAGTTGGCAGGGTATGCCCAGACGTGGGTCCCTTGCTCACTTTGCCACTGGATTCAAGATAGCCTGGCTGATGAGGGGTGTTAGCCCGAAACCGGTCCCAGGATGCTTGTTTCCAGTCCAGGGAAGACATACCTTAGCAGTTCGGGCTTGACAGTTCCTATGATGCACAAGGTGAAGACTGATTTCCATATAGCTGTGTCTGAACTGAGGTGGGAAAGTGAGGTAAAGAATGATGATGGATTCAACCCAGATCTGTGACTGGGGGTCAGTGTTTGAAAAGTTTAATCACTCTGTCCATCATCTCCTTGTGTTTGGTTTGTTCGCCCTAAGTTGGCAGGGTATCCCCAGACGTGGGTCCTTGCTCACTTTGCCACTGGATTCAAGCTAGCCTGGCGGATGAGGGCTGTTTGCCCTAAACCGGTCTCAGGATGCTTGTTTCTGGTCTAGAGAAGACATAGCTTAGCAGTTCGGGCTGGACTGTTCCCATGAGGCACAGGGTCAAGACTGATTTGCATAGAGTTGTGTCTGAACTGGGGTGGCAAAGTGAGCTAAAGAATGATGAGGGATTCAACCCAAATCTGTGACTGGGTGTCAGCGTTTGAAAAGTTTCAGCACTCCGTCCATCAACTTCTTGTGTTTGCTTTGTTCGCCCTAAGTTGGCAGGGTATGCCCACACGTGTGTCCCTAACTCACTTTGCCACTGGATTCAAGCTAGCCTGGCTGATGAGGGCTGCTAGCCAGAAACCAGTCGCAGGATGTTTGTTTTCGGTCCAGGGAAGACATAGCTTAGCAGTTCAGGCTGGACTGTTCCCATGAGGCACAGGGTGAAGACTGATTTGCATATAGCTGTGTCTAAACTGGGAGGCAAAGTGAGCTAAAGAATGACGAGGGATTCAACTCAGATCTGTGACTGGGGGTGAGTGTTTGAAAAGTTTCAGCAGACCGTCCATCATTTACTTGTGTTTGCTTTGTTCACCCTAAGTTGGCAGGGTATGCCCAGATGTGGGTCCCTTGCTCACTTTGCCACTGGATTCCAGCTAGCCCGACTGATGAGGGCTGTTAGCCCAAAACCGGTCCCAGGATGCTTGTTTCCTGTCCAGGGAAGACATAGCTTAGCAATTTAGGGTGGACTGTTCCCATGAGGCATAGGGTGAAGACTGATTTGCATATAGCTGTCTCTGAACTGGGGTGGCAACGTGAGCTAAAGAATGATGATTTATTCAACCGAGATCTGTGACTGGGGGTGAGTGCTTGAAAAGTTTCAGCCCTCCGTCCATCATCTCCTTGTTTTTGCTTTGTTCACCCTATGTTGGGAGGGTATGCTCAGACGTGGATCCCTGGCTCATTTTGGCACTGGACTCAAGCTAGCCTGGCTGATGAGGGCTGATAGACCGAAATCGGTCGCAGGTTGCTTGTTTCCGGTCCAGGGAAGACATAGCTTAGCAGTTCGGGCTGGACTGTTCCCATGAGGTACAGGGTGAAGACTGATTTGCATATAGCTGTGTCTGAACTGGGGTGGCAAAGTGAGCTAAAGAATGATGATGGATTCAACCCAGATCTGTGACTTGGGGTGAGTGTTTGAAAAGTTTCAGCACTCCATCCATCATCTTCTTGTGTTTGCTTTGTTCGCTCCTAAGTTGGCAGGGTATGCCCAGACGTGGGTCCCTTGCTCACTTTGCCACTGGATTCAAGCTAGCCTGGCTGATGAAGGCTGTTAGCACAAAATCTGTCCAAGGGTGCTTGTTTCCAGTCCAGGGAAGACATAGTTTAGCAGTTCAGACTGGGCTGGTCCCATAAGGCACAGGGTCAAGACTGATTTGCACATAGCTATGTCTGAACTGGTGTGGTACAGTGAGCTAAAGAATGATGATGGATTCAACCCAGATCTGTGACTGGGGGTGAATGTTTGAAAAGTTTCAGCACTCCGTCCATCATCTTCTTGTGTTTGCTTTCTTTGCCCTAAGTTGGCAAGGTATGCCCAGACATGGGTCCCTTGCTCACTTTGCCACTGGATTCAAGCTAGCCTGGCTGATGTGGGCTGTTTGCCCTAAAAGGTCCGTGGATGCTTGTTTTTGGTCCAGGGAAGACATAGCTTAGCAGTTCGGGCTGGACTGTTCCCATGAGGAACAGGGTGAAGACTGATTTGCATATAGCTGTGTCTGAACTGGGGTGGCAAAGTGAGGTAAAGAAAGATGATGGATTCAACCCAGATCTGTGACTGGGGGTGAGTGTTTGAAAAGTTTCATCACTCTGTTCATCATCTCTTTGTGTTTGCTTTGTTCACCCTAAGTTGGCAGGGTATACCCAGATGTGGGTCCCTTGCTCACTTTGCCACTGGATTCAAGATAGCCTGGCTGATGAGGGGTGTTAGCCCGAAACCGGTCCCAGGATGCTTGTTTCCGGTCCAGGGAAGACATACCTTAGAAGTTCGGGCTAGAAAGTTCCTATGAGGCACAAGATGAAGACTGATTTCCATATAGCTGTGTCTGAACTGGGGAGGGAAAGTGAGGTAAAGAATGACGATGGATTCAACCCAGATCTGTGACTGGGGGTGAGTGATTGAAAAGTTTCAGCACTCCGTCCATCATCTCCTTGTGTTTGCTTTGTTCGCCCTAAGTTGGCAGGGTATGACCGGACGTGGGTCCCTAACTCACTTTACCAATGGATTCAAACTAGCCTGGCTGATGAGGGCTGTTAGCCAGAAACCAGTCCCAGGAAGCTTGTTTTCGGTCCAGGGAAGACATAGCTTAGCAGTTTGAGCTGGACTGTTCCCATGAGGCACAGGGTCAAGACTTATTTGCATGTAGCTGTGTCTGAACTGGGGTGGCAAAGTGAGCTAAAGAATGACAAGGGATTCAACCCAGATCTGTGAGGGGGGTCAGTGTTTGAAAAGTTTCAGCACTCTGTCCATCATCTCCTTGTGTTTGGTTTGTTCGCCCTAATTGGCACGGTATCCCCAGACGTGGGTCCTTGCTTACTTTGCCACTGGATTCAAGCTAGCCTGGCGGATGAGGGCTGTTTCCCCTAAACCGGTCTCAGGATGCTTGTTTCTGGTCCAGGGAATATATAGCTTAGCAGTTCGGGCTGGACTGTTACCATGAGGCACAGGGTCAAGACTGATTTGCATATAGCTGTGTTCAAACTGGGAGGCAAAGTGTGCTAAAGCATGACAATGGATTCAACTCAGATCTGTGACTAGGGGTGAGTGTTTGAAAAGTTTCAACAGACCGTCCATCATCTACTTGTGTTTGATTTGTTCGCCCTAAGTTGGCAGTGTATGCCCAGACGTGGGTCACTTGCTCACTTTGCCACTGGATTCAAGCTGGCCTGGCTAATGAGGGCTGTTAGCCCGAAACAGGTCCCAAGATGTTTATTTCCGGTCCAGGTAAGACATAGCTTAGCAGTTCTGGCTGGACTGTTCCCATGAGGCACAGGGTGAAGACTGATTTGCACATAGCTGTGTCTGAACTGGGGTGGCAAGGTGAGCTAAACAATGATGATGGATTCAACCCAAATTTGGGATGGGGGTGAGTGTTTGAAAAGTTTCAGCACTCCGTCCATCATCTCCTTGTGTTTGCTTTGTTCGCCATAAGTTGGCAGGGTATGCCCAGACTTGGGTCCCTTGCTCAATTTGCCACTGGATTCAAGCTAGACTGGCAGATGAGGGCTGTTAGCCCAAAACCAGTCCCAGGATGCTTGTTTCCGGTCCAGGGAAGACATACCTTAGCAGTTTGGGCTGGACTGTTCCCATTATTCACAGGGTGAAGACTGATTTGCATATAGCTGTCTTTGAACTCGGGTGGCAAAGTGAGCTAAAGAATGATGATGGATTGAACCCAGATCTGTGACTGGGGGTGAGTGTTTGAAAAGTTTCAGCACTCCGTCCATCATCTCCTTGTGTTTGCTTTGTTCACCCTAATTTTGCAGTGTATATCCAGACGTGGGTCCCTAACTCACTTTGCCACTGAATTCAAGCTATCCTGGCTGATGAGGGCTGTTAACCAGAAATCGGTCCCAGGATGCTTGTTTTCGGTCCAGAGAAGACATAGCTTAGCAGTTCAGGCTGGACTGTTCACATGAGGCACACGGTCAAGACTGATTTGCACATAGCTGTGTCTGAACTGGGGTGACAAAGTGAGCTAAAGAATGACGAGGGATTCAACTCAGATCAGTGACTGGGGGTGAGTGTTTGAAAAGTTTCAGTACTCCATCCATCATCTACTTGTGTTTGCTTTGTTTGCCCTAAGTTGGCAGGGTATGCCCAGAAGTGCGTCCCTTGCTCACTTTGCCACTGGATTCAAGCTAGCCTGGCTGATGAGGGCTGTTAGCCCGAAACCTGTCCCAGGATGCTTTTTTCCGGTCCAGGGAAGACATAGCTTAGCAGTTCGGGCTAAGCTGGTCCCATGAGGCACAGGGTCAAGACTGATTTGCACATAGCTGTGTCTGAACTGGGGTGGCAAAGTGAGCTAAAGAATGATGATGGATTCAAACCAGATCTGTGACTGGGGGTGAAGGTTTGAAAAGTTTCAGCACTTCGTCCGTCATCTCCTTGTGCTTGCTTTGTTCGCCCTAAGTTGGCAGGGTATGCCCAGACATGGGTCCCTTGCTCACTTTGCCACTGGATTCAAGCTAGCCTGGCTGATAAGGGCTGTAATCCCTAAACCAGTCCCAGTATCTTGTTTGTGGTCCAGGGAAGAAATAGCTTAGCATTTTGGGCTGGACTCTTCCCATGAGGAACAGGGTGAAGACTGATTTGCATATAGATGTGTCTGAACTGGGATAGCAAAGTGAGCCAAAGAATGATGATGGATTCAACCCAGATCTGTGACTGGGGGTGAGTGTTTGAAAAGTTTCAGCACTCCGTCCATCATCTCCTTGTGTTTGCTTTGTTTGCCCTAAGTTGGCAGGGTATGCCCAGACGTGGGTCCCTTGCTCACTTTGCCACTGGATTCAAGCTAGCCTGGCTGATGAGGGCTGGTAGCCCGAACCCGGTCCCAGGATGCTTGTTTCCGGTCCAGGATAGACATAGCTTAGCAGTTTGGCCTGGACTTTTCCTATGAGGCACAGGGTGAAGAC
Organism: Triturus cristatus; assembly: GCF_964204655.1. Taxonomy (NCBI): domain Eukaryota; kingdom Metazoa; phylum Chordata; class Amphibia; order Caudata; family Salamandridae; genus Triturus; species Triturus cristatus. Next base: position 800,965,021 of record NC_140579.1, on the reverse strand, counting down.
TGATTTCCATATAGCTGTGTCTGAACTGGGGTGGGAAAGTGAGGTAAAGAATGATGATGGATTCAACCCAGATGTGTGAAGGGGGTGAGTGTTTGAAAAGTTTCAGCACTCTGTCCATCATCTCCTTGTGTTTGCTTTGTTCGCCCTAAGTTGGCAGGGTATGCCCAGACGTGGGTCCCTTGCTCACTTTGCCACTGGATTCAAGCTAGCCTGGCTGATGAGGGCTGATAGACCGAAATCGGTCGCCAGTTGCTTGTTTCCGGTCCAGAGAAGACATAGCTTAGCAGTTCGTGCTGGACTGTTCCGATGAGGCACAGGGTCAAGACCGATTTGCATATAGCTGTGTCTGAACTGGGGTGGCAAAGTGAGCTCAAGAATGATGATGGATTCAACCCAGATCTGTGACTGGGGGTGAGTGTTTTTGGAAAGTTTTAGCACTCTGTTCATCATCTTGTGTTTGATTTGTTCGCCCTAAGTTGGCAGGTTATGCCCAGACGTGGGTTCCTTGCTCACTTTGCCACTGGATTTAAGCTAGCCTGGCTGATGAGGGCTGTTAGCCCGAACCCGGTCCCAGGATGCTTGTTTCCGGTCCAGAGAAGACATTGCTTAGCAGTTCAGGCTGGACTGAACCCATGAGGCACAGCGTCAAGACTGATTTGCATATAGCTGTGTCTGAACTGGGGTGGCAAAGTGAGCTAAAGAATGATGATGGATTCAACCCAGATCTGTGAGTGGGGTGAGTTTTTGAAAAGTTTTAGCACTCCGTCCATCATCTCCTTGTGTTTGCTTTGTTCACCCTAAGTTGGCAGGGTATGCCCAGACGTGGGTCCCTAACTCACTTTGCCACTGGATTCAAGCTAGCCTGGCTGATGAGGGCTGTTAGCCAGAAACCAGTCCCAGGATGCTTGTTTTCGGTCCAGGGAAGACATAGCCTAGTAGTTCAGGCTGGACTGGTCCCATGAGGCAAAGGGTGAAGACTGATATGCCTATAGCTGTGTCTGAATTGGGGTGGCAAATTGAGGTAAAGAATGATGATGGATTCAACCCAGATCTGTGACTTAGGGATAGTGTTTGAAAAGTTTCAGCACTCCATCCATCATCTTCTTGTGTTTGCTTTGTTCGCCCTAAGTTGGCAAGGTATGCCCAGACGTGGGTCCCTTGCTCACTTTGACACTGGATTCAAGCTAGCCTGGCTGATGAGGGCTGTTAGCCCGAAACCTGTCCCAGGATGCTTGTTTCCAGTCCAGGGAAGACATAGCTTAGCAGTTCTGGCTGTGCTGGTCCCATGAGGCACAGGGTCAAGACTGATTTGCACATAGATGTGTCTGAACTGGGGTGGCAAAGTGAGCTAAAGAATGATGATGGAATCAACCCAGATCTGTGACTGGGGGTGAATGTTTGAAAAGTTTCAGCACTCCGTCCATCATCTCCTTGTGTTAGCTTTCTTCGTCCTAAGTTGGCAGGGTATGCCCAGACATGGGTCCCTTGCTCACTTTGCCACTGGATTCAAGCTAGCCTGGCTGTTGAGGGCTGTTAGCCCTAAACAGGTCCCAGGATACTTGTTTGTGGTCCAGGGAAGACATAGCTTAGCAGTTTGGGCTGGACTGTTCCCATGAGGCACAGGGTGAAGACTGATTTGCATATAGCTGTGTCTGAACTGGGGTGGCAAAGTGAGCTCAAGAATGATGATGGATTCCACCCAGATCTGTGACTGGGGGTGAGTGTTTGAAAAGTTTCAGCACTCTGTACATCATCTTGTGTTTGATTTGTTCGCCCTAAGTTTGCAGGTTATGCCCAGACGTGGGTTCCTTGCTCACTTTGCCACTGGATTTAAGCTAGCCTAGCTGATGAGAGCTGTTAGCCCGAACCCGGTCCCAGGATGCTTGTTTCCGGTCCAGAGAAGACATTGCTTAGCAGTTTAGGCTGTACTGTTCCCATGAGGCACAGGGTCAAGACTGATTTGCATATAGCTGTGTCTGAACTGGGGTGGCAAAGTGAGCTAAAGAATGATGATGGATTCAACCCAGATCTGTGAGTGGGGTGAGTTTTTGAAAAGTTTTAGCACTCCGTCCATCATCTCCTTGTGTTTGCTTTGTTCGCCCTAAGTTGGCAGGGTATGCCCAGACGTGGGTCCCTAACTCACTTTGCAACTGGATTCAAGCTAGCCTGGCCGATGAGGGATGTTAGTCAGAAATCGGTCCCAGGATGCTTGTTTTCAGTCCAGAGAAGACATAGCTTAGCAGTTCGGGCTGGACTGTTCCCACGAGGCACAGGGTCAGGACTGATTTGCATATAGCTGCGTCTGAACTGGGGTGACAAAGTGAGCTAAAGAATGACGAGGGATTCAACTCAGATCTGTGACTGGGGGTGAGTGTTTGAAAAGGTTCAGCACTCCATCCATCATCTACTTGTGTTTGCTTTGTTTGCCCTAAGTTGGCAGGGTATGCCCAGACGTGGGTCCCTTGCTCACTTTACCCCTCGATTCAAGCTAGCTTGGCTGATGAGGGCTGTTAGCCTGAAACCGGTCGCAGGATGTTTGTTTCCGGTCAAGGGAAGACATAGCTTAGCAGTTCGGTCTGGATGGTTCCCATGAGGCACAGGGTCAAAACTGATTTGCATATAGCTGTGTCTGAACTGGGGTGGCAAAGTGATCTAAAGAATGACGAGGGATTCAACCCAGATCTGTGACTGGGGGGCAGTTTTTGAAAAGTTTCAGCACTCCGTCCATCATCTCCTTGTGTTTGGTTTGTTTGCCCTAAGTTGGCAGGGTATGCCCAGACGTGGGTCCCTTGCTCACTTTGGCACTGGATTCAAGCTAGCCTGGCTGATGAGGGCTGTGAGCCCGAAACCGGTCCCAGGATTCTCGTTTCCGGTCCAGGGATGTTATGGCTTAGCAGTTTGGGCTGGACTGTTCCCATGAGGTACAGGGTGAGGACTGATTTGCATATAGTTGTGTCTGAACTGGGGTGGGAAAGGGAGCAAAAGAATGATGATGGATTCAACACAGATGTGTGACTTGGGGTGAGTGTTTGAAAAGTTTCGGCACTCCATCCATCATCTTCTTGTGTTTGCTTTGTTCGCCCTAAGTTGGCAGGGTATGCCCAGATGTGGGTCCCTTGCTCACCTTGCCACTGGATTCCAGCTAGCCTGGCTGATAAGGGCTGTTAGCCCGAAACCTGTCCCAGGATGCTTGTTTCCAGTCCAGGGAACACATAGCTTAGCAATTTGGGGTGGACTGTTCCCATGAGGCACAGGGTGAAGACTGATTTGCATATGGCTGTATCTGAACTGGGGTGGCAAAGTGAGCCAAAGAATGATGATTTATTCAACCAGATGTGTGACTGGGGGTGAGTGCTTGAAAAGTTTTAGCTCTCCGTCCATCATCTCCTTATTTTTGCTATGTTCACCCTAAGTTGGCAGGGTATGCTCAGACGTGGATCCCTGGCTCACTTTGCCACTGGATTCAAGCTAGCCTGACTGATGAGGGCTGTTAGCCTGAAACCAATCCCAGGATGCTTGTTTCCGGTCCAGCGAAAACATAGCTTAGTGGTTCGGGCTGGACTGTTCCCATGAGGCACAGGATCAAGACTGATTTGCATATAGCTGTGTGTGATCTGGGGTGGCAAAGTGAGCTAAAGAATGATGAGGGATTCAACCCAGATCTGTGACGGGGGTTGAAAGTTTGAAAAGTTTCAGCACTCCGTCCATCATCTCCTTGTGTTTGCTTTGTTCACCCTAAGTTAGCAGGGTATGACCAGACGTGGGTCCCTAGCTCACTTTGCCACTGGATTCAAGCTAGCCTGGCTGATGAGGGCTGTTAGCCCGAAACCAGTCCCAGGATGCTTGTTTCCGGTCCAGGGAAGACATAGCTTAGCAGTTTGGGCTGGACTGTTCCCATTATTCACAGGGTGAAGACTGATTTGCACATAGCTTTGTCTGAACTGGGGTGGCAAAGTGAGCTAAATAATGATGATGGATTCAAACCAGATCTGTGACTGGGGGTGAATGTTTGAAAAGTTTCAGCACTTCGTCCGTCATCTCCTTGTGCTTGCTTTGTTCGCCCTAAGTTGGCAGGGTATGCCCAGACATGGGTCCCTTGCTCACTTTGCCACTGGATTCAAGCTAGCCTGGCTGATAAGGGCTGTAATCCCTAAACCAGTCCCAGTATCTTGTTTGTGGTCCAGGGAAGAAATAGCTTAGCATTTCGGGCTGGACTCTTCCCATGAGGAACAGGGTGAAGACTGATTTGCATATAGATGTGTCTGAACTGGGGTGGCAAAGTGAGCCAAAGAATGATGATGGATTCAACCCAGATCTGTGACTGGGGGTGAGTGTTTGAAAAGTTTCAGCAGTCCGTCCATCATCTCCTTGTGTTTGCTTTGTTTGCCCTAAGTTGGCAGGGTATGCCCAGACGTGGGTCCCTTGCTCACTTTGCCACTGGATTCAAGCTAGCCTGGCTGATGAGGGCTGGTAGCCCGATCCGGTCCCAGGATGCTTGTTTCCGGTCCAGGAAAGACATAGCTTAGCAGTTTGGCCTGGACTTTTCCTATGAGGCACAGGGTGAAGACTGATTTCCATATAGCTGTGTCTGAACTGGGGTGGGAAAGTGAGGTAAAGAATGATGATGGATTCAACCCAGATCTGTGAAGGGGGTGAGTGTTTGAAAAGTTTCAGCACTCTGTCTATCATCTCCTTGTGTTTGCTTTGTTCGCCCTAAGTTGGCAGGGTATGCCCAGACGTGGGTCGCTTGCTCACTTTGCCACTGGATTCAAGCTAGCCTGGCTGATGAGGGCTGATAGACCGAAATCGGTCGCAGGTTGCTTGTTTCCGGTCCAGAGAAGACATAGCTTAGCAGTTCGGGCTGGACTGTTCCGATGAGGCACAGGGTCAAGACCGATTTGCATATAGCTGTGTCTGAACTGGGGTGGCAAAGTGATCTAAAGAATGACGAGGGATTGAACCCAGATCTGTGACTGGGGGGCAGTTTTTGAAAAGTTTCAGCACTCTGTCCATCATCTCCTTGTGTTTGGTTTGTTTGCCCTAAGTTGGCAGGGTAAGCCCAGACGTGGGTCCCTTGCTCACTTTGGCACTGGATTCAAGCTAGCCTGGCTGATGAGGGCTGTGAGCCCGAAACCGGTCCCAGGATTCTCGTTTCCGGTCCAGGGATGTTATGGCTTAGCAGTTTGGGCTGGACTGTTCCCATGAGGTACAGGGTGAAGACTGATTTGCATATAGTTGTGTCTGAACTGGGGTGGGAAAGTGAGCAAAAGAATGATGATGGATTCAACACAGATGTGTGACTTGGGGTGAGTGTTTGAAAAGTTTCAGCACTCCATCCATCATCTTCTTGTGTTTGCTTTGTTCGCCCTAAGTTGGCAGGGTATGCCCAGATGTGGGTCCCTTGCTCACTTTGCCACTGGATTCCAGCTAGCCTGGCTGATAAGGGCTGTTAGCCCGAAACCTGTCCCAGGATGCTTGTATCCAGTCCAGGGAAGACATAGCTTAGCAATTTGGGGTGGACTGTTCCCATGAGGCACAGGGTGAAGACTGATTTGTATATAGCTGTATCTGAACTGGGGTGGCAAAGTGAGCCAAAGAATGATGATTTATTCAACCCAGATGTGTGACTGGGGGTGAGTGCTTGAAAAGTTTCAGCTCTCCGTCCATTATCTCCTTATTTTTGCTATGTTCACCCTAAGTTGGCAGGGTATGCTCAGACGTGGATCCCTGGCTCACTTTGCCACTGGATTCAAGCTAGCCTGACTGATCAGGGCTGTTAGCCCGAAACCAATCCCAGGATGCTTGTTTCCGGTCCAGAGAAGACATAGCTTAGTGGTTCGGGCTGGACTGTTCCCATGAGGCACAGGATCAAGACTGATTTGCAGATAGCTGTGTGTGATCTGGGGTGGCAAAGTGAGCTAAAGAATGATGAGGGATTCAACCCAGATCTGTGACGGGGTTGAAAGTTTGAAAAGTTTCAGCACTCCGTCCATCATCTCATTGTGTTTGCTTTGTTCACCCTAAGTTAGCAGGGTATGACCAGACGTGGGTCCCTAGCTCACTTTGCCACTGGATTCAAGCTAGCCTGGCTGATGAGGGCTGTTAGCCCGAAACCAGTCCCAGGATGCTTGTTTCCGGTCCAGGGAAGACATAGCTTAGCAGTTTGGGCTGGACTGTTCCCATTATTCACAGGGTGAAGACTGATTTGCACATAGCTGTGTCTGAACTGGGGTGGCAAAGTAAGCTAAAGAATGATGATGGATTCAAACCAGATCTGTGACTGGGGGTGAATGTTTGAAAAGTTTCAGCACTTCGTCCGTCATCTCCTTGTGCTTGCTTTGTTCGCCCTAAATTGGCAGGGTATGCCCAGACATGGGTCCCTTGCTCACTTTGCCACTGGATTCAAGCTAGCCTGGCTGGTAAGGGCTGTAATCCCTAAACCAGTCCCAGTATCTTGTTTGTGGTCCAGGGAAGTAATAGCTTAGCATTTCGGGCTGGACTCTTCCCATGAGGAACAGGGTGAAGACTGATTTGCATATAGATGTGTCTGAACTGGGGTGGCAAAGTGAGCCAAAGAATGATGATGGATTCAACCCAGATCTGTGACTGGAGGTGAGTGTTTGAAAAGTTTCAGCACTCCGTCCATCATCTCCTTGTGTTTGCTTTGTTTGCCCTAAGTTGGCAGGGTATGCCCAGACGTGGGTCCCTTGCTCACTTTGCCACTGGATTCAAGCTAGCCTGGCTGATGAGGGCTGGTAGCCCGAACCCGGTCCCAGGATGCTTGTTTCCGGTCCAGGAAAGACATAGCTTAGCAGTTTGGCCTGGACTTTTCCTATGAGGCACAGGGTGAAGACTGATTTCCATATAGCTGTGTCTGAACTGGGGTGGGAAAGTGAGGTAAAGAATGATGATGGATTCAACCCAGATCTGTGAAGGGGGTGAGTGTTTGAAAAGTTTCAGCACTCTGTCCATCATCTCCTTGTGTTTGCTTTGTTCGCCCTAAGTTGGCAGGGTATGCCCAGATGTGGGTCCCTTTCTCACTTTGCCACTGGATTCAAGATAGCCTGGCTGATGAGGGGTTTTAGCCCGAAACCGGTCCCAGGATGCTTGTTTCCAGTCCAGGGAAGACATACCTTAGCAGTTCGGGCTTGACAGTTCCTATGATGCACAAGGTGAAGACTGATTTCCATATAGCTGTGTCTGAACTGGGGTGGGAAAGTGAGGTAAAGAATGATGATGGATTCAACCCAGATCTGTGACTGGGGGTCAGTGTTTGAAAAGTTTAATCACTCTGTCCATCATCTCCTTGTGTTTGGTTTGTTCGCCCTAAGTTGGCAGGGTATCCCCGGACGTGGGTCCTTGCTCACTTTGCCACTGGATTCAAGCTAGCCTGGCGGATGAGGGCTGTTTGCCCTAAACTGGTCTCAGGATGCTTGTTTCTGATCCAGAGAAGACATAGCTTAGCAGTTCGGGCTGGACTGTTCCCATGAGGCACAGGGTCAAGACTGATTTGCATAGAGTTGTGTCTGAACTGGGGTGGCAAAGTGAGCTAAAGAATGACGAGTGATTCAACCCAAATCTGTGACTGGGTGTCAGCGTTTGAAAAGTTTCAGCACTCCGTCCATCAACTCCTTGTGTTTGCTTTGTTCGCCCTAAGTTGGCAGGGTATGCCCACACGTGTGTCCCTAACTCACTTTGCCACTGGATTCAAGCTAGCCTGGCTGATGAGGGCTGCTAGCCAGAAACCAGTCGCAGGATGTTTGTTTTCGGTCCAGGGAAGACATAGCTTAGCAGTTCAGGCTGGACTGCTCCCTTGAGGCACAGGGTGAAGACTGATTTGCATATAGCTGTGTCTAAACTGGGAGGCAAAGTGAGCTAAAGAATGACGAGGGATTCAACTCAGATCTGTGACTGGGGGTGAGTGTTTGAAAAGTTTCAGCAGACCGTCCATCATTTACTTGTGTTTGCTTTGTTCACCTTAAGTTGGCAGGGTATGCCCAGATGTGGGTCCCTTGCTCACTTTGCCACTGGATTCCAGCTAGCCCGACTGATGAGGGCTGTTAGCCCAAAACCGGTCCCAGGATGCTTGTTTCCTGTCCAGGGAAGACATAGCTTAGCAATTTAGGGTGGACTGTTCCCATGAGGCATAGGGTGAAGACTGATTTGCATATAGCTGTCTCTGAATTGGGGTGGCAACGTGAGCTAAAGAATGATGATTTATTCAACCAAGATCTGTGACTGGGGGTGAGTGCTTGAAAAGTTTCAGCCCTCCGTCCATCATCTCCTTGTTTTTGCTTTGTTCACCCTATGTTGGGAGGGTATGCTCAGACGTAGATCCCTGGCTCATTTTGCCACTGGATTCAAGCTAGCCTGGCTGATGAGGGCTGATAGACCGAAATCGGTCGCAGGTTGCTTGTTTCCGGTCCAGGGAAGACATAGCTTAGCAGTTCGGGCTGGACTGTTCCCATGAGGCACAGGGTCAAGACTGATTTGCATATAGTTGTGTCTGAACTGGGGTGGCAAAGTGGGCTAAAGAATGAGAAGGGATTCAACCCAGATCTGTGACTGGGGTCAGTGTTTGAAAAGTTTCAGCACTCCGGCCATCATCTTCTTGTGTTTGGTTTGTTTTCTCTAAGTTGGCAGGGTATGCCCAGACGTGGGTCCCTTGCTGACTTTGCCACTGGATTCAAGCTAGCCTGGCTGATGAAGGCTGTTATCACGAAACCTGTCCAAGGGTGCTTGTTTCCAGTCCAGGGAAGACATAGTTTAGCAGTTCAGACTGGGCTGGTCCCATGAGGCACAGGGTCAAGACTGATTTGCACATAGCTATGTCTGAACTGGGGTGGCAAAGTGAGCTAAAGAATGATGATGGATTCAACCCAGATCTGTGACTGGGGGTGAGTGTTTGAAAAGTTTCAGCACTCCATCCATCATCTCCTTGTGTTTGCTTTTTTCGCCCTAAGTTGACAGGGCATGCCCAGACGTGGGTCCCTTGCTCACTTTGCCACTGGATTCAAGCTAGCCTGGCTGATGTGGGCTGTTTGCCCTAAACAGGTCCGTGGATGCTTGTTTTTGGTCCAGGGAAGACATAGCTTAGCAGTTCGGGCTGGACTGTTCCCATGAGGAACAGGGTGAAGACTGATTTGCATATAGCTGTGTCTGAACTGGGGTGGCAAAGTGAGGTAAAGAAAGATGATAGATTCAACCCAGATCTGTGACTGGGGGTTAGTGTTTGAAAAGTTTCAGCACTCTGTTCATCATCTCTTTGTGTTTGCTTTGTTCACCCTAAGTTGGCAGGGTATACCCAGATGTGGGTCCCTTGCTCACTTTGCCACTGGATTCAAGCTAGCCTGGCTGATGAGGGCTGGTAGCCCGAAACCGGTCCCAGGATTCTTGATTCCGGTCCAGGGAAGACATAGCTTAGCAGTTCAGGCTGGACTGTTCCCATGAGGCACAGGGTGAAGACTGATTTGCATATAGCTGTGTCTGAACTGGGGTGGCAAGGTGAGCTAAACAATGATGATGGATTCAACCCAAATCTGTGATGGGGGTGAGTGTTTGAAAAGTTTCAGCACTCCGTCCATCATCTCCTTGTGTTTGCTTTGTTCGCCATAAGTTGGCAGGGTATGCCCAGACTTGGGTCCCTTGCTCACTTTGCCTCTGGATTCAAGCTAGCCTGGGAGATGAGGACTGTTTCCCCTTAACCGGTCTCAGGATGCCTGTTTCTGGTCCAGGGAAGATATAGCTTAGCAGTTCGGGCTGGACTGTTACCATGAGGCACAGGGTCAAGACTGATTTGCATATAGCTGTGTCTAAACTGGGAGGCAAAGTGTGCTAAAGCATGACGATGGATTCAACTCAGATCTGTGACTAGGGGTGAGTGTTTGAAAAGTTTCAGCAGACCATCCATCATCTACTTGTGTTTGATTTGTTCGCCCTAAGTTGGCAGTGTATGCCCAGACGTGGGTCACTTGCTCACTTTGCCACTGGATTCAAGCTGGCCTGGCTAATGAGGGCTGTTAGCCCGAAACAGGTCCCAAGATGTTTATTTCCGGTCCAGGTAAGACATAGCTTAGCAGTTCTGGCTGGACTGTTCCCATGAGGCACAGGGTGAAGACTGATTTGCACATAGCTGTGTCTGAACTGGGGTGGCAAGGTGAGCTAAACAATGACGATGGATTCAACCCAAATTTGTGATGGGGGTGAGTGTTTGAAAAGTTTCAGCACTCCGTCCATCATCTCCTTGTGTTTGCTTTGTTCGCCATAAGTTGGCAGGGTATGCCCAGACTTGGGTCCCTTGCTCACTTTGCCACTGGATTCAAGCTAGCCTGGCAGATGAGGGCTGTTAGCCCGAAACCAGTCCCAGGATGCTTGTTTCCGGTCCAGGGAAGACATACCTTAGCAGTGTGGGCTGGACTGTTCCCATTATTCACAGGGTAAAGACTGATTTGCATATAGCCGTCTTTGAACTCGGGTGGCAAAGTGAGCTAAAGAATGATGATGGATTGAACCCAGATCTGTGACTGGGGGTGAGTGTTTGAAAAGTTTCAGCACTCCGTCCATCATCTCCTTGTGTTTGCTTTGTTCACCCTAATTTTGCAGTGTATGTCCAGACGTGGGTCCCTAACTCACTTTGCCACTGAATTCAAGCTATCCTGGCTGATGAGGGCTGTTAACCAGAAATCGGTCCCAGGATGCTTGTTTTCGGTCCAGAGAAGACATAGCTTAGCAGTTCAGGCTGGACTGTTCACATGAGGCAGACGGTCAAGACTGATTTGCACATAGCTGTGTCTGAACTGGGGTGACAAAGTGAGCTAAAGAATGACGAGGGATTCAACTCAGATCAGTGACTGGGGGTGAGTGTTTGAAAAGTTTCAGTACTCCATCCATCATCTACTTGTGTTTGCTTTGTTTGCCCTAAGTTGGCAGGGTATGCCCAGAAGTGGGTCCCTTGCTCACTTTGCCACTGGATTCAAGCTAGCCTGGCTGATGAGGGCTGTTAGCCCGAAACCTGTCCCAGGATGCTTGTTTCCGGTCCAGGGAAGACATAGCTTAGCAGTTCGGGCTAAGCTGGTCCCATGAGGCACAGGGTCAAGACTGATTTGCACATAGCTGTGTCTGAACTGGGGTGGCAAAGTGAGCTAAAGAATGATGATGGATTCAAACCAGATCTGTGACTGGGGGTGAATGTTTGAAAAGTTTCAGCACTTCGTCCGTCATCTCCTTGTGCTTGCTTTGTTTGCCCTAAGTTGGCAGGGTATGCCCAGACATGGGTCCCTTGCTCACTTTGCCACTGGATTCAAGCTAGCCTGGCTGATAAGGGCTGTAATCCCTAAACCAGTCCCAGTATCTTGTTTGTGGTCCAGGGAAGAAATAGCTTAGCATTTCGGGCTGGACTCTTCCCATGAGGAACAGGGTGAAGACTGATTTGCATATAGATGTGTCTGAACTGGGGTGGCAAAGTGAGCCAAAGAATGATGATGGATTCAACCCAGATCTGTGACTGGGGGTGAGTGTTTGAAAAGTTTCAGCACTCCGTCCATCATCTCCTTGTGTTTGCTTTGTTTGCCCTAAGTTGGCAGGGTATGCCCAGACGTGGGTCCCTTGCTCACTTTGCCACTGGATTCAAGCTAGCCTGGCTGATGAGGGCTGGTAGCCCGAACCCGGTCCCAGGATGCTTGTTTCCGGTCCAGGAAAGACCTAGCTTAGCAGTTTGGCCTGGACTTTTCCTATGAGGCACAGGGTGAAGACTGATTTCCATATAGCTGTGTCTGAACTGGGGTGGGAAAGTGAGGTAAAGAATGATGATGGATTCAATCCAGATCTGTGAAGGGGGTGAGTGTTTGAAAATGTTCAGCACTCTGTCCATCATCTCCTTGTGTTTGCTTTGTTCGCCCTAAGTTGGCAGGGTATGCCCAGACGTGGGTCCCTTGCTCACTTTGCCACTGGATTCAAGATAGCCTGGCTGATGAGGGGTGTTAGCCCGAAACCGGTCCCAGGATGCTTGTTTCCAGTCCAGGGAAGACATACCTTAGCAGTTCGGGCTTGACAGTTCCTATGATGCACAAGGTGAAGACTGATTTCCATATAGCTGTGTCTGAACTGGGGTGGGAAAATGAGGTAAAGAATGATGATGGATTCAACCCAGATCTGTGACTGGGGGTCAGTGTTTGAAAAGTTTAATCACTCTGTCCATCATCTCCTTGTGTTTGGTTTGTTTGCCCTAAGTTGGCAGGGTATCCCCAGACGTGGGTCCTTGCTCACTTTGCCACTGGATTCAAGCTAGCCTGGCGGATGAGGGCTGTTTGCCCTAAACCGGTCTCAGGATGCTTGTTTCCGGTCCAGAGAATACATAGCTTAGCAGTTCGGGCTGGACTGTTCCCATGAGGCACAGGGTCAAGACTGATTTGCATAGAGTTGTGTCTGAACTGGGGTGGCAAAGTGAGCTAAAGAATGACGAGGGATTCAACCCAAATCTGTGACTGGGTGTCAGCGTTTGAAAAGTTTCAGCACTCCGTCCATCAACTCCTTGTGTTTGCTTTGTTCGCCCTAAGTTGGCAGGGTATGCCCAGACGTGGGTCCCTTGCTCACTTTGGCACTGGATTCAAGATAGCCTGGATGATGAGGGCTGTGAGCCCGAAACCGGTCCCAGGATGTTTGTTTCTGGTCCAGGGAAGACATAGCTTAGCAGTTTGGGCTGGACTGTTCCCATGAGGTACAGGGTGAAGACTGATTTGCATACAGCTGTGTCTGAACTGGGGTGGCAAAGTGAGCTAAAGAATGATGATGGATTCAATCCAGGTCTGTGACTTGGGGTGAGTGTTTGAAAAGTTTCAGCACTCCATCCATCATCTTCTTGTGTTTGTTTTGTTCGCAGGGTATGCCCAGACGTGAGTCCCTTGCTCACTTTGCCACTGGATTCAAGCTAGCCTGGCTGATGAAGGCTGTTAGCACGAAACCTGTCCAAGTGTGCTTGTTTCCAGTCCAGGGAAGACATAGTGTAGCAGTTCAGACTGGGCTGGTCCCATGAGGCACAGAGTCAAGACTGATTTGCACATAGCTATGTCTGATCTGGGGTGGCAAAGTGAGCTAAAGAATGATGATGGATTCAACCCAGATCTGTGACTGGGGTTGAATGTTTGAAAAGTTTCAGCACTCCGTCCACCATCTTCTTGTGTTTGCTTTCTTTGCCCTAAGTTGGCAAGGTATGCCCAGACATGGGTCCTTTGCTCACTTTGCCACTGGATTCAAGCTAGCCTGGCTGATGTGGGCTGTTTGCCCTAAACAGGTCCCAGGATGCTTGTTTTTGGTCCAGGGAAGACATAGCTTAGCAGTTCGGGCTAGACTGTTCCCATGAGGAACAGGCTGAAGACTGATTTGCATATAGCTGTGTCTGAACTGGGGTGGCAAAGTGAGGTAAAGAAAGATGATAGATTCAACCCAGATCTGTGACTGGGGGTGAGTGTTTGAAAAGTTTCAGCACTCTGTTCATCATCTCTTTGTGTTTGCTTTGTTCACCCTAAGTTGGCAGGGTATACCCAGATGTGGGTCCCTTGCTCACTTTGCCACTGGATTCAAGCTAGCCTGGCTGATGAGGGCTGGTAGCCCGAAACTGGTCCCAGGATTCTTGATTCCGGTCCAGGGAAGACATAGCTTAGCAGTTCAGGCTGGACTGTTCCTATGAGGCACAGGGTGAAGACTGATTTGCATATAGCTGTGTCTGAACTGGGGTGGCAAAGTGAGCTAAAGAATGACGAGGGATTCAACTCAGATCTGTGACTGGGGGTGAGTGTTTGAAAAGTTTTAGCACTCCGTCCATCATCTCCTTGTGTTTGCTTTGTTCGTCCTAAGTTGGCAGGGTATGCCCAGACGTGGGTCCCTTGCTCACTTTGCCACTGGATTCAAGATAGCCTGGCTGATGAGGGGTGTTAGCCCGAAACCGGTCCCAGGATGCTTGTTTCCGGTCCAGGGAAGACATACCTTAGAAGTTCGGGCTAGAAAGTTCCTATGAGGCACAAGATGAAGACTGATTTCCATATAGCTGTGTCTGAACTGGGGAGGGAAAGTGCGGTAAAGAATGATGATGGATTCAACCCAGATCTGTGACTGGGGGTGAGTGATTGAAAAGTTTCAGCACTCCGTCCATCATCTCCTTGTGTTTGCTTTGTTCACCCTAAGTTGGCAGGGGATGACCAGACGTGGGTCCCTAACTCACTTTACCAATGGATTCAAACTAGCCTGGCTGATGAGGGCTGTTAGCCAGAAACCAGTCCATGGAAGCTTGTTTTCGGTCCTGGGAAGACATAGCTTAGCAGTTTGAGCTGGACTGTTCCCATGAGGCACATGGTAAAGACTTATTTGCATATAGCTGTGTCTGAACTGGGGTGGCAAAGTGAGCTAAAGAATGACAAGGGATTCAACCCAGATCTGTGAGGGGGGGTCAGTGTTTGAAAAGTTTCAGCACTCTGTCCATCATCTCCTTGTGTTTGGTTTGTTCGCCCTAATTGGCAGGGTTTCCCCAGACGTGGGTCCTTGCTCACTTTGCCACTGGATTCAAGCTAGCCTGGCGGATGAGGGCTGTTTCCCCTAAACCGGTCTCAGGATGCTTGTTTCTGGTCCAGGGAAGATATAGCTTAGCAGTTCGGGCTGGACTGTTACCATGAGGCACAGGGTCAAGACTGATTTGCATATAGCTGTGTCTAAACTGGGAGGCAAAGTGTGCTAAAGCATGACGATGGATTCAACTCAGATCTGTGACTAGGGGTGATATTTTGAAAAGTTTCAGCACTCCATCCATCATCTTCTTGTGTTGGGTTTGTTCGCTCCTAAGTTGGCAGGGTATGCCCAGACGTGGGTCCCTTGCTCACTTTGCCACTGGATTCAAGCTAGCCTGGCTGATGAAGGCTGTTAGCACGAAACCTGTCCAAGGGTGCTTGTTTCCAGTCCAGGGAAGACATAGTTTAGCAGTTCAGACTGGGCTGGTCCCATGAGGCACAGGGTCAAGACTGATTTGCACATAGCTATGTCTGAACTGGGGTGGCAAAGTGAGCTAAAGAATGATGATGGATTCAACCCAGATCTGTGACTGGGGGTGAATGTTTGAAACGTTTCAGCACTCCGTCCATCATCTTCTTGTGTTTGCTTTCTTTGCCCTAAGTTGGCAAGGTATGCCCAGACATGGGTCCCTTTCTCACTTTGCCACTGGATTCAAGCTAGCCTGGCTGATGTGGGCTGTTTGCCCTAAACAGGTCCGTGGATGCTTGTTTTTGGTCCAGGGAAGACATTTATTTATTTATGAAATTTTTGTGCGCAACTAATACCCTAAGGTGTCTAGGCGCAGCGAGATACTCCAGATTACAGCACAGATCAGACCGCATTCTCATTGATTAAAAAGCCAGGTCTTCAATAATTTGCGAAAGTTAACAAGGGTGGGTGCAGTTTTAATGTGCAAAGGAAGTAAGTTTCAGAGCACAGGCGTTGTTACCAAAAATCTTCTGTCACCCCAGGTGGCCGTTCTTGTGCGGGGGACATTCAAAAGATGGCTAGCTGCTGATCTTAGATTTTTTTTTGGGATGTACACCTGAAAAGCTTCTTTTAAAAACTTAGGTCCTATTTGATGAATGGCCTTATAGGCTATACAAAGGGCCTTAAATTTGATCCTGTTCTCAACCCTTAGCCAATGAAGATGGCGTATGGCTGCAGAACTGGAGTGTCGCCTAGGGATGTTAAGCAGGATCCGTGCTGCCATGTTTTGGACGGATTGAAGCTTGTTTAAGATGTATTTGTGTGTGCCAAGGAAGAGAGCATTTCCATAATCTAATTTTGAAAATGCTAGTGAGGTAACTAGTGTTTTTCCTGCAGAGACTGGTAAATACGGCAAGAGTTTTTTTATTTTCTTCAATACAAAGAAAGTAGCCGAAACGACCTTGTTAACATGGTATCCAAAAGATAACCTGTTATCAAAAATCACTCCCAGATTTCTGACCTTGGTGGCTGGCATCGGAGGCGGGCCCATCTGACTAGGCCACCATATGTGAGACCAATCTGGATGGATTGTGCCAAAGGTCATAACCTTAGTTTTCTCCGCATTAAGTTTCAGGCAGTTACTGTGCATCCATGACTGTACACCCAGTAAACCCTCCTGAAACCCAGCTGCTACCACATAGCTTAGCAGTTCGGGCTGGACTGTTCCCATCAGGAACAGGGTGAAGACTGATTTGCATATAGCTGTGTCTGAACTGGGGTGGCAAAGTGAGGTAAAGAAAGATGATAGATTAAAGCCAGATCTGTGACTGGGGGTGAGTGTTTGAAAAGTTTCAGCACTCTGTTCATCATCTCTTTGTGTTTGCTTTGTTCACCCTAAGTTGGCAGGGTATACCCAGATGTGGGTCCCTTGCTCACTTTGCTACTGGATTCAAGCTAGCCTGGCTGATGAGGGCTGGTAGCCCGAAACCGGTCCCAGGATTCTTGATTCCGGTCCAGGGAAGACATAGCTTAGCAGTTCAGGCTGGACTGTTCCCATGAGGCACAGGGTGAAGACTGATTTGCATATAGCTGTGTCTGAACTGGGGTGGCAAAGTGAGCTAAAGAATGATGAGGGATTCAACTCAGATCTGTGACTGGGGGTGAGTGTTTGAAAAGTTTTAGCACTCCGTCCATCATCTCCTTGTGTTTGCTTTGTTCGTCCTAAGTTGGCAGGGTATGCCCAGACTTGGGTCCCTTGCTCACTTTGCCACTGGATTCAAGATAGCCTGGCTTATGAGGGGTGTTAGCCCAAAACCGGTCCCAGGATGCTTGTTTCCGGTCCAGGGAAGACATACCTTAGAAGTTCGGGCTAGAAAGTTCCTATGAGGCACAAGATGAAGACTGATTTCCATATAGCTGTGTCTGAACTGGGGAGGGAAAGTTAGGTAAAGAATGATGATGGATTCAACCCAGATCTGTGACTGGGGGTGAGTGATTGAAAAGTTTCAGCACTCCGTCCATCATCTCCTTGTGTTTGCTTTGTTCACCCTAAGTTGGCAGGGTATGCCCAGACGTGGGTCCCTTGCTCACTTTGCCACTGGATTCAAGCTAGCCTGGCTGGTGAAGGCTGTTAGCACGAAACCTGTCCAAGGGTGCTTGTTTCCAGTCCAGGGAAGACATAGTTTAGCAGTTCAGACTGGGCTGGTCCCATGAGGCACAGGGTCAAGACTGATTTGCACATAGCTATGTCTGAACTGGGGTGGCAAAGTGAGCTAAAGAATGATGATGGATTCAACCCAGATCTGTGACTGGGGGTGAATGTTTGAAAAGTTTCAGCACTCCGTCCATCATCTTCTTGTGTTTGCTTTCTTTGCCCTAAGTTGGCAAGGTATGCCCAGACATGGGTCCCTTGCTCACTTTGCCACTGGATTCAAGCTAGCCTGGCTGATGTGGGCTGTTTGCCCTAAACAGGTCCGTGGATGCTTGTTTTTGGTCCAGGGAAGACATAGCTTAGCAGTTCGGGCTGGACTGTTCCCATGAGGAACAGGGTGAAGACTGATTTGCATATAGCTGTGTCTGAACTGGGGTGGCAAAGTGAGGTAAAGAAAGATGATAGATTCAACCCAGATCTGTGACTGGGGGTGAGTGTTTGAAAAGTTTCAGCACTCTGTTCATCATCTCTTTGTGTTTGCTTTGTTCACCCTAAGTTGGCAGGGTATACCCAGATGTGGGTCCCTTGCTCACTTTGCCACTGGATTCAAGCTAGCCTGGCTGATGAGGGCTGGTAGCCCGAAACCGGTCCCAGGATTCTTGATTCCGGTCCAGGGAAGACATAGCTTAGCAGTTCAGGCTGGACTGTTCCCATGAGGCACAGGGTGAAGACTGATTTGCATATAGCTGTGTCTGAACTGGGGTGTCAAAGTGAGCTAAAGAATGACAAGGGATTCAACTCAGATCTGTGACTGGGGGTGAGTATTTGAAAAGGTTTAGCACTCCGTCCATCATCTCCTTGTGTTTGCTTTGTTCGTCCTAAGTTGGCAGGGTATGCCCAGACTTGGGTCCCTTGCTCACTTTGCCACTGGATTCAAGATAGCCTGGCTGATGAGGGGTGTTAGCCCGAAACCGGTCCCAGGATGCTTGTTTCCGGTCCAGGGAAGACATACCTTAGAAGTTCGGGCTAAAAAGTTCCTATGAGGCACAAGATGAAGACTGATTTCCATATAGCTGTGTCTGAACTGGGGAGGGAAAGTGAGGTAAAGAATGATGATGGATTCAACCCAGATCTGTGACTGGGGGTGAGTGATTGAATAGTTTCAGCACTCCGTCCATCATCTCCTTGTGTTTGCTTTGTTCGCCCTAAGTTGGCAGGGTATGACCAGACGTGGGTCCCTAACTCACTTTACCAATGGATTCAAACTAGCCTGGCTGATGAGGGCTGTTAGCCAGAAACCAGTCCCAGGAAGCTTGTTTTCGGTCCAGGGAAGACATAGCTTAGCAGTTTGAGCTGGACTGTTCCCATGAGGCACAGGGTCAAGACTTATTTGCATATAGCTGTGTCTGAACTGGGGTGGCAAAGTGAGCTAAAGAATGACGAGGGATTCAACCCAAATCTGTGACTGGGTGTCAGCATTTGAAAAGTTTCAGCACTCCGTCCATCAACTTCTTGTGTTTGGTTTGTTTGCCCTAAGTTGGCAGGGTATGCCCAGACGTGGGTCCCTTGCTCACTTTGGCACTGGATTCAAGATAGCCTGGATGATGAGGGCTGTGAGTCCGAAACCGGTCCCAGGATGTTTGTTTCCGGTCCAGGGAAGACATAGCTTAGCAGTTTGGGCTGGACTTTTCCCTTGAGGTACAGGGTGAAGACTGATTTGCATATAGCTGTGTCTGAACTGGGGTGGCAAGGTGAGCTAAACAATGATGATGGATTCAACCCAAATCTGTGATGGGGGTGAGTGTTTGAAAAGTTTCAGCACTCCGTCCATCATCTCCTTGTGTTTGCTTTGTTCGCCCTAAGTTGGCAGGGTATGCCCAGACGTGGGTCCCTAACTCACTTTGCCACTGGATTCAAGCTAGCCTGGCTGATGAGGGCTGTTAGCCAGAAACCAGTCCCAGGATGCTTGTTTTCGGTCCAGGGAAGACATAGCCTAGTAGTTCGGGCTGGACTGGTCCCATGAGGCAAAGGGTGAAGACTGATATGCCTATAGCTGTGTCTGAATTGGGGTGGCAAATTGAGGTAAAGAATGATGATGGATTCAACCCAGATCTGTGACTTAGGGATAGTGTTTGAAAAGTTTCAGCACTCCATCCATCATCTTCTTGTGTTTGCTTTGTTCGCCCTAAGTTGGCAGGGTATGCCCAGACGTGGGTCCCTTGCTCACTTTGACACTGGATTCAAGCTAGCCTGGCTGATGAGGGGTGTTAGCCCAAAACCGGTCCCAGGATGCTTGTTTCCGGTCCAGGGAAGACATACCTTAGAAGTTCGGGCTAGAAAGTTCCTATGAGGCACAAGATGAAGACTGATTTCCATATAGCTGTGTCTGAACTGGGGAGGGAAAGTTAGGTAAAGAATGATGATGGATTCAACCCAGATCTGTGACTGGGGGTGAGTGATTGAAAAGTTTCAGCACTCCGTCCATCATCTCCTTGTGTTTGCTTTGTTCACCCTAAGTTGGCAGGGTATGACCAGACGTGGGTCCCTAACTCATTTTACCAATGGATTCAAACTAGCCTGGCTGATGAGGGCTGTTAGCCAGAAACCAGTCCCAGGAAGCTTGTTTTCGGTCCATGGAAGACATAGCTTAGCAGTTCGGGCTGGACTGTTACCATGAGGCACAGGGTCAAGACTGATTTGCATATAGCTGTGTCTAAACTGGGAGGCAAAGTGTGCTGAAGCATGACGATGGATTCAACTCAGATCTGTGACTAGGGGTGAGTGTTTGAAAAGTTTCAGCAGACCGTCCATCATCTACTTGTGTTTGATTTGTTCGCCCTAAGTTGGCAGTGTTTGCCCAGACGTGGGTCACTTGCTCACTTTGCCACTGGATTCAAGCTGGCCTGGCTAATGAGGGCTGTTAGCCCGAAACAAGTCCCAAGATGTTTATTTCCGGTCCAGGTAAGACATAGCTTAGCAGTTCTGGCTGGACTGTTCCCATGAGGCACAGGGTGAAGACTGATTTGCACATAGCTGTGTCTGAACTGGGGTGGCAAGGTGAGCTAAACAATGACGATGGATTCAACCCAAATTTGTGATGGGGGTGAGTGTTTGAAAAGTTTCAGCACTCCGTCCATCATCTCCTTGTGTTTGCTTTGTTCGCCATAAGTTGGCAGGGTATGCCCAGACTTGGGTCCCTTGCTCACTTTGCCACTGGATTCAAGCTAGCCTGGCTGATGAGGGCTGGTAGCCCGAACCCGGTCCCAGTATGCTTGTTTCCGGTCCAGGAAAGACATAGCTTAGCAGTTTGGCCTGGACTTTTCCTATGAGGCACAGGGTGAAGACTGATTTGCATATAGCTGTCTTTGAACTCGGGTGGCAAAGTGAGCTAAAGAATGATGATGGATTGAACCCAGATCTGTGAAGGGGGTGAGTGTTTGAAAAGTTTAATCACTCTGTCCATCATCTCCTTGTGTTTGCTTTGTTCGCCCTAAGTTGGCAGGGTATGCCCAGACGTGGGTCCTTGCTCACTTTGCCACTGGATTCAAGCTAGCCTGGCTGATGAGGGGTGTTAGCCCGAAACCGGTCGCAGGATGTTTGTTTTCGGTCCAGGGAAGACATAGCTTAGCAGTTCAGGCTGGACTGTTCCCATGAGGCACAGGGTGAAGACTGATTTGCATATAGCTGTGTCTAAACTGGGAGGCAAAGTGAGCTAAAGAATGACGAGGGATTCAACTCAGATCTGTGACTGGGGGTGAGTGTTTGTAAAGTTTCAGCAGACCGTCCATCATTTACTTGTGTTTGCTTTGTTCACCCTAAGTTGGCAGGGAATGCCCAGATGTGGGTCCCTTGCTCACTTTGCCACTGGATTCCAGCTAGCCCGACTGATGAGGGCTGTTAGCCCAAAACCGGTCCCAGGATGCTTGTTTCCTGTCCAGGGAAGACATAGCTTAGCAATTTAGGGTGGACTGTTCCCATGAGGCATAGGGTGAAGACTGATTTGCATATAGCTGTCTCTGAACTGGGGTGGCAACGTGAGCTAAAGAATGATGATTTATTCAACCGAGATCTGTGACTGGGGGTGAGTGCTTGAAAAGTTTCAGTCCTCCGGCCATCATCTCCTTGTTTTTGCTTTGTTCACCCTATGTTGGGAGGGTATGCTTGGACGTGGATCCCTGGCTCATTTTGCCACTGGATTCAAGCTAGCCTGGCTGATGAGGGCTGATAGACTGAAATCGGTCGCAGGTTGCTTATTTCAGGTCCAGGGAAGACATAGCTTAGCAGTTCGGGCTGGACTGTTCCCATGAGGCACAGGGTCAAGACTGATTTGCATATAGTTGTGTCTGAACTGGGGTGGCAAAGTGAGCTAAAGAATGAGAAGGGATTCAACCCAGATCTGTGACTGGGGGTCAGTGTTTGAAAAGTTTCAGCTCTCCGTCCATCATCTTCTTGTGTTTGCTTTCTTTGCCCTAAGTTGGCAAGGTATACCCAGACATGGGTCCCTTTCTCACTTTGCCACTGGATTCAAGCTAGCCTGGCTGATGTGGGCTGTTTGCCCTAAACAGGTCCGTGGATGCTTGTTTTTGGTCCAGGGAAGACATAGCTTAGCAGTTCGGGCTGGACTGTTCCCATGAGGAACAGGGTGAAGACTGATTTGCATATAGCTGTGTCTGAACTGGGGTGGCAAAGTGAGGTAAAGAAAGATGATAGATTCAACCCAGATCTGTGACTGGGGGTGAGTGTTTGAAAAGTTTCAGCACTCTGTTCATCATCTCTTTGTGTTTGCTTTGTTCACCCTAAGTTGGCAGGGTATACCCAGATGTGGGTCCCTTGCTCACTTTGCCACTGGATTCAAGCTAGCCTGGCTGATGAGGGCTGGTAGCCCGAAACCGGTCCCAGGATTCTTGATTCCGGTCCAGGGAAGACATAGCTTAGCAGTTCAGGCTGGACTGTTCCCATGAGGCACAGGGTGAAGACTGATTTGCATATAGCTGTGTCTGAACTGGGGTGGCAAAGTGAGCTAAAGAATGACGAGGGATTCAACTCAGATCTGTGACTGGGGGTGAGTGTTTGAAAAGTTTTAGCACTCCGTCCATCATCTCCTTGTGTTTGCTTTGTTCGTCATAAGTTGGCAGGGTATACCCAGACATGGGTCCCTTTCTCACTTTGCCACTGGATTCAAGCTAGCCTGGCTGATGTGGGCTGTTTGCCCTAAACAGGTCCGTGGATGCTTGTTTTTGGTCCAGGGAAGACATAGCTTAGCAGTTCGGGCTGGACTGTTCCCATGAGGAACAGGGTGAAGACTGATTTGCATATAGCTGTGTCTGAACTGGGGTGGCAAAGTGAGGTAAAGAAAGATGATAGATTCAACCCAGATCTGTGACTGGGGGTGAGTGTTTGAAAAGTTTCAGCACTCTGTTCATCATCTCTTTGTGTTTGCTTTGTTCACCCTAAGTTGGCAGGGTATACCCAGATGTGGGTCCCTTGCTCACTTTGCCACTGGATTCAAGCTAGCCTGGCTGATGAGGGCTGGTAGCCCGAAACCGGTCCCAGGATTCTTGATTCCGGTCCAGGGAAGACATAGCTTAGCAGTTCAGGCTGGACTGTTCCCATGAGGCACAGGGTGAAGACTGATTTGCATATAGCTGTGTCTGAACTGGGGTGGCAAAGTGAGCTAAAGAATGACGAGGGATTCAACTCAGATCTGTGACTGGGGGTGAGTGTTTGAAAAGTTTTAGCACTCCGTCCATCATCTCCTTGTGTTTGCTTTGTTCGTCATAAGTTGGCAGGGTATGCCCAGACTTGGGTCCCTTGCTCACTTTGCCACTGGATTCAAGATAGCCTGGCTGATGAGGGGTGTTAGCCCGAAACCGGTCCCAGGATGCTTGTTTCCGGTCCAGGGAAGACATACCTTAGAAGTTCGGGCTAGAAAGTTCCTATGAGGCACAAGATGAAGACTGATTTCCATATAGCTGTGTCTGAACTGGGGAGGGAAAGTTAGGTAAAGAATGATGATGGATTCAACCCAGATCTGTGACTGGGGGTGAGTGATTGAAAAGTTTCAGCACTCCGTCCATCATCTCCTTGTGTTTGCTTTGTTCGCCCTAAGTTGGCAGGGTATGACCAGACGTGGGTCCCTAACTCACTTTACCAATGGATTCAAACTAGCCTGGCTGATGAGGGCTGTTAGCCAGAAACCAGTCCCAGGAAGCTTGTTTTCGGTCCAGAGAAGAAGACATAGCTTAACAGTTTGAGCTGGACTGTTCCCATGAGGCACAGGGTCAAGACTTATTTGCATATAGCTGTGTCTGAACTGGGGTGGCAAAGTGAGCTAAAGAATGACAAGGGATTCAACCCAGATCTGTGAGGGGGGGTCAGTGTTTGAAAAGTTTCAGCACTCTGTCCATCATCTCCTTGCGTTTGGTTTGTTCGCCCTAATTGGCAGGGTATCCCCAGACGTGGGTCCTTGCTCACTTTGCCACTGGATTCAAGCTAGCCTGGCGGATGAGGGCTGTTTCCCCTAAACCGGTCTCAGGATGCTTGTTTCTGGTCCAGGGAAGATATAGCTTAGCAGTTCGGGCTGGACTGTTACCATGAGGCACAGGGTCAAGACTGATTTGCATATAGCTGTGTCTAAACTGGGAGGCAAAGTGTGCTGAAGCATGACGATGGATTCAACTCAGATCTGTGACTAGGGGTGAGTGTTTGAAAAGTTTCAGCAGACCGTCCATCATCTACTTATGTTTGATTTGTTCGCCCTAAGTTGGCAGTGTATGCCCAGACGTGGGTCACTTGCTCACTTTGCCACTGGATTCAAGCTGGCCTGGCAGATGAGGGCTGTTAGCCCGAAACCAGTCCCAGGATGCTTGTTTCCGGTCCAGGGAAGACATACCTTAGCACTTTGGGCTGGGCTGTTCCCATTATTCACAGGGTGAAGACTGATTTGCATATAGCTGTCTTTGAACTCGGGTGGCAAAGTGAGCTAAAGAATGATGATGGATTGAACCCAGATCTGTGACTGGGGGTGAGTGTTTGAAAAGTTTCAGCACTCCGTCCATCATCTCCTTGTGTTTGCTTTGTTCACCCTAATTTTGCATTGTATGTCCAGACGTGGGTCCCTAACTCACTTTGCCACTGAATTCAAGCTATCCTGGCTGATGAGGGCTGTTAACCAGAAATCGGTCCCAGGATGCCTGTTTTCGGTCCAGAGAAGACATAGCTTAGCAGTTCAGGCTGGACTGTTCACATGAGGCACACGGTCAAGACTGATTTGCACATAGCTGTGTCTGAACTGGGGTGACAAAGTGAGCTAAAGAATGACGAGGGATTCAACTCAGATCAGTGACTGGGGGTGAGTGTTTGAAAAGTTTCAGTACTCCATCCATCATCTACTTGTGATTGCTTTGTTTGCCCTAAGTTGGCAGGGTATGCCCAGAAGTGGGTCCCTTGCTCACTTTGCCACTGGATTCAAGCTAGCCTGGCTGATAAGGGCTGTAATCCCTAAACCAGTCCCAGTATCTTGTTTGTGGTCCAGGGAAGAAATAGGTTAGCATTTCGGGCTGGACTCTTCCCATGAGGAACAGGGTGAAGACTGATTTCCATATAGCGGTGTCTGAACTGGGGTGGGAAAATGAGGTAAAGAATGATGATGGATTCAACCCAAATCTGTGACTGTGTTTGCTTTGTTCGCCCTAAGTTGGCAGGGTATGCCCACACGTGTGTCCCTAACTCACTTTGCCACTGGATTCAAGCTAGCCTGGCTGCTGAGGGCTGCTAGCCAGAAACCAGTCGCAGGATGTTTGTTTTCAGTCCAGGGAAGACATAGCTTAGCAGTTCAGGCTGGACTGTTCCCATGAGGCACAGGGTGAAGACTGATTTGCATATAGCTGTGTCTAAACTGGGAGGCAAAGTGAGCTAAAGAATGACGAGGGATTCAACTCAGATCTGTGACTGGGGGTGAGTGTTTGTAAAGTTTCAGCAGACCGTCCATCATTTACTTGTGTTTGCTTTGTTCACTCTAAGTTGACAGGGTATGCCCAGATGTGGGTCCCTTACTCACTTTGCCACTGGATTCCAGCTAGCCTGGCTGATGAGGGCTGATAGACTGAAATCGGTCGCAGGTTGCTTGTTTCAGGTCCAGGGAAGACATAGCTTAGCAGTTCGGGCTGGACTGTTCCCATGAGGCACAGAGTCAAGACTGATTTGCATATAGTTGTGTCTGAACTGGGGTGGCAAAGTGAAGTAAAGAATGAGAAGGGATTCAACCCAGATCTGTGACTGGCGGTCAGTGTTTGAAAAGTTTCAGCACTCCGTCCATCATCTTCTTGTGTTTGGTTTGTTTGCCCTAAGTTGGCAGGGTATGCCCAGACGTGGGTCCCTTGCTCACTTTGGCACTGGATTCAAGATAGCCTGGATGATGAGGGCTGTGAGCCCGAAACCGGTCCCAGGATGTTTGTTTCCGGTCCAGGGAAGACATAGCTTAGCAGTTTGGGCTGGACTGTTCCCATAAGGTACAGGGTGAAGACTGATTTGCATATAGCTGTGTCTGAACTGGGGTGGCAAAGTGAGCTAAAGAATGATGATGGATTCAACCCAGATCTGTGACTTGGGGTGAGTGTTTGAAAAGTTTCAGCACTCCATCCATCATCTTCTTGTGTTTGTTTTGTTCGCAGGGCATGCGCAACCGTGGTCCCTTGCTCACTTTGCCACTGGATTCAAGCTAGCCTGGCTGATGAAGGCTGTTAGCACGAAACCTGTCCAAGGGTGCTTGTTTCCATTCCAGGGAAGACATAGTTTAGCAGTTCAGACTGGGCTGGTCCCATGAGGCACAGGGTCAAGACTGATTTGCACATAGCTATGTCTGAACTGGGGTGGCAAAGTGAGCTAAAGAATGATGATGGATTCAACCCAGATCTGTGACTGGGGGTGAATGTTTGAAAAGTTTCAGCACTCCGTCCATCATCTCTTTGTGTTTGCTTTGTTCACCCTAAGTTGGCAGGGTATGCCCAGACGTGGGTCCCTTGCTCACTTTGCCACTGGATTCAAGCTAGCATGGCTGATGTGGGCTGTTTGCCCTAAACAGGTCCCAGGATGCTTGTTTTTGGTCCAGGGAAGACATAGCTTAGCAGTTCGGGCTGGAATTTTCCCATGAGGAACAGGGTGAAGACTGATTTGCATATAGCTGTGTCTGAACTGGGGTGGCAAAGTGAGGTAAAGAAAGATGATAGATTCAACCCAGATCTGTGACTGGGGGTGAGTGTTTGAAAAGTTTCAGCACTCCGTCCATCATCTCCTTGTGTTTGCTTTGTTCGTCCTAAGTTGGCAGGGTATGCCGAGACGTGGGTCCCTTGCTCACTTTGCCACTGGATTCAAAATAGCCTGGCTGATGAGGGGTGTTAGCCCAAAACCGGTCCCAGGATGCTTGTTTCCGGTCCAGGGAAGACATACCTTAGAAGTTCAAGCTAGAAAGTTCCTATGAGGCACAAGATGAAGACTGATTTCCATATAGCTGTGTCTGAACTGGGGAGGGAAAGTGAGGTAAAGAATGATGATGGATTCAACCCAGATCTGTGACTGGGGGTGAGTGATTGAAAAGTTTCAGCACTCCGTCCATCATCTCCTTGTGTTTGCTTTGTTCACCCTAAGTTGGCAGGGTATGACCAGACGTGGGTCCCTAACTCACTTTACCAATGGATTCAAACTAGCCTGGCTGATGAGGGCTGTTAGCCAGAAACCAGTCCCAGGAAGCTTGTTTTCAGTCCAGGGAAGACATAGCTTAGCAGTTTGAGCTGGACTGTTCCCATGAGGCACAGGGTCAAGACTTATTTGCATATAGCTGTGTCTGAACTGGGGTGGCAAAGTGAGCTAAAGAATGACAAGGGATTCAACCCAGATCTGTGAGGGGGGGTCAGTGTTTGAAAAGTTTCAGCACTCTGTCCATCATCTCCTTGTGTTTGGTTTGTTCGCCCTAATTGGCAGGGTATCCCCAGACGTGGGTCCTTGCTCACTTTGCCACTGGATTCAAGCTAGCCTGGCGGATGAGGGCTGTTTCCCCTAAACCGGTCTCAGGATGCTTGTTTCTGGTCCAGGGAAGATATAGCTTAGCAGTTCGGGCTGGACTGTTACCATGAGGCACAGGGTCAAGACTGATTTGCATATAGCTGTGTCTAAACTGGGAGGCAAAGTGTGCTAAAGCATGACGATGGATTCAACTCAAATCTGTGTCTAGGGGTGAGTGTTTGAAAAGTTTCAGCAGACCGTCCATCATCTACTTGTGTTTGATTTGTTCGCCCTAAGTTGGCAGTGTATGCCCAGACGTGGATCACTTGCTCACTTTGCCACTGGATTCAAGCAGGCCTGGCTAATGAGGGCTGTTAGCCCGAAACAGGTCCCAAGATGTTTATTTCCGGTCCAGGTAAGACATAGCTTAGCAGTTCTGGCTGGACTGTTCCCATGAGGCACAGGGTGAAGACTGATTTGCACATAGCTGTGTCTGAACTGGGGTGGCAAGGTGAGCTAAACAATGATGATGGATTCAACCCAAATTTGTGATGGGGGTGAGTGTTTGAAAAGTTTCAGCACTCCGTCCATCATCTCTTTGTGTTTGCTTTGTTCACCCTAAGTTGGCAGGGTATGCCCAGACGTGGGTCCCTTGCTCACTTTGCCACTGGATTCAAGCTAGCCTGGCTGATGTGGGCTGTTTGCCCTAAACAGGTCCCAGGATGCTTTTTTTTGGTCCAGGGAAGACATAGCTTAGCAGTTCGGGCTGGAATTTTCCCATGAGGAACAGGGTGAAGACTGATTTGCATATAGCTGTGTCTGAACTGGGGTGGCAAAGTGAGGTAAAGAAAGATGATAGATTCAACCCAGATCTGTGACTGGGGGTGAGTGTTTGAAAAGTTTCAGCACTCCGTCCATCATCTCCTTGTGTTTGCTTTGTTCGTCCTAAGTTGGCAGGGTATGCCCAGACGTGGGTCCCTTGCTCACTTTGCCACTGGATTCAAGATAGCCTGGCTGATGAGGGGTGTTAGCCCAAAACCGGTCCCAGGATGCTTGTTTCCGGTCCAGGGAAGACATACCTTAGAAGTTCAAGCTAGAAAGTTCCTATGAGGCACAAGATGAAGACTGATTTCCATATAGCTGTGTCTGAACTGGGGAGGGAAAGTGAGGTAAAGAATGATGATGGATTCAACCCAGATCTGTGACTGGGGGTGAGTGATTGAAAAGTTTCAGCACTCCGTCCATCATCTCCTTGTGTTTGCTTTGTTCACCCTAAGTTGGCAGGGTATGACCAGACGTGGGTCCCTAACTCACTTTACCAATGGATTCAAACTAGCCTGGCTGATGAGGGCTGTTAGCCAGAAACCAGTCCCAGGAAGCTTGTTTTCAGTCCAGGGAAGACATAGCTTAGCAGTTTGAGCTGGACTGTTCCCATGAGGCACAGGGTCAAGACTTATTTGCATATAGCTGTGTCTGAACTGGGGTGGCAAAGTGAGCTAAAGAATGACAAGGGATTCAACCCAGATCTGTGAGGGGGGGTCAGTGTTTGAAAAGTTTCAGCACTCTGTCCATCATCTCCTTGTGTTTGGTTTGTTCGCCCTAATTGGCAGGGTATCCCCAGACGTGGGTCCTTGCTCACTTTGCCACTGGATTCAAGCTAGCCTGGCGGATGAGGGCGGTTTCCCCTAAACCGGTCTCAGGATGCTTGTTTCTGGTCCAGGGAAGATATAGCTTAGCAGTTCGGGCTGGACTGTTACCATGAGGCACAGGGTCAAGACTGATTTGCATATAGCTGTGTCTAAACTGGGAGGCAAAGTGTGCTAAAGCATGACGATGGATTCAACTCAAATCTGTGTCTAGGGGTGAGTGTTTGAAAAGTTTCAGCAGACCGTCCATCATCTACTTGTGTTTGATTTGTTCGCCCTAAGTTGGCAGTGTATGCCCAGACGTGGGTCACTTGCTCACTTTGCCACTGGATTCAAGCTGGCCTGGCTAATGAGGGCTGTTAGCCCGAAACAGGTCCCAAGATGTTTATTTCCGGTCCAGGTAAGACATAGCTTAGCAGTTCTGGCTGGACTGTTCCCATGAGGCACAGGGTGAAGACTGATTTGCACATAGCTGTGTCTGAACTGGGGTGGCAAGGTGAGCTAAACAATGATGATGGATTCAACCCAAATTTGTGATGGGGGTGAGTGTTTGAAAAGTTTCAGCACTCCGTCCATCATCTCCTTGTGTTTGCTTTCTTCGCCCGAAGTTGGCAGGGTATGCCCAGACATGGGTCCCTTGCTCACTTTGCCACTGGATTCAAGCTAGCCTGGCTGATGAGGGCTGTTAGCCCTAAACACGTCCCAGGATACTTGTTTGTGGTCCAGGGAAGACATAGCTTAGCAGTTCGGGCTGGACTGTTCCCATGAGGAACAGGGTGAAAACTGATTTGCATATAGCTGTGTCTGAACTGGGGTGGCAAAGTGAGGTAAAGAAAGATGATAGATTCAACCCAGATCTGTGACTGGGGGTGAGTGTTTGAAAAGTTTCAGCACTCTCTTCATCATCTACTTGTGTTTGCTTTGTTCGCCCTAAGTTGGCAGGGTATACCCCGATGTGGATCCCTTGCTCACTTTGCCACTGGATTCAAGCTTGCCTAGCTGATGAGGTCTGTTAGCCAGAAACCGGTCCCAGGATCCTTGTTTTCGGTCCAGGGAAGACATAGTTTAGCAGTTCGGGCTGGACTGTTCCCATGAGGCACAGGGTCAAGACTGATTTCCATATAGCTGTGTCTGAACTGGGGTGGCAAAGTGAGCTAAAGAAGGATGAGGGATTCAATCCAGATCTGTGACTGGGGGTCAGTTTTTGAAAAGTTTCAGCACTCCATCCATCATCTCCTTGTGTTTGGTTTGTTTGCCCTAAGTTGGCAGGGTATGCCCAGACGTGGGTCCCTTGCTCACTTTGGCACTGGATTCAAGCTAGCCTGGCTGATGAGGGCTGTGAGCCCCAAACCAGTTCCAGGAATCTCGTTTCCGGTCCAGGGAAGACATAGCTTAGCAGTTTGGGCTGGACTGTTCCCATAAGGTACAGGATGAAGAATGATTTGCATATAGCTGTGTCTGAACTGGGGTGGCAAAGTGAGCTAAAGAATGATGATGGATTCAACCCAGATCTGTGACTTAGGGTGAGTGTTTGAAAAGTTTCAGCACTCCATCCATAATCTTCTTGTGTTTGCTTTGTTCGCCCTAATTTGACAGGGCATGCCCAGACGTGGGTCCCTTGCTCACTTTGCCACTGGATTCAAGCTAGCCTGGCTGATGAGGGCTGTTAGCCCGAATCCTGTCCCAGGATGCTTGTTTCCAGTCCAGGGAAGACATAGCTTAGCAGTTCGGGCTGGGCTGGTCCCATGAGGCACAGGGTCAAGACTGATTTGCACATAGCTGTGTCTGAACTGGGGTGGCAAAGTGAGCTAAAGAATGATGATGAATTCAACCCAGATCTGTGACTGGGGGTGAATGTTTGAAAAGTTTCAGCACTCCGTCCATCATCTCCTTGTGTTTGCTTTCTTCGCCCTAAGTTGGCAGGGTATGCCCAGACATGGGTCCCTTGCTCACTTTGCCACTGGATTCAAGCTAGCCTGGCTGATGAGGGCTGTTAGCCCTAAACACGTCCCAGGATACTTGTTTGTGGTCCAGAGAAGACATAGCTTAGCAGTTCGGGCTGGACTGTTCCCATGAGGAACAGGGTGAAAACTGATTTGCATATTGCTGTGTCTGAACTTGTGTCGGCAAAGTGAGGTAAAGAAAGATGATAGATTCAACCCAGATCTGTGACTGGGGGTGAGTGTTTGAAAAGTTTCAGCACTCTGTTCATCATCTCTTTGTGTTTGCTTTGTTCGCCCTAAGTTGGCAGGGTATACCCAGATGTGGATCCCTTGCTCACTTTGCAACTGGATTCAAGCTAGCCTGGCTGTTGAGGGCTGGTAGCCCGAAACCTGTCCCAGGATGCTTGTTTCCGGTCGAAGGAAGACATAGCTTAGCAGTACAGGCTGGACTGTTCCCATGAGGCACAGGGTCAAGACTGATTTGCATATAGCTGTGTCTGAACTGGGGTGTCAAAGTGAGCTAAAGAATGATGATGGATTCAACCCAGATCTGTGACGGGGTGAGTGTTTGAAAAGTTTCAGCACTTCCTCCATCATCCACTTGTGTTTGCTTTGTTCGTCCTAAGTTGTCAGGGCATGCCCAGACGTGGGTCCCTTGCTCACTTTGCCACTGGATTCAAGCTAGCCTAGCTGATGAGGGCTGTGAGCCCAAAACCGGTTCCAGGAATCTCGTTTCCGGTCCAGGGAAGACATAGCTTAGCAGTTTGGGCAGGACTGTTCCCATGAGGTACAGGGTGAAGAATGATTTGCATATAGCTGTGACTGAACTGGGGTGGCAAAGTGAGGTAAAGAAAGATGATAGATTCAACCCAGATCTGTGACTGGGGGTGAATGTTTGAAAAGTTTCAGCACTCTGTTCATCATCTCTTTGTGTTTGCTTTGTTCGCCCTAAGTTGGCAGGGTATACCCATATGTGGATCCCTTGCTCACTTTGCAAGTGGATTCAAGCTAGCCTGGCTGTTGAGGGCTGGTAGCCCGAAACCGGTCCCAGGATGCTTGTTTCCGGTCGAAGGAAGACATAGCTGAGCAGTACAGGCTGGACTGTTCCCATGAGGCACAGGGTCAAGACTGATTTGCATATAGCTGTGTCTGAACTGGGGTGGCAAAGTGAGCTCAAGAATGATGATGGATTCAAACCAGATCGGTGACTGGGGGTGAGTGTTTGAAAAGTTTCAGTACTCTGTACATCATTTTGTGTTTGCTTTGTTCGCCCTAAGTTGGCAGGGTATGCCCAGACGTGGGTCCCTAACTCACTTTGCCACTGTATTCAAGTTTGCCTGGCTGATGAGGCTGTTAGCCAGAAACCAGTCGCAGAATGCTTGTTTTCGGATAAAGCGAAGACATAGCTTAGCAGTTTGGGCTGGAATCTTCCCATGAGGCACAGGGTGAAAACTGATTTGCATACAGCTGTGTCTAAACTGGGAGGCAAAGTGAGCTAAAGAATGACGAGGGATTCAACTCAGATCTGTGACTGGGGGTGAGTGTTTGAAAAGTTTCAGAAGACCGTCCATCATCTACTTGTGTTTGCTTTGTTCGCCCTAAGTTGGCAGGGTATGCCCAGATGTGGGTCACTTGCTCACTTTGCCACAGGATTCAAGCTAGCATGGCTAATGAGGGCTGTTAGCCCGAAACAGGTCCCAGGATGTTTATTTCCGGCCCAGGGAAGACATAGCTTAGCAGTTCTGGCTGGATTGTTCCCATGAGGCACAGGGTGAAGACTGATTTGCATATAGCTGTGTCTGAACTGGGGTGGCAAGTTGAGCTAAAGAATGATGATGGATTCAACCCATATCTGTGATGGGGTGAGTGTTTGAAAAGTTTCAGCACTCCGTCCATCATCTCCTTGTGTTTGCTTTGTTCGCCATAAGTTGGCAGGGTATGCCCAGACATGGGTTCCTTGCTCACTTTGCCACTGGATTCAAACTAGCCTGGTTGATGAGGGGTGTGAGCCCGAAACCGGTCCCAGGATGCTTGTTTCCGATCCAGGGAAGAAATAGCTTAGCAGTGCTGGCTGGACTGTTCCCATGAGGCACAGGGTGAAGACTGATTTCCATATAGCTGTGTCTGAACTGGGGTGAGAAAGTGAGGTAAAGAATTATGATGGATTCAACACAGATCTGTGACTTGGGGTCAGTGTTTGAAAAGTTTCAGCACTCCGTCCATCATCTCCTTGTGTTTGCTTTGTTCACCCTAAGTTGGCAGGGTATGCCCAGATGTGGGTCCCTTGCTCACTTTGCCACTGGATTCCAGCTAGTCTGGCTGATGAGGGCTGTTAGCCCAAAACCGGTCCCAGGATGCTTGTTTCCGGTCAAGGGAAGACATAGCTTAGCAATTTGGGGTGGACTTTTCCCATGAGGCACAGGGTGAAGACTGATTTGCAAATAGCTGTATCTGAACTGGGGTGGCAACGTGAGCTAAAGAATGATGATTTATTCACCCCAGATCTGTGACTGGGGGTGAGTGCTTGAAAAATTTCAGCCCTCCGTCCATCATCTCCTTGTTTTTGCTTTGTTCACCCTTAGTTGACAGGGTATGCTCAGACGTGGATCCCTGGATCACTTTGCCATGGGATTCAAGGTAGCCTGGCTGATGAGGGCTGTTAGCCCGATACCAGTCCCAGGATGCTTGTTTCCGGTCCAGGAAAGACATAGCTTAGCAGTTTGGGCTGGACTTTTCCTATGAGGCACACTGTGAAGACTGATTTGCATATAGCTATGTCTGAACTGGGGTGGCAAAGTGAGCTAAAGAATGACGAGGGATTCAACTCAGATCTGAGACTGGGGGTGAGTGTTTGTAAAGTTTCAGCACTCCATCCATCATCTACTTGTGTTTGCTTTGTTCGCCCTAAGTTGGCAGGGTATGACCAGATGTGGGTCCCTTGCTCACTTTGCCACTGGATTGAAGCTAACCTGGCTGATGAGGGCTGTTAGCCCGAAACCGGTCCCAGGATGTTTGTTTCCGGTCCAGGGAAGACATAGCTTAGCAGTTCGGTCTGGACTGTTCCCATGAGGCACAGGGTCAAGACTGATTTGCATATAGCTGTGTCTGAACTGGGGTGGCAAAGTGTCAGGGCTGTCTGGCCCAAGGTAAAGAATAAAACTTTAGTTAGGATCAGAGCCCTAGAAACTAATAAATTAGGGAAGAAGCGCTGCACCTTGAGGCCACTAAAAGATCGAGCTGAACCTAAGATGGCCGCCGGCATTGAAACAATAGAGCAGCAGGTTGGCGCTGTAGTGTTTCACCACAATCAGGATGATCCAGGTGTTAAATCGTTGCCGCGGTGCACTTCACCGGGATTCTGAGGAGAAGAGGTAGTTTAGCTTGCGTCGCGAAGTTTTAGTCAGGAGTGGATTCAACTTCGACGCTTTTCACTGAGTTTCGTTCTGAGTACAGGCCTGAGGAGAGAAGAAACTAAGTAAGACTGTTCAAATATATTGGGAGTCTAACGGCTCAATTGTCAAGAGTTTTTGGGTTCCAGTATAGACTTAATTTTTTGGAACTAAAGCAAAAAAACAACTACTAGAATAAACAAGTGGTACCGCTTCAAGATAACAAGTACAGTAAAGGTGCAGTGACAATTTACTAGAAGTAAAATTACGAGAGACTAGTTTTCAAGAACTAATTAGCCGCTTCAAAGAGTTAGCATGGAGGCAAGAGAGTTAGAATACAATCCCTACGCACTCTCACCTTTTATCAAAAAGACCTACGGGTGTAGGTTCAGACATACATATTAGCCAGTAGAGAATAAACAACAGGATAGAGAGAGAGAAAACAAATAACTATGAGAGTCGTCATACTAGAAGACAGAATAAGGAAGGAATAGAAGATACTTACCGACCCAGAATCCAGTATTGGCGCTCTACGGAGATTAGTGGGTGAGAAAACTGCAATAAAGAAAAGAATTAAACAAAAATATTTAGTATAGAAGGAAAGTAATAAATATATCAAATTATTAGTTGCAGCACCACAGAAGATTACACACAAGACTACATAAGAAGAATAGAAGAGAAGCATTGGTCACTCGTAACAGGGTAGGTGCTTAGGGAAGGTACCGACTATACATAGCACAAGAGGGTATGAGAGACAGGAAGATACTAACATCAAGAAATTGTATGTGTTCTATTTCTTAGCTCAACAACGCCTGTAGCCCGCCAGAAAAATAGAAGAAGATTTTCGGGCGCAAACTAGACGAAAGAAGAAGACGTAGAGTGACTGTCTCTTCTCTGTCCCATCCCCTTTCCCCCCCTAGATTCCCTTGGTGTTTCGCTTAGTTATCAAAAAGCGAGCGCTGGGAAAGCTGGGAGAGGCATTGGGAAAAAGCGACATTCTGCTCCTGTGTGTTTTGGGAAGAGCTCTAGATTCTGACAGAGTGAAGTGCCCACATTTTTTAAAATTCACACCTGAGCAGAATGGCGGAAGGTTTGGATTTTAAGAAGTTAGGAGAAATTCTGCAAGGAATCCAAAGGGAGTTGATTTCAGTTAGAGAGGAGAATAGAGAGCTGAAAAAAGAAACTACAGATTTAACCTTGAAGATGGGTAGTCTAGTGTCTGGCCCAAATTATAAATATTCGGCATTTTCAGAAGGGAGTTCAGGAGATACACCAGTTTCTCAATCTAAGGTTACCACACAAGTAATTCACTCTTTGTCCCCGGTAATTCCCTTGGCTCCCCCTGAACGTTTCAGTGGAGATCCCCAAAAGGCCCAAGTGTTTCTGACACAATGCACATTACATTTTATGTGTCGTCCTGCACTTTTCCCCGATGCGCAGTCTCGAGTGGCGTTCATCCTGTCTTACTTGAGTGGGGATGCGGCATCGTGGTCCATGCCCTTGGTCACCAGCAATTCTACGATATTATATGATTTGGAAGAATTTAAAAAATAATTTCTTCAGATCTTTGACAGGAGAAGAGTTTCGCAAGCAACGGACAATGAGTTATTAGAAACTAAACAGGGCAATCGAGAACTAGTAGCCTACTTGGCCCAGTTTAATAAACTGGTTGTGGAGACAGAATGGCCGGAGAATAAAAGAGCCGCTGTGTTTTATCGAGGGTTAAAGGACGAACTAAAGGATGCACTGGCACAAGTGCCAAACCGACCCACAGAGATATCGGCATTAATAGATCTAGTCTTAGAAATCGACTTCCGTCAAATTGAGAGGAGAGGAAGCGAGAATATCGTCCCGGTGTGGCGAGATTTGATCGAATAAGGTCTGAAGGCAGCAAGGAGAATGATGCGACCCGTGGAGTAGAACCTATGCAAATTGGAACGATTCGTGGGACGCTTTCAAAAGAGGAGAAAGAAAAACGGAGAGCGAACAAACAATGCTTATATTGTTGTGGAACTGGTCATTAGGTCCGAGATTGTCCCAAGAAACCAAGACAGAAGACTTCGGAAAACGCATTGCACCACCAGTAAGAGGAGCTGGACTGGTGGTTGCTGATGTCAAGACAGCTCCAAAGGCGCATACCTTGGTGAATACCCTGCAGTCGGCTGCTCCGCATTTGGTGGTGATGATGACATTACGATACGGAGAAAGGATATTAGAAAAGGTCACCGTCATGATAGACTCCGGAGCTACGGGTAATTTTTGTGATTTAAGGTTTGCAGAGAAAATCGAATTGAAGTCTATTATGAAAGAAAAGAGTGAGGCGGTTCGAGCCGTCGATGGAACACATCTTTCATCTGGACCCATAATAAGCCATACAGAACTGGTGGAGATGGAATCCGAAGAAGGACATCGAGAAATCCTACAATTCAATTTAATAGATGCCCCGCAGTTCCAATTGATTTTGGGACTTCCATGGCTCACGGAGCACAATCCTACCATTGATTGGGAAGCTCGTACAGTGACATTGAACTCCAATTATTGTAAGGAAAATTGTTATCAGGAATGTTTTAAAGATCGAAAGAAAACGCCGGCAGTTCACTTAAGTGAAAAAGAATCTACGATTTGTGTGATAAATACAACAGAGCTGCCAGAAGAATATCAGGAGTTTCAGGATGTTTTCAGTGAAGTCGGAGCAGAGAGGCTTCCTCCGCATCGCAATTTTGATTGTAAAATCGATTTGGAACCTGGATCCAATCTTCCCTGTAGCAGAATATATGCCTTGACTGAGCGAGAAGACAAACACCTGAAAGAGTACATACGAAGGTATCTTGAGAATGGATTTATAAGACCATCGCAATCTCCGGTCTCCTCTCCACTATTTTTCATTCCGTGAAGAATGGAGATTTGAGAACCTGTATAGACTACAGAGCGATAAATCGGATTACAGTGAAAAATCGTTATCCTTTGCCTTTAATTTCCGTATTAATGGATCAGGTGAAGGAAGCTAAAGTTTATACTAAATTGGATCTGCGAGGGGCGTACCACCTAGTCCGAATTCGGGAAGGAGATGAATGGAAGACGGCATTCAGAACCAAGCATGGGCTTTTTGAATATCAGGTCATGCCATATGGCTTATGCAATGCTCCTGCTGCTTTTCAACATTTCATCAACGATGTGCTGAAGGAATTCATTGATCGGAATGTAATCGTGTACATAGATGATATTCTCATTTATTCGAACACCGTGGAGGAACATGAAGAACATGTAAAGAAGGTTCTGCAGAAATTACGAGAGAATAGTATATTTGTGAAACTAGAGAAATGTGCAATTGGCATTTCCGCTGTGGAGTTTCTGGGATTTGTGCTTGCCCCGAGCGGAGTAACAATGGATGAAAACAAGATCAAGGCAGTGTTGGAATGGAAGTCTCCTAGCTCGGTGAAGGAAATCCAAAGTTTCATCGGATTTGCGAATTTCTATAGGAGGTTTATTCAAAACTTTTCTCAGAAGTTGATCCCAATGACAAGATTACTTAAGAAAGGGGTCAAATTCGAGTGGACAACGGAAGCAGAAGAATCTTTTCATCAACTAAAGAAAGACTTCACCACAGCACCCATATTACAGCACCCTGATCCATCTGAGCCATTTTTTGTGGAAACAGACGCCTCCAATTGGGCCTTAGGAGGAGTATTATCCCAAAGGCACAAGGTCACAGGACAGTTGCACCCAGTGGCTTATCGCTCTAGGAAGTTAACGGCTGCCGAAGTCAACTACACAATTATGGAGAAAGAGTTGTTAGCCATTAAGGATGCATTCAAGGAATGGAGACACTACTTAATGGGGGCAAGGCACAAGGTGACTGTCTATACTGATCACAGGAACCTGAAATTTTTTAAATCAGCCAGAACCTTGACTCCTAGGCAGTTACAATGGTCATTATATTTCGCTGATTATGACTTCGTGATTACCTATCGTCCAGAATCGCAGAATGGTAAAGCTGATGCTTTGTCCAGGCAAGGTACAGAAGGAGACTTAGAAGAGGTCGAGGTTCAGACTATTATACCTGCTGAGAAGGTGATTGGAGCAGTGTTGTGAGAGTCACCGGAAAGAAGAAATCAGTCTTCTATGTCCTTGGCTGAAATGGAAAATTGGGCCAAGGAAGACCCTGGGTGAGAAATTCGAGAAGGTCAGCCGTATCATCATGGAGCTCTTTATCTCCCCACGGCAGAAATGCAGCAAAAGGCTTTGAAGGAGAGTCATGATGACATATTGGCTGGACATAAGGGCATTACGAAGACAGAAGATCTAGTGAGACGACGTTTTTGGTGGCCGAGTTTCATTAAGGATGTGCGTCATTATGTCACCACATGTGAGATCTGCGCTAGGGGAAAATCAGAACGCCAAGCTCCGATGGGGTTATTGCAACCCCTGCCCACTCCACCTTACCCTTGGCACACCATAACCTTAGATTTAATAGTAGATTTACCATCCAGTCAAGGTTATGATACAATTCTGGTATGCGTCGATGCATTCACTAAAATGGCCCATTTTATACCGTTAAAGGGAGTTCCTACGGCAGAAACCTTGGCGCATACCTTTAGTCAGAATATAGTTCGAGCCCATGGTATACCCAAGGTTTTGATTTCAGATAGGGGTTCCCAATTTCTATCCCATTTTTGAAAGGCATTTACAAGAAAATTGAGTATAGATTCCAGGTACACCACTAGTTATCATCCTGAAACAGATGGTCAAACTGAGCGCACCAATCAGGAATTAGAGCAGTATCTAAGGTTGTGTTTGCTAGAACAGGAGGGAGATTGGCCAGATTATTTGTGGGCTGCTGAGTTTGCACACAACAAGGCAAAGAATGTGTCCACAGGTTATACTCCTTTTTATCTGAACACAGGTAGACATCCCTGTCAATCCTTAGTCTTCCAGGAAGTAGACGTGCCAGCAGTAACAGATTTAGTCGAACACATGACACGAGTACATAGGTTAGCTACTGAAAATGTAACCAAAGCAAAAGAAAGTTACAAATTTTATGCAGATAAGAAAAGGAGGAAAGAACCAGATTTACAAGTCGGAGATAAGGTGTGGTTAAACACAAAAAATCTTAGACTTAAAGGAGTCAGAAAATTGCAGCCAAGATTTGCGTGTTCATCCCGTATTTCATGTCTCCTTATTAAAGAAGGTTTCCAAAGATCTACGAAGTAAACCCCCCCCTAAACCAATCCAAACAGAGAAGGGTGAGGAATTCGAAGTACAGCAAGTATTAGATGCTAAGATAAGAAAAGGACGTTTGTACTATTTGTTGGACTGGAAAAATTACGGTCCAGAGGAAAGATCTTGGGAAATAGCATCAAACATACATGCCCCTAGGCTAATTAAGGAATTTCATAGAAGATTCCCAAATAAGCCCAAGCAGGGAAGAAGCTCCTTGAGGAGGGGTACTGTCAGGGCTGTCTGGCCCAAGGTAAAGAATAAAACTTTAGTTAGGATCAGAGCCATAGAAACTTATAAATTAGGGAAGAAGCGCTGCACCTTGAGACCACTAAAAGATCGAGCTGAACCTAAGATGGCCGTCGGCATTGAAACAATAGAGCAGCAGGTTGGCGCTTTAGTGTTTCACCACAATCAGGATGATCCAGGTGTTGAATCGTTGCCGCGGTGCACTTCACCGCGATTCTGAGGAGAAGAGGTAGCTTAGCTTGCGTCGCGAAGTTTTATTCAGGAGTGGATTCAACTTCGACGCTTTTCACGGAGTTTCGTTCTGAGTACAGGCCTGAGGAGAGAAGAAACTAAGTAAGACTGTTCCAATATATTGGGAGTCTAACGGCTCAATTGTCAAGAGTTTTTGGGTTCCAGTATAGACTTAATTTTTTGGAACTAGGCAAAAAAACAATTACTAGAATAAACAAGTGGTACCGCTTCAAGATAACAAGTACAGTAAAGGTGCAGTGACAATTTACTAGAAGTAAAATTACGAGAGACTAGTTTTCAAGAACTAATTAGCCGCTTCAAAGAGTTAGCATGGAGGCAAGAGAGTTAGAATACAATCCCTACGCACTCTCACCTTTTATCAAAAAGACCTACGGGTGTAGGTTCAGACATACATATTAGCCAGTAGAGAATAAACAACAGGATAGAGAGAGAGAAAACAAATAACTATGAGAGTCGTCATACTAGAAGACAGAATAAGGAAGGAATAGAAGATACTTACCGACCCAGAATCCAGTATTGGTGTTCTACGGAGATTAGTGGGTGAGAAAACTGCAATAAAGAAAAGAATTAAACAAAAAGTTGCAGCACCACAGAAGAATACACACAAGACTACATAAGAAGAATAGAAGAGAAGCATTGGTCACTCGTAACAGGGTAGGTGCTTAGGGAAGGTACCGACTATACATAGCACAAGACGGTATGAGAGACAGGAAGATACTAACATCAAGAAATTGTATGTGTTCTATTTCTTAGCTCAACAACGCCTGTAGTCCGCCAGAAAAATAGAAGAAGATTTACGGGCGCAAACTAGACGAAAGAAGAAGACGTAGAGTGACTGTCTCTTCTCTGTCCCATCCCCTTTCCCCCCCTAGATTTCCTTGGTGTTTCGCTTAGTTATCAAAAAGCGAGCACTGGGAAAGCTGGGAGAGGCATTGGGAAAAAGCGACATTCTGCTCCTGTGTGTTTTGGGAAGAGCTCTAGATTCTGACACAAAGTGAGCTAAAGAATGATGATGGATTCAACCCAGATCTGTGACGGGGTGAGTGTTTGAAAAGTTTCAGCCCTTCCTCCATCATCTAATTGTGTTCGCTTTGTTCACCCTAAGTTAACAGGGTATGCCCAGACTTGGGTCCCTAACCCATTTTGCCACTGGATTCAAGCTAGCCTGGCTGATGAGGGCTGTTAGCCAGAAACAAGTCCCAGGATGCTTGTTTTCGGTCCAGGGAAGACATAGTTTAGGAGTTCGGGCTGGACTGTTCCCATGAGGCACAGGGTCAAGACTGATTTGCATATAGCTGTGTCTGAACTGGGGTGGCAAAGTGAGCTAAAGAATGACGAGGGATTCAACCCCGATCTGTGACTTTGTGTCAGTGTTTGAAAAGTTTCAGCACTCCGTCCATCATCTCCTTGTGTTTGCTTTGTTCGCCCTAAGTTGGCAGGGTATGCCCAGACGTGGGTCCCTAACTCACTTTGCCACTGGATTCAAGCTAGCCTGGCTGATGAGGGCTGTTAGCCAGAAACTAGTCGCAGGATGCTTGTTTTCGGATAAAGGGAAGACATAGCTTAGCAGTTCGGGCTAAACTGTTCCCATGAGGCACAGGGTGAAGACTGATTTGCATATAGCTGTGTCTAAACTGGGAGGCAAAGTGAGCTAACGAATGACTAGGGACTCAACTCAGATCTGTGACTGGGGGTGAGTGTTTGAAACGTTTCAGCAGACCGTCCATCATCTACTTGTGTTTGCTTTGTTCGCCCTAAGTTGGCAGGGTATACCCAGATGTGGGTCACTTGCTCACTTTGCCACTGGATTCAAGCTAGCCAGGTTAATGAGGGCTGTTAGCCCGAAACAGGTCCCAGGATGTTTATTTCCAGTCCAGGGAAGACATAGCTTAGCAGTTCTGGCTGGACTGTTCCCATGAGGCACAGGGTGAAGGCTGATTTGCACATAGCTGTGTCTGAACTGGGGTGGCAAGGTGAGCTAAAGACTGATGATGGATTCAACCCTGATATGTGATGGGGTGAGTGTTTGAAAAGTTTCAGCACTCCGTCCATCACCTCCTTGTGTCTGCTTTGTTCGCCATAAGATGGCATGGTATGCCCAGACGTGGGTCCCTTGCTCATTTTGCCACTGGATTCAAGTTAGCCTGGCTGATGAGGGGTGTTAGCCCGGAACCGGTCCCAGGATGCTTGTTTCCGATCCAGGGAAGAAATAGCATAGCAGTGCGGGCTGGACTGTTCCCATGAGGCACAGGGTGAAGACTGATTTCCATATAGCTGTGTCTGAACTGGGGTAGGAAAGTGAGGTAATGAGTGATGATGGATTCAACTCAGATCTGTGACTTGGGGTGAGTGTTTGAAAAGTTTCAGCACTCCGTCCATCATCTCCTTGTGTTTGCTTTGTTCACCCTAAGTTGGCAGGGTATGCCAAGATGTGGGTCCCTTGCTCACTTTACCACTGGATTCCAGCTAGCCTGGCTGATGAGGGCTGTTAGCCCAAAACCGGTCCCTGGATGCTTGTTTCAGGTCCAGGGAAGACATAGTTTAGCAATATGGGGTGGACTGTTCCAATGAGGAACAGGATGAAGACTGATTTGCATATAGCTGTCTCTGAACTGGGGTGGCAACGTGAGCTAAAAAATGATGATTTAGTCAACCCAGATCTGTGACTGGGGGTGAGTGCCTGAAAAGTTTCAGCCCTCTGTCCATCATCTCCTTATGTTTGCTTTGTTCACCCAAAGTTGGCAGGGTATGCTCAGACATGGATCCCTGGCTCACTTTGCCACTGGATTCAAGCTAGCCTGGCTGATGAGGGCTGATAGCCTGAAACCGGTCCCAGGTTGCTTGTTTCC
Source organism: Triturus cristatus (assembly GCF_964204655.1). Classification (NCBI taxonomy): domain Eukaryota; kingdom Metazoa; phylum Chordata; class Amphibia; order Caudata; family Salamandridae; genus Triturus; species Triturus cristatus. The sequence continues at coordinate 800,922,361 of NC_140579.1, read as the reverse complement.
GGTCCAGGGAAGACATAGCTTAGCAGTTCGGGCTGGACTGTTCCCATGAGGCACAGGGTCAAGACTGATTTGCATATAGTTGTGTCTGAACTGGGGTGGCAAACTGAGCTAAAGAATGATGATGAATTCAACACAGATCTGTGACGGGGGTGAGTGTTTGAAAAGTTTCAGCAGACTGTCCATCATCTCCTTGTGTTTGGTTTGTTTGTCCTAAGTTGGCAGGGTATGCCCAGACGTGGGTCCCTTGCTCACTTTGGCACTGGATTCAAGCTAGCCTGGCTGATGAGGGCTGTGAGCCCAAAACTGGTCCCAGGATTCTCGTTTCCGGTCCAGGGAAGACATAGCTTAGCAGTTTGGGCTGGACTGTTCCCAAGAGGTATAGGGTGAAGACTGATTTGCATATAGCTGTGTCTGAACTGGGGTGGCAAAGTGAGATAAAGAATGATGATGGATTCAACCCAGATCTGTGACTTAGGGTGAGTGTTTGAAAAGTTTCAGCACTCCATCCATCATCTTCTTGTGTTTGCTTTGTTCGCCCTAAGTTGGCAGGGTATGCCCAGACGTGGATCCCTTGCTCACTTTGACACTGGATTCAAGCTAGCCTGGCTGATGAGGGCTGTTAGCCCGAAACCTGTCCCAGGATGCTTGTTTCCGGTCCATTGAAGACATAGCTTAGCAGTTCGGGCTGGGCTGGTCCCATGAGGCAGAGGGTCAAGACTGATTTGCACATAGATGTGTCTGAGCTGGGGTGGCAAAGTGAGCTAAAGAATGATGATGGATTCAACCCAGATCTGTGACTGGGGTGAATGTTTGAAAAGTTTCAGTACTCCGTCCATCATCTCCTTGTGTTTGCTTTCTTCGCCCTAAGTTGGCAGGGTATGCCCAGACATGGGTCCCTTGCTCACTTTGCCACTGGATTCAAGCTAGCCTGGCTGTTGAGGGCTGTTAGCCCTAAACAGGTCCCAGGATACTTGTTTGTGGTCCAGGGAAGACATAGATTAGCAGTTCGGGCTGGACTGTTCCCATAAGGCAGAGGGTCAAGACTGATTTGCACATAGATGTGTCTGAGCTGGGGTGGCAAAGTGAGCTAAAGAATGATGATGGATTCAACCCAGATCTGTGACTGGGGTGAATGTTTGAAAAGTTTCAGTACTCCGTCCATCATCTCCTTGTGTTTGCTTTCTTCGCCCTAAGTTGGCAGGGTATGCCCAGACATGGGTCCCTTGCTCACTTTGCCACTGGATTCAAGCTAGCCTGGCTGTTGAGGGCTGTTAGCCCTAAACAGGTCCCAGGATACTTGTTTGTGGTCCAGGGAAGACATAGATTAGCAGTTCGGGCTGGACTGTTCCCATAAGGCACAGGGTGAAGACGGATTTGCATATAGCTGTGTCTGAACTGGGGTGGCAAAGTGAGCTCAAGAATGATGATGGATTCAACCCAGATCTGTGACTGGGGGTGAGTGTTTGAAAAGTTTTAGCACTCTGTACATCATCTTGTGTTTGATTTGTTCGCCCTAAGTTGGCAGGTTATGCCCAGACGTGGGTTCCTTGCTCACTTTGCCACTGGATTTAAGCTAGCCTGGCTGATGAGGGCTGTTAGCCCGAACCCGGTCCCAGGATGCTTGTTTCCGGTCCAGAGAAGACATTGCTTAGCAGTTCAGGCTGGACTGAACCCATGAGGCACAGCGTCAAGACTGATTTGCATATAGCTGTGTCTGAACTGGGGTGGCAAAGTGAGCTAAAGAATGATGATGGATTCAACCCAGATCTGTGAGTGGGGTGAGTTTTTGAAAAGTTTTAGCACTCCGTCCATCATCTCCTTGTGTTTACTTTGTTCACCCTAAGTTGGCAGGGTATGCCCAGACGTGGGTCCCTAACTCACTTTGCCACTGGATTCAAGCTAGCCTGGCTGATGAGGGCTGTTAGCCAGAAACCAGTCCCAGGATGCTTGTTTTCGGTCCAGGGAAGACATAGCCTAGTAGTTCGGGCTGGACTGGTCCCATGAGGCAAAGGGTGAAGACTGATATGCCTATAGCTGTGTCTGAATTGGGGTGGCAAATTGAGGTAAAGAATGATGATGGATTCAACCCAGATCTGTGACTTAGGGATAGTGTTTGAAAAGTTTCAGCACTCCATCCATCATCTTCTTGTGTTTGCTTTGTTCGCCCTAAGTTGGCAGGGTATGCCCAGACGTGGGTCCCTTGCTCACTTTGACACTGGATTCAAGCTAGCCTGGCTGATGAGGGCTGTTAGCCCGAAACCTGTCCCAGGATGCTTGTTTCCAGTCCAGGGAAGACATAGCTTAGCAGTTCTGGCTGTGCTGGTCCCATGAGGCACAGGGTCAAGACTGATTTGCACATAGATGTGTCTGAACTGGGGTGGCAAAGTGAGCTAAAGAATGATGATGGATTCAACCCAGATCTGTGACTGGGGGTGAATGTTTGAAAAGTTTCAGCACTCCGTCCATCATCTCCTTGTGTTAGCTTTCTTCGTCCTAAGTTGGCAGGGTATGACCAGACATGGGTCCCTTGCTCACTTTGCCACTGGATTCAAGCTAGCCTGGCTGTTGAGGGCTGTTAGCCCTAAACAGGTCCCAGGATGCTTGTTTCCGATCCAGGAAAGACATAGCTTAGCAGTTTGGCCTGGACTTTTCCTATGAGGCACAGGGTGAAGACTGATTTCCATATAGCTGTGTCTGAACTGGGGTGGGAAAGTGAGGTAAAGAATGATGATGGATTCAACCCAGATCTGTGAAGGGGGTGAGTGTTTGAAAAGTTTCAGCCCTCTGTCTATCATCTCCTTGTGTTTGCTTTGTTCGCCCTAAGTTGGCAGGGTATGCCCAGACGTGGGTCCCTTGCTCACTTTGCCACTGGATTCAAGATAGCCTGGCTGATGAGGGGTGTTAGCCCGAAACCGGTCCCAGGATGCTTGTTTCCAGTCCAGGGAAGACATACCTTAGCAGTTCGGGCTTGACAGTTCCTATGATGCACAAGGTGAAGACTGATTTCCATATAGCTGTGTCTGAACTGAGGTGGGAAAGTGAGGTAAAGAATGATGATGGATTCAACCCAGATCTGTGACTGGGGGTCAGTGTTTGAAAAGTTTCAGCACTCCGTCCATCATCTCCTTGTGTTTGCTTTGTTTGCCCTAAGTTGGCAGGGTATGCCCAGACGTGGGTCCCTTGCTCACTTTGCCACTGGATTCAAGCTAGCCTGGCTGATGAGGGCTGGTAGCCCGATCCGGTCCCAGGATGCTTGTTTCCGGTCCAGGAAAGACATAGCTTAGCAGTTTGGCCTGGACTTTTCCTATGAGGCACAGGGTGAAGACTGATTTCCATATAGCTGTGTCTGAACTGGGGTGGGAAAGTGAGGTAAAGAATGATGATGGATTCAACCCAGATCTGTGAAGGGGGTGAGTGTTTGAAAAGTTTCAGCACTCTGTCTATCATCTCCTTGTGTTTGCTTTGTTCGCCGTAAGTTGGCAGGGTATGCCCAGACGTGGGTCCCTTGCTCACTTTGCCACTGGATTCAAGATAGCCTGGCTGATGAGGGGTGTTAGCCCGAAACCGGTCCCAGGATGCTTGTTTCCAGTCCAGGGAAGACATACCTTAGCAGTTCGGGCTTGACAGTTCCTATGATGCACAAGGTGAAGACTGATTTCCATATAGCTGTGTCTGAACTGAGGTGGGAAAGTGAGGTAAAGAATGATGATGGATTCAACCCAGATCTGTGACTGGGGGTCAGTGTTTGAAAAGTTTAATCACTCTGTCCATCATCTCCTTGTGTTTGGTTTGTTCGCCCTAAGTTGGCAGGGTATCCCCAGACGTGGGTCCTTGCTCACTTTGCCACTGGATTCAAGCTAGCCTGGCGGATGAGGGCTGTTTGCCCTAAACCGGTCTCAGGATGCTTGTTTCTGGTCTAGAGAAGACATAGCTTAGCAGTTCGGGCTGGACTGTTCCCATGAGGCACAGGGTCAAGACTGATTTGCATAGAGTTGTGTCTGAACTGGGGTGGCAAAGTGAGCTAAAGAATGATGAGGGATTCAACCCAAATCTGTGACTGGGTGTCAGCGTTTGAAAAGTTTCAGCACTCCGTCCATCAACTTCTTGTGTTTGCTTTGTTCGCCCTAAGTTGGCAGGGTATGCCCACACGTGTGTCCCTAACTCACTTTGCCACTGGATTCAAGCTAGCCTGGCTGATGAGGGCTGCTAGCCAGAAACCAGTCGCAGGATGTTTGTTTTCGGTCCAGGGAAGACATAGCTTAGCAGTTCAGGCTGGACTGTTCCCATGAGGCACAGGGTGAAGACTGATTTGCATATAGCTGTGTCTAAACTGGGAGGCAAAGTGAGCTAAAGAATGACGAGGGATTCAACTCAGATCTGTGACTGGGGGTGAGTGTTTGAAAAGTTTCAGCAGACCGTCCATCATTTACTTGTGTTTGCTTTGTTCACCCTAAGTTGGCAGGGTATGCCCAGATGTGGGTCCCTTGCTCACTTTGCCACTGGATTCCAGCTAGCCCGACTGATGAGGGCTGTTAGCCCAAAACCGGTCCCAGGATGCTTGTTTCCTGTCCAGGGAAGACATAGCTTAGCAATTTAGGGTGGACTGTTCCCATGAGGCATAGGGTGAAGACTGATTTGCATATAGCTGTCTCTGAACTGGGGTGGCAACGTGAGCTAAAGAATGATGATTTATTCAACCGAGATCTGTGACTGGGGGTGAGTGCTTGAAAAGTTTCAGCCCTCCGTCCATCATCTCCTTGTTTTTGCTTTGTTCACCCTATGTTGGGAGGGTATGCTCAGACGTGGATCCCTGGCTCATTTTGGCACTGGACTCAAGCTAGCCTGGCTGATGAGGGCTGATAGACCGAAATCGGTCGCAGGTTGCTTGTTTCCGGTCCAGGGAAGACATAGCTTAGCAGTTCGGGCTGGACTGTTCCCATGAGGTACAGGGTGAAGACTGATTTGCATATAGCTGTGTCTGAACTGGGGTGGCAAAGTGAGCTAAAGAATGATGATCGATTCAACCCAGATCTGTGACTTGGGGTGAGTGTTTGAAAAGTTTCAGCACTCCATCCATCATCTTCTTGTGTTTGCTTTGTTCGCTCCTAAGTTGGCAGGGTATGCCCAGACGTGGGTCCCTTGCTCACTTTGCCACTGGATTCAAGCTAGCCTGGCTGATGAAGGCTGTTAGCACAAAATCTGTCCAAGGGTGCTTGTTTCCAGTCCAGGTAAGACATAGTTTAGCAGTTCAGACTGGGCTGGTCCCATAAGGCACAGGGTCAAGACTGATTTGCACATAGCTATGTCTGAACTGGGGTGGTACAGTGAGCTAAAGAATGATGATGGATTCAACCCAGATCTGTGACTGGGGGTGAATGTTTGAAAAGTTTCAGCACTCCGTCCATCATCTCCTTGTGTTTGCTTTGTTCACCCTAAGTTGGCAGGGTATGACCAGACGTGGGTCCCTAACTCACTTTACCAATGGATTCAAACTAGCCTGGCTGATGAGGGCTGTTAGCCAGAAACCAGTCCCAGGAAGCTTGCTTTCGGTCCAGGGAAGACATAGCTTAGCAGTTCAGGCTGGACTGTTCACATGAGGCACACGGTCAAGACTGATTTGCACATAGCTGTGTCTGAACTGGGGTGACAAAGTGAGCTAAAGAATGACAAGGGATTCAACCCAGATCTGTGACTGGGGGTGAGTGTTTGAAAAGTTTCAGCACTCCGTCCATCATCTCCTTGTGTTTGCTTTGTTCACCCTAATTTTGCAGTGTATATCCAGACGTGGGTCCCTAACTCACTTTGCCACTGAATTCAAGCTATCCTGGCTGATGAGGGCTGTTAACCAGAAATCGGTCCCAGGATGCTTGTTTTCGGTCCAGAGAAGACATAGCTTAGCAGTTCAGGCTGGACTGTTCACATGAGGCACACGGTCAAGACTGATTTGCACATAGCTGTGTCTGAACTGGGGTGACAAAGTGAGCTAAAGAATGACGAGGGATTCAACTCAGATCAGTGACTGGGGGTGAGTGTTTGAAAAGTTTCAGTACTCCATCCATCATCTACTTGTGTTTGCTTTGTTTGCCCTAAGTTGGCAGGGTATGCCCAGAAGTGGGTCCCTTGCTCACTTTGCCACTGGATTCAAGCTAGCCTGGCTGATGAGGGCTGTTAGCCCGAAACCTGTCCCAGGATGCTTTTTTCCGGTCCAGGGAAGACATAGCTTAGCAGTTCGGGCTAAGCTGGTCCCATGAGGCACAGGGTCAAGACTGATTTGCACATAGCTGTGTCTGAACTGGGGTGGCAAAGTGAGCTAAAGAATGATGATGGATTCAAACCAGATCTGTGACTGGGGGTGAATGTTTGAAAAGTTTCAGCTCTTCGTCCGTCATCTCCTTGTGCTTGCTTTGTTCGCCCTAAGTTGGCAGGGTATGCCCAGACATGGGTCCCTTGCTCACTTTGCCACTGGATTCAAGCTAGCCTGGCTGATAAGGGCTGTAATCCCTAAACCAGTCCCAGTATCTTGTTTGTGGTCCAGGGAAGAAATAGCTTAGCATTTTGGGCTGGACTCTTCCCATGAGGAACAGGGTGAAGACTGATTTGCATATAGATGTGTCTGAACTGGGATAGCAAAGTGAGCCAAAGAATGATGATGGATTCAACCCAGATCTGGGACTGGGGGTGAGTGTTTGAAAAGTTTCAGCACTCCGTCCATCATCTCCTTGTGTTTGCTTTGTTTGCCCTAAGTTGGCAGGGTATGCCCAGACGTGGGTCCCTTGCTCACTTTGCCACTGGATTCAAGCTAGCCTGGCTGATGAGGGCTGGTAGCCCGAACCCGGTCCCAGGATGCTTGTTTCCGGTCCAGGAAAGACATAGCTTAGCAGTTTGGCCTGGACTTTTCCTATGAGGCACAGGGTGAAGACTGATTTCCATATAGCTGTGTCTGAACTGGGGTGGGAAAGTGAGGTAAAGAATGATGATGGATTCAACCCAGATGTGTGAAGGGGGTGAGTGTTTGAAATGTTTCAGCACTCTGTCCATCATCTCCTTGTGTTTGCTTTGTTCGCCCTAAGTTGGCAGGGTATGCCCAGACGTGGGTCCCTTGCTCACTTTGCCACTGGATTCAAGCTAGCCTGGCTGATGAGGGCTGATAGACCGAAATCGGTCGCAGGTTGCTTGTTTCCGGTCCAGAGAAGACATAGCTTAGCAGTTCGTGCTGGACTGTTCCGATGAGGCACAGGGTCAAGACCGATTTGCATATAGCTGTGTCTGAACTGGGGTGGCAAAGTGAGCTCAAGAATGATGATGGATTCAACCCAGATCTGTGACTGGGGGTGAGTGTTTGAAAAGTTTTAGCACTCTGTACATCATCTTGTGTTTGATTTGTTCGCCCTAAGTTGGCAGGTTATGCCCAGACGTGGGTTCCTTGCTCACTTTGCCACTGGATTTAAGCTAGCCTGGCTGATGAGGGCTGTTAGCCCGAACCCGGTCCCAGGATGCTTGTTTCCGGTCCAGAGAAGACATTGCTTAGCAGTTCAGGCTGGACTGAACCCATGAGGCACAGCGTCAAGACTGATTTGCATATAGCTGTGTCTGAACTGGGGTGGCAAAGTGAGCTAAAGAATGATGATGGATTCAACCCAGATCTGTGAGTGGGGTGAGTTTTTGAAAAGTTTTAGCACTCCGTCCATCATCTCCTTGTGTTTGCTTTGTTCACCCTAAGTTGGCAGGGTATGCCCAGACGTGGGTCCCTAACTCACTTTGCCACTGGATTCAAGCTAGCCTGGCTGATGAGGGCTGTTAGCCAGAAACCAGTCCCAGGATGCTTGTTTTCGGTCCAGGGAAGACATAGCCTAGTAGTTCAGGCTGGACTGGTCCCATGAGGCAAAGGGTGAAGACTGATATGCCTATAGCTGTGTCTGAATTGGGGTGGCGAATTGAGGTAAAGAATGATGATGGATTCAACCCAGATCTGTGACTTAGGGATAGTGTTTGAAAAGTTTCAGCACTCCATCCATCATCTTCTTGTGTTTGCTTTGTTCGCCCTAAGTTGGCAGGGTATGCCCAGACGTGGGTCCCTTGCTCACTTTGACACTGGATTCAAGCTAGCCTGGCTGATGAGGGCTGTTAGCCCGAAACCTGTCCCAGGATGCTTGTTTCCAGTCCAGGGAAGACATAGCTTAGCAGTTCTGGCTGTGCTGGTCCCATGAGGCACAGGGTCAAGACTGATTTGCACATAGATGTGTCTGAACTGGGGTGGCAAAGTGAGCTAAAGAATGATGATGGAATCAACCCAGATCTGTGACTGGGGGTGAATGTTTGAAAAGTTTCAGCACTCCGTCCATCATCTCCTTGTGTTAGCTTTCTTCGTCCTAAGTTGGCAGGGTATGCCCAGACATGGGTCCCTTGCTCACTTTGCCACTGGATTCAAGCTAGCCTGGCTGTTGAGGGCTGTTAGCCCTAAACAGGTCCCAGGATACTTGTTTGTGGTCCAGGGAAGACATAGCTTAGCAGTTTGGGCTGGACTGTTCCCATGAGGCACAGGGTGAAGACTGATTTGCATATAGCTGTGTCTGAACTGGGGTGGCAAAGTGAGCTCAAGAATGATGATGGATTCCACCCAGATCTGTGACTGGGGGTGAGTGTTTGAAAAGTTTCAGCACTCTGTACATCATCTTGTGTTTGATTTGTTCGCCCTAAGTTTGTAGGTTATGCCCAGACGTGGGTTCCTTGCTCACTTTGCCACTGGATTTAAGCTAGCCTAGCTGATGAGAGCTGTTAGCCCGAACCCGGTCCCAGGATGCTTGTTTCCGGTCCAGAGAAGACATTGCTTAGCAGTTTAGGCTGTACTGTTCCCATGAGGCACAGGGTCAAGACTGATTTGCATATAGCTGTGTCTGAAGTGGGGTGGCAAAGTGAGCTAAAGAATGATGATGGATTCAACCCAGATCTGTGAGTGGGGTGAGTTTTTGAAAAGTTTTAGCACTCCGTCCATCATCTCCTTGTGTTTGCTTTGTTCGCCCTAAGTTGGCAGGGTATGCCCAGACGTGGGTCCCTAACTCACTTTGCAACTGGATTCAAGCTAGCCTGGCCGATGAGGGATGTTAGCCAGAAATCGGTCCCAGGATGCTTGTTTTCAGTCCAGAGAAGACATAGCTTAGCAGTTCGGGCTGGACTGTTCCCACGAGGCACAGGGTCAGGACTGATTTGCATATAGCTGCGTTTGAACTGGGGTGACAAAGTGAGCTAAAGAATGACGAGGGATTCAACTCAGATCTGTGACTGGGGGTGAGTGTTTGAAAAGGTTCAGCACTCCATCCATCATCTACTTGTGTTTGCTTTGTTTGCCCTAAGTTGGCAGGGTATGCCCAGACGTGGGTCCCTTGCTCACTTTACCCCTCGATTCAAGCTAGCCTGGCTGATGAGGGCTGTTAGCCTGAAACCGGTCGCAGGATGTTTGTTTCCGGTCAAGGGAAGACATAGCTTAGCAGTTCGGTCTGGATGGTTCCCATGAGGCACATGGTCAAAACTGATTTGCATATAGCAGTGTCTGAACTGGGGTGGCAAAGTGATCTAAAGAATGACGAGGGATTCAACCCAGATCTGTGACTGGGGGGCAGTTTTTGAAAAGTTTCAGCACTCCGTCCATCATCTCCTTGTGTTTGGTTTGTTTGCCCTAAGTTGGCAGGGTATGCCCAGACGTGGGTCCCTTGCTCACTTTGGCACTGGATTCAAGCTAGCCTGGCTGATGAGGGCTGTGAGCCCGAAACCGGTCCCAGGATTCTCGTTTCCGGTCCAGGGATGTTATGGCTTAGCAGTTTGGGCTGGACTGTTCCCATGAGGTACAGGGTGAAGACTGATTTGCATATAGTTGTGTCTGAACTGGGGTGGGAAAGGGAGCAAAAGAATGATGATGGATTCAACACAGATGTGTGACTTGGGGTGAGTGTTTGAAAAGTTTCAGCACTCCGTCCATCATCTCCTTTCTTTGCTTTGTTCACCCTAAGTTGGAGGGTATGCCCGGATGTGGGTCCCTTGCTCACTTTGCCACTGGATTCCAGCTAGCCTGGCTGATAAGGGCTGTTAGCCCGAAACCTGTCCCAGGATGCTTGTTTCCAGTCCAGGGAAGACATAGCTTAGCAATTTGGGGTGGACTGTTCCCATGAGGCACAGGGTGAAGACTGATTTGCATATGGCTGTATCTGAACTGGGGTGGCAAAGTGAGCCAAAGAATGATGATTTATTCAACCCAGATGTGTGACTGGGGGTGAGTGCTTGAAAAGTTTTAGCTCTCCGTCCATCATCTCCTTATTTTTGCTATGTTCACCCTAAGTTGGCAGGGTATGCTCAGACGTGGATCCCTGGCTCACTTTGCCACTGGATTCAAGCTAGCCTGACTGATGAGGGCTGTTAGCCTGAAACCAATCCCAGGATGCTTGTTTCCGGTCCAGCGAAAACATAGCTTAGTGGTTCGGGCTGGACTGTTCCCATGAGGCACAGGATCAAGACTGATTTGCATATAGTTGTATGTGATCTGTGGTGGCAAAGTGAGCTAAAGAATGATGAGGGATTCAACCCAGATCTGTGACGGGGGTTGAAAGTTTGAAAAGTTTCAGCACTCCGTCCATCATCTCCTTGTGTTTGCTTTGTTCACCCTAAGTTAGCAGGGTATGACCAGACGTGGGTCCCTAGCTCACTTTGCCACTGGATTCAAGCTAGCCTGGCTGATGAGGGCTGTTAGCCCGAAACCAGTCCCAGGATGCTTGTTTCCGGTCCAGGGAAGACATAGCTTAGCAGTTTGGGCTGGACTGTTCCCATTATTCACAGGGTGAAGACTGATTTGCACATAGCTTTGTCTGAACTGGGGTGGCAAAGTGAGCTAAAGAATGGTGATGGATTCAAACCAGATCTGTGACTGGGGGTGAATGTTTGAAAAGTTTCAGCACTTCGTCCGTCATCTCCTTGTGCTTGCTTTGTTCGCCCTAAGTTGGCAGGGTATGCCCAGACATGGGTCCCTTGCTCACTTTGCCACTGGATTCAAGCTAGCCTGGCTGATAAGGGCTGTAATCCCTAAACCAGTCCCAGTATCTTGTTTGTGGTCCAGGGAAGAAATAGCTTAGCATTTCGGGCTGGACTATTCCCATGAGGAACAGGGTGAAGACTGATTTGCATATAGATGTGTCTGAACTGGGGTGGCAAAGTGAGCCAAAGAATGATGATGGATTCAACCCAGATCTGTGACTGGGGGTGAGTGTTTGAAAAGTTTCAGCAGTCCGTCCATCATCTCCTTGTGTTTGCTTTGTTTGCCCTAAGTTGGCAGGGTATGCCCAGACGTGGGTCCCTTGCTCACTTTGCCACTGGATTCAAGCTAGCCTGGCTGATGAGGGCTGGTAGCCCGATCCGGTCCCAGGATGCTTGTTTCCGGTCCAGGAAAGACATAGCTTAGCAGTTTGGCCTGGACTTTTCCTATGAGGCACAGGGTGAAGACTGATTTCCATATAGCTGTGTCTGAACTGGGGTGGGAAAGTGAGGTAAAGAATGATGATGGATTCAACCCAGATCTGTGAAGGGGGTGAGTGTTTGAAAAGTTTCAGCACTCTGTCTATCATCTCCTTGTGTTTGCTTTGTTCGCCCTAAGTTGGCAGGGTATGCCCAGACGTGGGTCCCTTGCTCACTTTGCCACTGGATTCAAGATAGCCTGGCTGATGAGGGGTGTTAGCCCGAAACCGGTCCCAGGATGCTTGTTTCCAGTCCAGGGAAGACATACCTTAGCAGTTCGGGCTTGACAGTTCCTATGATGCACAAGGTGAAGACTGATTTCCATATAGCTGTGTCTGAACTGAGGTGGGAAAGTGAGGTAAAGAATGATGATGGATTCAACCCAGATCTGTGACTGGGGGTCAGTGTTTGAAAAGTTTAATCACTCTGTCCATCATCTCCTTGTGTTTGGTTTGTTCGCCCTAAGTTGGCAGGGTATCCCCAGACGTGGGTCCTTGCTCACTTTGCCACTGGATTCAAGCTAGCCTGGCGGATGAGGGCTGTTTGCCCTAAACTGGTCTCAGGATGCTTGTTTCTGGTCTAGAGAAGACATAGCTTAGCAGTTCGGGCTGGACTGTTCCCATGAGGCACAGGGTCAAGACTGATTTGCATAGAGTTGTGTCTGAACTGGGGTGGCAAAGTGAGCTAAAGAATGATGAAGGATTCAACCCAAATCTGTGACTGGGTGTCAGCGTTTGAAAAGTTTCAGCACTCCGTCCATCAACTCCTTGTGTTTGCTTTGTTCGCCCTAAGTTGGCAGGGTATGCCCACACGTGTGTCCCTAACTCACTTTGCCACTGGATTCAAGCTAGCCTGGCTGATGAGGGCTGCTAGCCAGAAACCAGTCGCAGGATGCTTGTTTCCTGTCCAGGGAAGACATAGCTTAGCAATTTAGGGTGGACTGTTCCCATGAGGCATAGGGTGAAGACTGATTTGCATATAGCTGTCTCTGAACTGGGGTGGCAACGTGAGCTAAAGAATGATGATTTATTCAACCAAGATCTGTGACTGGGGGTGAGTGTTTGAAAAGTTTCAGCAGACCGTCCATCATTTACTTGTGTTTGCTTTGTTCACCCTAAGTTGGCAGGGTATGCCCAGATGTGGGTCCCTTGCTCACTTTGCCACTGGATTCCAGCTAGCCCGACTGATGAGGGCTGTTAGCCCAAAACCGGTCCCAGGATGCTTGTTTCCTGTCCAGGGAAGACATAGCTTAGCAATTTAGGGTGGACTGTTCCCATGAGGCATAGGGTGAAGACTGATTTGCATATAGCTGTCTCTGAACTGGGGTGGCAACGTGAGCTAAATAATGATGATTTATTCAGCCAAGATCTGTGACTGGGGGTGAGTGCTTGAAAAGTTTCAGCCCTCCGTCCATCATCTCCTTGTTTTTGCTTTGTTCACCCTATGTTGGGAGGGTATGCTCAGACGTGGATCCCTGGCTCATTTTGGCACTGGACTCAAGCTAGCCTGGCTGATGAGGGCTGATAGACCGAAATCGGTCGCAGGTTGCTTGTTTCCGGTCCAGGGAAGACATAGCTTAGCAGTTCGGGCTGGACTGTTCCCATGAGGTACAGGGTGAAGACTGATTTGCATATAGCTGTGTCTGAACTGGGGTGGCAAAGTGAGCTAAAGAATGATGATGGATTCAACCCAGATCTGTGACTTGGGGTGAGTGTTTGAAAAGTTTCAGCACTCCATCCATCATCTTCTTGTGTTTGCTTTGTTCGCTCCTAAGTTGGCAGGGTATGCCCAGACGTGGGTCCCTTGCTCACTTTGCCACTGGATTCAAGCTAGCCTGGCTGATGAAGGCTGTTAGCACAAAACCTGTCCAAGGGTGCTTGTTTCCAGTCCAGGGAAGACATAGTTTAGCAGTTCAGACTGGGCTGGTCCCATAAGGCACAGGGTCAAGACTGATTTGCACATAGCTATGTCTGAACTGGGGTGGTACAGTGAGCTAAAGAATGTTGATGGATTCAACCCAGATCTGTGACTGGGGGTGAATGTTTGAAAAGTTTCAGCACTCCGTCCATCATCTTCTTGTGTTTGCTTTCTTTGCCCTAAGTTGGCAAGGTATGCCCAGACATGGGTCCCTTGCTCACTTTGCCACTGGATTCAAGCTAGCCTGGCTGATGTGGGCTGTTTGCCCTAAAAGGTCCGTGGATGCTTGTTTTTGGTCCAGGGAAGACATAGCTTAGCAGTTCGGGCTGGACTGTTCCCATGAGGAACAGGGTGAAGACTGATTTGCATATAGCTGTGTCTGAACTGGGGTGGCAAAGTGAGGTAAAGAAAGATGATGGATTCAACCCAGATCTGTGACTGGGGGTGAGTGTTTGAAAAGTTTCAGCACTCTGTTCATCATCTCTTTGTGTTTGCTTTGTTCACCCTAAGTTGGCAGGGTATACCCAGATGTGGGTCCCTTGCTCACTTTGCCACTGGATTCAAGATAGCCTGGCTGATGAGGGGTGTTAGCCCGAAACCGGTCCCAGGATGCTTGTTTCCGGTCCAGGGAAGACATACCTTAGAAGTTCGGGCTAGAAAGTTCCTATGAGGCACAAGATGAAGACTGATTTCCATATAGCTGTGTCTGAACTGGGGAGGGAAAGTGAGGTAAAGAATGACGATGGATTCAACCCAGATCTGTGACTGGGGGTGAGTGATTGAAAAGTTTCAGCACTCCGTCCATCATCTCCTTGTGTTTGCTTTGTTCGCCCTAAGTTGGCAGGGTATGACCAGACATGGGTCCCTAACTCACTTTACCAATGGATTCAAACTAGCCTGGCTGATGAGGGCTGTTAGCCAGAAACCAGTCCCAGGAAGCTTGTTTTCGGTCCAGGGAAGACATAGCTTAGCAGTTTGAGCTGGACTATTCCCATGAGGCACAGGGTCAAGACTTATTTGCATGTAGCTGTGTCTGAACTGGGGTGGCAAAGTGAGCTAAAGAATGACAAGGGATTCAACCCAGATCTGTGAGGGGGGTCAGTGTTTGAAAAGTTTCAGCACTCTGTCCATCATCTCCTTGTGTTTGGTTTGTTCGCCCTAATTGGCACGGTATCCCCAGACGTGGGTCCTTGCTCACTTTGCCACTGGATTCAAGCTAGCCTGGCGGATGAGGGCTGTTTCCCCTAAACCGGTCTCAGGATGCTTGTTTCTGGTCCAGGGAAGATATAGCTTAGCAGTTCGGGCTGGACTGTTACCATGAGGCACAGGGTCAAGACTGATTTGCATATAGCTGTGTTCAAACTGGGAGGCAAAGTGTGCTAAAGCATGACAATGGATTCAACTCAGATCTGTGACTAGGGGTGAGTGTTTGAAAAGTTTCAGCAGACCGTCCATCATCTACTTGTGTTTGATTTGTTCGCCCTAAGTTGGCAGTGTATGCCCAGACGTGGGTCACTTGCTCACTTTGCCACTGGATTCAAGCTGGCCTGGCTAATGAGGGCTGTTAGCCCGAAACAGGTCCCAAGATGTTTATTTCCGGTCCAGGTAAGACATAGCTTAGCAGTTCTGGCTGGACTGTTCCCATGAGGCACAGGGTGAAGACTGATTTGCACATAGCTGTGTCTGAACTGGGGTGGCAAGGTGAGCTAAACAATGATGATGGATTCAACCCAAATTTGGGATGGGGGTGAGTGTTTGAAAAGTTTCAGCACTCCGTCCATCATCTCCTTGTGTTTGCTTTGTTCGCCATAAGTTGGCAGGGTATGCCCAGACTTGGGTCCCTTGCTCACTTTGCCACTGGATTCAAGCTAGCCTGGCAGATGAGGGCTGTTAGCCCAAAACCAGTCCCAGGATGCTTGTTTCCGGTCCAGGGAAGACATACCTTAGCAGTTTGGGCTGGACTGTTCCCATTATTCACAGGGTGAAGACTGATTTGCATATAGCTGTCTTTGAACTCGGGTGACAAAGTGAGCTAAAGAATGATGATGGATTGAACCCAGATCTGTGACTGGGGGTGAGTGTTTGAAAAGTTTCAGCACTCCGTCCATCATCTCCTTGTGTTTGCTTTGTTCACCCTAATTTTGCAGTGTATATCCAGACGTGGGTCCCTAACTCACTTTGCCACTGAATTCAAGCTATCCTGGCTGATGAGGGCTGTTAACCAGAAATCGGTCCCAGGATGCTTGTTTTCGGTCCAGAGAAGACATAGCTTAGCAGTTCAGGCTGGACTGTTCACATGAGGCACACGGTCAAGACTGATTTGCACATAGCTGTGTCTGAACTGGGGTGACAAAGTGAGCTAAAGAATGACGAGGGATTCAACTCAGATCAGTGACTGGGGGTGAGTGTTTGAAAAGTTTCAGTACTCCATCCATCATCTACTTGTGTTTGCTTTGTTTGCCCTAAGTTGGCAGGGTATGCCCAGAAGTGGGTCCCTTGCTCACTTTGCCACTGGATTCAAGCTAGCCTGGCTGATGAGGGCTGTTAGCCCGAAACCTGTCCCAGGATGCTTGTTTCCGGTCCAGGGAAGACATAGCTTAGTAGTTCGGGCTAAGCTGGTCCCATGAGGCACAGGGTCAAGACTGATTTGCACATAGCTGTGTCTGAACTGGGGTGGCAAAGTGAGCTAAAGAATGATGATGGATTCAAACCAGATCTGTGACTGGGGGTGAATGTTTGAAAAGTTTCAGCACTTCGTCCGTCATCTCCTTGTGCTTGCTTTGTTCGCCCTAAGTTGGCAGGGTATGCCCAGACATGGGTCCCTTGCTCACTTTGCCACTGGATTCAAGCTAGCCTGGCTGATGAGGGCTTTTAGCCCGAAACCAGTCCCAGGATGCTTGTTTCCGGTCCAGGGAAGACATAGCTTAGCAGTTTGGGCTGGACTGTTCCCATTATTCACAGGGTGAAGACTGATTTGCACATAGCTTTGTCTGAACTGGGGTGGCAAAGTGAGCTAAAGAATGATGATGGATTCAAACCAGATCTGTGACTGGGGGTGAATGTTTGAAAAGTTTCAGCACTTCGTCCGTCATCTCCTTGTGCTTGCTTTGTTCGCCCTAAGTTGGCAGGGTATGCCCAGACATGGGTCCCTTGCTCACTTTGCCACTGGATTCAAGCTAGCCTGGCTGATAAGGGCTGTAATCCCTAAACCAGTCCCAGTATCTTGTTTGTGGTCCAGGGAAGAAATAGCTTAGCATTTCGGGCTGGACTATTCCCATGAGGAACAGGGTGAAGACTGATTTGCATATAGATGTGTCTGAACTGGGGTGGCAAAGTGAGCCAAAGAATGATGATGGATTCAACCCAGATCTGTGACTGGGGGTGAGTGTTTGAAAAGTTTCAGCAGTCCGTCCATCATCTCCTTGTGTTTGCTTTGTTTGCCCTAAGTTGGCAGGGTATGCCCAGACGTGGGTCCCTTGCTCACTTTGCCACTGGATTCAAGCTAGCCTGGCTGATGAGGGCTGGTAGCCCGATCCGGTCCCAGGATGCTTGTTTCCGGTCCAGGAAAGACATAGCTTAGCAGTTTGGCCTGGACTTTTCCTATGAGGCACAGGGTGAAGACTGATTTCCATATAGCTGTGTCTGAACTGGGGTGGGAAAGTGAGGTAAAGAATGATGATGGATTCAACCCAGATCTGTGAAGGGGGTGAGTGTTTGAAAAGTTTCAGCACTCTGTCTATCATCTCCTTGTGTTTGCTTTGTTCGCCCTAAGTTGGCAGGGTATGCCCAGACGTGGGTCCCTTGCTCACTTTGCCACTGGATTCAAGATAGCCTGGCTCATGAGGGGTGTTAGCCCGAAACCGGTCCCAGGATGCTTGTTTCCAGTCCAGGGAAGACATACCTTAGCAGTTCGGGCTTGACAGTTCCTATGATGCACACGGTGAAGACTGATTTCCATATAGCTGTGTCTGAACTGAGGTGGGAAAGTGAGGTAAAGAATGATGATGGATTCAACCCAGATCTGTGACTGGGGGTCAGTGTTTGAAAAGTTTAATCACTCTGTCCATCATCTCCTTGTGTTTGGTTTGTTCGCCCTAAGTTGGCAGGGTATGCCCACACGTGTGTCCCTAACTCACTTTGCCACTGGATTCAAGCTAGCCTGGCTGATGAGGGCTGCTAGCCAGAAACCAGTCGCAGGATGCTTGTTTCCTGTCCAGGGAAGACATAGCTTAGCAATTTAGGGTGGACTGTTCCCATGAGGCATAGGGTGAAGACTGATTTGCATATAGCTGTCTCTGAACTGGGGTGGCAACGTGAGCTAAAGAATGATGATTTATTCAACCAAGATCTGTGACTGGGGGTGAGTGTTTGAAAAGTTTCAGCAGACCGTCCATCATTTACTTGTGTTTGCTTTGTTCACCCTAAGTTGGCAGGGTATGCCCAGATGTGGGTCCCTTGCTCACTTTGCCACTGGATTCCAGCTAGCCCGACTGATGAGGGCTGTTAGCCCAAAACCGGTCCCAGGATGCTTGTTTCCTGTCCAGGGAAGACATAGCTTAGCAATTTAGGGTGGACTGTTCCCATGAGGCATAGGGTGAAGACTGATTTGCATATAGCTGTCTCTGAACTGGGGTGGCAACGTGAGCTAAAGAATGATGATTTATTCAACCAAGATCTGTGACTGGGGGTGAGTGCTTGAAAAGTTTCAGCCCTCCGTCCATCATCTCCTTGTTTTTGCTTTGTTCACCCTATGTTGGGAGGGTATGCTCAGACGTGGATCCCTGGCTCATTTTGGCACTGGACTCAAGCTAGCCTGGCTGATGAGGGCTGATAGACCGAAATCGGTCGCAGGTTGCTTGTTTCCGGTCCAGGGAAGACATAGCTTAGCAGTTCGGGCTGGACTGTTCCCATGAGGTACAGGGTGAAGACTGATTTGCATATAGCTGTGTCTGAACTGGGGTGGCAAAGTGAGCTAAAGAATGATGATGGATTCAACCCAGATCTGTGACTTGGGGTGAGTGTTTGAAAAGTTTCAGCACTCCATCCATCATCTTCTTGTGTTTGCTTTGTTCGCTCCTAAGTTGGCAGGGTATGCCCAGACGTGGGTCCCTTGCTCACTTTGCCACTGGATTCAAGCTAGCCTGGCTGATGAAGGCTGTTAGCACAAAACCTGTCCAAGGGTGCTTGTTTCCAGTCCAGGGAAGACATAGTTTAGCAGTTCAGACTGGGCTGGTCCCATAAGGCACAGGGTCAAGACTGATTTGCACATAGCTATGTCTGAACTGGGGTGGTACAGTGAGCTAAAGAATGTTGATGGATTCAACCCAGATCTGTGACTGGGGGTGAATGTTTGAAAAGTTTCAGCACTCCGTCCATCATCTTCTTGTGTTTGCTTTCTTTGCCCTAAGTTGGCAAGGTATGCCCAGACATGGGTCCCTTGCTCACTTTGCCACTGGATTCAAGCTAGCCTGGCTGATGTGGGCTGTTTGCCCTAAAAGGTCCGTGGATGCTTGTTTTTGGTCCAGGGAAGACATAGCTTAGCAGTTCGGGCTGGACTGTTCCCATGAGGAACAGGGTGAAGACTGATTTGCATATAGCTGTGTCTGAACTGGGGTGGCAAAGTGAGGTAAAGAAAGATGATGGATTCAACCCAGATCTGTGACTGGGGGTGAGTGTTTGAAAAGTTTCAGCACTCTGTTCATCATCTCTTTGTGTTTGCTTTGTTCACCCTAAGTTGGCAGGGTATACCCAGATGTGGGTCCCTTGCTCACTTTGCCACTGGATTCAAGATAGCCTGGCTGATGAGGGGTGTTAGCCCGAAACCGGTCCCAGGATGCTTGTTTCCGGTCCAGGGAAGACATACCTTAGAAGTTCGGGCTAGAAAGTTCCTATGAGGCACAAGATGAAGACTGATTTCCATATAGCTGTGTCTGAACTGGGGAGGGAAAGTGAGGTAAAGAATGACGATGGATTCAACCCAGATCTGTGACTGGGGGTGAGTGATTGAAAAGTTTCAGCACTCCGTCCATCATCTCCTTGTGTTTGCTTTGTTCGCCCTAAGTTGGCAGGGTATGACCAGACATGGGTCCCTAACTCACTTTACCAATGGATTCAAACTAGCCTGGCTGATGAGGGCTGTTAGCCAGAAACCAATCCCAGGAAGCTTGTTTTCGGTCCAGGGAAGACATAGCTTAGCAGTTTGAGCTGGACTGTTCCCATGAGGCACAGGGTCAAGACTTATTTGCATGTAGCTGTGTCTGAACTGGGGTGGCAAAGTGAGCTAAAGAATGACAAGGGATTCAACCCAGATCTGTGAGGGGGGTCAGTGTTTGAAAAGTTTCAGCACTCTGTCCATCATCTCCTTGTGTTTGGTTTGTTCGCCCTAATTGGCACGGTATCCCCAGACGTGGGTCCTTGCTCACTTTGCCACTGGATTCAAGCTAGCCTGGCGGATGAGGGCTGTTTCCCCTAAACCGGTCTCAGGATGCTTGTTTCTGGTCCAGGGAAGATATAGCTTAGCAGTTCGGGCTGGACTGTTACCATGAGGCACAGGGTCAAGACTGATTTGCATATAGCTGTGTTCAAACTGGGAGGCAAAGTGTGCTAAAGCATGACAATGGATTCAACTCAGATCTGTGACTAGGGGTGAGTGTTTGAAAAGTTTCAGCAGACCGTCCATCATCTACTTGTGTTTGATTTGTTCGCCATAAGTTGGCAGTGTATGCCCAGACGTGGGTCACTTGCTCACTTTGCCACTGGATTCAAGCTGGCCTGGCTAATGAGGGCTGTTAGCCCGAAACAGGTCCCAAGATGTTTATTTCCGGTCCAGGTAAGACATAGCTTAGCAGTTCTGGCTGGACTGTTCCCATGAGGCACAGGGTGAAGACTGATTTGCACATAGCTGTGTCTGAACTGGGGTGGCAAGGTGAGCTAAACAATGATGATGGATTCAACCCAAATTTGGGATGGGGGTGAGTGTTTGAAAAGTTTCAGCACTCCGTCCATCATCTCCTTGTGTTTGCTTTGTTCGCCATAAGTTGGCAGGGTATGCCCAGACTTGGGTCCCTTGCTCACTTTGCCACTGGATTCAAGCTAGCCTGGCAGATGAGGGCTGTTAGCCCAAAACCAGTCCCAGGATGCTTGTTTCCGGTCCAGGGAAGACATACCTTAGCAGTTTGGGCTGGACTGTTCCCATTATTCACAGGGTGAAGACTGATTTGCATATAGCTGTCTTTGAACTCGGGTGGCAAAGTGAGCTAAAGAATGATGATGGATTGAACCCAGATCTGTGACTGGGGGTGAGTGTTTGAAAAGTTTCAGCACTCCGTCCATCATCTCCTTGTGTTTGCTTTGTTCACCGTAATTTTGCAGTGTATATCCAGACGTGGGTCCCTAACTCACTTTGCCACTGAATTCAAGCTATCCTGGCTGATGAGGGCTGTTAACCAGAAATTGGTCCCAGGATGCTTGTTTTCGGTCCAGAGAAGACATAGCTTAGCAGTTCAGGCTGGACTGTTCACATGAGGCACACGGTCAAGACTGATTTGCACATAGCTGTGTCTGAACTGGGGTGACAAAGTGAGCTAAAGAATGACGAGGGATTCAACTCAGATCAGTGACTGGGGGTGAGTGTTTGAAAAGTTTCAGTACTCCATCCATCATCTACTTGTGTTTGCTTTGTTTGCCCTAAGTTGGCAGGGTATGCCCAGAAGTGGGTCCCTTGCTCACTTTGCCACTGGATTCAAGCTAGCCTGGCTGATGAGGGCTGTTAGCCCGAAACCTGTCCCAGGATGCTTGTTTCCGGTCCAGGGAAGACATAGCTTAGCAGTTCGGGCTAAGCTGGTCCCATGAGGCACAGGGTCAAGACTGATTTGCACATAGCTGTGTCTGAACTGGGGTGGCAAAGTGAGCTAAAGAATGATGATGGATTCAAACCAGATCTGTGACTGGGGGTGAATGTTTGAAAAGTTTCAGTACTTCGTCCGTCATCTCCTTGTGCTTGCTTTGTTCGCCCTAAGTTGGCAGGGTATGCCCAGACATGGGTCCCTTGCTCACTTTGCCACTGGATTCAAGCTAGCCTGGCTGATAAGGGCTGTAATCTCTAAACTAGTCCCAGTATCTTGTTTGTGGTCCAGGGAAGAAATAGCTTAGCATTTTGGGCTGGACTCTTCCCATGAGGAACAGGGTGAAGACTGATTTGCATATAGATGTGTCTGAACTGGGATAGCAAAGTGAGCCAAAGAATGATGATGGATTCAACCCAGATCTGTGACTGGGGGTGAGTGTTTGAAAAGTTTCAGCACTCCGTCCATCATCTCCTTGTGTTTGCTTTGTTTGCCCTAAGTTATCAGGGTATGCCCAGACGTGGGTCCCTTGCTCACTTTGCCACTGGATTCAAGCTAGCCTGGCTGATGAGGGCTGGTAGCCCGAACCCGGTCCCAGGATGCTTGTTTCCGGTCCAGGAAAGACATAGCTTAGCAGTTTGGCCTGGACTTTTCCTATGAGGCACAGGGTGAAGACTGATTTCCATATAGCTGTGTCTGAACTGGGGTGGGAAAGTGAGGTAAAGAATGATGATGGATTCAACCCAGATGTGTGAAGGGGGTGAGTGTTTGAAAAGTTTCAGCACTCTGTCCATCATCTCCTTGTGTTTGCTTTGTTCGCCCTAAGTTGGCAGGGTATGCCCAGACGTGGGTCCCTTGCTCACTTTGCCACTGGATTCAAGCTAGCCTGGCTGATGAGGGCTGATAGACCGAAATCGGTCGCAGGTTGCTTGTTTCCGGTCCAGAGAAGACATAGCTTAGCAGTTCGGGCTGGACTGTTCCGATGAGGCACAGGGTCAAGACCGATTTGCATATAGCTGTGTCTGAACTGGGGTGGCAAAGTGATCTAAAGAATGACGAGGGATTGAACCCAGATCTGTGACTGGGGGGCAGTTTTTGAAAAGTTTCAGCACTCTGTCCATCATCTCCTTGTGTTTGGTTTGTTTGCCCTAAGTTGGCAGGGTAAGCCCAGACGTGGGTCCCTTGCTCACTTTGGCACTGGATTCAAGCTAGCCTGGCTGATGAGGGCTGTGAGCCCGAATCCGGTCCCAGGATTCTCGTTTCCGGTCCAGGGATGTTATGGCTTAGCAGTTTGGGCTGGACTGTTCCCATGAGGTACAGGGTGAAGACTGATTTGCATATAGTTGTGTCTGAACTGGGGTGGGAAAGTGAGCAAAAGAATGATGATGGATTCAACACAGATGTGTGACTTGGGGTGAGTGTTTGAAAAGTTTCAGCACTCCATCCATCATCTTCTTGTGTTTGCTTTGTTCGCCCTAAGTTGGCAGGGTATGCCCAGATGTGGGTCCCTTGCTCACTTTGCCACTGCATTCCAGCTAGCCTGGCTGATAAGGGCTGTTAGCCCGAAACCTGTCCCAGGATGCTTGTATCCAGTCCAGGGAAGACATAGCTTAGCAATTTGGGGTGGACTGTTCCCATGAGGCACAGGGTGAAGACTGATTTGTATATAGCTGTATCTGAACTGGGGTGGCAAAGTGAGCCAAAGAATGATGATTTATTCAACCCAGATGTGTGACTGGGGGTGAGTGCTTGAAAAGTTTCAGCTCTCCGTCCATTATCTCCTTATTTTTGCTATGTTCACCCTAAGTTGGCAGGGTATGCTCAGACGTGGATCCCTGGCTCACTTTGCCACTGGATTCAAGCTAGCCTGACTGATCAGGGCTGTTAGCCCGAAACCAATCCCAGGATGCTTATTTCCGGTCCAGCGAAGACATAGCTTAGTGGTTCGGGCTGGACTGTTCCCATGAGGCACAGGATCAAGACTGATTTGCAGATAGTTGTGTGTGATCTGGGGTGGCAAAGTGAGCTAAAGAATGATGAGGGATTCAACCCAGATCTGTGACGGGGTTGAAAGTTTGAAAAGTTTCAGCACTCCGTCCATCATCTCATTGTGTTTGCTTTGTTCACCCTAAGTTAGCAGGGTATGACCAGACGTGGGTCCCTAGCTCACTTTGCCACTGGATTCAAGCTAGCCTGGCTGATGAGGGCTGTTAGCCCGAAACCAGTCCCAGGATGCTTGTTTCCGGTCCAGGGAAGACATAGCTTAGCAGTTTGGGCTGGACTGTTCCCATTATTCACAGGGTGAAGACTGATTTGCACATAGCTGTGTCTGAACTGGGGTGGCAAAGTGAGCTAAAGAATGATGATGGATTCAAACCAGATCTGTGACTGGGGGTGAATGTTTGAAAAGTTTCAGCACTTCGTCCGTCATCTCCTTGTGCTTGCTTTGTTCGCCCTAAATTGGCAGGGTATGGCCAGACATGGGTCCCTTGCTCACTTTGCCACTGGATTCAAGCTAGCCTGGCTGGTAAGGGCTGTAATCCCTAAACCAGTCCCAGTATCTTGTTTGTGGTCCAGGGAAGTAATAGCTTAGCATTTCGGGCTGGACTCTTCCCATGAGGAACAGGGTGAAGACTGATTTGCATATAGATGTGTCTGAACTGGGGTGGCAAAGTGAGCCAAAGAATGATGATGGATTCAACCCAGATCTGTGACTGGAGCTGAGTGTTTGAAAAGTTTCAGCACTCCGTCCATCATCTCCTTGTGTTTGCTTTGTTTGCCCTAAGTTGGCAGGGTATGCCCAGACGTGGGTCCCTTGCTCACTTTGCCACTGGATTCAAGCTAGCCTGGCTGATGAGGGCTGGTAGCCCGAACCCGGTCCCAGGATGCTTGTTTCCGGTCCAGGAAAGACATAGCTTAGCAGTTTGGCCTGGACTTTTCCTATGAGGCACAGGGTGAAGACTGATTTCCATATAGCTGTGTCTGAACTGGGGTGGGAAAGTGAGGTAAAGAATGATGATGGATTCAACCCAGATCTGTGAAGGGGGTGAGTGTTTGAAAAGTTTCAGCACTCTGTCCATCATCTCCTTGTGTTTGCTTTGTTCGCCCTAAGTTGGCAGGGTATGCCCAGATGTGGGTCCCTTTCTCACTTTGCCACTGGATTCAAGATAGCCTGGCTGATGAGGGGTGTTAGTCCGAAACCGGTCCCAGGATGCTTGTTTCCGGTCCAGGGAAGACATAGCTTAGCAGTTTGGGCTGGACTGTTCCCATTATTCACAGGGTGAAGACTGATTTGCACATAGCTGTGTCTGAACTGGGGTGGCAAAGTGAGCTAAAGAATGATGATGGATTCAAACCAGATCTGTGACTGGGGGTGAATGTTTGAAAAGTTTCAGCACTTCGTCCGTCATCTCCTTGTGCTTGCTTTGTTCGCCCTAAATTGGCAGGGTATGGCCAGACATGGGTCCCTTGCTCACTTTGTCACTGGATTCAAGCTAGCCTGGCTGGTAAGGGCTGTAATCCCTAAACCAGTCCCAGTATCTTGTTTGTGGTCCAGGGAAGTAATAGCTTAGCATTTCGGGCTGGACTCTTCCCATGAGGAACAGGGTGAAGACTGATTTGCATATAGATGTGTCTGAACTGGGGTGGCAAAGTGAGCCAAAGAATGATGATGGATTCAACCCAGATCTGTGACTGGAGCTGAGTGTTTGAAAAGTTTCAGCACTCCGTCCATCATCTCCTTGTGTTTGCTTTGTTTGCCCTAAGTTGGCAGGGTATGCCCAGACGTGGGTCCCTTGCTCACTTTGCCACTGGATTCAAGCTAGCCTGGCTGATGAGGGCTGGTAGCCCGAACCCGGTCCCAGGATGCTTGTTTCCGGTCCAGGAAAGACATAGCTTAGCAGTTTGGCCTGGACTTTTCCTATGAGGCACAGGGTGAAGACTGATTTCCATATAGCTGTGTCTGAACTGGGGTGGGAAAGTGAGGTAAAGAATGATGATGGATTCAACCCAGATCTGTGAAGGGGGTGAGTGTTTGAAAAGTTTCAGCACTCTGTCCATCATCTCCTTGTGTTTGCTTTGTTCGCCCTAAGTTGGCAGGGTATGCCCAGATGTGGGTCCCTTTCTCACTTTGCCACTGGATTCAAGATAGCCTGGCTGATGAGGGGTGTTAGTCCGAAACCGGTCCCAGGATGCTTGTTTCCAGTCCAGGGAAGACATACCTTAGCAGTTCGGGCTTGACAGTTCCTATGATGCACAAGGTGAAGACTGATTTCCATATAGCTGTGTCTGAACTGGGGTGGGAAAGTGAGGTAAAGAATGATGATGGATTCAACCCAGATCTGTGACTGGGGGTCAGTGTTTGAAAAGTTTAATCACTCTGTCCATCATCTCCTTGTGTTTGGTTTGTTCGCCCTAAGTTGGCAGGGTATCCCCGGACGTGGGTCCTTGCTCACTTTGCCACTGGATTCAAGCTAGCCTGGCGGATGAGGGCTGTTTGCCCTAAACTGGTCTCAGGATGCTTGTTTCTGATCCAGAGAAGACATAGCTTAGCAGTTCGGGCTGGACTGTTCCCATGAGGCACAGGGTCAAGACTGATTTGCATAGAGTTGTGTCTGAACTGGGGTGGCAAAGTGAGCTAAAGAATGACGAGGGATTCAACCCAAATCTGTGACTGGGTGTCAGCGTTTGAAAAGTTTCAGCACTCCGTCCATCAACTCCTTGTGTTTGCTTTGTTCGCCCTAAGTTGGCAGGGTATGCCCACACGTGTGTCCCTAACTCACTTTGCCACTGGATTCAAGCTAGCCTGGCTGATGAGGGCTGCTAGCCAGAAACCAGTCGCAGGATGTTTGTTTTCGGTCCAGGGAAGACATAGCTTAGCAGTTCAGGCTGGACTGTTCCCTTGAGGCACAGGGTGAAGACTGATTTGCATATAGCTGTGTCTAAACTGGGAGGCAAAGTGAGCTAAAGAATGACGAGGGATTTAACTCAGATCTGTGACTGGGGGTGAGTGTTTGAAAAGTTTCAGCAGACCGTCCATCATTTACTTGTGTTTGCTTTGTTCACCTTAAGTTGGCAGGGTATGCCCAGATGTGGGTCCCTTGCTCACTTTGCCACTGGATTCCAGCTAGCCCGACTGATGAGGGCTGTTAGCCCAAAACCGGTCCCAGGATGCTTGTTTCCTGTCCAGGGAAGACATATCTTAGCAATTTAGGGTGGACTGTTCCCATGAGGCATAGGCTGAAGACTGATTTGCATATAGCTGTCTCTGAATTGGGGTGGCAACGTGAGCTAAAGAATGATGATTTATTCAACCAAGATCTGTGACTGGGGGTGAGTGCTTGAAAAGTTTCAGCCCTCCGTCCATCATCTCCTTGTTTTTGCTTTGTTCACCCTATGTTGGGAGGGTATGCTCAGACGTAGATCCCTGGCTCATTTTGCCACTGGATTCAAGCTAGCCTGGCTGATGAGGGCTGATAGACCGAAATCGGTCGCAGGTTGCTTGTTTCCGGTCCAGGGAAGACATAGCTTAGCAGTTCGGGCTGGACTGTTCCCATGAGGCACAGGGTCAAGACTGATTTGCATATAGTTGTGTCTGAACTGGGGTGGCAAAGTGGGCTAAAGAATGAGAAGGGATTCAACCCAGATCTGTGACTGGGGGTCAGTGTTTGAAAAGTTTCAGCACTCCGGCCATCATCTTCTTGTGTTTGGTTTGTTTGCCCTAAGTTGGCAGGGTATGCCCAGACGTGGGTCCCTTGCTGACTTTGCCACTGGATTCAAGCTAGCCTGGCTGATGAAGGCTGTTATCACGAAACCTGTCCAAGGGTGCTTGTTTCCAGTCCAGGGAAGAGATAGTTTAGCAGTTCAGACTGGGCTGGTCCCATGAGGCACAGGGTCAAGACTGATTTGCACATAGCTATGTCTGAACTGGGGTGGCAAAGTGAGCTAAAGAATGATGATGGATTCAACCCAGATCTGTGACTGGGGGTGAATGTTTGAAAAGTTTCAGCACTCCGTCCATCATCTTCTTGTGTTTGCTTTCTTTGCCCTAAGTTGGCAAGGTATGCCCAGACATGGGTCCCTTGCTCACTTTGCCACTGGATTCAAGCTAGCCTGGCTGATGTGGGCTGTTTGCCCTAAACAGGTCCGTGGATGCTTGTTTTTGGTCCAGGGAAGACATAGCTTAGCAGTTCGGGCTGGACTGTTCCCATGAGGAACAGGGTGAAGACTGATTTGCATATAGCTGTGTCTGAACTGGGGTGGCAAAGTGAGGTAAAGAAAGATGATAGATTCAACCCAGATCTGTGACTGGGGGTTAGTGTTTGAAAAGTTTCAGCACTCTGTTCATCATCTCTTTGTGTTTGCTTTGTTCACCCTAAGTTGGCAGGGTATACCCAGATGTGGGTCCCTTGCTCACTTTGCCACTGGATTCAAGCTAGCCTGGCTGATGAGGGCTGGTAGCCCGAAACCGGTCCCAGGATTCTTGATTCCGGTCCAGGGAAGACATAGCTTAGCAGTTCAGGCTGGACTGTTCCCATGAGGCACAGGGTGAAGACTGATTTGCATATAGCTGTGTCTGAACTGGGGTGGCAAAGTGAGCTAAAGAATGACGAGGGATTCAACTCAGATCTGTGACTGGGGGTGAGTGTTTGAAAAGTTTTAGCACTCCGTCCATCATCTCCTTGTGTTTGCTTTGTTCGTCCTAAGTTGGCAGGGTATGCCCAGACGTGGGTCCCTTGCTCACTTTGCCACTGGATTCAAGATAGCCTGGCTGATGAGGGGTGTTAGCCCGAAACCGGTCCCAGGATGCTTGTTTCCGGTCCAGGGAAGACATACCTTAGAAGTTCGGGCTAGAAAGTTCCTATGAGGCACAAGATGAAGACTGATTTCCATATAGCTGTGTCTGAACTGGGGAGGGAAAGTGAGGTAAAGAATGATGATGGATTCAACCCAGATCTGTGACTGGGGGTGAGTGATTGAAAAGTTTCAGCACTCCGTCCATCATCTCCTTGTGTTTGCTTTGTTCGCCCTAAGTTGGCAGGGTATGACCAGACGTGGGTCCCTAACTCACTTTACCAATGGATTCAAACTAGCCTGGCTGATGAGGGCTGTTAGCCAGAAACCAGTCCCAGGAAGCTTGTTTTCGGTCCAGGGAAGACATAGCTTAGCAGTTTGAGCTGGACTGTTCCCATGAGGCACAGAGTCAAGACTTATTTGCATATAGCTGTGTCTGAACTGGGGTGGCAAAGTGAGCTAAAGAATGACAAGGGATTCAACCCAGATCTGTGAGGGGGGGTCAGTGTTTGAAAAGTTTCAGCACTCTGTCCATCATCTCCTTGTGTTTGGTTTGTTCGCCCTAATTGGCAGGGTATCCCCAGACGTGGGTCCTTGCTCACTTTGCCACTGGATTCAAGCTAGCCTGGCGGATGAGGGCTGTTTCCCCTAAACCGGTCTCAGGATGCTTGTTTCTGGTCCAGGGAAGATATAGCTTAGCAGTTCGGGCTGGACTGTTACCATGAGGCACAGGGTCAAGACTGATTTGCATATAGCTGTGTCTAAACTGGGAGGCAAAGTGTGCTAAAGCATGACGATGGATTCAACTCAGATCTGTGACTAGGGGTGAGTGTTTGAAAAGTTTCAGCAGACCGTCCATCATCTACTTGTGTTTGATTTGTTCACCCTAAGTTGGCAGTATATGCCCAGACGTGGGTCACTTGCTCACTTTGCCACTGGATTCAAGCTGGCCTGGCTAATGAGGGCTGTTAGCCCGAAACAGGTCCCAAGATGTTTATTTCCGGTCCAGGTAAGACATAGCTTAGCAGTTCTGGCTGGACTGTTCCCATGAGGCACAGGGTGAAGACTGATTTGCACATAGCTGTGTCTGAACTGGGGTGGCAAGGTGAGCTAAATAATGATGATGGATTCAACCCAAATTTGTGATGGGGGTGAGTGTTTGAAAAGTTTCAGCACTCCGTCCATCATCTCCTTGTGTTTGCTTTGTTCGCCATAAGTTGGCATGGTATGCCCAGACTTGGGTCCCTTGCTCACTTTGCCACTGGATTCAAGCTGGCCTGGCAGATGAGGGCTGTTAGCCCGAAACCAGTCCCAGGATGCTTGTTTCCGGTCCAGGTAAGACATACCTTAGCAGTTTGGGCTGGACTGTTCCCATTATTCACAGGGTGAAGACTGATTTGCATATAGCTGTCTTTGAACTCGGGTGGCAAAGTGAGCTAAAGAATGATGATGGATTGAACCCAGATCTGTGACTGGGGGTGAGTGATTGAAAAGTTTCAGCACTCCGTCCATCATCTCCTTGTGTTTGCTTTGTTCGCCCTAAGTTGGCAGGGTATGACCAGACGTGGGTCCCTAACTCACTTTACCAATGGATTCAAACTAGTCTGGCTGATGAGGGCTGTTAGCCAGAAACCAGTCCCAGGAAGCTTGTTTTCGGTCCAGGGAAGACATAGCTTAGCAGTTTGAGCTGGACTGTTCCCATGAGGCACAGGGTCAAGACTTATTTGCATATAGCTGTGTCTGAACTGGGGTGGCAAAGTGAGCTAAAGAATGACAAGGGATTCAACCCAGATCTGTGAGGGGGGGTCAGTGTTTGAAAAGTTTCAGCACTCTGTCCATCATCTCCTTGTGTTTGGTTTGTTCGCCCTAATTGGCAGGGTATCCCCAGACGTGGGTCCTTGCTCACTTTGCCACTGGATTCAAGCTAGCCTGGCGGATGAGGGCTGTTTCCCCTAAACCGGTCTCAGGATGCTTGTTTCTGGTCCAGGGAAGATATAGCTTAGCAGTTCGGGCTGGACTGTTACCATGAGGCACAGGGTCAAGACTGATTTGCATATAGCTGTGTCTAAACTTGTAGGCAAAGTGTGCTAAAGCATGACGATGGATTCAACTCAGATCTGTGACTCGGGGTGAGTGTTTGAAAAGTTTCAGCAGACCGTCCATCATCTACTTTTGTTTGATTTGTTCGCCCTAAGTTGGCAGTGTATGCCCAGACGTGGGTCACTTGCTCACTTTGCCACTGGATTCAAGCTGGCCTGGCTAATGAGGGCTGTTAGCCCGAAACAGGTCCCAAGATGTTTATTTCCGGTCCAGGTAAGACATAGCTTAGCAGTTCTGGCTGGACTGTTGCCATGAGGCACAGGGTGAAGACTGATTTGCACATAGCTGTGTCTGAACTGGGGTGGCAAGTTGAGCTAAACAATGATGATGGATTCAACCCAAATTTGTGATAGGGGTGAGTGTTTGAAAAGTTTCAGCACTCCGTCCATCATCTCCTTGTGTTTGCTTTGTTCGCCATAAGTTGGCATGGTATGCCCAGACTTGGGTCCCTTGCTCACTTTGCCACTGGATTCAAGCTAGCCTGGCAGATGAGGGCTGTTAGCCCGAAACCAGTCCCAGGATGCTTGTTTCCGGTCCAGGGAAGACATACCTTAGCAGTTTGGGCTGGACTGTTCCCATTATTCACAGGGTGAAGACTGATTTGCATATAGCTGTCTTTGAACTCGGGTGGCAAAGTGAGCTAAAGAATGATGATGGATTGAACCCAGATCTGTGACGGGGGGGAGTGTTTGAAAAGTTTCAGCACTCCGTCCATCATCTCCTTGTGTTTGCTTTGTTCACCCTAATTTTGCTGTGTATGTCCAGACGTGGGTCCCTAACTCACTTTGCCACTGAATTTAAGCTATCCTGGCTGATGAGGGCTGTTAACCAGAAATCGGTCCCAGAATGCTTGTTTTCGGTCCAGAGAAGAAATAGCTTAGCAGTTCAGGCTGGAATGTTCACATGAGGCACACGGTCAAGACTGATTTGCACATAGCTGTGTCTGAACTGGGGTGACAAAGTGAGCTAAAGAATGACGAGGGATTCAACTCAGATCAGTGACTGGGGGTGAGTGTTTGAAAAGTTTCAGTACTCCATCCATCATCTTCTTGTGTTTGCTTTGTTTGCCCTAAGTTGGCAGGGTATGCCCAGAAGTGGGTCCCTTGCTCACTTTGCCACTGGATTCAAGCTAGCCTGGCTGATGAGGGCTGTTAGCCCGAAACCTGTCCCAGGATGCTTGTTTGCGGTCCAGGGAAGACATAGCTTAGCAGTTCGGGCTAAGCTGGTCCCATGAGGCACAGGGTCAAGACTGATTTGCACATAGCTGTGTCTGAACTGGGGTGGCAAAGTGAGCTAAAGAATGATGATGGATTCAAACCAGATCTGTGACTGGGGGTGAATGTTTGAAAAGTTTCAGCACTTCGTCCGTCATCTCCTTGTGCTTGCTTTGTTCGCCCTCAGTTGGCAGGGTATGCCCAGACATGGGTCCCTTGCTCACTTTGCCACTGGATTCAAGCTAGCCTGGATGATAAGGGCTGTAATCCCTAAACCAGTCCCAGTATCTTGTTTGTGGTCCAGGGAAGAAATAGCTTAGCATTTCGGGCTGGACTCTTCCCATGAGGAACAGGGTGAAGACTGATTTGCATATAGATGTGTCTGAACTCGGGTGGCAAAGTCAGCCAAAGAATGATGATGGATTCAACCCAGATCTGTGACTGGGGGTGAGTGTTTGAAAAGTTTCAGCACTCCGTCCATCATCTCCTTGTGTTTGCTTTGTTTGCCCTAAGTTGGCAGGGTATGCCCAGACGTGGGTCCCTTGCTCACTTTGCCACTGGATTCAAGCTAGCCTGGCTGATGAGGGCTGGTAGCCCGAACCCGGTCCCAGGATGCTTGTTTCCGGTCCAGGAAAGACATAGCTTAGCAGTTTGGCCTGGACTTTTCCTATGAGGCACAGGGTGAAGACTGATTTCCATATAGCTGTGTCTGAACTGGGGTGGGAAAGTGAGGTACAGAATGATGATGGATTCAACCCAGATCTGTGAAGGGGGCGAGTGTTTGAAAAGTTTCAGCACTCTGTCCATCATCTTCTTGTGTTTGCTTTGTTCGCCCTAAGTTGGCAGGGTATGTCCAGACATGGGTCCCTTGCTCACTTTCCCACTGGATTCAAGATAGCCTGGCTGATGAGGGCTGTTAGCCCGAAACCGGTCCCAGGATGCTTGTTTCCAGTCCAGGGAAGACATACCTTAGCAGTTCGGGCTTGACAGTTCCTATGATGCACAAGGTGAAGACTGATTTCCATATAGCTGTGTCTGAACTGGGGTGGGAAAGTGAGGTAAAGAATGATGATGGATTCAACCCAGATCTGTGACTGGGGGTCAGTGTTTGAAAAGTTTAATCACTCTGTCCATCATCTCCTTGTGTTTGGTTTGTTCGCCCTAAGTTGGCAGGGTATCCCCAGACGTGGGTCCTTGCTCACTTTGCCACTGGATTCAAGCTAGCCTGGCGGATGAGGGCTGTTTGCCCTAAACTGGTCTCAGGATGCTTGTTTCTGGTCCAGAGAAGACATAGCTTAGCAGTTCGGGCTGGACTGTTCCCATGAGGCACAGGGTCAAGACTGATTTTCATAGAGTTGTGTCTGAACTGGGGTGGCAAAGTGAGCTAAAGAATGACGAGGGATTCAACCCAAATCTGTGACTGGGTGTCAGCGTTTGAAAAGTTTCGGCACTCCGTCCATCAACTCCTTGTGTTTGCTTTGTTCGCCCTAAGTTGGCAGGGTATGCCCAGACGTGGGTCCCTTGCTCACTTTGCCACTGGATTCAAGCTAGCCTGGCTGATGAGGGCTGGTAGCCCGAACCCGGTCCCAGGATGTTTGTTTTCGGTCCAGGAAAGACATAGCTTAGCAGTCCAGGCTGGACTGTTCCCATGAAGCACAGGGTGAAGACTGATTTGCATATAGCTGTGTCTAAACTGGGAGGCAAAGTGAGCTAAAGAAGAACGAGGGATTCAACTCAGATCTGTGACTGGGGGTGAGTGTTTGAAAAGTTTCAGCAGACCGTCCATCATTTACTTGTGTTTGCTTTGTTCACCCTAAGTTGGCAGGGTATGCCCAGATGTGGGTCCCTTGCTCACTTTGCCACTGGATTCCAGCTAGCCCGACTGATGAGGGCTGTTAGCCCAAAACCGGTCCCAGGATGCTTGTTTCCTGTCCAGGGAAGACATAGCTTAGCAATTTAGGGTGGACTGTTCCCATGAGGCATAGGGTGAAGACTGATTTGCATATAGCTGTCTCTGAACTGGGGTGGCAACGTGAGCTAAAGAATGATGATTTATTCAACCGAGATCTGTGACTTGGGGTGAGTGTTTGAAAAGTTTCAGCACTCCATCCATCATCTTCTTGTGTTTGTTTTGTTCACAGGGTATGCCCAGACGTGGGTCCCTTGCTCACTTTGCCACTGGATTCAAGCTAGCCTGGCTGATGAAGGCTGTTAGCACGAAACCTGTCCAAGGGTGCTTGTTTCCAGTCCAGGGAAGACATAGTTTAGCAGTTCAGACTGGGCTGGTCCCATGAGGCACAGGGTCAAGACTGATTTGCACATAGCTATGTCTGAACTGGGGTGGCAAAGTGAGCTAAAGAATGATGATGGATTCAACCCAGATCTGTGACTGGGGGTGAATGTTTGAAAAGTTTCAGCACTCCGTCCATCATCTTCTTGTGTTTGCTTTCTTTGCCCTAAGTTGGCAAGGTATGCCCAGACATGGGTCCCTTGCTCACTTTGCCACTGGATTCAAGCTAGCCTGGCTGATGTGGGCTGTTTGCCCTAAACAGGACAGTGGATGCTTGTTTTTGGTCCAGGGAAGACATAGCTTAGCAGTTCGGGCTGGACTGTTCCCATGAGGAACAGGGTGAAGACTGATTTGCATATAGCTGTGTCTGAACTGGGGTGGCAAAGTGAGGTAAAGAAAGATGATAGATTCAACCCAGATCTGTGACTGGGGGTGAGTGTTTGAAAAGTTTCAGCACTCTGTTCATCATCTCTTTGTGTTTGCTTTGTTCACCCTAAGTTGGCAGGGTATACCCAGATGTGGGTCCCTTGCTCACTTTGCCACTGGATTCAAGCTAGCCTGGCTGATGAGGGCTGGTAGCCCGAAACCTGTCCCAGGATTCTTGATTCCGGTCCAGGGAAGACATAGCTTAGCAGTTCAGGCTGGACTGTTCCCATGATGCACAGGGTGAAGACTGATTTGCATATAGCTATGTCTGAACTGGGGTGGCAAAGTGAGCTAAAGAATGACGAGGGATTCAACTCAGATCTGTGACTGGGGGTGAGTGTTTGAAAAGTTTTAGCACTCCGTCCATCATCTCCTTGTGTTTGCTTTGTGCGTCCTAAGTTGGCAGGTTATGCCCAGATGTGGGTCCCTTGCTCACTTTGCCACTGGATTCAAGATAGCCTGGCTGATGAGGGGTGTTAGCCCGAAACCGGTCCCAGGATGCTTGTTTCCGGTCCAGGGAAGACATACCTTAGAAGTTCGGGCTAGAAAGTTCCTATGAGGCACAAGATGAAGACTGATTTCCATATAGCTGTGTCTGAACTGGGGAGGGAAAGTGAGGTAAAGAATGATGATGGATTCAACCCAGATCTGTGACTGGGGGTGAGTGATTGAAAAGTTTCAGCACTCCGTCCATCATCTTCTTGTGTTTGCTTTGTTCACCCTAAGTTGGCAGGGTATGACCAGACGTGGGTCCCTAACTCACTTTACCAATGGATTCAAACTAGCCTGGCTGATGAGGGCTGTTAGCCAGAAACCAGTCCCAGGAAGCTTGCTTTCGGTCCAGGGAAGACATAGCTTAGCAGTTTGAGCTGGACTGTTCCCATGAGGCACAGGGTCAAGACTTATTTGCATATAGCTGTGTCTGAACTGGGGTGGCAAAGTGAGCTAAAGAATGACAAGGAATTCAACCCAGATCTGTGAGGGGGGGGTCAGTGTTTGAAAAGTTTCAGCACTCTGTCCATCATCTCCTTGTGTTTGGTTTGTTCGCCCTAAGTTGGCAGTGTATGCCCAGACGTGGGTCACTTGCTCACTTTGCCACTGGATTCAAGCTGGCCTAGCTAATGAGGGCTGTTAGCCCGAAACAGGTCCCAAGATGTTTATTTCCGGTCCAGGTAAGACATAGCTTAGCAGTTCTGGCTGGACTGTTCCCATGAGGCACAGGGTGAAGACTGATTTGCACATAGCTGTGTCTGAACTGGGGTGGCAAGGTGAGCTAAACAATGATGATGGATTCAACCCAAATTTGTGATGGGGGTGAGTGTTTGAAAAGTTTCAGCACTCCGTCCATCATCTCCTTGTGTTTGCTTTGTTCGCCATAAGTTGGCAGGGTATGCCTAGACTTGGGTCCCTTGCTCACTTTGCCACTGGATTCAAGCTAGCCTGGCAGATGAGGGTTGTTAGCCCGAAACCGGTCCCAGGATGCTTGTTTCCGATCCAGGGAAGAAATAGCTTTGCAGTGCGGGCTGGACTGTTCCCATGAGGAACAGGGTGAAGACTGATTTCCATATAGGTGTGTCTGAACTGGGGTGGGAAAGTGAGGTAAAGAATGACAATGGATTCAACCCAGATCTGTGACTTGGGGTGAGTGTTTGAAAAGTTTCAGCACTCCGTCCATCATCTCCTTTCTTTGCTTTGTTCACCCTAAGTTGGAGGGTATGCCCGGATGTGGGTCCCTTGCTCACTTTGCCACTGGATTCCAGCTAGCCTGACTGATGAGGGCTGTTCCCCCATAACCGGTCCCAGGATGCTTGTTTCCGGTCCAGGGAAGACATAGCTTAGCAACTTGGGGTGGACTGTTCCCATGAGGCACAGGGTGAAGACTGATTTGCATATTGCTGTCTCTGAACTGGGGTGGCATTTTGAGCTAAAGAATTATGATTTATTCAACCCAGATCTGTGACTGGGGGTGAGTGCTTGAAAAGTTTCAGCCCTCCGTCCATCATCTCCTTGTTTTTGCTTTGTTCACCCTAAGCTGGCAGGGTATGCTCAGACGTGGATCCCTGGCTCACTTTGCCACTGGATTCAAGCTAGCCTGGCTGATGAGGGCTGTTAGCCAGAACCCGGTCCCAGGAAGCTTGTTTTCGGTCCAGGGAAGACATAGCTTAGCAGTTCGGGCTGGACTGTTCCGATGAGGCACAGGGTCTAGAATGATTTGCATATAGCTCTGTCTGAACTGGGGTAGCAAAGTGAGCTAAATAATGATGTGGGATTTAACCCATATCTGTGACTGGGGTTAAGAGTTTGAAAAGTTTCAGCACTCCGTCCATCATCTCCTTGTGTTTGCTTTGTTCGCCCTTAGTTGGCAGGGTATGCCCAGACGTGGATCCCTTGCTCACTTTGCCACTGGATTGAAGATAGCCTGGCTGATGAGGGGTGTTAGCCTGAAACCGGTCAGAGGATGCTTGTTTCCGGTCCAGGGAAGACATACCTTAGCAGTTCGGGCTGGACAGTTCCTATGAGGCACAAGGTGAAGACTGATTTCTATATAGCTGTGTCTGAACTGGGTTGGGAAAGTGAGGTAAGGGGCTGAAGTTGTTTGACGGTTGAGGCAAGATGGCGGCCGCAGCAGTGGCCTGTTAAGCTGGTGCTCCTCATCTCCCTACCTCTGCGGGTTTCTTCATCGTGTTGGAGTTAATGGCGATTTAAGGCAGTTAAAGCGGCCCATGAATATCGAGTACGGCGGAAGATATCTCCAGTGCTGCCCTTTCTGCTCCCTTTGTACTGCCTTGATACTCGATATCGTATACGAGGCCATCCCGCTATTCTGCTAACTTGTTTCTTTGTGGTCTCTGTCGGAGTTGCTCTCACCTGGTTGAATCGGAGGATTGGCGGCGCTGACAGCTTTTCTCTGGGCTGCGTGACGAGCACGGCATTCTTTTTGCTGGAGTGTGTGTGTCGGGCAAATGGCAGGGAAGAATCAGCGGTCAGGACTGAACAGAGGCAACGCCCAAGGGACAGGCACTCCACCGAGAACACGGCAGATGGCGGCTGGTGGGAGGCCGGTGGAGAGAGCAGAGAGGGTGGGAGACGGACTTGCCGATTCCTCAGACAAGCAGCAGGAGGTAAATGGTGCAGTCAATTTGTCTAATGTGGCTACGGTGGTGGTCGAGGCGCCAGGTGAGAGTACCGCATCACAGCATATCCCCGCAATATTTAGATTAAAAAACCCGCCACGTAAGGAGCAAGGTATGATTAAGGATCCTACCCCAGTAGTGGTTGGAACACAGGAGAGCACAGATATTCAGGAATTTCAGATTATTAAAGTGATACCGGCAACTCTGACTTTAGATAATTCAGGGAGTAGGACTCTGGGAGATGGAGTTCTGGAGAGCGCTGATCTGTTATCATCTCATTCGAAGGAGGGGGATGTCGATGCGGTGAAGCAGTCTACTCGGCATGCCGGCAAGGGGTTGTTGAAAGAGCCATCTGACTTGCCTGATAAGAATTCAATTGCGGAAGACTTTTTTTCATTATCAGATAGGTCCTCGAATGAGAGTGCAGTACAGGACTGGCTCGATGGGACAAGTTTGATGGCTGAGGAAGAGGTCCTTGAGAATTCTGCTGAGCTCCTGGTGCGACCTGATGGGGAGCTTAGATCTGAGACTACGAGAGGCTCAGAGGCTTCGTCTACTTGGGATGAACGGAGCTCACCTAATTTTGCTGGGAATGTTGTATTGGGCGAAGTCCCCTTTCAGGAAGGGGCTCAAACAATAGAAGGAAAACCGGCATCTGGAGAGATCACTTTAGCAACAATATATGACCTTATAATGACGCACAGGGCAGAGACTCAGGCTGGTCTAACCCGTACTCAGAATGCCTGTAAGCGCTTACAGAATGCTGTGAGAAGAGTTGCCAGATCTTGTTCAGATATGGGCATAAGGATGAACGAGGCGGAGACTAGGATCTCCACGGTGGAGGACGAGCTAGGGGCCCAAAAGAAAATGGTTGAATCCTTTAAAGCAGATAGGGATGATGTTCAATCGAAACTTATTGATCTTGAAAATAGACTTAGACGCAATAATTTGAGAATACTGGGTGTGCCGGAGAAGAAAGAGGGATCGGATCCGTTGGAATTTGTGATTGAACTGCTAACAGAAGCCTTTCCGGACCTTGGACATTGGGAGTGGCGGAAGGAAGTTCAAAGGGCTCATAGATTCCCTTTTGTGCAGAAGAAAGCACAAACCACAGACTACCCTAGGGCTATTTTGATTTCCTTGAATAACTTTCGCGCAAGAGAAGAACTGTACGATCTGGCACGACCGAATAAACGGAGAAAGGCTAAAGGGTGCGAATTTTTTGTTCGGCCGGATTTTTGCCAGCCTACAGTCGAGCATCGTTGGAGGCTCAGACAGCTTATCCCGTTGTTTCAGTCCAAAGGCTGTCAGGTGTTCCTTCAAAATCCGGCTAAACTGAAAGTGGTCAGGGGTGGCCACAGTCAGTTTTTCACATCTGAAGTCAAGGCTAAAGAATATTTTCAGTCTATTTAAGTACCTTCTCCTTTGATATTTGGGCTGCACTTTGCTTCATTTTGTTTTGAACCAATAAATGGGTGTTTTTTTTGGATGAGTACGCCGATACATGGACATTAATTGACTTTAGTGTGCCTTTACTGGGACTTCTGTTTTTTATGGGGTCAACATATCTCAAGTTCTGGTTTTCTATTTGTTTATGTTGATATGTTACTGCAGCGGTAACCCACAGAGGAGGAAGCTGGGCATCAAGCTTACCATCATTAGGGAACAGGTTTTCCCAATGCCTCATGAGGAGGGTAAGGGGAGGAAGGGGAGGGAGGTAGGAAGGGTAAGGGGTGGGTTTAGGGTAGTTGGGAGGGTTGGGAGGGTTAGGGTCAGGGGGGTTTTGGTGGTGGAAAGGGGTGTAAAAGATTCTGCGAGGAGGAAAGATTCTATGTTTAATGTTAATTTGGTCTATGGCAAAAAAGGAGGCATACAGAACAGGCTGGATTTAGCTGCTGGACCACAGCAATCGTATTCTGATATATTCAGTTTTTTGATAGGAATTATTCAGTTTACGAAATTATTATATAAAAATGGTCTTGGAGATAAAATTTGGGAATGTTAAGGATTTCAGATGAGGAAATTAATATGTTGTACTCTAAATATCTGTGGGCTGAACAATTTTAGGAAAAGACGGGTGTTAGCCAGGATTATATGTTCCTGTTCCTGGGACTTGTTATTCCTACAGGAAACTCATATAGCTTGGTCCAATAGGGCTTGGCTGGGCTCGCTTGTACTCGATTTAATAGCTTGCACATCCCAATCTGTTAATATAAAGGGAGTGGCAATACTGGCTAAGAAAGGGTTGATGGAGGTAAGGAAGCAAAAGGTAGATAGGCTGGGACGATGGGTTATGATCGAGGTAGTTATATCTCAGCAAGTTATCACACTTTGTTCAATATATGGGCCAAATTTGGATGCTCCTGAGATTTTTCAGGAGATTAGTTCAGAACTTTCACTGTATTCACAGCCTATGATAGTATGTGGCGACTTAAATATCCACCTCCCGTCAGGTTTTAATTTGAGATCAGCCGAACCTTATATGGGAAGGAAGCCGAGAGGGTTTAGGGGTTTGCAAGCGTTTGTCTATGACCAAGGGCTTTATGATGCCTGGGTTGAGCTCAATCCAGGCCAAGACGGGTACACATTTTTTTCTGCTCCACACCGAAAGATGGCACGATTGGATTACTTTCTGGTTTCTGACATTATTTTATTAAAGTCATCTATAAGGATTTTACCTAAAATAATATCGGATCATAACCCGGTGATATTAGAATTTGAGTGTACTGGCTTAATGTCTACGACAAGGAAATGGACGTTTGACAGAAGGCTTCTTCTTAATGAAGGTTATTGTAGCTGGATGAAGAAATGGATTCTTGAATTTCTTCAGACGAATATAGGTTCAGCAAGGGCTGACGTTGTCTGGGACACATTGAAGGCGGGGGTGAGAGGGGAGACACTTAGGTTTGCCGCAAGGAAACGTAAAAATGACCGTTTTAAGTTTTTAAAGGACTTGGTGGCTCTATCTCAGGTGGAGCAGAGATTGGCTCAAGAAATAAATGTTGGGGGTAGGATCAAGGAGGTACAGGCGGAAGTTGCGGCTACTCGGGCGAAAATATATCAAGAATTTGCAGATGTGGCGGCAGCAAAATACCAGGTACATAGGAATCAGTGCTATGAATACGGAGAGAGGGTTGGGAGAGCTCTGGCTAATAGACTACGCCAAAGAGAAGCATATTCTAGGATAGTTAAAATTAAAGATATGGATGGAAAACTTGTAGAGACACCATCTCTGGTTCAGGATGCCTTTAAAAAATATTATGAAACATTATACATGGCCGAACCAGTCTTGAGCCCTGAGAGCTATCTTCATAAAATGCCCTGTGTGGGTTTAGAGGATACGGATAAGGAATGGTTGTCAGACTCCCTTTCTTGGGAGGAGATTAAAACGGCAATGCTTTCATTAGCTCCGGGGAAGGCGATGGGACCAGATATGATTCCTCTGGAGTTTTATGTTAAGTTTAGAGAGCCTTTAGAGGAGATAATGA
Source organism: Triturus cristatus (assembly GCF_964204655.1). Taxonomy (NCBI): domain Eukaryota; kingdom Metazoa; phylum Chordata; class Amphibia; order Caudata; family Salamandridae; genus Triturus; species Triturus cristatus. The sequence continues at coordinate 800,881,660 of NC_140579.1, read as the reverse complement.
TGTTAGTATTTCAAGGAGCGTTTGAAGGGGTACCCCCAGCATCCTGGTCTCAAACAGTAATTGTGGTTTTTCAAAAAAAGGGAAAGGATCCTCTTGATCTATCCACGTACCGACCAATATCTTTAATTAATGCGGATAATAAAATCTATTCAAAATGCCTAGCCAAAAGATTGGGGGTAGTCATCCCTTCATTAGTTTCATTACGTCAGCATGGATTTATTGCAGGGAGGGGGACCACGGACCATGTTAGACGGGTTATCTCTATATTTGACTGGGCCCAGGCAATGAGTCTACCTGTCGGCGTCGCCCTTTTGGACGCTGAAAAAGCGTTTGATAGGGTCTCTTGGGAGTTTCTCTGGGCAGTGATGAGGTGGAAATCATTTCCGGATGGTTATATACGGGCGATACGCTCAATGTATCTTGCTCCAGGGGCAACAATACGGCTGACCGGAGAGGAGTCACAGAGGTTTTCGATAAACAGAGGCACCCGACAGGGCTGTCCCTGCTCTCCACTTTTATTTGCTTTGTTTATTGACCCTCTCATATCCAGTCTGGAGGCGGACCCGGAAATTAGACCAGTAATGGCGCACTCGTACTCTGTTAAAGTCCTGGCATATGCTGATGATCTGGCTGTTTTGTCCAGTGATATGAATAAGGCACTGCAAAGAATTGAGGTTATTACAAAAATGTTTGGGGCAGTGTCTGGTTACAAATTAAATCTGGGGAAAACCCAGGTGCTACATACAGAAGTTGGACTAGTATCTGGGATGGAGGTAGTTACGGAGGCTATCTATTTAGGCATAATTATTTCACCTCAAATTCAAACTATCCCAGAAAGAAATGTGGAGCCGTTTATTGCTTCCGTTAGTAAAACTTTGGAACGGTTAGATCGGCTCCATCTATCACTGTATGGAAGAGGTAATGTCTTAAAAATGTCTGTTTTCCCAAAATTTCTGTACCTCTTCCGGGCTATTCCAATCCTTTTTTCCAGATTGCTGTTCACTAAAATAGAACGAATGTGCACACGTTTTTTATGGGGATACCACCGATCAAGAAGAGCAATGAAATTCCTCTATCTCCCAACGGAACGAGGAGGCTTGGCTCTCCCAAATTTTTATTTGTATTACTGTGCAACATTATTTCAATTTATGGGCGTGTTGGTTTGTGGCCCGATAGCGGTTCTGGATGCTGCTTTTTCTCCTTCAATATATGAATGGTGTCTTGGTGATTCAGCACAAGGCTTATTGTTGAAAATTTTGGAGCCAAGCTATAACAAAAAAACTAGGTTTAAAATTATTCAGGCAGCTTGCTCAGTTTGGAAGGGGTTACGTAAGCAGCTGCATATTCCGAGTATTCTATGGGAAACACCATTAGATTCTATTGGTATCTTACCTGGGATATTTCATGATGTGGTCATGCGGAGGTGGGCCCATTACGGTATTAAAAGAATTGGGGATCTGTTGGTACAGGGAGAGATGATCTCGTTCGTAGCCTTGCAGGGCAGGTTTAATGTTAGTAATGCTGATTTTTTTAAATATTTGCAGCTGAGAAGCTTTCTTCAGGGTGCAGTCGCGGGGGGTAGATGTCAGATTCGACAGATTTGTATTTTGGATTTAATACAACAGAACTCTAAAATACGTCAGATTTATATGGAGCTTATGGGTATGCAACGGGATGATATGGCTAGGCAGGAAGCAATATGGAAGGAGAAACTATCAGTTAGTAATTTAGACTTAAAGTTGGTAACCCAAATTGCTGGTTCCATTTTGCTGTCTGGTGGTCTTAAGAGCCAGTCATATATGGCTCTGTTTAATTTGTATTATACCCCGGCAAAGATAGCAAAATGGAAGGGTGGGAGGGGTGATAAATGCGCAAGATGTGATCTCTATGCTGCAGACTCAATTCATATGTTTTTTTCCTGCCCTGCCCTTCAGCCTCTGTTACTAGAGATAGAGGGGTTTATGATGCAATATTTGGGGATACAGATAACTATTACAGCAAGTCTGGTATTGTTTGGAATCGAACCTGAATCTATCTCAGATCCGATTGGATTACTGGTGCCCTACAGAGGCTTTAAGTTTATGTCTATTTCGGTTTTGAGGTTATGCATTACATCTCAGTGGCTTGATCCGGACCCCCCATCCTTCTGTGGTTGGAGGGCCAAGATAATCTCAATATTTAACACCGAATCAGCCCTGTATAAATTAAAAGGTCTCTCAAAGAAAAAGCTAGGGGCTCAGATATGGGAGCCAATGAGAAAATGGATACAACAATGATGGTTATTATTTGTTTATATGCTTTTATGTATGCATTACCTTGCTTCTTTTCTGTTGTGTACAGGAGAAATATCTGTATATTTTTGTTTTATTATGTAATGCTTCCTCGCTGAATCAATAATAATAAAAAAAAAAGAAAAAAAAAAAAAAAGGGAAAGTGAGGTAAGGAATGATGATGGATTAAACCCAGATCTGTGATTGGGGGTGAGTGATTGAAAAGTTTCAGCACTCCGTCCACCATCTCCTTGTGTTTGCTTAGTTCGCCCTAAGTTGGCAGGGTATGACCAGACGTGGGTCCCTAACTCACTTTGCCACTGGATTCAAACTAGCCTGGCTGATGAGGGCTGTTAGCCAGAACCCGGTCCCATGAAGCTTGTTTTCGGTCCAGGGAAGACATAGCTTAGCAGTTCGGGCTGGACTGTTCCCATGAGGCACAGGGTCAAGACTGATTTGCATATAGCTGTGTCTGAACTGGGGTGGCAAAGTGAGCTAAAGAATGACAAGGGATTTAACCCAGATCTGTGACTGGGGGTCAGTGTTTGAAAAGTTTCAGCACTCTGTCCATCATCTCCTTGTGTTTGGTTTGTTCGCCCTAAGTTGGCAGGGTATCCCCAGACGTGGGTCCTTGCTCACTTTGCCACTGGATTCAAACTAGCCTGGCGAATGGGGGCTTTTTGCCCAAAACCGTTCCCAGGATGCTTGTTTCTTGTCCAGGGAAGACATAGCTTAGCAGTTCGGGCTGGACTGTTCCCATGAGGCACAGGGTGAAAACTGATTTGTATATAGCTGTGTCTGAATTTGGGTGGCAAAGTGAGCTAAAGAATGATGATGGATTCAACCCAGATCTGTGACGGGGGTGAGTGTTTGAAAAGTTTCAGCACTCCGTCCATCGATGAATGGACATAATAAAGAAGATAAAATATCGATATGACATAATATCGAATTTTTAATATCGAATGTACCAAAATATCGTTTGTAAGTATATCGAATGCCAAAATATTGATTTAAAAAAATAATAATTAAATATCGAATGTTAAAATATCGAGTATAAAATATCGAAATGACAAAATAAAGTTCTTTTGTTAAGGTAAGTAATATCGAAAATGATAATTTAGAGGTGCCGATTCCGATCCTGTAAAACCCGGGTACGAATGGTCGTACGGAGCGTATTGTCCGTCCGACTCGTACCCGGGAAAACCACCGTACAAACCCGCAAGTACGATTAGTACAGAAATGCCATTTCCGTACGAGTCGTACAAAACACCGACCGGCTAAAAAATACCCACAAATCCGATCCGGGACATCGCGTACGTGACATCCGGACGGAGTCAGGCAGCATTTTACGAACCAGCAAGTACGATTCGTGCCTACGTCACTCCGCACGTAGCATTTTTTACCGGAGCCAAAAACTGCCGGGAAATTGAGGACGAAGCGAAGAAGGAGCACCGGTACGCGACCGACAGCCATGGACCCCATCCTAAGTGTCATCCCGGCCCTCCTAGCCTACGACCTGGTGCACCGAAACCGCCGCAGACGCCGCAGAAGGTTAGAACAACACCCAGGGGCAAAGGGGTGGGGGGGACGAGGGGCAGGAAACATAACCCCCCCAAGTTAAAACATATATATCCTGCACATAACTTACCCCCATGGTCTGGTCACTTCAGGGGGCGTGTCCACCAATCCCACGTACCGCCACAACGGAAGTGGACGTGGACATGTACCCGTTACCACTACAATGGTGGTACGGCCCGTACCCACACTCTGGGGGGGCGTGGGTACGGGCCGTACCACCATTGTAGTGGTGATGGAGGTGTACGTGCTGTACCCATGCTGTGGGGGCATGGGTACAGCGCGTACTCCTCCATCACCACTCCACTGGTGGTACGGCCCATACCCACGCCCCCACAGCGTGGGTACGGCGCGTACACCTCCATCACCACTACAATGGTGGTACCGGCCGTACCCACGCTCTGGGGGGAGTGGGTACGGGCCATACCACCATTGTAGTGGTGATGGAGGTGTATGCGTCGTACCCACGCTGTGGGGGCGTGGGTACGGCATGTACCCCTCCATCACCACTCCACTGGTGGTACGGCCCGTACCCACGCCCCCACAGCATGGGTACGGCACGTACACCTCCATCACCACTACAATGGTGGTACCGGCCGTACCCACGCTCTGGGGGGCGTGGGTATGAGCCGTACCACCAGTGGAGTGGTGATGGAGGGGTATGCGCCGTACCCACGCTGTGAGGCCGTGCGTACGGCACGTACCCCTCCATCACCACTCCACTGGTGGTACGACCCATACCCATGCACCCACAGCATGGGTACGGCACATACACCTCCATCACCACCCCAATGCTTACACCCTATGAATGCGGGGTTAGGGTCTGTCCCACCTGTACCCCTACGGCACCAGTACAGAATGGATACAAGGCGTACACACGCCACGAATGTTGGCATAGGGCCTGTTGTAGCATATAAGCAGTATATTGGTGTGTGTGTATGCACAGGACAGCAGTGTACTGCACCAAGGGGGCGGGTGGGTTGGTGGGTGGGTGGATGGCTGCAGAGGCCTCCCAGCAGTGCCCAGACATATGAGGGGTAGGTGCAGAGGACTCCCAGCAGTGCCCAGACATATGAGGGGTGGGTGCATATCACTCCCAGCAGTGCCCAGACATATAAGGGGTGGGTGCAGAGGACTCCCAGCAGTGCCCAGACATATGAGGGGTGGGTGCAGAGGCCTCCCAGCAGTGCCCAGAAATATGAGGGGTGGGTGCAGAGGACTCCCAGCAGTGCCCAGAAATATGAGGGGTGGGTGCAGAGGCCTCCCAGCAGTGCCCAGACATATGAGGGGTGGGTGCAGAGGACTCCCAGCAGTGCCCAGACATATGAGGGGTGGGTGCAGAAACCTCCCAGCAGTGCCCAGACATATGAGGGGTGGGTGCATATCACTCCCAGCAGTGCCCAGACATATGATGGGTGGGTGCAGAGGCCTCCCAGCAGTGCCCAGACATATGAGGGGTGGGTGCAGAGGCCTCCCAGCAGTGCCTAGACATATGAGGGGTGGGTGCATATCACTTCCAGCAGTGCCCAGACATATGAGGGGTGGGTGCAGAGGACTCCCAGCAGTGCCCAGACATATGAGGGGTGGGTGCAGAGGACTCCCAGCAGTGCCCAGACATATGAGGGGTGGGTGCATATCACTCCCAGCAGTGCCCAGAAATATGAGGGGTGGGTGCAGAGGACTCCCAGCAGTACCCAGACATGTGAGGGGTGGGTGCATATCACTCCCAGCAGTGCCCAGCCATATGAGGGGTGGGTGCAGAGGACTCCCAGCAGTGCCCAGACATATGAGGGGTGGGTGCATATCACTCCCAGCAGTGCCCAGACATATGAGGGGTGGGTGCATATCACTCCCAGCAGTGCCCAGACATATGAGGGGTGGGTGCAGAGGACTACCAGCAGTGCTCAGACATATGAGTGGTGGGTGCATATCACTCCCAGCAGTGCCCAGACATATGAGGGGTGGGTGCAGAGGACTCCCAGCAGTGCCCAGACATATGAGGGGTGGGTGCATATCACTCCCAGCAGTGCCCAGACATAGGAGGGGTGGGTGCAGAGGACTCCCAGCAGTGCCCAGACATATGAGGGGTGGGTGCATATCACTCCCAGCAGTGCCCAGACATATGAGGGGTGGGTGCAGAGGACTCCCAGCAGTGCCCAGACATATGAGGGGTGGGTGCATATCACTCCCAGCAGTGCCAAGACATATCAGGGGTGGGTGCAGAGGACTCCCAGCAGTGCCCAAACATATGAGGGGTGGGTGCATATCACTCCCAGCAGTGCCTAGACATATGAGGGGTGGGTGCAGAGGCCTCCTAGCAGTGCCCAGACATATGAGGGGTGGGTGCAGAGGCCTCCCAGCAGTGCCCAGACATATGAGGGATGGGTGCAGAGGACTCCCAGCAGTGCCCAGACATATGAGGGGTGGGTGCATATCACTCCCAGCAGTGCTCAGACATATGAGGGGTGGGTGCAGAGGACTCCCAGCAGTGCCCAGACATATGAGGGGTGGGTGCAGAGGACTCCCAGCAGTGCCCAGACATATGAGGGTTGGGTGCATATCACTCCCAGCAGTGCCCAGACATATGAGGGGTGGGTGCATCATCCTCAGATGACCACAACTCCATGGGTCCATGAACGCATCCCCAATGTGCGACTATGTTGAGAGTGCCATATCAACACATCACTGACAGCAGTGTCCCAGTCCCATGAGGATGGATGTCATTCCCCACTGCATGACACACCACATGTAGGTGCGATGACAAATGACACATGCATACCCACCCCTTGCGGAGGCTGCACAATACACACACTGAGATCATGTCACAAGACTGTATAGTCATGTGAAACCCACTAAACTAAGAGAGCCAAAGGGATCACACACTGTCATGCACATTCCAGGACTGATAGGAATGTACAGGTGCTGGCACAGCCACCAAGTTGTTGTCTCCCATGGAAGGAATAGGATGGACCACCCACAGATACAATGCCCACAATTGTCAGTCAGGTGACCAAATACCCTGCAGAACAAGTACCATATGTCTGCTAAGCTGGGAGTACACACATGCATAGTGCGGAAAAGGGACCATATCCCCATGGAGGCATTGCAACATACTCTATACACAAGTACAGTGACTACCAAGGATGGCAAAGACGATGCAGCCGGACACATTGCTGAGCAGGCATGGACATAGTTGAAGGGATCCATCAGCCACCAAGGGAATGTAGACACAGGTCAGCACAACAATGGTGCAACTCCCTGCAGGGAAGATGTCAGGTGCCACAGAGGAAGGAACACTCCTTGGGACAATGTCTCAAAACACAAAGAGCATACACGACCAAAGAATCATTGCAGAGACCTTGTGATGCCACGCAGATACCAGGGTCCACCCCATGAGCAGCAGACTACTACATTTCCCAGATACCCAACACATGATCACCACCCCAACTCATGGAGCATCAGCACCAACATCAATACCTGAAAAGCAATTGTGTGCAAAGTAAAACAAAATGCTTTATTCAGCATGAAAACAAAAAGTAGAAAAGGACACTATTTACAAAGGCCATAGGCCAGTACAGACACAAAGTCCTGGGGGGGACACATGGCCATGCATCTCCCCTAGCTTGCCTGCACATCAGATACCTCTGGTTGATCGACTGGGGTGGGGGCATCATGTGGGGAAGGACCAGGCACCGCAGGGACAGGAGGGGGTAGGGCAGGTGTTGGGGGTGCAGGGATGGACGACTCCACCACAGGGGGTGGGGCAGCGCCAAAGGTGGAGGTCAGTACTGCGCTGCACACGTCCATAAGATCTTGCAGCGTCTCCCCTGCACCCGAAGGAACCACAGTCCCCAAGGAGGGGGGGGGTCGGAGGGATGGGTTGCAGCGCTACTGGGGGAGGTGGTGGACAGGGGGGGACTCTACTCCCCTACCTGTGGAGTGCCTTGCCCGTTTGCGCGCAGGTGAAACAGTGGGGCTGAGGCCCAGCACAGCCAAGTAGGTCTCCTTCTCAGACTGTGGGGCAGGGGAGCCGAGGGGAGTGACATCGGAGGGACTGGGGAGTGAGGCATGCGGACTCCTACTGTGGCTGCGTGTCCGCCTGTGTGCCCTAGATCCAGTGGGTGTGCCTTCTTCCCCCTGAGTGTGCGTGACAGGAGGTGTGCGCTTGCCCTTCCCTGTTGGTGTGCTGCCTGTGTCTGGTGTGGTGCCTGCCTGGGAAGGTGTGTGTGTGCTTGGGACAGGAATGGGAGTGGGAAGTGTGGATGGCGCAGGGGTAGGTGGGGGGACGGTGCGCTGCAGGAGACTCACTGCTGCCATCAGTGACGAGGTGACGAGTCCATGGACCTCAGCTACATCCGTTGGTCAGACATCGCTGATGACATGCCCTCCATGTACGACACCATCTGTGTCAGCAGTCTGGTGTGGCCATGGAGGACAGTCAGGATCGATGTCTGCCCAACCTGCAACTGCCGCTGAATGTCCACAGTCTCGGCAGTGAGGGCAGCAGGGGAGACAGGGGCAGGGGGTACGGTGCCTGGCACGAAGGAGACACGTTGTTGCCCTACACGAACAGAAAGGACCCGAGCAAGTGGGAGGGCAGTGATGGGAATGAAAGGGGCGGTGACAGTTGTAGTGCTGCTGCCAGCTGTTGGAGCAGCCTCCGCCCCCTCAGGGAGTTCAGCCTCGGACCCGTCTGCGGCGTAGTCGGTGGTGGTACTACCCAGGTCCTCCGCCGCACTCCCCTCGCCCTCCGTGCCACTTGATGCTGCCGACTCGCCAGGTGTGGTGGCACTGGTGCTGGATCCCTCCTCCACGTCCATGCAGGTGTCTCCCTCGGTGTCCCCCGATGATGCTGTGGGCAAGGTGAAGAGACAGGAAATAATCAGTCACCTGTGTACATCTGACACATGAGTCCAAACTAAATAGGTCACAGTGCATATCATGAAAAGCATCATGAGGAACATCTAGAATACCCAGCACATATGTAAGCCCTGCACTCCCCAGTTGGTTCACCCAACATGCCCCCTGAAATAATGAAAATCAGGACACCACAGCAAATAACTGGAAATCCAATTATACAGAGAAGCTAGTGTCTGTGAACAGCGGAGCACAGGCAGACCATGACGGCATGCCACCTCCTGGTCAACAAAATAGTATTGGTGCACCCAATGCCAAATAACAGACCCCAATGCTGAAGGGGTCCCCACACTCATAGACCTGTGAGTACTGTAGAAAAGCAAATATAATACTATCTGATCCATTGGGAAGCACAAAACTTTACACAATTGACATATATGGAATGTGTGAATGTCCCTTCTGTGGAACAGAACACACATGTGCATGAATATCAGAAGTCACACAAGGAGATGCACACAAAACTACATTTACACAGTCATAGTATGAGCTGCCCGCATAATGGCAAGAAGCCAGTGTTAAGAAGAAATGTGGTATCAGGAAGTACACATACATGGCACCACGGTGGTCGGGATGACTTGACACCGGTAAGTTGCCTTCAGCAACAACCAAGGACTAACCCAAATGCTAACACACTGTGGGAACATGGATATGTATAAATCCTAAACAACTTTTGGCCTGAAATATGCCCATGTTCAAATTGTGCCAGCGTGTACCACAAAAGTGTAAAAGTGGTACTTGTGCACTCCCTTGGGAGACCTCTGTCATGCAGGCACATCATTGTCCTTCACAAAAATCAAAGTGAAGCATATAAACTATTGGGACATGTTGACAAGTGTAGTGAGTGCCAGGGCACATGCCGTCTTGAATAACAACTTAAAACATGCCACCTGTCACATGGCCATCCGTACCATGATGACACAGTTGGCAACACATCTGACACACTACCTGTCATGTGGAGTGGCACACATGTCCAGACACAGGACAATGCATTAGCAAATGGCCCTGAAATTGTGTTGGAATAAGGAGCACCTGCACTGAGGAGACACCCTGATGTGAACGAAGAATGTCCACACAGATGTCAGCACACACAGACCAAACCACATAGCATCTGGAGCACACACCCGTGCCAATAATGGATGAGCAGGAAACTTGTTTTTTAACTTGTGACACATGCTGCAAAGCACAAACATGACACCCTGCACAACATGCCTGGGTCACTGCACGTTGAGTGCCTGTCCAAACAATTATCACACACTGGTCAGACCTGGCAAGGAGACATAAGGTATGGACATGTAGTCCTTGCCCGCAAAAAAAACCCATACCTGAGACAATGTGATTGAGACAGCTCAAAAAGTGACACCTCTCAATCTGGGTTTGCTAAAAAGTGCATCAGGAAATCCTAAATGTACTCCACATCACCTCGTGAGGCTGCCAACACATATTTGTGACACAAAACCTCAACAGATTGTTGGACATAGACACACAGGCACTGGACAGTGTGAGGATGCAGAAACAAAATGGGGTCAGCCTGTACAATGGGCACATGTAGCACACTTTAGATGAATACAAATGTGGCCAGGGAACAATGCCACAGAGGCAAAACTATGCTGAACACATTGAGAATGGGCACAGTGTTGGATGACACACATGATACCGAGGCAAGGGTGTCTTAGGGTACTGAAGTGGGCACACTGCTCTATGGGCCTGGAATTATCTGACTGTAACATGAGCTACCGTCCCAGCACTATGCATATCTCCCACTCATGCACATCATGTCTGAGGCAACAATATCGGTCATGCATGCTGCAAGTCTGTTCAAACCACAGCACCGAGACCGCCCTCATCGCAGCCACCGACGACATCAGGTCCCTGCTCGACAACGGGGAAACGGCTGCCCTCATCCTCCTGGACCTCTCAGCAGGCTTCGACACCGTCTGCCACCGCTCCCTAATACAGCGCCTCAGCAACACCGGAATCCAAGGAGCGGCCCTGGAGTGGATCATCTCATTCCTCACCGGGAGAACCCAGAGAGTCCGCCTCCCCCATTCCGGTCCGCGGCTACCGAAGTCATCTGCGGCATCCCGCAAGGATCCTCACTCAGCCCCACCCTCTTCAATGTCTGCATGAGCCCCCTCGCAGCCATCGCCCGCCAACACAACCTCAACCTCATCTCCTACGCCGACGACACCCAGCTGATCCTCTCCCTCACCAACGACCCCGTCACCGCCAAAGCCAACCTCCAGGAAGGAATGAAAGACGTCGCGGAATGGATGAAGATCAGCCGTCTGAACTGAACTCAGACAAGACGGAAGTCCTCATCCTCGGGCCATCCCCCTCCGCCTGGGACGACTCCTGGTGGCCCCCTGCCCTGGGCAGCGCACCCAAACCAACGGACCACGCACGCAACCTAGGGGTCATCCTGGACTCCTCCCTCACGATGACCAACCAAGTGAACGCAGTCTCATCATCCTGCTTCAACACCCTGCGCATGCTACGAAAGTTCTTCCGATGGATCCCCACCGAAACCAGGAAGACGGTCACCCAGGCCCTCGTAACCAGCTGTCTGGACTACGGGAACGCCCTCTACGCTGGAACCACAGCCAAACTCCAGAAAAGACTCCAGCGCATCCAGAACGCCTCAGCACGACTCATCCTGGACATCCCGCGCCGCAGTCACATCTCTGCCCACCTGAGAGACCTGCACTGGCTCCCCGTCAACAAGAGGATCACGTTCAGACTCCTCACCCACATACACAAGGCTCTCCACGACATGGGTCCGAAGTACCTCAACAGCCGCCTCACTTTCCACACACCCACCCGCCAGCTCCGATCCGCCAGCCTCGCCCTCGTCTCCGTCCCTAGAATTCGGAAATCCACCGTCGGAGGAAGATCCTTCTCCTACCTGGCAGCCAAGACATGGAACTCCCTCCCCACTCACCTACGGCTGACCCAGGATCACCTCTCCTTCAGGAAACAACTCAAGACCTGGCTGTTCGAGCAGTAGCGACCCCCCCCTCTCAGCGCCTTGAGACCCTCACGGGTGAGTAGCACGCTTTACAAATTATTGTGATTGATTGATTCATTCATTCATTTGAACACTCACACTCCTATGTTGAGACTCAGCATCAGTGCCAACTGATATGGACCCCCAAATGTCTGAACAGGACAGGGCACAGGCAAGGTAACAACACATGTCTCCGACCCCACCCCCACATGATGCAGACAGCAATGTGCACTTGGATCAACCGCCAGCCTAGATGAGCATGTGCAATAGTGATTACACACAGACCAGGGAACACATGTCAAGGAGGGGAAAGGAGGAAGAACAGCAGCGGATGACTTTGGGGAACAGGAAATGCAATGCACATATTAACCCTGCCAGTGTATCCATGCGACTGGGCACTTCCCAAAGCTGGTGACACACAACAAACACACATTTACCTACCCCCTTGCTGCTGCTGCATCGCCTGTAACTGCCTATCTATGTCAGGGAAGACCACCGCCAGGACACGCTTCATTTGGTGGGTCAGGCGCCGGCGCCCGCGGTTCTTGCCTTCTGGTGAGTCCCCCAGCAGGAACCGGGCGATCCTCCTGGTCCAGCACCGGATGTCCTGCCAGCGTTTCCTCACCTGTGCCAGGCGCCGACTGCGACCCTCCACAGATCTCACGGCCCTGACTGCCCGCTTCCATATCTCTCCCTTCTCGTAGGCGGTTACCTGTGAGGATGACAAAGTGAGACAACATCACTACACCTGCTCCATGTCACAGAGACACACATTTGAACATCTTTGATATGTTGAACAGGGCATAGTATGCTGTTAACGAATAGCACCTTTGTCATAGGGACAGTAGGCTCAGTGGAAGCCCCAATGCACTACATGGCATTGAAAGTACACAGGTGGCATGAGGGGTGCGACACACTCCCTGATCATGGCACACACTGGACATCACAAGCAACACAAAGCTGATGGCCAGCACCTCCAAGCAGTCACATGCCCCAGGCCACTGACCCAACAACAGCAGACTACACAGACACACACAGGCACAGATCATTCACCTGCCAGTGGCAACAGCTGATACAAACCTCATTCTGCACATGTGCCACTTGCCTGGGGGGTGTCCTAGGCGTGGGGCTAGCCAAGCAAGTCAGACACACAGCACGGCTTACTTCTCACATCAGATGGGTCGAGCTGTTGCCTCCTCCATGCAGCTGTGGTGCAACACTCCACATAGACACTCACCCACATGACAAGGAACATTCACACACATCAATGTCCAGATCATTTGGACACTCTCACCACAGCTCCACTCAACTCACACACATCTGTGGGTACAGTCAGCTGTCACACAGGGGGAACACTGAATCACCTCAGGACTATAGAACAAGAAGGGCCAAGAGGATTAGCTATGCTGAATGTGCCATGCAGAATGCAGTGAACGTCACAGTAAGCACAATGCAAGTGAGGAGTGCACACATGAACCACATCATGCTCTGCATGACAGACATGAGCCATTCCCCCCCCCCCCCCGGGACCCACTCTAAACAACATTTCATGTCTGTCACACCTGGACACAATGCCAGAAGTGCCAGTCACAAAAAGAAGGGGCACAGTCAAAGGTAGCGGAGTCAGCACTCACCTGCACCCCTGGTCTACCATACAGGCTGGGGAACTGTGGGAGGATGACGTCCAGCAACGCCTCATTCTCCTCCTGGGTGAATGGCTGGGCCCTCTCCACAGACCGCGAAATGGTGCCAGAGGAATCACAAGCAGCAGCAGTGGTGTTGAATCAAAGGTTGTGCAGGCAAGTGCCCTCTCATGGGTTCTGCCTGACTTATATCTGCCTTGCTGCCCTATTTCAGTAACAGGAGTGCAGAGTGATTGGTCAGACTCCTTTGCATCCTACATTTCCTCCAATCCCTTTAAACATACACCAGTGACAGCATTAGCATTTTTTCGAATTTGCAGCATCATGTCAAGTCAACAACCACTTTGCAACAATGTATATTGTGGCCAACTGCTTTTTCCAAGCCACATGATGGAAAAATGTGAACTTCAAACTGGGTATCCATGACAACCAGCATGCATGTAGGCCCTAATACTTGTCCCTTATGTGTCCCCATTGTAAATTTCAAATCCCCACAGAGGTACGGTGCGTTTCACACGTACCCCTAGGGCACCACTACTCTAGTGCTACGGGCCGTACACGCGTGTGCAGGGCCCGTAGCACTATGGTGGTGTTGCCATAGGCGTACGCCATCGAGCTACGGGCCCTACACACGTGGGTACGGCCCGTAGCACAATGGCGTATGCCTACGGCAACACTGCCATAGTGCTACGAGCCCTACACACGTGGGTACGGTCCGTAGCACTATGGCGTACGCCTATGGCAACACTGCCATAGTGCTACGAGCCCTACACACGCGGGTACGGCCCATAGCACTATGGCGTACGCCTACGGCTACACTGCCATAGTGCTACAGGCACTACACACGTGGGTACGGCCCGTAGCACTATGGCGTACGCCTATGGCAACACTGCCATAGTGCTACGGGCCGTACGCACGCGGGTACGGCCCGTAGCACTATGGCGTACGCCTACGGCAACACTGCCATAGTGCTACGAGCCCTACACACGCGGGTACGGCCCGTAGCACTATGGCGTACGCCTACGGTAACACTGCCATAGTGCTACGGGCCCTACACACGCGGGTACGGCCCGTAGCACTATGGCGTACGCCTACGGCAACACTGCCATAGTGCTACGGGCCCTACACACGCGGGTACGTCCCGTAGCACTATGGCGTATGCCTACGGCAACACTACCATAGTGCTACGGACCCTACACACGTGGGTACGGCCCGTAGCACTATGGTAGTGTTGCCGTAGGCGTACGCCATAGTGCTACGGGCCGTACCCGCGTGTGTAGGGCCCGTAGCACTATGGCGTATGCCTACGGCAACACTGCCATAGTGCTACGGGCCCTACACACGCGGGTATGAGCCGTATCTCTATGGCGTACACCTACGGCGACACTCCCATAGGGATAGGACCAGTGTGTACACGTACGTGTGTACGGTCCATACACACACCGTACTCCTACCCAAAACCCATATAGTGATACGACCATACACACGCCCTCAGAGCGTGTGTACGGTACGTTTCACAGCTCAAACTGGTGATAGGAGGCGCACAGGAAAGGAATGGAGGTGTCAGACTTGCACAAGGATGCACATCAAGTCATTGTCAGTGCAGTGCTTCATGTGTAGGGCCTAGGTATGTCAGGCAGTGAGCTGGCACATGTCTCCTCATGTTTTAACCCAATAGTTGTGTGATGACCTGTGTACACATGTCATGTGTGATGGGGCACTATGTGGCGCACTTCCCCTTCACACCTTTTACATGTGTGCATGTAGTTCAAACTTTTCAAGCACTGCATCACTGGCATGGCACAGTCACCAACACCCGCAACTGTCCCCTGATGCCAAGTACACGGATGATGACACCTGACATCTCACTACCAGCGTGCCCCGATGTGACTATGTCATGTGTGTGTCATGTGTTTCCATGATCTTGCTGTTGGTGTTCCGTCAACGGCATCTGCTGTAGCTGCATCCAACATGTGTCTGTGTGTAGATGCCTATGTCACACTATTACGCACACCAGGACACATGTGGAATAACACGTAACGTGTGTCTGTATGCATCGAACAGGGACTTGCGAGCTTAGGACATATCAGCGTAGTCTCAATATCTGTGTGATCATTTTTGACATGTACCCCTTCATGGCAAGGTGTGTGGTCTGTCCTTTTTCCATGACATGTGACCTGTGCGTCTAGCTTGCCGGCAGCTGTCTGTATGAGATAACATCCTTCAAATGCACATATGTGGATGTATGTCCCTCCTGTAATGTGTCTGGCTGTTCACTCACACTGGCCCACAGCTACTTTCATGGCATGTCATGTAGACCTTGACAATCCACGTTTGTAGCTGGCTCTTGGTAGGAGTATCACCTGGCTGGCATACGTGTGCAGGATGTATTGCACAGACCAGACTCTGTATGTAGCATATGTGTATTAGCTGTTGAACATGTGCTCAGTTCATTGACATTGGTGTACTAATGTACTCAATCTTCGTTATTCCTTCCAAATTTCTGCAGGGCACCGCCTCTCCCCCGACCAATGCCAGACTTGGATGCCATGAGGGAATGTGACTGCATATGCCGCTACAGATTCAACCAACAGTTAATTGTGAACCTGACAAACAGGCTGGCCCCACACCTCCAACCGCGACACAGTTATCCGACTGCGCTGACCCCCAAGATGAAGGTGATGTCAGCCCTACATTTCTTTGCCACCGGTACGTTTCAATTGACCATAGCTGATGTGGGTGGCATGTCCCAGACCATGTTCAGCCGTGTCCTGCATGATGTTTTAGAAGCCATGTTGGAGCACCTGGATGAATTCATCCATTTTCCAACTCCTGAGCAGTTGACAGGTATCAAGGGTGAGTTCTATGCCCTGGGAGGGATGCCCCATGTATTTGGGTCCATTGATGGGACACATGTGGCTTTGGTACCACCACAGGCGCAGGAGGTAGCCTTTCGTAACCGTAAACATTACCACTCCATTAATACCCTTGTGGTGTGTCTTGCTAACATGGTGATTTCCCATGTCTGTTCACGTTTTCCAGGGTCAGCACACAATGCCTACATCATGAGGCATAGCAGGGTGCCAGAAATGATGCTGCAGCTGCACAACGAACGAGCATGTCTTGTTGGTGGGTAGACTCTGTTTGTCCAGTATTCAGCGGTATCTTAGTATGTGACGGCATCTCCTGACCCACTTCTTTACATGATGTTTCCATGTAGGGGACTCTGGCAATCCCAACATGCCATGGCTGGTGACGCCTCTCCGCAACCCAAGAACAGCTGCAGATCACCGTTACAACAACGCCCATGGGCAGACCAGGCGAGTGATTGAGAAGACGTTTGGCCTCCTGAAGTGCCGATTCCGTTGCCTCCACAAGACCGGCGGGTCCCTCCCATATGCACCGGTGAAGGTCTGCAAAATCTTCCTCGTGTGCTGCATGCTGCACAACATGGCAGTGGAGAAAGCTGTGCCACTCATCCTGGATCCAGATGAGCAGGAACATCCACCCTGTGGAGGATGAGGGCCTTGGTCACGAGGCAACTGAGGAGGAGGAGGAGGAGGAGGAGGAGGAGGACATCCGGAGTCAGCTCATACGCAACTTCTTCTCATAATGGTGAGTCCCTGGGTCTGAGTGTGCACGCTTGGAGCCTTGTGTGGCAGACCAGGCGAGTGATTGAGAAGACGTTTGGCCTCCTGAAGAGCCGATTCCGTTGCCTCCACAAGACCGGCGGGTCCCTCCCATATGCACCGGTGAAGGTCTGCAAAATCTTCCTCGTGTGCTGCATGCAGCACAACATGGCAGTGGAGAAAGCTGTGCCACTCATCCTGGATCCCGATGAGCAGGAACATCCACCCTGTGGAGGATGAGGGCCTTGGTCACGAGGCAAGTGAGGAGGAGGAGGAGGAGGAGGAGGACATCCGGAGTCAGCTCATACGCAACTTCTTCTCATAATGGTGAGTCCCTGGGTCTGAGTGTGCACGCTTGGAGCCTTGTGTGGCATGTGTTGCAATGTGTGTGTCCAGCTGACTGTATGCGAAGTGACTTTGAGGTGTGTGCTGATGTGTCACTCGAGTGCTGATGTCATTCCACACATTTTAGCTGACACACTCAATTGACAACTAGCATGGTGTCAACCTTATTCATGTAGAGTACATGACCATGCATGCGGATGACTTTGTGTTTCCTGACTTCTTGTGTGTCTCTCATCCCCAGGTATTTGCGCATGCTGTCTGCGCGTGGCATCGTTGTGCTCCTGCTATTCCTCATGAGTAATGCAACGTGTGCTGAATCAGCGTTACATGCACGGACATGGGTAAGGATTGCAGCAAGGCTTTTTGGGTGTGGTAGTTGTTTGTAATGTGTGGGCACTGCTCCTGTGCAGGTATTGTTACTATGCATACATGTCGACTCACCATGGGGCACATAACATGTAGCATGACTCACATGAATTGATAGTCACACTTTGTGACAGTCATCTGTTATGGGATTGTGGATTTTGATGATGGCATCTATGTGTGTACAACTTCCCTCGGAAACATACGGGAGGCTACGGGTGGACATATTGCGGGACATCCCCATGAGAGGCTCAATGGGGAATTGCAGCCTCTCCGTGTGCAGCAGGGGATGTTTGGCTCACCCCCTTCACTTGTGTGCCACTCCCATGGATTGACAGCATCTGTGGTGCGAAGGGGGTGTCCAGTGTAGGTCCCACATGTTAATCCAAAAGACCATGTGAGTCTGTTAATATTGATGCATTTCCATAGGTGTGAGCCTGAGTAATAAAGGTGTTCCTCAGCCTCCAAGGTGCCTCATCTCTGTCAATGCAGGTCTCTTGCCACTGTGCATGCGCCATCTCTGGCATGGTTGTCAAGGATTGTGCATATGAGTCTATGTGTAGATTAGCAACCTGCATGCTGTTCTACATGTATTTGATTCTCTATTCTGCATGACGTCCATGGCTGTGTATGTGTTTTGGTATGTTGGTCCCCACAACGGGCCGTCAACACCTTCTGGGGTGTGTTTCCTGTGCGCAGCTTGGCCTTCAGCTTCATGATCCGGTGTCAGTCATCTTTGGGGATTGTGCATCCTTTGTCTCTGGGTGTGCCATTGAAAACCGGTCACTCCTTCCTTGACATACACCTGTTGCAGTAGTCCTTTCTGACATGCTAGTCTTTGTGTGGAAATTGTGGCATAGTTCCCAGGACATGCCGCCTGCTGTTGCAGCCACTGCGGCAAGGGCACACGAAGATACCTGATTTGGCAACACACACACATCAAAGATGCTCCTCCCTTCCTCCATCAACCCATTCATTTGGCTGTCATCAGCTTGACTGTGCCACAGTTGCGGCCACGCCGTCCCAATGGCTGGACCGTCTGCACATGCAACGTGCACATTGCACGAGCCTCATGTCCTTGCATGACCCACATCACACTACAGTCTGATGTTGCAGCCACCCTCCAAGCAATGTCCATCCACACATCTGCCGCCAGCTATCAGGCATACACTAAGCGCACACACAACACCTTTGCATGATGAGTGTGCAACTCCGACTGCCTACACAGCGCTGCCACGCCTTCTAGGCCCTGTCACACCCACCAGGTCATGTCCCTCCTACTCCCCACCGGCTCTGTACCCCGGCAAGGACATGGGAGTGGGACTCAAGGCTTCTGCATGTAGTATGCTGTCGTTGTGAGGCACATGGCACAGGTATCATCTGTCAGCGTGTCAAACTACAATGTGTCCAGGACCCCCTCTCCACCCTCACATGCGCACACAATCTCATCATCAACTCGTATGCCATTGACAGCCAGGTGCTCCTCACCCTCACCAAGGGCGCAGACATTGCCAGTTCCAATATTCTAGATTGCATGAGATCCATTGATGAATGGCAGAACAGCAGCCACCTGAGGCTGGACTTGTACAGGACTGAGGTCAACATCTGAGGATTGTCCCCTTACAGCTGGGTCAACTGCTTGTGTCCCACCCGCAGTAGCCCCGCACAAGCACCCAGTGTCCATGCACACAAGATGGTGTGCATCATGGATTGCTTGCTCACATTTGCCATGGTAATCACCAGCATCTGTGCCTCAGACTGCAACACCCTCTGCATTATGCACATGATCTCCAGATAGATCCACTCCAAGGAAAGACGGATCATCCCCCAGGTCCACGACAACATCCGTGTCAAATACTGCCCTGCCCTCTACGGGGCAGCCACATCCAAACTCCCAGGACACTTGTCCACATCCAGGCTTCATCTGCACACCTCAGCTGCAACATCCCGCACCCCAGCCACATCACCGTCCAGCAGAGATAGCTGCAATGGATCACTGTGTGCTGCAGGATGACCTTCAGACTCCCCACCCACACTCAGGAGCCAGGCCACAACCCCGACCCAACACCAACCTTGTACCACTGTCATCCGAGACCCCGTAGTGCCATCTCCGTGCATCCAACCTTGACCTGGCCACCATTCTTCCGATCCACCATACTCCAGCATGCAGGACATAGTTCTCCCACCTGGGAACACATACCTGGGACTCCCTCCCCGGGAACCTCCGAATGAGGCATGACCTCTACGCCTTAATGGTACTCTTCCCAATAGGTCTGTCGGCACAGTATTGCATGCACCCCCTCAGCAGCTTGAGGCCATCACAGGTGAGTATTGTGCTCCATGTCTGCATTGAATGATACATTGTGACCCATGTGTGTCCTGTACCAGACTCCGATCCCAGGGTATGGATGTGTGGAGTTAGTTCAACACTCAGGCATAGTTTGACATTTACACACACATATGTTGGTGAATAATGACAAATGACAGCAACATCTCATGACAAAATAAAGTATGTATTTTTGGTGGGGTAAGTCTTTTGGTGGATGAAGTAAGGTGCTCTACCAGGTGCATAGAATCCAAAGTTCACAGGGGGAGATGGCATGCTTGTCAGTTGGAGTCATCAGAGTCCAGACCACAGTGTTGGTCATCATTGGTCAGACTGTGACCAGCAAGTCCATGTGGCAGAGAATGTCATTGGGTGAGGTTGTGCTGTTGCGCCAGAGGGCCAGGTGCCAGGCCAGGTGACCTGGGAGATGTGGATGGTCCGCTGACTCTCACGGTCTTTTCCATGGACGACCCACCTTCCTCCGGGGACCCTCAGATGCAGGCCTTGACGATGTCTGTGATGCTCCGTCGGACGAATCCTCCTCCTCCTCCTCCTCCTCCCTCCCTGTGGCTGGTGCTGGTCTTCGCCTGGTGTCACAGGAAGGGTTGCCCATGTTGTCGGCAATCCGACGGAGTGAACGGCTCATGTCTGTTTGCACCGCCAGGAGCTCAGCCAGTCTTGCCTCCATCCGTCCTTGGTGTTGTTGTTGACTGGCATGTTGCTCGGCCTGCAGGTTCTTCATCTCATCGAGGGTCCCCTTCATCTCTGTGAGGCTCGACACTACCTGGCTGATGCCCCTGGTGTCACGCCGGTATGTGTCCAGGATGTGGCGTATGTGTGACATACCGGTTCCCTCAGCTGGCTGGTCAGGTTCGCGCCTCCGCCTGCCTCCACTCCCACCACCCCTGCCCACACGAGCCTGGCCTGCCGTTGTGGGCACATCGGGTCTACGGGACCCCTGAGGGATGGCATTATCGGGGCTGTCTGCCTCCTCCTGGGTGCCCGGAGAACCTTGTCCCTCCTGGTCAGACTGGCTGTGTTGTTCAGTGCGAGCAGGGCTCCTGGGTGTCTCCTGGGATGTGGCAGGAATGGGGGTGGTGGTTGGCACAGATGTACCTGACGCAGGTGCTGCAGGGGCTTGGGCACCAGAGGGGCCAGGTTGGTCGGGGTCATCCACGGAGTGGTGAGAGTCGTCGCTGCCAGTGGGATCATCTTCACGCTGAGCCTGGGACTGTGATTGTTCCCCCCCATTGTTGGGGGAGGTCGATGACGTTGCCCTGTGTGTGAGAGAGAGACAATGTTAATGCTGTTTCATGCCACATCCATGTTTCATACATATTCAAGTTGTCACAGATCCTCCAGGTAGTTGGATGTGCCTAGCATTCCTCTCAATGTCCACTTGGGGATGGGTATGTTGCGGGGGACAGTTTGGTATGTTCTCCTGAGTGTTTGACCAGTAGAATTTTGGCTCGGATGCTTATTTGGCGATGGATTGGTCTTGTTGTGTCACATGTCCATTGTGAGAGTGGGTAAATCCGTTGCCTGCCCCGGGGGTGTGTGCTTGTGTGAGGGGGGGTGTGTGACCGGTGTAGTGTCATTTGTCATTGGGTCTCCCAGGTGATGTGTCTGTCCCCTCATGGTTCATGCTGGCATGACAGTGAGTTTGAGTGCCTGTGCTAGATATCTGAGCTTGTGTAGTTGGTGTTTGAGTGTACAGTGGTCACAGAAGGGCCTTGTGCTGCATACAGCAGGGCCAAGTGTCAGCTACCTTGTCAGTACTTTGCCAGTCCGTGTGCATTGGGCATGGTGCATGGGTATGTACCTAGGCCATATGGGCTGAGGGCATTGGTGTCTGCTTCGGAGTTGCACAATGTGTTGTGTGAGCCCCACCCTCCCAGCATCTTGGACATCCAGTCTTGGGTTTGTGGTTGGTGTGGCCTGGGACATGGCATATCCTTTATTTGTGAATGGGGCATGGAGACGTTAGTGGCATGAGTGTGGTTGTGTGCGGTGAGGGCTTGGGGGAAGTTGCGTGCATTTGGTGTATTTGTGGTGTGGATGGCATTCCCCCCATGTTACGTGAGTTGTTTGTGTACTCACCAGGCTCTGCGACTCCTTCGACTCCGTGTACTCCCACCGGCGGTAGCATAGCCATCACCTTCTCCTCCCAGGGATGGTAATGTACGGGTCTGCGGGGCAGCCCGCCTCCAGTGATGTTACTCTGGGCGTATTCCTCGTTCATCTTCCTCTTGACTGCCCTGCGCAGATCGTACCACCTGGCTTGGCATTCATGCCTGGTCCTTCGGATGGGCGCAACAGCATTCACCTTGTCGATGATCCTCTGCCACAGGCTTGTTTTTTGGGCTATGCTGGTCTGTCTGACCAATGTTCCAAACAGCTGTGGCTCGACTCTGATGACTTCGTTGACGAGGAGGTCCAGCTCCGCCCTTGTGAACTTTGGATTCTTGTCTGTGGGCATGGTGTGGGGCGTGGGTGTGGATGGTTGTGGGTGTGTGGGTGTGAAGGTGTAGGTGTGTGTGTGTGTGAATGTGAAGAGGGGGTGTTTGTGAATGAGGTTGTGTGAAGGTGTGTAAGTGAAGGTGTAGTTAAGGTGTAAGTAAGGTGCAGTTGTTTGTCTGTGGGGTCTGGCAGCAGTGAGTCTGTTGCAAAGGCTCATGGGTTGTGTGTGTGGGCCCTTTTTATTGGTCCATTTGTGGGTGTGGCTGGGTTTGAACTTGTGGTGGGTGTGTTATAAGAGGTGGTTGTGATTTAGGGCCTCTGTTTGCCTGTTTGGATGTGCCAGGTCAGTCATAGAGATGTATTTTGTCATGTTGACGTGTTTTGTGGTGTTGTGCGAGTCGAATTGACCCTCCTTGTGCTGTTTTACAGCGTCCTGGTTCTGTACGAGTCTATTTCGCGTAGGTAAGGTCCGTACATATGCGATGCTGGGTGAGGGTGCTGGGGTACGGTGTTGGGGTACGGTGCGTACAGGTACGGGGCTGGGGTATGAGCCTGGGGTACGTCGCGTACAGGTGGGGGGCTGTGCTAAGGTGTTGGGGTACGGTGCGTACAGGTGCGGGACTGTGCTACGGTGTTGGGGTACAGTGCATACAGGTACGGGGCTGGGCTACGGTGTTGGGGTACGGTGCGTACAGGTACGGGGCTGGGCTACGGTGTTGGGGTACGGTGCATACAGGTGCGGGGCTGTGCTACGGTGTTGGTGTACGGTGCGTACAGGTGCGGGGATGTGCTAGGGTGTTGGGGTACAGTGCGTACAGGTGCGGGGCTGTGCTACGGTGTTGGGGTACGGTGCGTACAGGTATGGGGCTGGGCTACGGTGTTGGGGTACGATGCGTACAGGTACGGGGCTGGGCTATGGTGTTGGGGTATGGTGCGTACAGGTACAGGGCTGGGGGACGGGCCTGGGGTGCGGCGCGTACAGGTGGGGGGCTGGGGTACGGTCCTGGGGTATGGGGCGTACAGGTGCTGGGCTGGGGTTACGAGCCTGGGGTGCGTCGCGTACAGGTGGGGGCTGTGCTAAGGTGTTGGGGTACGGTGCGTACAGGTGCGGGGCTGTGCTACGGTGTTGGGGTACGGTGCGTACAGGTACGGGGCTGGGCTACGGTGTTGGGGTACGGTGCGTACAGGTACGGGGCTGGGCTACAGTGTTGGGGTACGGTGCGTACAGGTACGGGGCTGGGAGACGGGCCTGGGGTGCGGTGCGTACAGGTGGGGGGCTGGGGTACGGTCCTGGGGTACGGCGCGTACAGGTGCGGGGCTGGGAGACGGGCCTGGGGTGCGGTGCGTACAGGTGCGGGGTTGTGCTACGGTGACGGGGTACAGTGCGGAGGGGGGGTACGGTGCTGACATACGGGGGTACGGTGCTGACATGTGCGGGTGAGGGGGCTGTACGACTCGTATCCGGGCACAAGTTTACCCGTGTACATGTAGGCTACAGCGTTCTCTCCGTACGGGGCATTTTACATGCGGTTGTGTATTCGGACGGGCGGTACGGATCGTACTTGCGCGCTCGGACTTCTGTTTTACGATTTGCACGTAAAAATGTCCGGCTCCCTGTCGGACACTTTTCCCGATGCTATTCGGACGTAAAAATTTACGGCTCCCTCTCGGACCATTTTCCTGACGCAATTCGTATGTATTTTTCACATACGAATTGTACTTCACAGTTTGTACGGTACTTGTACGATTCGTACGTAAAAATATACGGATATGAGTCGTACGCAATTTTTTTTTCCCGAATCGCAATCGGCACCAGAATGTTCAAAAATATTGAATCCTTTAAATATAAAAATATAATGAATGTTATAATAATAATGTAAAAATACTATAAATAATAACTGTTTAAAAATGTAAAAAATGTTATGTGTTATATAAATTTTAGGAGCGGGATGTTGGGTTATTAGGGGATAAGGGTGGGGAGTGTTTTAAAAATGTCTATATTCATAATATGTTAATACAAAAAAATGTTTGTTGAGAGTAAATATATTTATATGAGATATTAACAATCTTTTAATATTTTACAAAGGTTATTTATAATATAAATTTTAGTAGCCGGTTGTTGGGTTAATAGGGGATAAGGGTGGGGATTTTTAAAAAATTCTCTAAATGAATAATATGTTATTGAAATTTTTTTATTTGAGAGTAAATATATTTATGAGATAATAATTATCTATTAAATTTATCCAAAATATATTTGTAATCTAAATGTGATGAGTGGGATGTAGGGTTATTAGGGGATAAGGGTGGGGAGTGCTTTAAAAATATACAATTTAATAATATGTTAATTTAAAATATTGTTTGTTGAGAGTAAATATATATTTAAGAGATAATAATTATTTTAAATTCTAAATATATTATTAGTTAGGCAAATTTTAGGATTGGGATGTTGTGTTATGAGTGGGTAAGGGTGGGGAGTGTTTAAAAAAAATAAAAATTAATAATATGTAATTAATATTTAAGAATTGTTGAGAGTATATAAATGTTTAATCATTTAAAAAACATTAGTTTAGAATGTTAACATTTTAGAATCTAAAAAATTTTACAAATATAGATACAATTTGATAAAATTTTCTTTAATTAATATATTAATTGGTTGTTTGTGTCGTGGTGTTTTGGATAATTTTTATACGATTAATATTGTTATATACTATTTTGTAGTGGTATGTCGTCTTGTAAAGGTATAAAGGTGGGCACGGTTAAAATGTTTAAACATTGGTAAAATCTTTAGTAATAATTAAATTGTTACAGATTACAAGATAAATTAAAAAAGGAAACACTTTCCTGGTGAAATAATGTAAATTTGTAGCAATGTAATAAATAACAATTTGTATAGAATAACTAATAATGGAAATTTAGAACTTTTCAGTTTCTATATGTAAAAAATTTAAATTTAAGAAGTCTATATTTGAACTTTTAGATTTTTTATAGTAAATTATTATATTAGAATTTATTGGGAATTGTTATATAATTTATGTACTAATATATTATTTTAAAATAATGCATACATATGTTTTTTTACTATCCAGCACCTTCTGAAATTTAAAAGTGACTGGAGTTGGAATAGTAAATTTTATTTATTTACTATCCAGCACCTTCCCGGATTTAAGGTTGAGTGGAGTTGGAATAGCAAATGATATTTATTTACTATACAGCACCTTCTCTGATTTAATACTTAGTGGAGTAGGAATAGTAAATTATATTTATTTACTATCCAGAACCTTCCCTGATTTAATACTGACTGTAGTTGGAATAGTAAATTGTATTTACTTACTATCCAGCACTTTCCCTGATTTAATACTGAGTGGAGTTGGAATAGTAAATTATATTTTTTTACTATCCAGCCTCTTCCCTGATTTTATAGTGGGTGGAGTTGGAATAGTAAATGATATTTATTTACTATCCAGTACCTTCCCTGATTTAATACTGACTGGAGTTGGAATAGTAAATTATATTTATTTACTATCCAGCACCTTACCTGATTTAATACTGAGTGGAGTTGGAATAGTAAATTATATTTATTTACTATCCAGCATCTTCCCTGATTTAATACTACCTGGAGTTGGAATAGTAAATTGTATTTATTTACTATCTAGCACCTTCCCTGATTTATTACTGACTGGAGTTGGAATAGTAAATTATATTTATTTATTATCCAGCACCTTCTTTGATTTAATAGTGACTGCAGTTGGAATACTAAATTGTATTTATTTACTATCCAGCACCTTCCTGGATTTAATGCTGAGTGGGTTTGGAATTGTAAATTATATTTATTTACTATCCAGCAGCTTCCCTGATTTAATACTGACTGGAGTTGGAATAGTAAATTATATTTATTTACTATCCAGCACCTTCCATGATTTTATACTGACTGGAGTTAGAATAGTACATTTTGTTTATTTACTATCCAGCACCTTGCCTGATTTAATATTGATAGGAGTTTGAATAGTAAATTATATTTATTTACTATCCACCATCTTCCCTGATTTAATAGTGAGTGGAGTTGGAATAGTAAACTATATTTATTTACTATCCAGCAGCTTCTCTGATTTAATAGGAATGGGGGTTCCTGGGGGTGGCAATCTCAGATTGTCCACCCCCGGGTTGCTTCGGGCAATGGAATGCCCTGACAGGTGGCGCGCGCTGCGCGCTGGGTTTGCGGTTAGCGCGAGCGGGCGGTGACGTCATAACCGTCGCGCACAGCCGCTGAGGAAGCGCGGAGACTGGCGGTGGCGTTTTTTGGCGGGGAACATTAATTTTTCATATAGCAAGGTATGGAGGGAGGCAGGAATGTATCCGCTTCAGTAAGGGAAGCGCTGCGCACGCTGTGTGAGGCAGGGCGTGAGGACTTAATCATCCCGGGGGTTTTGTCTCAGGCTTGGGTGGGCCTTGAAAGGAAGACACGTGGGGCGGCGGGTGGGGTCTCAGCTGCAGTGGTGGCATGCCTGTCAAGCGAGAGTTCTCCTACTCAGTCAATTGATGGTGGGGGTTTAAAGCATAAATCTTTACCTCAGGCAGGCGCCGTTTCGCTTACCCAACCTCCTGGAGATGGCCCTTCGCAGGCTCTGCTGAAGAGAGGGAGGGGCCGGCCGCGCACGTGCGCTCTCAAAGTTTTGCTGCCACAGCAGCAGGACTCTACATTAAAGGGCCAGGTTTCCCCACAAACAGCAGAGGTTATCTCAGGGAAGGGAAACACGCCACCTGGTGTTTTGAGGCAGGAATTCCAGGAGTTAAAGGCTGACAAAAAAGCATTGACAGCTCATAGGAATGACATTTTTATATTTGGCCAGAAAAGTTTGAGTGGTTCAGGTGGGGGTGCAAAATTTTCTGGTGAACGAAGTTTATCACCCGTCTTTACCAGCGCAGGGCGTGATTCGTCGGCCTGCCCAGTACAGTCTGCTGGTGCACAGGACAGAGGTGAAGCTATGGAAGGTCAGGTGATTGTGGAGAACTTGAGGGCATCTGGAAAGGCTGGGGTGGCAAGGGAAATAGGGGGGGTCGACAAGGATGGTGATGGAAACTGGGTTGGTGCTCAGGTATATGATGATTTTGCCGATTTAACGGAAGGCAGTTGGGTTTGGATGCCAAAAGAAATAAAGGACTCGGCGCGTCTTCAACGTTTTCAATTTGGGGGAGCGCCTGCAGCTGCGGGGTCGAGTGCCTTGCAGCCCTCCGGGGGCGAAACGCTGCCATGCACAAAAAAGGGCAGTGGGAGCACTACGTCCAGGTTTTTGGCATCCTGCAACGAACGAAGCGGAAAGGAGGGGAATTTTTTGGCGAAATTTCCCACGCCATTGGATCCCAAGAAAGCGGCTCGTTTTGCGCCACAGATAAAATGGACTGTGTATGATGGGGGAGTTGGGGATGGAGAATTACCTGGTTGTAGTACAAGGGGTGGTAGAGTAGGCGAGGAAGGGGGCGGGAGGCGCAAGCAGATAGAAGTTGATACTGTTTCTTTGGAAGAAGGGGAAATTGGGGACGAAGATATTCCGGAGCAGGATTTTTCCTTTTCTTCCGGGAAGATGGGGGGGTCTACTAAAGATTTTTCCAGAAGTTATTTTTCACAGGGAAAAGAAAATGTGGACGCTACAAAGGGGAGCAAGCCGCAACCGGAAACTACAGGGAGGAAGAGAAGAATGTTTTCTGAAGAAAGACAGGCCATATCGGCAGGTGAGGCAATTGCGAAATCACGTTGCAAGATTTTATGTGTGGATAAGGGTGTGGGTACGGAGAGTGGGGAGTTCAAGTCAACACGGGCCATTCAGGTAACTGCGGATACTGGCATTTCAGACAAGCAGCCTCAAGAGGCTACAGGTAAAGAAGAGGGGACAAAAACGGAGGTGGGCACAACACAATCATCTGTTTTAAAGCGTTTACCGTATATGGGCTTCTCGATGCCTTTGGGTGCCCATTTGTCTAAAGCCACGAAAGAAAAGATTTGGAAAGGGGACTTTGTGGATGTTTTTAAGCTGTTACACAGGGAGGTTCAGGCAAAGGAGGGTTCAAAAGAAGAAGCGTGGGAGTTATCAAGGAGGCCTAGGGTACCCACTAACATTGATTCCTGGACCTCAACTTTTCTTATATTTGCAAGCATATATTGCGAACATTTTCCAGACAGGTCCGTGGCGATTTTTAAATATATGGACACCATCAGGAAAGCGGCCATTGAGTTTGGTGGGTTCGCATGGCTGCGGTATGATGAGGAATTCAGAGCACGGTTGGTTCTTTTACCTGATAAGCCATGGGGGAAGTGGACAACGAGCTTTGGGTGCAATTGATGTATCCTCAAAGACCTCCACCAACTAAGGTGCCGATTAGGATCCTGGAAAAAATTTCCCCAACCGAATTGAATCTGGACTTTTTTCCGTACAAATGGTAAAAGCGCCGTACAAACTGCCAATTACGATTCGTATGGGAAAAAGTCCATACAAATCGCATTGGGAAAATTCCCCCACACGTCCTCGGGTCGGGAAAAGTCTCCAACACGTCCCCGGACATTTTTACGTACAAATGGGAAAACTGAAGTCCCAATGCGCAATTACGATCCGTCCCATCCGTCCGATTGTACAACTGTATGGAAAAAAGACCGTCCGGAGCGAACTCCCATAGCAACCATGGAGATGTCCAAACAAGTGCCTGGTACGTGCCGTACCCCCCACCCGCCCCCGTATGTTCGCGCCGTACCCGCAGCCCCCCGCGGATGGGCGCGCCGTAACCCCAGCCCCCCATATGTACGGAGCGTACCCCCAGCCCCCCGTATGTACGGAGCGTACCCCCGTACCCCCCAGCCCCCCGTATGTACGGAGCGTACCCCCCAGCCCCCCGTATGTACGGAGCGTACCCCCGTACCCCCCAGCCCCCCGTATGTACGGAGCGTACCCCCCAGCCCCCCGTATGTACGGAGCTTACCCCCGTACCTCCCAGCCCCCCGTATGTACGGAGCGTACCCCCACCCCCATATGTACGGTGCGGACCCCCAGCGCGTAGCGCTGGGGGTCCGCACCGTACATACGGGGGTGGGGGTACGCTCACGGGGGTACGCTCCGTACATACGGGGGGCTGGGGGGTACAGGGGTACGCTCCGTACATACGGGGGGTTCGGGGGTACGGGGGTACGCTCCGTACATACGGGGGGCTGGGGGGTACGGGGGTACGCTCCGTACATACGGGGGGCGGGGGGGGGACGGTGCGTACCGGGCCCCCTAGTCAGCACGCATCGCTGCGTACTTAGCTTTTCCGGCACTTTTTAGGTGCCGTAAAAATGTTCCCATCCGGACTGCAGTCGGTGCGAATCGTAATTGCTGGTACGTAAAAACATGCCTAACTCCGTCCGGAAGTCACCTCCGCGGTGTCCCGGATCACATTTGTATGTATTTTTCTGTCGGTTGGTCTTTTTTCCGAATCGTACGGGAATGGTGTTTCCATACGAATCGTAATTGCATGTTTGTAAAGTTTTACAACCCGGTACGAGTCGGACGGAGAAAAAGCTCCGACCCACGGTTTGTACCGGGTTTTTCCAGGATCGTAATCGGCCCCTAACTATACAGCGAGTGGGTTAGCGGTACATAATCGGCCCTTTCAAAGCAAGCCCACCCTGGGGGGGTGGGCAGTTGGAATAAACAACAAATTGCTAGCTCCGGCGCATGTTGGAATTTCAACAAGGGGTTTTGTAACAAATACCCATGTAAATACAAACATGAATGTTCACGTTGTGGAGGGAAACATGCCGTTACCCAATGCTTTGGGGAGCAGTGGCAGTGGGGGGGGAGTAGTTTACCTGGCAGAGGCAGGGGCCCTCAATCTGGAGTCAAAGGCTTTTACACCAGTTAAATTAGAAAGGTTGACTGCATATTTAGCACGTTACCCGGACACTCACGAGGCTTCACTACTCGCATGGGGTTTTAAGGAAGGTTTCAAGCTAGGC
Source organism: Triturus cristatus (assembly GCF_964204655.1). Lineage (NCBI taxonomy): Eukaryota > Metazoa > Chordata > Amphibia > Caudata > Salamandridae > Triturus > Triturus cristatus. The sequence goes on along the minus strand of NC_140579.1, from coordinate 800,851,147 downwards.
TACCAGGGTCCCAGGCGTCGCCGTTTTGCAAAAAATTTAAGGTCGGCAGAGGATTTTCCACTGGTGGTCAAGCAGAAACTGTTGACAGAGGTAGCTGAGGGCAGGATGGCAGGCCCTTTCAGTACATGGCCGTTAGAAGATCTTATCGTGTCTCCATTGGGGGTGGTACCCAAAAAGGCGAAAGGCGAGTTTCGTATGATCCAGCATCTTTCCTGGCCTCAGGGGTAATCCATCAATGACTTCATTGCTAGGGAGGACTCCATGGTAAGGTTCGCTTCCGTGGACACAGCCTTAGGTCTAATAAGGCTATCAGGGCATGATTCGGAGCTGGCAAAATGCGACATCAAGTCGGCTTTTCGGCTATTGCCCGTTCACCCCTCAGATTTTTCCTTGTTAGGCATACATTTCGAGGGACAATTTTTTGTGGATAAGGCCCTTCCCATGGGTTGCGCAACGTCTTGCAGGCTTTTTGAAGCTTTCAGCTCATTCTTGCAGTGGTGTTTTTCATGGGTATCAGGCCATAAGGGAGTGACACACTATTTGGATGATTTCCTGTTTGTAGGTACGGCAGGCTCCCACCAATGTGCTGGAGCATTGGCAGATTTTAAGACATTTGCTCAGGAGATGGGGGTCCCCTTAGCGCCAGAAAAAACAGAGGGGCCGAGCGTTTGTCTAACATACCTAGGTATTGAAGTGGACACACACAGGATGGAGGCCAGATTACCGAAGAAAAAGGTGACTGAGATCACTGGTATTCTGGAGTATGCCATAGGAGCTGACAAGTTGAAGTTGTGTGAGGTACAGTGTTTACTGGGCCATTTAAATTTTGCTTGTAGGGTGGTCCGGGCAGGGAGGTCATTCTGCAGAAGGTTGGGGTTCGCCATGTCGGGCATCCAGTTGCCCCATCACAGGATCAGAGTTACTGCCAATATAAGGGCGGACTTGGTAGTGTGGTTACATTTTCTGAAGGATTTCAACGGCGTCACAATCTGGTCGTTGGATGACGATTTCAACTGGGAAATACAGTTGTATTCTGATGCATTTGGCGCAAATGGTTTCGGCATATTCTGGGAGGGGAAGTGGTGTTCAGAACGGTGGCCACAGGCATGGATTGCTGAGAAAAGGAGCATAGCTTAGCTTACATTTTTTCCCCTTATAGTGGCATTGGCTATCTGGGGTCCACAGTTAGCCAACAGAGCAGTGGTTTTTAACGTAGACAACAGAACTGTGGTTGACCTAGTTAATGGGCAAAAGGTCAGGTACACCAAGCTGTTAAAATTGTTGCAAAATTTCATGCTAAGATGCTTGCAGTTGAATATGATTTTCAAAGCCAAACACATTGCGGGAGTGGCAAATAACATCGCAGATGCCCTCTCTCGTTTCCAGTGGACAAGATTCCGTGGTTTGGCGCCCGGAGCAGACGGTCAGAAGACACCGGTCCCTCGGGAAGTGTGGGATCTAGCGAATTGACCACCCATCATCTCATCGAGAGCTCCTTAGCTACCAGCACCAAGTTGGCTTACAGACGTGCTTGGCTGGAATTTTTAGAATCAGGAGCTAAGTATAGACCTCCTAGCGGGGCAGGTTTCAGGCAGCGTAACGACGACGTCATTAGATTTATTATGGACAACATACGCAGGAGCATATCTTCCACTACGATAGCTGGGAAGTTGGCAGGTGTTTCTTTTTATGGGAAATTCTTTTGGGGTTATGAACCTTCAGCGGGGGAGATGGGTCGGAGAGTTTTGCAAGGATGGGCGAAAATGAAAAAGAGGGGTCAATATAAAAGAGAACCTATATCACTCAGATTGTTATACAACATCACATGTGTTCTGAGCGGGGTCTGTTTTTCACAATTTGAATGTCAATTATTTAAACTATGCATGATTTGGCTTTTCTTTGGGGCATTTCGTATTTCGGAATTGTTGGGTACAGTTCATGTCGAGGGACTAAAAGTACATAATGGTGCCGATTACGATCCGGCAAAAACCGGGTACGAACCGTCGGTCGGAGCGTTTTCTCTGTCCGACTCGTACCCGGTCGTAAAACTTCACAAACATGGAATTAAGATTCGCACGGAAACACCATTTCCGTACGAATCGTAAAAAACACCGACCGACGAAAATATACATACGAATGTGCTCCGGGAATGCTGCGACGTGACGTCGGGACGCTGTCAGGCAGCGTTTTACGACCCAGGAACCACGATTCGAACCGACAGCAGTCCGGACGGCAATATTTTCACGGCACCAAAAAAGTGCCGGAAAAGCGAAGTACGTCGCGAAACGACCAGAGTAGGTGGCCCGGTACGCGCCGTACCCCCTCAGCCCCCGTATGTATGCGCGGACCCCCCCCAGCCCCCTACGTACGCACTGACCCCCCCAGCCCCCGTACGTTCGAGTCGTACCCCCCGTGTATGTACACCCGTGTACGTGTCGAACCCCCCGTGTATGTACACCCGTGTACGTTCGAGTCGTACCCCCACCCGTGTATGTACGGTGCGTACCCCCAGCGTGTAGCGCTGGGGGTACGCACCATACATACACGGGTGGGGGTACGACTCGAACGTACACGGGTCTACATACACGGGGGTTCGACACGTACACGGGTGTACATACACGGGGGGGTTCGACACGTACACGGGTGTACATACATGGGGGTACGACTCGAACGTACACGGGTGTACATACACGGGGGGTTCGACACGTACACGGGTGTACATACACGGGGGGTTCAACACGTACACGGGTGTACATACACGGGGGGTACGACTCGAACGTACGGGGGCTGGGGGGGTACGACTCGAACGTACGGGGGCTGGGGGGGTACGACTCGAACGTACGGGGGCTGGGGGGGGTCGGCGTGTATGCGGGCACATGTCTCCATGGTTGCTATGGGAGTTCGGTGCGGACGGTGTTTTTTCCATACGGTTGTAACATCGGACGCACAGGATGGATCGTAATTCCTCGGTCGGACTTCACTTTTCACATTTGTACGGTAAATCGTCCGTGGACATGTCGGACACATTTTCCGACCCGAGGACGTGTGGGGAATACTTCCCATTGCGATTCGTATGGACTTTTTACCATGCGAATCGTAATTGGCAGTTTGTACGGCACTTGTGCGATTCGTACGGTGAAAAGACCGGATACGAGTCGTACGGGGAATTTTTTTACCGGACCGTGATCGGCACCCAAATGTATGTTTGCGGTATATAAAAAAAAAAAAAAAAAATGTTCTTTCCATACCCCCCTCTCTTCTCTTGTTCTTCCTGCACTCCCCCCCTCCTCCCCCAGTTACATAAAAGCTTTCAATTTGTTTGCAAGATATGAAAATAATTTTTTCTTGCTTGAAATATTGCGGGGGTTTTTTGTTTGGGGGTCTAAGAATACGACAGAGCCGAGACTAATGAACTGCTCTTTATGAATAAAGTTTCACCTGTTGGGCGACAGTAGTGGCATGTGTACATTAACTGATGACAAGCGTCCAGTCATGGGGAGTGGAGTGTGTTGTCAGGTGGGGGGGGGGAAACTCCCGTGTTGGGGTTTTTCCCGGTGGCAGAGTTGGAGGAGAGCAAGACAGGCAGGAAGGGTTGGGGGCATCAGGAAGAGTTTCGGACAGAGGGAAGCAAGGGAGCGAGGTTGGAGGCAAGGGGTAGGCAGGAGAGGTAGATAAGGGTTTGGGGAGGAGGATTAGGCACGACAATGTTAGGGGAAGCCGGTTGTTGGGGAAATTGGGTAGGGGTGGGGGGGGTTAGGCAGGAATATGCATTTGTGATATTGTTATATAATTTGCCACCTGTCCAATAAAGCGGCCTTTTACCCCATTTATTGGCCCAGGGTCATTATTATTGCCCGATGGGGGCTCCTGGGGGTGGCAATCTCAGATTGTCCACCCCCGGGTTGCTTCGGGCAATGGAATCCCCTGACAGGTGGCGCGCGCTGCGCGCTGGGTTTGCGGTTAGCGCGAGCGGGCGGTGACGTCATAACCGGCACACACAGCCGCTGAGGAAGCGCGGAGACTGGCGGTGGCGTTTTTTGGCCCACCCGCCCTCCCCATGTGCAAAAAAAAAAAATAGATATATAAATATAAAAAAAAAAATTTAAAAAAAAAAAAAGAAAAAATTTATAAATTATAACCCCTTTTTGGGTGGTTGTCGCTTGGCCAGGTGGCAGAGTTGGAGGAGAGCAAGACAGGCAGGAAGGGTTGGGGGCATCAGGAACAGTTTCGGACAGAGGGAAGCAAGGGAGCGAGGTTGGAGGCAAGGGGTAGGCAGGAGAGGTAGATAGGGGTTTGGGGAGGAGGATTAGGCACGACAATGTTAGGGGAAGCCGGTTGTTGGGGAAATTGGGTAGGGGGTGGGGGGGGTTAGGCAGGAATATGCATTTGTGATATTGTTATATAATTTGCCACCTGTCCAATAAAGCGGCCTTTTACCCCATTTATTGGCCCAGGGTCATTATTATTGCCCGATTGTAGTGGGAGCAGTAAATTATTTTTAATGTATATGTTTTTTAGATCAGTAATAGTTTTGGGGGTATTTTTTATTGATGTGTAATAGTATTTTTTAAAATGATTGTGTTTTTATGAACAGTTTATAAAAATTGAAATTTAGTAAAATAATCAGGCTTTGAAATTTGGTCAATGAAGTTTTTATTTTTATTAGAATATAGTTAGTTGGATTAGTTATTTTTTATTGGGTAAATCATATAATTCTGAATACATATGCTGAATATTGTTATAGCATTTATTTTTTGTCATTAACTTTGTGATATATATTACAATATTTACATTATATATTTGTATATAATTCAGACATTGTTGTTTAGTAATTCATTTGTTGATAATTGTTAACATAAATTTGCTTTTTTTATGTTTGTGAGAAATATATGTTTAATGCAAAATAATATTGGTAAATTATTTAACAGTTAATTTTTCAATCTTTCATATTTTTAATGTAACATATTAGTATTGGTTAATACAATTTTGCATTTTAATATAGTACTTTAGAAAACAATCATGGTTTTACATCACATTTTTATATATATACACTATTAATAGATTATTCATATTATTAATATGTGTATTATTAATAGTATTAATAATTAAATTGGTTATATTTTCATTATTGTTGTAAAAGGAATCTTACATTTTAATTTAATTGTATTTAACAAAACATAATATTACTTTCATAGTATAATTTTTATATACACTACATATGTTTTATTAATATTATTGATATATATTTATTAATAACATAAATAATTACATCATTTAAGTTTCTTGGTTTGTGCTGTAAAGTTATGTATTTAGTTAATATTTTGATATATTTTGTTCATGTGTTTGAAATGTTGAGTCACTAATCCAATTTATTTTTAATAATAATAATGAATATATGTGTTATGTTATTTATTATTATTAAGGTTGTACAAGTTTTAAAGATTTTGTGAAATTAATACAGTTTTTTTATATTTATAGAAAATATTTTTGTACAATTTTGGGTAAGTTTACTGCATGCTTTATTATATTTTAGTTTAACATTTATATTTATTCAGCCATTTTTGTTTAGGGGGATTACTTTTTTAACCGCTTGGGTGCCGATTCGGATCCGGTAAAAAAAATTACCGTACGACTCGTATCCGTATTTTTTTACGTACGAGTCGTACAAGTCTCGTACAAACGGCGAAGTACGATTCGTACAGTTAAAATACATACGAATTGCATCGGGAAAAGTCTACGAGACGTCCCCGGACAGTTGTACGTACGAGTCGTAAAACTGAAGTCCGAGCGCACAAGTCCGATCTGTACCGGCGTCCCGAATACACAAGCGTATGGAAAACGTCCTGTACGGAGCTAAGTTTGTATGACCCTTACCCCGGGTATAAATGGGCCCGGGGTACGAGTCGTACGGCCCCCCACCCCACCCGCGCATGTCTGTGCCGTACCCCCCACCCCAGCACCCGTGTATGTACGCGCCGTACCCCCCCACCCCAGCACCTGCGCATGTACGTGCCGTACCCCAGCACACACGTATGTAAGCGCCGTACACCCCACCCAGCACCCGCGTATGTACGCCCCGTACCCCCCACCCCAGCACCCGCGTATGTACGCGCCGTACCCCAGCACCCGTGTATGTACGTGCCGTACCCCCACCCCAGCACCCGCACATGTACGCACCGTACCCCAGCACACGCGTATGTAAGCGCCGTACCCCCACCCCAGCACCCGTGTATGTACACCCCGTACCCCCCACCCCAGACCCGTACTTGGACGCACTGTACCCCAACACCATACCCCAGCATCGCGTATGTACGAATCGTACAACACCATTGGATATGTGATCACTGTACAACAACATAGCTATGGACGCACCTTACATACGCGAAAACGACTCGTACTGAACCAGGACACTGTAAAACAGCCCAAGGAGGGTCAATTCGACTTGCACAACACCACAAAACACGTCTACAGGACAAAAAACATCTAAAAGACTGACCTGGCACATCCAAACAGGCAAACAGAGGCCCAAACTCACAACCACCTCTTATAACACACCCACCAAAAGTTCAAACCCAGCCACACCCACAAATGGACCAATTGGTGGCTAGTCCAACACACCAGAAGGGGCATATCCTGGACTTGGTATTTGGTAACCCAGCTACAACTAGGATATTAAATATAACGTCCTTGAACTGGACGGACCACTCTCTTATACACTTGAGCATGGTGATGCCTTGTCGGAAGAATAAGTCCAGCCAGCAGCATTCCTATAGGAAGGACAGAGAATGGGCCAAACTGGCCAAAGCTGACTCCCTAACTACTTCTCTGGATGTCAGCTACTTCTCTTCCGCCAAATCTGTGGATGAAAACTACAGATCATTCACCGGGCATATAACTAAGATCTTAGATCATATTATCCCTATAAAGATACTAAAGAAGGTGAAGAAAAGATCAGCGCCCTGGTATAATGAGGAGCTGCATCAACTCAGACTTTCCCGAAGGCAAGCAGAGAGGAAATGGAGAAGAAACTATGCCGAGGACGACAAAAAATATCTGAGACTGATCCAACTCCAATACAAAGCTCTTATCTTGAGGTCCAAGGCAGATTTCTATGCCAGCTCTATTACCCAGGCCTCAAATGGGACTAAAGCCCTTTTTAGGATTGTCCGGGACCTCTCAACCCCGGACTGCATGAACAACAGAGTAGCCCCCTCGCAAGCCCTGTGTAACGAAATTGCCTCCTTTTTCCAGGGGAAAATTGCTAACATCGTTAATACACTACAGGACAACACTCAGGATGGTTCTGAGGAAACAGCCAGCTTGGCCGATGGAGATCTACCACTGACTGTAGCCCTTGACAGATTTCAAACACTTTCCCAGGTAGCTTTTGACAGTCTGGCAGAAAGTGTGTCCTCTGGCTCTCTTTTAGACCCTTTCCCTCACAAAATATGGAAGCTTTATGGGTGTAATACCTTTCCATGGCTGAGGATGATTTGTAACCAGTCTTTGATGGCTGGATCTGTGCCGGACTGCTGGAAATTAGCAGTGGTGACCCCACTGATTAAGAAACCGAATCTGGACCCCTTGGTACCAGCTAATTTTAGGCCTATTTCGCTTTTACCATACCCGGTGAAAATCCTTGAAAAGACAGTAAGCAAGACACTGTCCTGCTTTCTGGAGGAGAACCTCCTGCTTGACAGGGATCAGTTCGGCTTTCGCCCTGGCCACGGAACCGAAACGGCTCTGACTACTATGCTGGACAATCTTCGAATGCGCGTCGACAACGGGAATGCTATGATTCTAGTGCTTCTCGATATGTCGGCAGCATTCGACACGGTGAGCCACCCAGTCCTGGTGGAGAGATTAAAGCAGATAGGTGTTAAAGGCAGGGCGCTGCAATGGCTTCAATCCTACCTAGAAGGTAGACAGCAGGTAGTCACCACCTTTCTCCTCCAGCAGGTCTCCAGTTGCGTACGGGGTGCCGCAGGGTTCGGCAATTAGTCCCATCCTTTTCAACATCTACCTGCGGCCCCTGTTTCCCCTAATTAAATCTTTTGGAGTCAGCCTGGTGAATTACGCTGACGACACGCAGCTGGCCTTCTCTCTAGAAGGGGATGACGCACTATCTATGGATCAATTCCAGCAATGTATGAAAGAGACCACGGACTGGCTCAGAAGGAATTCTCTCCAGTTTAATAGCGGAAAAACAGAGGTGGTCTTCTGTTCGCCAACCAGGATTCCAAAACACCTTCCTCCCGAATTTAGACTCTCTCCAGAGGAAGGACCTCTGACACCGGTCAGTAAGGTACGCAATCTTGGGGTGATTATTGATGATGACCTCCAGATGGTATCCCAGGCCAGTAAGACCGCTAACGTCTGCTTCGCCCTGCTGCGGCTGCTTCGGAGCATTCTACCCTTACTTCCTAGGGAGTCCCGAGCTATGGTAGTACGCAGTACGGTATTAGGCAGGCTTGATTACTGCAACTCCCTATATTTGGGGGCCCGCAGTATATTTTTCAGGGACTGCAAAGGATCCAGTCAGCTGCAGCCAAACTAGTTCTCGATAGGCGACGTAGCTCTTCGGCCACCGGAGCACTGAGGGACCTACACTGGCTTCCTGTCAAGGAAAGGGTCTTCTTTAAGTCCCTGTGTCTGGCCTTTAGAGCAGTGCATGGACTAGGCCCAGTCCCTTTACAGGATAAGTTTGCTCGCCATCTACCAATCAGGCAGCTTCGATCTTCCACAGCCGGCCTATTGGTAGTCCCGAGATTTAAACGCTCCAGGGTAGGCGGAAGGGCCTTCAGCATAGTAGCCTCTGGTATGTGGAATAAACTTCCTCTGAACTTGAGACAGTGCAATTCCCTACTCGAATTTCGCAAGGGACTTAAATCCTGGCTGTACCCCAAAGTCTAACCCAGGCCGTTCCCCTGTCCCTCCCTCTGTCCCCCTTGGTATGTTTCTCAAGTCTAAAGCGCCAGGATGCCCGTAGGGTGATAGCTGCGCTATATAAGTTCCACATCAATCAATCAATAAAAAGGGCCCACAATCATAAACCATGAGCCTTTGCAACAGACCCACTGCTGACAGACATCACACACAAACAACTGCACCCATACACCTTAACTTACAAACCTTCACACAACCTCCTTCACACAGCCCCCCTCTACACATACACGCACACCTACACATTCACACCCACACACCCACAACCATCCACACGCACACCCCACACCATGCCCACAGACAAGAATTCAAAGTTCACAAGGGAGGAGCTGGACATCCTTGTCAACGAAGTCATCAGAGTCGAGCCACAGCTCTTAGGAACATTGGTCAGACAGACCAGCATATCCCAAAAAACTAGCCTGTGGCAGAGGATCGTCGATCGGGTGAATGCTGTTGCGCCCATCAGAAGGACCAGGAATGAATGCCAAGCCAGGTGGTACGATCTGCGGAGGGCAGTCAAGCGCAAAATGAACGAGAACTACACCCAGAGTAACATCACAGGAGGTGGGCTGCCCCGCAGACCGGTACATTACCATCCCTGGGAGGAGAAGGTGATGACCCTGCTTCCGCCGGTGGGAGTACACAGAGTCGAAGGAGTTCCAGAGCCTGGTGAGTACACAAACAGCTTACGTAACATGGGGGGGAATGGCATCCACACCCCAACTACAACAAATGCACTCACCTACCCCCAAGCCCTCACCTGACACAACCACACTCTAAACAACGCTCATGCCACTAACATGAGTATGCCCCATTCACAAAGCAAGGCCATGCCATGTCCCAGCCTACACAAACCACAAACCCAAGACAGGATGTCCGGGATGCTGGGAGGGTGGGGATCACTAAACATATTGTACAACTCAGAAACAGACACCATTGCCCTCAGCCCATATGGCCCAGGTACATACCCATGCACCATGCGCAATGCACAGGGACTGGCAAAGTACTGACAAGGTAGCTGACACTTGGCCCTGCTGTAGGCAGCACAAGGCCCTCCTGTGACAACTGCAAACTCTAACACAAACACAACAAGCTCAGAAATCTAGGACAGGAACTCACACTCACTGACATGGCAGCATGCGCCATGGTGGGACAGATACATCACCTGGGAGACCCACTGCCAAATCACACCACACCCACCAGCAGGCACCGTCAATCAATCAACAATCGATCAGGGTACTTGTAAGGCACGCTACTTACCTGTGTGGGTCTCAAGGCGTTGAGGTGGGGGGGTTCCACCACTGCTCGAAGAGCCAGGTCTTGAGGAGACTCCTGAAGGCAAGTAGGTCTTGGGTCAGTCGTAGGTGGGTTGGGAGGGTCTTCCAGGTCTTGGGGGTGAGGTAGGAGAAGGATCTGCTGCAGGCGGGCATACGTTGGATGCGGGGGACAGCTGCGAGGGCGAGGCTGCCGGAGCGGAGCTGGCGGGTGGGGGTGTAGAAGCTGAGTCTGATGTGCAGGTAGGCTTGTCCGGCGGTGTGGAGTGCCTTGTGTGCGTGGGTGAGGAGCTTACAGGTGATCCTCTTGTCGATGTAGAGCCAGTGCAGGTCTCTCAGGAGGGGGGTGATGTGGCTGTGGCGGGGGGTGTTGACGATCAGTTGTGCCGAGGCGTTTCCGAAGCGTTGTAGCCGCCGTTGGTGTGTGGATGGGAGTCCTGCGTAGAGTGCAGTGGTGTAGTCCAGTCAGCTGCTGACGAGGGCCTGTGTTACTGTTCTACTTGTTTAGGTCTGGATCCACCAGTAGATCCGGTGGAGCCTGCGTAGGGTGTCGTAGCAGGAGGAGGAGACGCCTTTGACCTGCTTGGACATGGAGAGGGAGGATGCGAGGATCACTCCTAGGTTGCGTGCGTGTTTGGTGGGTGTCGGTGATGTCCCCAGAGCGATCGGCCACCAGGAGTCGTCCCAGGCTGAGGGTGTGGGTCCGCGGATGAGGACCTCCGTCTTGTCCGAGTTCTGTTTCAGATGGCCGCTCCGCTTCCAGTCGGTGAGAGCCCTCAGACCCTTGTGGATGTTTAACTTGGTGGTGTGAGGGTCCTTGGTGAGGGAGAGGATGAGCTGGGTGTTGTCGGCGTAGGAGATGTTTATGAGGTTGTGGTGGCCGGCCACTTGTGTGAGGGGGCCATGTGGATGTTGAACAGCGTCGGGCTGAGGGATGATCACTCACCCCTTACACAAGCACACACCCCCAGGGCAGCCAATGGAGTCACACACTCTCACAATGGACATGTGACACAACAAGATCAAGCCACAGCCAAAAAAGCATCCAAGGCCAAATGCGACATGTCAAAGACCCTGGATAACATTTCAATCAGTCCCCTGCAACATACCCATCCACAAGTGAACATTGATGTGAATGCTAGGTGCATACAACTACCTGAGGGAACTGTGGCAACTAGAACATGTATGAAACATGGATGTTGCAAGAAACAGCATTAACATTGTCTCTCTCTCACACACAGGGCAACGTCATGGATCTCCCCCCAACACTGGGGGGGAACAATCACAGGCCCAGGCTCGGCAGGAAGATGATCCCACCAGCAGCAACGACTCTCAGCACTCTGTGGATGACCCCAACCAACCTGGACCCTCTGGTGCCCAAGCCCCTGCAGCACCTGCGTCAGGTACATCTGTGCCAACCACCACCCCCATTCTTGCCACATCCCAGGAGACACCCAGGAGCCCTGCCCGCACAGAACAACTGAGCCAGTCTGACCTGGAGGGACAAGGTTCTCCGGCCACCCAGGAGGAGGCAGACAACCCTGCAAATGCCATCACTCAGGGGTCCCGTAGACCCGATGTGCCCACCACGGCAGGCTAGGCTCGTGTGGGCAGGGGTGGTGGGAGTGGTGGCAGGCGAAGGCGCGAACCTGACCAGCCAGCTGAGGGAATCGGTATGTCATACATACGCCACATCTTGGACACATACCGGTGTGACACCAGGGGCATCAGCCAGGTAGTGGCGACCCTCAACGAGATTAAGAACCAGCAGGCCGAGCAACACGCCAGTCAACAACAACACCAAGGACGGATGGAGGCAAGACTGGCTGAGCTACTGGCGGTGCAAACGGACATAAGCCGTTCACTCCGTCGGATCGCCGACAACATGGCCAACCCTCCCTGTGACCCAAGGCGAAGACCACCACCAGCCACAGGGAGGGAGGAGGAGGAGGAATCGTCCGACGGAGCGTCACAAACATCGTCAAGGCCTGCATCTGAGGGTCCCCCGAGGAAGGTGGGTCGTCCACGGAAAAGACCGTGAGAGGCTGCGGACCATCCACATCTCCCAGGTCACCTGGCCTGGCACCTGGCCCTCATGCACAACAGCAGCACCTCATCCAATGACGTTCTCTGCCACATGGACTTGCTGGTCACAGTCTGACCAATGATGAACAACACTGTGGTCTGGACTCTGATGACTCCAAATGACAAGGATCCCATCTCTCCCTGTGAACTTTGGATTCCATGCACACTGTATAGCACCTATTTGTCCACACTAAACAGGCCCCCCACCGAGAATAAATCTTAATTTCTTCAATTAGATGTTGCATTCATTTTGCATGAGTACACAACCTACGTGTGGGGAAATGTCAAACTATGCCTGAGTGTTGAACTAAATCCAGCCATCCATACCCTGGAATCTGAGTCTGGTACAGGACACACATGGGTCACAATGTATCATACAATACAGACATGGAGCACAATACTCACCCGTGATGGCCTCAAGCTGCTGAGGGGGGGGCATGCAATACTGTGCGGACAGACCAATTGGGAAGAGTATCATGATGGCGTAGAGGTCATGGCTCATGTGGATGTTGCCGGGGAGGGAGTAGCAGGTATGTCTTGCCAAGTGGGAGAACTATGTCCTGCATGCTGGAGTACGGTGGATGTGAAGAATGGTGGCCAGGGCAAGGTTGGATGCACGGAGTTGGCACAACGGGGTCTCGGATCACAGATGGGCAAGGTTGGTTTGGGGTCTGGGGTTGTGGCCTGCCTCCTGAGTGTGGGTGAGGAGTCTGAATGTCATCCTGCAGCAGACAGTGATCCATTGCAGCTATCTCTGGTGGACGGTGATGTGGCTGGGGCGCGGGATGTTGAAGCTGAGGTGTGCACATGCAGCCTGGATGTGGACAAGTTTCCCGGGAGCTTGGATGTACTTGCTCCGTAGAGGGCGGGGCAGTAGTTGACACGGCTGGTGTCGTGGGCCTGGGGGATGGTCTGTCTTTCCTTGGAGTGGATCTATCTGTGGATCATGTGCATCATGCAGAGGGTGTTGCACCCTGAGGTACAGATGCTGGTGATTAGCATGGCAAATGTGAGTGACGAATCCATGATGCACACCATGTTGTGTGCGTGGGCACTGGGTGCATGTGCAGGGCTCTTGCGGGTGGGACACAAGCAGTCGACCCAGCTGTAAGGGGACAATCCTCAGATGATTACCTTAGTCCTGTACAAGTCCAGCCTCAGGTGGCTGATGTTCAGCCATTCATCAATGGATCTCATGCCTTCTTGAATGTTGGAACTGGCAATGGCTGCGTCTTTGGTAAGGGTGAGGAGCACCTGGCTGTCAATGGCATACGAGCTGATGATGAGGTGCTGTGCGCATGTGATGCCGGAGAGGGGGACCTGGACACATTGAAGATTGACACGCTGAGAGATGATACCTGGGCCATGTGCCAGATGATGCCACTATACTACATGCTGAAGGCTTGAGTCCCACTCCCATGGCCTTGCTGGTGTACGGAGGCGGTGGGGAGTAGGATGGACATGACCTGGTTGGTGTGACAGGGCCTGGAAGGCGGGGCAGCGCTGTGTAGGCAGTTGGAGTTGCACACTCATCATGCAAAGGTGTCGTGTGTGTGCCTAGGGTATGCCTGAGAGCAGGCGGTAGATTTTCGGATGGACAATGCTTGGAGGGTGGCTGCAACATCAGACTGTAGTGTGATGTGGGTCATGCAAGGACATGAGGGTCGTGCAATGTGCACGTTGCATGCGCTGACGGTCCAGCCTTTGGCACCGCGCGGCCGCAACAGTGGCACAGACAAGCTGATGATAGCCAAATGAATGGGTGGAGGGAGGAAGGGAGTAGCATCTTTGAGGTGTGTGTGTTGCCGAATCCGGAAACTTTGTGGGCCCTTGCTGCAGGGGCCGCAGCAGCAGGCGGCATGTCCTGGAAACTATGCCACAAGTTGCACACAAAGACAAGGATGTCAGAAAGGACAACTGCAACAGGCGTATGTAAAGGAAGGAGTGTCCGGTTTCCCATGGCACACCTCAGAGACAAGGGATGCACAATAACCAAAGATGACTGACACAGGATCAGGAAACTGAAGGCCGAGCTGCGCACAGGATACACACCCTCAGCAGGTGTTGACGGCCCGTTGTGGTGACCAACATGCCCAAATACATACACAACCATGGACATCATGCACAATAGAGATCCTAATCCCTGAAGAACTGCATGCATGTTGCTAAACTACACATAGACTCATATGCACAATCTTTGACAACTCTGCCAGAGATGCCACATGCAAAGTGGCAAGAGACCTGCATTGACAGAGATGAGGCACCTTGGAGGGTGAGGAACACATTTATTACTCAGGTTCACACCTAGGGAAATGCATCAATATGAACAGACTCACAGGTCATTAGGCTGAACATGTGGGACCTACACTGGACACCCCCTTCACAACACAGATGCTGTAAATCCATTGAACTGGCACACAAGTGAAGGGGGTGAGCCAAACACCCCCTGCTGCACACAGAGGGGCTGCAATTCCCCATTGATCCTCTCATGGGGATGTCCCACACTATGTCCACCCGTAGCATCCCGTATGTTTCAGAGGGAAGTTGTACACACATTGATGCCTTCATCAGAATCCACAGTCCCATTACAGATGACTGTTACGAAGGGTGACTATCAATTCATGGGAGTCATGCAACATGTCATGTGCCCCATGGTGAGTCGACATGTATGTATAGTAACACAACATGCACAGGAGCAGTGCCCACACATTCCAAACACCTACCAACACCAAAATGCCTTGCAGCAATCCTTAACCAAAAAGACCTTTCACCATGTCCGTGCATGGGACGCTGATTCAGCACACGTTGCAATACTCATGAGGAATAGCGGGAGGCCAAGGATGACACGAGCAGACAGCATGCGCAACTACCTGGGGATGACAGACACACAAGAAGTCAGGGAAAAGATTGTCATCCGCATGCATGGTCATTTACTCTACAGGAATAAGTGTGTCACCATGCTATTTTTAAATTGAGTGTCTCAGCTAAAATGTGTGGATGGACATCATCATTCGAGTGACACATCTGAACACACCTCTAAGTCACTTAGCATACAGTCAGCTGGACACACACATTGCAACACATGCCACACAAGGCTCAAAGCGTGCACACTCAGAACCATGGACTCACCATTATGAGAAGAAGTTGCGTATGAGCTGACTCTGGATGTCATCCTCCTCCTCCTCCTAATCCTCACTTGCCTCGTGACCAAGCCCTTCATCCTCCATGGGTGGATGTACCTGGTCATCCGGATCCAAGATGAGAGGCACAGCCTTCTCCACTGCCATGTTGTGCAGCATGCAGCACACGAGGAAGATTTTGCAGACCTTCACCGGTGCATATGGGAGGGACCCGCCTGTCTTGTGAAGGCACCGGAATCGGCTCTTGAGGAGGCCAAACGTCCTCTCGATCACTCGCCTGGTCTGCCCATGTGCGTTGTTGTAACGGTGATCTGCAGCTGTTCTGGGGTTGCGGAGAGGCGTCATCAGCCATGGCATGTTGGGATAGCCAGAGTCCCCTACATGGAAACATCATGTAAAGAAGTCTGTCAGGAGATGCCGTAAGATACAAAGATAGCGCTAAACAAAGGACAAACAGAGTATACCCACCAACAAGACATGCTCGTTCGTTGTGCAGCCGCAGCATCATTTCTGGCACCCTGCTATGCCTCATGATGTAGGCATCGTGTGCTGACCCTGGAAAACGTGCACAGACATGGGAAATCAGAATGTTAGGTGGTACAAAAGCCACATGTGTCCCATCAATGGACCCAATGACATGGGGCATCCATCCCAGGGCATAGAAATCACCCTTGACACCTGTCGACTCCTCAGGAGTCGGAAAATGGATGAATTCATCCAGGTGCTCCAACATGGCTTCTAAAACATCATGCAGGACACGGTTGAACATGGTCTGTAACATGCCACCCACATCAGCTATGGTGAATTGAAACATACTGGTGGCAAAAAAATGTAGGGCTGCCATCACCTTCATCTTGGGGGTCAGCGCAGTAGGATACCTGTGTCGCGGTTGGAGGTGTGGTTCCAGCTTTGCGGTCAAGTTCTCAATCAACTGTTGCGAGAAGCGGTAACGTCTTATGCAGTCACGTTCCCTCATGGCACCCAAGTCTGGCATTGGTTGGGGGAGAGGCGGTGCCCTGCAGAAAATTGGAAGGAATAACGAAGAGTGAGTACATAACAATATCAATGTGAATGAACTGAGAACATGCTCAACTGCTACTACACATCTGCTAAATACAGAGTCTGGTCTGTGCTATACATCCAGGACACGTATGCCAGCCAGGTGATACCCCTACGAAAAGCCAGCTACACCTGTTGATTGTCAAGTTCTACATGGCATGCCCCGAAACTAGCTGTGGGCCAGTGTAAGTGAACAGCCAGAGACGTCACAGGAGTGACATACATCCACATATCTGCATTTGAAGGATGTCATCTCATACAGACAGCTGGCGGCAAGCTAGACGCACAGGTCACATGTCATTGAAAATGTACAGATCACACACATTGCGATGAAGGGGTACACGTGAAAAACGAAAACACAGACATGGATATGGTCAGATATGTCCTCATGTCAAAAAATCATCTTCGAAGCATCCAGACACACGTAACGTGTGAATCCACATGTGGCATGGTGTGCGTATATGTGTGCCATGCCCATCTACACACAGACACATGTTGGATGCAGCAACAGCAGATGCAGTTGACGGAACACCAACAGCAAGCTCATGGGAACACATGACACACACAGGACATAGTCACATCGGGGCACGCTGGTACTTAGATGTCAGGTGTTAGTGTCCCTGTCCCTGGCATCAGGGGACCGTTGCGGGTGTTGGTGACTGTGCCATACCAGTGATGCAGTGCTTGACACGTTTGTACTACATGCACACATGTGCAAAGGGGGAAGGGGAAGTGAGACACATACTGCCCCATCACACATGACATGTGTACACAGGTCATCACACATCTATTGTGCTAAAACATGAGGAGACATGTGCCATATCACTGCCTGACACACCTAGGCCCTGCACATGAAGGACTGCAATGACAATGACTTGATGTACAGCCGTGCACAAGTCTGACACCTCCATTCCTTTCGTGTGCGTCTCCTATCACCAGTGTAAGCTGTGAAACGCCCCGTACACACGCTCTGAGGGCGTGTGAACGGTCTGTATCATTATATTGGTGTTGCCGCTGGAGTACGGGTGTGTGTACGGACCGTACACACGTACGTCTACTACCAGTGTGTACACGTACGTGTACACACTGGTCGTACACGTACGTGTTCGACCGTAGTACACGTATGTGTACAAACTGGTTGTACACGTACGTGTACACACTGGTCGTACAGGTACGTGTGTACACACTGGTCGTACACCTACGTGTACACACTGGTCGTACACGTATGTGTCAAACGCACTGTGCAACTGGTGCCGTAGGGGTACGTGTGAAACGCACCGTACCTGTGTGTGGATTTCTAAATTACATAGGGACACATGAGGGACAAGTATTAGGGCCTAAATGCATGCTGGTTGTCATGGATACCGAGTTTCCAGTTCAAATTTTTCCATCAGGTGGCCTGTAAAAGTCAATTGGCAACTAAATACAATGTTGCAAAGTGGTTGTTGACTTCACATGATGCTCAAATTTTGAACCATGCAAAGGCACTCTTTGGTGTATGTTTAAAGGGATTGGAGGAAACGTAGGATGCAAATGAGTCTGACCAATCACTCTGTACTCCTGTAAATGAAACAGCCCAGCAAGTCAGATATAAGTCAGCCAGAACCCATGAGAGGGCACTTGCCTGCACAACCTTTCAGTAGACACCACTGCTGCTGCCTGTGCTTCCTCTGGCACCATGTCAAGGTCTGTGGAGAGGGCCCAGCCTTTCACACAAGAGGAGAATGAGGCATTGTCATCCTCCCACAGTACCGCAGCCTGTATGGGAGACCAGGGGAGCAGGTGAGTGCTGACTCCACTACCTTTGACTGTGCACCTTTTTTGTGACTGTCACTTCTGGCATTTTGTCCAGGTGTGACAGACATGCAATGTTGTTTAGAGTGGGTCCCAGGGGTGGGAATGGCTTATGTCTCTCATGCAGAGCATGATGTAGTTCATGTATGCACTCCTCACTTGCATTGTGCTTACTGTGACATTCACTGCATAGTGCATGGCACATTCAGCCTGCCCAATCATTTGGGCCATTTTTGTTCTATAGTCCTGAGGTGATTCAGTGGCCCCCCCCGGTGTGACAGGTGACTGTAACCACAGATGTGTGTGAGTTGAGTGGAGCTGTGGTGAGAGTGGTGAGAGTGTCCAAATGATGTGTATGCCCCCTGGACATTGATGTGTGTGAATGTTCCTTGTCATGTGGGTGAGTGTCTATGTGGAGTGTTGCACCACAGCTGCATGGAGGAGGCAACAGCTCCGCCCATCTGATGTGAGAAGTAAGCCGTGCAGAGTGTCTGACTTGCTGAGCTAGCACCACACCTGTGACACCCCACAGGCAAGTGGCACATGTGCAGAGTGAGGTTTGTATCCGCTGTTGCCAATGGCAGGTGATTGATCTGTGCCTGTGTGTGTCTGTGTACTCTGCTGAGATTGCGTCAGTGGCCTGGGGCATGTGACTGCTTGGAGGTGCTGTCCATCAGCCTGGTGTTGCATGTGATGCACAGTGTGTGCCATGATCAGGGAGTGTGTTGCACCCCTCAAGCCACCTGTGTACTTTCAATGCCATGTAGTGCATTGGGCCTTCCACAGAGGCTAATGTCCCTATGACAAAGGTGCTATTTGTTGCCAGCATACTATGCCCTGTTCAACATATCAAAGATGTTCAAATGTGTGTCTCTGTGACATGGAGCAGGTGTAGTGATGTTGTCTCACTTTGTCATCCTCACAGGTAACTGCCTACGAGAAGGGGAAGATCTGGAAGTGGGCTGCCAGGGCCGTGAGATCGGTGGAGGGTCGCAGTCGGCGCCTAGCCCAAGTGAGGAAACGCTGGCAGGACATCCGGTGCTGGACCCGGAGGATCGCCCGGGTCCAGCTGAAGGACTCAACTCCACGCAAGCACGGTGGGTGCCGACGCCTGACCCACCAGATGAACTGTGTCCTGGCGGTGGTCTTCCCTGACTTGGATAGGCGGTTACAGGAGTTGCAGCAGCAGGAAGGGGGTAGGTACATGTGTGTTTGTTGTGTCTCACTAGCTTTTGGAAGTGCTCAGTCGCCTGGATACACTGCGAGGGTTAATATGTGCAGTGCATATCCTGTTCCCCAAAGTCAACCGGTGCTGTTCTTCCTCCCTTCCCCTCCTTGACATGTGTTCCCTGGTCTGTGTGTAATCACTATTGCACATGGTCATCTAGGCTGCCAGTTAATCCAAGTGCACATTGCTTTCTGCATCATGTGGGGGGGGGTCTGAGACATGTGTTGTTACCTTGCCTGTGCCCTGTCCTGTTCAGTCATTTGGGGGTCCATATTAGTTGGCACTGATGCTTAGTCTCAACATAGGAGTGTGATTTTTCAAATGAACAGACCTGCAGCATGCATGACCGATGTTGTGGCCTCAGACATGATGTGCATGAGTGGGAGATATGCATAGTGCCGGGTTGGTTGCTCATGTTACAGTCAGATCATTCCAGGACCATGGAGCAGTGTGCCCACTACAGTCCCCTAAGACACCCTTGCCTCAGAATCCTGTGTGTCATCCAACACTGTGCCCATTCTCTGTGTGTTCAGCATAGGTTGGCCTCTGTGGCATTGTTCCCTGGCCTCATTTGTATTTATCTAAAGTGTGCTACATGTGCCCATTGTACAGGCTGCCCCATTTGGCTTGTGCATCCTCACACTGGGCAGTGCCTGTGTGTCTATGTACAACTATCTGTTGGTGGTTGTTTGTCACAAATATGTGTTGGCCGCCTCACAATGTGATGTGGAGTACATTTAGGAATTCTTGATGCACCTTTTAGTAAACCCAGATTAAGAGGTGTAACTTCTTGATCTGTCTCAAACACATTGTCTCAGGTATGGGGGTTTGTGCAGGCATGGCCTACATGTCCAAACCTTATGTCTCCTTGCCAGGTCTGACCTATGTGTGATAATTGGCTGGACAGACACTCAACATGCAGTGACCCAGTCATGTTGTGCAGGGTTTAATGTTTGTGCTTTGCAGCATGTGTCAAGAGTTAAAATACATGGTTCATGCTCATCCATTTTTGCCACCAGTGTGTGGTCGAGATGCTACGTAGTTTGGTCTGTGTGTGCTGACATCTGTGTGGACATTCTTGGTTCCCATGAGGGCGTCTCCTCAGTGCAGGTGCTCCTTATCCCGACACAATTGCAGGCCCATTAGCTAATGCATTGTCCTGTGTTTGGACATGTGTGCCACTCCACATGACAGGCAGTGGGTCAGATGTGTTGCCAACTGTGTCATCATGGTATGGATGGCCATGTGACAGGTGGCATGATTCAAGTTGTTAGTCAAGAAGTATTGTACCTTGGCACTCACTACACTTGTCAACATGTCTCAATTTTTCATATGCTTGACTTTGATGTTTTGTTGTGAAGGACAATAATGTGCCTGCATGACAGATGTCTCCCAAGGAAGTGCAAAAGAAAGTACCTTTACACTTTCCGGGGACACGCTGGCACATTTTAAAGAAAGGCACAGTTCGATTACCACTTGTTTCCTGATTATACATATCCATGTTCCCACAGTGTGTTTGCATTTGGGTAAGTCCTTGGTTGTTGCTGATACCAACTGTTGAGTGTCAAGTCATCCAGACCACCGTGGTGCCATGTATATGTACTTACTGATACTCCCTTTCTTCTTTACAGTGGCTTATTTGAATTCGGCTGGCAGCTCATACAATGACTGTGTAAATGTAGTTTTGTGTGCACCTCCTTGTGTGACTTCTGTTATACAGGCACATGTGTGTTCTGTTCACAAAGTGGCACATTCACACATTCTAAACATGTACATTGTGTAAATTGTTGTGAGTCCCAAGGGATCACAATGTTTTTCGTTTGGGTTTCCAAAGTACTCACAGGTCTCTGAGTGTGGGGACACCTTCAGCATTGAGGTCTGCTATTTGGCCTTGGGTGCACCAATACTGTTTCGTTCACAGTGAACAAGAGGTGGCATGCCTTCATAGTCTTGCTGTGCTCAACTGTTCCCGGACACTAGCTTCTCAGTATGATTCGATATCAAGTTATTTGCTGTTGTGTCATAATCTCCATTGTTTCCAAGTGGCATGGTGGGTCAACCAACTGGGGAGTGCAGGGTTACATATGTGCGGAGTATTCTAGAGGTTACTTATGATGCATTTCCTGATATGTACTGTGACATATTTTGTTTGGACTCATGTGTCAGATGTATACAGGTGACTGATTATTTTCTGTATCTTCACCTTGCCCACAGCATCATCGGAGGACACTGAGGGAGACACCTGCATGGACCTGAAGGAGGGATCCAGCACCGCTGCCACTACTGCTGGCGAGTCTGCGGGAGCAAGTGGCACGGAGGGTGAGGGGAGTCAGGTGGAGGACCTGTCTAGTGGCAACACTGACTACGATGCTGACGGGTCCGAGGCTGAACTCCTCGAGGGGGCGGAGGCTGCTACAACACCTGGCAGCAGCACTACATCTGTCACCGCCCCCTCCATTCCCATCACCGCCCTCCCAGTTGCTCCGGTCCCTTCTGTCCGTGCAAGGCACCACCGTGTCTCCTTCGTGCCAGGCACCGCACCCCCTGCCCCTGTCCCCCCTGCTGCCCTCACTGCAGAGTCTGTGGACATTCTGCGGCAGTTGCAGGTTGGCCAGACATCGATGCTGAATGTCCTCCATGCGGTACAAAAGGGGGTGGTGATGGACTCAGTCAACAGATCTGGGTTTGATCCATCACCGTTCTTTAGTCCACTCTGCCACCCCAGTTCAGACATGGCCATATGCAAATCAGTCTGACCCTGTGCCTCATGGGAACAGTCCAGCCCGAACTGCCAAGCTATGCCTTCCCTGGACCGGAAACAAGCTTCCTAGGACCGGTTTCTGGCATTTCAGCCATCTTCAGCCAGGCTTGCTTGAATCCAGTGGCAAAGTGAGCAAGGGACTCACGTCTGAGCATACCCTGCCAACTTATGGCGAACAAAGCGGTACAAAAGGGGGTGCTGATGGACGGAGCATCAGAACCAATCAAACACTCACACCCAGTCAACAGATCTGGGTTTGATCCATCACCGGTCTTTAGCCCATTCTGCCACCCTAGTTCAGACATGGCCATATGCAAATCAGTCTGACCCTGTGCCTCATGGGAACAGTCCAGCCCGAACTGCCAAGCTATGCCTTCCCTGGACCGGAAACAAGCTTCCTAGGACTGGTTTCTGGCATTTCAGCCATCTTCAGCCAGGCTTGCTTGAATCCAGTGGCAAAGTGAGCAAGGGACTCACGTCTGAGCATACCCTGCCAACTTATGGCGAACAAAGCGGTACAAAAGGGGGTGGTGATGGACGGAGCATCAGAACCAATCAAACACTCACACCCAGTCAACAGATCTGGGTTTGATCCATCACCTTTCTTTAGCCCACTCTGCCACCCCAGTTCAGACATGGCCATATGCAAATCAGTCTGACCCTGTGCCTCATGGGAACAGTCCAGCCCGAACTGCCAAGCTATGCCTTCCCTGGACCGGAAACAAGCTTCCTAGGACCGGTTTCTGGCATTTCAGCCGTCTTCAGCCAGACTTGCTTTAATCCAGTGGCAAAGTGAGCAAGGGACTCACGTCTGAGCATACCCTGCCAACTTATGGCGAACAAAGCGGTACAAAAGGGGGTGGTGATGGACGGAGCATCAGAACCAATCAAACACTCACACCCAGTCAACAGATCTGGGTTTGATCTATCACCGTTCTTTAGCCCACTCTGCCACCCCAGTTCAGACATGGCCATATGCAAATCAGTCTGACCCTGTGCCTCATGGGAACAGTCCAGCCCGAACTGCCAAGCTATGCCTTCCCTGGACCGGAAACAAGCTACCTAGGACCGGTTCCTCCATGGCCACACCAGACTGATGACACAGATGGTGTCGTACATGGAGGGCATGTCATCAGCGATATCTGACCAACGGATGTTGCTGAGGTCCATGGACTCTTCACTGACGGCAGCAGTGAGTCTCCTGCAGCGCTTCGTCCCCCCTACCCCTGCACCATCCACACTTCCCACTCCCATGCCTGTCCCAAGCACACCCAGTCATTCCCAAGCACGCACCCCACCAGACACAGGCAGCACACCAACACGTAAGGGCAAGCGCACAGCTCCTCGCACGCACACTCAGGGGGATGAAGGCACACCCACTGGGTCTGGGGCACACAGGCATACACGCAGCCACAGTCCGAGTCCGCATGCCGCACTACCCAGTCCCTCCAATGGCACTCCCCTCGGCTCCCCTACCACACAATCTGACAAGGAGGCCTACTTGGCTGTGCTGGGCCTCAGCCCCTCTGGCTCACCAGCCAGCAAACGGGAACGGCACTCCATGGGTAGGGGAGTTGAGTCCCCCCCCTGTCCACCCCCTCCCCCAGTAGCGCTGCACCCCATCCCTCCGACCCCCCTCCCTCCTTTGAGCCTGTGGTTTCTTCGGGTGCAGGGGATACGCTGGACGATCTGGCAGCAGTGTGCAGCGCCGAGCTCACCTCCACCTTTGGCGCTGCCCCACCCCCTGTGGTGGAGGCATCCGTCCCTGCACCCACCACACCTACCCTTACACCTCCTGTCCCTGCGGTGCCTGGTCCTTCCCCACATGATGCCCCCCCCCAATCGACGAACCTGAGGGTTCTAATGTGCAAGCAAGCTAGGGGAGACGCGTGGCCATGTGTCCCCCCCAAGGACTTCTGATCTGGCCTGGCCATGTGCCTTTGTAAATAGTGTCCTTTTATAATTTTGCTTTTAATGCTGAATAAAGCATTTTCTTTTCACTTTGAACACTATTGCATTTCAGGTATTGATGTGGGTGCTTAGGCTCCAGGAGTTGGGGTTGTGGTAATGTGTTATGTTTCAGGGAAATGTTGTAGTCTGATGCTCATGGGGTGGACCATGGTATCTGCGTGCCATCACAAGGTCTCTGCAAAGAAACTTTGGTTGTGTGTGCTATTTGTGTTTGGAGACATTGTCCCAAGGAGTGTTCCTTCCTCTGTGGCACCTGACATCTTCCCTGCAGGGAGTTGCACAATTGTTGTGCTGACCTCTGTCTACATTTCCTTTGTTGGTGACGGATCCCTTCAACTATGGCCATGCCTGCTCAGCAATGTCTCCGGCTGCATCGTCCGTGCCATCCTTGCTAGTCACTGTACTTGTGTATTGAGTATGTTGTAATGCCTTAATGGCAAAATTCTCAATTTTCCGCACTATGCATGTGTGTTATCCCAGCCTAGCGCACAATTGGTACTTGTTCTGCAGGGTATTTGGGCACCTGACTGACAATTGTGGGCATTGTATCTGTGGGAACTCCACCCTATACCTTCCATGAGAGGCACCATCTTGGTGGCTGTCCCAGCACCTGTACATTCCTATCAGTCCTGGGATGTGCGTGACAGTGTGTGTTCCCTTTGGCTCTCTTAGTTTAGTAGGCATTGACATGACTATACAGAATTGTGGCATGATCTCTGTGTGTGTATTGTGCTGCATCCGCCAGGGGTAGGTATGCATGTGTCATTTGTCCTCACACCCACATGTGGTGTGTCATGCAGTGGGGGAAAGACATCCATCCTCATGGGATTGGGACACTGCTGTCAGTAATGTGTTGTTATGGCACTATTAACATAGTCGAACATTAGGGATGCGTACATACACCCATGGAGTTGTGGTCATCTGATCATGATGTACACACCCCATGTCTCTGTCCACTGCTGGTATTCCTCTGCACCCACCCCTCACATGGCTCTGTCCACTGCTGGTATTCCTCTGCACCCACCCCTCACATGTCTCTGTCCACTGCTGGTATTCCTCTGCACCCATCCCTCACATGTCTCTGTCCACTGCTGGGAGTGATAGGCACCCACCCCCATGTCTCTGTCCACTGCTGGGAGTGATAGGCACCCACCCCTCACATGTCTCTGTCCACTGCTGGGAGTGATAGGCACCCACCCCTCACATGTCTCTGTCCACTGCTGGGAGTGATAGGCACCCACCCCCATGTCTCTGTCGACTGCTGGTATTCCTCTGCACCCACCCCTCACATGTCTCTGTCCACTGCTGGTATTCCTCTGCACCCACCCGTCACATGTCTCTGTCCACTGCTGGGAGTGATAGGCACCCACACCTCACATGTCTCTGTTCACTGCTGGGAGTGATAGGCACCCACCCCCATGTCTCTGTCGACTGCTGGTATTTCTCTGCACCCACCCCTCACATGTCTCTGTCCACTGCTGGGAGTGATAGGCACCCACCCCCATGTCTCTGTCCACTGCTGGTATTCCTCTGCACCCACCCCTCACATGTCTCTGTCCACTGCTGGTATTCCTCTGCACCCACCCCTCACATGTCTCTGTCCACTGCTGGGAGTGATAGGCACCCACACCTCACATGTCTTTGTCCACTGCTGGGACTCCTAGGCAGACACCCACCCACCCACCCGCACCCTTGGTGCAGTACACTGCTGTCCTGGCCATGAACACACCCCAATATACTGGTTAGATGCTGCACCAGGCCCTAAGCCAACATTCGTGGCGTGTGTACGCCTTGTATCACAAATGTACTGGTGCCCTGGGGGTACGGGTGATGCGGTCTGTACCCCCGCATTCATAGGTTGGGTACGGCCCGTACCACCATTGTAGTGGTGATGTAGGGGTACGCGTGGTACGGGCCGTACACACGTTCTGAGGGCGTGGGTACGGCCCGTACCACCATTGCAGTGGTGATGTAGGGGTACACGTGGTACAGGCCGTACACACGCTCTGAGGGCGTGGGTACGGCGCGTACACCTACATCACCACTACAATGCTTGTACAGGCCGTACCCACGCCCTCAAAGTGTGGGTACGGCCGTACCACCATTGTAGTGGTGATGTAGGTGTACGCGCCGTACCCATGCCCTCAGGGCGTGGGTACGGCCCGTACCACGCGTACCCCTACATCACCACTGCAATGGTGGTACGGGCCGTACCCACTCCCTCAGAGCGTGTGTACAGCCCATACCACGCGTACCCCTTCCATCACCACTGCAATGGTGGTACGGACCGTACCCACGCCCTCAGAGCGTGTGTACGGCCCGTACCACGCGTACCCCTACATCACCACTACAATGGTGGTACGGGCCGTACCCACGCTTTGAGGGAGTGGGTACGGCCTGTACCACCATTGTAGTGGTGATGTAGGGGTACGCGTGGTATGGGCCGTACACACGCTTTGAGGGTGTGGGTACGACCCGTACCACCAGTGGTGATGTAGGGGTACGCGTGGTACAGGCCGTACACACGCTGTGGGGGAGTGGGTACGGCCCGTACCACCATTGTAGTGGTGATGTAGGAGTACGCGCCATACCCACGCCCTGAGAGCGTGTGTACAGCCCATACCACGCGTACCCCTACATCACCACTACAATGAGGGCGTGGGTACGGCCCGTACCACCATTGCAGTGGTGATGTAGGGGTACACGTGGTACGGGCCGTACACACGCTCTGAGGGCACGGGTACGGCGCGTACACCAACATCACCACTACAATGCTGGTACGGGCCGTACCCACGCCCTCAAAGTGTGGGTACGGCCGTACCACCATTGTAGTGGTGATGTAGGTGTACGCGCCGTACCCACGCCCTCAGGGCGTGGGTACGGCCCGTACCACGCGTACCCCTACATCACCACTGCAATGGTGGTACAGGCCGTACCCACTCCCTCAGAGCGTGTGTACAGCCCGTACCACGCGTACCCCTACATCACAACTACAATGGTGGTACGGGCCGTACCCACGCTTTGAGGGAGTGGGTACGGACCGTACCACCATTGTAGTGGTGATGTAGGGGTACGCGTGGTACGGGCCGTACACACGCTTTGAGGGTGTGGGTACGGCCCGTACCACCAGTGGTGATGTAGGGGTACGCGTGGTACAGGCCGTACACACGCTCTGGGGGCGTGGGTACGGCCCGTACCACCATTGTAGTGGTGATGTAGGAGTACGCGCCGTACCCACGCCCTGAGAGCGTGTGTACGGCCCATACCACGCGTACCCCTACATCACCACTACAATGGTGGTACGGGCCGTACCCACACCCTCAAAGCATGGGTACGGCCGTACCACCATTGTAGTGGTGATGTAGGTGTACGCGCCGTACCCACGCCCTCAGAGCATGTGTACGGCCCGTACCATCATTGTAGTGGTGATGTAGGGGTACGCGTGGTACGGGCCGTACACACGCATACCCCTACATCACCACTGCAATGGTGGTACGGGCCGTACCCACGCTTTGAGGGCGTGGGTACGGCCCGTACCACCATTGTAGTGGTGATGTAGGGGTACATGTGGTACGGGCCGTACACACGCTTTGAGGGCGTGGGTACGGGCCGCACCACCATTGTAGTGGTGACGGGTACGCGTACGCGGGGATTGGTCGACACGTCCCCCGAAGTGACCAGACCCTGGAGGTAATGTATGGACAGTATATGGTATTTTTAAAATTAGGTAGAGGTTATGTTTCCTTCCCCTCGCCCCCCCTTTGCCCCTGGGTGTTGTGCTGACCTGCTGTGGCGTGCGCGGCAGTTTTGGTGCACCAGGTCGTAGGCTAGGAGGGCCGGGATGACACATAGGATGGGGTCCATGGCTGTCCGTCGCGTACCGCTGCTCCTTCTTCACGTCGTCCTCAATTTCCCGGGAGTTTTTGGCTGCCGTAAAAAATGACCCGTGCGGAGTGACGTAGGCACGAATCGTACTTGCTGGTCTGTAGAACGCTGCCTGACTCCGTCCCGACGTCACATACGCGATGTCCCAGATCGGAATTGTGGGTATTTTTTAGCCGCACGTAGTTTTTTACGATTCGTACGGAAATGGTATTTCTGTACAAATCCTACTTGCTGGTTTGTAAGGAGGATTTCCCGGGTACGAGTCGTACGGAGAATACGCTCCTTATGACCATTCGTACCCGGGTTTTACCCGATCGGAATCTGCACCTTGGTTTCGTTTTGGGTTATTTCGCCCAGGATGAGATCGCGGTTGGGAGCTGTGTCGTTTGGAGCTAGGTAGGAGTTATTTATTTTTGTTTAAATTAGGTTTTAAGTTAATTTGGATGTAGTTAGGTGGTCTGTAGTGTATTTAGAGTTTGGTTGTTGTGTTTTTGGTGTATTTTAGGTGTGTGTTACGTTATGTTAATTTTGGAGTAGGTTCGGTGTTTGAGGCTTGGTGTTTCAGAGGTAGTATATGTAGATATCTTTATGTGTATTGTTATTAGGGTGCCGATTCCGATCCGTTAAAAATAATTTGCGTACCACCCGTATCCGTATTTTTGTACGTACGAGTCGCACAAGTACCGTACAAACGACCAAGTACGATTCGTCCGTGAAAAATAACTACGATTAGCGTCGGGAAAAGTCTACGAGAGTGCGTCGGAAAGTTTACACGTCTGAATATCATCAGGAAAAGTGTACGAGAGTGAGCCGGACATTTTTACGTGCAAATCGTAAAACACAAGTCCGAGCGCGCAAGTACGATCCCGACCGTCCGTCCGAATACACAATCGCACGTAAAAAAGGCCCGTACGGAGCCAACGCAGTAGCACACATGTACACGGGTAAACTCATGCCCGTGTACGAGCCCTACAGCCCCCCCACCCCCAAATATGTTAGCACCGTACACCACACTGTCCGCACTGTACCCCAGCCCCGCAACTGTATGTGCCGTACCCCCATGTATGTGCCGTACCCCCCCTGTACGCGCCTTACCCCCCTGTCCGCATTTTACCCCAGCCCTGCACCTGTATGCGCCGTACCCCCCATGTACGCGCCGTACCCCCCCCTGTAGGCGCATCACCCCCGCATGTACGCGCCGTACCTCTGCATGTACGCGCCGTACCCCAGGGCCGCACGTGTACGCACCGTACCCCCACCGCATGTACGCGCCTTACCCCCCCATGTACGCGCTGTACCACCGCATGTACGCGCCGTACCCCAGGGCCGCACCTGTACGCACCGTACCCCCACCGCATATACGCGCCCTCCCCCCATGTACGCGCCGCCCATGTACGCGCCTCCCCCATGTACGCGCCGTACCTCCGCATGTACACGCGGTACCCCAGGGCCGCACGTGTACGCACCGAACCCCCACCGCATGTACGCGCCGCACTCCAACACCGTACCCCAGCACCCTCACCCAGCATCTCGTACGTATGGATCGTACCTACGCGAAAAAGACTCTTACAGAACCAGGACACTGTAAAACAGCACAAGGAGAGTCAATTCGACTCGCACAACACAACAAAACACGTCTACATGACAAAATACATCTCAATGACTGACCTGGCACATCCAAACAGGCAAACAGAGGCCCCAAATCACAACCACCTCTTATAACACACCCACCAAAATTCAAACACAGCCACACCCAAAAATGGACCAATAAAAAGGCCCCACACACATAACCCATGAGCCTTTGCAACAGACCCACTGCTGCCAGACCCCACTGACAAACAACTCCACTGACAAACAACTCCACATTACTCATACCTTCACTACACCTTCACTCACACACCTTCACACAACTTCCTCCACAAACATCCCCCTCTTCACATTCACACACACACCGTCACATTCACACCCACACACACACACAACCATCCATACCCACACCCACACCCCACACCATGCCCACAGACAAGAATCCAAAGTTCACAACGGCGGAGCTGGACCTCCTTGTCAACGAAGTCATCAGAGTCGAGCCACAGCTGTTTTGAACATTGGTCAGACAGACCAGCATAGCTGAAAAATCTGCCATGTGGCAGAGGATTGCCGATAAGGTGAATGCTGTTGCGCCCATCCGAAGGACCAGGCATGAATGCCAAGCCAGGTGGTACGATCTGCGCAGGGCGGTCAAGAGGAAAATGAATGAAGAATATGCCCAGACTAACATCACTGGTGGTGGGCCGCCCCGCAGACCCATACACTACCATCCCTGGGAGGAGAAGGTGATGGCCCTGCTACCGCCGGTGGGAGTACACAGAGTCGAAGGAGTCGCAGAGCCTGGTGAGTACACAAACAACTTACGTAACATGGGGGCAATGGGGTCCACACCACATATACACCAAGTGCATGCAACTTCCCCCAAGCACTCACCGCACACAACCACACTCAAAAACCACACTCATACCACTAACGTCTCCATGCACCCTTCACAAATCAAGGCAAGGCCGTGTCCAAGGCTACAACAACCACAAACACAAGACTGGATGGCTGGGAGGGTGGGCCCCACACAACACATTGTGAAAATGAGACGCAGACACCAATGCCCTCAGCCCATATGGCATAGGTACATACCCATGCACAATGCACAGGGACTGGCAATGTACTGACAAGGTAGCTGACACTTGGCCCTGCTGTATGCAGCACAAGGCCCTCCTGGGACCACTGTACACTCAAACACCAACTCCACAAGCACAGGTATCTAGCACAGGAACTCACACTCACTGTCATGCCAGCATGCACCATGAGGGGACAGACACATCACCTGGGAGACCCAATGACAACTCACACCACACACAACAGCACGCCCGGTCACAACCCCCCCCCCTAACACAAGCACACCCCCCCGGGGCAGGCAACGGATTTACACACTCCCACAATGGACATGTGACACAACAAGACCAATCCAGAGCCAAATAAGCATTAGAGCCAACAATCTACAGGTCAAACACTCAGGAGAACATCCCAATCTGTCCCCCTCAAGATACCCATCCCAAAGTGGACATTGAGAGGAATGCTAGGCACATCCAACTACCTGGAGGAACTGTGTCAACTTGAATATGTATGAAAAATAGATGTCGCATGAAACACCATTAACATTGTCTCTCTCTCTCACACACAGGGAAACGTCGTCGATCTCCCCCCAACACTGGGGGGGAAGAATCACAGTCCCAGGCTCCGCGTGAAGATGATCCCACCGGCAGCGACGACTCTCACCACTCCGTGGATGACCCCGACCAACCTGGACCCTCTGGTGCCCAAGCCCCTGCAGCACCTGCGTCAGGTACATCTGTGCCAACCACCACCCCCATTCCTGCCACATCCCAGGACACACCCAGGAGCCCTGCTCATACTGAACAACAGAGCCAGTCTGACCAGAAGGGACAAGGTTCTCCGGGCACCCAGGAGGAGGCAGGCAACCCTGCAAATGCCATCCCTCAGGGGTCCCGTAGACCCGATGTGCCCACAAGGGCAGGCCAGGCTCAAGTGGGCAGGGGTGGTGGGAGTGGAGGCAGGCGGAGGCGCGAACCTGACCCGCCAGCTCAGGACACCGGTATGTCACACATACGCAACATCCTGGACTCATACCGGCGTGACACCAGAGGCATCAACCAGGTCGTGTCAAGACTCTCCGAGATGCAGGGGACCCTCGATGAGATTAAGAACCTGCAGGTCGAGCATCATGCCAGTCATCAACAACACCAAGGACGGATGGAGGCAAGACTGGCTGAGCTCCTGGCGTGCACAGGGACGTGAGCCAATCACTCCATCAGATCGCCCAAAGCATCAGCAACCCTCCCTGTGCCACCAGGCGTAGACCAGCACCAGACACAGGGAGGGAGGAGGAGGAGGAGGATTCATCTGACGGAGTGTCCCCAGCATCGTCAAGGCCTGCATCTGAGGGTCCCCTGAGGAAGGTGGGTCGTCCACGGAAAAGACCGTGAGAGTCAGCGGACCATCCACATCTCCCAGGTCACCTGGCCTGGCACCTGGCCCTCTGGCGCAACAGCACCACCTCACCCAATGACATTCTCTGCCACATAGACTTGCTGGTCACAGTCTGACCAATGATGACCAACACTGTGGTCTGGACTCTGATGACTTCCAATGCCAAGGATACCATCTCCCCCTGTGAACTTTGGATTCTATTCCCCCGGTACAGCACCTAATTGCATCTACCAAGCCACTTACCCCACCGCAAATAAATATTTCACTTTGGACATGAGACGTTCCTGTCATTTTGCATTATTCTACGACATATGTGTGTGGAAATGTCTAACTATGCCTGAGTGTTGAACCAACTCCAGCCATCCATACCCTGGGATCAGAGTCTGGTACAGGACACACATGGGTCACAAGGTATCATTCCATGTAGGCATGGAGTACAACACTCAACTGTGATGGCCTCTGGCTGCTGAGGGGGTGCTTGCTAAACTGTGCGGGGAGACCTATTTGGGAGATCATCATCAAGGCGTAGAGGTCATGGCTCATGTGGAGGTTCCCGGGGAGGGAATCCCAGGTATGTGTGGCCAGGTGGGAGAACACAGTCCTGTATGCTGGAGTACGGTGGATGTGAAGAACGGTGGCCAGGGCAAGGCTGGATGCACGGAGATGGCCCAACGGGATCTAGGATGACAGACGTACAAGGTTGGTTGGGGTTGGGGTTGTGGACTGCCTCCTGAGTGTGGGTGGGGAGTGTGTAGGTCACCCTGCAGCAGACAGTGATCCATTGCAGCTATCCATGGTGGACGGTGAGGTGGCTGGGGCGCAGGGTGTTGAATCTGAGGTGTGCAGATGCCCCCTGGAAGTGAACCAGTTTCCTGGGAGTTTGGATGTACTTGCTCCGTAGAGGGCAGGGCAGTATTTGACACGGATGTTGTCATGGACCTGGGGGATGGTCTGTCTTTTCTTGGAGTGGATCTATGTGTGGATCATGTGCATAATGCAGAGGGCGTTGCAGCATGAGGTACAGATGCTGTGGACTAGCATGGCATATGTGAGCGAGCCAAACATAATGCACACCATCTTGTGTGTGTGGCCACTGGGTGCTTGTGCAAGGCTCTTGCGGGTGGGACACAGGCACTTGACCCAGCTGGAAGAGTACAATCCTCAGATGTTCACCTCAGTCCTGTACAAGTCCAGCCTCAGGTGGCTCGTGTGCAGCCATTCATCAATGGATCTCATGCATGCTTGAATGATGGAACTACCAATGTCTGTGTCTTTGTTGAGGGTGAGGAGCACCTGGCTGTCAATGGCATACGAGCTGATGATGAGCTGCTGTGCGCATGTGATGGTGGAGAGGGGGGTCCTGGATACTCTGTAGATTGACATGCTGAGAGATGATACCTGTGCCATGTCCCAGACGATGACACCATACTACATGCTGAAGCCTTGAGTCCCACTCCCATGACCTTGCTGGGCTACAGAGCCTGTGGGGAGTATTAGGGACGTGACCTGGTTGGTATGACAGGGCCTGGAAGGCAGGGCAGCACAGTGTAGGCAGTTGGAGTTGCACACTCAGCATGCAAAGGTGTGTGTGCCCAGGGTATGTCTGACAGCAGGCGTTAGATGTGCGGATGGACATAGCTCAGAGTGTGGCCGCTACATCAGACTGTAGTGTGATGTGGGTTATGCAAGGACAGGATGGTGGTGCAATGTGCAGATGGTCCAGCCTTTGGCACCGCGTGGCGGCAACAGTGGCATAGACAAGCTGAGGACAGCAAAATGAATGGGTGGAGGGAGGAAGTGAGGAGCATCCTGGAGGCGTATGTGTTGCCAAATCTGGATACTCCGTGGGCCCTTGCTGCAGGGGCCGCAGCAGCAGGCGGCATCTCCTTGCAAAATGAAAGAATTTGCACACATAGACTAGGATGTCAGAAGGACAACTGCAACAGGCACGTGTGTAAAGTAAGGAGTGTCTTGTGTCACATGGCACACCCAGAGACAATGCATGCACAATCACCAAAGAAGCATGACACCGGATCAGGAAACTGAAGTCCGACCTGCGCACAGGAGACACACCCTCAGCAGCTGTTGATGGCCCATTGTGTGGACCAACATGCCAAAAAACATACACGTTAACACAAAGGGGCACTGTTCCTATATGCAGGGTGCAAAAAGTCACCCACGCATGAGGGTGCAAATAGTCACCCGTGCAATGAAAAAAAGTGAAGAGATAGAAAGAAAGAGAGAAGATATCCTAGGTAAGGGGGCCCATAAGTGAAGTAGAACAACCATTTGTTGTCGTCTGTTGCCCTCACACACCCCAAGAGGTGTCATGCTTCATCATCGGGCTGTTGCTCCTCGTGGGGCCGGTGCTGCAATTCCCCACGGGTCCCCCGAAGGGTCTCTTTATCGGAGATCTTTTTTAGGTCTGCCGGATGGTGCATGTGGGTGTGTGGGGTATGGGTCCAAATGAGGGTGATAAAGGTGCGTGCAAGGTAGTGAAAAAGTTAATAAAGGGTAAACATGCAGCAATTGTATGGATTGCAAACCCTTGGCAGTTGAACTGCTAATTAAAAACTTGCCCCAGAGGCACTCTATGTCCGGGTGTCAAGAGGTCATAGGTCGACATATTTCGCGCCTTCGTCGCCTTAAGGGTCATTGGCGCTTCTTCAGGACCAGAGCAATGATATAAAAAGGTGCACGTGACAAAAATTATTACTAAACCCTCTAAATCAAAAAAGGGCGAGGCAGTAACCTGTATACCTATAGTATGGTAACAGCTGCATGATGAAAAGAGCGCTCCTGATGAAAACCTCGGAAAAAGGACAGATAAAAGCAAATAAGAGCATCAGTAACAACTTGATGCCTCATAATGTGCCACATCTGTATTCGCATCAATAATAAACGCAATAAACAAAGAACAGGCACAGGAGGCATATAAGTACATTCAATGGGGCAGTGGCCCAGTGCGGGATTGCTGATACACCATGCCATATGATCATATAGATATTGGTACCACTCGTAACCCTCCTAGATGGGAATCATGCCCAACAGTCCCAACAGCTGATAAAATGATACAAATGTTGCATCGCCTATTGACGGTACCGTCGGGTAATTAATTAAAAAGGTGCTTACCTCATAATGTTATGAGGGTACCTCCACCGGCGAGAGCAAGGAATGCCCGCATATTACTGGGCTGTAAAAACAATGGAAATAGACACAAGGATACAGGAGCACAAACAAGGCACAGGATGTGCTGAGCAATCGCTCACCATGTCCGACTCTCTGCCGCGGGAATCTACTTACTATTTCTCCGGGGTGCTGCCTCCTCTACACCTAACCCTTCCAAGTATCTGCCGGGAGTAAAAAAGTGGCAGCAAACCATGGTGTTAATAAGGTAATGAGGTCAGGTGTGGGCGTTTACAATTTCCGGGTTGTCCTCACAAATTAACATGGAGCGTGCATGCGCATAGGCAGGGGTAAGCGGCGCATGTGCGTAATGGAGAAGATCTCTCCAGAGCATGCGCAAAGGCTAAATGGCTAACCGCATACTAGAGTGGGTGGAATTTGATACTGCCATAGAGTTCACAGAAATGCCCACAAATCAAAGTGTCGGCAATCCATTGCCCTGCTAACTCGCGCTAAATATCCTGCCGCATGGACGCCGCTCCCACATTGTCGATACGGGACAACCCCGTACTAAACAGAGCAAGAAGAAGGGCTGTGTAGCTAGTGTCTATTCCTGGTTAATGAACCAACCAAGTCTTATAAGATTAAGACCGTAGGGGGGGTTTGAGAGGTGTCTGGGGGTAGTGACCCTTGCATACCCTCAAGACAACTATCTTCTCAATATCATATTCAAAAGAGGGGGGGGGGAGGGGTTATATAGGTTGAATCTACATTCTGAAAAATAAAAACAAAACCCCAAAATAGGGTAGCAATGCCTCGTGTGCCTGTGGAAAGGAAAAAAGAAAAGCAGTCTTAGTACTGGCCCTCGGCTGAACCGCCGTGCATAATTGAACATTACAAAAAAGAGGGGGGCCAAGGAGCTATTAAAGGTCCAGTGTCCATGCTCCAATTGACTATATTCGTTAACACAAAGGGGCACTGTTCCTATATGCAGGGTGCAAAAAGTCACCCACGCATGAGGGTGCAAATAGTCACCCGTGCAATGAAAAAAAGTGAAGAGATAGAAAGAAAGAGAGAAGATATCCTAGGTAAGGGGGCCCATAAGTGAAGTAG
This sequence comes from Triturus cristatus, assembly GCF_964204655.1. NCBI lineage: Eukaryota > Metazoa > Chordata > Amphibia > Caudata > Salamandridae > Triturus > Triturus cristatus. The sequence goes on along the minus strand of NC_140579.1, from coordinate 800,814,712 downwards.
AACAACCATTTGTTGTCCTCTGTTGCCCTCACACACCCCAAGAGGTGTCATGCTTCATCATCGGGCTGTTGCTCCTCGTGGTGCCGGCGCTGCAATTCCCCAAGGGTCCCCCGAAGGGTCTCTTTATCGGAGATCTTTTTTAGGTCTGCCGGATGGTGCATGTGGGTGTGTGGGGTATGGGTCCAAATGAGGGTGATAAAGGTGCGTGCAAGGTAGTGAAAAAGTTAATAAAGGGTAAACATGCAGCAATTGTATGGATTGCAAACCCTTGGCAGTTGAACTGCTAATTAAACACTTGCCCCAGAGGCACACTATGTCCGGGTGTCAAGAGGTCATAGGTCGACATGTTTCGCTCCTTCGTCGCCTTAAGGGTCATTGGCGCTTCTTCAGGACCGGAGCAATGATATAAAAAGGTGCACGTGATAAAAATTATTACTAAACCCTCTACATCAAAAAAGGGCGAGGCAGTAACCTGTATACCTATAGTATGGTAACAGCTGCATGATGAAAAGAGCGCTCCTGATGAAAACCTAGGAAAAAGGACAGATAAAAGCAAATAAGAGCATCAGTAACAACTTGATGCCTCATAATGTGCCACATCTGTATTCGCATCAATAATAAACGCAATAAACAAAGAACAGGCACAGGAGGCATATAAGTACATTCAATGGGGCAGTGGCCCAGTGCGGGATTGCTGATACACCATGCCATATGATCATATAGATATTGGTACCACTCGTAACCCTCCTAGATGGGAATCATGCCCAACAGTGGCAACAGCTGATAAAATGATACAAATGTTGCATCGCCTATAGACGGTACCGTGGGGTAATTAATTAAAAAGGTGCTTACCTCATAATGTTATGAGGGTACCTCTACCGGCGAGAGCAAGGAATGCCCGCATATTACTGGGCTGTAAAAACAATGGAAATAGACACAAGGATGCAGGAGCAGAAACAAGGCGTACCCCTACATCACCACTACAATGGTGGTACGGGCCGTACCCATGCTCTGGGGGGCGTGGGTACGGTCCGTACCACCATTGTAGTGGTGGTGTAGGGGTACGCGTGTACGGACCGTACCCACGCTCTGGGGGCGTGGGTACGTTCCGTACCACCATTGTAGTGGTGATGTAGGGGTACGCGTGTACGGACCGTACCCACGCTCTGGGGGCATGGGTACGGTCCATACATGCGTACCCCTACATCACCACTACAATGGTGGTACGGGCCGTACCCACACTCTGGGGGGCGTGGGTACGGTCCGTACCACCATTGTAGTGGTGGTGTAGGGGTACGCGTGTACGGACCGTACCCACGCTCTGGGGGCGTGGGTACGGTCCGTACCACCATTGCAGTGGTGATGTAGGGGTACGCGTGTATGGACCGTACCCACGCTCTGGGGGCGTGGGTACGGTCCGTACACGCGTACCCCTACATCACCACTACAATGGTGGTACAGGCCATACCCACGCTCTGGGGGGCGTGGGTATGGTCCGTACCACCATGGTTGGGGTGACGTAGGGGTACGCGTGGTACGACCCGTACCCATGCCCTCAGAGCGTGGGTACGGTCCGTACCACCATCGTTGTGGTGATGTAGGGGTACGGACTGTACCCACGCTCTGGGGGCGTGGGTACGGTCCGTACCATCATTGTAGTGGTGATGTAGGGGTACGCGTGTACGGACTGTACCCACGCTCTGGGGGCGTGGGTACGGTCCGTACACGCGTACCCCTACATCACCACTACAATGGTGGTACGGGCCATACCCACGCTCTGGGGGGCGTGGGTATGGTCCGTACCCACGCTCTGAGGGGCGTGTGTACGTCCTGTACCACCGTTGTGGTGGTGACTGGTACGCGTCCACATCCACTTCCGTTGTGGCGGGACGTGGGATTGGTGGGCACGCCCCCCGAAGTGACCAGACCATGGAGGTAATTAATGTGCAGGTTGTATTAGTAGTTTGTGGGGTGTGGGGTGTGGGTTATGTTTCCTGCCCCTTGCCTCCCCCCCCTTAGCCCCTGGGGGTAGTTCTGATCTTCTGCGGCGTCTGCGTCGGTTTCTGAACACGAGGTCGTAGGCTATGAGGGCCGGGATGACACGTAGGTTGGGGTCCATCGCTGTCCGTCGCGTACCGGTGCTCCTTGTTCGCGTCGTCCTCAATTTCGCGGCAGTCTTTGGCTCCCGTAAAAAATGCTACGTGCGGAGTGACGTCGGCACAAATCGTACTTGCTGGTCCGTAAGACGCTGCCTGACTCCGTCCGGACGTCGCGTATGCGCCGTCCAGAATCATATTTGTATGTATTTTTTTGCCGGTCGGTGTTTTTTACGACTCGTACGGAAATGGTATTTCTGTGCGAATCGTACTTGCGATTTTGTAAGGTGTTTTTCCCGGGTACGAGTCGGACGGAGAAAACGCTCCGTACGACGGTTCGTACCGGGTCTTACAGGATCGGAATCGGCACCTAGATGTTATTAAAAGTATTTTGAAGTTGTGTTTATGTATGTTTGTGTGGGTGGGTATGTTTTTCTTTTGTTTTACAGGTTTTCCTTTGACGACGTCGCTTTTTGGAGAAAGTTGCAGTTTTTTTTTTAAGAGGTGTGTTTTATTTTAGTGAACTAATATTTATTTAACACACTCTTAATTTTTCACGTTTTCATGGAGCGTTTTTAACTTTTTCAGCTTTTTCGGGTTTTTGAAGGGTTTGCTAATTGGATTTATCGCAAGAGGAATTGTTTTTGGCCAAGTTGGTGTTTTTTTTTTTATATGAGGTGTGTATTAGTTTTGTAAGCTAATCTTTATTTAACACACTCTTCATTTTTGGCATTTTCCAGGAGCGCTTTTTACATTTTCTACATTTTTGGGTTTTTGACGGTATTTGACAATTGGATTTATCCATTAGAGGAATTGTTTTGGGACATGTTTGCATTTTTGCATTTTTTGGGGGGTTTATTTAACGTTCTTTGGGATATATCGACACCTGGATGGACTTGGAGGTTCTCCATTGGATTTGGTGCTATGACAACTGTAAGTAATTTTTTTAATGGTATGTGGGAGGGAAATGTTATTTATTTATGTTTTGATATGTGTTGTATTTTGTAAAATATTATTATTTTGTCAATATATTTGTAGTATTTTATCAATTGTATATATTTGACAAATTAATAATGTTTTAACAAAAATTTGAAGTATTTTATTTATGCATATGTTGTGTTTTATATGAGAATGTTTTAATTAATCTTTACATTGGAATTAAAGGATGGTTTTTGCAATTAGGGATAAGTATTCTAAGCCTCTAGTTGTAGGATAGAGTCTAACTTAGCTTTGTAAAAGTTCATACATTTTATTTGTTTGCTTAGTTAGTTTTGCTCTAATTAGTGTAATGGATTGTTGTATCCGTAGTTCTTGGTAGCTTTGCTCCTTTTGAATACTTTCTAGTAATTTTTGAAGTGTGGGTGTACCTCTCCCTGTTGTTGCCTGGAAGGCGTTATGCCATCCTTCGACGGCGTTGTTACTTTTGGCTTCCTTGTTTAGGGTACTAAGGTACACGTTCCACCATGGTATGTGTAACTTTGGTAATCTTCTGTGACCTGATCGGTGTAGTCTCCCTACCCATGTGTCCTCTAAATAATCAAGTAGTGGGCTTAACTTTTCTTCATTTCTCTTGTAGAATGGACTCTCTATTAGTAGGTTATAGTGTTCTGCTACGTCAGTCACAGGCACATAGGCTAGCGCTATATGTTTTTTTATATTGTATCCTAAGGTGCTATCTGTTACGTATTCTACACTCAGGTGCCGATTCCGATCCGTTAAAAAAAATTACCGTCCGACTCGCATCCGTATTTTTTTACGTATGAATCGTACAAATCCCGTACAAACGGCGAAGTACGATTCGTACGTGAAAAATCCATACGAATGACTTCGGGAAAAGTCTATGACACGTCCCCGGACATTTTTACATACAAATTGTAAAAGTGAAGTCCGAGCGCGCAAGTACTATCCGTACCGGCCGTCCGAAAACACACCGCATGGAAAAGGCAACGTACGGATCGAACGCCGTACCACTCGTATCCGGGTAAACTTGTGCCCGGGATATGAGTCGTACAGCCCCCCACTCCCCCCCACATGTCTGCCTCGTACCCCCCCATGTCCGCACTGTACCCCAGCCCTGTACGTGTACGCACCGTACCCCACCACCATACCCCAGCCCCGTACCCCAGCCCCGTTCATGTACGCACCGTACCCCACCACCCTACCCCAGCCCCTTACTTGTACACACCATACCCCAACACCGTCCCCCAGTCTCATACTTGTACGCACCGTACCCCGCCACCGTACCCCAGCCACGTACTTGGACGCACCGTACCCCACCACCGTACCCCACCACCGTACCCCAGCCCCGTACATGTACGCACCGTACCCCACCACCCTACCCAAGCCCCTTACTTGTACGCACCGTACCCCAACACCGTCCCAGCCCCATACTTGTACGCACCATACCCCACCACCGTACCCCAGCCCCGTACATGTATGCACCATACCCCACCACCCTACCCCAGCCCCTTACTTGTACGCACCATACCCCAACACCGTCCCCCAGCCCCATACTTGTACGCACCGTACCCCACCACCGTACCCCAGCCGCATACTTGGATGCACCGTACCCCACCACGTACCCCAGCACCGTACCCCAGCCACGTACTTGGATGCACCGTACCCCACCACCGTACCCCAGCATCCCGTATGTACGAACCGTACAACAACATTGCATATGTGAGCACTGTACAACAACATCGCGTATGTACGCATGTTACATACGCTAAAACGACTCGTACAGAACCAGGACACTGCAAAACAGCACAAGGAGGGTCAATTTGAATCGCACAACACCACAAAACACATCTACAGTACTAAAACATCTAAAAGACTGACCTGGCACATCCAAACAGGCAAACAGAGGCCCAAACTCACAACCACCTCTTATAACACACCCACCAAAATTTCAAACCCAGCCACACCCACAAATGGACCAATAAAAAGGGCCCACACTCACAAACCATGAGCCTTTGCAACAGACTCACTGCTGACAGACACCACACACAAACAACAGCACCCATACACCTAAACTTACACACCATCACACAACCTCCTTCACACATACCCCCTCTACACATTCACACACACACCTACATATTCACACCCACACACCCACAACCATCCACACCCCACACCATGCCCACAGACAAGAATCCAAAGTTAACAAGGGAGGATCTGGACATCCTTGTCAACGAAGTCCTCAGAGTCGAGCCACAGCTCTTTGGAACATTGGTCAGACAGACCAGCATAGCCGAAAAATCACACCTGTGGCAGAGGATCGTCGATCGGGTGAATGCTGTTGCGCCCATCAGAAGGACCAGGAATGAATGCCAAGCCAGGTGGTATGATCTGCGCAGGGCAGTCAAGCGCAAAATGAACGAGGACTACGCCCAGAGTAACATCACAGGAGGTGGGCTGCCCCGCAGACAGGTACATTACCATCCCTGGGAGGAGAAGGTGATGGCCCTGCTTCCGCCGGTGGGAGTACACGGAGTCGAAGGAGTTCCAGAGCCTGTTGAGTACACAAACAACTTACGTAACATGGGGGTAATGGCATCCACACCCCAACTACAACAAATGCACACACCTACCCCCAAACCCTCACCAGACACAACCACACTCAAAAACAACGCTCATGCCACTAACATGTGTATGCCCCATTCACAAAGCAAGGCCATGCCATGTCCCAGCCTACACAAACCACAAACCCAAGACTGGATGTCCGGGATGCTGGGAGGGTGGGGATCACTAAACATATTGTACAACTCAGAAACAGACACCATTGCCCTCAGCCCATATGGCCCAGGTACATACCCATGCACCATGCGCGATGCACAGGGCCTGGCAAAGTACTGACAAGGTAGCTGACACTTGGCCCTGCTGTAGACAGCAGAAGTCCCTCCTGTGACAACTGCAAAATCTAACACAAACACAACCAGCTCAGATATCTAGGACAGGAACTCACACTCACTGACATGGCAGCATGCTCCATGGGGGGACAGATACATCACCTGGGAGACCCACTGCCAAATCACACTACACCCACCAGCAGGCACCGTCAATCAATCAACAATCAATCAGGGTACTTGTAAGGCGCGCTACTTACCTGTGAGGGTCTCAAGGTGCTGAGGGGCGGGGGGGGGGTTCCACTACTGCTCGAAGAGCCAGGTCTTGAGGAGTCATCTGAAGGCAAGTAGGTCTTGGGTCAGTCGTAGATGGGTTGGGAGGGTGTTCCAGGTCTTGGCTGCGAGGTAGGAGAAGGATCTCCCGCAGGCGGTCGTACGTTGGATGCGGGGGAGAGCTGCGAGGGCGAGGCTGCCGGAGCGGAGCTGGCGGGTGGGGTTGTAGAAGCTGAGTCTGATGTTCAGGTAGGCTTGCCCAGCGTTTTGGAGTGCCTTGTGTTAGTGGGTGAGGAGCTTGAAGGTGATCCTCTTGTCGATGTGGAGCCAGTGCAGGTCACTCAGGAGGGGGGTGATGTGGCTGTGGCGGGGGGCGTTGTCGATCAGTCGTGCGGAGGCTTTTTGGAAGCGCTGTATTCGCCGTTGGTGTTTGGATGGGAGTCCTGCGTAGAGTGCATTGCCGTAGTCCAGTCAGCTGCTGACGAGGGCCTGTGTCACTGTTCTACTTGTTTCGGTCGGGATCCACCAGTAGATCCGGCGGAGCGTGCGTAGGGTGTCGTAGCAGGAGGAGGAGACGGCATTGACATGCTTGGACATGGAGAGGGAGGATGCGAGGATCAATCCTAGGTTGCGTGCGTGGTGGGTGGGTGTCGGTGCTGTCCCCAGAGCGATCGGCCACCAGGAGTCATCCAGGCTGAGGGTGTGTGTCCCAGGATGAGGACCTCCATCTTGTCCGAGTTCGGTTTCAGATGGCCTCTCCGCATCAAGTCGGCGATGGACCACAGCGCTTGTGGATGTTTTTTTTGGCGGTGTGAGGGTCCTTGCTGAGGGAGAGGATGAGCTGGGTGTCGTTGGCGTAGGAGATGGTTTTGAGGTGGTGGGGCGGGCCACTTGTGTGAGGGGGGCCATGTGGATGTTGAACAGCATCGGGCTGAGGGATGATCACTCACCCCTTACACAAGCACACACCCCCGGGGCTGCCAATGGAGTTACCCACTCTCACAATGGACATGTGACACAACAAGATCAAGCCACAGCCAAAGAAGCATCCAAGGCCAAATTCGACATGTCAAACACCGTGGAGAACATTTCAATCAGTCCCCTGCAACATTCCCATCCACAAGTGAACATTGATGTGAATGCTAGGCACATACAACTACCTTGAGGAACTGTGGTAAATAGAATATGTGTGAAACATGGATGTCGCATTAAACAGCATTAACATTGTCTCTCTCTCACACACAGGGCAACGTCATGGATCTCCCCCCAACAATGGGGGAGAAGAACCACAGTCCCAGGCTCGGGAGGAACCTGATCCCACCGGCAGCGACACCTCACAACACTCCGTGGATGACTCCAACCCACCTGGCCCCTCTGGTGTCCAAGCCCCTGCAGCACCTGCTTCAGGTACATCTGTGCCAACCACCACCACCATTCCTGCCACATCCCAGGAGACACCCAGGAGCCCTGCCCACACTGAACAACTGAGCCAGTCCGACCTGGAGGGACAAGGTTCGCCAGGCACCCAGGAGGAGGCAGACAACACCGTCACTGCCATCCCTCAAGGGTCCCGTAGACCCGATGTGCCCACAACAGCAGGCCAGGCCCGTGTGGGCTGGGGTGGTGGGAGTGGAGGCAGACGGAGGCGAGAACCTGACCAGCCAGCTGAAGGGACCAGTATGTCACACGTCCGCAACATCATGGAGGCATACCGGCGGGACACCAGGGCCATCAGTCAGGTAGTGGCGACCCTCACAGACATTAAGAATCAGCAGGCCGAGCAACATGCCAGTCAACAACAACACCAAGGACGGATGGAGGCAAGACTGGCTGAGCTCCTGGCGGTGCAAAGGGACATAAGCCATTCACTCCGTCGGTTCGCCGACAACATGGGCAACCCTCCCTGTGACACCAGGCGCAGACCAGCACCAGCCACAGGGAGGGAGGAGGAGGAGGAGGAGGATTCGTCCGACGGAGCCTCTCAAACATCGTCAAGGCCTGCATCTGAGGGTCCCCGGAGGAAGGTGGGTTGTCCACGGAAAAGACTGTGAGAGGCAGCGTACCATCCACATCTCCCAGGTCACCTGGCCTGGCACCTGGCCTTCATGCGCAACAGCAGCACATCATTCACTGACATTCTCTGCCACATGGACTTGCTGGTCACAGTCTGATCAATGATGACCAACACTGTGGTCTGGACTCTGATGCCTTCAAATGCCAAGGATAGCATCTCCCCCTGTGAACTTTGGATTCTATGCACCCGTTAGAGCACCTTATGTCATCTACCAAAACACGCACCCCACCGAGAATAAAACTATTTTTTTGTCATGAGATGTTGCCGTCATTTTGCATTAGTCCACAACATACGTGTGTGTTAATGTCAAACTATGCCTCAGTGTTGAACCAACTCCAGCCATCCATACCCTGGGATCGGAGTCCGGTACAGGACACACATGGGTCACAATGTATCATCCAATACAGCCTGGGAGCCCAATACTCACCCGTGATGGCCTCAAGCTGCTGAGGGGGGGCTTGAAGTATTGTGCGCACACACCAATCAGGAAGAGGATGATGAAGGCCTACAGGTCATGGCTCATGTGGAGGTTCCCGGGGAGTGAGTCCCAGGTATGTTTGGCCAGGTGGGAGAACCATCTCCTTCATGCTGGAGTGTTGTGGATGTGAAGAATGGTGGCCAGGCCAAGTTTGGATGCATTGAGTTGGGCCAACGGGGTCTTGGATGACAGACGTACAAGGTTGGTATTGGGCTCTGGGGTTGTTGACTGCCTCCTGAGTGTGTGTGAGGAGTGTGAAGGTCATCCTGCAGCACACAGTGATCCCTTGCAGCTATCTCAGGTGGACGGTGATGTTGATGGGGTGCGGGATGTTGAAGCTGAGTTGTGCAGATGCACCCTGGATGCGGACAATTTTCCCGTGAGTTAGGATGTACTTGCTCCGTAGAGGGCGGGGCAGTAGTTGACACGGCTGGTGTCGTGGACCTGGGGATGGTCTGTCTTTCCTTGGAGTGGCTCTATCAGAGGATCATGTGCATCATGCAGAGGGTGCTGCAGCATGAGGTACAGATGCTGGTGATTTGCATGGCAAATGTGAGTGACAAATCAATGATGCACAACATCTTGTGTGCGTGGCCACTGGGTGCTTGTGTAGGGCCCCTGCGGGTGGGACACAAGGAGTTGAGCCAGCTGTAAGGGGACAATCCGACGATGCTTACCTCAGTCCTGTACAAGTTCAGCCTCAGGTGGCTGATGTTCAGCCATTCATCCACGGACCTCATGCCTTCTTGAATGTTGGAACAGGCAATGGCTGGGTCTTTGGTGAGGGTGAGAAGCACCTGGGTGTCAATGGCACATGACATGATGATGAGGTTGTGTGCGCATGTGATGGTGGAGAGGTGGGTCCTGGACACATTGAAGATTGACACGCTGAGAGATGAGCCCTGGGCCATGTGCCAGATGACGCCACTATACCACATGCTGAAGGCCTGAGTCCCACTCACATGGCCTTGCTGGTGTACGGAGCCGGTGTGGAGCAGGAGGGACATGATCTGGTTGGTGTGACTGGGCCTGGAAGGAGAGGCAGTGCTGTGTAGGCAGTTGGAGTGGCACACTCAGCATGCAAAGGTGTCATGTGTGTGCTTAGGGTATGGCTGAGAGCAGGCGGGCCGTGCAATGTGCACGTTGCATGTGCTGACGGTCCTGCCTTTGGCACCGCGTGTACCCAACAGTGGCATGGACAAGGTGATGACAGCCAAATGAATGGCTGGAGGGAGGCAGGGAGGAGCATTTTTGAGGCATGTGTGTTGCCGAATCCCACCACTTTGTGGGCCCTTGCTGCAGGGGCCGCAGCAGCAGGTGGCATGTCCTTGAAACTATGCCAAAAGTAGCACACAAAGGCAAGGATGTCAGAAAGGACAAATGCAACAGGCGTAAGTAAAGGAAGGAGTGTCCGGTTACCCATGGAACACCCAGAGAAAATGGATGCACAATCACCAAAGATGACTGACACAGGATCAGGAAACAGAAGGCCGCGCCGCGCACAGGAGACACACCCTCAGCAGGCGTTGACGGCCCGTCGTGGGGACCAACATGCCCAAATACATACACAACCTTGGACTTCATGCACAATAGAGATTCTGACCCATGAAGACCTGCATGCATGTAGCCAAACTACACATAGACTCATATGCACAATCTTTGACAACTATGTCAGAGATGCCGCATGCAAAGGGACAAGAGACCTGCATTGACAGAGATGAGGCACCTTGGAGGGTGAGGAACCCCTTTATTACTCAGGCTCACACTAAGGGAAAAGCATCAATATGAACAGACACACAGGTCATTTGGCTGAACATGTGGGACCTACACTGGACACCCCCTTCACAACACAGATGTAGTAAATCCTAATGGCCTGGCACACAAGTTAAGGGGATGAGCCAAACACCCCCTTCTGCACACGGAGAGGCTGCAATTCCCCATTGAGCCTGTTATGGGGATGTCCCACACCAGGTCCACCCGTGGCATCCCGTATGTTTATGAGGGAAGTTATACACACATTGATGCCTTCATCAGAATCCACTAACCATTAGAGATGACTGTCACGAAGGTAGACTATCAATTCATGAGAGTCGTGCTACATGTCATGTGCCCCATGGTGAGTTGACATGTATGCATGGTAACTCAACATGCACAGGAGCAGTCCCCACACATTCCAAACACCTAACAACCCCACAATGCCTTGCTGCAATCCTCACCCAAAATGACTTTTCCACATGTCCATGCATGGAACGCTGATTCAGCACACGTTGCAATACTCATGAGGAATAGCAGGAGGCCAATGATGACACGACCAGACAACATGTGCAAGAACCTGTGGATGACAGACACACAAGCAGTCAGCTAAAAGATTGTTATCCGCATACATGGTCATTTACTCTACAGGAATAATGTTGTCACCATGCGATTATAAAAATTAGGGTCACAGCTAAAATGATTGGAATGACATTCTCACTCGAGTGACACATCAGAACACACATCTAAGTCACTTAGCATACAGTCAGCTGGACACACACATTGCAACACATTCCACACAAGGCTCCAAGCATGCACACTCAGACCCAGTGACTCACCATTATGAGAAGAAGTTGCGTATGAGCTGACTCCGGATATCCTCCTCCTCCTCACTTGCCTTGTGACCAAGACCTTCATCCTCCACGGGTGGATGTTCCTGCTCATGCTGCTCCAGGATGAGTGGCACTGCCTTCTCCACTGCCATGTTGTGCAGCATGCAGCACACGAGGAAGATTTTGCAGACCTTCACCGGTGCATATGGGAGGGACCCGCCTGTCTTGTGAAGGCACCGGAATCGGCTCTTCAGGAGGCCAAACGTCCTCTCAATCACTCGCCTGGTCTGCCCGTGTGCATCGTTGTAATGGTGATCTGCAGCTGATCTGGGGTTGCGGAGAGGCGTCATCAGCCATGGCATGTTGGGATAGCCAGAGTCACCTACATGGAAACATCATGTAAAAAAGTGGGTCAGGAGATGCCGTAAGATACAAAGATACCGCAAAACACAGGACAAACAGAGTATCCCCACCAACAAGACATGCTCGTTCGTTGTGCAGCCGCAGCATCATTTCTGGCACCCTGCTACGCCTCATGATGTAGGCATCGTGTGCTGACCCTGGAAAACGTGCACAGACATGGGAAATCAGCATGTTAGCAAGACACACCACAAGGGCATTTATAGAGTGGTAATGTTTACGGTTGCGATAGGCGACCTCCTGTGCCAGTGGTGGTACAAAAGCGACATGTGTCCCATCAATGACCCCAATGACATGGGGCATCCCTCCCAGGGCATAGAAATCACCCTTGACACCTGTTAACTCCTCAGGAGTCGGAAAATGGATGAATTCATCCAGGTGCTCCAACATGGCTGCCAAAACATCATGCAGGACACGGCTGAACATCGTCTGGGACATGTCACCAACATCATCTTTGGTGAATTGAAACGTACTTGTGGCAAAAAAATGTAGGGCTGCCATCACCTTCATCTTGGGGGTCAGTGCAGTAGGATAACTGTGTCGCGGTTGGAGGTGTGGTGCCAGCCTGTTTGTCAGGCCCTCAATCAACTGTTGGGTGAATCTGTAACGGCGTATGCAGTTACGTTCCCTCATGGCACCCAAGTCTGGCATTGGTCTGGGGACAGGCGGTGCCCTGCAGAAATTGGGAATAAATAACGAAGAGTGAGAACATAACAACATCAATGTCAATGAACTGAGCACATGCTCAACTGCTAATACACATCTGCTAAATACAGAGTCTGGTCTGTGCAATACATCCAGGACACGTATGCCAGCCAGGTGATACTCCTACGAAAAGCCAGCTACACCCGTTGATTGGCAAGTGTACATGACATGCCCTGAAACGAGCTGTGGGCCAGTGTCAGTGAATAGCCAGAGAAATCACAAGAGTGACATACATCCACATTTCTGTATTTTAAGGATGTCATCTCATACAGACAGCTGACGGCAAGCTAGACGCACAGATCACATGGAAGGTCAAATGTACAGATCACACACATTTCAATGAAGGGGTACACGTGAAAACAGAAAACACAGACATTGAGACGACGCAGATATGTCCTCATGTCAAAATATCAAGTTCAATGCATACAGACACACGTTATGTGGAAATCCACATGTGGCATGGTGTGCGTAGATGTGTGCCATGCCCATCTAGACACAGACACATGTTGGATGCAGGAACAGCAGATGCAGTGGAGGGGACACCAACAGCAAGCTCATGGGAACACATGACACACACATGACATAGTCACATCGGTGCACGCTGGTCGTTAAATGTAAGTTGTCAGTGTCCCTGTCCCTGGCATCAGGGGACAGTTGAGGGTGGTGGTGACTGTGCCATACCAGTGATGCTGTGCGTGACACGTTTGTACTACATGCACACATGTGCAAAGTGTGAAGGGGAAGTGTGCCACATAGAGTCCCATCACACATGACATGTGTACACAGGTCATCACACATCAATTGTGCAAATACATGAGGAGACATGTGCAATATCACTGCCTGACACACCTAGGCCCTGCACATGTAGGACAGCAATGACAATGACTTGATGTACATCCTTATGCGGGTCTGAGACCTCCATTCCTTTCGTGTGGGCATCCTATCAACAGTGTAAGCGTGTGAAACGCACCGTACACACGCTCTGAGTGCGTGTGTACAGTCCGTATCACTAGAGTTGTGTGTCCGTAGGAGCACTCGTGGTACGGACCGTACACACGTACATGTACTACCAGTGCCTACATGTACGTTTACTCCCAGTGCCTACACGTACGTGTCCGCAATGGTAGTACACGTACGGGTACGTGTACTCCCAGTGCCTACATGTACATGTAGGCACTGGGAGTACATGTACATGTAGGCACTGGTAGTACACGTACCTGTACGTGTACTACCAGTGCCTACACGTACGTGTACTACCAGTGCCTACACGTACGTGTAGGCACTGGGAGTACATGTATGTGTAGGCACTGGTAGTACCCGAACGTGTACTACCAGTGCCTATACGTACGTGTAGGCACTGTGAGTACACGTACGTGTAGGCACTGGTAGTACACGTACCCGTACGTGTACTACCATTGCGGACACATACGTGTAGGCACTGGGAGTACACGTACGGGTACGTGTACTACCATTGCGGACACGTACGTGTAGGCACTGGGAGTACACGTACGTGTAGGCACTGGTAGTACATGTACCCGTATGTGTACTACCATTGCGGACACGTACGTGTAGGCACTGGGAGTACATGTACGTGTAGGCACTGATAGTACACATACCCGTACGTGTACTACCATTGCGGACACGTACGTGTAGGCACTGGGAGTACACGTACACGTACGTGTACTATCATTGCGGACACGTACGTATAGGCACTGGGAGTACACGTACGCGTAGGCACTGGTAGTACACGTACCCGTATGTGTACTACCATTGCGGACACGTACGTGTAGGCACTGGGAGTACACGTACGGGATGGCACTGGTAGTACACGTACCCGTACGTGTACTACCATTGTGGACACGTACGTGTAGGCACTGGGAGCACACGTACGGGTACGTGTACTACCATTGCGGACACATACGTGTAGGCACTGAGAGTACACGTACGTGTAGGCACTGGTAGTACACGTACGGGTACGTGTACTCCCTGTACACATACGTGTAGGCACTGGTAGTACACGTACCGTACGTGTACTACCAGTGCGTACATGTACTTGTAGGCACTGGGAGTACACGTACATGTAGGCACTGGTAGTACACGTAACCGTACGTGTACTACCATTGCGGACGCGTACGTGTAGGCACTGGGAGTACACGTATGGGTACGTGTACTACCATTGCGGACACGGACATGTAGGCACTGTGAGTACACGTACGTGTAGGCACTGGTAGTACACGTACGGGTACGTGTACTACCAGTGCCTACACGTACGTGTCAAAGGCACTGTGCAACTGGTGCCATAGGGGTACTTGTGAAACGCACCGTACCTGTGTGTGGATTGGAAAATTACATAGGGGACACATAAGGGACAAGAATTAGGCACTAAATGCATGCTGGTTGTCATGGATACAGAGTTTTCTGTTCAAAATTTCCATCAGGTGGCCTGGAATAGTCAGTTGGCCACAAAATACATTGTTTCAAAGTGGTTGTTGACTTGACATGATTCTGAAATTTTGAACGATGCAAATGCTGTCACTGCTGTATGTGGAAAGGGATTGGAGTAAACGTAAGATGCGAATGAATCTGACCAATCACTATGTACTCCTCCAAATGAATGCCCCTCAGCAAGACACATATAAGTCAGCCAGAACCCATGAGAGGGCACTTGCCTGCACAAGTTTCCTGTCGACAACACTGCTGCTGTCTGTGCTTCCTCTGGCACCATGTCAAGGTCTGTGGAGAGGGCCGAGCCATTCACCCAGGAGGAGAATGAGGCATTGCTGGATGTCATCCTCCCACAGTACCCCAGCCTGTATGGGAGACCAGGGGAGCAGGTGAGTGCTGACTCCACTAGCTTTGACTGTGCACCTTTTTTGTGACTGTCACTTCTGGCATTGTGTCCAGGTGTGACAGACATGCAATGTTGTTTAGAGTGGGTCCCAGGGGGGGAATGGCTTATGTCTCCCATGCAGAGCATGTTGTACTTCATGTGTGCACTCCTCACTTGCATTGTGCTTACTGTGACATTCACTGCATAGTGCATGACACATTCAGCCTGGCGAATCCTTTGTGGCATTTTTTGTCTATAGTCCTGAGGTGATTCAGTGGTCCCCCCGGTGTGACAGTTGACTGTACCCACAGATGTGTGTGAGTTGAGTGGAGCTGTGGTGAGAGTGTCCAAGTGATGTGTACGCCCCCTGGACATTGATGTGTGTGAATGGTCCTTGTCATGTGGGTGAGTGTCTATGTGAAGTGTTGCACCACAGCTGCATGGAGGAGGCAACAGCTCTACCCATCTGATGTGAGAAGTAAGCCGTGCTGTGTGTCTGACTTGCTGAGCTAGCCCCACACCTGTGACACCCCACAGGCAAGTGGCACATATGCAGAGTGAGGTTTGTATCCACTGTTGCCAATGGCATGTGATTGATCTGTGCCTGTTGCAGGGATTCTGCTTATGCACAGACCTATGCACAGGAAACCAGGACCTCAGTGAATTGTGGTGTACCAAAAACTCACCTCAGAACCCAGAACCCCTTATCCGAACAGCGTCAGTGTCCCATTTGTTATCCGAGTTTTATCTCGGCGGTCCCAATGTATAGACAACCCAGAACAAGCGACTTAGTGTATTCTCAGGAATGGTGGGAATCAAAAATACCTGTTCGTAATTATTCTCATATCAGTCCACAACAGAATAAACAGAGACACGGTAAAGTTTAAAGAGTTTATTTTATAAACCTCGTGTCCGAAGATGCAGTACTTTGGCTATCATAAGAAGACAAATGATTACAATCAAAACCATCAGCATAGTTACAATAACATAGAAAATGAAAGGAGTAATCATAATAAAATGACAGTGGATGACAGCCACCTTCCTTTCGCTAGTAAACTAATATTATTATTATTACTAATAAAAGGTCTCTAGGCTTGAATGGGGAACCCCATACCGTAAAGATCAGCTTAGTGGAATCACATCACAGGATCAGCTAGACTCTGCTCCTGGGAAAGCTCTTCTTCCGAATGTGTCTAAAGCATGCAGCCTGCAATATTAAAAGCACTTGACTTTCAGGTATTTGCAGCTGCGTGCGTGTTATGGCTAAATAGTGGGCCGATCAACCTGAACCCAACAACATGCACCGTCTAGCGACCCAGACTGTTTCTTTACACAATGTTCAGACCAAGGTCGCTGCTCACTGTTAGGGATGTGAACAACAGACAGTTCTCATGTGAAGCAAAGGCGAGCAAGCATTTCTTAATTAATAACATGTAACTACAGTGTTGTGTGCAAAAGCAGCAAAAGTGGCAAGATGGCTTTCTAACATCTAACGCTGTTGTGCTAACTTAGCATTGTACGTATATAAATAGCAGTCTTCACTACACCCCCCCTTGATCAGACCACTAACCAGTAGGGGTGCAATTTCAAGAATGCAGAGTTCAAGTTCGATAGAACGGAACTAAGGGCATAGATTGTGAATCCATATAAGGTAAGTGAAAAGTTCGAAGGGAAAAAAAAGGAGAAAAAAAAACATTTAGGGGGAAAAAAATATCATCGATGGATGTTCAACGTGGGAGGAAAAAAAAAAAAGGCATTCCACAGAAATTTTGGATGACCTCCAAGTTAATCCATCAAGGTATAAGCACAATAAGTTGCAACAGCTTCCAAGAGGAAATCATTGGAACGTTATGTAAAATTATCTGCTATCCAATTCAGCAAGGGGAAGGAACACACATGTTCCTCGACAACCGGAGCCTCTAGCACCATCAGAGGGCAACTGGCGTGTTCTTCAAGATAACTTCTCGCCAAGAATTAAGCTGCAGCCGTTCCGATGTCCCAATTCCCTAGGACTCCATGTGCTGCTCCACTGGCCATAATCCTGACACCAGAACAGTCCAACTCATGAGCCACTAAGGGGCTCATTAGCCGATCATAATCCGGGACAGGAGACACCGAGTTCGACAAGCACAAATCCAGAGCCCATTAGAACGGACCCTCTAGGCAATGAAAGACAGGCTGTACGCAAGTAAAGTAAGGAAACCGGAAGGACAATCCATAGGCTATGCTTAACGTTGCCAGTGGTAATGTTCCATAATATTCAAGCATCCGGTTACGAAGATGGAGCAGCCGGGATATGCTGTCGTGTGACGCAAGTTGTGCATCCATAGCGTAGCACGCAGATCAACAAAAGTACCCCAGCTACGAGGGCGAGAATCAAAGGGAGACTTCCGAAGACGCTGGAAAAAATAGAATGAAAAAATGCCGGGATCACACCAAAAATAGTTCGAAAGGAGGTCACGAGGCCAGAGCCCACAATTTTGAAAAAATGTGCCAGGCCACTTGTTGACGAGGCATTAAAGATAGTCTGAATCAGGGCCCCAAAATGAAGTGGGAGATCAGTATTCAAAAGCGCTTGCACCTCTGTGCGCGTGTTTGCTACGTGAAGGACAAATGTTTCCCGGGATGAAGTCAACGCGACTTCTTTTTGAGACAATAGAGCCCTTATTCTGCACATCTTGTTGAACTCTGCTTTCAAGGTTGGAATGGAAGGCTACATCGAGCCGTCCATGCGTGGGTGGGAAAAGGACGTTATTACAGCAGACTACTCTCTGTGATACAGTCACTATGTAGGGAATTCCCACTAACATCCCACAGCAAGCTTCATTATTTAATAGCAAATAACTACCGTTAGCAAGCAGCGTAAAAGACGGTGTTATAACTGGCACTGGGATCCCTTTCAGGACGCAAGCTAAATTAGGAGTGTGCACATTACATGCACCATGCAATTGAATGTGCCTACACACCACAGAGTGATCTGGAGTGGAAGTGCACTCTTCACCTTTTAAGTAAACCTCTTTTCTGTCCCTCACGCATCTGTACGTGAATGGGAGTGACCAAACTTCATGCAGGAAGGCAGTACCCAGTATTTCATATCTGCCAAGGGCATAATGTTTCATGCACGAACTGAACTTAAACAGGGGGAATAGTATTGTGATCAACCCGTGAATAAGCCACACAGCGGAGTTTAATTCGGCAACAGAGAAAGGTAAAGGTTCTAACTTTTCAATGTGCAGCAATGAGTATGTTGCATCTTTCATGGACATGAACTGTTGTCTCGCCGTTAAATTAAAAGGAAGGAACAAAGATGAAGTATTCATGTTATCCCAAGGGACTTTCCCAGCCTTTAACGTTTGCAATGTCCTTGCAAACTGCATAATGGAATGCAATTGATTTTGACCATGATACAAAACAGACAAATCATCCTGCACAATGTCAACCACAGATGAAACTATATTATCTAAGGTATCAATTCTGGAAGACAGGGTGTTAATGCTATTATCTATTACAGCCAATACTTTCTCCATATTGGCTTGATCAATAGCTCGTAATCTGGATGCAGCTTCAATCTGTGATAGCTTCCAAATTTCGTTGTAAACAGCATATACCCATCTTTTGGACTTGCCAACCGAAGGACCCTTAACAAAATCATTCAAATCTATTTTGTCGTTCAATTGTGATAAATGAAGTTTAACAGATGCTAAGGTGGAATGTTGCAGCCAAGATTGGCATAACTTCCCTACTGAGTAGGTAGTTACAGTGTGAGAAGATTCAAAACGGGGGTCTACCCGAACTTGTGTATACCCCGGTGCCAAATCCAGAAACCGATGTTGACAGGAATCTGAGCTCATTTGCCATATTAACCACCCTTCCGTATTCAATTCGGAAATATTGAAGGATGTGTTGGAAATGTATGACTGCAACTTAGCAAGGGACAGATCCGTATGATTATCCCAATTAGGATAAGCACCCAGACTCGGAGTGGAGGGAGAATTTAATTTTTTAGAAGTAGCCAATCCAAAACAGGTGGTCTGAAAAATTGACGAATTCAAAAATAACATGTGGTTCGGGATGAGGCAGGCACGATGCAAAGCTTCAGTTCCCTGTGTCTGCCACGGTTTAGAACCCCAAACCGATTGAAGATCGATAGTAGCTTTTCACCGATCATAGCCTCTGATTGCCAATTCGTCCATAAAGGATTTGGAATACAACAATTTGGTGTGTGTCAGTCTAACTTTAGAAGCAGACTCAGCCGCAACCTTAAAATAAAAGGAGGCCGGATTCGACACACTAAAATCAGAAAAATATGTGAATTTGTCCACTAACGTGGTGGAGCTGCCCAGCCTAGGGGCTGGACAGTGTTCCCATTGCGTATAATTTACAAAATTTCTAAACGTATTTGCTTTGTGTAGGAAATGCGTGCCATAATGTTGATAGCAGAATTGCTCATCATAATTAGCAGTATCTAAATACTAATCCTCAGCATCAAATGCAGCATAATATTTCAAATCAGAAAACAGTGCTTCTATTGTTTGAACATCCCAATCATCCGAGTGGATGTTTTGCTTAACTACATCACCCATAGAAACACGAAATACATTTGGCACATTGATTACTTCAGTGGGACCATGAATTTGAAATTTAACAGCATCCCAAGCGATCCCATCTAGTACAGGCCAGGCAGTAATGTTCACAAAAGTCTGGTCCCTTTTCATAATATGTGATGAGGAGTGGGGGGCCAAAGTTCCATCAATTAGTATAATTGTAGATCTTTCTTTCAGGTAGTGTCCATTTATAAGTCTAAAAAACACTACCACAAAACCAATGGACATAAACAAAAAAATACATATGAGCACCAGCCAAATGTAAGTCCAAGGGGGAATTAAAAAATGTCTTTTGAACCAGGCAACAAAAATCGAAACTTTTGATGGGGCAATAGAAGTCATTGAATTAGTGTCAAAGGAGTAGCGCGACTGGATAACTGTGATGGATTGTAAAACAGGCAACGGGACATCCGTAGGATAAGCATACTCAATATCTTCAGGCAGACCACCAACTGTCGGTGGCAATAAAGGACCAGTAACTGTATGCATCTCGACAGCAACATCAGGCGAGGTGGTAGAAGCAGGGGCCACAACAGAATTTCTCAGCATCGCAGGGCAAGAAACCACTGGAGTCATACTAAGAAGAATCGGCCACTCGCTGTAGCTTGACATTTTCAATAGAGATGTACCTGTTATCCTTGCGACCAGGAAGTGGAGGTAAAATGACTGTAAATGTACCCTGTACTCCAAGCACCGGAACTGGTGCACGATAAAAGGGGCCGAACACCTTCTTGTTCTCCACCTTCTCACGGACCAGGTCACCAACTCGAGGTAGCCAGCCGACTACCGGAATCTGAAGCGCAGCATCAGATGTGGAGGGCACGTGTTCCTTCGCTAGACTGTCTCTGGCTTCTTGTAGATTCTGCAATACAGCACAGTGATCATCTACGTCAAAGGGTGCGGCCGACGCCGCCATGTCTAGTCCATCAAGGTCCGGGACAAACATTTGTATGCCACAGAGCATCATGTATGTGGTCCGCCCACCCAGGGACCTTCTAGGGAGAATATTAAGTGCACGTTGTATGTCATACAAGTGGGCTAGCCAGTTCCGGCCAGTACCTAAAACCCTAGCTGTCAAAGATTGCTTTAAGTCACGGTTCATTCGCTCCACCACACTATTACCCTCAGGTCGGTATGGAGACGAAAATTTGACTTGGACCCCCAAATTTCTCATGGCTTCTTTGTACGCCTTAGAGGCGAACGCAGGGCCCTGATCAGAATGAAAGGTACCACATGCAAAACTTCCAACAAAGAAACGTAAATCCTTGATGACAGTACGGGCATCAGCACTCCTTTGTGGCCATACCCACAGAAAACGTGTGCACGAATCCACTGCAACCAAGATGTATTTGTACGCAGTATCAGAGGTGAATGGACCGCAATGATCTAAATAAACGCACCCCAGTGGTTTATTAGATATGTACAATTGAGTCTGTGGTGGGCGTGCCGCAGTCGAAGGTTTTATCTGCTGGCAAATGTCACAATTAAGAACATAAGCGCGAGCTTGTTTATATAAACCGCACCACCAGTAATGTTGTTGTAACAGAGATACAGTAGCTGCAACGCCGGCATGAGCAGACGCCATGCCCTCGTGAGCCGCTAATATCAAAGATGGTCTGCAGTCCGCGTTGGGAATCAATCTGTCACCAACGTCGTTAATCCTTACTAACGGGACGTTATCAGGACTTAAGCGATAATGGTAACGAGAAGGGAAACCTCTTGGATATTTTGTTCCCTTCTCTGTAGCAGCAATAGCTGCCAAGATGTCATCATCGATCTTACTTTGTGATCTTGTAACTGCTGCTACTAAGTATGTCGCCACTGCTGTTTTTGCTGTCTCATCAGCTAAGCTGTTGCCGACAGCATGGACACCAACTCGTTGGTGACCAAGAGTGTGAATAACATTCACGAGAGGCAGATGTTCTTTAAGTTCTGCCACTCTAACCCAAAGCGTTTTATGCTTAATTGTGCTACCTTTGGAGTCACGGTAATCATTTTCAGACCAAAAATGTAGATTGTCGTTGTAAGATTGAACACAATTGAACGATTCACTCACTATAAGTGTAGTGACTCGAGGATCACCAAACTCCAGTGCAAGCACCAGAGCACGAAGCTCCGCCAACTGTGCGGTACAATCACCCAATGACTGCGTATGCACGACATCAGATTGGAATTCACCATTCACGAAAGTACCGACCAGAATTGCGCAGGCAGATGAATAGGTATGCTTCGACCCAGTAGCCGGTTCGCAGAACCGTCAGTGTAAATGACACAATGGTAATCCTCGAGCGGGCGCAAAGACAGAGGAGCTGGATGAACGAATTCATACTGTAAGAACTCCAGAGTCTGCAGAGCTGCGTCAAAGATATATGTAACATCGGGCGATGTCAAGGAAGTGGCCCATTGTATCCACCGTGGATGCAAAGCTTTAGAATTTGGTACACTTGCTTTCGTCACCGCCTCAAGGGCAGGATATGGTTTGACCACCAACATGCGTTTTCCTTGCAATAGCGCTCGTTCTTTCAGAATCGCCATCTGCACTGCCGTCAAAACTTTCTCGACAGCGGAAAATCGCAGTTCAGCCGAAGTGTACAGGTGTGATTTGTAGGCAATGGGAACGGTGTCGCCCTCATTGAACGTTAAGTACGTGAAACCCACTGCGCCTGGCACAATTCTTATGACCAGGTTAGTGTGGTTATCACGCGTCAGTAAGTATTTTGAAGCAAGAAGGTCAGCTTGCAAAGATTGCAATATAGCTGAATGCTCCGGCAGCCAGCACGATTTGGAAAAAGTAGGTTGTAACAAGGCATAAAGCGACTTGATACGCTGGGCATAATCAGGAATGTACGTTCGACCGAAATTCAGATAGCCCAGTAAAGATTGCAATTTCTTCAGTGTCGTAGGAGCACGTAGGCATGTGCATTTCTCTAGGAAGTGCGGAGCCAATCCTCGACCTTCATTGTTGAGTTCGTATCCCAAAACCAACACTGTATATTCCGCAATGTGAGACTTCGCAAAGTTGAATTTGTATCCGAAGTCCGCAAACAAAACAATAATGCGATCAACGCAACACAGATGCGGCCACAACTCGTCATCTGTGAGATAAATATCATCCACATACGAGTACGCATCAGGGTCTATGCTCTCCAACAGAGTGACTACACGAGCGGCAAAGACATCAGGGCTGTTCTTATAGCCCATCGGTAATCTTTTGACATTTTTTTGTTTTGCAGGTAAATGCTGTCCATTCACTACTAAGAGAGGACAGGTTATGGCTATAAAAGCCGTTGGAAATGTCCAGTGTGGTTTTAAACCGTATTCTCACAAGACTATCGAAGAGAGCCGAACTGTGGGTATTCTGTACTGCGCATGTCCGGCAATGAGAGTTTAAATGCCGGTAATCCAAAACCAGGCGGTACGACCCATCAGGCTTCGTCACAGTGAATAAACGATTATTCATTGGTGACACACATGTTTCAATTACACCTTGATATTCCAATTGTTCAAGGATAGCCACGATGTGAGGTCTTGCTTCGTGACGCTTGGGATATTGGGGTTGTGGCTGGGGCGTGGACCGCAACGGAATCTCATGGCTGGGGGACAATTTATCCCTGCCTACCTGATTACGATACAAAGCAAGTGCAAGCACCAGAGCCCACTCCTCGGCGAACTTCTTAGCTTGGTCCTTTGGCACTGTGTGCGCAAAGGACGGGAGGATCATCTCCTCCCCTCTAGGAGCATCTAAAATGAAAGCCGGGGGCCAATCTGCCTCTGCCAATAGAATATCATACGAAGAGGTCAGATTATCCCAAAAAATCCCTTGAATCATGCGTTGTATGTCACCTTCAATTAAGAGGACTATATTATACAGTCTGTCAGGGGGAGCCACTCTAGTGTCAGCAGTTTCTACAGTTATGAACGTATCAGTTGCTGTCGCCACCAGATATGGACGCAGTGCTTGTCGCACTACTGTAACTTCCGCCGCGCTGTCGAGCAGCGTTAGTGCCCATGTCAGGTTCTGAAGCTGCGTCCGCACTATCTGTGGCATACCTCGCTGTTAGCGCAGCAACTTTCTTCTTCTGAAACGGGGGTCGTAGACGTGCAGACTCGTCCTGCTTGCCTTTGCCGTCAGTCTGACGGGGTTGCTCACAACTTTGGGCACCCTGTCCTTTCCCACGGTCTCCGCCACCGGATTGTGAAGCCGATGTTTCCTGTGAAGAACGAGGAGAACGTTGTTCGGAAACCAGAAACCTATCAGGTGACTTAATACTAGATCGATCGCGCAGATCATATGTGCGTTCACTAGACGACTGTACGGGTGAGGCAGGACGAGACCCCTTGTTTCTGTTGCTGCTTACCCTGTTTCTTTGCTCGCCAATTTTGTTTAGGAAAATTAGGGCGTTCGTCTTTACTAGACGAGATCACCTTAGTTTGCTGTACTATATCAGCAATTATCACAGTTGGTTTAACACCTAAGGCACTGCGGCCTATGGTCCTATAGGCTTCCGCAATTATTTTAGCGAACTCCTTAGGCCTGTCGAGTTCGTCCACACGGTCCAGCTTATTAGCTACTTGGAACTGCATGGCATCGCCTTTGAGGTTGCCCATTACCATGGAAGCAACCACATCGAACACTCCGACAAGCCTCATTCCCAATTCAACAGCAGCCTCCGCCCCGTGATTCTCTTGAACACGTTTAATGACGGAGGGTAGTACAGACATAGACGGAGTGCCGAAGCACTTCGAGTAGGTCGCGGCAAAGACCTTGCCCCAGTTTGCGCAATCGGCCATATCTGGGACCAAGTCTTTCGGCAAACTAATGGTGAGAATCCTGTGTTTCTCCACAGGAGAGGTATGCGGAAAAACCGCCTCCAGTTGGTCAAATTTCTCAGCAAGCCAATAAGGCAAATCATCCTTATTTTGGGGGCGCTTGCCCATCACCAAATTAACCATAACAGGACTAATAACCACCGCGTGGTGGTCCGTTGGTTGTCCCGCAACAGCAGGTGCCCCCACCTGCACGTTGCGTGACACGTACTGCACTAAAGCCCTATGAACTGTAATCAGGGCTGTGTGTAGTACCGGCAACTCAGCCACCGCCACCGCGAGACAGAGGGGATAAGGTGTAAAGCCGGCCAGCACCGGCCATGTGGCCCCTGCAATAGCCAACGGGCCCATTCTAGCTGGTGCAACCGCATGGGGAAGGGCGCCATTAAACCAAATGGTATGCTGCCAGGCAGAAATAGGAATTTCTTGTGTCCTGTACGGCGTATAGACCGCAGGTAGCTGCGTGGGAGTAAAGGAATGAAACGTATCATCGTCTGCATCCACCGCCGGAAAAGTCACCCAAGAGTAAAACAACTCATACGGGTAGGACGCATCAGCGCTCACCACAAAAATAACAGCCATCCCATCATCCGGCACCCCATACATCGTCAAATGACGGCGCAGAGGTGCACGACTATGTGCGGCAATGTCAACCGCCATAAGGGCACACCAAAGAGTATCAACGATATCAACAGTAGCACTGGGGTTCAGAAAAAAAGCTTTTTAATGATCAAGCTTGAAAGAACCTATTAGTCGAGACACAGGTAGGTTAAACCCGTCACTCCTGTTAACCGGAAACAAGAGTGAGGGTGTTGTGGACTAATATAAGCACTACTAAGGCGTTTCAAATCAATCGACCAAACGTTAGGTGCGCCATGTTGCAGGGATTCTGCTTATGCACAGAACTATGCACAGGAAACCAGGACCTCAGTGAATTGTGGTGTACCAAAAACTCACCTCAGAACCCAGAACCCCTTATCCGACCAGCATCAGTGTCCCATTCGTTATCCGAATTTTATCTCGGCGGTCCCAATGTATAGACAACCCAGAACAAGCGATTTAGTGTATTCTCAGGAATGGTGGGAATCAGAAATACCTGTTCGTAATTATTCTCATATCAGTCCACAACAGAATAAACAGAGACACGGTAAAGTTTAAAGAGTTTATTTTATAAACCTCGTGTCCTAAGATGCAGTACTTTGGCTAACATAAGCAGACAAATGATTAAAATCAAAACCATCAGCATAGTTACAATACCATAGAAAATGAAAGGAGTAATCATAATAAAATGAGAGTGGATGACAGCCACCTTCCTTTCGCTAGTAAACTAATATTATTATTATTACTAATAAAAGGTCTCTAGGCTTGAATGGGGAACCCCATACCGTAAAGATCAGCTTAGTGGAATCACATCACAGGATCAGCTAGACTCTGCTCCTGGGAAAGCTCTTCTTCCGAATGTGTCTAAAGCATGCAGCCTGCAATATTAAAAGCACTTGACTTTCAGGTATTTGCAGCTGCGTGCGTGTTATGGCTAAATAGTGGGCCGATCAACCTGAACCCAACAACATGCACCGTCTAGCGACCCAGACTGTTTCTTTACACAATGTTCAGACCAAGGTCGCTGCTCACTGTTAGGGATGTGAACAACAGACAGTTTCCATGTGAAGCAAAGGCGAGCAAGTATTTCTTAATTAATAACATGTAACTACAGTGTCGTGTGCAAAAGCAGCAAAAGTGCAAGATGGCTTTCTAACATCTAACGTGGTTGTGCTAACTTAGCATTGTACGTATATAAATAGCAGTCTTCACTACATGCCTGTGTGTGTCTGTGTACTCTGCTGAGGTTGCGTCAGTGGCCTGGGGCATGTAACTGCTTGGAGGTGCTGTCCATCAGCCTGGTGTTGCTTGTGATGCACAGTGTGTGCCATGTTCATGGAGTGTGTCGCACCCCTCATGCCACCTGTGTACTTTATATGCCATGTAGTGCATTGGGGCTTCCACAGAGGCCAATGTCCATAGGACTAAGATGCTATTCCTTGGCAGCATCCTATGCCCTGTTCAACATATCAAAGATGTTCAAATGTGTGTCTCTCTGACATGGAGCTGGTGTAGTGATGTTGTCTCACTTTGTCATCCTCACAGGTAACTGCCTACGCCAAGGGGGAGATCTGGAAGCAGGCCGTCAGGGCCATGAGATCGGTGGAGGGTCATAGTCGACGCCTAGCCCAAGTAAGAAAACGGTGGCAGGACATCCGGTGCTGGACCCGGAGGATCGCCCGGGTCCTGCTGAAGGACTCACCTCCACGCCCCCACGGCGGGCGCCGACGCCTGACCCACCAGATGAAGCGTTTCCTGGCGGTGGTCTTCCCTGACATGGATAGGCGGTTACAGGAGATGCAGCAGCAGGAAGGGGGTAGGTACATGTGTGTTTGTTGTGTGTAACCAGCTTTTGGAAGTTCTCAGTCGCCTGGATACACTGCCAGGGTTAATATATGCAGTGCATATCCTTTTCCCCCAAGTCAACCAGTGCTGTTCTTCCTCTCTTCCCCTCCTTGACATGTGTTCCCTGGTCTGTGTGTAAACACTATTGCACATGGTCATCTAGGCTGCCAGTTAACCAAGTGCACATTTCTTTCTGCATCATGTGTGGGGGTGGTCTGTGACGTGTTGGTACCTTGCCTGTGCCCTGTCCTGTTCAGTCATTTGGGGGTCCATATTTGTTGGCACTGATGCTGAGTCTCAACATAGGAGTGTGAGGTTTTAAATGAACAGACTTGCAGCATGCATGACCGATGTTGTGGCCTCAGACATGATGTGCATGAGTGGGAGAGATGCATAGTGCTGGGACGGTTGCTCATGTTACATTCCATGGAGCAGTGTGCCCACTACAGTCCCCTGAGACACCCTTGCCTCGGAATCATATGTGTCATCCAACACTGTGCCCATTCTCTGTGTGTTCAGCATAGGTTGGCCTCTGTGGCATTGTTCCCTGGCCTCATTTGTATTTATGTAAAGTGTGCTACATGTGTCCACTGGACAGGGTGACCCCATTTGGCTTGTGCATCCTCACACTGGGCTGTGCCTGTGTGTCTATGTACAACTATCTGTTGATGGTTGTTTGTCAGAAATATGTGTTGGCAGCCTCACAAGGTGATGTGGAGTACATTTGGGATTTCTTGATGCACATTTTAGTAAACCCAGATTAAGAGGTGTAACTTCTTGATCTGTCTCAATCACATTGTGTCAGGTATGGGGGGTTTGTGCGGGCAAGGCCTACATGTCCAAACCTTATGGCTCCTTGCCAGGTCTGACCTGTGAGTGATAATTGTCTGGACAGACACTCAACATGCAGTGACCCAGTCATGTTGTGCAGGGTTTAATTTTAGTGCTTTGCTGCATGTGTCAAAAGTTTAAATACATGATTCCTGCTCATCCATTTTTGGCACCAGTGTGTGGTCCAGATGCTACGTAGTTTGTTCTTTGTGTGGTTACATCAGTGTGGACATTCTTGCTTGCCATGAGTGTGTCTCCTCAGTGCAGGTGCTCCTTATTCTGACACAATTGCAGGCCCATTATCTTATGCATTGTCCTGTGTTTGGACATGTGTGCCACTCCACATGACAGACAGTGGGTCAGATGTGTTGCCAACTGTGTCATCATGGTACAGATGGCCATGTGACAGGTGGCATGATAAGTTGTTAGTCAAGAAGTCTTGTACCCTGGCACTCACTACACTTGTCAACATGTCTTCATGTTTTCAATGCTTGACTTTGATGTTTTGTTGTGTAGGACAATAATGTGCCTGCATGACAGATGTCTCCCACGGAAGTGCACAAGAAACCACCTTTACACTTTCAGGGGACACGCTGGCACATATTAAAGAAAGGCACAGTTCGAATAACACGTTTTTTTAAGGTAATACATATCCATGTTCCCACAGTGTGGTGGCATTTGGGTAAGTCCTTGGTTGTTGGTGATACCAACTTACGAGTGTCAAGTCATCCAGACCGCCGTGGGGCCATGTATATGTACTTACTGAAACCCCATTTCTTTCTAACAGTGGCTTGTTTGAATAAGGCTGGCAGCTCATACTATCACTGTGTAAATGTAGTTTTGTGTGCACCTCCTTGTGTGACTTCTTTTATACAGGCACATGTGTGTTCTGTTCACAAAGTGGCACATTCACACATTCTAAACATGTAGATTGTGTAAAGCGTTGTGATACCCAAGGGATCACAATGTATTTCGTTTGGTTTTCCAAAGTACTCACAGGTCTCTGATTGTGGGGACACCTTCAGCATTGCGGTCTGTTATTTAGCCTTGGGTGCACCAATACTGTTTCGTTCACAGTAAACAAGAGGTGGCATGCCTTCATAGTATTGCTGTGCTCAACTGTTCCCAGACACTAGCTTCTCAGTATAATTCGATATCAAGTCATTTGCTGTTGTGTCCTAATTTTCCTTGTTTCCAAGTGGCATGGTGGGTCAACCAACTGGGGAGTGCAGGGCTTACATATGTGTGGAGTAATGTAGATGTTACTCAGATGTATACAGGTGACTGATTATTTTCTGTATCTTCACCTTGCCCACAGCATCATCGGAGGACACCGGGGGAGACACCTGCACGGACCTTGAGGGGGGATCCAGCACCGGTGCCACCACTGCTGGGGAGTCTGCGGGAGCAAGTGGCACGGAGGGCGAGGGGAGTCAGGCGGAGGACCTGTCTGGTGGCGACACCGACTACGACGCTGATGGGTCTGAGGCTGAACTCCTCGAGGGGGCGGATGCTGCTACAACACCTGGCAGCAGCACAACATCTGTCACCGCCTCCTCCATTCCCATCACCGCCCTCCCAGTTGCTCTGGTCCCTTCTCTCCATGCAGGGCACCACCGTGTCTCCTTTGTGCCAGGCACCACACCCTCTGCCCCCTGCTGCCCTCACTGCAGAGTCTGTGGACATTCAGCGGCAGTTGCAGGTTGGCCAGACATCGATGCTGAATGTCCTCCATGGCCACACCAGACTGCTGACACAGATGGTGTCGTTCATGGAGGGCATGTCAGCAGCGATGTCTGACCAACGGATGTTGCTGAGGTCCATGGGCTCTTCACTGATGGCAGCAGTGAGTCTCCTGCAGTGCTTCGTCCCCCCCTACCCCTGCACCATCCACACTTCCCACTCCCATGCCTGTCCCATGCACACCCAGACATTCCCAAGCGCGCACCCACCAGACACAGGCAGCACACAAACACGTAAGGGCAAGCACACACCTCCTGACACGCACACTCAGGGGGATAAAGGCACACCCACTGGGTCTGGGGCACACAGGCATACACGCAGCCACAGTCTGAGTCTGCATGCCTCACTACCCAGTCCCTCCAAAGACACTCCCCTTGGCTCCCCTGCCACACGGTCAGACAAGGAGAGCTACTTGGCTGTTCTGGGCCTCAGCCCCACTGGCTCACCAGCCCACAAACGGGCAAGGCGCTCCCCGGTTAGGGGAGTTGATCCCCCCTGTCCACACCCTCCCCCAGTAGCACTGCACCCCATCCCTCCGACCCCACCCCCTCCTTTGTGCCTGTGGTTTCTTCCGGTGCAGGGGATACTCTGGACACCCTGGCAGAAGTGTGCAGCGCCGAGCTCACCTCCACCTTTGGCGCTGCCCCACCCCCTGTGGTGGAGGCGTCCAGCCCTGCACCCACCACACCTACCCTTCCACCTCCTGTCCCTGCGGTACCTGGTCCGTCCCCACATGATGCCCCCCCCAGTCGACGAACCTGAGGGTTCTAATGTGCAGGCAAGCTAGGGGAGACACGTGCCCATGTGTCCCCCCAAGGACTTCTATTCTGGACTGGCCTTTGGCCTTTGTATATAGTGTTGTTGATAACAATTTTATCTTATGCTGATTAAAGCATTTTCTTTTGACTTTGCACACTATTACATTTCAGGTATTGATGTTGGTGCTGATGCTCCAGGAGTTGGGGTTGTGGTAATGTGTTATGTTTTGGGCAAAGGTTCGAGTCTGATGGTCAGGAGGTGGCCCATGGGATCTGCGTGCCATCACAAGGTCTCTGCAAAGGATCTTTGGTTGTGTGTGTTATTTGTTTTTGAGACATTGTACCAAGGTGTGTCCCTTCCTCCGTGGCACCTGACATCTTCCCTGCAGAGAGTTGCACAATTGTTGTGCTGACGTGTGTATACATTCCCTTTGTTGGTGACGGATCCCTTCAACTATGGCCATGCCTGCTCAGCAATGTCTCCGGCTGCATCGTCTGTGCCATCCTTGCTAGTCGCTGTACTTGTGTATTGAGTATGTTGCCATGCCTTCAGGGAGTAATTCTCTGTTTTCCGCACTATGCATGTGTGTAATCCCAGCCTAGCACACATATGGTACTTGTTCTGCAGGGTATTTGGGCACCTGACTGACAATTGTGGCCATTGTATCTGTGGGAACTCCACCCTATTTCTTCCATGAGAGACAACATCTTGGTGGCTGTGCCAGCACCTGTACATTCCTATCAGTCCTGGGATGTGCATGACAGTGTGTGTTCCCTTTGGCTCTCTTAGTTTAGTAGGCATTGACATGACTATACAGTCTTGTGGCATGTTCTCTGTGTGTGTATTGTGCTGCATCTGCCAGGGGTGGGTATGCATGTGTCATTTGTCCGCACACCCACATGTGGTGTGTCATGCAGTGGGGGAAAGACATCCATCCTCATGGGAGTGGGACACTGCTGTCAGTGATGTGTTGTTATGGCACTTTCGACATAGTCGAAAATTAGGGATGCGTACATTCACCCATGGAGTTGTGGTCATCTGATAATGAAGTACACACCCCATGTCTCTGTCCACTGCTGGTATTCCTCTGCACCCACCCCTCACATGTCTCTGTCCACTGCTGGTATTCCTTTGCATCCACCCCCATGTCCCTGTCCACTGCTGGGAGTGATAGGCACCCACCCCTCACATGTCTCTGTCCACTGCTGGGAGTCCTCTGCACCCACCCCTCACATGTCTCTGTCCACTGCTGGTATTCCTCTGCATCCACCCCCATGTCCCTGTCCACTGCTGGGAGTGATAGGCACCCACCCCTCACATGTCTCTGTCCACTGCTGGTATTCCTCTGCACCCACACCTCACATGTCTCTGTCCACTGCTGGGAGTCCTCTGCACCCACCCCCATGTCTCGGGCCACTGCTGGGAGTCCTCTGCACCCACCCCTCACATGTCTCT
The DNA here is from genome assembly GCF_964204655.1 of Triturus cristatus. Classification (NCBI taxonomy): domain Eukaryota; kingdom Metazoa; phylum Chordata; class Amphibia; order Caudata; family Salamandridae; genus Triturus; species Triturus cristatus. The sequence goes on along the minus strand of NC_140579.1, from coordinate 800,782,739 downwards.
GTCCACTGATGGGAGTGATAGGCACCCACCACTCACATGTCTCTGTCCACTGCTGGTATTCCTCTGTACCCACACTTCACATGTCTCTGTCCACTGCTTGGAGTCCTCTGCATCCACCCCCATGTCTCTTTCCACTGCTGGGAGTACTCTGCACCCACACCTCACATGTCTTTGTCCACTGCTGGGAATCCTAGGCAGCCACCCACCCACCCACCCGCACCTTTGGGGCAGTACACTGCTGTCCTGGCCATACCCCCCCAATGTACTGGTTATATGCTGCACCAGGCCCTAAACCAACATTTGTGGCGTGTGTACGCTTTGTCTCACAAATGTACTGGTGCCCTAGGGGTACGGGTGATGCGGTCCGTACCCCCGCATTCATCGGTTGGGTACGGTCAGTACCACGCGTACCCCTACATCACCACTGCAATGGTGGTACGGACCGTACCCACGGCCTCATAGCGTGGGTACAGTCCGTACCACGCGTACCCCTACATCACCACTGCAATGGTGGTACGGACCGTACCCACGCTCTGAGGGCGTGGGTACGGTCCGTACCACGCGTACCCCTACATCACCACTACAATGGTGGTACAGACCGTACTCACGCCCTCAGAGCGTGGGTACGGTCCGTACCACCATTGTAGTGGTGATGTAGGGGTACGCGTGGTACGGACCGTACCCACGCTCTGAGTGCGTGAGTACGGTCCGTACCACCATTGTAGTGGTGATGTAGGGGTACACGTGGTATGGACTGTACCCACGCTATGAGAGCGTGGGTACGGTCCATACCACGTGTACCCCTACATCACCACTACAATGGTGGTACGGACTGTACCCACGCCCTCAGAGCGTGGGTATGGTTCGTACCACCATTGTAGTGGTGATGTAGGGGTATGTGTGGTACGGGCCGTACACACGCTCTGAGGGCGTGGGTACGGTCCGTACCACCATTGTAGTGGTGATGTAGGGGTACGCGTGGTACGGACCGTACCCATGCTATGAGGGCGTGGGTACGGTCCGTACCACGTGCACCCCTACATCACCACTGCAATGGTGGTACGAACCGTACCCACGCTCTGAGGACGTGGGTGCAGTCCGTACCACGTGTACCCCTACATCACCACTACAATGGTGGTACGGACCGTACCCACGCTCTGAGGGCGTGGGTACGGTCCGTACCACGCGTACCCCTACATCACCACTGCAATGGTGGTACGGACCGTACCCACGCTCTGAGGGCGTGGGTACGGTCCGTACCACGCGTGCCCTTACATCACCACTACAATGGTGGTACGGACCGTACCCACGCCCTCAGAGCGTGGGTACGGTCCGTCCCACCATTGTAGTGGTGACGGGTACGCGTAAATATCCACTTCCGTTGTGGCGGTACACAGGGATTGGTGGACACGCCCCCCGAAGTGACCAGAGCCTGGAGGTAATGTATGTACAGAATATAGTTTTTTTTAATTGGGTAGGGGTATGTTTCCTGCCCCTCGCCCCCCCCCTTTGCCCCTGGGTGTTGTCCTGACCTTCTGCGGTGTGCGCGGCGTTTTCGGTGCACCAGGTCGTAGGCTAGGAGGGCCGGGATGACATGTAGGATGGGGTCCATGGCTGTCCGTCGCGTACTGGTGCTCCTTCTTCGCGTCGTCCTCAATTTCCCGGGAGTTTTTGGCTGCCGTAAAATATTAGCCGTGTGGAGTGACGTAGGCACGAATCGTACTTGCTGGTCCGTGAAATGCTGCCTGACTCCGTCCGGACGTCACGTACGCGATGTCCCGGATCGTAATTGTGGGTATTTTTTCGCCACACGTAGTTTTTTACGATTTGTACGGAAATGGTATTTCTGTACGAATCGTACTTGCTGCTTTGTAAGGAGGATTTGCCGGGTATGAGTCGTATGGAGAATATGCTCCGTACGACCATTCGTACCCGGGTTTTACAGGATCGGAATCGGCACCTCAGAAATCTCCAGAGGCACTGATTAAAATGATAGTAGCATCCTTGTATAGCTGTATGGGGGAATGTTTTCAAAATAGCATGAATCATGGCTACTTCAAAATCCATTATTATTTTATGTGGGAAGTAGTTTGGATTTTCTGTTTTTATTTTGTTGAGAATTTCTAGTTTGAGTTTTATTTGGGAGTAAGCAGTAGATGAAGGGAATGTTAGTATTTTGGTATAAAGCATGTACTGTGTACAGTTGATAAAATGGCTTGGGACATATTTTAAATGTGCCATCTATCATCCAGGAGTTGCATTGTTGGAGTTTTGTTAAGTTATTTGCAGTGGCAAACATTATTATCCGTTTTTCATTGTTGTTATTGTCAAAGAAATAAATGGCTCTATATTATGGGTAATGTTTAGTTATTGTGGGATGTTTACTTCTTGGAAAGTTTTAGGGATAGGCATGGGAGTTGTTGTTTTCTTTTTTTGTCTAATTATAATTTTTTTTAATGCATCAATGGATGGTAATTGTCCAGATGCATGTTGGGGTATTTGTAGTAGTTGTTCTTTTAATATTTGACTAGTGGGTTTTTCTGTGCTAGTGCTTGCTTCTTTGATATTTTCTAAAGCTCCTCTAATTTCAATTGCAGTAATATTTGGGGGGTGGTTGTGCTCATTGACAGATAATACAGTCGTTTCTTGAGTTATGGCTCTTCCGTAGCACTTGTTAGCATAGTACTTGCTACATTTCCAGAAGACATTTAATTTTGTCTGTTTTTCCTGCGTATACACATAACCCATGTAACATAGGAGCATTTTTCCTTTTTGTGATAGGATGAATTCTGCGCCTTCAGTCATGGTGGTGTGTTTAGTTCTAAAGAAAAAGTAGATATCATTAAGTTAATATAAAGTGATGAAATATTTTGTTAGAAAAATATACATTTGTTTATATATACTTACAATGTTGATTTAGATGTTGAAAAGAATTTTCTATTGACGTTTGGTGGCTGTTATTTTTTTGTATGGAGTAGGTATATCTGTTGATATAATAAAAATAATGTTAATATATTTGCAAGTATTTGTTGTAGGTGATAGGGGAATTGGGAAAGGGTTTGTTTTAATTAGCTACATTATCTATTTTCTTTAAAGTACTTACTTGATATACTTACTTTTTGATTAGCTTTATTTTCTCAGTTGTTGTACATAATTATTGTTCTTGCTGGAAGAGTCTGTAGTGGAGATATAAATAAATGAAAGCATATTTTAGTTTATTTTAATTTAATTGTATTTCTTTGAACTTTTTAGCACTATTAATGTTTTAGAAAAGATTAATTACTTACTTTTTGATTAGCTGTCTTTTTTTACTTGTAGATTAATTTTCGTGTAGTTGCAAGTATCTGTAGTGGAGATATAAGTAAATGAAAGTGTATTTTAGTTTAATATAATTTAGAAGCATTTTTTACAACTTTTTAGCACTATTAAAGTTTTACAAAAGATTATTTACTTACTCGGTTCTGTTTGAGGTTTTCTTTCAAAAGTGTATCTTGTTATCAGGAAATAATCTGGTAGCTTTTTATCTTCTGTTTTCTTGTAGTGTTGAAGTGGAAAAGAGTCAAAATATTTTTCGGTTTTTATGCTGTTGAGTTAATTAGTTACTTTCTGTCATTGGTCGGTTTCGTTACTGCTAGATTTTTATTGGTTGTTGTGTTCAGTTTGAATTTTTTTTGTTGGTGTTTCCATATATGGAAGATGCTAATTAGTAGTAGTAATGTATTTTAAGTATATTTAATTGTTTAAATATTATTTATAAGGAATTTACGGTTATATATTTTGGTGTTTATTTTGTTTCGTATATATATATTTTATTTTATAAGTGGTTTTAGTAAATACTATCTATTTTGGTTTTAATGTGTTTATAACATGTCTATTTATATTAGTTAATTGTATAGTGTATGTTTATGTTGGTAAAAAGTCTGTTTTCTATGCATTTGTATGTTATGATGTGTTTTATAATTAATCAATATTATTATATTTTCGATATTGTTGGCTGTCTATATTTTGATTTTCGATATTATGGTTATTTCTTTGTTAATTGTATGAATTTCGATATTTGTCTATTCGATATTTTGTAATTCGATAATGTTAGAAACAATATTTTTTTTAGTCGATATAGTGGGTTCGATATTTTAGTACATTTGTAATTAAGTATTGATGGTCGATATTGTGGTTTACGATATTTTGGTGTCGATATTTTGTTTAGTCGATATTTTGTCTCTCGATATTAAGTCACTGAACCCCGTCCATCATCTCCTTGTGTTTGCTTTGTTCGTACCTAAGTTGGCAGGGTATGCCCAGACGTGGGTCCCTAACTCACTTTGCCACTGGATTCAAGCTAGCCTGGCTGATGAGGGCTGTAAGCCAGAAACCAGTCCCAGGATGCTTGTTTTCAGTCCAGGGAAGACATAGCTTAGCAGTTCGGGAAGGACTGTTCCCATGAGGCACAGGGTCAAGACTGATTTGCATATAGCTGTGTCTGAACTGGGGTGGCAAAGTGAGCTAAAGAATGATGATGGATTCAACCCAGATCTGTGACTTGGGGTGAGTGTTTGAAAACTTTCAGCACTCCATCCATCATCTTCTTGTGTTTGCTTTGTTCGCCCTAAGTTGGCAGGGTATGCCCAGACGTGGGTCCCTTGCTCACTTTGCCACTGGATTCAAGCTAGCCTGGCTGATGAAGGCTGTTAGCCCGAAACCTGTCCCGGGATGCTTGTTTCCAGTCCAGGGAAGACATAGCTGAGCAGTTCAGACTGGGCTGGTCCCATGAGGCACAGGCTCAAGACTGATTTGCACATAGCTGTGTCTGAACTGGGGTGGCAAAGTGAGCTAAAGAATGATGAAGGATTCAACCCAGATCTGTGACTGGGGGTGAATGTTTGAAAAGTTTCAGCACTCTGTCCATCATCTTCTTGTGTTTGCTTTCTTCGCCCTAAGTTGGCACGGTATGCCCAGACATGGGTCCCTTGCACACTTTGCCACTGGATTCAAGCTAGCCTGGCTGATGTGGGCTGTTAGCCCTAAACAGGTCCCAGGATGCTTGTTTGTGGTCTAGGGAAGACACAGCTTAGCAGTTCGGGCTGGACTGTTCCCATGAGGAACAGGGTGAAGACTGATTTGCATATAGCTGTGTCTGAACTGGGGTGGCAAAGTGAGGTAAAGAAAGATGATGGATTCAACCCAGATCTGTGACTGGGGGTGAGTGTTTGAAAAGTTTCAGCACTCTGTTCATAATCTCTTTGTATTTGCTTTGTTCACCCTAAGTTGGCAGGGTATACCCAGATGTGGGTCCCTTGCTCACTTTGCCACTGGATTCAAGCTAGCCTGGCTGATGAGGGCTGGTAGCCCGAAACCGGTCCCAGGATGATTGATTCCGGTCCAGGGAAGACATAGCTTAGCAGTTCAGGCTGGACTGTTCCCATGAGGCACAGGGTGAAGACTGATTTGCATATAGCTGTGTCTGAACTGGGGTGGCAAAGTGAGCTAAAGAATGACGAGGGATTCAACTCAGATCTGTGACTGGGGGTGAGTGTTTGAAAAGTTTTAGCACTCCGTCCATCATCTCCTTGTGTTTGCTTTGTTCGTCCTGAGTTGGCTGGGTATGCCCAGACGTGGGTCCCTTGCTCACCTTGCCACTGGATTCAAGATAGCCTGGCTGATGAGGGGTGTGAGCCCGAAACCGGTCCCAGGATGCTTGTTTCCGGTCCAGGGAACACATACCTTAGCAGTTCGGGCTGGACTGTTCCCATGAGGCACAGGGTCAAGACTGATTTGCATATAGCTGTGTCTGAACTGGGGTGGGAAAGTGAGGTGAAGAATGATGATGGATTCAACCGCGATCTGTGACTGGGGGTGAGTGATTGAAAAGTTTCAGCACTCCGTCCATCATCTCCTTGTGTTTGCTTTGTTCGCCCTAAGTTGGCAGGGTATGACCAGACGTGGGTCACTAACTCACTTTGCCATTGGATTCAAACTAGCCTGGCTGATGAGGGCTGTTAGCCAGAAACCTGTCCCAGGAAGCTTGTTTTCGGTCCAGGGAAGACATAGCTTAGCAGTTCGGGCTGGACTGTTCCCATGAGGAACAGGGTCAAGACTGATTTGCATATAGCTGTGTCTGAACTGGGGTGGCAAAGTGAGCTAAAGAATGACGAGGGATTCAACCCAGATCTGTGACTGGGGGTCAGTGTTTGAAAAGTTTCAGCACTCTGTCTGTCATCTCCTTGTGTTTGGTTTGTTCGCCCTAATTGGCAGGGTATCTCCAGATGTGGGTCCTTGCTCACTTTGCCACTGGATTCAAGCTAGCCTGGCGGATGAGGGCTGTTTGCCCTAAACTTGTCTCAGGATGATTGTTTCTGGTCCAGGGAAGATATAGCTTAGCAGTTCTGGCTGGACTGTTCCCATGAGGCACAGGGTGAAGACTGATTTGTATATAGCTGTGTCTGAATTGGGGTGGCAAAGTGAGTTAAAGAATGATGATGGATTCAACCCAGATCAGTGACGGGGGTGAGTGTTTGAAAAGTTTCAGCACTCCGTCGATCATCTCCTTGTGTTTGCTTCGTTTGCCCTAAGTTGGCAGGGTATGCGCAGACGTGGGTCCCTAACTCACTTTGCCACTGGATTCAAAGCTAGCCTGGCTGATGAGGGCTGTTAGCCAGAAACCAGTCCCAGGATGCTTGTTTTCGGTCCAGTGAAGACATAGCTTAGCAGTTCGGGCTGGACTGTTCCCATGAGGCACAGTGTGACGACTGATTTGTATTTAGCTGTGTCTGAACTGGGGTGGGAAAGTGAGGTAAAGAATGATGATGGATTCAACCCAGATCTGTGACTGGGGGTCAGTTTTTGAAAAGTTTCAGCACTCTGTCCATCATCTCCTTGTGTTTGGTTTGTTCGCCCTAATTGGCAGGGTATCCCCAGACGTGGGTCCTTGCTCACTTTGCCACAGGATTCAAGCTAGCCTGGCGGATGAGGTTTGTTAGCCCGAGACCGGTCCCAGGATGCTTGTTTCCGGTCCAGGGAAGACATAGCTTAGCAATTCGGGCTGGATTGTTCCCATGAGGCACAGGGTGAAGACTGATTTGCATATAGTTGTGTCTGAACTGGGATGGCAAGGTGAGCTAAAGAATGATGAGGGATTCAACCCAGATCTGTCACTGGGGTTGAGAGTTTGAAAAGTTTCAGCACTCCGTCCATCATCTCCTTGTGTTTGCTTTGTTCGCCCTAAGTTAGCAGGGTATGACCAGAAGTGGGTCCCTAGCTCACTTTGCCACTGGATTCAAGCTGACCTGGCTGATGAGGGCTGTTAGCCCGAAACCGGTCCCAGGTTGCTTGTTTCCGGTCCAGGTAAGACTAAGCTTAGCAGTTCGGGCTGGACTGTTCCCATGAGGCACAGGGTCAAGACTGATTTGCATATGGCTGTGTCTGAACTGGGGTGGCAAAGTGAGCTAAAGAAAGATGAGGGATTCAACCCAGATGACTGGGGTAGAGTGTTTGAAAAGTTTCAGCACTCCGTCCATCTTCCCCTTGTGTTTGCTTTGATCGCCCTAAGTTGGCAGGGTATGCCCAGACATTAGTCCCTTGCTCAGTTTTCCACTGGATTCAAGCTGGCCTGGCTAATGAGGGCTGTTAGCCCGAAACAGGTCCCAGGATTCTCGTTTCCGGTCCAGGGATGTTATGGCTTAGCAGTTTGGGCTGGACTGTTCCCATGAGGTACAGGGTGAAGACTGATTTGCATATAGTTGTGTCTGAACTGGGGTGGGAAAGTGAGCAAAAGAATGATGATGGATTCAACACAGATGTGTGACTTGGGGTGAGTGTTTGAAAAGTTTCAGCACTCCATCCATCATCTTCTTGTGTTTGCTTTGTTCGCCCTAAGTTGGCAGGGTATGCCCAGATGTGGGTCCCTTGCTCACTTTGCCACTGGATTCCAGCTAGCCTGGCTGATAAGGGCTGTTAGCCCGAAACCTGTCCCAGGATGCTTGTATCCAGTCCAGGGAAGACATAGCTTAGCAATTTGGGGTGGACTGTTCCCATGAGGCACAGGGTGAAGACTGATTTGTATATAGCTGTATCTGAACTGGGGTGGCAAAGTGAGCCAAAGAATGATGATTTATTCAACCCAGATGTGTGACTGGGGGTGAGTGCTTGAAAAGTTTCAGCTCTCCGTCCATTATCTCCTTATTTTTGCTATGTTCACCCTAAGTTGGCAGGGTATGCTCAGACGTGGATCCCTGGCTCACTTTGCCACTGGATTCAAGCTAGCCTGACTGATGAGGGCTGTTAGCCTGAAACCAATCCCAGGATGCTTGTTTCCGGTCCAGCGAAAACATAGCTTAGTGGTTCGGGCTGGACTGTTCCCATGAGGCACAGGATCAAGACTGATTTGCATATAGCTGTGTGTGATCTGGGGTGGCAAAGTGAGCTAAAGAATGATGAGGGATTCAACCCAGATCTGTGACGGGGGTTGAAAGTTTGAAAAGTTTCAGCACTCCGTCCATCATCTCCTTGTGTTTGCTTTGTTCACCCTAAGTTAGCAGGGTATGACCAGACGTGGGTCCCTAGCTCACTTTGCCACTGGATTCAAGCTAGCCTGGCTGATGAGGGCTGTTAGCCCGAAACCAGTCCCAGGATGCTTGTTTCCGGTCCAGGGAAGACATAGCTTAGCAGTTTGGGCTGGACTGTTCCCATTATTCACAGGGTGAAGACTGATTTGCACATAGCTTTGTCTGAACTGGGGTGGCAAAGTGAGCTAAAGAATGATGATGGATTCAAACCAGATCTGTGACTGGGGGTGAATGTTTGAAAAGTTTCAGCACTTCGTCCGTCATCTCCTTGTGCTTGCTTTGTTCACCCTAAGTTGGCAGGGTATGCCCAGACATGAGTCCCTTGCTCACTTTGCCACTGGATTCAAGCTAGCCTGGCTGATAAGGGCTGTAATCCCTAAACCAGTCCCAGTATCTTGTTTGTGGTCCAGGGAAGAAATAGCTTAGCATTTCGGGCTGGACTATTCCCATGAGGCACAGGGTGAAGACTGATTTGCATATAGCTGTGTCTGAGCTGGGGTGGGAAAGTGAGGTAAAGAATGATGATGTATTCAACCCAGATCTGTGATGGGGGTGAGTGTTTGAAAAGCTTCAGCACTCCGTCCATCATCTCCTTTCTTTGCTTTGTTCACCCTAAGTTGGCAGGGTATGCCCAGATATGGGTCCCTTGCTCACTTTGCCACTGGATTCAAGCTAACCTGGCTGATGAGGGGTGTTAGCCCAAAACCGGTACCAGGATGCTTGTTTCCCATCCAGGGAAGACATAGCTTAGCAGTTCTGGCTGGATTGTTCCCATGAGGCACAGGCTGAAGACTGATTTGCATATAGCTGTGTCTGAACTGGGGTGACAAGGTGAGCTAAAGAATGATGATGGATTCAACCCAGATCTGTGATGGGGGTGAGTGTTTGAAAAGTTTCAGCACTCCGTCCATCATCTCCTTGTGTTTGCTTTGTTCGCCATAAGTTGGCAGGGTATGCCCAGACGTGGGTCCCTTGCTCACTTTGCCACTGGATTCAAACTAGCCTGGCTGATGTGGGGTGTTAGCCCGAAACCGGTCCCAGGATGCTTGTTTCCGATCCAGGGAAGAAATAGCTTAGCAGTGCGGGCTGGACTGTTCCCATGGGGCACAGGTTGAAGACTGATTTCCATATAGCTGTGTCTGAACTGGGGTGGGAAAGTGAGGTTAAGAATGATGATGGATTCAACCCAGATCTGTGACGACTTGGGGTGAGAGTTTGAAAAGTTTCAGCACTCCGTCCATCATCTCCTTGTGTTTGCTTGGTTCGCCCTAAGTTAGCAGGGTATGACCAGAAGTGGGTCCCTAGCTCACTTTGCCACTGGATTCAAGCCGGCCTGGCTGATGAGGGCTGTTAGCCCGAAACCGGTCCCATTTTGCTTGTTTCCGGTCCAGGTAAGACTAAGCTTAGCAGTTTGGGCTGGACTGTTCCCATGAGGCACAGGGTCAAGACTGATTTGCAGATAGATGTGTCTGAACTGGGGTGGCAAAGTGAGCTAAAGAATGATGATTTATTCAACTCAGATCTGTGACTGGGGTTGAGTGCTTGAAAAGTTTCAGCCCTCCGTCCATCATCTCCTTGTTTTTGCTTTGTTCATCCTAAGTTTGTCAGGGAATGCTCAGACATGGATCCCTGGCTCACTTTGCCACTGGATTCAAGCTAGCCTGGCTGATAAGAGCTGTAAGCCCTAAACCAGTCCCAGGATACTTGTTTGCGGTCCAGGGAAGAAATAGCTTAGCATTTCGGGCTGGACTGTTCCCATGAGGAACAGGGTGAAGATTGATTTGCATATAGATGTGTCTGAATTGGGGTGGCAAAGTGAGCCAAAGAATGATGATGGATTCAACCCAGATCTGTGACTGGGGGTGAGTGTTTGAAAAGTTTCAGCACTCCGTCAATCATCTCCGTGTGTTTGCTTTTTTCACCCTAATTTGGCAGGGTATGCCCAGACGTTGGTCCCTAGCTCACTTTGCCACTGGATTCAAGCTAGCTTGGCTGATGAGGGCTGATAGCCCGAAACCGGTCCCAGGTTGCTTGTTTCCGGTCCAGGGAAGACATAGCTTAGCAGTTCGGGCTTGACTATTCCCATGAGGCACAAGGTCAAGACTGATTTGAATGTAGCTGTGTCTGATCTGGGGTGGCAAAGTGAGCTAAAGTATTATGAGGGATTCAACTCAGATGACTGGGGGTGACTGTTTGAAAAGTTTCAGCACTCCGTCCATCATGCCATTGTGTTTGCTTTGTTCACCCTAAGTTGGCAGGGTATGCCCAGGCGTGGGTCACTTGCTCACTTTGCCACTGGATTCAAGCTAACCTGGCTGATGAGGGCTATAAGCCCGAAACCGGTCCCAAGATGCTTGTTTCCGGTCATGGGAAGACATAGCTTAGCAGTTCGGACTGGACTGTTACCATGAGGCACAGGGTCAAGACTGATTTGCATGTAGTTGTGTCTGAAGTGGGGTGCAAAGTGAGCTAAAGAATGATGAGGGATTCAACCCAGATCTGTGACTGGGGTTGAGAGTTTAAAAAATGTAAGCACTCCGACCATAATCTCCTTGTGTTTGCTTTGTTCGGCCTAAGTTAGCAGGGTATGACCAGAAGTGGGTCCCTAGCTCACTTTGCCACTGGATTCAAGCTGGCCTGGCTGATGAGGGCTGTTAACCCAAAACCGGTCCCAGGTTGCTTGTTTTCGGTCCAGGGAAGACATAGCTTACCAGTTTGGGCTGGACTGTTCCCATGAGGCACAGAGTGAAGACTGATTTCCATATAGCTGTGTCTGAACTGGGGTGGGAAAGTGAGGTAAAGAATGGTGATGGATTCAACCCAGATCTGTGACTTGGGGTGAGTGTTTGAAAAGTTTCAGCACTCCGTTCATCATCTCCTTTTGTTTGCTTTGTTTGCCCTAAGGTGGCAGGCTATGCCCAGACGTGGGTCCCTTGCTCACTTTGCCACTGGATTCCAGCTAGCCTGGCTGATGAGGGCTGTTTGCCCAAAACCGGTCCCAGGATGCTTGTTTCCGGTCCAGGGAAGACATGGCTTAGCAATTCGGGCTGGACTGTTCCCATGAGGCACAGGGTGAATACTGATTTGCATATAGCTGTCTCTGAACTGAGGTGGAAACGTGAGCTAAAGAATGATGATGGATTCAACCCGGATCTGTGACTGGGGGTGAGTGCTTGAGAAGTTTCAGCCCTCCGTCCATCATCTCCTTGTTTTTGCTTTGTTCACCCTAAGTTGGCAGGGTATGCCCAGACGTGGGTCCCTTGCTCACTTTGCCACTGGATTCAAGCTAGCCTGGCTGATGAGGGCTGTTTGCCCAAAACCGGTCCCAGGATGTTTGTTTCCGGTCCAGGAAAGGCATAGCTCAGCAGTTTGGGCTGGACTGTTCCCATGAGGCACAGGGTCAAGACTGATTTGCATATAGCTGTGTCTGAACTGGGGTGGCAAAGTGAGCTACAGAATGATGAGGGATTCAACCCAGATGACTGGTGGTGAGTGTTTGAAAAGTTTCAGCACTCCGTCCATCATCCCCTTGTGTTTGCTTTGTTCGCCCTAAGTTGGCAGGGTATGCCCAGACGTAGGTCACTTGCTCACTTTGCCACTGGATTCAAGCTAACCTGGCTGATGTGGGCTATAAGCCCGAAACCGGTCCCAAGATGCTTGTTTCCGGTCATGGGAAGACATAGCTTAGCAGTTCGGACTGGACTGTTACCATGAGGCACAGGGTCAAGACTGATTTGCATGTAGTTGTGTCTGAAGTGGGGTGCAAAGTGAGCTAAAGAATGATGAGGGATTCAACCCAGATCTGTGACTGGGGTTGAGAGTTTAAAAAATGTAAGCACTCCGACCATAATCTCCTTGTGTTTGCTTTGTTCGGCCTAAGTTAGCAGGGTATGACCAGAAGTGGGTCCCTAGCTCACTTTGCCACTGGATTCAAGCTGGCCTGGCTGATGAGGGCTGTTAACCCAAAACCGGTCCCAGGTTGCTTGTTTTCGGTCCAGGGAAGACATAGCTTACCAGTTTGGGCTGGACTGTTCCCATGAGGCACAGAGTGAAGACTGATTTCCATATAGCTGTGTCTGAACTGGGGTGGGAAAGTGAGGTAAAGAATGGTGATGGATTCAACCCAGATCTGTGACTTGGGGTGAGTGTTTGAAAAGTTTCAGCACTCCGTTCATCATCTCCTTTTGTTTGCTTTGTTTGCCCTAAGGTGGCAGGCTATGCCCAGACGTGGGTCCCTTGCTCACTTTGCCACTGGATTCCAGCTAGCCTGGCTGATGAGGGCTGTTTGCCCAAAACCGGTCCCAGGATGCTTGTTTCCGGTCCAGGGAAGACATGGCTTAGCAATTCGGGCTGGACTGTTCCCATGAGGCACAGGGTGAATACTGATTTGCATATAGCTGTCTCTGAACTGAGGTGGAAACGTGAGCTAAAGAATGATGATGGATTCAACCCGGATCTGTGACTGGGGGTGAGTGCTTGAGAAGTTTCAGCCCTCCGTCCATCATCTCCTTGTTTTTGCTTTGTTCACCCTAAGTTGGCAGGGTATGCCCAGACGTGGGTCCCTAGCTCACTTTGCCACTGGATTCAAGCTAGCCTGGCTGATGAGGGCTGTTTGCCCGAAACCGGTCTGAGGTTGCTTGTTTCCGGTCCAGGGAAGACATAGCTTACCAGTTCGGGCTGGACTGTTCCCATGAGGTTCAGGGTCAAGACTGATTTGCATATAGCTGTGTCTGAACTGGGGTGGCAAAGTGAGCTAAAGAATGATGAGGAATTCAACCCAGATGACTGGGGGTGAGTGTTTGAAAAGTTTCAGCACTCCGTCCATCATCCCCTTGTGTTTGCTTTGTTCGCCCTAAGTTGGCAGGGTATGCCCAGACATGGGTCACTTGCTCACTTTGCCACTGGATTCAAGCTAACCTGGCTGACCTGGGCTGTTAGCCCGAAACCACAGTTCGGGCTGGACTGTTCCCATGAGGCATAGTGTGGAGACAGATTTGCATATAGCTGTGTCTGAACTGGGGTGGCAAAGTGAGCTAAAGAATGATGATGGATTCAACCCAGATCTGTGACTGGGGATGAGTGTTTGAAAAGTTTCAGACCTCCGTCAGTAGTCTCCTTGTGATTGCTTTGTTCGACCTAAGTGGGCAGGGAATGCCCAGAGATGGCTTCCCTTGCTCACATTGCCACTGGATTCAAGCTAACCTGACTGATGAGGGCTGTTAGCCCAAAACCGGTCCTAGGAGGCTTGTTCTCAGTCCAGGGAAGACATAGCCTAGCAGTTTGGCTGTACTGTTCCCATGAGGCACAGGGTCAAGACTTATTTGCATATAGCTGTGTCTGAACTGGGGTGGCAAAGTGAGCTAAAGAATGATGATGGATTCAACCCAGATCTATCACTGGAGGTGAATGTTTCAAAAGTTTCAGCTCTCCCTCCATCATCTACTTGTGTTTGCTTTGTTCGCCCTAAGTTGGCAGGGTATGCCCAGACGTGGGTCCTTGCTCACTTTGCCACTGGATTCAAGCTAGCCTGGCGGATGTGGGCTGTTTGCCCTAAACAGGTCTCAGGATGCTTGTTTCTGGTCCAGGGAAGAAATACCTTAGCAGTTCGGGTTGGACTGTTCCCATGAGGCACAGGGTGAAGACTGATTTGTATTTAGCTGTGTCTGAACTGGGGTGGGAAAGTGAGGTAAAGAATGATGATGGATTCAACCCAGATCTGTGACTGGGGGTCAGTGTTTGAAAAGTTTCAGCACTCTGTCCGTCATCTTGTGTTTGGTTTGTTCGCCCTAATTGGCAGGGTATCCCCAGACGCGGGTCCTTGCTCACTTTGCCACTGGATTCAAGCTAGCCTGACGGATGAGGGTTGTTAGCCCGAGACCGGTCCCAGGATGCTTGTTTCCGGTCCAGGGAAGACATAGCTTAGCAGTTCGGGCTGGACTGTTCCCATGAGGCACAGGGTGAAGACTGATTTGCATATAGTTGTGTCTGAACTGGGATGGCAAAGTGAGCTAAAGAATGATGAGGGATTCAACCCAGATCTGTCACTGGGGTTGAGAGTTTGAAAAGTTTCAGCACTCCGTCCATCATCTCCTTGTGTTTGCTTTGTTCGCCCTAAGTTAGCAGGGTATGACCAGAAGTGGGTCCGTAGCTCACTTTGCCACTGGATTCAAGCTGGCCTGGCTGATGAGGGCTGGCAGCCCGAAACCGGTCCCAGGTTGCTTGTTTCCGGTCCAGGTAAGACTAAGCTTAGCAGTTCGGGCTGGACTGTTCCCATGAGGCACAGGGTCAAAACTGATTTGCATATGGCTGTGTCTGAACTGGGGTGGTAAAGTGAGCTAAAGAAAGATGAGGGATTCAACCCAGAAGACTGGGGTAGAGTGTTTGAAAAGTTTCAGCACTCCGTCCATCTTCCCCTTGTGTTTGCTTTGATCACCCTAAGTTGGCAGGGTATGTCCAGACGTGGGTCACTTGCTCACTTTGCCACTGTATTCAAGCTAACCTGGCTGATGAGGGCTGTTAGCCCAAAACGAGTCCCAGGATGCTTGTTTCCGGTCATGGGAAGACATAGCTTTGCAGTTTGGGCTGGACTGTTCCCATGAGGCACAGTGTGAAGACTGATTTGCATATAGCTGTGTCTGAACTGGGGTGGCAAAGTGAGCTAAAGAATGATGAGGGATTCAACCCAGATGACTGGGGTTGAGTGTTTGAAAAGTTTTAGCACTCCGTCCATCTTCCCCTTGTGTTTGCTTTGTTCGCCCTAAGTTGGCAGGGTATGCCCAGACGTTAGTCCCTTGCTCAGTTTGCCACTGGATTCAAGCTGGCCTGGCTAATGAGGGCTGTTAGCCCGAAACAGGTCCTAGGATGTTTATTTCCGGTCCAGGTAAGACATAGCTTAGCAGTTCTGTCTGGACTGTTCCCATGAGGCACAGGGTGAAGACTGATTTGCATATAGCTGTGTCTGAACTGGGGTGGGAAAGTGAGGTAAAGAATGATGATGGATTCAACCCAGATCTGTGATGGGGGTGAGTGTTTGAAAAGTTTCAGCACTTTGTCCATCATCTCCTTTCTTTGCTTAGTTCACCCTAAGTTGGCAGGGTATGCCCAGACGTGGGTCCTTGCTCACTTTGCCACTGGATTCAAGCTAGCCTGGCGGATGAGGGCTGTTTGACCTAAACCGGTCTCGGGATGCTTGTTTCTGGTCCAGGGAAGATATAGCTTAGCAGTTCGGGTTGGACTGTTCCCATGAGGCACAGGGTGAAGACTGATTTGTATATAGCTGTGTCTGAACTGGGGTGGGAAACTGAGGTAAAGAATGATGATGGATTCAACCCAGATCTGTGACTGGGGGTCAGTTTTTGAAAAGTTTCAGCACTCTGTCCATCATCTCCTTGTGTTTGGTTTGTTCGCCCTAATTGGCAGGGTATCCCCAGACGCGGGTCCTTGCTCACTTTGCCACAGGATTCAAGCTAGCCTGGCGGATGAGGGTTGTTAGCCCGAGACCGGTCCCAGGATGCTTGTTTCCGGTCCAGGGAAGACATAGCTTAGCAATTCGGGCTGGATTGTTCCCATGAGGCACAGGGTGAAGACTGATTTGCATATAGTTGTGTCTGAACTGGGATGGCAAGGTGAGCTAAAGAATGATGAGGGATTCAACCCAGATCTGTCACTGGGGTTGAGAGTTTGAAAAGTTTCAGCACTCCGTCCATCATCTCCTTGTGTTTGCTTTGTTCGCCCTAAGTTAGCAGGGTATGACCAGAAGTGGGTCCCTAGCTCACTTTGCCACTGGATTCAAGCTGACCTGGCTGATGAGGGCTGTTAGCCCGAAACCGGTCCCAGGTTGCTTGTTTCCGGTCCAGGTAAGACTAAGCTTAGCAGTTCGGGCTGGACTGTTCCCATGAGGCACAGGGTCAAGACTGATTTGCATATGGCTGTGTCTGAACTTGGGTGGCAAAGTGAGCTAAAGAAAGATGAGGGATTCAACCCAGATGACTGGGGTAGAGTGTTTGAAAAGTTTCAGCACTCCGTCCATCTTCCCCTTGTGTTTGCTTTGATCGCCCTAAGTTGGCAGGGTATGCCCAGACGTGGGTCACTTGCTCACTTTGCCATTGCATTCAAGCTGGTCTGGCTAATGAGGGCTGTTACCCCGAAACAGGTCCTAGGATGTTTATTTCCGGTCCAGGTAAGACATAGCTTAGCAGTTCTGGCTGGACTGTTCCCATGGGGCACAGGTTGAAGACTGATTTCCATATAGCTGTGTCTGAACTGGGGTGGGAAAGTGAGGTTAAGAATGATGATGGATTCAACCCAGATCTGTGACGACTTGGGGTGAGAGTTTGAAAAGTTTCAGCACTCCGTCCATCATCTCCTTGTGTTTGCTTGGTTCGCCCTAAGTTAGCAGGGTATGACCAGAAGTGGGTCCCTAGCTCACTTTGCCACTGGATTCAAGCCGGCCTGGCTGATGAGGGCTGTTAGCCCGAAACCGGTCCCATTTTGCTTGTTTCCGGTCCAGGTAAGACTAAGCTTAGCAGTTTGGGCTGGACTGTTCCCATGAGGCACAGGGTCAAGACTGATTTGCAGATAGATGTGTCTGAACTGGGGTGGCAAAGTGAGCTAAAGAATGATGATTTATTCAACTCAGATCTGTGACTGGGGTTGAGTGCTTGAAAAGTTTCAGCCCTCCGTCCATCATCTCCTTGTTTTTGCTTTGTTCATCCTAAGTTTGTCAGGGAATGCTCAGACATGGATCCCTGGCTCACTTTGCCACTGGATTCAAGCTAGCCTGGCTGATAAGGGCTGTAAGCCCTAAACCAGTCCCAGGATACTTGTTTGCGGTCCAGGGAAGAAATAGCTTAGCATTTCGGGCTGGACTGTTCCCATGAGGAACAGGGTGAAGATTGATTTGCATATAGATGTGACTGAATTGGGGTGGCAAAGTGAGCCAAAGAATGATGATGGATTCAACCCAGATCTGTGACTGGGGGTGAGTGTTTGAAAAGTTTCAGCACTCCATCAATCATCTCCGTGTGTTTGCTTTTTTCGCCCTAATTTGGCAGGGTATGCCCAGACGTGGGTCCCTAGCTCACTTTGCCACTGGATTCAAGCTAGCTTGGCTGATGAGGGCTGATAGCCCGAAACCGGTCCCAGGTTGCTTGTTTCCGGTCCAGGGAAGACATAGCTTAGCAGTTCGGGCTTGACTATTCCCATGAGGCACAAGGTCAAGACTGATTTGAATGTAGCTGTGTCTGATCTGGGGTGGCAAAGTGAGCTAAAGTATTATGAGGGATTCAACTCAGATGACTGGGGGTGACTGTTTGAAAAGTTTCAGCACTCCGTCCATCATGCCATTGTGTTTGCTTTGTTCACCCTAAGTTGGCAGGGTATGCCCAGGCGTGGGTCACTTGCTCACTTTGCCACTGGATTCAAGCTAACCTGGCTGATGAGGGCTATTAGCCCGAAACCGGTCCCAAGATGCTTGTTTCCGGTCATGGGAAGACATAGCTTAGCAGTTCGGACTGGACTGTTACCATGAGGCACAGGGTCAAGACTGATTTGCATGTAGTTGTGTCTGAAGTGGGGTGCAAAGTGAGCTAAAGAATGATGAGGGATTCAACCCAGATCTGTGACTGGGGTTGAGAGTTTAAAAAATGTAAGCACTCCGACCATAATCTCCTTGTGTTTGCTTTGTTCGGCCTAAGTTAGCAGGGTATGACCAGAAGTGGGTCCCTAGCTCACTTTGCCACTGGATTCAAGCTGGCCTGGCTGATGAGGGCTGTTAACCCAAAACCGGTCCCAGGTTGCTTGTTTTCGATCCAGGGAAGACATAGCTTACCAGTTTGGGCTGGACTGTTCCCATGAGGCACAGGGTGAAGACTGATTTCCATATAGCTGTGTCTGAACTGGGGTGGGAAAGTGAGGTAAAGAATGGTGATGGATTCAACCCAGATCTGTTACTTGGGGTGAGTGTTTGAAAAGTTTCAGCACTCCGTTCATCATCTCCTTTTGTTTGCTTTGTTTGCCCTAAGGTGGCAGGCTATGCCCAGACGTGGGTCCCTTGCTCACTTTGCCACTGGATTCCAGCTAGCCTGGCTGATGAGGGCTGTTTGCCCAAAACCGGTCCCAGGATGCTTGTTTCCGGTCCAGGGAAGACATGGCTTAGCAATTCGGGCTGGACTGTTCCCATGAGGCACAGGGTGAATACTAATTTGCATATAGCTGTCTCTGAACTGAGGTGGAAACGTGAGCTAAAGAATGATGATGGATTCAACCCGGATCTGTGACTGGGGGTGAGTGCTTGAGAAGTTTCAGCCCTCCGTCCATCATCTCCTTGTTTTTGCTTTGTTCACCCTAAGTTGGCAGGGTATGCCCAGACGTGGGTCCCTTGCTCACTTTGCCACTGGATTCAAGCTAGCCTGGCTGATGAGGGCTGTTTGCCCAAAACCGGTCCCAGGATGTTTGTTTCCGGTCCAGGAAAAGCATAGCTTAGCAGTTTGGGCTGGACTGTTCCCATGAGGCACAGGGTCAAGACTGATTTGCATATAGCTGTGTCTGAACTGGGGTGGCAAAGTGAGCTACAGAATGATGAGGGATTCAACCCAGATGACTGGTGGTGAGTGTTTGAAAAGTTTCAGCACTCCGTCCATCATCCCCTTGTGTTTGATTTGTTCGCCCTAAGTTGGCAGGGTATGCCCAGACGTAGGTCACTTGCTCACTTTGCCACTGGATTCAAGCTAACCTGGCTGATGTGGGCTGTTAGCCCGAAACCGGTCCCAGGATTCTTGTTTCCGGTCATGGGAAGATACAGCTTTGCAGTTCGGGCTGGACTGTTCCCATGAGGCACAGTGTGAAGACAGATTTGCATATAGCTGTGTCTGAACTGGGGTGGCAAAGTGAGCTAAAGAATGATGATGGGTTCAACCCGGATCTGTCACAGGGGGTGAATGTTTCAAAAGTTTCAGCTTTCCGCCCATCATCTACTTGTGTTTGCTTTGTTTGCCCTAAGTTGGCAGGGTATGCCAAGAAGTGGGTCCTTGCTCACTTTGCCACTGGATTCAAGCTGGCCTGGCGGATGAGGGCTGTTTGCCCGAAAACGGTCCCAGGATGCTTGTTTCTGGTCCAGGGAAAACATAGCTTAGCAGTTCGGGCTGGACTGTTCCCATGAGGCACAGGGTGAAGACTGATTCGCAAATAGCTGTGTCTGAACTTGGGTGGCAAGGTGAGCTAAAGAATGATGATGGATTCAACCCAGATCTGTGATGGGGGATGTGTGTTTGAAAACTTTCAGTACTCCGTCCATTATCTCCTTGTGTTTGCTTTGATCGCCATAAGTTGGCAGGGTATGCCCAGACGTGGGTCCCTTGATCAGTTTGCCACTGGATTCAAGCTAGCCTGGCTGATGAGGGGTGTTAGCCCAAAACCGGTCCCAGGAAGCTTGTTTCCGATCCAGGGAAGAAATAGCTTAGCAGTTCGGGCTCGACTGTTCCCATGAGGCACAGGGTGAAGACTGATTTCCATATAGCTGTGTCTGAACTGGGGTGGGAAAGTGAGGTAAAGAATGATGAGGGATTCAACCCAGATGACTGGTGGTGAGTGTTTGAAAAGTTTCAGCACTCCGTCCATCATCCCCTTGTGTTTGCTTTGTTCGCCCTAAGTTGGCAGGGTATGCCCAGACGTAGGTCACTTGCTCACTTTGCCACTGGATTCAAGCTAACCTGGCTGATGTGGGCTGTTAGCCCGAAACCGGTCCCAGGATTCTTGTTTCCGGTCATGGGAAGATACAGCTTTGCAGTTCGGGCTGGACTGTTCCCATGAGGCACAAGGTGAAGACTGATTTGCGTATAGCTGTGTCTGAACTGGGGTGGCAACGGGAGCCAAAGAATGATGATGGATTCAACCCAGATCTGTGATTGGGGGTGAGTGTTTGAAAAGTTTGGGCACTCCATCCATCATCTGCTTGTGTTTGCTTTGCTTGCCCTAAATTGGCAGGGTATGCCCAGAGGTGGGTCCCTTGCTCACTTTGCCACTGGATTCAAGCTAGCCTGGCTGATGAGGACTGTTAGCCCGAAACCAGTCCCAGGATGTTTGTTTCCGGTCCAGGGAAGACATAGCTTAGCAGTTTGGGCTGGACTATTCCTATGAGGTACAGGGTGAAGACTGATTTCCATATAGCTGTGTCTGAACTGGGGTGGGAAAGTGAGACAAAGAATGATGATGGATTCAACCTGGATCTGTGACTAGGGGTGAGTGTTTGAAAATTTTCAGCACTCCGTCCATCATCTCCTTGTGTTTGCTTTGTTCACCCTAAGGTGGCACGGTATGCTCACATGTGGATCCCTGGCTCACTTTGCCACTGGATTCAAGCTAGCCTGGCTGATGAGGGCTGTTTGCCCAAAACCGGTCCCAGGATGCTTGTTTCCGGTCCAGGGAAGACATAGCTTAGCAATTCGGGCTGGACTGTTCCCATGAGGCACAGGGTGAAGACTGATTTGCATACAGCTGTATCTGAACTGGGGTGGCAACGTGATCTAAAGAATGATGATGGATTCAACCCAGATCTGTGAGTGGGGGTGAGTGTTTGAAAAGTTTCAGCCCTCCGTCCATCATCTCCTTGTTTTTGCTTTGTTCACACTAAGTTGGCAGGCTATGCTCAGACATGGACCCCTGGCTCACTTTGCCACTGGATTCAAGCTAGCCTGGCTGATGAGTGCTGATAGCCCGAAACCGGTCCCAGGATGCTTGTTTCCGGTCCAGGGAACACATAGCTCAGCAGTTCGGGCTGGACTGTTCCCATGAGGCACAGGGTCAAGACTGATTTGCATATAGTTGTTTCTGAACTGGGGTGGCAAAGTGAGCTAAAGAATGATGATGGATTCAACCCAGATCTGTGACTTGGGGTGAGTGGTTGAAAAGTTTCAGCACTCCACCCATCATCTCCTTGTGTTTGCTTTGTTCGCGCCAACTCGCCAGGGTATGCCCAGATGTGGGTCCCTTGCTTACTTTGCCACTGGATTCAAGCTAGCCTAGAGGATGAGGGCTGTTTGCCCGAAACCGGTCCCAGGAAGCTTGTTTCCGATCCAGGGAAGAAATAGCTTAGCAGTTCGGGCTCGACTGTTCCCATGAGGCACAGGGTGAAGACTGATTTCCATATAGCTGTATCTGAACTGGAGTGGGAAAGTGAGGTAAAGAATGGTGATGGATTCAACCCAGATCTGTGACTTGGGGTGAGTGTTTGAAAAGTTCCAGCACTCCGTCCAGGTCCTGGTTTTCAGTCCAGGGAAGACATAGCTTAGCAGTTCGGGCTGGACTGTTCCCATGAGGCACAGGGTGAAGACTGATTTGCATATAGCTGTGTCTGAACTGGGGTTGCAAAGTGAGCTAAAGAATGACGAGGGATTCAACCTAGACCTGTGACTGGGGGTCAGTGTTTGAAAAGTTTCAGCACTCCATCCATCATCTCCTTGTGTTTGGTTTGTTCACCCTAAGTTGGCAGGGTATGCCCAGACGTGGGTCCCTTGGTCACTTTGCTACTGGATTCAAGCTAGCCTGGCTGATGTGGGCTGTTAGCCCGAAACCGGTCCCAGGTTGCTTGTTTCCGGTCCAGGGAAGACTTAGCTTAGCAGTTCGGGCTGGACTGTTCCCATGAGGCACAGGTTCAAGACTGATTTGCGCATATCTGTGTCTGAACTGGGGTGGCAAAGTGAGCTAAAGAATGATGAGGGATTCAAACCAGATCTGTGACTGGGGGTGAGTGTTTGAAAAGTTTCAGCACTCCGTCCATCATCTCCTTGTTTTTGCCTTGTTCACCCTAAGTTGGCAGGGCATGGCCGGACGTGGAACCCTTGCTCACTTTGCCACTGGATTCAAGCTAGTCTGGCTGATGAGGTCTGTTAGCCCGAAATCGGTCCCAGGATGCTTGTGTCCGGTCCAGGGAAGACATAGCTTAGCAGTTCGGGCTGGACTGTTCCCATGAGGCATAGGTTGAAGACTGATTTGCATATAGCTGTCTCTGAACTGGGGTGGAAAAGTAAGCTAAAAAATGAAGATGGATTCAACTCAGATATGTGACTGGGGGTGAGTTTTTGAAAAGTTTCAGCACTCCGTCCATCATCTACTTGTGTTTGCTTTGTTCGCCCTAAGTTGACAGGGTATGCCCAGACGTGGGTCCCTTGCTCACTTTGCCACTGGATTTAAGCTAGCCTGCCTGATGAGGACTGTTAGCCCGAAACCGGTCCCAGGATGTTTGTTCCCGGTCCTGGGAAGATATAGCTTAGCAGTTCGGGCTGGACTGTTCCCATGAGGCACAGGGTCAAGACTGGTTTGCAGATAGTAGTGTCTGAACTGGGGTGGCAAAGTGAGCTAAAGAATGATGATGGATTCAACCCAGGTCTGTGATGGGGGTGAGTGTTTGAAAAGTTTCAGCACTCCATCCATCATCTCCTTGTGTTTGCTTTGTTCGCCCTAAGTTGGCAGGGTATGACCAGACTTGGGTCCCTAACTCACTTTGCCACTGGATTCACACTAGCCTGGCTGATGAGGGCTGTTAGCCAGAAACCGGTCCCAGGATGCTTGTTTTCGGTCCAGGGAAGACATAGCTTAGCAGTTCGGGCTGGACTGTTCCCATGAGGCACAGGGTGAAGACTGATTTGCATATAGCTGTGTCTGAACTGGGGTTGCAAAGTGAGCTAAAGAATGACGAGGGATTCAACCTAGACCTGTGACTGGGGGTCAGTGTTTGAAAAGTTTCAGCACTCCATCCATCATCTCCTTGTGTTTAGTTTGTTCACCCTAAGTTGGCAGGGTATGCCCAGACGTGGGTCCCTTGGTCACTTTGCCACTGGATTCAAGCTAGCCTGGCTGATGTGGGTTGTTAGCCCGAAACCGGTGCCAGGTTGCTTGTTTCCGGTCCAGGGAAGACTTAGCTTAGCAGTTCGGGCTGGACTGTTCCCATGAGGAGATAATTGAATATCAAAATAGAACGAAGGCGCTGGTCTTATGTTATTACCATTGTCTTATTGTTATGTATATTGTGTTTTTTTCATTTTTTTGTTTATTGTGAATGTACAGTCAAATGTGCCATATTGGCAGTGTATTCAACATCAATATGGTGTGGTTTTTTTTAGATAGGTTGTAATTGTTTTATATATATAAACATATTTGTATAGGTTTTCTATATGTAAAAAAAGAGGAAAAAAAAAAAAAAAAAGAATCAACTGAATGAACTGACATGCTCTAAATAAATGAAATGACATGTTCTTAATACACTGTTGTCTGTGGGGTCTATATTATTACATGGACATATTGCCTAATTCTTAAATAAATAGGTGTAGGAAGTTTTGGTTGTAATTTATAGCTGTTCCCATGAGGCACAGGTTCAAGACTGATTTGCGCATAGCTGTGTCTGAACTGGGGTGGCAAAGTGAGCTAAAGAATGATGGGGGATTCAACCCAGATCTGTGACGGGGGTGAGTGTTTGAAAAGTTTCAGCACTCCGTCCATCATTCCCTTATGTTTGCTTTGTTCGCCCTAAGTTGGCAGGGTATGCCCAGACATGGGTCACTTGCTCACTTTGCCACTGGATTCAAGCTAACCTGGCTGATGAGGGCTGTTAGCCCGAAATAAGTCCCAGGATGCTTGTTTCCGGTCCAGGGAAGACATAGCTTTGCAGTTCGGGCTGGACAGTTCCCATGAGGCACAGGGTGAAGACTGATTTCCATATAGCTGTGTCTGAACTGGGGTGGGAAAGTGAGGTAAAGAATGATGAGGGATTCAACCCAGATGACTGGTGGTGAGTGTTTGAAAAGTTTCAGCACTCCGTCCATCATCCCCTTGTGTTTGCTTTGTTCGCCCTAAGTTGGCAGGGTATGCCCAGACGTAGGTCACTTGCTCACTTTGCCACTGGATTCAAGCTAACCTGGCTGATGTGGGCTGTTAGCCCGAAACCGGTCCCAGGATTCTTGTTTCCGGTCATGGGAAGATACAGCTTTGCAGTTCGGGCTGGACTGTTCCCATGAGGCACAAGGTGAAGACTGATTTGCGTATAGCTGTGTCTGAACTGGGGTGGCAACGGGAGCCAAAGAATGATGATGGATTCAACCCAGATCTGTGATTGGGGGTGAGTGTTTGAAAAGTTTGGGCACTCCATCCATCATCTGCTTGTGTTTGCTTTGCTTGCCCTAAATTGGCAGGGTATGCCCAGAGGTGGGTCCCTTGCTCACTTTGCCACTGGATTCAAGCTAGCCTGGCTGATGAGGACTGTTAGCCCGAAACCAGTCCCAGGATGTTTGTTTCCGGTCCAGGGAAGACATAGCTTAGCAGTTTGGGCTGGACTATTCCTATGAGGTACAGGGTGAAGACTGATTTCCATATAGCTGTGTCTGAACTGGGGTGGGAAAGTGAGACAAAGAATGATGATGGATTCAACCTGGATCTGTGACTAGGGGTGAGTGTTTGAAAATTTTCAGCACTCCGTCCATCATCTCCTTGTGTTTGCTTTGTTCACCCTAAGGTGGCACGGTATGCTCACATGTGGATCCCTGGCTCACTTTGCCACTGGATTCAAGCTAGCCTGGCTGATGAGGGCTGTTTGCCCAAAACCGGTCCCAGGATGCTTGTTTCCGGTCCAGGGAAGACATAGCTTAGCAATTCGGGCTGGACTGTTCCCATGAGGCACAGGGTGAAGACTGATTTGCATACAGCTGTATCTGAACTGGGGTGGCAACGTGATCTAAAGAATGATGATGGATTCAACCCAGATCTGTGAGTGGGGGTGAGTGTTTGAAAAGTTTCAGCCCTCCGTCCATCATCTCCTTGTTTTTGCTTTGTTCACACTAAGTTGGCAGGCTATGCTCAGACATGGACCCCTGGCTCACTTTGCCACTGGATTCAAGCTAGCCTGGCTGATGAGTGCTGATAGCCCGAAACCGGTCCCAGGATGCTTGTTTCCGGTCCAGGGAACACATAGCTCAGCAGTTCGGGCTGGACTGTTCCCATGAGGCACAGGGTCAAGACTGATTTGCATATAGTTGTTTCTGAACTGGGGTGGCAAAGTGAGCTAAAGAATGATGATGGATTCAACCCAGATCTGTGACTTGGGGTGAGTGGTTGAAAAGTTTCAGCACTCCACCCATCATCTCCTTGTGTTTGCTTTGTTCGCGCCAACTCGGCAGGGTATGCCCAGATGTGGGTCCCTTGCTTACTTTGCCACTGGATTCAAGCTAGCCTAGAGGATGAGGGCTGTTTGCCCGAAACCGGTCCCAATAAGCTTGTTTCCGATCCAGGGAAGAAATAGCTTAGCAGTTTGGGCTCGACTGTTCCCATGAGGCACAGGGTGAAGACTGATTTCCATATAGCTGTATCTGAACTGGAGTGGGAAAGTGAGGTAAAGAATGGTGATGGATTCAACCCAGATCTGTGACTTGGGGTGAGTGTTTGAAAAGTTCCAGCACTCCGTCCAGGTCCTGGTTTTCAGTCCAGGGAAGACATAGCTTAGCAGTTCGGGCTGGACTGTTCCCATGAGGCACAGGGTGAAGACTGATTTGCATATAGCTGTGTCTGAACTGGGGTTGCAAAGTGAGCTAAAGAATGACGAGGGATTCAACCTAGACCTGTGACTGGGGGTCAGTGTTTGAAAAGTTTCAGCACTCCATCCATCATCTCCTTGTGTTTGGTTTGTTCACCCTAAGTTGGCAGGGTATGCCCAGACGTGGGTCCCTTGGTCACTTTGCTACTGGATTCAAGCTAGCCTGGCTGATGTGGGCTGTTAGCCCGAAACCGGTCCCAGGTTGCTTGTTTCCGGTCCAGGGAAGACTTAGCTTAGCAGTTCGGGCTGGACTGTTCCCATGAGGCACAGGTTCAAGACTGATTTGCGCATATCTGTGTCTGAACTGGGGTGGCAAAGTGAGCTAAAGAATGATGAGGGATTCAAACCAGATCTGTGACTGGGGGTGAGTGTTTGAAAAGTTTCAGCACTCCGTCCATCATCTCCTTGTTTTTGCCTTGTTCACCCTAAGTTGGCAGGGCATGGCCGGACGTGGAACCCTTGCTCACTTTGCCACTGGATTCAAGCTAGTCTGGCTGATGAGGTCTGTTAGCCCGAAATCGGTCCCAGGATGCTTGTGTCCGGTCCAGGGAAGACATAGCTTAGCAGTTCGGGCTGGACTGTTCCCATGAGGCATAGGTTGAAGACTGATTTGCATATAGCTGTCTCTGAACTGGGGTGGAAAAGTAAGCTAAAAAATGAAGATGGATTCAACTCAGATATGTGACTGGGGGTGAGTTTTTGAAAAGTTTCAGCACTCCGTCCATCATCTACTTGTGTTTGCTTTGTTCGCCCTAAGTTGACAGGGTATGCCCAGACGTGGGTCCCTTGCTCACTTTGCCACTGGATTTAAGCTAGCCTGCCTGATGAGGACTGTTAGCCCGAAACCGGTCCCAGGATGTTTGTTCCCGGTCCTGGGAAGATATAGCTTAGCAGTTCGGGCTGGACTGTTCCCATGAGGCACAGGGTCAAGACTGGTTTGCAGATAGTAGTGTCTGAACTGGGGTGGCAAAGTGAGCTAAAGAATGATGATGGATTCAACCCAGGTCTGTGATGGGGGTGAGTGTTTGAAAAGTTTCAGCACTCCATCCATCATCTCCTTGTGTTTGCTTTGTTCGCCCTAAGTTGGCAGGGTATGACCAGACTTGGGTCCCTAACTCACTTTGCCACTGGATTCACACTAGCCTGGCTGATGAGGGCTGTTAGCCAGAAACCGGTCCCAGGATGCTTGTTTTCGGTCCAGGGAAGACATAGCTTAGCAGTTCGGGCTGGACTGTTCCCATGAGGCACAGGGTGAAGACTGATTTGCATATAGCTGTGTCTGAACTGGGGTTGCAAAGTGAGCTAAAGAATGACGAGGGATTCAACCTAGACCTGTGACTGGGGGTCAGTGTTTGAAAAGTTTCAGCACTCCATCCATCATCTCCTTGTGTTTAGTTTGTTCACCCTAAGTTGGCAGGGTATGCCCAGACGTGGGTCCCTTGGTCACTTTGCCACTGGATTCAAGCTAGCCTGGCTGATGTGGGTTGTTAGCCCGAAACCGGTGCCAGGTTGCTTGTTTCCGGTCCAGGGAAGACTTAGCTTAGCAGTTCGGGCTGGACTGTTCCCATGAGGAGATAATTGAATATCAAAATAGAACGAAGGCGCTGGTCTTATGTTATTACCATTGTCTTATTGTTATGTATATTGTGTTTTTTTCATTTTTTTGTTTATTGTGAATGTACAGTCAAATGTGCCATATTGGCAGTGTATTCAACATCAATATGGTGTGGGTTTTTTTAGATAGGTTGTAATTGTTTTATATATATAAACATATTTGTATAGGTTTTCTATATGTAAAAAAAGAGGAAAAAAAAAAAAAAAAAAAGAATCAACTGAATGAACTGACATGCTCTAAATAAATGAAATGACATGTTCTTAATACACTGTTGTCTGTGGGGTCTATATTATTACATGGACATATTGCCTAATTCTTAAATAAATAGGTGTAGGAAGTTTTGGTTGTAATTTATAGCTGTTCCCATGAGGCACAGGTTCAAGACTGATTTGCGCATAGCTGTGTCTGAACTGGGGTGGCAAAGTGAGCTAAAGAATGATGGGGGATTCAACCCAGATCTGTGACGGGGGTGAGTGTTTGAAAAGTTTCAGCACTCCGTCCATCATTCCCTTATGTTTGCTTTGTTCGCCCTAAGTTGGCAGGGTATGCCCAGACATGGGTCACTTGCTCACTTTGCCACTGGATTCAAGCTAACCTGGCTGATGAGGGCTGTTAGCCCGAAATAAGTCCCAGGATGCTTGTTTCCGGTCCAGGGAAGACATAGCTTTGCAGTTCGGGCTGGACAGTTCCCATGAGGCACAGTGTGAAGACTGATTTGCATATAGCTGTGTCTGAACTGGGGTGGCAAAGTGAGCTAAAGAATGATGATGGATTCAACCCAGATCTGTGATGGGGGGTGAGTGTTTGAAAAGTTTCAGCCCTCCGTCAATCATCTCCTTGTGATTGCTTTGTTCGCCCTAAGGTGGCAGGGTATGCCCAGACGTGGGTCCGTTGCTTACTTTGCCACTGGATTCAAGCTAGTCTGACTGATGAGGGCTGCTAGCCCGAAACCGGTCCCAGGATGCTTGTTTTCAGTCCAGGGAAGAGATAGCCTAGCAATTCGGGCTGGGCTGGTCCCATGAGGCACAGGGTCAAGACTGATTTGCATATAGCTGTGTCTGAACCGGGGTGTCAAAGTGAGCCAA
Source organism: Triturus cristatus (assembly GCF_964204655.1). Lineage (NCBI taxonomy): Eukaryota > Metazoa > Chordata > Amphibia > Caudata > Salamandridae > Triturus > Triturus cristatus. The sequence goes on along the minus strand of NC_140579.1, from coordinate 800,753,903 downwards.
AGAATGGTGATGGATTCAACCCAGATCTGTGACGGGGGTGAGTGTTTGAAAAGTTTCAGCACTCCATCCATGATCTCCTTGTGTTTGCTTTGTTCGCCCTAAGTTGGCAGGGTGTGACCAGACGTGGGTCCCTAACTCACTTTGCCACTGGATTCACACTAGCCTGGCTGATGAGGGCTGTTAGCCAGAAACCGGTCCCAGGATGCTTGTTTTCGGTCCAGGGAAGACATAGCTTAGCAGTTCGGGCAGGACTGTTCCCTTGAGGCACAGGGTGAAGACTGATTTGCATATAGCTGTGTCTGAACTGGGGTTGCAAAGTGAGCTAAAGAATGACGAGGGATTCAACCTAGACCTGTGACTGGGGGTCAGTGTTTGAAAAGTTTCAGCACTCCATCCATCATCTCCTTGTGTTTGGTTTGTTCACCCTAAGTTGGCAGGGTATGCCCAGATGTGGGTCCCTTGGTCACTTTGCTACTGGATTCAAGCTAGCCTGGCTGATGTGGGCTGTTAGCCCGAAACCGGTGCCAGGTTGCTTGTTTCTGGTCCAGGGAAGACTTAGCTTAGCAGTTCGGGCTGGACTGTTCCCATGAGGCACAGGTTCAAGACTGATTTGCGCATATCTGTGCAGAACTGGGGTGGCAAAGTGAGCTAAAGAATGATGAGGGATTCAACCCAGATCTGTGACGGGGGGTGAGTGTTTGAAAAGTTTCAGCACTCCGTCCATCATTCCCTTATGTTTGCTTTGTTCGCCCTAAGTTGGCAGGGTATGCCCAGACATGGGTCACTTGCTCACTTTGCCACTGGATTCAAGCTAACCTGGCTGATGAGGGCTGTTAGCCCGAAACAAGTCCCAGGATGCTTGTTTCCGGTCCAGGGAAGACATAGCTTTGCAGTTCGGGCTGGACAGTTCCCATGAGGCACAGTGTGAAGACTGATTTGCATATAGCTGTGTCTGAACTGGGGTGGCAAAGTGAGCTAAAGAATGATGATGGATTCAACCCAGATCTGTGACGGGGGGTGAGTGTTTGAAAAGTTTCAGCCCTCCGTCAATCATCTCCTTGTGATTGCTTTGTTCGCCCTAAGGTGGCAGGGTATGCCCAGACGTGGGTCCGTTGCTTACTTTGCCACTGGATTCAAGCTAGTCTGACTGATGAGGGCTGCTAGCCCGAAACCGGTCCCAGGATGCTTGTTTTCAGTCCAGGGAAGACATAGCCTAGCAATTTGGGCTGGGCTGGTCCCATGAGGCACAGGGTGAAGACTGATTTCCATATAGCTGTATCTGAACTGTGGTGGGAAAGTGAGGTAAAGAATGGTGATGGATTCAACCCAGATCTGTGACTTGGGGTGAGTGTTTGAAAAGGTCCAGCACTCCGTCCATCATCTCCTTGTGTTTGCTTTGTTCGCCCTAAGTCGGCAGGGTATGCTCAGACGTGGATCCCTGGCTCACTTTGCCACTGGATTCAAGCTAGCCTGTCTGATGAGGGATGTTAGCCCGAAATCGGTCCCAGGATGTTTGTTTCCGGTCCAGGGAAGACATAGCTTAGCAGTTCGGGCTGGAATGTTCCCATGAGGCACAGGTTGAAGACTGATTTCCATATATCTGTGTCTGAACTGGGGTGGGAAAGTGAGGTAAAGAATGGTGATGGATTCAACCCAGATCTGTGACTTGGGGTGAGTGGTTAAAAAGTTTCAGCACTCCGCCCATCATCTCCTTGTGTATGCTTTGTTTGCCCTAAGTTGGCAGGGTATGCCCAGACGTGGGTCCGTTGCTCACTTTGCCACTGGATTCAAGCTAGTCTGACTGACGAGGGCTGCTAGCCTGAAACTGTTCCCAGGATACCCGTTTTCAGTCCAGGGAAGACATAGCCTAGCGGTTCAGGCTGGGCTGGTCCCATGAGGCACAGGGTCAAGCCTGATTTGCATATAGCTGTGTCTGAACCGGGGTGGCAAAGTGAGCTAAAGAATGATGATGGATTCAACTCAGATCTGTGACTTGGGGTTAGTGGTTGAAAAGTTTTAGCACTCCACCCATCATCTCCTTGTGTTTGCTTTGTTCGCGCCAACTCGGCAGGGTATGCCCAGATGTGGGTCCCTTGCTTACTTTGCCACTGGATTCAAGCTAGCCTGGCTGATGAGGGCTGTTTGCCCAAAACCGGTCCCAGGATGCTTGTTTCCGGTCCAGGGAAGACATAGCTTAGCAGTTCGGGCTCGACTGTTCCCATGAGGCATAGGGTGAAGGCTGATTTCCATATAGCTGTATCTGAACTGGAGTGGGAAAGTGAGGTAAAGAATGGTGATGGATTCAACCCAGATCTGTGACTTGGGGTGAGTGTTTGAAAAGTTCCAGCACTCCGTCCATCATCTCCTTGTGTTTGCTTTGTTCGCCCTAAGTCGGCAGGGTATGCTCAGACGTGGATCCCTGGCTCACTTTGCCACTGGATTCAAGCTAGCCTGTCTGATGTGGGATGTTAGCCCGAAATCGGTCCCAGGATGTTTGTTTCCGGTCCAGGGAAGACATAGCTTAGCAGTTCGGGCTGGAATGTTCCCATGAGGCACAGGTTGAAGACTGATTTCCATATATCTGTGTCTGAACTGGGGTGGGAAAGTGAGGTAAAGAATGGTGATGGATTCAACCCAGATCTGTGACTTGGGGTGAGTGTTTGAAAAGTTTCAGCACTCTGTCCATCATCTCCTTGTGTTTGCTTTGTTTGCCCTAAGTTGGCATGGTATGCCCAGATGTGGGTCCCTTGCTCACTTTGCCACTGGATTCCAGCTAGCCTGGCTGATGAGGGCTGTTTGCCAAAAACCGGTCCCAGGATGCTTGTTTCCGGTCCAGGGAAGACATAGCTTAGCAATTCGGGCTGGACTGTTCCCATGAGGCACAGGGTGAAGACTGATTTGTATATAGCTGTCTCTGAACTGAGGTGGCAACGTGAGCTAAAGAATGATGATGGATTCAACCTGGATCTGTGACTGGGGGTGAGTGCTTGAAAAGTTTCAGCCCTCCGTCCATCATCTCCTTGTTTTTGCTTTGTTCACCCTAAGTTGGCAGGGTATGCTCAGACGTGGATCCCTGGCTCACTTTGCCACTGGATTCAAGCTAGCCTGGCTGATGAGGGCAATTAGCCCAAAACCGGTCCCAGGATGCTTGTTTTCGGTCCAGAGAAGACATAGCTTTGCAGTTCGGGCTGGACTGTTCCCATGAGGCACAGGGCCACAACTGATTTGCATATTGCTGTGTCTAAACTGGGGTGGCAAAGTGAGGTACAGAATGATGATGGATTCAAACCAGATCTGTGACTGGGGGTGAGTGTTTGAAAAGTTTTAGCACTCCGTCCATCATCTCCTTGTTTTTGCCTTGTTCACCCTAAGTTGGCAGGGCATGGCCGGACGTGGAACCCTTGCTCACTTTGCCACTGGATTCAAGCTAGTCTGGCTGATGAGGTCTGTTAGCCCGAAATCAGTCCCAGGATGCTTGTGTCCGGTCCAGGGAAGACATAGCTTAGCAGTTCGGGCTGGACTGTTCCCATGAGGCATAGGGTGAAGACTGATTTGCATATAGCTGTCTCTGAACTGGGGTGGAAAAGTAAGCTAAAAAATGAAGATGGATTCAACTCAGATCTGTGACTGGGGGTGAGTTTTTGAAAAGTTTCAGCACTCCGTCCATCATCTACTTGTGTTTGCTTTGTTCGCCCTAAGTTGACAGGGTATGCCCAGACGTGGGTCCCTTGCTCACTTTGCCACTGGATTTAAGCTAGCCTGCCTGATGAGGACTGTTAGCCTGAAACCGGTCCCAGGATGTTTGTTCCCGGTCCTGGGAAGATATAGCTTAGCAGTTCGGGCTGGACTGTTCCCATTAGGCACAGGGTCAAGACTGGTTTGCAGATAGTAGTGTCTGAACTGGGGTGGCAAAGTGAGCTAAAGAATGATGATGGATTCAACCCAGGTCTGTGATGGGGGTGAGTGTTTGAAAAGTTTCAGCACTCCATCCATCATCTCCTTGTGTTTGCTTTGTTCGCCCTAAGTTGGCAGGGTATGACCAGACGTGGGTCCCTAACTCACTTTGCCACTGGATTCACACTAGCCTAGCTGATGAGGGCTGTTAGCCAGAAACCGGTCCCAGGATGCTTGTTTCGGTCCAGGGAAGACATAGCTTAGCAGTTCGGGCTGGACTGTTCCCATGAGGCACAGGGTGAAGACTGATTTGCATATAGCTGTGTCTGAACTGGGGTTGCAAAGTGAGCTAAAGAATGACGAGGGATTCAACCTAGACCTGTGACTGGGGGTCAGTGTTTGAAAAGTTTCAGCACTCCATCCATCATCTCCTTGTGTTTGGTTTGTTCACCCTAAGTTGGCAGGGTATGCCCAGACGTGGGTCCCTTGGTCACTTTGCTAATGGATTCAAGCTAGCCTGGCTGATGTGGGCTGTTAGCCCGAAACCGGTCCCAGGTTGCTTGTTTCCAGTCCAGGGAAGACTTAGCTTAGCAGTTCGGGCTGGACTGTTCCCATGAGGCACAGGTTCAAGACTGATTTGCGCATATCTGTGTCTGAACTGGGGTGGCAAAGTGAGCTAAAGAATGATGAGGGATTCAAACCAGATCTGTGACTGGGGGTGAGTGTTTGAAAAGTTTCAGCACTCCGTCCATCATCTCCTTGTTTTTGCCTTGTTCACCCTAAGTTGGCAGGGCATGGCCGGACGTGGAACCCTTGCTCACTTTGCCACTGGATTCAAGCTAGTCTGGCTGATGAGGTCTGTTAGCCCGAAATCGGTCCCAGGATGCTTGTGTCCGGTCCAGGGAAGACATAGCTTAGCAGTTCGGGCTGGACTGTTCCCATGAGGCATAGGTTGAAGACTGATTTGCATATAGCTGTCTCTGAACTGGGGTGGAAAAGTAAGCTAAAAAATGAAGATGGATTCAACTCAGATCTGTGACTGGGGGTGAGTTTTTGAAAAGTTTCAGCACTCCGTCCATCATCTACTTGTGTTTGCTTTGTTCGCCCTAAGTTGACAGGGTATGCCCAGACGTGGGTCCCTTGCTCACTTTGCCACTGGATTTAAGCTAGCCTGCCTGATGAGGACTGTTAGCCCGAAACCGGTCCCAGGATGTTTGTTCCCGGTCCTGGGAAGATATAGCTTAGCAGTTCGGGCTGGACTGTTCCCATGAGGCACAGGGTCAAGACTGGTTTGCAGATAGTAGTGTCTGAACTGGGGTGGCAAAGTGAGTTAAAGAATGATGATGGATTCAACCCAGGTCTGTGATGGGGGTGAGTGTTTGAAAAGTTTCAGCACTCCATCCATCATCTCCTTGTGTTTGCTTTGTTCGCCCTAAGTTGGCAGGGTATGACCAGACGTGGGTCCCTAACTCACTTTGCCACTGGATTCACACTAGCCTGGCTGATGAGGGCTGTTAGCCAGAAACCGGTCCCAGGATGCTTGTTTTCGGTCCAGGGAAGACATAGCTTAGCAGTTCGGGCTGGACTGTTCCCATGAGGCACAGGGTGAAGACTGATTTGCATATAGCTGTGTCTGAACTGGGGTTGCAAAGTGAGATAAAGAATGACGAGGGATTCAACCTAGACCTGTGACTGGGGGTCAGTGTTTGAAAAGTTTCAGCACTCCATCCATCATCTCCTTGTGTTTAGTTTGTTCGCCCTAAGTTGGCAGGGTATGCCCAGACATGGGTCACTTGCTCACTTTGCCACTGGATTCAAGCTAACCTGGCTGATGAGGGCTGTTAGCCCGAAACAAGTCCCAGGATGCTTGTTTCCGGTCCAGGGAAGACATAGCTTTGCAGTTCGGGCTGGACAGTTCCCATGAGGCACAGGGTGAAGACTGATTTGCATATAGCTGTGTCTGAACTGGGGTTGCAAAGTGAGATAAAGAATGACGAGGGATTCAACCTAGACCTGTGACTGGGGGTCAGTGTTTGAAAAGTTTCAGCACTCCATCCATCATCTCCTTGTGTTTAGTTTGTTCGCCCTAAGTTGGCAGGGTATGCCCAGACATGGGTCACTTGCTCACTTTGCCACTGGATTCAAGCTAACCTGGCTGATGAGGGCTGTTAGCCCGAAACAAGTCCCAGGATGCTTGTTTCCGGTCCAGGGAAGACATAGCTTTGCAGTTCGGGCTGGACAGTTCCCATGAGGCACAGTGTGAAGACTGATTTGCATATAGCTGTGTCTGAACTGGGGTGGCAAAGTGAGCTAAAGAATGATGATGGATTCAACCCAGATCTGTGACGGGGGGTGAGTGTTTGAAAAGTTTCAGCCCTCCGTCAATCATCTCCTTGTGATTGCTTTGTTCGCCCTAAGATGGCAGGGTATGCCCAGACGTGGGTCCGTTGCTTACTTTGCCACTGGATTCAAGCTAGTCTGACTGATGAGGGCTGCTAGCCCGAAACCGGTCCCAGGATGCTTGTTTTCAGTCCAGGGAAGAGATAGCCTAGCAATTCGGGCTGGGCTGGTCCCATGAGGCACAGGGTCAAGACTGATTTGCATATAGCTGTGTCTGAACCGGGGTGTCAAAGTGAGCCAAAGAATGGTGATGGATTCAACCCAGATCTGTGACGGGGGTGAGTGTTTGAAAAGTTTCAGCACTCCATCCATGATCTCCTTGTGTTTGCTTTGTTCGCCCTAAGTTGGCAGGGTATGACCAGACGTGGGTCCCTAACTCACTTTGCCACTGGATTCACACTAGCCTGGCTGATGAGGGCTGTTAGCCAGAAACCGGTCCCAGGATGCTTGTTTTCGGTCCAGGGAAGACATAGCTTAGCAGTTCGGGCAGGACTGTTCCCTTGAGGCACAGGGTGAAGACTGATTTGCATATAGCTGTGTCTGAACTGGGGTTGCAAAGTGAGCTAAAGAATGACGAGGGATTCAACCTAGACCTGTGACTGGGGGTCAGTGTTTGAAAAGTTTCAGCACTCCATCCATCATCTCCTTGTGTTTGGTTTGTTCACCCTAAGTTGGCAGGGTATGCCCAGACGTGGGTCCCTTGGTCACTTTGCCACTGGATTCAAGCTAACCTGGCTGATGAGGGTTGTTAGCCCGAAACAAGTCCCAGGATGCTTGTTTCCGGTCCAGGGAAGACATAGCTTTGCAGTTCGGGCTGGACAGTTCCCATGAGGCACAGTGTGAAGACTGATTTGCATATAGCTGTGTCTGAACTGGGGTGGCAAAGTGAGCTAAAGAATGATGATGGATTCAACCCAGATCTGTGACGGGGGGTGAGTGTTTGAAAAGTTTCAGCCCTCCGTCAATCATCTCCTTGTGATTGCTTTGTTCGCCCTAAGATGGCAGGGTATGCCCAGACGTGGGTCCGTTGCTTACTTTGCCACTGGATTCAAGCTAGTCTGACTGATGAGGGCTGCTAGCCCGAAACCGGTCCCAGGATGCTTGTTTTCAGTCCAGGGAAGAGATAGCCTAGCAATTCGGGCTGGGCTGGTCCCATGAGGCACAGGGTCAAGACTGATTTGCATATAGCTGTGTCTGAACCGGGGTGTCAAAGTGAGCCAAAGAATGGTGATGGATTCAACCCAGATCTGTGACGGGGGTGAGTGTTTGAAAAGTTTCAGCACTCCATCCATGATCTCCTTGTGTTTGCTTTGTTCGCCCTAAGTTGGCAGGGTATGACCAGACGTGGGTCCCTAACTCACTTTGCCACTGGATTCACACTAGCCTGGCTGATGAGGGCTGTTAGCCAGAAACCGGTCCCAGGATGCTTGTTTTCGGTCCAGGGAAGACATAGCTTAGCAGTTCGGGCAGGACTGTTCCCTTGAGGCACAGGGTGAAGACTGATTTGCATATAGCTGTGTCTGAACTGGGGTTGCAAAGTGAGCTAAAGAATGACGAGGGATTCAACCTAGACCTGTGACTGGGGGTCAGTGTTTGAAAAGTTTCAGCACTCCATCCATCATCTCCTTGTGTTTGGTTTGTTCACCCTAAGTTGGCAGGGTATGCCCAGACGTGGGTCCCTTGGTCACTTTGCTACTGGATTCAAGCTAGCCTGGCTGATGTGGGCTGTTAGCCCGAAACCGGTGCCAGGTTGCTTGTTTCTGGTCCAGGGAAGACTTAGCTTAGCAGTTCGGGCTGGACTGTTCCCATGAGGCACAGGTTCAAGACTGATTTGCGCATATCTGTGTCTGAACTGGGGTGGCAAAGTGAGCTAAAGAATGATGAGGGATTCAACCCAGATCTGTGACGGGGGGTGAGTGTTTGAAAAGTTTCAGCACTCCGTCCATCATTCCCTTATGTTTGCTTTGTTCGCCCTAAGTTGGCAGGGTATGCCCAGACATGGGTCACTTGCTCACTTTGCCACTGGATTCAAGCTAACCTAGCTGATGAGGGCTGTTAGCCCGAAACAAGTCCCAGGATGCTTGTTTCCGGTCCAGGGAAGACATAGCTTTGCAGTTCGGGCTGGACAGTTCCCATGAGGCACAGTGTGAAGACTGATGTGCATATAGCTGTGTCTGAACTGGGGTGGCAAAGTGAGCTAAAGAATGATGATGGATTCAACCCAGATCTGTGACGGGGGGTGAGTGTTTGAAAAGTTTCAGCCCTCCGTCAATCATCTCCTTGTGATTGCTTTGTTCGCCCTAAGGTGGCAGGGTATGCCCAGACGTGGGTCCGTTGCTTACTTTGCCACTGGATTCAAGCTAGTCTGACTGATGAGGGCTGCTAGCCCGAAACCGGTCCCAGGATGCTTGTTTTCAGTCCAGGGAAGACATAGCCTAGCAATTTGGGCTGGGCTGGTCCCATGAGGCACAGGGTGAAGACTGATTTCCATATAGCTGTATCTGAACTGTGGTGGGAAAGTGAGGTAAAGAATGGTGATGGATTCAACCCAGATCTGTGACTTGGGGTGAGTGTTTGAAAAGTTCCAGCACTCCGTCCATCATCTGCTTGTGTTTGCTTTGTTCGCCCTAAGTCGGCAGGGTATGCTCAGACGTGGATCCCTGGCTCACTTTGCCACTGGATTCAAGCTAGCCTGTCTGATGAGGGATGTTAGCCCGAAATCGGTCCCAGGATGTTTGTTTCCGGTCCAGGGAAGACATAGCTTAGCAGTTCGGGCTGGAATGTTCCCATGAGGCACAGGTTGAAGACTGATTTCCATATATCTGTGTCTGAACTGGGGTGGGAAAGTGAGGTAAAGAATGGTGATGGATTCAACCCAGATCTGTGACTTGGGGTGAGTGGTTAAAAAGTTTCAGCACTCCGCCCATCATCTCCTTGTGTATGCTTTGTTCGCCCTAAGTTGGCAGGGTATGCCCAGACGTGGGTCCGTTGCTCACTTTGCCACTGGATTCAAGCTAGTCTGACTGACGAGGGCTGCTAGCCTGAAACTGGTCCCAGGATACCCGTTTTCAGTCCAGGGAAGACATAGCCTAGCGGTTCAGGCTGGGCTGGTCCCATGAGGCACAGGGTCAAGCCTGATTTGCATATAGCTGTGTCTGAACCGGGGTGGCAAAGTGAGCTAAAGAATGATGATGGATTCAACCCAGATCTGTGACTTGGGGTGAGTGGTTGAAAAGTTTCAGCACTCCACCCATCATCTCCTTGTGTTTGCTTTGTTCGCACCAACTCGGCAGGGTATGCCCAGATGTGGGTCCCTTGCTTACTTTGCCACTGGATTCAAGCTAGCCTGGCTGATGAGGGCTGTTTGCCCAAAACCGGTCCCAGGATGCTTGTTTCCGGTCCAGGGAAGACATAGCTTAGCAGTTCGGGCTCGACTGTTCCCATGAGGCATAGGGTGAAGGCTGATTTCCATATAGCTGTATCTGAACTGGAGTGGGAAAGTGAGGTAAAGAATGGTGATGGATTCAACCCAGATCTGTGACTTGGGGTGAGTGTTTGAAAAGTTCCAGCACTCCGTCCATCATCTCCTTGTGTTTGCTTTGTTCGCCCTAAGTCGGCAGGGTATGCTCAGACGTGGATCCCTGGCTCACTTTGCCACTGGATTCAAGCTAGCCTGTCTGATGAGGGATGTTAGCCCGAAATCGGTCCCAGGATGTTTGTTTCCGGTCCAGGGAAGACATAGCTTAGCAGTTCGGGCTGGAATGTTCCCATGAGGCACAGGTTGAAGACTGATTTCCATATATCTGTGTCTGAACTGGGGTGGGAAAGTGAGGTAAAGAATGGTGATGGATTCAACCCAGATCTGTGACGGGGGTGAGTGTTTGAAAAGTTTCAGCCCTCCGTCAATCATCTCCTTGTGATTGCTTTGTTCGCCCTAAGGTGGCAGGGTATGCCCAGACGTGGGTCCGTTGCTTACTTTGCCACTGGATTCAAGCTAGTCTGACTGATGAGGGCTGCTAGCCCGAAACCGGTCCCAGGATGCTTGTTTTCAGTCCAGGGAAGACATAGCCTAGCAATTTGGGCTGGGCTGGTCCCATGAGGCACAGGGTGAAGACTGATTTCCATATAGCTGTATCTGAACTGTGGTGGGAAAGTGAGGTAAAGAATGGTGATGGATTCAACCCAGATCTGTGACTTGGGGTGAGTGTTTGAAAAGTTCCAGCACTCCGTCCATCATCTCCTTGTGTTTGCTTTGTTCGCCCTAAGTCGGCAGGGTATGCTCAGACGTGGATCCCTGGCTCACTTTGCCACTGGATTCAAGCTAGCCTGTCTGATGAGGGATGTTAGCCCGAAATCGGTCCCAGGATGTTTGTTTCCGGTCCAGGGAAGACATAGCTTAGCAGTTCGGGCTGGAATGTTCCCATGAGGCACAGGTTGAAGACTGATTTCCATATATCTGTGTCTGAACTGGGGTGGGAAAGTGAGGTAAAGAATGGTGATGGATTCAACCCAGATCTGTGACTTGGGGTGAGTGGTTAAAAAGTTTCAGCACTCCGCCCATCATCTCCTTGTGTATGCTTTGTTTGCCCTAAGTTGGCAGGGTGTGCCCAGACGTGGGTCCGTTGCTCACTTTGCCACTGGATTCAAGCTAGTCTGACTGACGAGGGCTGCTAGCCTGAAACTGGTCCCAGGATACCCGTTTTCAGTCCAGGGAAGACATAGCCTAGCGGTTCAGGCTGGGCTGGTCCCATGAGGCACAGGGTCAAGCCTGATTTGCATATAGCTGTGTCTGAACCGGGGTGGCAAAGTGAGCTAAAGAATGATGATGGATTCAACCCAGATCTGTGACTTGGGGTGAGTGGTTGAAAAGTTTCAGCACTCCACCCATCATCTCCTTGTGTTTGCTTTGTTCGCGCCAACTCGGCAGGGTATGCCCAGATGTGGGTCCCTTGCTTACTTTGCCACTGGATTCAAGCTAGCCTGGCTGATGAGGGCTGTTTGCCCAAAACCGGTCCCAGGATGCTTGTTTCCGGTCCAGGGAAGACATAGCTTAGCAGTTCGGGCTCGACTGTTCCCATGAGGCATAGGGTGAAGGCTGATTTCCATATAGCTGTATCTGAACTGGAGTGGGAAAGTGAGGTAAAGAATGGTGATGGATTCAACCCAGATCTGTGACTTGGGGTGAGTGTTTGAAAAGTTCCAGCACTCCGTCCATCATCTCCTTGTGTTTGCTTTGTTCGCCCTAAGTCGGCAGGGTATGCTCAGACGTGGATCCCTGGCTCACTTTGCCACTGGATTCAAGCTAGCCTGTCTGATGAGGGATGTTAGCCCGAAATCGGTCCCAGGATGTTTGTTTCCGGTCCAGGGAAGACATAGCTTAGCAGTTTGGGCTGGAATGTTCCCATGAGGCACAGGTTGAAGACTGATTTCCATATATCTGTGTCTGAACTGGGGTGGGAAAGTGAGGTAAAGAATGGTGATGGATTCAACCCAGATCTGTGACTTGGGGTGAGTGTTTGAAAAGTTTCAGCACTCTGTCCATCATCTCCTTGTGTTTGCTTTGTTTGCCCTAAGTTGGCATGGTATGCCCAGATGTGGGTCCCTTGCTCACTTTGCCACTGGATTCCAGCTAGCCTGGCTGATGAGGGCTGTTTGCCAAAAACCGGTCCCAGGATGCTTGTTTCCGGTCCAGGGAAGACATAGCTTAGCAATTCGGGCTGGACTGTTCCCATGAGGCACAGGGTGAAGACTGATTTGTATATAGCTGTCTCTGAACTGAGGTGGCAACGTGAGCTAAAGAATGATGATGGATTCAACCTGGATCTGTGACTGGGGGTGAGTGCTTGAAAAGTTTCAGCCCTCCGTCCATCATCTCCTTGTTTTTGCTTTGTTCACCCTAAGTTGGCAGGGTATGCTCAGACGTGGATCCCTGGCTCACTTTGCCACTGGATTCAAGCTAGCCTGGCTGATGAGGGCAATTAGCCCAAAACCGGTCCCAGGATGCTTGTTTTCGGTCCAGAGAAGACATAGCTTTGCAGTTCGGGCTGGACTGTTCCCATGAGGCACAGGGCCACAACTGATTTGCATATTGCTGTGTCTAAACTGGGGTGGCAAAGTGAGGTACAGAATGATGATGGATTCAAACCAGATCTGTGACTGGGGGTGAGTGTTTGAAAAGTTTTAGCACTCCATCCATCATCTCCTTGTTTTTGCCTTGTTCACCCTAAGTTGGCAGGGCATGGCCGGACGTGGAACCCTTGCTCACTTTGCCACTGGATTCAAGCTAGTCTGCCTGATGAGGTCTGTTAGCCCGAAATCGGTCCCAGGATGCTTGTGTCCGGTCCAGGGAAGACATAGCTTAGCAGTTCGGGCTGGACTGTTCCCATGAGGCATAGGGTGAAGACTGATTTGCATATAGCTGTCTCTGAACTGGGGTGGAAAAGTAAGCTAAAAAATGAAGATGGATTCAACTCAGATCTGTGACTGGGGGTGAGTTTTTGAAAAGTTTCAGCACTCCGTCCATCATCTACTTGTGTTTGCTTTGTTCGCCCTAAGTTGACAGGGTATGCCCAGACGTGGGTCCCTTGCTCACTTTGCCACTGGATTTAAGCTAGCCTGCCTGATGAGGACTGTTAGCCTGAAACCGGTCCCAGGATGTTTGTTCCCGGTCCTGGGAAGATATAGCTTAGCAGTTCGGGCTGGACTGTTCCCATGAGGCACAGGGTCAAGACTGGTTTGCAGATAGTAGTGTCTGAACTGGGGTGGCAAAGTGAGCTAAAGAATGATGATGGATTCAACCCAGGTCTGTGATGGGGGTGAGTGTTTGAAAAGTTTCAGCACTCCATCCATCATCTCCTTGTGTTTGCTTTGTTCGCCCTAAGTTGGCAGGGTATGACCAGACGTGGGTCCCTAACTCACTTTGCCACTGGATTCACACTAGCCTAGCTGATGAGGGCTGTTAGCCAGAAACCGGTCCCAGGATGCTTGTTTTCGGTCCAGGGAAGACATAGCTTAGCAGTTCGGGCTGGACTGTTCCCATGAGGCACAGGGTGAAGACTGATTTGCATATAGCTGTGTCTGAACTGGGGTTGCAAAGTGAGCTAAAGAATGACGAGGGATTCAACCTAGACCTGTGACTGGGGGTCAGTGTTTGAAAAGTTTCAGCACTCCATCCATCATCTCCTTGTGTTTGGTTTGTTCACCCTAAGTTGGCAGGGTATGCCCAGACGTGGGTCCCTTGGTCACTTTGCTACTGGATTCAAGCTAGCCTGGCTGATGTGGGCTGTTAGCCCGAAACCGGTCCCAGGTTGCTTGTTTCCAGTCCAGGGAAGACTTAGCTTAGCAGTTCGGGCTGGACTGCTCCCATGAGGCACAGGTTCAAGACTGATTTGCGCATATCTGTGTCTGAACTGGGGTGGCAAAGTGAGCTAAAGAATGATGAGGGATTCAAACCAGATCTGTGACTGGGGGTGAGTGTTTGAAAAGTTTCAGCACTCCGTCCATCATCTCCTTGTTTTTGCCTTGTTCACCCTAAGTTGGCAGGGCATGGCCGGACGTGGAACCCTTGCTCACTTTGCCACTGGATTCAAGCTAGTCTGGCTGATGAGGTCTGTTAGCCCGAAATCGGTCCCAGGATGCTTGTGTCCGGTCCAGGGAAGACATAGCTTAGCAGTTCGGGCTGGACTGTTCCCATGAGGCATAGGTTGAAGACTGATTTGCATATAGCTGTCTCTGAACTGGGGTGGAAAAGTAAGCTAAAAAATGAAGATGGATTCAACTCAGATCTGTGACTGGGGGTGAGTTTTTGAAAAGTTTCAGCACTCCGTCCATCATCTACTTGTGTTTGCTTTGTTCGCCCTAAGTTGACAGGGTATGCCCAGACGTGGGTCCCTTGCTCACTTTGCCACTGGATTTAAGCTAGCCTGCCTGATGAGGACTGTTAGCCCGAAACCGGTCCCAGGATGTTTGTACCCGGTCCTGGGAAGATATAGCTTAGCAGTTCGGGCTGGACTGTTCCCATGAGGCACAGGGTCAAGACTGGTTTGCAGATAGTAGTGTCTGAACTGGGGTGGCAAAGTGAGTTAAAGAATGATGATGGATTCAACCCAGGTCTGTGATGGGGGTGAGTGTTTGAAAAGTTTCAGCACTCCATCCATCATCTCCTTGTGTTTGCTTTGTTCGCCCTAAGTTGGCAGGGTATGACCAGACGTGGGTCCCTAACTCACTTTGCCACTGGATTCACACTAGCCTGGCTGATGAGGGCTGTTAGCCAGAAACCGGTCCCAGGATGCTTGTTTTCGGTCCAGGGAAGACATAGCTTAGCAGTTCGGGCTGGACTGTTCCCATGAGGCACAGGGTGAAGACTGATTTGCATATAGCTGTGTCTGAACTGGGGTTGCAAAGTGAGCTAAAGAATGACGAGGGATTCAACCTAGACCTGTGACTGGGGGTCAGTGTTTGAAAAGTTTCAGCACTCCATCCATCATCTCCTTGTGTTTAGTTTGTTCGCCCTAAGTTGGCAGGGTATGCCCAGACATGGGTCACTTGCTCACTTTGCCACTGGATTCAAGCTAACCTGGCTGATGAGGGCTGTTAGCCCGAAACAAGTCCCAGGATGCTTGTTTCCGGTCCAGGGAAGACATAGCTTTGCAGTTCGGGCTGGACAGTTCCCATGAGGCACAGTGTGAAGACTGATTTGCATATAGCTGTGTCTGAACTGGGGTGGCAAAGTGAGCTAAAGAATGATGATGGATTCAACCCAGATCTGTGACGGGGGGTGAGTGTTTGAAAAGTTTCAGCCCTCCGTCAATCATCTCCTTGTGATTGCTTTGTTCGCCCTAAGGTGGCAGGGTATGCCCAGACGTGGGTCCGTTGCTTACTTTGCCACTGGATTCAAGCTAGTCTGACTGATGAGGGCTGCGAGCCCGAAACCGGTCCCAGGATGCTTGTTTTCAGTCCAGGGAAGAGATAGCCTAGCAATTCGGGCTGGGCTGGTCCCATGAGGCACAGGGTCAAGACTGATTTGCATATAGCTGTGTCTGAACCGGGGTGTCAAAGTGAGCCAAAGAATGGTGATGGATTCAACCCAGATCTGTGACGGGGGTGAGTGTTTGAAAAGTTTCAGCACTCCATCCATGATCTCCTTGTGTTTGCTTTGTTCGCCCTAAGTTGGCAGGGTATGACCAGACGTGGGTCCCTAACTCACTTTGCCACTGGATTCACACTAGCCTGGCTGATGAGGGCTGTTAGCCAGAAACCGGTCCCAGGATGCTTGTTTTCGGTCCAGGGAAGACATAGCTTAGCAGTTCGGGCAGGACTGTTCCCTTGAGGCACAGGGTGAAGACTGATTTGCATATAGCTGTGTCTGAACTGGGGTTGCAAAGTGAGCTCAAGAATGACGAGGGATTCAACCTAGACCTGTGACTGGGGGTCAGTGTTTGAAAAGTTTCAGCACTCCATCCATCATCTCCTTGTGTTTGGTTTGTTCACCCTAAGTTGGCAGGGTATGCCCAGACGTGGGTCCCTTGGTCACTTTGCTACTGGATTCAAGCTAGCCTGGCTGATGTGGGCTGTTAGCCCGAAACCGGTGCCAGGTTGCTTGTTTCTGGTCCAGGGAAGACTTAGCTTAGCAGTTCGGGCTGGACTGTTCCCATGAGGCACAGGTTCAAGACTGATTTGCGCATATCTGTGTCTGAACTGGGGTGGCAAAGTGAGCTAAAGAATGATGAGGGATTCAACCCAGATCTGTGACGGGGGGTGAGTGTTTGAAAAGTTTCAGCACTCCGTCCATCATTCCCTTATGTTTGCTTTGTTCGCCCTAAGTTGGCAGGGTATGCCCAGACATGGGTCACTTGCTCACTTTGCCACTGGATTCAAGCTAACCTGGCTGATGAGGGCTGTTAGCCCGAAACAAGTCCCAGGATGCTTGTTTCCGGTCCAGGGAAGACATAGCTTTGCAGTTCGGGCTGGACAGTTCCCATGAGGCACAGTGTGAAGACTGATGTGCATATAGCTGTGTCTGAACTGGGGTGGCAAAGTGAGCTAAAGAATGATGATGGATTCAACCCAGATCTGTGACGGGGGGTGAGTGTTTGAAAAGTTTCAGCCCTCCGTCAATCATCTCCTTGTGATTGCTTTGTTCGCCCTAAGGTGGCAGGGTATGCCCAGACGTGGGTCCGTTGCTTACTTTGCCACTGGATTCAAGCTAGTCTGACTGATGAGGGCTGCTAGCCCGAAACCGGTCCCAGGATGCTTGTTTTCAGTCCAGGGAAGACATAGCCTAGCAATTTGGGCTGGGCTGGTCCCATGAGGCACAGGGTGAAGACTGATTTCCATATAGCTGTATCTGAACTGTGGTGGGAAAGTGAGGTAAAGAATGGTGATGGATTCAACCCAGATCTGTGACTTGGGGTGAGTGTTTGAAAAGTTCCAGCACTCCGTCCATCATCTCCTTGTGTTTGCTTTGTTCGCCCTAAGTCGGCAGGGTATGCTCAGACGTGGATCCCTGGCTCACTTTGCCACTGGATTCAAGCTAGCCTGTCTGATGAGGGATGTTAGCCCGAAATCGGTCCCAGGATGTTTGTTTCCGGTCCAGGGAAGACATAGCTTAGCAGTTCGGGCTGGAATGTTCCCATGAGGCACAGGTTGAAGACTGATTTCCATATATCTGTGTCTGAACTGGGGTGGGAAAGTGAGGTAAAGAATGGTGATGGATTCAACCCAGATCTGTGACTTGGGGTGAGTGGTTAAAAAGTTTCAGCACTCCGCCCATCATCTCCTTGTGTATGCTTTGTTCGCCCTAAGTTGGCAGGGTATGCCCAGACGTGGGTCCGTTGCTCACTTTGCCACTGGATTCAAGCTAGTCTGACTGACGAGGGCTGCTAGCCTGAAACTGGTCCCAGGATACCCGTTTTCAGTCCAGGGAAGACATAGCCTAGCGGTTCAGGCTGGGCTGGTCCCATGAGGCACAGGGTCAAGCCTGATTTGCATATAGCTGTGTCTGAACCGGGGTGGCAAAGTGAGCTAAAGAATGATGATGGATTCAACCCAGATCTGTGACTTGGGGTGAGTGGTTGAAAAGTTCCAGCACTCCACCCATCATCTCCTTGTGTTTGCTTTGTTCGCGCCAACTCGGCAGGGTATGCCCAGATGTGGGTCCCTTGCTTACTTTGCCACTGGATTCAAGCTAGCCTGGCTGATGAGGGCTGTTTGCCCAAAACCGGTCCCAGGATGCTTGTTTCCGGTCCAGGGAAGACATAGCTTAGCAGTTCGGGCTCGACTGTTCCCATGAGGCATAGGGTGAAGGCTGATTTCCATATAGCTGTATCTGAACTGGAGTGGGAAAGTGAGGTAAAGAATGGTGATGGATTCAACCCAGATCTGTGACTTGGGGTGAGTGTTTGAAAAGTTGCAGCACTCCGTCCATCATCTCCTTGTGTTTGCTTTGTTCGCCCTAAGTCGGCAGGGTATGCTCAGACGTGGATCCCTGGCTCACTTTGCCACTGGATTCAAGCTAGCCTGTCTGATGAGGGATGTTAGCCCGAAATCGGTCCCAGGATGTTTGTTTCCGGTCCAGGGAAGACATAGCTTAGCAGTTCGGGCTGGAATGTTCCCATGAGGCACAGGTTGAAGACTGATTTCCATATATCTGTGTCTGATCTGGGGTGGGAAAGTGAGGTAAAGAATGGTGATGGATTCAACCCAGATCTGTGACTTGGGGTGAGTGTTTGAAAAGTTTCAGCACTCTGTCCATCATCTCCTTGTATTTGCTTTGTTTGCCCTAAGTTGGCATGATATGCCCAGATGTGGGTCCCTTGCTCACTTTGCCACTGGATTCCAGCTAGCCTGGCTGATGAGGGCTGTTTGCCAAAAACCGGTCCCAGGATGCTTGTTTCCGGTCCAGGGAAGACATAGCTTAGCAATTCGGGCTGGACTGTTCCCATGAGGCACAGGGTGAAGACTGATTTGTATATAGCTGTCTCTGAACTGAGGTGGCAACGTGAGCTAAAGAATGATGATGGATTCAACCTGGATCTGTGACGGGGGTGAGTGTTTGAAAAGTTTCAGCCCTCCGTCCATCATCTCCTTGTTTTTGCTTTGTTCACCCTAAGTTGGCAGGGTATGCTCAGACGTGGATCCCTGGCTCACTTTGCCACTGGATTCAAGCTAGCCTGGCTGATGAGGGCAATTAGCCCAAAACCGATCCCAGGATGCTTGTTTTCGGTTCAGAGAAGACATAGCTTTGCAGTTCGGGCTGGACTGTTCCCATGAGGCACAGGGCCACAACTGATTTGCATATTGCTGTGTCTAAACTGGGGTGGCAAAGTGAGGTAAAGAATGATGATGGATTCAAACTAGATCTGTGACTGGGGGTGAGTGTTTGAAAAGTTTCAGCACTCCGTCCATCATCTCCTTGTTTTTGCCTTGTTCACCCTAAGTTGGCAGGGCATGGCCGGACGTGGAACCCTTGCTCACTTTGCCACTGGATTCAAGCTAGTCTGGCTGATGAGGTCTGTTAGCCCGAAATCGGTCCCAGGATGCTTGTGTCCGGTCCAGGGAAGACATAGCTTAGCAGTTCGGGCTGGACTGTTCCCATGAGGCATAGGGTAAAGACTGATTTGCATATAGCTGTCTCTGAACTGGGGTGGAAAAGTAAGCTAAAAAATGAAGATGGATTCAACTCAGATCTGTGACTGGGGGTGAGTTTTTGAAAAGTTTCAGCACTCCGTCCATCATCTACTTGTGTTTGCTTTGTTCGCCCTAAGTTGACAAGGTATGCCCAGACGTGGGTCCCTTGCTCACTTTGCCACTGGATTTAAGCTAGCCTGCCTGATGAGGACTGTTAGCCTGAAACCGGTCCCAGGATGTTTGTTCCCGGTCCTGGGAAGATATAGCTTAGCAGTTCGGGCTGGACTGTTCCCATGAGGCACAGGGTCAAGACTGGTTTGTAGATAGTAGTGTCTGAACTGGGGTGGCAACGTGAGCTAAAGAATGATGATGGATTCAACCCAGGTCTGTGATGGGGGTGAGTGTTTGAAAAGTTTCAGCACTCCATCCATCATCTCCTTGTGTTTGCTTTGTTCGCCCTAAGTTGGCAGGGTATGACCAGACGTGGGTCCCTAACTCACTTTGCCACTGGATTCACACTAGCCTAGCTGATGAGGGCTGTTAGCCAGAAACCGGTCCCAGGATGCTTGTTTTCGGTCCAGGGAAGACATAGCTTAGCAGTTCGGGCTGGACTGTTCCCATGAGGCACAGGGTGAAGACTGATTTGCATATAGCTGTGTCTGAACTGGGGTTGCAAAGTGAGCTAAAGAATGCCGAGGGATTCAACCTAGACCTGTGACTGGGGGTCAGTGTTTGAAAAGTTTCAGCACTCCATCCATCATCTCCTTGTGTTTAGTTTGTTCACCCTAAGTTGGCAGGGTATGCCCAGACGTGGGTCCCTTGGTCACTTTGCCACTGGATTCAAGCTAGCCTGGCTGATGTGGGCTGTTAGCCCGAAACCGGTCCCAGGTTGCTTGTTTCCGGTCCAGGGAAGACTTAGCTTAGCAGTTCGGGCTGGACTGTTCCCATGAGGCACAGGTTCAAGACTGATTTGGGCATAGCTGTGTCTGAACTGGGGAAGCAAAGTGAGCTAAAGAATGATGAGGGATTCAGCCCAGATCTGTGAGGGGGGTGAGTGTTTGAAAAGTTTCAGCACTCCGTCCATCATTCCCTTATGTTTGCTTTGTTCGCCCTAAGTTGGCAGGGTATGCCCAGACATGGGTCACTTGCTCACTTTGCCACTGGATTCAAGCTAACCTGGCTGATGAGGGCTGTCAGCCCGAAACAAGTCCCAGGATGCTTGTTTCCGGTCCAGGGAAGACATAGCTTTGCAGTTCGGGCTGGACAGTTCCCATGAGGCACAATGTGAAGACTGATTTGCATATAGCTGTGTCTGAACTGGGGTGGCAAAGTGAGCTAAAGAATGATGATGGATTCAACCCAGATCTGTGACGGGGGGTGAGTGTTTGAAAAGTTTCAGCCCTCCGTCAATCATCTCCTTGTGATTGCTTTGTTCGCCCTAAGGTGGCAGGGTATGCCCAGACGTGGGTCCGTTGCTTACTTTGCCACTGGATTCAAGCTAGTCTGACTGATGAGGGCTGCTAGCCCGAAACCGGTCCCAGGATGCTTGTTTTCAGTCCAGGGAAGAGATAGCCTAGCAATTCGGGCTGGTCCCATGAGGCACAGGGTCAAGACTGATTTGCATATAGCTGTGTCTGAACCGGGGTGTCAAAGTGAGCCAAAGAATGGTGATGGATTCAACCCAGATCTGTGACGGGGGTGAGTGTTTGAAAAGTTTCAGCACTCCATCCATCATCTCCTTGTGTTTGCTTTGTTCGCCCTAAGTTGGCAGGGTATGACCAGACGTGGGTCCCTAACTCACTTTGCCACTGGATTCACACTAGCCTGGCTGATGAGGGCTGTTAGCCAGAAACCGGTCCCAGGATGCTTGTTTTCGGTCCAGGGAAGACATAGCTTAGCAGTTCGGGCTGGACTGTTCCCATGAGGCACAGGGTGAAGACTGATTTGCATATAGCTGTGTCTGAACTGGGGTTGCAAAGTGAGCTAAAGAATGACGAGGGATTCAACCTAGACCTGTGACTGGGGGTCAGTGTTTGAAAAGTTTCAGCACTCCATCCATCATCTCCTTGTGTTTAGTTTGTTCACCCTAAGTTGGCAGGGTATGCCCAGACGTGGGTCCCTTGGTCACTTTGCCACTGGATTCAAGCTAGCCTGGCTGATGTGGGCTGTTAGCCTGAAACCGGTCCCAGGTTGCTTGTTTCCGGTCCAGGGAAGACTTAGCTTAGCAGTTCGGGCTGGACTGTTCCCATGAGGCACAGGTTCAAGACTGATTTGCGCATATCTGTGTCTGAACTGGGGTGGCAAAGTGAGCTAAAGAATGATGAGGGATTCAACCCAGATCTGTGACGGGGGGTGAGTGTTTGAAAAGTTTCAGCACTCCGTCCATCATTCCCTTATGTTTGCTTTGTTCGCCCTAAGTTGGCAGGGTATGCCCAGACATGGGTCACTTGCTCACTTTGCCACTGGATTCAAGCTAACCTGGCTGATGAGGGCTGTTAGCCCGAAACAAGTCCCAGGATGCTTGTTTCCGGTCCAGGGAAGACATAGCTTTGCAGTTCGGGCTGGACAGTTCCCATGAGGCACAGTGTGAAGACTGATTTGCATATAGCTGTGTCTGAACTGGGGTGGCAAAGTGAGCTAAAGAATGATGATGGATTCAACCCAGATCTGTGACGGGGGGTGAGTGTTTGAAAAGTTTCAGCCCTCCGCCAATCATCTCCTTGTGATTGCTTTGTTCGCCCTAAGGTGGCAGGGTATGCCCAGACGTGGGTCCGTTGCTTACTTTGCCACTGGATTCAAGCTAGTCTGACTGATGAGGGCTGCTAGCCCGAAACCGGTCCCAGGATGCTTGTTTTCAGTCCAGGGAAGACATAGCCTAGCAATTTGGGCTGGGCTGGTCCCATGAGGCACAGGGTGAAGACTGATTTCCATATAGCTGTATCTGAACTGTGGTGGGAAAGTGAGGTAAAGAATGGTGATGGATTCAACCCAGATCTGTGACTTGGGGTGAGTGTTTGAAAAGTTCCAGCACTCCGTCCATCATCTCCTTGGGTTTGCTTTGTTCGCCCTAAGTTGGCAGGGTATGCCCAGACGTGGGTACCTTGCTCACTTTGCCACTGGATTCCAGCTAGCCTGGCTGATGAGGGCTGTTAGCCCAAAACCGGTCCCAGGATGCTTGTTTCTGTTCCAGGGAAGACATAGCTTAGCAGTTCGGGCTGGACTGTTCCCATGAGGCACAGGGTCAAGACTGATTTGCATATATCTGTGTCTGAACTGGGGTGGCAAAGTGAGCTAAAGAATGATGAGGGATTCAACCCTGATCTGTGACTGGGGTTGAGAGTTAAAAAAGTTTCAGAACTCCGTCCATCATCTCCTTGTGTTTGCTTTGTTCGCCCTAAGTTGGCAGGGTATGACCAGACGTGGGTCCCTTTTTCACTTTGCCACTGGATTCAAGCTAGCCTGGCTGATGAGGGCTGTTAGCCCGAAACCGGTCCGAGGTTGCTTGTTTCTGGTCCAGAGAAGACATAGCTTACCAGTTCGGGCTGGACTGTTCCCATGAGGCACAGGGTCAAGACTGATTTGCATATAGCTGTGTCTGAACTGGGATGGCAAAGTGAGCTAAAGAATGATGAGGAATTCAATCCAGATGACTGGGGGTGAGTGTTTGAAAAGTGTCAGCACTCCGTCCATCATCCCCTTGTGTTTGCTTTGTTCGCCCTAAGTTGGCAGGGTATGCGCAAACGTGGGTCACTTGCTCACTTTGCCACTGGATTCAAGCTAACCTGGCTGACGTGGGCTGTTAGCCCGAAACCGGTCCCAGGATGCTTGTTTCCGGTCATGGGAAGACATAGCTTTACAGTTCGGGCTGGACTGTTCCCATGAGGCGTAGTGTGAAGACCGATTTGCATATAGCTGTGTCTGAACTGGGGTGGCAAAGTGAGCTAAAGAATGATGATGGATTCAACCCAGATCTGTGACTGGGGATGAGTGTTTGAAAAGTTTCAGACCTCCGTCAATCATCTCCTTGTGATTGCTTTGTTTGCCCTAAGTTGGCAGGGAATGCCCAGACTTGGGTTCCATTGCTCACTTTGCCACTGGATTCAAGCTAGCCTGACTGATGAGGGCTGTTAGCCCGAAACCGGTCCCAGGAGGCTTGTTTTCAGTCCAGGGAAGACATAGCTTAGCAGTTCGGCTGTACTGTTCCCATGAGGCACAGGGTCAAGACTTATTTGCATATAGCTGTGTCTGAACTGGGGTGGCAAAGTGAGCTAAAGAATGATGATGGATTCAACCCAGATCTGTCACTGGGGGTGAATGTTTCAAAAGTTTCAGCTCTCCTTCCATCATCTACTTGTGTTGGCTTTGTTCGCCCTAAGTTGGCAGGGAATGCCCAGACGTGGGTCCCTAACTCACTTTGCCACTGGATTCAAGCTAGCCTGGCTGATGAGGACTGTTAGCCAGAAACCAGTCCCAGGATGCTTGTTTTCGGTCCTGGGAAGACATAGCTTAGCAGTTCGGGCTGGACTGTTCCCATGAGGCACAGGTTGAAGACTGATTTCCATATATCTGTGTCTGAACTGGGGTGGGAAAGTGAGGTAAAGAATGGTGATGGATTCAACCTAGATCTGTGACTTGGGGTGAGTGCTTGAAAAGTTTCAGCCCTCCGTCCATCATCTTCTTGTTTTTGCTTTGTTCACCCTAAGGTGGCACGGTATGCTCAGACGTGGATCCCTGGCTCACTTTGCCACTGGATTCAAGCTAGCCTGGCTGATGAGGGCTGTTTGCCCAAAACCGGTCCCAGGATGCTTGTTTCCGGTCCAGGGAAGACATAGCTTAGCAATTCGGGCTGGACTGTTCCCATGAGGCACAGGGTGAAGACTGATTTGCACATAGCTGTCTCTGAACTGAGGTGGCAACGTGAGCTAAAGAATGATGATGGATTCAACCTGGATCTGTGACTGGGGGTGAGTGCTTGAAAAGTTTCAGCCCTCCGTCCATCATCTCCTTGTTTTTGCTTTGTTCACCCTAAGTTGGCAGGGTATGCTCAGACGTGGATCCCTGGCTCACTTTGCCACTGGATTCAAGCTAGCCTGGCTGATGAGGGCAATTAGCCCAAAACCGGTCCCAGGATGCTTGTTTTCGGTCCATAGAAGACATAGCTTTGCAGTTCGGGCTGGACTGTTCCCATGAGGCACAGGGCCACAACTGATTTGCATATTGCTGTGTCTAAACTGGGGTGGCAAAGTGAGGTAAAGAATGATGATGGATTCAACCTGGATCTGTGACTGGGGGTGAGTGCTTGAAAAGTTTCAGCCCTCCGTCCATCATCTTCTTGTTGTTCACCCTAAGGTGGCACGGTATGCTCAGACGTGGATCCCTGGCTCACTTTGCCACTGGATTCAAGCTAGCCTGGCTGATGAGGGATTTTAGCCCGAAATCGGTCCCAGGATGTTTGTTTCCGGTCCAGGGAAGACATAGCTTAGCAATTCGGGCTGGACTGTTCCCATGAGGCACAGGGTGAAGACTGATTTGCATACAGCTGTATCTGAACTGGGGTGGCAATGTGAGCTAAAGAATGACGAGGGATTCAACTCAGATCTGTGACTGGGGTGAGTGTTTGAAAAGTTTCAGTACTCCGTCCATCATCTACTTGTGTTTGCTTTGTTCGCCCTAAATTGGCAGGGTATGCCCAGACGTGGGTCCCTTGCTCACTTTGCCACTGGATTCAAGCTAGCCTGGCTGATGAGGGCAGTTACCCCGAAACCGGTCCCAGGATGTTTGTTTCCGGTCCTGGGAAGACATAGCTTAGCGGTTCAGGCTGGACTGTTCCCACGAGGCACAGGGTCAAGACTGATTTGCATATAGTCTTGTCTGAACTGGGGTGGCAAAGTGAGCTGAAGAATGATGATGGATTCAACCCAGATCTGTGACTAAGGTTGAGTGATTGAAAAGTTTCAGCACTCCATCGATCATCTCCTTGTGTTTGCTTTGTTCGCCCTAAGTTGGCAGGGTATGACCAGACGTGGGTCCCTAACTCACTTTGCCACTGGATTAAAACTAGCCTGGCTGATTAGGGCTGCTAGCCAGAAACTGGTTCAAGGATGGTCATTTTTGGTCCAGGGAAGACATAGCTTAGCAGTTCAGACTGGACTGTTCCCATGAGGCACAGGGTGAAGACTGATGTGTATATAGCTGTGTCTGAATTGAGGTGGCAAAGTGAGCTAAAGAGTGATGATGGATTCAATCCAGATCTGTGACTGGGGTGAGTGTTTGAAAAGTTCCAGCACTCCGTCCATCATCTCCTTGTGTTTGCTTTGTTCGCCCTAAGTTGGCAGGGTATGCCCAGACGTGGGTCCCTTGCTCACTTTGCCATTGGATTCAAGCTAGCCTGGTTGATGAGGGCTGTTAGCCCGAAGCCGGTCCCAGGATGCTTGTTTCCGGTCCAGGGAAGACATAGCTTAGCTGTTCGGGCTGGACTGTTCCCATGAGGCACAGGGTGAAGACGGATTTGCATATAGCTGTGTCTGAACTGGGGTGGCAACGGGAGCCAAAGAATGATGATGGATTCAACCCAGATCTGTGATTGGGGGTGAGTGTTTGAAAAGTTTGGGCACTCCATCCATCATCTGCTTGTGTTTTCTTTGCTCGCCCTAAATTGGCAGGGTATGCCCAGAGGTGGGTCCCTTGCTCACTTTGCCACTGGATTCAAGCTAGCCTGGCTGATGAGGACTGTTAGCCCGAAACCAGTCCCAGGATGTTTGTTTCCGGTCCAGGGAAGACATAGCTTAGCAGTTTGGGCTGGACTATTCCTATGAGGTACAGGGCGAAGACTGATTTCCATATAGCTGTGTCTGAACTGGGGTTGTAAAGTGATATAAAGAATGATGATGGATTCAACCCAGATCTGTGACTAGGGGTGAGTGTTTGAAAATTTTCAGCACTCCGTCCATCATCTCCTTGTGTTTGGTTTGTTCGCCCTAAGTTGGCAGGGTATGCCCAGACGTGGGTCCCTTGCTCACTTTGCCACTGGATTCCAGCTAGCCTGTCTGAAGAGGGCTGTTAGCCCAAAACCGGTCGGAGGATGCTTGTGTCCGGTCCAGGGAAGACATAACTTAGCAATTCGGGCTGGACTATTCCCATGAGGCACAGGGTGAAGACTGATTTGCATACAGCTGTCTCTGAACTGGGGTGGCAACGTGATCTAAAGAATGATGATGAATTCAACCCAGATCTGTGAGTGGGGGTGAGTGTTTGAAAAGTTTCAGCCCTCCGTCCATCATCTCCTTGTTTTTGCTTTGTTCACACTAAGTTGGCAGGGTATGCTCAGACATGGACCCCTGGCTCACTTTGCCACTGGATTCAAGCTAGCCTGGCTGATGAGTGCTGATAGCCCGAAACCGGTCCCGGGATGCTTGTTTCCGGTCCAGGGAACACATAGCTCAGCAGTTCGGGCTGGACTGTTCCCATGAGGCACAGGGTCAAGACTGATTTGCATATAGTTGTTTCTGAACTGGGGTGGCAAAGTGAGCTAAAGAATGATGAGGGATTCAACCCAGATCTGTGACGGGGGGTGAGTGTTTGAAAAGTTTCAGCACTCCGTCCATCATTCCCTTATGTTTGCTTTGTTCGCCCTAAGTTGGCAGGGTATGCCCAGACATGGGTCACTTGCTCACTTTGCCACTGGATTCAAGCTAACCTGGCTGATGAGGGCTGTTAGCCCGAAACAAGTCCCAGGATGCTTGTTTCCGGTCCAGGGAAGACATAGCTTTGCAGTTCGGGCTGAACAGTTCCCATGAGGCACAGTGTGAAGACTGATTTGCATATAGCTGTGTCTGAACTGGGGTGGCAAAGTGAGCTAAAGAATGATGATGGATTCAACCCAGATCTGTGACGAGGGGTGAGTGTTTGAAAAGTTTCAGCCCTCCGGCAATCATCTCCTTGTGATTGCTTTGTTCGCCCTAAGGTGGCAGGGTATGCCCAGACGTGGGTCCGTTGCTTACTTTGCCACTGGATTCAAGCTAGTCTGACTGATGAGGGCTGCTAGCCCGAAACCGGTCCCAGGATGCTTGTTTCCAGTCCAGGGAAGACATAGCCTAGCAATTTGGGCTGGGCTGGTCCCATGAGGCACAGGGTGAAGACTGATTTCCATATAGCTGTATCTGAACTGTGGTGGGAAAGTGAGGTAAAGAATGGTGATGGATTCAACCCAGATCTGTGACTTGGGGTGAGTGTTTGAAAAGTTCCAGCACTCCGTCCATCATCTCCTTGGGTTTGCTTTGTTCGCCCTAAGTTGGCAGGGTATGCCCAGACGTGGGTACCTTGCTCACTTTGCCACTGGATTCCAGCTAGCCTGGCTGATGAGGGCTGTTAGCCCAAAACCGGTCCCAGGATGCTTGTTTCCGGTCCAGGGAAGACATAGCTTAGCAATTCGGGCTGGACTGTTCTCATGAGGCACACGGTGAAGACTGATTTGTATATAGCTGTTTCTGAAATGGGGTGGCAACGTAAGCTAAAGAATGATGATGGATTCAACCCGGATCTGTGACTGGGGGTGAGTGCTTGAAAAGTTTCAGCCCTCCGTCCATCATCTCCATGTTTTTGCTTTGTTCACCCTAAGTTGGCAGGGTATGCTCAGGCGTGGATCCCTGGCTCACTTTGCCACTGGATTCAAGCTAGCCTGGCTGATGAGGGATGTTAGCCCAAAATCGGTCCCAGGATGTTTGTTTCTGTTCCAGGGAAGACATAGCTTAGCAGTTCGGGCTGGACTGTTCCCAAGAGGCACAGGGTCAAGACTGATTTGCATATATCTGTGTCTGAACTGGGGTGGCAAAGTGAGCTAAAGAATGATGAGGGATTCAACCCTGATCTGTGACTGGGGTTGAGAGTTTGAAAAGTTTCAGAACTCCGTCCATCATCTCCTTGTGTTTGCTTTGTTCGCCCTAAGTTGGCAGGGTATGACCAGACGTGGGTCCCTAGCTCACTTTGCCACTGGATTCAAGCTAGCCTGGCTGATGAGGGCTGTTAGCCCGAAACCGGTCCGAGGTTGCTTGTTTCTGGTCCAGAGAAGACATAGCTTACCAGTTCGGGCTGGACTGTTCCCATGAGGCACAGGGTCAAGACTGATTTGCATATAGCTGTGTCTGAACTGGGATGGCAAAGTGAGCTAAAGAATGATGAGGAATTCAACCCAGATGACTGGGGGTGAGTGTTTGAAAAGCGTCAGCACTCCATCCATCATCCCCTTGTGTTTGCTTTGTTCGCCCTAAGTTGGCAGGGTATGCCCAAACGTGGGTCACTTGCTCACTTTGCCACTGGATTCAAGCTAACCTGGCTGACGTGGGCTGTTAGCCCGAAACCGGTCCCAGGATGCTTGTTTCCGGTCATGGGAAGACATAGCCTTACAGTTCGGGCTGGACTGTTCCCATGAGGCGTAGTGTGAAGACCGATTTGCATATAGCTGTGTCTGAACTGGGGTGGCAAAGTGAGCTAAAGAATGATGATGGATTCAACCCAGATCTGTGACTGGGGATGAGTGTTTGAAAAGTTTCAGACCTCCGTCAATCATCTCCTTGTGATTGCTTTGTTCGCCCTAAGTTGGCAGGGAATGCCCAGACTTGGGTTCCGTTGCTGACTTTGCCACTGGATTCAAGCTAGCCTGACTGATGAGGGCTGTTAGCCCGAAACCGGTCCCAGGAGGCTTGTTTTCAGTCCAGGGAAGACATAGCTTAGCAGTTCGGCTGTACTGTTCCCATGAGGCACAGGGTCAAGACTTATTTGCATATAGCTGTGTCTGAACTGGGGTGGCAAAGTGAGCTAAAGAATGATGATGGATTCAACCCAGATCTGTCACTGGGGGTGAATGTTTCAAAAGTTTCAGCTCTCCTTCCATCATCTACTTGTGTTGGCTTTGTTCACCCTAAGTTGGCAGGGAATGCCCAGACGTGGGTCCCTAACTCACTTTGCCAATGGATTCAAGCTAGCCTGGCTGATGAGGACTGTTAGCCAGAAACCAGTCCCAGGATGCTTGTTTTCGGTCCAGGGAAGACATAGCTTAGCAGTTCGGGCTGGACTGTTCCCATGAGGCACAGGTTGAAGACTGATTTCCATATATCTGTGTCTGAACTGGTGTGGGAAAGTGAGGTAAAGAATGGTGATGGATTCAACCTAGATCTGTGACTTGGGGTGAGTGTTTGAAAAGTTTCAGCACTCTGTCCATCATCTCCTTGTGTTTGCTTTGTTCGCCCTAAGGTGGCATGGTATGCCCAGACGTGGGTCCTTTGCTCACTTTGCCACTGGATTCCAGCTAGCCTGGCTGATGAGGGCTGTTTGCCCAAAACCGGTCCTAGGATGCTTGTTTCCGGTCCAGGGAAGACATAGCTTAGCAATTCGGGCTGGACTGTTCCCATGAGGCACAGGGTGAAGACTGATTTGCACATAGCTGTCTCTGAACTGAGGTGGCAACGTGAGCTAAAGAATGATGATGGATTCAACCTGGATCTGTGACTGGGGGTGAGTGCTTGAATAGTTTCAGCCCTCCGTCCATCATCTTCTTGTTTTTGCTTTGTTCACCCTAAGGTGGCACGGTATGCTCAGACGTGGATCCCTGGCTCACTTTGCCACTGGATTCAAGCTAGCCTGGCTGATGAGGGATTTTAGCCCGAAATCGGTCCCAGGATGTTTGTTTCCGGTCCAGGGAAGACATAGCTTAGCAATTCGGGCTGGACTGTTCCCATGAGGCACAGGGTGAAGACTGATTTGCATACAGCTGTATCTGAACTGGGGTGGCAATGTGAGCTAAAGAATGACGAGGGATTCAACTCAGATCTGTGACTGGGGTGAGTGTTTGAAAAGTTTCAGTACTCCGTCCATCATCTACTTGTGTTTGCTTTGTTCGCCCTAAATTGGCAGGGTATGCCCAGACGTGGGTCCCTTGCTCACTTTGCCACTGGATTCAAGCTAGCCTGGCTGATGAGGGCAGTTACCCCGAAACCGGTCCCAGGATGTTTGTTTCCGGTCCTGGGAAGACATAGCTTAGCAGTTCAGGCTGGACTGTTCCCACGAGGCACAGGGTCAAGACTGATTTGCATTTAGTTGTGTCTGAACTGGGGTGGCAAAGTGAGCTGAAGAATGATGATGGATTCAACCCAGATCTGTGACTAAGGTTGAGTGATTGAAAAGTTTCAGCACTCCATCGATCATCTCCTTGTGTTTGCTTTGTTCGCCCTAAGTTGGCAGGGTATGACCAGACGTGGGTCCCTAACTCACTTTGCCACTGGATTAAAACTAGACCGGCTGATTAGGGCTGCTAGCCAGAAACTGGTTCAAGGATGGTCATTTTTGGTCCAGGGAAGACATAGCTTAGCAGTTCAGACTGGACTGTTCCCATGAGGCACAGGGTGAAGACTGATTTGTATATAGCTGTGTCTGAATTGAGGTGGCAAAGTGAGCTAAAGAGTGATGATGGATTCAATCCAGATCTGTGACTGGGGTGAGTGTTTGAAAAGTTCCAGCACTCCGTCCATCATCTCCTTGTGTTTGCTTTGTTCGCCCTAAGTTGGCAGGGTATGCCCAGACGTGGGTCCCTTGCTCACTTTGCCATTGGATTCAAGCTAGCCTGGTTGATGAGGGCTGTTAGCCCGAAGCCGGTCCCAGGATGCTTGTTTCCGGTCCAGGGAAGACATAGCTTAGCTGTTCGGGCTGGACTGTTCCCATGAGGCACAGGGTGAAGACTGATTTGCATATAGCTGTGTCTGAACTGGGGTGGCAACGGGAGCCAAAGAATGATGATGGATTCAACCCAGATCTGTGATTGGGGGTGAGTGTTTGAAAAGTTTGGGCACTCCATCCATCATCTGCTTGTGTTTGCTTTGCTCGCCCTAAATTGGCAGGGTATGCCCAGAGGTGGGTCCCTTGCTCACTTTGCCACTGGATTCAAGCTAGCCTGGCTGATGAGGACTGTTAGCCCGAAACCAGTCCCAGGATGTTTGTTTCCGGTCCAGGGAAGACATAGCTTAGCAGTTTGGGCTGGACTATTCCTATGAGGTACAGGGTGAAGACTGATTTCCATATAGCTGTGTCTGAACTGGGGTGGGAAAGTGAGATAAAGAATGATGATGGATTCAACCCAGATCTGTGACTAGGGTTGAGTGTTTGAAAAT
Source organism: Triturus cristatus (assembly GCF_964204655.1). NCBI lineage: Eukaryota > Metazoa > Chordata > Amphibia > Caudata > Salamandridae > Triturus > Triturus cristatus. The sequence continues at coordinate 800,722,824 of NC_140579.1, read as the reverse complement.
TTTCAGCACTCCGTCCATCATCTCCTTGTGTTTGGTTTGTTCGCCCTAAGTTGGCAGGGTATGCCCAGACGTGGGTCCCTTGCTCACTTTGCCACTGGATTCCAGCTAGCCTGTCTGAAGAGGGCTGTTAGCCCAAAACCGGTCGGAGGATGCTTGTTTCCGGTCCAGGGAAGACATAACTTAGCAATTCGGGCTGGACTATTCCCATGAGGCACAGGGTGAAGACTGATTTGCATACAGCTGTCTCTGAACTGGGGTGGCAATGTGATCTAAAGAATGATGATGGATTCAACCCAGATCTGTGAGTGGGGGTGAGTGTTTGAAAAGTTTCAGCCCTCCGTCCATCATCTCCTTGTTTTTGCTTTGTTCACACTAAGTTGGCAAGGTATGCTCAGACATGGACCCCTGGCTCACTTTGCCACTGGATTCAAGCTAGCCTGGCTGATGAGTGCTGATAGCCCGAAACCGGTCCCAGGATGCTTGTTTCCGGTCCAGGGAACACATAGCTCAGCAGTTCGGGCTGGACTGTTCCCATGAGGCACAGGGTCAAGACTGATTTGCATATAGTTGTTTCTGAACTGGGGTGGCAAAGTGAGCTAAAGAATGATGATGGATTCAACCCAGATCTGTGACTTGGGGTGAGTGGTTTAAAAGTTTCAGCACTCCGCCCATCATCTCCTTGTGTATGCTTTGTTCGCCCTAAGTTGGCAGGGTATGCCCAGACGTGGGTCCGTTGCTCACTTTGCCACTGGATTCAAGCTAGTCTGACTGACGAGGGCTGCTAGCCTGAAACTGGTCCCAGGATACTCGTTTTCAGTCCAGGGAAGACATAGCCTAGCGGTTCAGGCTGGGCTGGTCCCATGAGGCACAGGGTCAAGCCTAATTTGCATATAGCTGTGTCTGAACCGGGGTGGAAAAGTGAACTAAAGAATGATGATGGATTCAACCCAGATCTGTGACTTGGGGTGAGTGGTTGAAAAGATTCAGCACTTCACCCATCATCTCCTTGTGTTTGCTTTGTTCGCGTCAACTCGGCAGGGTATGCCCAGATGTGGGTCCCTTGCTTACTTTGCCACTGGATTCAAGCTAGCCTAGAGGATGAGGGCTGTTTGCCCGAAACCGGTCCCAGGAAGCTTGTTTCTGATCCAGGGAAGAAATAGCTTAGCAGTTCGGGCTCGACTGTTCCCATGAGGCACAGGGTGAAGACTGATTTCCATATAGCTGTATCTGAACTGGAGTGGGAAAGTGAGGTAAAGAATGGTGATGGATTTAACCCAGATCTGTGACTTGGGGTGAGTGTTTGAAAAGTTCCAGCACTCCGTCCATCATCTCCTTGTGTTTGCTTTGTTCGCCCTAAGTCGGCAGGGTATGCTCAGACGTGGATCCCTGGCTCACTTTGCCACTGGATTCAAGCTAGCCTGTCTGATGAGGGATGTTAGCCCGAAATCGGTCCCAGGATGTTTGTTTCCGGTCCAGGGAAGAAATAGCTTAGCAGTTCGGGCTGGAATGTTCCCATGAGGCACAGGTTGAAGACTGATTCCCATATATCTGTGTCTGAACTGGGGTGGGAAAGTGAGGTAAAGAATGGTGATGGATTCAACCCAGATCTGTGACTTGGGGTGAGTGTTTGAAAAGTTTCAGCACTCTGTCCATCATCTCCTTGTGTTTGCTTTGTTTGCCCTAAGGTGGCATGGTATGCCCAGATGTGGGTCCCTTGCTCACTTTGCCACTGGATTCCAGCTAGCCTGGCTGATGAGGGCTGTTTGCCCAAAACCGGTCCTAGGATGCTTGTTTCCGGTCCAGGGAAGACATAGCTTAGCAATTCGGGCTGGACTGTTCCCATGAGGCACAGGGTGAAGACTGATTTGCATATAGCTGTCTCTGAACTGAGGTGGCAACGTGAGCTAAAGAATGATGATGGATTCAACCTGGATCTGTGACTGGGGGTGAGTGCTTGAAAAGTTTCAGCCCTCCGTCCATCATCTCCTTGTTTTTGCTTTGTTCACCCTAAGTTGGCAGGGTATGCTCAGACGTGGATCCCTGGCTCACTTTGCCACTGGATTCAAGCTAGCCTGGCTGATGAGGGCAATTAGCCCAAAACCGGTCCCAGGATGCTTGTTTTCGGTCCAGAGAAGACATAGCTTTGCAGTTCGGGCTGGACTGTTCCCATGAGGCACAGGGCCACAACTGATTTGCATATTGCTGTGTCTAAACTGGGGTGGCAAAGTGAGGTAAAGAATGATGATGGATTCAACCTGGATCTGTGACTGGGGGTGAGTGCTTGAAAAGTTTCAGCCCTCCGTCCATCATCTTCTTGTTTTTGCTTTGTTCACCCTAAGGTGGCACGGTATGCTCAGACGTGGATCCCTGGCTCACTTTGCCACTGGATTCAAGCTAGCCTGGCTGATGAGGGATTTTAGCCCAAAATCGGTCCCAGGATGTTTGTTTCCGGTCCAGGGAAGACATAGCTTAGCAATTCGGGCTGGACTGTTCCCATGAGGCACAGGGTGAAGACTGATTTGCATACAGCTGTATCTGAACTGGGGTGGCAACGGGATCTAAAGAATGATGATGGATTCAACCCAGATCTGTGAGTGGGGGTGAGTGTTTGAAAAGTTTCAGCCCTCCGTCCATCATCTCCTTGTTTTTGCTTTGTTCACACTAAGTTGGCAGGGTATGCTCAGACATGGACCCCTGGCTCACTTTGCCACTGGATTCAAGCTAGCCTGGCTGATGAGTGCTGATAGCCCGAAACCGGTCCCAGGATGCTTGTTTCCGGTCCAGGGAACACATAGCTCAGCAGTTCGGGCTGGACTGTTCCCATGAGGCACAGGGTCAAGACTGATTTGCATATAGTTGTTTCTGAACTGGGGTGGCAAAGTGAGCTAAAGAATGATGATGGATTCAACCCAGATCTGTGACTTGGGGTGAGTGGTTAAAAAGTTTCAGCACTCCGCCCATCATCTTCTTGTGTATGCTTTGTGCGCCCTAAGTTGGCAGGGTATGCCCAGACGTGGGTCCGTTGCTCACTTTGCCACTGGATTCAAGCTAGCCTGGCTGATGAGGGCTGTTAGCCCGAAACCGGTCCGAGGTTGCTTGTTTCTGGTCCAGAGAAGACATAGCTTACCAGTTCGGGCTGGACTGTTCCCATGAGGCACAGGGTCAAGACTGAGTTGCATATAGCTGTGTCTGAACTGGGATGGCAAAGTGAGCTAAAGAATGATGAGGAATTCAACCCAGATGACTGGGGGTGAGTGTTTGAAAAGCGTCAGCACTCCATCCATCATCCCCTTGTGTTTGCTTTGTTCGCCCTAAGTTGGCAGGGTATGCCCAAACGTGGGTCACTTGCTCACTTTGCCACTGGATTCAAGCTAACCTGGCTGACGTGGGCTGTTAGCCCGAAACCGGTCCCAGGATGCTTGTTTCCGGTCATGGGAAGACATAGCTTTACAGTTCGGGCTGGACTGTTCCCATGAGGCGTAGTGTGAAGACCGATTTGCATATAGCTGTGTCTGAACTGGGGTGGCAAAGTGAGCTAAAGAATGATGATGGATTCAACCCAGATCTGTGACTGGGGATGAGTGTTTGAAAAGTTTCAGACCTCCGTCAATCATCTCCTTGTGATTGCTTTGTTCGCCCTAAGTTGGCAGGGAATGCCCAGACTTGGGTTCCGTTGCTCACTTTGCCACTGGATTCAAGCTAGCCTGACTGATGAGGGCCGTTAGCCCGAAACCGGTCCCAGGAGGCTTGTTTTCAGTCCAGGGAAGACATAGCTTAGCAGTTTGGCTGTACTGTTCCCATGAGGCACAGGGTCAAGACTTATTTGCATATAGCTGTGTCTGAACTGGGGTGGCAAAGTGAGCTAAAGAATGATGATGGATTCAACCCAGATCTGTCACTGGGGGTGAATGTTTCAAAAGTTTCAGCTCTCCTTCCATCATCTACTTGTGTTGGCTTTGTTCGCCCTAAGTTGGCAGGGAATGCCCAGACGTGGGTCCCTAACTCACTTTGCCACTGGATTCAAGCTAGCCTGGCTGATGAGGACTGTTAGCCAGAAACCAGTCCCAGGATGCTTGTTTTCGGTCCAGGGAAGACATAGCTTAGCAGTTCGGGCTGGACTGTTCCCATGAGGCACAGGTTGAAGACTGATTTCCATATATCTGTGTCTGAACTGGTGTGGGAAAGTGAGGTAAAGAATGGTGATGGATTCAACCTAGATCTGTGACTTGGGGTGAGTGTTTGAAAAGTTTCAGCACTCTGTCCATCATCTCCTTGTGTCTGCTTTGTTCGCCCTAAGGTGGCATGGTATGCCCAGACGTGGGTCCCTTGCTCACTTTGCCACTGGATTCCAGCTAGCCTGGCTGATGAGGGCTGTTTGCCCAAAACCAGTCCCAGGATGCTTGTTTCCGGTCCAGGGAAGACATAGCTTAGCAATTCGGGCTGGACTGTTCCCATGAGGCACAGGGTGAAGACTGATTTGCACATAGCTGTCTCTGAACTGAGGTGGCAACGTGAGCTAAAGAATGATGATGGATTCAACCTGGATCTGTGACTGGGGGTGAGTGCTTGAATAGTTTCAGCCCTCCGTCCATCATCTTCTTGTTTTTGCTTTGTTCACCCTAAGGTGGCACGGTATGCTCAGACGTGGATCCCTGGCTCACTTTGCCACTGGATTCAAGCTAGCCTGGCTGATGAGGGATTTTAGCCCGAAATCGGTCCCAGGATGTTTGTTTCCGGTCCAGGGAAGACATAGCTTAGCAATTCGGGCTGGACTGTTCCCATGAGGCACAGGGTGAAGACTGATTTGCATACAGCTGTATCTGAACTGGGGTGGCAATGTGAGCTAAAGAATGACGAGGGATTCAACTCAGATCTGTGACTGGGGTGAGTGTTTGAAAAGTTTCAGTACTCCGTCCATCATCTACTTGTGTTTGCTTTGTTCGCCCTAAATTGGCAGGGTATGCCCAGACGTGGGTCCCTTGCTCACTTTGCCACTGGATTCAAGCTAGCCTGGCTGATGAGGGCAGTTACCCCGAAACCGGTCCCAGGATGTTTGTTTCCGGTCCTGGGAAGACATAGCTTAGCAGTTCAGGCTGGACTGTTCCCACGAGGCACAGGATCAAGACTGATTTGCATATAGTCGTGTCTGAACTGGGGTGGCAAAGTGAGCTGAAGAATGATGATGGATTCAACCCAGATCTGTGACTAAGGTTGAGTGATTGAAAAGTTTCAGCACTCCATCGATCATCTCCTTGTGTTTGCTTTGTTCGCCCTAAGTTGGCAGGGTATGACCAGACGTGGCTCCCTAACTCACTTTGCCACTGGATTAAAACTAGCCTGGCTGATTAGGGCTGCTAGCCAGAAACTGGTTCAAGGATGGTCATTTTTGGTCCAGGGAAGACATAGCTTAGCAGTTCAGACTGGACTGTTCCCATGAGGCACAGGGTGAAGACTGATTTGTATATAGCTGTGTCTGAATTGAGGTGGCAAAGTGAGCTAAAGAGTGATGATGGATTCAATCCAGATCTGTGACTGGGGTGAGTGTTTGAAAAGTTCCAGCACTCCGTCCATCATCTCCTTGTGTTTGCTTTGTTCGCCCTAAGTTAGCAGGGTATGCCCAGACGTGGGTCCCTTGCTCACTTTGCCATTGGATTCAAGCTAGCCTGGTTGATGAGGGCTGTTAGCCCGAAGCCGGTCCCAGGATGCTTGTTTCCGGTCCAGGGAAGACATAGCTTAGCTGTTCGGGCTGGACTGTTCCCATGAGGCACAGGGTGAAGACTGATTTGCATATAGCTGTGTCTGAACTGGGGTGGCAACGGGAGCCAAAGAATGATGATGGATTCAACCCAGATCTGTGATTGGGGGTGAGTGTTTGAAAAGTTTGGGCACTCCATCCATCATCTGCTTGTGTTTGCTTTGCTCGCCCTAAATTGGCAGGGTATGCCCAGAGGTGGGTCCCTTGCTCACTTTGCCACTGGATTCAAGCTAGCCTGGCTGATGAGGACTGTTAGCCCGAAACCAGTCCCAGGATGTTTGTTTCCGGTCCAGGGAAGACATAGCTTAGCAGTTTGGGCTGGACTATTCCTATGAGGTACAGGGTGAAGACTGATTTCCATATAGCTGTGTCTGAACTGGGGTGGGAAAGTGAGATAAAGAATGATGATGGATTCAACCCAGATCTGTGACTAGGGGTGAGTGTTTGAAAATTTTCAGCACTCTGTCCATCATCTCCTTGTGTTTGGTTTGTTCACCCTAAGTTGGCAGGGTATGCCCAGACGTGGGTCCCTTGCTCACTTTGCCACTGGATTCCAGCTAGCCTGTCTGAAGAGGGCTGTTAGCCCAAAACCGGTCGGAGGATGCTTGTTTCCGGTCCAGGGAAGACATAACTTAGCAATTCGGGCTGGACTATTCCCATGAGGCACAGGGTGAAGACTGATTTGCATACAGCTGTCTCTGAACTGGGGTGGCAACGTGATCTAAAGAATGATGATGGATTCAACCCAGATCTGTGAGTGGGGGTGAGTGTTTGAAAAGTTTCAGCCCTCCGTCCATCATCTCCTTGTTTTTGCTTTGTTCACACTAAGTTGGCAAGGTATGCTCAGACATGGACCCCTGGCTCACTTTGCCACTGGATTCAAGCTAGCCTGGCTGATGAGTGCTGATAGCCCGAAACCGGTCCCAGGATGCTTGTTTCCGGTCCAGGTAACACATAGCTCAGCAGTTCGGGCTGGACTGTTCCCATGAGGCACAGGGTCAAGACTGATTTGCATATAGTTGTTTCTGAACTGGGGTGGCAAAGTGAGCTAAAGAATGATGATGGATTCAACCCAGATCTGTGACTTGGGGTGAGTAGTTAAAAAGTTTCAGCACTCCGCCCATCATCTCCTTGTGTATGCTTTGTTCGCCCTAAGTTGGCAGGGTATGCCCAGACGTGGGTCCGTTGCTCACTTTGCCACTGGATTCAAGCTCGTCTGACTGACGAGGGCTGCTAGCCTGAAACTGGTCCCAGGATACTCGTTTTCAGTCCAGGGAAGACATAGCCTAGCGGTTCAGGCTGGGCTGGTCCCATGAGGCACAGGGTCAAGCCTAATTTGCATATAGCTGTGTCTGAACCGGGGTGGCAAAGTGAGCTAAAGAATGACGAGGGATTCAACCTAGACCTGTGACTGGGGGTCAGTGTTTGAAAAGTTTCAGCACTCCATCCACCATCTCCTTGTGTTTGCTTTGTTCGCGCCAACTCGGCAGGGTATGCCCAGACGTGGGTCCCTTGGTCACTTTGCTACTGGATTCAAGCTAGCCTGCCTGATGAGGGCTGTTAGCCCGAAACCGGTCCCAGGATGCTTGTTTCCGGTCCAGGGAACACATAGCTCAGCAGTTCGGGCTGGACTGTTCCCATGAGGCACAGGGTCAAGACTGATTTGCATATAGTTGTTTCTGAACTGGGGTGGCAAAGTGAGCTAAAGAATGATGATGGATTCAACCCAGATCTGTGACTTGGGGTGAGTAGTTAAAAAGTTTCAGCACTCCACCCATCATCTCCTTGTGTTTGCTTTGTTCGCGCCAACTCGGCAGGGTATGCCCAGACGTGGGTCCCTTGGTCACTTTGCTACTGGATTCAAGCTAGCCTGGCTGATGTGGGCTGTTAGCCCGAAACCGGTCCCAGGTTGCTTGTTTCCGGTCCAGGGAAGACTTAGCTTAGCAGTTCGGGCTGGACTGTTCCCATGAGGCACAGGTTCAAGACTGATTTGCGCATATCTGTGTCTGAACTGGGGTGGCAAAGTGAGCTAAAGAATGATGAGGGATTCAAACCAGATCTGTGACTGGGGGTGAGTGTTTGAAAAGTTTCAGCACTCCGTCCATCATCTCCTTGTTTTTGCCTTGTTCACCCTAAGTTGGCAGGGCATGGCCGGACGTGGAACCCTTGCTCACTTTGCCACTGGATTCAAGCTAGTCTGGCTGATGAGGTCTGTTCGCCCGAAATCGGTCCCAGGATGCTTGTGTCCGGTCCAGGGAAGACATAGCTTAGCAGTTCGGGCTGGACTGTTCCCATGAGGCATAGGTTGAAGACTGATTTGCATATAGCTGTCTCTGAACTGGGGTGGAAAAGTAAGCTAAAAAATGAAGATGGATTCAACTCAGATCTGTGACTGGGGGTGAGTTTTTGAAAAGTTTCAGCACTCCGTCCATCATCTACTTGTGTTTGCTTTGTTCGCCCTAAGTTGAGAGGGTATGCTCAGACGTGGGTCCCTTGCTCACTTTGCCACTGGATTTAAGTTTAAGCTAGCCTGCCTGATGAGGACTGTTAGCCCGAAACCGGTCCCAGGATGTTTGTTCCCGGTCCTGGGAAGATATAGCTTAGCAGTTCGGGCTGGACTGTTCCCATGAGGCACAGGGTCAAGACTGGTTTGCAGATAGTAGTGTCTGAACTGGGGTGGCAAAGTGAGCTAAAGAATGATGATGGATTCAACCCAGATCTGTGACTGGGGTGAGTGTTTGAAAAGTTTCAGCACTCCGTCCATCATCTCCTTGTGTTTGCTTTGTTCGCCCTAAGTTGGCAGGGTATGACCAGACGTGGGTCCCTAACTCACTTTGCCACTGGATTCACACTAGCCTGGCTGATGAGGGCTGTTAGCCAGAAACCGGTCCCAGGATGCTTGTTTTCGGTCCAGGGAAGACATAGCTTAGCAGTTCGGGCTGGACTGTTCCCATGAGGCACAGGGTGAAGACTGATTTGCATATAACTGTGTCTGAACTGGGGTTGCAAAGTGAGCTAAAGAATGACGAGGGATTCAACCTAGACCTGTGACTGGGGGTCAGTGTTTGAAAAGTTTCAGCACTCCATCCATCATCTCCTTGTGTTTAGTTTGTTCACCCTAAGTTGGGAGGGTATGCCCAGACGTGGGTCCCTTGGTCACTTTGCCACTGGATTCAAGCTAGCCTGGCTGATGTGGGCTGTTAGCCCGAAACCGGTGCCAGGTTGCTTGTTTCCGGTCCAGGGAAGACTTAGCTTAGCAGTTCGGGCTGGACTGTTCCCATGAGGCACAGGTTCAAGACTGATTTGCGCATAGCTGTGTCTGAACTGGGGTGGCAAAGTGAGCTAAAGAATGATGAGGGATTCAACCCAGATCTGTGACGGGGGTGAGTGTTTGAAAAGTTTCAGCACTCCGTCCATCATTCCCTTATGTTTGCTTTGTTCGCCCTAAGTTGGCAGGGTATGCCCAGACATGGGTCACTTGCTCACTTTGCCACTGGATTCAAGCTAACCTGGCTGATGAGGGCTGTTAGCCCGAAACAAGTCCCAGGATGCTTGTTTCCGGTCCAGGGAAGACATAGCTTTGCAGTTCGGGCTGGACAGTTCCCATGAGGCACAGTGTGACGACTGATTTGCATATAGCTGTGTCTGAACTGGGGTGGCAAAGTGAGCTAAAGAATGATGATGGATTCAACCCAGATCTGTGACGAAGGGTGAGTGTTTGAAAAGTTTCAGCCCTCCGTCAATCATCTCCTTGTGATTGCTTTGTTCGCCCTAAGGTGGCAGGGTATGCCCAGACGTGGGTCCGTTGCTTACTTTGCCACTGGATTCAAGCTAGTCTGACTGATGAGGGCTGCTAGCCCGAAACCGGTCCCAGGATGCTTGTTTTCAGTCCAGGGAAGAGATAGCCTAGCAATTCGGGCTGGGCTGGTCCCATGAGGCACAGGGTCAAGACTGATTTGCATATAGCTGTGTCTGAACCGGGGTGTCAAAGTGAGCCAAAGAATGGTGATGGATTCAACCCAGATCTGTGACGGGGGTGAGTGTTTGAAAAGTTTCAGCACTCCATCCATCATCTCCTTGTGTTTGCTTTGTTCGCCCTAAGTTGGCAGGGTATGACCAGACGTGGGTCCCTAACTCACTTTGCCACTGGATTCACACTAGCCTGGCGGATGAGGGCTGTTTGCCCGAAAACGGTCCCAGGATGCTTGTTTCTGGTCCAGGGAAGACATAGCTTAGCAGTTCGGGCTGGACTGTTCCCATGATGCACAGGGTGAAGACTGATTCGCAAATAGCTGTGTCTGAACTTGGGTGGCAAGGTGAGCTAAAGAATGATGATGGATTCAACCCAGATCTGTGATGGGGATGTGTGTTTGAAAACTTTCAGCACTCCGTCCATTATCTCCATGTTTTTGCTTTGTTCACCCTAAGTTGGCAGGGTATGCTCAGGCGTGGATCCCTGGCTCACTTTGCCACTGGATTCAAGCTAGCCTGGCTGATGAGGGATGTTAGCCCAAAATCGGTCCCAGGATGTTTGTTTCTGTTACAGGGAAGACATAGCTTAGCAGTTCGGGCTGGACTGTTCCCATGAGGCACAGGGTCAAGACTGATTTGCATATATCTGTGTCTGAACTGGGGTGGCCAAGTGAGCTAAAGAATGATGAGGGATTCAACCCTGATCTGTGACTGGGGTTGAGAGTTTGAAAAGTTTCAGAACTCCGTCCATCATCTCCTTGTGTTTGCTTTGTTCGCCCTAAGTTGGCAGGGTATGACCAGACGTGGGTCCCTAGCTCACTTTGCCACTGGATTCAAGCTAGCCTGGCTGATGAGGGCTGTTAGCCCGAAACCGGTCCGAGGTTGCTTGTTTCTGGTCCAGAGAAGACATAGCTTACCAGTTCGGGCTGGACTGTTCCCATGAGGCACAGGGTCAAGACTGATTTGCATATAGCTGTGTCTGAACTGGGATGGCAAAGTGAGCTAAAGAATGATGAGGAATTCAACCCAGATGACTGGGGGTGAGTGTTTGAAAAGTGTCAGCACTCCGTCCATCATCCCCTTGTGTTTGCTTTGTTCACCCTAAGTTGGCAGGGTATGCCCAAACGTGGGTCACTTGCTCACTTTGCCACTGGATTCAAGCTAACCTGGCTGACGTGGGCTGTTAGCCCGAAACCGGTCCCAGGATGCTTGTTTCCGGTCATGGGAAGACATAGCTTTAGAGTTCGGGCTGGACTGTTCCCATGAGGCGTAGTGTGAAGACCGATTTGCATATAGCTGTGTCTGAACTGGGGTGGCAAAGTGAGCTAAAGAATGATGATGGATTCAACCCAGATCTGTGACTGGGGATGAGTGTTTGAAAAGTTTCAGACCTCCGTCAATCATCTCCTTGTGATTGCTTTGTTCGCCCTAAGTTGGCAGGGAATGCCCAGACCTGGGTTCCGTTGCTCACTTTGCCACTGGATTCAAGCTAGCCTGACTGATGAGGGCTGTTAGCCCGAAACCGGTCCCAGGAGGCTTGTTTTCAGTCCAGGGAAGACATAGCTTAGCAGTTCGGCTGTACTGTTCCCATGAGGCACAGGGTCAAGACTTATTTGCATATAGCTGTGTCTGAACTGGGGTGGCAAAGTGAGCTAAAGAATGATGATGGATTCAACCCAGATCTGTCACTGGGGGTGAATGTTTCAAAAGTTTCAGCTCTCCTTCCATCATCTACTTGTGTTGGCTTTGTTCGCCCTAAGTTGGCAGGGAATGCCCAGACGTGGGTCCCTAACTCACTTTGCCACTGGATTCAAGCTAGCCTGGCTGATGAGGACTGTTAGCCAGAAACCAGTCCCAGGATGCTTGTTTTCGGTCCAGGGAAGACATAGCTTAGCAGTTCGGGCTGGACTGCTCCCATGAGGCACAGGTTGAAGACTGATTTCCATATATCTGTGTCTGAACTGGGGTGGGAAAGTGAGGTAAAGAATGGTGATGGATTCAACCTAGATCTGTGACTTGGGGTGAGTGTTTGAAAAGTTTCAGCACTCTGTCCATCATCTCCTTGTGTTTGCTTTGTTCGCCCTAAGGTGGCATGGTATGCCCAGACGTGGGTCCCTTGCTCACTTTGCCACTGGATTCCAGCTAGCCTGGCTGATGAGGGCTGTTTGCCCAAAACCGGTCCCAGGATGCTTGTTTCCGGTCCAGGGAAGACATAGCTTAGCAATTCGGGCTGGACTGTTCCCATGAGGCACAGGGTGAAGACTGATTTGCACATAGCTGTCTCTGAACTGAGGTGGCAACGTGAGCTAAAGAATGATGATGGATTCAACCTGGATCTGTGACTGGGGGTGAGTGCTTGAAAAGTTTCAGCCCTCCGTCCATCATCTTCTTGTTTTTGCTTTGTTCACCCTAAGGTGGCACGGTATGCTCAGACGTGGATCCCTGGCTCACTTTGCCACTGGATTCAAGCTAGCCTGGCTGATGAGGGATTTTAGCCCGAAATCGGTCCCAGGATGTTTGTTTCCGGTCCAGGGAAGACATAGCTTAGCAATTCGGGCTGGACTGTTCCCATGAGGCACAGGGTGAAGACTGATTTGCATACAGCTGTATCTGAACTGGGGTGGCAATATGAGCTAAAGAATGACGAGGGATTCAACTCAGATCTGTGACTGGGGTGAGTGTTTGAAAAGTTTCAGTACTCCGTCCATCATCTACTTGTGTTTGCTTTGTTCGCCCTAAATTGGCAGGGTATGCCCAGACGTGGGTCCCTTGCTCACTTTGCCACTGGATTCAAGCTAGCCTGGCTGATGAGGGCAGTTACCCCGAAACCGGTCCCAGGATGTTTGTTTCCGGTCCTGGGAAGATATAGCTTAGCGGTTCAGGCTGGACTGTTCCCACGAGGCACAGGGTCAAGACTGATTTGCATATAGTCGTGTCTGAACTGGGGTGGCAAAGTGAGCTGAAGAATGATGATGGATTCAACCCAGATCTGTGACTAAGGTTGAGTGATTGAAAAGTTTCAGCACTCCATCGATCATCTCCTTGTGTTTGCTTTGTTCGCCCTAAGTTGGCAGGGTATGACCAGACGTGGGTCCCTAACTCACTTTGCCACTGGATTAAAACTAGCCTGGCTGATTAGGGCTGCTAGCCAGAAACTGGTTCAAGGATGGTCATTTTTGGTCCAGGGAAGACATAGCTTAGCAGTTCAGACTGGACTGTTCCCATGAGGCACAGGGTGAAGACTGATTTGTATATAGCTGTGTCTGAATTGAGGTGGCAAAGTGAGCTAAAGAGTGATGATGGATTCAATCCAGATCTGTGACTGGAGTGAGTGTTTGAAAAGTTCCAGCTCTCCGTCCATCATCTCCTTTTGTTTGCTTTGTTCGCCCTAAGTTGGCAGGGTATGCCCAGACGTGGGTCCCTTGCTCACTTTGCCATTGGATTCAAGCTAGCCTGGTTGATGAGGGCTGTTAGCCCGAAGCCGGTCCCAGGATGCTTGTTTCCGGTCCAGGGAAGACATAGCTTAGCTGTTCGGGCTGGACTGTTCCCATGAGGCACAGGGTGAAGACTGATTTGCATATAGCTGTGTCTGAACTGGGGTGGCAACGGGAGCCAAAGAATGATGATGGATTCAACCCAGATCTGTGATTGGGGGTGAGTGTTTGAAAAGTTTGGGCACTCCATCCATCATCTGCTTGTGTTTGCTTTGCTCGCCCTAAATTGGCAGGGTATGCCCAGAGGTGGGTCCCTTGCTCACTTTGCCACTGGATTCAATCTAGCCTGGCTGATGAGGACTGTTAGCCCGAAACCAGTCCCAGGATGTTTGTTTCCGGTCCAGGGAAGACATAGCTTAGCAGTTTGGGCTGGACTATTCCTATGAGGTACAGGGTGAAGACTGATTTCCATATAGCTGTGTCTGAACTGGGGTGGGAAAGTGAGATAAAGAATGATGATGGATTCAACCCAGATCTGTGACTAGGGGTGAGTGTTTGAAAATTTTCAGCACTCCGTCCATCATCTCCTTGTGTTTGGTTTGTTCGCCCTAAGTTGGCAGGGTATGCCCAGACGTGGGTCCCTTGCTCACTTTGCCACTGGATTCCAGCTAGCCTGTCTGAAGAGGGCTGTTAGCCCAAAACCGGTCGGAGGATGCTTGTTTCCGGTCCAGGGAAGACATAACTTAGCAATTCAGGCTGGACTATTCCCATGAGGCACAGGGTGAAGACTGATTTGCATACAGCTGTCTCTGAACTGGGGTGGCAACGTGATCTAAAGAATGATGATGGATTCAACCCAGATCTGTGAGTGGGGGTGAGTGTTTGAAAAGTTTCAGCCCTCCGTCCATCATCTCCTTGTTTTTGCTTTGTTCACACTAAGTTGGCAGGGTATGCTCAGACATGGACCCCTGGCTCACTTTGCCACTGGATTCAAGCTAGCCTGGCTGATGAGTGCTGATAGCCCGAAACCGGTCCCAGGATGCTTGTTTCCGGTCCAGGGAACACATAGCTCAGCAGTTCGGGCTGGACTGTTCCCATGAGGCACAGGGTCAAGACTGATTTGCATATAGTTGTTTCTGAACTGGGGTGGCAAAGTGAGCTAAAGAATGATGATGGATTCAACCCAGATCTGTGACTTGGGGTGAGTGGTTAAAGAGTTTCAGCACTCCGCTCATCATCTCCTTGTGTATGCTTTGTTCGCCCTAAGTTGGCAGGGTATGCCCAGACGTGGGTCCGTTGCTCACTTTGCCACTGGATTCAAGCTAGTCTGACTGACGAGGGCTGCTAGCCTGAAACTGGTCCCAGGATACTCGTTTTCAGTCCAGGGAAGACATAGCCTAGCGGTTCAGGCTGGGCTGGTCCCATGAGGCACAGGGTCAAGCCTGATTTGCATATAGCTGTGTCTGAACCGGGGTGGCAAAGTGAGCTAACGAATGATGATGGATTCAACCCAGATCTGTGACTTGGGGTGAGTGGTTGAAAAGTTTCAGCACTCCACCCATCATCTCCTTGTGTTTGCTTTGTTCGCGCCAACTCGGCAGGGTATGCCCAGATGTGGGTCCCTTGCTTACTTTGCCACTGGATTCAAGCTAGCCTAGAGGATGAGGGCTGTTTGCCCGAAACCGGTCCCAGGAAGCTTGTTTCCGATCCAGGGAAGAAATAGCTTAGCAGTTCGGGCTCGACTGTTCCCATGAGGCACAGGGTGAAGACTGATTTCCATATAGCTGTATCTGAACTGGAGTGGGAAAGTGAGGTAAAGAATGGTGATGGATTCAACCCAGATCTGTGACTTGGGGTGAGTGTTTGAAAAGTTCCAGCACTCCGTCCATCATCTCCTTGTGTTTGCTTTGTTCGCCCTAAGTCGGCAGGGTATGCTCAGACGTGGATCCCTGGCTCACTTTGCCACTGGATTCAAGCTAGCCTGTCTGATGAGGGATGTTAGCCCGAAATCGGTCCCAGGATGTTTGTTTCCGGTCCAGGGAAGAAATAGCTTAGCAGTTCGGGCTGGAATGTTCCCATGAGGCACAGGTTGAAGACTGATTTCCATATATCTGTGTCTGAACTGGGGTGGGAAAGTGAGGTAAAGAATGGTGATGGATTCAACCCAGATCTGTGACTTGGGGTGAATGTTTGAAAAGTTTCAGCACTCTGTCCATCATCTCCTTGTGTTTGCTTTGTTTGCCCTAAGGTGGCATGGTATGCCCAGATGTGGGTCCCTTGCTCACTTTGCCACTGGATTCCAGCTAGCCTGGCTGATGAGGGCTGTTTGCCCAAAACCGGTCCCAGGATGCTTGTTTCCGGTCCAGGGAAGACATAGCTTAGCAATTCGGGCTGGACTGTTCCCATGAGGCACAGTGTGAAGACTGATTTGCATATAGCTGTCTCTGAACTGAGGTGGCAACGTGAGCTAAAGAATGATGATGGATTCAACCTGGATCTGTGACTGGGGGTGAGTGCTTGAAAAGTTTCAGCCCTCCGTCCATCATCTCCTTGTTTTTGCTTTGTTCACCCTAAGTTGGCAGGGTATGCTCAGACGTGGATCCCTGGCTCACTTTGCCACTGGATTCAAGCTAGCCTGGCTGATGAGGGATTTTAGCCCGAAATCGGTCCCAGGATGTTTGTTTCCGGTCCAGGGAAGACATAGCTTAGCAATTCGGGCTGGACTGTTCCCATGAGGCACAGGGTGAAGACTGATTTGCATACAGCTGTATCTGAACTGGGGTGGCAATGTGAGCTAAAGAATGACGAGGGATTCAACTCAGATCTGTGACGGGGGGTGAGTGTTTGAAAAGTTTCAGCCCTCCGTCAATCATCTCCTTGTGATTGCTTTGTTCGCCCTAAGGTGGCAGGGTATGCCCAGACGTGGGTCCGTTGCTTACTTTGCCACTGGATTCAAGCTAGTCTGACTGATGAGGGCTGCTAGCCCGAAACCGGTCCCAGGATGCTTGTTTTCAGTCCAGGGAAGACATAGCCTAGCAATTTGGGCTGGGCTGGTCCCATGAGGCACAGGGTGAAGACTGATTTCCATATAGCTGTATCTGAACTGTGGTGGGAAAGTGAGGTAAAGAATGGTGATGGATTCAACCCAGATCTGTGACTTGGGGTGAGTGTTTGAAAAGTTCCAGCACTCCGTCCATCATCTGCTTGTGTTTGCTTTGTTCGCCCTAAGTCGGCAGGGTATGCTCAGACGTGGATCCCTGGCTCACTTTGCCACTGGATTCAAGCTAGCCTGTCTGATGAGGGATGTTAGCCCGAAATCGGTCCCAGGATGTTTGTTTCCGGTCCAGGGAAGACATAGCTTAGCAGTTCGGGCTGGAATGTTCCCATGAGGCACAGGTTGAAGACTGATTTCCATATATCTGTGTCTGAACTGGGGTGGGAAAGTGAGGTAAAGAATGGTGATGGATTCAACCCAGATCTGTGACTTGGGGTGAGTGGTTAAAAAGTTTCAGCACTCCGCCCATCATCTCCTTGTGTATGCTTTGTTCGCCCTAAGTTGGCAGGGTATGCCCAGACGTGGGTCCGTTGCTCACTTTGCCACTGGATTCAAGCTAGTCTGACTGACGAGGGCTGCTAGCCTGAAACTGGTCCCAGGATACCCGTTTTCAGTCCAGGGAAGACATAGCCTAGCGGTTCAGGCTGGGCTGGTCCCATGAGGCACAGGGTCAAGCCTGATTTGCATATAGCTGTGTCTGAACCGGGGTGGCAAAGTGAGCTAAAGAATGATGATGGATTCAACCCAGATCTGTGACTTGGGGTGAGTGGTTGAAAAGTTTCAGCACTCCACCCATCATCTCCTTGTGTTTGCTTTGTTCGCACCAACTCGGCAGGGTATGCCCAGATGTGGGTCCCTTGCTTACTTTGCCACTGGATTCAAGCTAGCCTGGCTGATGAGGGCTGTTTGCCCAAAACCGGTCCCAGGATGCTTGTTTCCGGTCCAGGGAAGACATAGCTTAGCAGTTCGGGCTCGACTGTTCCCATGAGGCATAGGGTGAAGGCTGATTTCCATATAGCTGTATCTGAACTGGAGTGGGAAAGTGAGGTAAAGAATGGTGATGGATTCAACCCAGATCTGTGACTTGGGGTGAGTGTTTGAAAAGTTCCAGCACTCCGTCCATCATCTCCTTGTGTTTGCTTTGTTCGCCCTAAGTCGGCAGGGTATGCTCAGACGTGGATCCCTGGCTCACTTTGCCACTGGATTCAAGCTAGCCTGTCTGATGAGGGATGTTAGCCCGAAATCGGTCCCAGGATGTTTGTTTCCGGTCCAGGGAAGACATAGCTTAGCAGTTCGGGCTGGAATGTTCCCATGAGGCACAGGTTGAAGACTGATTTCCATATATCTGTGTCTGAACTGGGGTGGGAAAGTGAGGTAAAGAATGGTGATGGATTCAACCCAGATCTGTGACGGGGGTGAGTGTTTGAAAAGTTTCAGCCCTCCGTCAATCATCTCCTTGTGATTGCTTTGTTCGCCCTAAGGTGGCAGGGTATGCCCAGACGTGGGTCCGTTGCTTACTTTGCCACTGGATTCAAGCTAGTCTGACTGATGAGGGCTGCTAGCCCGAAACCGGTCCCAGGATGCTTGTTTTCAGTCCAGGGAAGACATAGCCTAGCAATTTGGGCTGGGCTGGTCCCATGAGGCACAGGGTGAAGACTGATTTCCATATAGCTGTATCTGAACTGTGGTGGGAAAGTGAGGTAAAGAATGGTGATGGATTCAACCCAGATCTGTGACTTGGGGTGAGTGTTTGAAAAGTTCCAGCACTCCGTCCATCATCTCCTTGTGTTTGCTTTGTTCGCCCTAAGTCGGCAGGGTATGCTCAGACGTGGATCCCTGGCTCACTTTGCCACTGGATTCAAGCTAGCCTGTCTGATGAGGGATGTTAGCCCGAAATCGGTCCCAGGATGTTTGTTTCCGGTCCAGGGAAGACATAGCTTAGCAGTTCGGGCTGGAATGTTCCCATGAGGCACAGGTTGAAGACTGATTTCCATATATCTGTGTCTGAACTGGGGTGGGAAAGTGAGGTAAAGAATGGTGATGGATTCAACCCAGATCTGTGACTTGGGGTGAGTGGTTAAAAAGTTTCAGCACTCCGCCCATCATCTCCTTGTGTATGCTTTGTTTGCCCTAAGTTGGCAGGGTGTGCCCAGACGTGGGTCCGTTGCTCACTTTGCCACTGGATTCAAGCTAGTCTGACTGACGAGGGCTGCTAGCCTGAAACTGGTCCCAGGATACCCGTTTTCAGTCCAGGGAAGACATAGCCTAGCGGTTCAGGCTGGGCTGGTCCCATGAGGCACAGGGTCAAGCCTGATTTGCATATAGCTGTGTCTGAACCGGGGTGGCAAAGTGAGCTAAAGAATGATGATGGATTCAACCCAGATCTGTGACTTGGGGTGAGTGGTTGAAAAGTTTCAGCACTCCACCCATCATCTCCTTGTGTTTGCTTTGTTCGCGCCAACTCGGCAGGGTATGCCCAGATGTGGGTCCCTTGCTTACTTTGCCACTGGATTCAAGCTAGCCTGGCTGATGAGGGCTGTTTGCCCAAAACCGGTCCCAGGATGCTTGTTTCCGGTCCAGGGAAGACATAGCTTAGCAGTTCGGGCTCGACTGTTCCCATGAGGCATAGGGTGAAGGCTGATTTCCATATAGCTGTATCTGAACTGGAGTGGGAAAGTGAGGTAAAGAATGGTGATGGATTCAACCCAGATCTGTGACTTGGGGTGAGTGTTTGAAAAGTTCCAGCACTCCGTCCATCATCTCCTTGTGTTTGCTTTGTTCGCCCTAAGTCGGCAGGGTATGCTCAGACGTGGATCCCTGGCTCACTTTGCCACTGGATTCAAGCTAGCCTGTCTGATGAGGGATGTTAGCCCGAAATCGGTCCCAGGATGTTTGTTTCCGGTCCAGGGAAGACATAGCTTAGCAGTTCGGGCTGGAATGTTCCCATGAGGCACAGGTTGAAGACTGATTTCCATATATCTGTGTCTGAACTGGGGTGGGAAAGTGAGGTAAAGAATGGTGATGGATTCAACCCAGATCTGTGACTTGGGGTGAGTGTTTGAAAAGTTTCAGCACTCTGTCCATCATCTCCTTGTGTTTGCTTTGTTTGCCCTAAGTTGGCATGGTATGCCCAGATGTGGGTCCCTTGCTCACTTTGCCACTGGATTCCAGCTAGCCTGGCTGATGAGGGCTGTTTGCCAAAAACCGGTCCCAGGATGCTTGTTTCCGGTCCAGGGAAGACATAGCTTAGCAATTCGGGCTGGACTGTTCCCATGAGGCACAGGGTGAAGACTGATTTGTATATAGCTGTCTCTGAACTGAGGTGGCAACGTGAGCTAAAGAATGATGATGGATTCAACCTGGATCTGTGACTGGGGGTGAGTGCTTGAAAAGTTTCAGCCCTCCGTCCATCATCTCCTTGTTTTTGCTTTGTTCACCCTAAGTTGGCAGGGTATGCTCAGACGTGGATCCCTGGCTCACTTTGCCACTGGATTCAAGCTAGCCTGGCTGATGAGGGCAATTAGCCCAAAACCGGTCCCAGGATGCTTGTTTTCGGTCCAGAGAAGACATAGCTTTGCAGTTCGGGCTGGACTGTTCCCATGAGGCACAGGGCCACAACTGATTTGCATATTGCTGTGTCTAAACTGGGGTGGCAAAGTGAGGTACAGAATGATGATGGATTCAAACCAGATCTGTGACTGGGGGTGAGTGTTTGAAAAGTTTTAGCACTCCATCCATCATCTCCTTGTTTTTGCCTTGTTCACCCTAAGTTGGCAGGGCATGGCCGGACGTGGAACCCTTGCTCACTTTGCCACTGGATTCAAGCTAGTCTGCCTGATGAGGTCTGTTAGCCCGAAATCGGTCCCAGGATGCTTGTGTCCGGTCCAGGGAAGACATAGCTTAGCAGTTCGGGCTGGACTGTTCCCATGAGGCATAGGGTGAAGACTGATTTGCATATAGCTGTCTCTGAACTGGGGTGGAAAAGTAAGCTAAAAAATGAAGATGGATTCAACTCAGATCTGTGACTGGGGGTGAGTTTTTGAAAAGTTTCAGCACTCCGTCCATCATCTACTTGTGTTTGCTTTGTTCGCCCTAAGTTGACAGGGTATGCCCAGACGTGGGTCCCTTGCTCACTTTGCCACTGGATTTAAGCTAGCCTGCCTGATGAGGACTGTTAGCCTGAAACCGGTCCCAGGATGTTTGTTCCCGGTCCTGGGAAGATATAGCTTAGCAGTTCGGGCTGGACTGTTCCCATGAGGCACAGGGTCAAGACTGGTTTGCAGATAGTAGTGTCTGAACTGGGGTGGCAAAGTGAGCTAAAGAATGATGATGGATTCAACCCAGGTCTGTGATGGGGGTGAGTGTTTGAAAAGTTTCAGCACTCCATCCATCATCTCCTTGTGTTTGCTTTGTTCGCCCTAAGTTGGCAGGGTATGACCAGACGTGGGTCCCTAACTCACTTTGCCACTGGATTCACACTAGCCTAGCTGATGAGGGCTGTTAGCCAGAAACCGGTCCCAGGATGCTTGTTTTCGGTCCAGGGAAGACATAGCTTAGCAGTTCGGGCTGGACTGTTCCCATGAGGCACAGGGTGAAGACTGATTTGCATATAGCTGTGTCTGAACTGGGGTTGCAAAGTGAGCTAAAGAATGACGAGGGATTCAACCTAGACCTGTGACTGGGGGTCAGTGTTTGAAAAGTTTCAGCACTCCATCCATCATCTCCTTGTGTTTGGTTTGTTCACCCTAAGTTGGCAGGGTATGCCCAGACGTGGGTCCCTTGGTCACTTTGCTACTGGATTCAAGCTAGCCTGGCTGATGTGGGCTGTTAGCCCGAAACCGGTCCCAGGTTGCTTGTTTCCAGTCCAGGGAAGACTTAGCTTAGCAGTTCGGGCTGGACTGCTCCCATGAGGCACAGGTTCAAGACTGATTTGCGCATATCTGTGTCTGAACTGGGGTGGCAAAGTGAGCTAAAGAATGATGAGGGATTCAAACCAGATCTGTGACTGGGGGTGAGTGTTTGAAAAGTTTCAGCACTCCGTCCATCATCTCCTTGTTTTTGCCTTGTTCACCCTAAGTTGGCAGGGCATGGCCGGACGTGGAACCCTTGCTCACTTTGCCACTGGATTCAAGCTAGTCTGGCTGATGAGGTCTGTTAGCCCGAAATCGGTCCCAGGATGCTTGTGTCCGGTCCAGGGAAGACATAGCTTAGCAGTTCGGGCTGGACTGTTCCCATGAGGCATAGGTTGAAGACTGATTTGCATATAGCTGTCTCTGAACTGGGGTGGAAAAGTAAGCTAAAAAATGAAGATGGATTCAACTCAGATCTGTGACTGGGG
Source organism: Triturus cristatus (assembly GCF_964204655.1). Lineage (NCBI taxonomy): Eukaryota > Metazoa > Chordata > Amphibia > Caudata > Salamandridae > Triturus > Triturus cristatus. The sequence continues at coordinate 800,701,270 of NC_140579.1, read as the reverse complement.
GTGAGTTTTTGAAAAGTTTCAGCACTCCGTCCATCATCTACTTGTGTTTGCTTTGTTCGCCCTAAGTTGACAGGGTATGCCCAGACGTGGGTCCCTTGCTCACTTTGCCACTGGATTTAAGCTAGCCTGCCTGATGAGGACTGTTAGCCCGAAACCGGTCCCAGGATGTTTGTACCCGGTCCTGGGAAGATATAGCTTAGCAGTTCGGGCTGGACTGTTCCCATGAGGCACAGGGTCAAGACTGGTTTGCAGATAGTAGTGTCTGAACTGGGGTGGCAAAGTGAGTTAAAGAATGATGATGGATTCAACCCAGGTCTGTGATGGGGGTGAGTGTTTGAAAAGTTTCAGCACTCCATCCATCATCTCCTTGTGTTTGCTTTGTTCGCCCTAAGTTGGCAGGGTATGACCAGACGTGGGTCCCTAACTCACTTTGCCACTGGATTCACACTAGCCTGGCTGATGAGGGCTGTTAGCCAGAAACCGGTCCCAGGATGCTTGTTTTCGGTCCAGGGAAGACATAGCTTAGCAGTTCGGGCTGGACTGTTCCCATGAGGCACAGGGTGAAGACTGATTTGCATATAGCTGTGTCTGAACTGGGGTTGCAAAGTGAGCTAAAGAATGACGAGGGATTCAACCTAGACCTGTGACTGGGGGTCAGTGTTTGAAAAGTTTCAGCACTCCATCCATCATCTCCTTGTGTTTAGTTTGTTCGCCCTAAGTTGGCAGGGTATGCCCAGACATGGGTCACTTGCTCACTTTGCCACTGGATTCAAGCTAACCTGGCTGATGAGGGCTGTTAGCCCGAAACAAGTCCCAGGATGCTTGTTTCCGGTCCAGGGAAGACATAGCTTTGCAGTTCGGGCTGGACAGTTCCCATGAGGCACAGTGTGAAGACTGATTTGCATATAGCTGTGTCTGAACTGGGGTGGCAAAGTGAGCTAAAGAATGATGATGGATTCAACCCAGATCTGTGACGGGGGGTGAGTGTTTGAAAAGTTTCAGCCCTCCGTCAATCATCTCCTTGTGATTGCTTTGTTCGCCCTAAGGTGGCAGGGTATGCCCAGACGTGGGTCCGTTGCTTACTTTGCCACTGGATTCAAGCTAGTCTGACTGATGAGGGCTGCGAGCCCGAAACCGGTCCCAGGATGCTTGTTTTCAGTCCAGGGAAGAGATAGCCTAGCAATTCGGGCTGGGCTGGTCCCATGAGGCACAGGGTCAAGACTGATTTGCATATAGCTGTGTCTGAACCGGGGTGTCAAAGTGAGCCAAAGAATGGTGATGGATTCAACCCAGATCTGTGACGGGGGTGAGTGTTTGAAAAGTTTCAGCACTCCATCCATGATCTCCTTGTGTTTGCTTTGTTCGCCCTAAGTTGGCAGGGTATGACCAGACGTGGGTCCCTAACTCACTTTGCCACTGGATTCACACTAGCCTGGCTGATGAGGGCTGTTAGCCAGAAACCGGTCCCAGGATGCTTGTTTTCGGTCCAGGGAAGACATAGCTTAGCAGTTCGGGCAGGACTGTTCCCTTGAGGCACAGGGTGAAGACTGATTTGCATATAGCTGTGTCTGAACTGGGGTTGCAAAGTGAGCTCAAGAATGACGAGGGATTCAACCTAGACCTGTGACTGGGGGTCAGTGTTTGAAAAGTTTCAGCACTCCATCCATCATCTCCTTGTGTTTGGTTTGTTCACCCTAAGTTGGCAGGGTATGCCCAGACGTGGGTCCCTTGGTCACTTTGCTACTGGATTCAAGCTAGCCTGGCTGATGTGGGCTGTTAGCCCGAAACCGGTGCCAGGTTGCTTGTTTCTGGTCCAGGGAAGACTTAGCTTAGCAGTTCGGGCTGGACTGTTCCCATGAGGCACAGGTTCAAGACTGATTTGCGCATATCTGTGTCTGAACTGGGGTGGCAAAGTGAGCTAAAGAATGATGAGGGATTCAACCCAGATCTGTGACGGGGGGTGAGTGTTTGAAAAGTTTCAGCACTCCGTCCATCATTCCCTTATGTTTGCTTTGTTCGCCCTAAGTTGGCAGGGTATGCCCAGACATGGGTCACTTGCTCACTTTGCCACTGGATTCAAGCTAACCTGGCTGATGAGGGCTGTTAGCCCGAAACAAGTCCCAGGATGCTTGTTTCCGGTCCAGGGAAGACATAGCTTTGCAGTTCGGGCTGGACAGTTCCCATGAGGCACAGTGTGAAGACTGATGTGCATATAGCTGTGTCTGAACTGGGGTGGCAAAGTGAGCTAAAGAATGATGATGGATTCAACCCAGATCTGTGACGGGGGGTGAGTGTTTGAAAAGTTTCAGCCCTCCGTCAATCATCTCCTTGTGATTGCTTTGTTCGCCCTAAGGTGGCAGGGTATGCCCAGACGTGGGTCCGTTGCTTACTTTGCCACTGGATTCAAGCTAGTCTGACTGATGAGGGCTGCTAGCCCGAAACCGGTCCCAGGATGCTTGTTTTCAGTCCAGGGAAGACATAGCCTAGCAATTTGGGCTGGGCTGGTCCCATGAGGCACAGGGTGAAGACTGATTTCCATATAGCTGTATCTGAACTGTGGTGGGAAAGTGAGGTAAAGAATGGTGATGGATTCAACCCAGATCTGTGACTTGGGGTGAGTGTTTGAAAAGTTCCAGCACTCCGTCCATCATCTCCTTGTGTTTGCTTTGTTCGCCCTAAGTCGGCAGGGTATGCTCAGACGTGGATCCCTGGCTCACTTTGCCACTGGATTCAAGCTAGCCTGTCTGATGAGGGATGTTAGCCCGAAATCGGTCCCAGGATGTTTGTTTCCGGTCCAGGGAAGACATAGCTTAGCAGTTCGGGCTGGAATGTTCCCATGAGGCACAGGTTGAAGACTGATTTCCATATATCTGTGTCTGAACTGGGGTGGGAAAGTGAGGTAAAGAATGGTGATGGATTCAACCCAGATCTGTGACTTGGGGTGAGTGGTTAAAAAGTTTCAGCACTCCGCCCATCATCTCCTTGTGTATGCTTTGTTCGCCCTAAGTTGGCAGGGTATGCCCAGACGTGGGTCCGTTGCTCACTTTGCCACTGGATTCAAGCTAGTCTGACTGACGAGGGCTGCTAGCCTGAAACTGGTCCCAGGATACCCGTTTTCAGTCCAGGGAAGACATAGCCTAGCGGTTCAGGCTGGGCTGGTCCCATGAGGCACAGGGTCAAGCCTGATTTGCATATAGCTGTGTCTGAACCGGGGTGGCAAAGTGAGCTAAAGAATGATGATGGATTCAACCCAGATCTGTGACTTGGGGTGAGTGGTTGAAAAGTTCCAGCACTCCACCCATCATCTCCTTGTGTTTGCTTTGTTCGCGCCAACTCGGCAGGGTATGCCCAGATGTGGGTCCCTTGCTTACTTTGCCACTGGATTCAAGCTAGCCTGGCTGATGAGGGCTGTTTGCCCAAAACCGGTCCCAGGATGCTTGTTTCCGGTCCAGGGAAGACATAGCTTAGCAGTTCGGGCTCGACTGTTCCCATGAGGCATAGGGTGAAGGCTGATTTCCATATAGCTGTATCTGAACTGGAGTGGGAAAGTGAGGTAAAGAATGGTGATGGATTCAACCCAGATCTGTGACTTGGGGTGAGTGTTTGAAAAGTTGCAGCACTCCGTCCATCATCTCCTTGTGTTTGCTTTGTTCGCCCTAAGTCGGCAGGGTATGCTCAGACGTGGATCCCTGGCTCACTTTGCCACTGGATTCAAGCTAGCCTGTCTGATGAGGGATGTTAGCCCGAAATCGGTCCCAGGATGTTTGTTTCCGGTCCAGGGAAGACATAGCTTAGCAGTTCGGGCTGGAATGTTCCCATGAGGCACAGGTTGAAGACTGATTTCCATATATCTGTGTCTGATCTGGGGTGGGAAAGTGAGGTAAAGAATGGTGATGGATTCAACCCAGATCTGTGACTTGGGGTGAGTGTTTGAAAAGTTTCAGCACTCTGTCCATCATCTCCTTGTATTTGCTTTGTTTGCCCTAAGTTGGCATGATATGCCCAGATGTGGGTCCCTTGCTCACTTTGCCACTGGATTCCAGCTAGCCTGGCTGATGAGGGCTGTTTGCCAAAAACCGGTCCCAGGATGCTTGTTTCCGGTCCAGGGAAGACATAGCTTAGCAATTCGGGCTGGACTGTTCCCATGAGGCACAGGGTGAAGACTGATTTGTATATAGCTGTCTCTGAACTGAGGTGGCAACGTGAGCTAAAGAATGATGATGGATTCAACCTGGATCTGTGACTGGGGGTGAGTGCTTGAAAAGTTTCAGCCCTCCGTCCATCATCTCCTTGTTTTTGCTTTGTTCACCCTAAGTTGGCAGGGTATGCTCAGACGTGGATCCCTGGCTCACTTTGCCACTGGATTCAAGCTAGCCTGGCTGATGAGGGCAATTAGCCCAAAACCGATCCCAGGATGCTTGTTTTCGGTTCAGAGAAGACATAGCTTTGCAGTTCGGGCTGGACTGTTCCCATGAGGCACAGGGCCACAACTGATTTGCATATTGCTGTGTCTAAACTGGGGTGGCAAAGTGAGGTAAAGAATGATGATGGATTCAAACTAGATCTGTGACTGGGGGTGAGTGTTTGAAAAGTTTCAGCACTCCGTCCATCATCTCCTTGTGTTTAGTTTGTTCACCCTAAGTTGGCAGGGTATGCCCAGACGTGGGTCCCTTGGTCACTTTGCCACTGGATTCAAGCTAGCCTGGCTGATGTGGGCTGTTAGCCCGAAATCGGTCCCAGGATGCTTGTGTCCGGTCCAGGGAAGACATAGCTTAGCAGTTCGGGCTGGACTGTTCCCATGAGGCATAGGGTAAAGACTGATTTGCATATAGCTGTCTCTGAACTGGGGTGGAAAAGTAAGCTAAAAAATGAAGATGGATTCAACTCAGATCTGTGACTGGGGGTGAGTTTTTGAAAAGTTTCAGCACTCCGTCCATCATCTACTTGTGTTTGCTTTGTTCGCCCTAAGTTGACAAGGTATGCCCAGACGTGGGTCCCTTGCTCACTTTGCCACTGGATTTAAGCTAGCCTGCCTGATGAGGACTGTTAGCCTGAAACCGGTCCCAGGATGTTTGTTCCCGGTCCTGGGAAGATATAGCTTAGCAGTTCGGGCTGGACTGTTCCCATGAGGCACAGGGTCAAGACTGGTTTGTAGATAGTAGTGTCTGAACTGGGGTGGCAACGTGAGCTAAAGAATGATGATGGATTCAACCCAGGTCTGTGATGGGGGTGAGTGTTTGAAAAGTTTCAGCACTCCATCCATCATCTCCTTGTGTTTGCTTTGTTCGCCCTAAGTTGGCAGGGTATGACCAGACGTGGGTCCCTAACTCACTTTGCCACTGGATTCACACTAGCCTAGCTGATGAGGGCTGTTAGCCAGAAACCGGTCCCAGGATGCTTGTTTTCGGTCCAGGGAAGACATAGCTTAGCAGTTCGGGCTGGACTGTTCCCATGAGGCACAGGGTGAAGACTGATTTGCATATAGCTGTGTCTGAACTGGGGTTGCAAAGTGAGCTAAAGAATGCCGAGGGATTCAACCTAGACCTGTGACTGGGGGTCAGTGTTTGAAAAGTTTCAGCACTCCATCCATCATCTCCTTGTGTTTAGTTTGTTCACCCTAAGTTGGCAGGGTATGCCCAGACGTGGGTCCCTTGGTCACTTTGCCACTGGATTCAAGCTAGCCTGGCTGATGTGGGCTGTTAGCCCGAAACCGGTCCCAGGTTGCTTGTTTCCGGTCCAGGGAAGACTTAGCTTAGCAGTTCGGGCTGGACTGTTCCCATGAGGCACAGGTTCAAGACTGATTTGGGCATAGCTGTGTCTGAACTGGGGAAGCAAAGTGAGCTAAAGAATGATGAGGGATTCAGCCCAGATCTGTGAGGGGGGTGAGTGTTTGAAAAGTTTCAGCACTCCGTCCATCATTCCCTTATGTTTGCTTTGTTCGCCCTAAGTTGGCAGGGTATGCCCAGACATGGGTCACTTGCTCACTTTGCCACTGGATTCAAGCTAACCTGGCTGATGAGGGCTGTCAGCCCGAAACAAGTCCCAGGATGCTTGTTTCCGGTCCAGGGAAGACATAGCTTTGCAGTTCGGGCTGGACAGTTCCCATGAGGCACAATGTGAAGACTGATTTGCATATAGCTGTGTCTGAACTGGGGTGGCAAAGTGAGCTAAAGAATGATGATGGATTCAACCCAGATCTGTGACGGGGGGTGAGTGTTTGAAAAGTTTCAGCCCTCCGTCAATCATCTCCTTGTGATTGCTTTGTTCGCCCTAAGGTGGCAGGGTATGCCCAGACGTGGGTCCGTTGCTTACTTTGCCACTGGATTCAAGCTAGTCTGACTGATGAGGGCTGCTAGCCCGAAACCGGTCCCAGGATGCTTGTTTTCAGTCCAGGGAAGAGATAGCCTAGCAATTCGGGCTGGTCCCATGAGGCACAGGGTCAAGACTGATTTGCATATAGCTGTGTCTGAACCGGGGTGTCAAAGTGAGCCAAAGAATGGTGATGGATTCAACCCAGATCTGTGACGGGGGTGAGTGTTTGAAAAGTTTCAGCACTCCATCCATCATCTCCTTGTGTTTGCTTTGTTCGCCCTAAGTTGGCAGGGTATGACCAGACGTGGGTCCCTAACTCACTTTGCCACTGGATTCACACTAGCCTGGCTGATGAGGGCTGTTAGCCAGAAACCGGTCCCAGGATGCTTGTTTTCGGTCCAGGGAAGACATAGCTTAGCAGTTCGGGCTGGACTGTTCCCATGAGGCACAGGGTGAAGACTGATTTGCATATAGCTGTGTCTGAACTGGGGTTGCAAAGTGAGCTAAAGAATGACGAGGGATTCAACCTAGACCTGTGACTGGGGGTCAGTGTTTGAAAAGTTTCAGCACTCCATCCATCATCTCCTTGTGTTTAGTTTGTTCACCCTAAGTTGGCAGGGTATGCCCAGACGTGGGTCCCTTGGTCACTTTGCCACTGGATTCAAGCTAGCCTGGCTGATGTGGGCTGTTAGCCTGAAACCGGTCCCAGGTTGCTTGTTTCCGGTCCAGGGAAGACTTAGCTTAGCAGTTCGGGCTGGACTGTTCCCATGAGGCACAGGTTCAAGACTGATTTGCGCATATCTGTGTCTGAACTGGGGTGGCAAAGTGAGCTAAAGAATGATGAGGGATTCAACCCAGATCTGTGACGGGGGGTGAGTGTTTGAAAAGTTTCAGCACTCCGTCCATCATTCCCTTATGTTTGCTTTGTTCGCCCTAAGTTGGCAGGGTATGCCCAGACATGGGTCACTTGCTCACTTTGCCACTGGATTCAAGCTAACCTGGCTGATGAGGGCTGTTAGCCCGAAACAAGTCCCAGGATGCTTGTTTCCGGTCCAGGGAAGACATAGCTTTGCAGTTCGGGCTGGACAGTTCCCATGAGGCACAGTGTGAAGACTGATTTGCATATAGCTGTGTCTGAACTGGGGTGGCAAAGTGAGCTAAAGAATGATGATGGATTCAACCCAGATCTGTGACGGGGGGTGAGTGTTTGAAAAGTTTCAGCCCTCCGCCAATCATCTCCTTGTGATTGCTTTGTTCGCCCTAAGGTGGCAGGGTATGCCCAGACGTGGGTCCGTTGCTTACTTTGCCACTGGATTCAAGCTAGTCTGACTGATGAGGGCTGCTAGCCCGAAACCGGTCCCAGGATGCTTGTTTTCAGTCCAGGGAAGACATAGCCTAGCAATTTGGGCTGGGCTGGTCCCATGAGGCACAGGGTGAAGACTGATTTCCATATAGCTGTATCTGAACTGTGGTGGGAAAGTGAGGTAAAGAATGGTGATGGATTCAACCCAGATCTGTGACTTGGGGTGAGTGTTTGAAAAGTTCCAGCACTCCGTCCATCATCTCCTTGGGTTTGCTTTGTTCGCCCTAAGTTGGCAGGGTATGCCCAGACGTGGGTACCTTGCTCACTTTGCCACTGGATTCCAGCTAGCCTGGCTGATGAGGGCTGTTAGCCCAAAACCGGTCCCAGGATGCTTGTTTCTGTTCCAGGGAAGACATAGCTTAGCAGTTCGGGCTGGACTGTTCCCATGAGGCACAGGGTCAAGACTGATTTGCATATATCTGTGTCTGAACTGGGGTGGCAAAGTGAGCTAAAGAATGATGAGGGATTCAACCCTGATCTGTGACTGGGGTTGAGAGTTAAAAAAGTTTCAGAACTCCGTCCATCATCTCCTTGTGTTTGCTTTGTTCGCCCTAAGTTGGCAGGGTATGACCAGACGTGGGTCCCTTTTTCACTTTGCCACTGGATTCAAGCTAGCCTGGCTGATGAGGGCTGTTAGCCCGAAACCGGTCCGAGGTTGCTTGTTTCTGGTCCAGAGAAGACATAGCTTACCAGTTCGGGCTGGACTGTTCCCATGAGGCACAGGGTCAAGACTGATTTGCATATAGCTGTGTCTGAACTGGGATGGCAAAGTGAGCTAAAGAATGATGAGGAATTCAATCCAGATGACTGGGGGTGAGTGTTTGAAAAGTGTCAGCACTCCGTCCATCATCCCCTTGTGTTTGCTTTGTTCGCCCTAAGTTGGCAGGGTATGCGCAAACGTGGGTCACTTGCTCACTTTGCCACTGGATTCAAGCTAACCTGGCTGACGTGGGCTGTTAGCCCGAAACCGGTCCCAGGATGCTTGTTTCCGGTCATGGGAAGACATAGCTTTACAGTTCGGGCTGGACTGTTCCCATGAGGCGTAGTGTGAAGACCGATTTGCATATAGCTGTGTCTGAACTGGGGTGGCAAAGTGAGCTAAAGAATGATGATGGATTCAACCCAGATCTGTGACTGGGGATGAGTGTTTGAAAAGTTTCAGACCTCCGTCAATCATCTCCTTGTGATTGCTTTGTTTGCCCTAAGTTGGCAGGGAATGCCCAGACTTGGGTTCCATTGCTCACTTTGCCACTGGATTCAAGCTAGCCTGACTGATGAGGGCTGTTAGCCCGAAACCGGTCCCAGGAGGCTTGTTTTCAGTCCAGGGAAGACATAGCTTAGCAGTTCGGCTGTACTGTTCCCATGAGGCACAGGGTCAAGACTTATTTGCATATAGCTGTGTCTGAACTGGGGTGGCAAAGTGAGCTAAAGAATGATGATGGATTCAACCCAGATCTGTCACTGGGGGTGAATGTTTCAAAAGTTTCAGCTCTCCTTCCATCATCTACTTGTGTTGGCTTTGTTCGCCCTAAGTTGGCAGGGAATGCCCAGACGTGGGTCCCTAACTCACTTTGCCACTGGATTCAAGCTAGCCTGGCTGATGAGGACTGTTAGCCAGAAACCAGTCCCAGGATGCTTGTTTTCGGTCCTGGGAAGACATAGCTTAGCAGTTCGGGCTGGACTGTTCCCATGAGGCACAGGTTGAAGACTGATTTCCATATATCTGTGTCTGAACTGGGGTGGGAAAGTGAGGTAAAGAATGGTGATGGATTCAACCTAGATCTGTGACTTGGGGTGAGTGCTTGAAAAGTTTCAGCCCTCCGTCCATCATCTTCTTGTTTTTGCTTTGTTCACCCTAAGGTGGCACGGTATGCTCAGACGTGGATCCCTGGCTCACTTTGCCACTGGATTCAAGCTAGCCTGGCTGATGAGGGCTGTTTGCCCAAAACCGGTCCCAGGATGCTTGTTTCCGGTCCAGGGAAGACATAGCTTAGCAATTCGGGCTGGACTGTTCCCATGAGGCACAGGGTGAAGACTGATTTGCACATAGCTGTCTCTGAACTGAGGTGGCAACGTGAGCTAAAGAATGATGATGGATTCAACCTGGATCTGTGACTGGGGGTGAGTGCTTGAAAAGTTTCAGCCCTCCGTCCATCATCTCCTTGTTTTTGCTTTGTTCACCCTAAGTTGGCAGGGTATGCTCAGACGTGGATCCCTGGCTCACTTTGCCACTGGATTCAAGCTAGCCTGGCTGATGAGGGCAATTAGCCCAAAACCGGTCCCAGGATGCTTGTTTTCGGTCCATAGAAGACATAGCTTTGCAGTTCGGGCTGGACTGTTCCCATGAGGCACAGGGCCACAACTGATTTGCATATTGCTGTGTCTAAACTGGGGTGGCAAAGTGAGGTAAAGAATGATGATGGATTCAACCTGGATCTGTGACTGGGGGTGAGTGCTTGAAAAGTTTCAGCCCTCCGTCCATCATCTTCTTGTTGTTCACCCTAAGGTGGCACGGTATGCTCAGACGTGGATCCCTGGCTCACTTTGCCACTGGATTCAAGCTAGCCTGGCTGATGAGGGATTTTAGCCCGAAATCGGTCCCAGGATGTTTGTTTCCGGTCCAGGGAAGACATAGCTTAGCAATTCGGGCTGGACTGTTCCCATGAGGCACAGGGTGAAGACTGATTTGCATACAGCTGTATCTGAACTGGGGTGGCAATGTGAGCTAAAGAATGACGAGGGATTCAACTCAGATCTGTGACTGGGGTGAGTGTTTGAAAAGTTTCAGTACTCCGTCCATCATCTACTTGTGTTTGCTTTGTTCGCCCTAAATTGGCAGGGTATGCCCAGACGTGGGTCCCTTGCTCACTTTGCCACTGGATTCAAGCTAGCCTGGCTGATGAGGGCAGTTACCCCGAAACCGGTCCCAGGATGTTTGTTTCCGGTCCTGGGAAGACATAGCTTAGCGGTTCAGGCTGGACTGTTCCCACGAGGCACAGGGTCAAGACTGATTTGCATATAGTCTTGTCTGAACTGGGGTGGCAAAGTGAGCTGAAGAATGATGATGGATTCAACCCAGATCTGTGACTAAGGTTGAGTGATTGAAAAGTTTCAGCACTCCATCGATCATCTCCTTGTGTTTGCTTTGTTCGCCCTAAGTTGGCAGGGTATGACCAGACGTGGGTCCCTAACTCACTTTGCCACTGGATTAAAACTAGCCTGGCTGATTAGGGCTGCTAGCCAGAAACTGGTTCAAGGATGGTCATTTTTGGTCCAGGGAAGACATAGCTTAGCAGTTCAGACTGGACTGTTCCCATGAGGCACAGGGTGAAGACTGATGTGTATATAGCTGTGTCTGAATTGAGGTGGCAAAGTGAGCTAAAGAGTGATGATGGATTCAATCCAGATCTGTGACTGGGGTGAGTGTTTGAAAAGTTCCAGCACTCCGTCCATCATCTCCTTGTGTTTGCTTTGTTCGCCCTAAGTTGGCAGGGTATGCCCAGACGTGGGTCCCTTGCTCACTTTGCCATTGGATTCAAGCTAGCCTGGTTGATGAGGGCTGTTAGCCCGAAGCCGGTCCCAGGATGCTTGTTTCCGGTCCAGGGAAGACATAGCTTAGCTGTTCGGGCTGGACTGTTCCCATGAGGCACAGGGTGAAGACGGATTTGCATATAGCTGTGTCTGAACTGGGGTGGCAACGGGAGCCAAAGAATGATGATGGATTCAACCCAGATCTGTGATTGGGGGTGAGTGTTTGAAAAGTTTGGGCACTCCATCCATCATCTGCTTGTGTTTTCTTTGCTCGCCCTAAATTGGCAGGGTATGCCCAGAGGTGGGTCCCTTGCTCACTTTGCCACTGGATTCAAGCTAGCCTGGCTGATGAGGACTGTTAGCCCGAAACCAGTCCCAGGATGTTTGTTTCCGGTCCAGGGAAGACATAGCTTAGCAGTTTGGGCTGGACTATTCCTATGAGGTACAGGGCGAAGACTGATTTCCATATAGCTGTGTCTGAACTGGGGTTGTAAAGTGATATAAAGAATGATGATGGATTCAACCCAGATCTGTGACTAGGGGTGAGTGTTTGAAAATTTTCAGCACTCCGTCCATCATCTCCTTGTGTTTGGTTTGTTCGCCCTAAGTTGGCAGGGTATGCCCAGACGTGGGTCCCTTGCTCACTTTGCCACTGGATTCCAGCTAGCCTGTCTGAAGAGGGCTGTTAGCCCAAAACCGGTCGGAGGATGCTTGTGTCCGGTCCAGGGAAGACATAACTTAGCAATTCGGGCTGGACTATTCCCATGAGGCACAGGGTGAAGACTGATTTGCATACAGCTGTCTCTGAACTGGGGTGGCAACGTGATCTAAAGAATGATGATGAATTCAACCCAGATCTGTGAGTGGGGGTGAGTGTTTGAAAAGTTTCAGCCCTCCGTCCATCATCTCCTTGTTTTTGCTTTGTTCACACTAAGTTGGCAGGGTATGCTCAGACATGGACCCCTGGCTCACTTTGCCACTGGATTCAAGCTAGCCTGGCTGATGAGTGCTGATAGCCCGAAACCGGTCCCGGGATGCTTGTTTCCGGTCCAGGGAACACATAGCTCAGCAGTTCGGGCTGGACTGTTCCCATGAGGCACAGGGTCAAGACTGATTTGCATATAGTTGTTTCTGAACTGGGGTGGCAAAGTGAGCTAAAGAATGATGAGGGATTCAACCCAGATCTGTGACGGGGGGTGAGTGTTTGAAAAGTTTCAGCACTCCGTCCATCATTCCCTTATGTTTGCTTTGTTCGCCCTAAGTTGGCAGGGTATGCCCAGACATGGGTCACTTGCTCACTTTGCCACTGGATTCAAGCTAACCTGGCTGATGAGGGCTGTTAGCCCGAAACAAGTCCCAGGATGCTTGTTTCCGGTCCAGGGAAGACATAGCTTTGCAGTTCGGGCTGAACAGTTCCCATGAGGCACAGTGTGAAGACTGATTTGCATATAGCTGTGTCTGAACTGGGGTGGCAAAGTGAGCTAAAGAATGATGATGGATTCAACCCAGATCTGTGACGAGGGGTGAGTGTTTGAAAAGTTTCAGCCCTCCGGCAATCATCTCCTTGTGATTGCTTTGTTCGCCCTAAGGTGGCAGGGTATGCCCAGACGTGGGTCCGTTGCTTACTTTGCCACTGGATTCAAGCTAGTCTGACTGATGAGGGCTGCTAGCCCGAAACCGGTCCCAGGATGCTTGTTTCCAGTCCAGGGAAGACATAGCCTAGCAATTTGGGCTGGGCTGGTCCCATGAGGCACAGGGTGAAGACTGATTTCCATATAGCTGTATCTGAACTGTGGTGGGAAAGTGAGGTAAAGAATGGTGATGGATTCAACCCAGATCTGTGACTTGGGGTGAGTGTTTGAAAAGTTCCAGCACTCCGTCCATCATCTCCTTGGGTTTGCTTTGTTCGCCCTAAGTTGGCAGGGTATGCCCAGACGTGGGTACCTTGCTCACTTTGCCACTGGATTCCAGCTAGCCTGGCTGATGAGGGCTGTTAGCCCAAAACCGGTCCCAGGATGCTTGTTTCCGGTCCAGGGAAGACATAGCTTAGCAATTCGGGCTGGACTGTTCTCATGAGGCACACGGTGAAGACTGATTTGTATATAGCTGTTTCTGAAATGGGGTGGCAACGTAAGCTAAAGAATGATGATGGATTCAACCCGGATCTGTGACTGGGGGTGAGTGCTTGAAAAGTTTCAGCCCTCCGTCCATCATCTCCATGTTTTTGCTTTGTTCACCCTAAGTTGGCAGGGTATGCTCAGGCGTGGATCCCTGGCTCACTTTGCCACTGGATTCAAGCTAGCCTGGCTGATGAGGGATGTTAGCCCAAAATCGGTCCCAGGATGTTTGTTTCTGTTCCAGGGAAGACATAGCTTAGCAGTTCGGGCTGGACTGTTCCCAAGAGGCACAGGGTCAAGACTGATTTGCATATATCTGTGTCTGAACTGGGGTGGCAAAGTGAGCTAAAGAATGATGAGGGATTCAACCCTGATCTGTGACTGGGGTTGAGAGTTTGAAAAGTTTCAGAACTCCGTCCATCATCTCCTTGTGTTTGCTTTGTTCGCCCTAAGTTGGCAGGGTATGACCAGACGTGGGTCCCTAGCTCACTTTGCCACTGGATTCAAGCTAGCCTGGCTGATGAGGGCTGTTAGCCCGAAACCGGTCCGAGGTTGCTTGTTTCTGGTCCAGAGAAGACATAGCTTACCAGTTCGGGCTGGACTGTTCCCATGAGGCACAGGGTCAAGACTGATTTGCATATAGCTGTGTCTGAACTGGGATGGCAAAGTGAGCTAAAGAATGATGAGGAATTCAACCCAGATGACTGGGGGTGAGTGTTTGAAAAGCGTCAGCACTCCATCCATCATCCCCTTGTGTTTGCTTTGTTCGCCCTAAGTTGGCAGGGTATGCCCAAACGTGGGTCACTTGCTCACTTTGCCACTGGATTCAAGCTAACCTGGCTGACGTGGGCTGTTAGCCCGAAACCGGTCCCAGGATGCTTGTTTCCGGTCATGGGAAGACATAGCCTTACAGTTCGGGCTGGACTGTTCCCATGAGGCGTAGTGTGAAGACCGATTTGCATATAGCTGTGTCTGAACTGGGGTGGCAAAGTGAGCTAAAGAATGATGATGGATTCAACCCAGATCTGTGACTGGGGATGAGTGTTTGAAAAGTTTCAGACCTCCGTCAATCATCTCCTTGTGATTGCTTTGTTCGCCCTAAGTTGGCAGGGAATGCCCAGACTTGGGTTCCGTTGCTGACTTTGCCACTGGATTCAAGCTAGCCTGACTGATGAGGGCTGTTAGCCCGAAACCGGTCCCAGGAGGCTTGTTTTCAGTCCAGGGAAGACATAGCTTAGCAGTTCGGCTGTACTGTTCCCATGAGGCACAGGGTCAAGACTTATTTGCATATAGCTGTGTCTGAACTGGGGTGGCAAAGTGAGCTAAAGAATGATGATGGATTCAACCCAGATCTGTCACTGGGGGTGAATGTTTCAAAAGTTTCAGCTCTCCTTCCATCATCTACTTGTGTTGGCTTTGTTCACCCTAAGTTGGCAGGGAATGCCCAGACGTGGGTCCCTAACTCACTTTGCCAATGGATTCAAGCTAGCCTGGCTGATGAGGACTGTTAGCCAGAAACCAGTCCCAGGATGCTTGTTTTCGGTCCAGGGAAGACATAGCTTAGCAGTTCGGGCTGGACTGTTCCCATGAGGCACAGGTTGAAGACTGATTTCCATATATCTGTGTCTGAACTGGTGTGGGAAAGTGAGGTAAAGAATGGTGATGGATTCAACCTAGATCTGTGACTTGGGGTGAGTGTTTGAAAAGTTTCAGCACTCTGTCCATCATCTCCTTGTGTTTGCTTTGTTCGCCCTAAGGTGGCATGGTATGCCCAGACGTGGGTCCTTTGCTCACTTTGCCACTGGATTCCAGCTAGCCTGGCTGATGAGGGCTGTTTGCCCAAAACCGGTCCTAGGATGCTTGTTTCCGGTCCAGGGAAGACATAGCTTAGCAATTCGGGCTGGACTGTTCCCATGAGGCACAGGGTGAAGACTGATTTGCACATAGCTGTCTCTGAACTGAGGTGGCAACGTGAGCTAAAGAATGATGATGGATTCAACCTGGATCTGTGACTGGGGGTGAGTGCTTGAATAGTTTCAGCCCTCCGTCCATCATCTTCTTGTTTTTGCTTTGTTCACCCTAAGGTGGCACGGTATGCTCAGACGTGGATCCCTGGCTCACTTTGCCACTGGATTCAAGCTAGCCTGGCTGATGAGGGATTTTAGCCCGAAATCGGTCCCAGGATGTTTGTTTCCGGTCCAGGGAAGACATAGCTTAGCAATTCGGGCTGGACTGTTCCCATGAGGCACAGGGTGAAGACTGATTTGCATACAGCTGTATCTGAACTGGGGTGGCAATGTGAGCTAAAGAATGACGAGGGATTCAACTCAGATCTGTGACTGGGGTGAGTGTTTGAAAAGTTTCAGTACTCCGTCCATCATCTACTTGTGTTTGCTTTGTTCGCCCTAAATTGGCAGGGTATGCCCAGACGTGGGTCCCTTGCTCACTTTGCCACTGGATTCAAGCTAGCCTGGCTGATGAGGGCAGTTACCCCGAAACCGGTCCCAGGATGTTTGTTTCCGGTCCTGGGAAGACATAGCTTAGCAGTTCAGGCTGGACTGTTCCCACGAGGCACAGGGTCAAGACTGATTTGCATTTAGTTGTGTCTGAACTGGGGTGGCAAAGTGAGCTGAAGAATGATGATGGATTCAACCCAGATCTGTGACTAAGGTTGAGTGATTGAAAAGTTTCAGCACTCCATCGATCATCTCCTTGTGTTTGCTTTGTTCGCCCTAAGTTGGCAGGGTATGACCAGACGTGGGTCCCTAACTCACTTTGCCACTGGATTAAAACTAGACCGGCTGATTAGGGCTGCTAGCCAGAAACTGGTTCAAGGATGGTCATTTTTGGTCCAGGGAAGACATAGCTTAGCAGTTCAGACTGGACTGTTCCCATGAGGCACAGGGTGAAGACTGATTTGTATATAGCTGTGTCTGAATTGAGGTGGCAAAGTGAGCTAAAGAGTGATGATGGATTCAATCCAGATCTGTGACTGGGGTGAGTGTTTGAAAAGTTCCAGCACTCCGTCCATCATCTCCTTGTGTTTGCTTTGTTCGCCCTAAGTTGGCAGGGTATGCCCAGACGTGGGTCCCTTGCTCACTTTGCCATTGGATTCAAGCTAGCCTGGTTGATGAGGGCTGTTAGCCCGAAGCCGGTCCCAGGATGCTTGTTTCCGGTCCAGGGAAGACATAGCTTAGCTGTTCGGGCTGGACTGTTCCCATGAGGCACAGGGTGAAGACTGATTTGCATATAGCTGTGTCTGAACTGGGGTGGCAACGGGAGCCAAAGAATGATGATGGATTCAACCCAGATCTGTGATTGGGGGTGAGTGTTTGAAAAGTTTGGGCACTCCATCCATCATCTGCTTGTGTTTGCTTTGCTCGCCCTAAATTGGCAGGGTATGCCCAGAGGTGGGTCCCTTGCTCACTTTGCCACTGGATTCAAGCTAGCCTGGCTGATGAGGACTGTTAGCCCGAAACCAGTCCCAGGATGTTTGTTTCCGGTCCAGGGAAGACATAGCTTAGCAGTTTGGGCTGGACTATTCCTATGAGGTACAGGGTGAAGACTGATTTCCATATAGCTGTGTCTGAACTGGGGTGGGAAAGTGAGATAAAGAATGATGATGGATTCAACCCAGATCTGTGACTAGGGGTGAGTGTTTGAAAATTTTCAGCACTCCGTCCATCATCTCCTTGTGTTTGGTTTGTTCGCCCTAAGTTGGCAGGGTATGCCCAGACGTGGGTCCCTTGCTCACTTTGCCACTGGATTCCAGCTAGCCTGTCTGAAGAGGGCTGTTAGCCCAAAACCGGTCGGAGGATGCTTGTTTCCGGTCCAGGGAAGACATAACTTAGCAATTCGGGCTGGACTATTCCCATGAGGCACAGGGTGAAGACTGATTTGCATACAGCTGTCTCTGAACTGGGGTGGCAATGTGATCTAAAGAATGATGATGGATTCAACCCAGATCTGTGAGTGGGGGTGAGTGTTTGAAAAGTTTCAGCCCTCCGTCCATCATCTCCTTGTTTTTGCTTTGTTCACACTAAGTTGGCAAGGTATGCTCAGACATGGACCCCTGGCTCACTTTGCCACTGGATTCAAGCTAGCCTGGCTGATGAGTGCTGATAGCCCGAAACCGGTCCCAGGATGCTTGTTTCCGGTCCAGGGAACACATAGCTCAGCAGTTCGGGCTGGACTGTTCCCATGAGGCACAGGGTCAAGACTGATTTGCATATAGTTGTTTCTGAACTGGGGTGGCAAAGTGAGCTAAAGAATGATGATGGATTCAACCCAGATCTGTGACTTGGGGTGAGTGGTTTAAAAGTTTCAGCACTCCGCCCATCATCTCCTTGTGTATGCTTTGTTCGCCCTAAGTTGGCAGGGTATGCCCAGACGTGGGTCCGTTGCTCACTTTGCCACTGGATTCAAGCTAGTCTGACTGACGAGGGCTGCTAGCCTGAAACTGGTCCCAGGATACTCGTTTTCAGTCCAGGGAAGACATAGCCTAGCGGTTCAGGCTGGGC
Source organism: Triturus cristatus (assembly GCF_964204655.1). Classification (NCBI taxonomy): domain Eukaryota; kingdom Metazoa; phylum Chordata; class Amphibia; order Caudata; family Salamandridae; genus Triturus; species Triturus cristatus. The sequence goes on along the minus strand of NC_140579.1, from coordinate 800,683,427 downwards.
TGGTCCCATGAGGCACAGGGTCAAGCCTAATTTGCATATAGCTGTGTCTGAACCGGGGTGGAAAAGTGAACTAAAGAATGATGATGGATTCAACCCAGATCTGTGACTTGGGGTGAGTGGTTGAAAAGATTCAGCACTTCACCCATCATCTCCTTGTGTTTGCTTTGTTCGCGTCAACTCGGCAGGGTATGCCCAGATGTGGGTCCCTTGCTTACTTTGCCACTGGATTCAAGCTAGCCTAGAGGATGAGGGCTGTTTGCCCGAAACCGGTCCCAGGAAGCTTGTTTCTGATCCAGGGAAGAAATAGCTTAGCAGTTCGGGCTCGACTGTTCCCATGAGGCACAGGGTGAAGACTGATTTCCATATAGCTGTATCTGAACTGGAGTGGGAAAGTGAGGTAAAGAATGGTGATGGATTCAACCCAGATCTGTGACTTGGGGTGAGTGTTTGAAAAGTTCCAGCACTCCGTCCATCATCTCCTTGTGTTTGCTTTGTTCGCCCTAAGTCGGCAGGGTATGCTCAGACGTGGATCCCTGGCTCACTTTGCCACTGGATTCAAGCTAGCCTGTCTGATGAGGGATGTTAGCCCGAAATCGGTCCCAGGATGTTTGTTTCCGGTCCAGGGAAGAAATAGCTTAGCAGTTCGGGCTGGAATGTTCCCATGAGGCACAGGTTGAAGACTGATTCCCATATATCTGTGTCTGAACTGGGGTGGGAAAGTGAGGTAAAGAATGGTGATGGATTCAACCCAGATCTGTGACTTGGGGTGAGTGTTTGAAAAGTTTCAGCACTCTGTCCATCATCTCCTTGTGTTTGCTTTGTTTGCCCTAAGGTGGCATGGTATGCCCAGATGTGGGTCCCTTGCTCACTTTGCCACTGGATTCCAGCTAGCCTGGCTGATGAGGGCTGTTTGCCCAAAACCGGTCCTAGGATGCTTGTTTCCGGTCCAGGGAAGACATAGCTTAGCAATTCGGGCTGGACTGTTCCCATGAGGCACAGGGTGAAGACTGATTTGCATATAGCTGTCTCTGAACTGAGGTGGCAACGTGAGCTAAAGAATGATGATGGATTCAACCTGGATCTGTGACTGGGGGTGAGTGCTTGAAAAGTTTCAGCCCTCCGTCCATCATCTCCTTGTTTTTGCTTTGTTCACCCTAAGTTGGCAGGGTATGCTCAGACGTGGATCCCTGGCTCACTTTGCCACTGGATTCAAGCTAGCCTGGCTGATGAGGGCAATTAGCCCAAAACCGGTCCCAGGATGCTTGTTTTCGGTCCAGAGAAGACATAGCTTTGCAGTTCGGGCTGGACTGTTCCCATGAGGCACAGGGCCACAACTGATTTGCATATTGCTGTGTCTAAACTGGGGTGGCAAAGTGAGGTAAAGAATGATGATGGATTCAACCTGGATCTGTGACTGGGGGTGAGTGCTTGAAAAGTTTCAGCCCTCCGTCCATCATCTTCTTGTTTTTGCTTTGTTCACCCTAAGGTGGCACGGTATGCTCAGACGTGGATCCCTGGCTCACTTTGCCACTGGATTCAAGCTAGCCTGGCTGATGAGGGATTTTAGCCCAAAATCGGTCCCAGGATGTTTGTTTCCGGTCCAGGGAAGACATAGCTTAGCAATTCGGGCTGGACTGTTCCCATGAGGCACAGGGTGAAGACTGATTTGCATACAGCTGTATCTGAACTGGGGTGGCAACGGGATCTAAAGAATGATGATGGATTCAACCCAGATCTGTGAGTGGGGGTGAGTGTTTGAAAAGTTTCAGCCCTCCGTCCATCATCTCCTTGTTTTTGCTTTGTTCACACTAAGTTGGCAGGGTATGCTCAGACATGGACCCCTGGCTCACTTTGCCACTGGATTCAAGCTAGCCTGGCTGATGAGTGCTGATAGCCCGAAACCGGTCCCAGGATGCTTGTTTCCGGTCCAGGGAACACATAGCTCAGCAGTTCGGGCTGGACTGTTCCCATGAGGCACAGGGTCAAGACTGATTTGCATATAGTTGTTTCTGAACTGGGGTGGCAAAGTGAGCTAAAGAATGATGATGGATTCAACCCAGATCTGTGACTTGGGGTGAGTGGTTAAAAAGTTTCAGCACTCCGCCCATCATCTTCTTGTGTATGCTTTGTGCGCCCTAAGTTGGCAGGGTATGCCCAGACGTGGGTCCGTTGCTCACTTTGCCACTGGATTCAAGCTAGCCTGGCTGATGAGGGCTGTTAGCCCGAAACCGGTCCGAGGTTGCTTGTTTCTGGTCCAGAGAAGACATAGCTTACCAGTTCGGGCTGGACTGTTCCCATGAGGCACAGGGTCAAGACTGAGTTGCATATAGCTGTGTCTGAACTGGGATGGCAAAGTGAGCTAAAGAATGATGAGGAATTCAACCCAGATGACTGGGGGTGAGTGTTTGAAAAGCGTCAGCACTCCATCCATCATCCCCTTGTGTTTGCTTTGTTCGCCCTAAGTTGGCAGGGTATGCCCAAACGTGGGTCACTTGCTCACTTTGCCACTGGATTCAAGCTAACCTGGCTGACGTGGGCTGTTAGCCCGAAACCGGTCCCAGGATGCTTGTTTCCGGTCATGGGAAGACATAGCTTTACAGTTCGGGCTGGACTGTTCCCATGAGGCGTAGTGTGAAGACCGATTTGCATATAGCTGTGTCTGAACTGGGGTGGCAAAGTGAGCTAAAGAATGATGATGGATTCAACCCAGATCTGTGACTGGGGATGAGTGTTTGAAAAGTTTCAGACCTCCGTCAATCATCTCCTTGTGATTGCTTTGTTCGCCCTAAGTTGGCAGGGAATGCCCAGACTTGGGTTCCGTTGCTCACTTTGCCACTGGATTCAAGCTAGCCTGACTGATGAGGGCCGTTAGCCCGAAACCGGTCCCAGGAGGCTTGTTTTCAGTCCAGGGAAGACATAGCTTAGCAGTTTGGCTGTACTGTTCCCATGAGGCACAGGGTCAAGACTTATTTGCATATAGCTGTGTCTGAACTGGGGTGGCAAAGTGAGCTAAAGAATGATGATGGATTCAACCCAGATCTGTCACTGGGGGTGAATGTTTCAAAAGTTTCAGCTCTCCTTCCATCATCTACTTGTGTTGGCTTTGTTCGCCCTAAGTTGGCAGGGAATGCCCAGACGTGGGTCCCTAACTCACTTTGCCACTGGATTCAAGCTAGCCTGGCTGATGAGGACTGTTAGCCAGAAACCAGTCCCAGGATGCTTGTTTTCGGTCCAGGGAAGACATAGCTTAGCAGTTCGGGCTGGACTGTTCCCATGAGGCACAGGTTGAAGACTGATTTCCATATATCTGTGTCTGAACTGGTGTGGGAAAGTGAGGTAAAGAATGGTGATGGATTCAACCTAGATCTGTGACTTGGGGTGAGTGTTTGAAAAGTTTCAGCACTCTGTCCATCATCTCCTTGTGTCTGCTTTGTTCGCCCTAAGGTGGCATGGTATGCCCAGACGTGGGTCCCTTGCTCACTTTGCCACTGGATTCCAGCTAGCCTGGCTGATGAGGGCTGTTTGCCCAAAACCAGTCCCAGGATGCTTGTTTCCGGTCCAGGGAAGACATAGCTTAGCAATTCGGGCTGGACTGTTCCCATGAGGCACAGGGTGAAGACTGATTTGCACATAGCTGTCTCTGAACTGAGGTGGCAACGTGAGCTAAAGAATGATGATGGATTCAACCTGGATCTGTGACTGGGGGTGAGTGCTTGAATAGTTTCAGCCCTCCGTCCATCATCTTCTTGTTTTTGCTTTGTTCACCCTAAGGTGGCACGGTATGCTCAGACGTGGATCCCTGGCTCACTTTGCCACTGGATTCAAGCTAGCCTGGCTGATGAGGGATTTTAGCCCGAAATCGGTCCCAGGATGTTTGTTTCCGGTCCAGGGAAGACATAGCTTAGCAATTCGGGCTGGACTGTTCCCATGAGGCACAGGGTGAAGACTGATTTGCATACAGCTGTATCTGAACTGGGGTGGCAATGTGAGCTAAAGAATGACGAGGGATTCAACTCAGATCTGTGACTGGGGTGAGTGTTTGAAAAGTTTCAGTACTCCGTCCATCATCTACTTGTGTTTGCTTTGTTCGCCCTAAATTGGCAGGGTATGCCCAGACGTGGGTCCCTTGCTCACTTTGCCACTGGATTCAAGCTAGCCTGGCTGATGAGGGCAGTTACCCCGAAACCGGTCCCAGGATGTTTGTTTCCGGTCCTGGGAAGACATAGCTTAGCAGTTCAGGCTGGACTGTTCCCACGAGGCACAGGATCAAGACTGATTTGCATATAGTCGTGTCTGAACTGGGGTGGCAAAGTGAGCTGAAGAATGATGATGGATTCAACCCAGATCTGTGACTAAGGTTGAGTGATTGAAAAGTTTCAGCACTCCATCGATCATCTCCTTGTGTTTGCTTTGTTCGCCCTAAGTTGGCAGGGTATGACCAGACGTGGCTCCCTAACTCACTTTGCCACTGGATTAAAACTAGCCTGGCTGATTAGGGCTGCTAGCCAGAAACTGGTTCAAGGATGGTCATTTTTGGTCCAGGGAAGACATAGCTTAGCAGTTCAGACTGGACTGTTCCCATGAGGCACAGGGTGAAGACTGATTTGTATATAGCTGTGTCTGAATTGAGGTGGCAAAGTGAGCTAAAGAGTGATGATGGATTCAATCCAGATCTGTGACTGGGGTGAGTGTTTGAAAAGTTCCAGCACTCCGTCCATCATCTCCTTGTGTTTGCTTTGTTCGCCCTAAGTTAGCAGGGTATGCCCAGACGTGGGTCCCTTGCTCACTTTGCCATTGGATTCAAGCTAGCCTGGTTGATGAGGGCTGTTAGCCCGAAGCCGGTCCCAGGATGCTTGTTTCCGGTCCAGGGAAGACATAGCTTAGCTGTTCGGGCTGGACTGTTCCCATGAGGCACAGGGTGAAGACTGATTTGCATATAGCTGTGTCTGAACTGGGGTGGCAACGGGAGCCAAAGAATGATGATGGATTCAACCCAGATCTGTGATTGGGGGTGAGTGTTTGAAAAGTTTGGGCACTCCATCCATCATCTGCTTGTGTTTGCTTTGCTCGCCCTAAATTGGCAGGGTATGCCCAGAGGTGGGTCCCTTGCTCACTTTGCCACTGGATTCAAGCTAGCCTGGCTGATGAGGACTGTTAGCCCGAAACCAGTCCCAGGATGTTTGTTTCCGGTCCAGGGAAGACATAGCTTAGCAGTTTGGGCTGGACTATTCCTATGAGGTACAGGGTGAAGACTGATTTCCATATAGCTGTGTCTGAACTGGGGTGGGAAAGTGAGATAAAGAATGATGATGGATTCAACCCAGATCTGTGACTAGGGGTGAGTGTTTGAAAATTTTCAGCACTCTGTCCATCATCTCCTTGTGTTTGGTTTGTTCACCCTAAGTTGGCAGGGTATGCCCAGACGTGGGTCCCTTGCTCACTTTGCCACTGGATTCCAGCTAGCCTGTCTGAAGAGGGCTGTTAGCCCAAAACCGGTCGGAGGATGCTTGTTTCCGGTCCAGGGAAGACATAACTTAGCAATTCGGGCTGGACTATTCCCATGAGGCACAGGGTGAAGACTGATTTGCATACAGCTGTCTCTGAACTGGGGTGGCAACGTGATCTAAAGAATGATGATGGATTCAACCCAGATCTGTGAGTGGGGGTGAGTGTTTGAAAAGTTTCAGCCCTCCGTCCATCATCTCCTTGTTTTTGCTTTGTTCACACTAAGTTGGCAAGGTATGCTCAGACATGGACCCCTGGCTCACTTTGCCACTGGATTCAAGCTAGCCTGGCTGATGAGTGCTGATAGCCCGAAACCGGTCCCAGGATGCTTGTTTCCGGTCCAGGTAACACATAGCTCAGCAGTTCGGGCTGGACTGTTCCCATGAGGCACAGGGTCAAGACTGATTTGCATATAGTTGTTTCTGAACTGGGGTGGCAAAGTGAGCTAAAGAATGATGATGGATTCAACCCAGATCTGTGACTTGGGGTGAGTAGTTAAAAAGTTTCAGCACTCCGCCCATCATCTCCTTGTGTATGCTTTGTTCGCCCTAAGTTGGCAGGGTATGCCCAGACGTGGGTCCGTTGCTCACTTTGCCACTGGATTCAAGCTCGTCTGACTGACGAGGGCTGCTAGCCTGAAACTGGTCCCAGGATACTCGTTTTCAGTCCAGGGAAGACATAGCCTAGCGGTTCAGGCTGGGCTGGTCCCATGAGGCACAGGGTCAAGCCTAATTTGCATATAGCTGTGTCTGAACCGGGGTGGCAAAGTGAGCTAAAGAATGACGAGGGATTCAACCTAGACCTGTGACTGGGGGTCAGTGTTTGAAAAGTTTCAGCACTCCATCCACCATCTCCTTGTGTTTGCTTTGTTCGCGCCAACTCGGCAGGGTATGCCCAGACGTGGGTCCCTTGGTCACTTTGCTACTGGATTCAAGCTAGCCTGCCTGATGAGGGCTGTTAGCCCGAAACCGGTCCCAGGATGCTTGTTTCCGGTCCAGGGAACACATAGCTCAGCAGTTCGGGCTGGACTGTTCCCATGAGGCACAGGGTCAAGACTGATTTGCATATAGTTGTTTCTGAACTGGGGTGGCAAAGTGAGCTAAAGAATGATGATGGATTCAACCCAGATCTGTGACTTGGGGTGAGTAGTTAAAAAGTTTCAGCACTCCACCCATCATCTCCTTGTGTTTGCTTTGTTCGCGCCAACTCGGCAGGGTATGCCCAGACGTGGGTCCCTTGGTCACTTTGCTACTGGATTCAAGCTAGCCTGGCTGATGTGGGCTGTTAGCCCGAAACCGGTCCCAGGTTGCTTGTTTCCGGTCCAGGGAAGACTTAGCTTAGCAGTTCGGGCTGGACTGTTCCCATGAGGCACAGGTTCAAGACTGATTTGCGCATATCTGTGTCTGAACTGGGGTGGCAAAGTGAGCTAAAGAATGATGAGGGATTCAAACCAGATCTGTGACTGGGGGTGAGTGTTTGAAAAGTTTCAGCACTCCGTCCATCATCTCCTTGTTTTTGCCTTGTTCACCCTAAGTTGGCAGGGCATGGCCGGACGTGGAACCCTTGCTCACTTTGCCACTGGATTCAAGCTAGTCTGGCTGATGAGGTCTGTTCGCCCGAAATCGGTCCCAGGATGCTTGTGTCCGGTCCAGGGAAGACATAGCTTAGCAGTTCGGGCTGGACTGTTCCCATGAGGCATAGGTTGAAGACTGATTTGCATATAGCTGTCTCTGAACTGGGGTGGAAAAGTAAGCTAAAAAATGAAGATGGATTCAACTCAGATCTGTGACTGGGGGTGAGTTTTTGAAAAGTTTCAGCACTCCGTCCATCATCTACTTGTGTTTGCTTTGTTCGCCCTAAGTTGAGAGGGTATGCTCAGACGTGGGTCCCTTGCTCACTTTGCCACTGGATTTAAGTTTAAGCTAGCCTGCCTGATGAGGACTGTTAGCCCGAAACCGGTCCCAGGATGTTTGTTCCCGGTCCTGGGAAGATATAGCTTAGCAGTTCGGGCTGGACTGTTCCCATGAGGCACAGGGTCAAGACTGGTTTGCAGATAGTAGTGTCTGAACTGGGGTGGCAAAGTGAGCTAAAGAATGATGATGGATTCAACCCAGATCTGTGACTGGGGTGAGTGTTTGAAAAGTTTCAGCACTCCGTCCATCATCTCCTTGTGTTTGCTTTGTTCGCCCTAAGTTGGCAGGGTATGACCAGACGTGGGTCCCTAACTCACTTTGCCACTGGATTCACACTAGCCTGGCTGATGAGGGCTGTTAGCCAGAAACCGGTCCCAGGATGCTTGTTTTCGGTCCAGGGAAGACATAGCTTAGCAGTTCGGGCTGGACTGTTCCCATGAGGCACAGGGTGAAGACTGATTTGCATATAACTGTGTCTGAACTGGGGTTGCAAAGTGAGCTAAAGAATGACGAGGGATTCAACCTAGACCTGTGACTGGGGGTCAGTGTTTGAAAAGTTTCAGCACTCCATCCATCATCTCCTTGTGTTTAGTTTGTTCACCCTAAGTTGGGAGGGTATGCCCAGACGTGGGTCCCTTGGTCACTTTGCCACTGGATTCAAGCTAGCCTGGCTGATGTGGGCTGTTAGCCCGAAACCGGTGCCAGGTTGCTTGTTTCCGGTCCAGGGAAGACTTAGCTTAGCAGTTCGGGCTGGACTGTTCCCATGAGGCACAGGTTCAAGACTGATTTGCGCATAGCTGTGTCTGAACTGGGGTGGCAAAGTGAGCTAAAGAATGATGAGGGATTCAACCCAGATCTGTGACGGGGGTGAGTGTTTGAAAAGTTTCAGCACTCCGTCCATCATTCCCTTATGTTTGCTTTGTTCGCCCTAAGTTGACAGGGTATGCCCAGACATGGGTCACTTGCTCACTTTGCCACTGGATTCAAGCTAACCTGGCTGATGAGGGCTGTTAGCCCGAAACAAGTCCCAGGATGCTTGTTTCCGGTCCAGGGAAGACATAGCTTTGCAGTTCGGGCTGGACAGTTCCCATGAGGCACAGTGTGACGACTGATTTGCATATAGCTGTGTCTGAACTGGGGTGGCAAAGTGAGCTAAAGAATGATGATGGATTCAACCCAGATCTGTGACGAAGGGTGAGTGTTTGAAAAGTTTCAGCCCTCCGTCAATCATCTCCTTGTGATTGCTTTGTTCGCCCTAAGGTGGCAGGGTATGCCCAGACGTGGGTCCGTTGCTTACTTTGCCACTGGATTCAAGCTAGTCTGACTGATGAGGGCTGCTAGCCCGAAACCGGTCCCAGGATGCTTGTTTTCAGTCCAGGGAAGAGATAGCCTAGCAATTCGGGCTGGGCTGGTCCCATGAGGCACAGGGTCAAGACTGATTTGCATATAGCTGTGTCTGAACCGGGGTGTCAAAGTGAGCCAAAGAATGGTGATGGATTCAACCCAGATCTGTGACGGGGGTGAGTGTTTGAAAAGTTTCAGCACTCCATCCATCATCTCCTTGTGTTTGCTTTGTTCGCCCTAAGTTGGCAGGGTATGACCAGACGTGGGTCCCTAACTCACTTTGCCACTGGATTCACACTAGCCTGGCGGATGAGGGCTGTTTGCCCGAAAACGGTCCCAGGATGCTTGTTTCTGGTCCAGGGAAGACATAGCTTAGCAGTTCGGGCTGGACTGTTCCCATGATGCACAGGGTGAAGACTGATTCGCAAATAGCTGTGTCTGAACTTGGGTGGCAAGGTGAGCTAAAGAATGATGATGGATTCAACCCAGATCTGTGATGGGGATGTGTGTTTGAAAACTTTCAGCACTCCGTCCATTATCTCCATGTTTTTGCTTTGTTCACCCTAAGTTGGCAGGGTATGCTCAGGCGTGGATCCCTGGCTCACTTTGCCACTGGATTCAAGCTAGCCTGGCTGATGAGGGATGTTAGCCCAAAATCGGTCCCAGGATGTTTGTTTCTGTTACAGGGAAGACATAGCTTAGCAGTTCGGGCTGGACTGTTCCCATGAGGCACAGGGTCAAGACTGATTTGCATATATCTGTGTCTGAACTGGGGTGGCCAAGTGAGCTAAAGAATGATGAGGGATTCAACCCTGATCTGTGACTGGGGTTGAGAGTTTGAAAAGTTTCAGAACTCCGTCCATCATCTCCTTGTGTTTGCTTTGTTCGCCCTAAGTTGGCAGGGTATGACCAGACGTGGGTCCCTAGCTCACTTTGCCACTGGATTCAAGCTAGCCTGGCTGATGAGGGCTGTTAGCCCGAAACCGGTCCGAGGTTGCTTGTTTCTGGTCCAGAGAAGACATAGCTTACCAGTTCGGGCTGGACTGTTCCCATGAGGCACAGGGTCAAGACTGATTTGCATATAGCTGTGTCTGAACTGGGATGGCAAAGTGAGCTAAAGAATGATGAGGAATTCAACCCAGATGACTGGGGGTGAGTGTTTGAAAAGTGTCAGCACTCCGTCCATCATCCCCTTGTGTTTGCTTTGTTCACCCTAAGTTGGCAGGGTATGCCCAAACGTGGGTCACTTGCTCACTTTGCCACTGGATTCAAGCTAACCTGGCTGACGTGGGCTGTTAGCCCGAAACCGGTCCCAGGATGCTTGTTTCCGGTCATGGGAAGACATAGCTTTAGAGTTCGGGCTGGACTGTTCCCATGAGGCGTAGTGTGAAGACCGATTTGCATATAGCTGTGTCTGAACTGGGGTGGCAAAGTGAGCTAAAGAATGATGATGGATTCAACCCAGATCTGTGACTGGGGATGAGTGTTTGAAAAGTTTCAGACCTCCGTCAATCATCTCCTTGTGATTGCTTTGTTCGCCCTAAGTTGGCAGGGAATGCCCAGACCTGGGTTCCGTTGCTCACTTTGCCACTGGATTCAAGCTAGCCTGACTGATGAGGGCTGTTAGCCCGAAACCGGTCCCAGGAGGCTTGTTTTCAGTCCAGGGAAGACATAGCTTAGCAGTTCGGCTGTACTGTTCCCATGAGGCACAGGGTCAAGACTTATTTGCATATAGCTGTGTCTGAACTGGGGTGGCAAAGTGAGCTAAAGAATGATGATGGATTCAACCCAGATCTGTCACTGGGGGTGAATGTTTCAAAAGTTTCAGCTCTCCTTCCATCATCTACTTGTGTTGGCTTTGTTCGCCCTAAGTTGGCAGGGAATGCCCAGACGTGGGTCCCTAACTCACTTTGCCACTGGATTCAAGCTAGCCTGGCTGATGAGGACTGTTAGCCAGAAACCAGTCCCAGGATGCTTGTTTTCGGTCCAGGGAAGACATAGCTTAGCAGTTCGGGCTGGACTGCTCCCATGAGGCACAGGTTGAAGACTGATTTCCATATATCTGTGTCTGAACTGGGGTGGGAAAGTGAGGTAAAGAATGGTGATGGATTCAACCTAGATCTGTGACTTGGGGTGAGTGTTTGAAAAGTTTCAGCACTCTGTCCATCATCTCCTTGTGTTTGCTTTGTTCGCCCTAAGGTGGCATGGTATGCCCAGACGTGGGTCCCTTGCTCACTTTGCCACTGGATTCCAGCTAGCCTGGCTGATGAGGGCTGTTTGCCCAAAACCGGTCCCAGGATGCTTGTTTCCGGTCCAGGGAAGACATAGCTTAGCAATTCGGGCTGGACTGTTCCCATGAGGCACAGGGTGAAGACTGATTTGCACATAGCTGTCTCTGAACTGAGGTGGCAACGTGAGCTAAAGAATGATGATGGATTCAACCTGGATCTGTGACTGGGGGTGAGTGCTTGAAAAGTTTCAGCCCTCCGTCCATCATCTTCTTGTTTTTGCTTTGTTCACCCTAAGGTGGCACGGTATGCTCAGACGTGGATCCCTGGCTCACTTTGCCACTGGATTCAAGCTAGCCTGGCTGATGAGGGATTTTAGCCCGAAATCGGTCCCAGGATGTTTGTTTCCGGTCCAGGGAAGACATAGCTTAGCAATTCGGGCTGGACTGTTCCCATGAGGCACAGGGTGAAGACTGATTTGCATACAGCTGTATCTGAACTGGGGTGGCAATATGAGCTAAAGAATGACGAGGGATTCAACTCAGATCTGTGACTGGGGTGAGTGTTTGAAAAGTTTCAGTACTCCGTCCATCATCTACTTGTGTTTGCTTTGTTCGCCCTAAATTGGCAGGGTATGCCCAGACGTGGGTCCCTTGCTCACTTTGCCACTGGATTCAAGCTAGCCTGGCTGATGAGGGCAGTTACCCCGAAACCGGTCCCAGGATGTTTGTTTCCGGTCCTGGGAAGATATAGCTTAGCGGTTCAGGCTGGACTGTTCCCACGAGGCACAGGGTCAAGACTGATTTGCATATAGTCGTGTCTGAACTGGGGTGGCAAAGTGAGCTGAAGAATGATGATGGATTCAACCCAGATCTGTGACTAAGGTTGAGTGATTGAAAAGTTTCAGCACTCCATCGATCATCTCCTTGTGTTTGCTTTGTTCGCCCTAAGTTGGCAGGGTATGACCAGACGTGGGTCCCTAACTCACTTTGCCACTGGATTAAAACTAGCCTGGCTGATTAGGGCTGCTAGCCAGAAACTGGTTCAAGGATGGTCATTTTTGGTCCAGGGAAGACATAGCTTAGCAGTTCAGACTGGACTGTTCCCATGAGGCACAGGGTGAAGACTGATTTGTATATAGCTGTGTCTGAATTGAGGTGGCAAAGTGAGCTAAAGAGTGATGATGGATTCAATCCAGATCTGTGACTGGAGTGAGTGTTTGAAAAGTTCCAGCTCTCCGTCCATCATCTCCTTTTGTTTGCTTTGTTCGCCCTAAGTTGGCAGGGTATGCCCAGACGTGGGTCCCTTGCTCACTTTGCCATTGGATTCAAGCTAGCCTGGTTGATGAGGGCTGTTAGCCCGAAGCCGGTCCCAGGATGCTTGTTTCCGGTCCAGGGAAGACATAGCTTAGCTGTTCGGGCTGGACTGTTCCCATGAGGCACAGGGTGAAGACTGATTTGCATATAGCTGTGTCTGAACTGGGGTGGCAACGGGAGCCAAAGAATGATGATGGATTCAACCCAGATCTGTGATTGGGGGTGAGTGTTTGAAAAGTTTGGGCACTCCATCCATCATCTGCTTGTGTTTGCTTTGCTCGCCCTAAATTGGCAGGGTATGCCCAGAGGTGGGTCCCTTGCTCACTTTGCCACTGGATTCAATCTAGCCTGGCTGATGAGGACTGTTAGCCCGAAACCAGTCCCAGGATGTTTGTTTCCGGTCCAGGGAAGACATAGCTTAGCAGTTTGGGCTGGACTATTCCTATGAGGTACAGGGTGAAGACTGATTTCCATATAGCTGTGTCTGAACTGGGGTGGGAAAGTGAGATAAAGAATGATGATGGATTCAACCCAGATCTGTGACTAGGGGTGAGTGTTTGAAAATTTTCAGCACTCCGTCCATCATCTCCTTGTGTTTGGTTTGTTCGCCCTAAGTTGGCAGGGTATGCCCAGACGTGGGTCCCTTGCTCACTTTGCCACTGGATTCCAGCTAGCCTGTCTGAAGAGGGCTGTTAGCCCAAAACCGGTCGGAGGATGCTTGTTTCCGGTCCAGGGAAGACATAACTTAGCAATTCAGGCTGGACTATTCCCATGAGGCACAGGGTGAAGACTGATTTGCATACAGCTGTCTCTGAACTGGGGTGGCAACGTGATCTAAAGAATGATGATGGATTCAACCCAGATCTGTGAGTGGGGGTGAGTGTTTGAAAAGTTTCAGCCCTCCGTCCATCATCTCCTTGTTTTTGCTTTGTTCACACTAAGTTGGCAGGGTATGCTCAGACATGGACCCCTGGCTCACTTTGCCACTGGATTCAAGCTAGCCTGGCTGATGAGTGCTGATAGCCCGAAACCGGTCCCAGGATGCTTGTTTCCGGTCCAGGGAACACATAGCTCAGCAGTTCGGGCTGGACTGTTCCCATGAGGCACAGGGTCAAGACTGATTTGCATATAGTTGTTTCTGAACTGGGGTGGCAAAGTGAGCTAAAGAATGATGATGGATTCAACCCAGATCTGTGACTTGGGGTGAGTGGTTAAAGAGTTTCAGCACTCCGCTCATCATCTCCTTGTGTATGCTTTGTTCGCCCTAAGTTGGCAGGGTATGCCCAGACGTGGGTCCGTTGCTCACTTTGCCACTGGATTCAAGCTAGTCTGACTGACGAGGGCTGCTAGCCTGAAACTGGTCCCAGGATACTCGTTTTCAGTCCAGGGAAGACATAGCCTAGCGGTTCAGGCTGGGCTGGTCCCATGAGGCACAGGGTCAAGCCTGATTTGCATATAGCTGTGTCTGAACCGGGGTGGCAAAGTGAGCTAACGAATGATGATGGATTCAACCCAGATCTGTGACTTGGGGTGAGTGGTTGAAAAGTTTCAGCACTCCACCCATCATCTCCTTGTGTTTGCTTTGTTCGCGCCAACTCGGCAGGGTATGCCCAGATGTGGGTCCCTTGCTTACTTTGCCACTGGATTCAAGCTAGCCTAGAGGATGAGGGCTGTTTGCCCGAAACCGGTCCCAGGAAGCTTGTTTCCGATCCAGGGAAGAAATAGCTTAGCAGTTCGGGCTCGACTGTTCCCATGAGGCACAGGGTGAAGACTGATTTCCATATAGCTGTATCTGAACTGGAGTGGGAAAGTGAGGTAAAGAATGGTGATGGATTCAACCCAGATCTGTGACTTGGGGTGAGTGTTTGAAAAGTTCCAGCACTCCGTCCATCATCTCCTTGTGTTTGCTTTGTTCGCCCTAAGTCGGCAGGGTATGCTCAGACGTGGATCCCTGGCTCACTTTGCCACTGGATTCAAGCTAGCCTGTCTGATGAGGGATGTTAGCCCGAAATCGGTCCCAGGATGTTTGTTTCCGGTCCAGGGAAGAAATAGCTTAGCAGTTCGGGCTGGAATGTTCCCATGAGGCACAGGTTGAAGACTGATTTCCATATATCTGTGTCTGAACTGGGGTGGGAAAGTGAGGTAAAGAATGGTGATGGATTCAACCCAGATCTGTGACTTGGGGTGAATGTTTGAAAAGTTTCAGCACTCTGTCCATCATCTCCTTGTGTTTGCTTTGTTTGCCCTAAGGTGGCATGGTATGCCCAGATGTGGGTCCCTTGCTCACTTTGCCACTGGATTCCAGCTAGCCTGGCTGATGAGGGCTGTTTGCCCAAAACCGGTCCCAGGATGCTTGTTTCCGGTCCAGGGAAGACATAGCTTAGCAATTCGGGCTGGACTGTTCCCATGAGGCACAGTGTGAAGACTGATTTGCATATAGCTGTCTCTGAACTGAGGTGGCAACGTGAGCTAAAGAATGATGATGGATTCAACCTGGATCTGTGACTGGGGGTGAGTGCTTGAAAAGTTTCAGCCCTCCGTCCATCATCTCCTTGTTTTTGCTTTGTTCACCCTAAGTTGGCAGGGTATGCTCAGACGTGGATCCCTGGCTCACTTTGCCACTGGATTCAAGCTAGCCTGGCTGATGAGGGCAATTAGCCCAAAACCGGTCCCAGGATGCTTGTTTTCGGTCCAGAGAAGACATAGCTTTGCAGTT
The DNA here is from genome assembly GCF_964204655.1 of Triturus cristatus. Taxonomy (NCBI): domain Eukaryota; kingdom Metazoa; phylum Chordata; class Amphibia; order Caudata; family Salamandridae; genus Triturus; species Triturus cristatus. The sequence continues at coordinate 800,668,405 of NC_140579.1, read as the reverse complement.
CGGGCTGGACTGTTCCCATGAGGCACAGGGCCACAACTGATTTGCATATTGCTGTGTCTAAACTGGGGTGGCAAAGTGAGGTAAAGAATGATGATGGATTCAACCTGGATCTGTGACTGGGGGTGAGTGCTTGAAAAGTTTCAGCCCTCCGTCCATCATCTTCTTGTTGTTCACCCTAAGGTGGCACGGTATGCTCAGACGTGGATCCCTGGCTCACTTTGCCACTGGATTCAAGCTAGCCTGGCTGATGAGGGATTTTAGCCCGAAATCGGTCCCAGGATGTTTGTTTCCGGTCCAGGGAAGACATAGCTTAGCAATTCGGGCTGGACTGTTCCCATGAGGCACAGGGTGAAGACTGATTTGCATACAGCTGTATCTGAACTGGGGTGGCAACGTGATCTAAAGAATGATGATGGATTCAACCCAGATCTGTGAGTGGGGGTGAGTGTTTGAAAAGTTTCAGCCCTTCGTCCATCATCTCCTTGTTTTTGCTTTGTTCACACTAAGTTGGCAGGGTATGCTCAGACATGGACCCCTGGCTCACTTTGCCACTGGATTCAAGCTAGCCTGGCTGATGAGTGCTGATAGCCCGAAACCGGTCCCAGGATGCTTGTTTCCGGTCCAGGGAACACATAGCTCATCAGTTCGGGCTGGACTGTTCCCATGAGGCACAGGGTCAAGACTGATTTGCATATAGTTGTTTCTGAACTGGGGTGGCAAAGTGAGCTAAAGAATGATGATGGATTCAACCCAGATCTGTGACTTGGGGTGAGTGGTTAAAAAGTTTCAGCACTCCGCCCATCATCTCCTTGTGTATGCTTTGTTCGCCCTAAGTTGGCAGGGTATGCCCAGACGTGGGTCCGTTGCTCACTTTGCCACTGGATTCAAGCTAGTCTGACTGACGAGGGCTGCTAGCCTGAAACTGGTCCCAGGATACTCGTTTTCAGTCCAGGGAAGACATAGCCTAGCGGTTCAGGCTGGGCTGGTCCCATGAGGCACAGGGTCAAGCCTGATTTGCATATAGCTGTGTCTGAACCGGGGTGGCAAAGTGAGCTAAAGAATGATGATGGATTCAACCTAGACCTGTGACTGGGGGTCAGTGTTTGAAAAGTTTCAGCACTCCATCCATCATCTCCTTGTGTTTAGTTTGTTCACCCTAAGTTGGCAGGGTATGCCCAGACGTGGGTCCCTTGGTCACTTTGCCACTGGATTCAAGCTAGCCTGGCTGATGTGGGCTGTTAGCCCGAAACCGGTGCCAGGTTGCTTGTTTCCGGTCCAGGGAAGACTTAGCTTAGCAGTTCGGGCTGGACTGTTCCCATGAGGCACAGGTTCAAGACTGATTTGCGCATAGCTGTGTCTGAACTGGGGTGGCAAAGTGAGCTAAAGAATGATGAGGGATTCAACCCAGATCTGTGACGGGGGTGCGTGTTTGAAAAGTTTCAGCACTCCGTCCATCATTCCCTTATGTTTGCTTTGTTCGCCCTAAGTTGGCAGGGTATGCCCAGACATGGGTCACTTGCTCACTTTGCCACTGGATTCAAGCTAGCCTGGCTGATGAGGGCTGTTAGCCCGAAACAAGTCCCAGGATGCTTGTTTCCGGTCCAGGGAAGACATAGCTTTGCAGTTCGGGCTGGACAGTTCCCATGAGGCACAGTGTGAAGACTGATTTGCATATATCTGTGTCTGAACTGGGGTGGCAAAGTGAGCTAAAGAATGATGATGGATTCAACCCAGATCTGTGACGGGGGGTGAGTGGTTAAAAAGTTTCAGCACTCCGCCCATCATCTCCTTGTGTATGCTTTGTTCGCCCTAAGTTGGCAGGGTATGCCCAGACGTGGGTCCGTTGCTTACTTTGCCACTGGATTCAAGCTAGTCTGACTGATGAGGGCTGCTAGCCCGAAACCGGTCCCAGGATGCTTGTTTTCAGTCCAGGGAAGAGATAGCCTAGCAATTCGGGCTGGGCTGGTCCCATGAGGCACAGGGTCAAGACTGATTTGCATATAGCTGTGTCTGAACCGGGGTGTCAAAGTGAGCCAAAGAATGGTGATGGATTCAACCCAGATCTGTGACGGGGGTGAGTGTTTGAAAAGTTTCAGCACTCCATCCATCATCTCCTTGTGTTTGCTTTGTTCGCCCTAAGTTGGCAGGGTATGACCAGACGTGGGTCCCTAACTCACTTTGCCACTGGATTCACACTAGCCTGGCTGATGAGGGCTGTTAGCCAGAAACCGGTCCCAGGATGCTTGTTTTCGGTCCAGGGAAGACATAGCTTAGCAGTTCGGGCTGGACTGTTCCCTTGAGGCACAGGGTGAAGACTGATTTGCATATAGCTGTGTCTGAACTGGGGTTGCAAAGTGAGCTAAAGAATGACGAGGGATTCAACCTAGACCTGTGACTGGGGGTCAGTGTTTGAAAAGTTTCAGCACTCCATCCATCATCTCCTTGTGTTTGGTTTGTTCACCCTAAGTTGGCAGGGTATGCCCAGACGTGGGTCCCTTGGTCACTTTGCTACTGGATTCAAGCTAGCCTGGCTGATGTGGGCTGTTAGCCCGAAACCGGTGCCAGGTTGCTTGTTTCTGGTCCAGGGAAGACTTAGCTTAGCAGTTCGGGCTGGACTGTTCCCATGAGGCACAGGTTCAAGACTGATTTGCGCATATCTGTGTCTGAACTGGGGTGGCAAAGTGAGCTAAAGAATGATGAGGGATTCAACCCAGATCTGTGACGGGGGGTGAGTGTTTGAAAAGTTTCAGCACTCCGTCCATCATTCCCTTATGTTTGCTTTGTTCGCCCTAAGTTGGCAGGGTATGCCCAGACATGGGTCACTTGCTCACTTTGCCACTGGATTCAAGCTAACCTGGCTGATGAGGGCTGTTAGCCCGAAACAAGTCCCAGGATGCTTGTTTCCGGTCCAGGGAAGACATAGCTTTGCAGTTCAGGCTGGACAGTTCCCATGAGGCACAGTGTGAAGACTGATTTGCATATAGCTGTGTCTGAACTGGGGTGGCAAAGTGAGCTAAAGAATGATGATGGATTCAACCCAGATCTGTGACGGGGGGTGAGTGTTTGAAAAGTTTCAGCCCTCCGTCAATCATCTGCTTGTGATTGCTTTGTTCGCCCTAAGGTGGCAGGGTATGCCCAGACGTGGGTCCGTTGCTTACTTTGCCACTGGATTCAAGCTAGTCTGACTGATGAGGGCTGCTAGCCCGAAACCGGTCCCAGGATGCTTGTTTTCAGTCCAGGGAAGACATAGCCTAGCAATTTGGGCTGGGCTGGTCCCATGAGGCACAGGGTGAAGACTGATTTCCATATAGCTGTATCTGAACTGTGGTGGGAAAGTGAGGTAAAGAATGGTGATGGATTCAACCCAGATCTGTGACTTGGGGTGAGTGTTTGAAAAGTTCCAGCACTCCGTCCATCATCTCCTTGTGTTTGCTTTGTTCGCCCTAAGTCGGCAGGGTATGCTCAGACGTGGATCCCTGGCTCACTTTGCCACTGGATTCAAGCTAGCCTGTCTGATGAGGGATGTTCGACCGAAATCGGTCCCAGGATGTTTGTTTCCGGTCCAGGGAAGACATAGCTTAGCAGTTCGGGCTGGAATGTTCCCATGAGGCACAGGTTGAAGACTGATTTCCATATATCTGTGTCTGAACTGGGGTGGGAAAGTGAGGTAAAGAATGGTGATGGATTCAACCCAGATCTGTGACTTGGGGTGAGTGGTTAAAAAGTTTCAGCACTCCGCCCATCATCTCCTTGTGTATGCTTTGTTCGCCCTAAGTTGGCAGGGTATGCCCAGACGTGGGTCCGTTGCTCACTTTGCCACTGGATTCAAGATAGTCTGACTGACGAGGGCTGCTAGCCTGAAACTGGTCCCAGGATACTCGTTTTCAGTCCAGGGAAGACATAGCCTAGCGGTTCAGGCTGGGCTGGTCCCATGAGGCACAGGGTCAAGCCTGATTTGCATATAGCTGTGTCTGAACCGGGGTGGCAAAGTGAGCTAAAGAATGATGATGGATTCAACCCAGATCTGTGACTTGGGGTGAGTGGTTGAAAAGTTTCAGCACTCCACCCATCATCTCCTTGTGTTTGCTTTGTTCGCGCCAACTCGGCAGGGTATGCCCAGATGTGGGTCCCTTGCTTACTTTGCCACTGGATTCAAGCTAGCCTAGAGGATGAGGGCTGTTTGCCCGAAACCGGTCCCAGGAAGCTTGTTTCCGATCCAGGGAAGAAATAGCTTAGCAGTTCGGGCTCGACTGTTCCCATGAGGCACAGGGTGAAGACTGATTTCCATATAGCTGTATCTGAACTGGAGTGGGAAAGTGAGGTAAAGAATGGTGATGGATTCAACCCAGATCTGTGACTTGGGGTAAGTGTTTGAAAAGTTCCAGCACTCCGTCCATCATCTCCTTGTGTTTGCTTTGTTCGCCCTAAGTCGGCAGGGTATGCTCAGACGTGGATCCCTGGCTCACTTTGCCACTGGATTCAAGCTAGCCTGTCTGATGAGGGATGTTAGCCCGAAATCGGTCCCAGGATGTTTGTTTCTGGTCCAGGGAGACATAGCTTAGCAGTTCGGGCTGGAATGTTCCCATGAGGCACAGGTTGAAGACTGATTTCCATATATCTGTGTCTGAACTGGGGTGGGAAAGTGAGGTAAAGAATGGTGATGGATTCAACCCAGATCTGTGACTTGGGGTGAGTGTTAGAAAAGTTTCAGCACTCTGTCCATCATCTCCTTGTGTTTGCTTTGTTTGCCCTAAGGTGGCATGGTATGCCCAGATGTGGGTCCCTTGCTCACTTTGCCACTGGATTCCAGCTAGCCTGGCTGATGAGGGCTGTTTGCCCAAAACCGGTCCCAGGATGCTTGTTTCCGGTCCAGGGAAGACATAGCTTAGCAATTCGGGCTGGACTGTTCCCATGAGGCACAGGGTGAAGACTGATTTGCATATAGCTGTCTCTGAACTGAGGTGGCAACGTGAGCTAAAGAATGATGATGGATTCAACCTGGATCTGTGACTGGGGGTGAGTGCTTGAAAAGTTTCAGCCCTCCGTCCATAATTTCCTTGTTTTTGCTTTGTTCACCCTAAGTTGGCAGGGTATGCTCAGACGTGGATCCCTGGCTCACTTTGCCACTGGATTCAAGCTAGCCTGGCTGATGAGGGCAATTAGCCTAAAACCGGTCCCAGGATGCTTGTTTTCGGTCCAGAGAAGACATAGCTTTGCAGTTCGGGCTGGACTGTTCCCATGAGGCACAGGGCCACAACTGATTTGCATATTGCTGTGTCTAAACTGGGGTGGCAAAGTGAGGTAAAGAATGATGATGGATTCAAACCAGATCTGTGACTGGGGGTGAGTGTTTGAAAAGTTTCAGCACTCCGTCCATCATCTCCTTGTTTTTGCCTTGTTCACCCTAAGTTGGCAGGGCATGGCCGGACGTGGAACTCTTGCTCACTTTGCAACTGGATTCAAGCTAGTCTGGCTGATGAGGTCTGTTAGCCCGAAATCGGTCCCAGGATGCTTGTGTCCGGTCCAGGGAAGACATAGCTTAGCAGTTCGGGCTGGACTGTTCCCATGAGGCATAGGGTGAAGACTGATTTGCATATAGCTGTCTCTGAACTGGGGTGGAAAAGTAAGCTAAAAAATGAAGATGGATTCAACTCAGATCTGTGACTGGGGGTGAGTTTTTGAAAAGTTTCAGCACTCCGTCCATCATCTACTTGTGTTTGCTTTGTTCGCCCTAAGTTGACAGGGTATGCCCAGACGTGGGTCCCTTGCTCACTTTGCCACTGGATTTAAGCTAGCCTGCCTGATGAGGACTGTTAGCCCGAAACCGGTCCCAGGATGTTTGTTCCCGGTCCTGGGAAGATATAGCTTAGCAGTTCGGGCTGGACTGTTCCCATGAGGCAGAGGGTCAAGACTGATTTGCAGATAGCTGTCTCTGAACTGGGGTGGCAAAGTGAGCTAAAGAATGATGATGGATTCAACCCAGGTCTGTGATGGGGGTGAGTGTTTGAAAAGTTTCAGCACTCCATCCTTCATCTCCTTGTGTTTGCTTTGTTCGCCCTAAGTTGGCAGGGTATAACCAGACGTGGGTCCCTAACTCACTTTGCCACTGGATTCACACTAGCCTGGCTGATGAGGGCTGTTAGCCAGAAACCGGTCCCAGGATGCTTGTTTTCGGTCCAGGGAAGACATAGCTTAGCAGTTTGGGCTGGACTGTTCCCATGAGGCACAGGGTGAAGACTGATTTGCATATAGCTGTGTCTGAACTGGGGTTGCAAAGTGAGCTAAAGAATGACGAGGGATTCAACCTAGACCTGTGACTGGGGGTCAGTGTTTGAAAAGTTTCAGCACTCCATCCATCATCTCCTTGTGTTTAGTTTGTTTACCCTAAGTTGGCAGGGTATGCCCAGACGTGGGTCCCTTGGTCACTTTGCCACTGGATTCAAGCTAGCCTGGCTGATGTGGGCTGTTAGCCCGAAACCGGTCCCAGGTTGCTTGTTTCCGGTCCAGGGAAGACTTTGCTTAGCAGTTCGGGCTGGACTGTTCCCATGAGGCACAGGTTCAAGACTGATTTGCGCATAGCTGTGTCTGAACTGGGGTGGCAAAGTGAGCTAAAGAATGATGAGGGATTCAACCCAGATCTGTGACGGGGGTGAGTGTTTGAAAAGTTTCAGCACTCCGTCCATCATTCCCTTATGTTTGCTTTGTTCGCCCTAAGTTGGCAGGGTATGCCCAGACATGGGTCACTTGCTCACATTGCCACTGGATTCAAGCTAACCTGGCTGATGAGGGCTGTTAGCCCGAAACAAGTCCCAGGATGCTTGTTTCCGGTCCAGGGAAGACATAGCTTTGCAGTTCGGGCTGGACAGTTCCCATGAGGCACAATGTGAAGACTGATTTGCATATAGCTGTGTCTGAACTGGGGTGGCAAAGTGAGCTAAAGAATGATGATGGATTCAACCCAGATCTGTGACGGGGGTGAGTGTTTGAAAAGTTTCAGCCCTCCGTCAATCATCTCCTTGTGATTGCTTTGTTCGCCCTAAGGTGGCAGGGTATGCCCAGACGTGGGTCCGTTGCTTACTTTGCCACTGGATTCAAGCTAGTCTGACTGATGAGGGCTGCTAGCCCGAAACCGGTCCCAGGATGCTTGTTTTCAGTCCAGGGAAGAGATAGCCTAGCAATTCGGGCTGGGCTGGGCTGGTCCCATGAGGCACAGGGTCAAGACTGATTTGCATATAGCTGTGTCTGAACCGGGGTGTCAAAGTGAGCCAAAGAATGGTGATGGATTCAACCCAGATCTGTGACGGGGGTGAGTGTTTGAAAAGTTTCAGCACTCCATCCATCATCTCCTTGTGTTTCCTTTGTTCGCCCTAAGTTGGCAGGGTATGACCAGACGTGGGTCCCTAACTCACTTTGCCACTGGATTCACACTAGCCTGGCTGATGAGGGCTGTTAGCCAGAAACCGGTCCCAGGATGCTTGTTTTCGGTCCAGGGAAGACATAGCTTAGCAGTTCGGGCTGGACTGTTCCCATGAGGCACAGGGTGAAGACTGATTTGCATATAGCTGTGTCTGAACTGGGGTTGCAAAGTGAGCTAAAGAATGACGAGGGATTCAACCTAGACCTGTGACTGGGGGTCAGTGTTTGAAAAGTTTCAGCACTCCATCCATCATCTCCTTGTGTTTGGTTTGTTCACCCTAAGTTGGCAGGGTATGCCCAGACGTGGGTCCCTTGGTCACTTTGCTACTGGATTCAAGCTAGCCTGGCTGATGTGGGCTGTTAGCCCGAAACCGGTCCCAGGTTGCTTGTTTCCGGTCCAGGGAAGACTTAGCTTAGCAGTTCGGGCTGGACTGTTCCCATGAGGCACAGGTTCAAGACTGATTTGCGCATATCTGTGTCTGAACTGGGGTGGCAAAGTGAGCTAAAGAATGATGAGGGATTCAACCCAGATCTGTGACGGGGGGTGAGTGTTTGAAAAGTTTCAGCACTCCGTCCATCATTCCCTTATGTTTGCTTTGTTCGCCCTAAGTTGGCAGGGTATGCCCAGACATGGGTCACTTGCTCACTTTGCCACTGGATTCAAGCTAACCTGGCTGATGAGGGCTGTTAGCCCGAAACAAGTCCCAGGATGCTTGTTTCCGGTCCAGGGAAGACATAGCTTTGCAGTTCGGGCTGGACAGTTCCCATGAGGCACAGTGTGAAGACTGATTTGCATATAGCTGTGTCTGAACTGGGGTGGCAAAGTGAGCTAAAGAATGATGATGGATTCAACCCAGATCTGTGACGGGGGGTGAGTGTTTGAAAAGTTTCAGCCCTCCGTCAATCATCTCCTTGTGATTGCTTTGTTCGCCCTAAGGTGGCAGGGTATGCCCAGACGTGGGTCCGTTGCTTACTTTGCCACTGGATTCAAGCTAGTCTGACTGATGAGGGCTGCTAGCCCGAAACCGGTCCCAGGATGCTTGTTTTCAGTCCAGGGAAGACATAGCCTAGCAATTTGGGCTGGGCTGGTCCCATGAGGCACAGGGTGAAGACTGATTTGCATATAGCTGTGTCTGAACTGGGGTGGCAACGGGAGCCAAAGAATGATGATGGATTCAACCCAGATCTGTGATTGGGGGTGAGTGTTTGAAAAGTTTGGGCACTCCATCCATCATCTGCTTGTGTTTGCTTTGCTCGCCCTAAATTGGCAGGGTATGCCCAGAGGTGGGTCCCTTGCTCACTTTGCCACTGGATTCAAGCTAGCCTGGCTGATGAGGACTGTTAGCCCGAAACCAGTCCCAGGATGTTTGTTTCCGGTCCAGGGAAGACATAGCTTAGCAGTTTGGGCTGGACTATTCCTATGAGGTACAGGGTGAAGACTGATTTCCATATAGCTGTGTCTGAACTGGGGTGGGAAAGTGAGATAAAGAATGATGATGGATTCAACCCAGATCTGTGACTAGGGGTGAGTGTTTGAAAATTTTCAGCACTCCGTCCATCATCTCCTTGTGTTTGGTTTGTTCGCCCTAAGTTGGCAGGGTATGCCCAGACGTGGGTCCCTTGCTCACTTTGCCACTGGATTCCAGCTAGCCTGTCTGAAGAGGGCTGTTAGCCCAAAACCGGTCGGAGGATGCTTGTTTCCGGTCCAGGGAAGACATAACTTAGCAATTCGGGCTGGACTATTCCCATGAGGCACAGGGTGAAGACTGATTTGCATACAGCTGTCTCTGAACTGGGGTGGCAACGTGATCTAAAGAATGATGATGGATTCAACCCAGATCTGTGAGTGGGGGTGAGTGTTTGAAAAGTTTCAGCCCTCCGTCCATCATCTCCTTGTTTTTGCTTTGTTCACACTAAGTTGGCAGGGTATGCTCAGACATGGACCCCTGGCTCACTTTGCCACTGGATTCAAGCTAGCCTGGCTGATGAGTGCTGATAGCCCGAAACCGGTCCCAGGATGCTTGTTTCCGGTCCAGGGAACACATAGCTCAGCAGTTCGGGCTGGACTGTTCCCATGAGGCACAGGGTCAAGACTGATTTGCATATAGTTGTTTCTGAACTGGGGTGGCAAAGTGAGCTAAAGAATGATGATGGATTCAACCCAGATCTGTGACTTGGGGTGAGTGGTTAAAAAGTTTCAGCACTCCGCCCATCATCTCCTTGTGTATGCTTTGTTCACCCTAAGTTGGCAGGGTATGCCCAGACGTGGGTCCTTTGCTCACTTTGCCACTGGATTCAAGCTAGTCTGACTGACGAGGGCTGCTAGCCTGAAACTGGTCCCAGGATACTCGTTTTCAGTCCAGGGAAGACATAGCCTAGCGGTTCAGGCTGGGCTGGTCCCATGAGGCACAGGGTCAAGCCTGATTTGCATATAGCTGTGTCTGAACCGGGGTGGCAAAGTGAGCTAAAGAATGATGATGGATTCAACCCAGATCTGTGACTTGGGGTGAGTGGTTGAAAAGTTTCAGCACTCCACCCATCATCTCCTTGTGTTTGCTTTGTTCGCGCCAACTCGGCAGGGTATGCCCAGATGTGGGTCCCTTGCTTACTTTGCCACTGGATTCAAGCTAGCCTAGAGGATGAGGGCTGTTTGCCCGAAACCGGTCCCAGGAAGCTTGTTTCCGATCCAGGGAAGAAATAGCTTAGCAGTTCGGGCTCGACTGTTCCCATGAGGCACAGGGTGAAGACTGATTTCCATATAGCTGTATCTGAACTGGAGTGGGAAAGTGAGGTAAAGAATGGTGATGGATTCAACCCAGATCTGTGACTTGGGGTGAGTGTTTGAAAAGTTCCAGCACTCCGTCCATCATCTCCTTGTGTTTGCTTTGCTCGCCCTAAGTCGGCAGGGTATGCTCAGACGTGGATCCCTGGCTCACTTTGCCACTGGATTCAAGCTAGCCTGTCTGATGAGGGATGTTAGCCCGAAATCGGTCCCAGGATGTTTGTTTCCGGTCCAGGGAAGAAATAGCTTAGCAGTTCGGGCTGGAATGTTCCCATGAGGCACAGGTTGAAGACTGATTTCCATATATCTGTGTCTGAACTGGGGTGGGAAAGTGAGGTAAAGAATGGTGATGGATTCAACCCAGATCTGTGACTTGAGGTGAATGTTTGAAAAGTTTCAGCACTCTGTCCATCATCTCCTTGTGTTTGCTTTGTTTGCCCTAAGGTGGCATGGTATGCCCAGATGTGGGTCCCTTGCTCACTTTGCCACTGGATTCCAGCTAGCCTGGCTGATGAGGGCTGTTTGCCCAAAACCGGTCCCAGGATGCTTGTTTCCGGTCCAGGGAAGACATAGCTTAGCAATTCGGGCTGGACTGTTCCCATGAGGCACAGTGTGAAGACTGATTTGCATATAGCTGTCTCTGAACTGAGGTGGCAACGTGAGCTAAAGAAAGATGATGGATTCAACCTGGATCTGTGACTGGGGGTGAGTGCTTGAAAAGTTTCAGCCCTCCGTCCATCATCTCCTTGTTTTTGCTTTGTTCACCCTAAGTTGGCAGGGTATGCTCAGACGTGGATCCCTGGCTCACTTTGCCACTGGATTCAAGCTAGCCTGGCTGATGAGGGCAATTAGCCCAAAACCGGTCCCAGGATGCTTGTTTTCGGTCCAGAGAAGACATAGCTTTGCAGTTCGGGCTGGACTGTTCCCATGAGGCACAGGGCCACAACTGATTTGCATATTGCTGTGTCTGACCTGGGGTGGCAAAGTGAGGTAAAGAATGATGATGGATTCAACCTGGATCTGTGACTGGGGGTGAGTGCTTGAAAAGTTTCAGCCCTCCGTCCATCATCTTCTTGTTTTTGCTTTGTTCACCCTAAGGTGGCACGGTATGCTCAGACGTGGATCCCTGGCTCACTTTGCCACTGGATTCAAGCTAGCCTGGCTGATGAGGGATTTTAGCCCGAAATCGGTCCCAGGATGTTTGTTTCCGGTCCAGGGAAGACATAGCTTAGCAATTCGGGCTGGACTGTTCCCATGAGGCACAGGGTGAAGACTGATTTGCATACAGCTGTATCTGAACTGGGGTGGCAACGTGATCTAAAGAATGATGATGGATTCAACCCAGATCTGTGAGTGGGGGTGAGTGTTTGAAAAGTTTCAGCCCTCCGTCCATCATCTCCTTGTTTTTGCTTTGTTCACACTAAGTTGGCAGGGTATGCTCAGACATGGACCCCTGGCTCACTTTGCCACTGGATTCAAGCTAGCCTGGCTGATGAGTGCTGATAGCCCGAAACCGGTCCCAGGATGCTTGTTTCCGGTCCAGGGAACACATAGCTCAGCAGTTCGGGCTGGACTGTTCCCATGAGGCACAGGGTCAAGACTGATTTGCATATAGTTGTTTCTGAACTGGGGTGGCAAAGTGAGCTAAAGAATGATGATGGATTCAACCCAGATCTGTGACTTGGGGTGAGTGGTTAAAAAGTTTCAGCACTCCGCCCATCATCTCCTTGTGTATGCTTTGTTCGCCCTAAGTTGGCAGGGTATGCCCAGACGTGGGTCCGTTGCTCACTTTGCCACTGGATTCAAGCTAGTCTGACTGACGAGGGCTGCTAGCCTGAAACTGGTCCCAGGATACTCGTTTTCAGTCCAGGGAAGACATAGCCTAGCGGTTCAGGCTGGGCTGGTCCCATGAGGGACAGGGTCAAGCCTGATTTGCATATAGCTGTGTCTGAACCGGGGTGGCAAAGTGAGCTAAAGAATGATGATGGATTCAACCCAGATCTGTGACTTGGGGTGAGTGGTTGAAAAGTTTCAGCACTCCACCCATCATCTCCTTGTGTTTGCTTTGTTCGCGCCAACTCGGCAGGGTATGCCCAGATGTGGGTCCCTTGCTTACTTTGCCACTGGATTCAAGCTAGCCTAGAGGATGAGGGCTGTTTGCCCGAAACCGGTCCCAGGAAGCTTGTTTCCGATCCAGGGAAGAAATAGCTTAGCAGTTCGGGCTCGACTGTTCCAATGAGGCACAGGGTGAAGACTGATTTCCATATAGCTGTATCTGAACTGGAGTGGGAAAGTGAGGTAAAGAATGGTGATGGATTCAACCCAGATCTGTGACTTGGGGTGAGTGTTTGAAAAGTTCCAGCACTCCGTCCAGGTCCTGGTTTTCGGTCCAGGGAAGACATAGCTTAGCAGTTCGGGCTGGACTGTTCCCATGAGGCACAGGGTGAAGACTGATTTGCATATAGCTGTGTCTGAACTGGGGTTGCAAAGTGAGCTAAAGAATGACGAGGGATTCAACCTAGACCTGTGACTGGGGGTCAGTGTTTGAAAAGTTTCAGCACTCCATCCATCATCTCCTTGTGTTTGGTTTGTTCACCCTAAGTTGGCAGGGTATGCCCAGACGTGGGTCCCTTGGTCACTTTGCCACTGGATTCAAGCTAGTCTGGCTGATGAGGTCTGTTAGCCCGAAATCGGTCCCAGGATGCTTGTGTCCGGTCCAGGGAAGACATAGCTTAGCAGTTCGGGCTGGACTGTTCCCATGAGGCATAGGGTGAAGACTGATTTGCATATAGCTGTCTCTGAACTGGGGTGGAAAAGTAAGCTAAAAAATGAAGATGGATTCAACTCAGATCTGTGACTGGGGGTGAGTTTTTGAAAAGTTTCAGCACTCCGTCCATCATCTACTTGTGTTTGCTTTGTTCGCCCTAAGTTGACAGGGTATGCCCATACGTGGGTCCCTTGCTCACTTTGCCACTGGATTTAAGCTAGCCTGCCTGATGAGGACTGTTAGCCCGAAACCGGTCCCAGGATGTTTGTTCCCGGTCCTGGGAAGATATAGCTTAGCAGTTCGGGCTGGACTGTTCCCATGTGGCACAGGGTGAAGACTGGTTTGCAGATAGTAGTGTCTGAACTGGGGTGGCAAAGTGAGCTAAAGAATGATGATGGATTCAACCCAGGTCTGTGATGGGTGTGAGTGTTTGAAAAGTTTCAGCACTCCATCCATCATCTCCTTGTGTTTGCTTTGTTCGCCCTAAGTTGGCAGGGTATGACCAGACGTGGGTCCCTAACTCACTTTGCCACTGGATTCACACTAGCCTGGCTGATGAGGGCTGTTAGCCAGAAACCGGTCCCAGGATGCTTGTTTTCGGTCCAGGGAAGACATAGCTTAGCAGTTCGGGCTGGACTGTTCCCATGAGGCACAGGGTGAAGACTGATTTGCATATAGCTGTGTCTGAACTGGGGTTGCAAAGTGAGCTAAAGAATGACGAGGGATTCAACCTAGACCTGTGACTGGGGGTCAGTGTTTGAAAAGTTTCAGCACTCCATCCATCATCTCCTTGTGTTTAGTTTGTTCACCCTAAGTTGGCAGGGTATGCCCAGACGTGGGTCCCTTGGTCACTTTGCCACTGGATTCAAGCTAGCCTGGCTGATGTGGGCTGTTAGCCCGAAACCGGTGCCAGGTTGCTTGTTTCCGGTCCAGGGAAGACTTAGCTTAGCAGTTCGGGCTGGACTGTTCCCATGAGGCACAGGTTCAAGCCTGATTTGTGCATAGCTGTGTCTGAACTGGGGTGGCAAAGTGAGCTAAAGAATGATGAGGGATTCAACCCAGATCTGTGACGGGGGTGAGTGTTTGAAAAGTTTCAGCACTCCGTCCATCATTCCCTTATGTTTGCTTTGTTCGCCCTAAGTTGGCAGGGTATGCCCAGACATGGGTCACTTGCTCACTTTGCCACTGGATTCAAGCTAGCCTGGCTGATGAGGGCTGTTATCCCGAAACAAGTCCCAGGATGCTTGTTTCCGGTCCAGGGAAGACATAGCTTTGCAGTTCGGGCTGGACAGTTCCCATGAGGCACAGTGTGAAGACTGATTTGCATATAGCTGTGTCTGAACTGGGGTTGCAAAGTGAGCTAAAGAATGATGATGGATTCAACCCAGATCTGTGACAGGGGGTGAGTGTTTGAAAAGTTTCAGCCCTCCGTCAATCATCTCCTTGTGATTGCTTTGTTCGCCCTAAGGTGGCAGGGTATGCCCAGACGTGGGTCCGTTGCTTACTTTGCCACTGGATTCAAGCTAGTCTGAGTGATGAGGGCTGCTAGCCCGATACCGGTCCCAGGATGCTTGTTTTCAGTCCAGGGAAGAGATAGCCTAGCAATTCGGGCTGGGCTGGTCCCATGAGGCACAGGGTCAAGACTGATTTGCACATAGCTGTGTCTGAACCGGGGTGTCAAAGTGAGCCAAAGAATGGTGATGGATTCAACCTAGATCTGTGACGGGGGTGAGTGTTTGAAAAGTTTCAGCACTCCATCCATCATCTCCTTGTGTTTGCTTTGTTCGCCCTAAGTTGGCAGGGTATGACCAGACGTGGGTCCCTAACTCACTTTGCCACTGGATTCACACTAGCCTGGCTGATGAGGGCTGTTAGCCAGAAACCAGTCCCAGGATGCTTGTTTTCGGTCCAGGGAAGACATAGCTTAGCAGTTCGGGCTGGACTGTTCCCTTGAGGCACAGGGTGAAGACTGATTTGCATATAGCTGTGTCTGAACTGGGGTTGCAAAGTGAGCTAAAGAATGACGAGGGATTCAACCTAGACCTGTGACTGGGGGTCAGTGTTTGAAAAGTTTCAGCACTCCATCCATCATCTCCTTGTGTTTGGTTTGTTCACCCTAAGTTGGCAGGGTATGCCCAGACGTGGGTCCCTTGGTCACTTTGCTACTGGATTCAAGCTAGCCTGGCTGATGTGGGCTGTTAGCCCGAAACCGGTGCCAGGTTGCTTATTTCTGGTCCAGGGAAGACTTAGCTTAGCAGTTCGGGCTGGACTGTTCCCATGAGGCACAGGTTCAAGACTGATTTGCGCATATCTGTGTCTGAACTGGGGTGGCAAAGTGTGCTAAAGAATGATGAGGAATTCAACCCAGATCTGTGACGGGGGGTGAGTGTTTGAAAAGTTTCAGCACTCCGTCCATCATTCCCTTATGTTTGCTTTGTTCGCCCTAAGTTGGCAGGGTATGCCCAGACATGGGTCACTTGCTCACTTTGCCACTGGATTCAAGCTAACCTGGCTGATGAGGGCTGTTAGCCCGAAACAAGTCCCAGGATGCTTGTTTCCGGTCCAGGGAAGACATAGCTTTGCAGTTCGGGCTGGACAGTTCCCATGAGGCACAGTGTGAAGACTGATTTGCTTATAGCTGTGTCTGAACTGGGGTGGCAAAGTGAGCTAAAGAATGATGATGGATTCAACCCAGATCTGTGATGGGGGGTGAGTGTTTGAAAAGTTTCAGCCCTCCGTCAATCATCTCCTTGTGATTGCTTTGTTCGCCCTAAGGTGGCAGGGTATGCCCAGACGTGGGTCCGTTGCTTACTTTGCCACTGGATTCAAGCTAGTCTGACTGATGAGGGCTGCTAGCCCGAAACCGGTCCCAGGATGCTTGTTTTCAGTCCAGGGAAGACATAGCCTAGCAATTTGGGCTGGGCTGGTCCCATGAGGCACAGGGTGAAGACTGATTTCCATATAGCTGTATCTGAACTGTGGTGGGAAAGTGAGGTAAAGAATGGTGATGGATTCAACCCAGATCTGTGACTTGGGGTGAGTGTTTGAAAAGTTCCAGCACTCCGTCCATCATCTCCTTGTGTTTGCTTCGTTCGCCCTAAGTCGGCAGGGTATGCTCAGACGTGGATCCCTGGCTCACTTTGCCACTGAATTCAAGCTAGCCTGTCTGATGAGGGATGTTAGACCGAAATCGGTCCCAGGATGTTTGTTTCCGGTCCAGGGAAGACATAGCTTAGCAGTTCGGGCTGGAATGTTCCCATGAGGCACAGGTTGAAGACTGATTTCCATATATCTGTGTCTGAACTGGGGTGGGAAAGTGAGGTAAAGAATGGTGATGGATTCAACCCAGATCTGTGACTTGGGGTGAGTGGTTAAAAAGTTTCAGCACTCCGCCCATCATCTCCTTGTGTATGCTTTGTTCGCCCTAAGTTGGCAGGGTATGCCCAGACGTGGGTCCGTTGCTCACTTTGCCACTGGATTCAAGCTAGTCTGACTGACGAGGGCTGCTAGCCTGAAACTCGTCCCAGGATACTCGTTTTCAGTCCAGGGAAGACATAGCCTAGCGGTTCAGGCTGGGCTGGTCCCATGAGGCACAGGGTCAAGCCTGATTTGCATATAGCTGTGTCTGAACCGGGGTGGCAAAGTGAGCTAAAGAATGATGATGGATTCAACCCAGATCTGTGACTTGGGGTGAGTGGTTGAAAAGTTTCAGCACTCCACCCATCATCTCCTTGTGTTTGCTTTGTTCGCGCCAACTCGGCAGGGTATACCCAGATGTGGGTCCCTTGCTTACTTTGCCACTGGATTCAAGCTAGCCTAGAGGATGAGGGCTGTTTGCCCGAAACCGGTCCCAGGAAGCTTGTTTCCGATCCAGGGAAGAAATAGCTTAGCAGTTCGGGCTCGACTGTTCCCATGAGGCACAGGGTCAAGACTGGTTTGCAGATAGTAGTGTCTGAACTGGGGTGGCAAAGTGAGCTAAAGAATGATGATGGATTCAACCCAGGTCTGTGATGGGGGTGAGTGTTTGAAAAGTTTCAGCACTCCATCCATCATCTCCTTGTGTTTGCTTTGTTCGCCCTAAGTTGGCAGGGTATAACCAGACGTGGGTCCCTAACTCACTTTGCCACTGGATTCACACTAGCCTGTCTGATGAGGGATGTTAGCCCGAAATCGGTCCCAGGATGTTTGTTTCCGGTCCAGGGAAGACATAGCTTAGCAGTTCGGCCTGGAATGTTCCCATGAGGCACAGGTTGAAGACTGATTTCCATATATCTGTGTCTGAACTGGGCTGGGAAAGTGAGGTAAAGAATGGTGATGGATTCAACCCAGATCTGTGACTTGGGGTGAGTGTTTGAAAAGTTTCAGCACTCTGTCCATCATCTCCTTGTGTTTGCTTTGTTTGCCCTAAGGTGGCATGGTATGCCCAGATGTGGGTCCCTTGCTCACTTTGCCACTGGATTCCAGCTAGCCTGGATGATGAGGGCTGTTTGCCCAAAACCGGTCCCAGGATGCTTGTTTCCGGTCCAGGGAAGACATAGCTTAGCAATTCGGGCTGGACTGTTCCCATGAGGCACAGGGTGAAGACTGATTTGCATATAGCTGTCTCTGAACTGAGGTGGCAACGTGAGCTAAAGAATGATGATGGATTCAACCTGGATCTGTGACTGGGGGTGAGTGTTTGAAAAGTTTCAGCACTCCGTCCATCATCTCCTTGTTTTTGCCTTGTTCACCCTAAGTTGGCAGGGCATGGCCGGACGTGGAACCCTTGCTCACTTTGCAACTGGATTCAAGCTAACCTGGCTGATGAGGTCTGTTAGCTCGAAATCGGTCCCAGGATGCTTGTGTCCGGTCCAGGGAAGACATAGCTTTGCAGTTCGGGCTGGACAGTTCCCATGAGGCACAGTGTGAAGACTGATTTGCATATAGCTGTGTCTGAACTGGGGTGGTAAAGTGAGCTAAAGAATGATGATGGATTCAACCCAGATCTGTGACGGGGGGTGAGTGTTTGAAAAGTTTCAGCCCTCCGTCAATCATCTCCTTGTGATTGCTTTGTTCGCCCTAAGGTGGCAGGGTATGCCCAGACGTGGGTCCGTTGCTTTCTTTGCCACTGGATTCAAGCTAGTCTGACTGATGAGGGCTGCTAGCCCGAAACCGGTCCCAGGATGCTTGTTTTCAGTCCAGGGAAGACATAGCCTAGCAATTTGGGCTGGGCTGGTCCCATGAGGCACAGGGTGAAGACTGATTTCCATATAGCTGTATCTGAACTGTGGTGGGAAAGTGAGGTAAAGAATGGTGATGGATACAACCCAGATCTGTGACTTGGGGTGAGTGTTTGAAAAGTTCCAGCACTCCGTCCATCATCTCCTTGGGTTTGCTTTGTTCGCCCTAAGTTGGCAGGGTATGCCCAGACGTGGGTACCTTGCTCACTTTGCCACTAGATTCCAGCTAGCCTGGCTGATGAGGGCTGTTAGCCCAAAACCGGTCCCAGGATGCTTGTTTCCGGTCCAGGGAAGACATAGCTTAGCAATTCGGGCTGGACTGTTCTCATGAGGCACACGGTGAAGACTGATTTGTATATAGCTGTTTCTGAAATGGGGTGGCAACGTGAGCTAAAGAATGATGATGGATTCAACCCGGATCTGTGACTGGGGGTGAGTGCTTGAAAAGTTTCAGCCCTCCGTCCATCATCTCCATGTTTTTGCTTTGTTCACCCTAAGTTGGCAGGGTATGCTCAGGCGTGGATCCCTAGCTCACTTTGCCACTGGATTCAAGCTAGCCTGGCTGATGAGGGATGTTAGCCCGAAACCGGTCCCAGGATGTTTGTTTCTGTTCCAGGGAAGACATAGCTTACCAGTTCGGGCTGGACTGTTCCCATGAGGCAAAGGGTCAAGACTGATTTGCATATAGCTGTGTCTGAACTGGGATGGCAAAGTGAGCTAAAGAATGATGAGGAATTCAACCCAGATGACTGGGGGTGAGTGTTTGAAAAGTGTCAGCACTCCGTCCATCATCCCCTTGTGTTTACTTTGTTCGCCCTAAGTTGGCAGGGTATGCCCAAACGTGGGTCACTTGCTCACTTTGCCACTGGATTCAAGCTAACCTGGCTGACGTGGGCTGTTAGCCCGAAACCGGTCCCAGGATGCTTGTTTCCGGTCATGGGAAGACATAGCTTTACAGTTCGGGCTGGACTGTTCCCATGAGGCGTAGTGTGAAGACCGATTTGCATATAGCTGTGTCTGAACTGGGGTGGCAAAGTGAGCTAAAGAATGATGATGGATTCAACCCAGATCTGTGACTGGGGATGAGTGTTTGAAAAGTTTCAGACCTCCGTCAATCATCTCCTTGTGATTGCTTTGTTCGCCCTAAGTTGGCAGGGAATGCCCAGACTTGGGTTCCGTTGCTCACTTTGCCACTGGATTCAAGCTAGCCTGACTGATGAGGGCTGTTAGCCCGAAACCGGTCCCAGGAGGCTTGTTTTCAGTCCAGGGAAGACATAGCTTAGCAGTTTGGCTGTACTGTTCCCATGAGGCACAGGGTCAAGACTTATTTGCATATAGCTGTGTCTGAACTGGGGTGGCAAAGTGAGCTAAAGAATGATGATGGATTCAACCCAGATCTGTCACTGGGGGTGAATGTTTCAAAAGTTTCAGCTCTCCTTCCATCATCTACTTGTGTTGGCTTTGTTCGCCCTAAGTTGGCAGGGAATGCCCAGACGTGGGTCCCTAACTCACTTTGCCACTGGATTCAAGCTAGCCTGGCTGATGAGGACTGTTAGCCAGAAACCAGTCCCAGGATGCTTGTTTTCGGTCCAGGGAAGACATAGCTTAGCAGTTCGGGCTGGACTGTTCCCATGAGGCACAGGTTGAAGACTGATTTCCATATATCTGTGTCTGAACTGGGGTGGGAAAGTGAGGTAAAGAATGGTGATGGATTCAACCTAGATCTGTGACTTGGGGTGAGTGTTTGAAAAGTTTCAGCACTCTGTCCATCATCTCCTTGTGTTTGCTTTGTTCGCCCTAAGGTGGCATGGTATGCCCAGACGTGGGTCCCTTGCTCACTTTGCCACTGGATTCCAGCTAGCCTGGCTGATGAGGGCTGTTTGCCCAAAACCGGTCCCAGGATGCTTGTTTCCAGTCCAGGGAAGACATAGCTTAGCAATTCGGGCTGGACTGTTCCCATGAGGCACAGGGTGAAGACTGATTTGCACATAGCTGTCTCTAAACTGAGGTGGCAACGTGAGCTAAAGAATGATGATCGATTCAACCTGGATCTGTGACTGGGGGTGAGTGCTTGAAAAGTTTCAGCCCTCCGTCCATCATCTTCTTGTTTTTGCTTTGTTCACCCTAAGGTGGCACGGTATGCTCAGACGTGGATCCCTGGCTCACTTTGCCACTGGATTCAAGCTAGCCTTGCTGATGAGGGATTTTAGCCCGAAATCGGTCCCAGGATGTTTGTTTCCGGTCCAGGGAAGACATAGCTTAGCAATTCGGGCTGGAATGTTCCCATGAGGCACAGGTTGAAGACTGATTTCCATATATCTGTGTCTGAACTGGGGTGGGAAAGTGAGGTAAAGAATGGTGATGGATTCAACCCAGATCTGTGAGTGGGGGTGAGTGTTTGAAAAGTTTCAGCCCTCCGTCCATCATCTCCTTGTTTTTGCTTTGTTCACACTAAGTTGGCAGGGTATGCTCAGACATGGACCCCTGGCTCACTTTGCCACTGGATTCAAGCTAGCCTGGCTGATGAGTGCTGATAGCCCGAAACCGGTCCCAGGATGCTTGTTTCCGGTCCAGGGAACACATAGCTCAGCAGTTCGGGCTGGACTGTTCCCATGAGGCACAGGGTCAAGACTGATTTGCATATAGTTGTTTCTGAACTGGGGTGGCAAAGTGAGCTAAAGAATGATGATGGATTCAACCCAGATCTGTGACGGGGGGTGAGTGTTTGAAAAGTTTCAGCACTCCGTCCATCATTCCCTTATGTTTGCTTTGTTCGCCCTAAGTTGGCAGGGTATGCCCAGACATGGGTCACTTGCTCACTTTGCCACTGGATTCAAGCTAACCTGGCTGATGAGGGCTGTTAGCCCGAAACAAGTCCCAGGATGCTTGTTTCCAGTCCAGGGAAGACATAGCTTTGCAGTTCGGGCTGGACAGTTCCCATGAGGCACAGTGTGAAGACTGATTTGCATATAGCTGTGTCTGAACTGGGGTGGCAAAGTGAGCTAAAGAATGATGATGGATTCAACCCAGATCTGTGACGGGGGGTGAGTGTTTGAAAAGTTTCAGCCCTCCGTCAATCATCTCCTTGTGATTGCTTTGTTCGCCCTAAGGTGGCAGGGTATGCCCAGACGTGGGTCCGTTGCTTACTTTGCCACTGGATTCAAGCTAGTCTGACTGATGAGGGCTGCTAGCCCGAAACCGGTCCCAGGATGCTTGTTTTCAGTCCAGGGAAGACATAGCCTAGCAATTTGGGCTGGGGTGGTCCCATGAGGCACAGGGTGAAGACTGATTTCCATATAGCTGTATCTGAACTGTGGTGGGAAAGTGAGGTAAAGAATGGTGATGGATTCAACCCAGATCTGTGACTTGGGGATGAGTGTTTGAAAAGTTCCAGCACTCCTTCCATCATCTCCTTGGGTTTGCTTTGTTCGCCCTAAGTTGGCAGGGTATGCCCAGACGTGGGTACCTTGCTCACTTTGCCACTGGATTCCAGCTAGCCTGGCTGATGAGGGCTGTTAGCCCAAAACCGGTCCCAGGATGCTTGTTTCCGGTCCAGGGAAGACATAGCTTAGCAATTCCGGCTGGACTGTTCTCATGAGGCACACGGTGAAGACTGATTTGTATATAGCTGTTTCTGAAATGGGGTGGCAACGTGAGCTAAAGAATGATGATGGATTCAACCCGGATCTGTGACTGGGGGTGAGTGCTTGAAAAGTTTCAGCCCTCCGTCCATCATCTCCATGTTTTTGCTTTGTTCACCCTAAGTTGGCAGGGTATGCTCAGGCGTGGATCCCTGGCTCACTTTGCCACTGGATTCAAGCTAGCCTGGCCGATGAGGGTTGTTAGCCCAAAATCGGTCCCAGGATGTTTGTTTCTGTTCCAGGGAAGACATAGCTTAGCAGTTCGGGCTGGACTGTTCCCATGAGGCACAGGGTCAAGACTGATTTGCATATATCTGTGTCTGAACTGGGGTGGCAAAGTGAGCTAAAGAATGATGAGGGATTCAACCCTGATCTGTGACTGGGGTTGAGAGTTTGAAAAGTTTCAGAACTCCGTCCATCATCTCCTTGTGTTTGCTTTGTTTGCCCTAAGTTGGCAGGGTATGACCAGATGTGGGTCACTAGCTCACTTTGCCACTGGATTCAAGCTAGCCTGGCTGATGAGGGCTGTTAGCCCGAAACCGGTCCGAGGTTGCTTGTTTCTGGTCCAGAGAAGACATAGCTTACCAGTTCGGGCTGGACTGTTCCCATGAGGCACAGGGTCAAGACTGATTTGCATATAGCTGTGTCTGAACTGGGATGGCAAAGTGAGCTAAAGAATGATGAGGAATTCAACCCAGATGACTGGGGGTGAGTGTTTGAAAAGTGTCAGCACTCCTTCCATCATCCCCTTGTGTTTGCTTTGTTCACCCTAAGTTGGCAGGGTATGCCCAAACGTGGGTCACTTGCTCACTTTGCCACTGGATTCAAGCTAACCTGGCTGACGTGGGCTGTTAGCCCGAAACCGGTCCCAGGATGCTTGTTTCCGGTACTGGGAAGACATAGCTTTACAGTTCGGGCTGGACTGTTCCCATGAGGCGTAGTGTGAAGACCGATTTGCATATAGCTGTGTCTGAACTGGGGTGGCAAAGTGAGCTAAAGAATGATGATGGATTCAACCCAGATCTGTGACTGGGGATGAGTGTTTGAAAAGTTTCAGACCTCCGTCAATCATCTCCTTGTGATTGCTTTGTTCGCCCTAAGTTGGCAGGGAATGCCCAGACTTTGGTTCCGTTGCTCACTTTGCCACTGGATTCAAGCTAGCCTGACTGATGAGGGCTGTTAGCCCGAAACCGGTCCCAGGAGGCTTGTTTTCAGTCCAGGGAAGACATAGCTTAGCAGTTCGGCTGTACTGTTCCCATGAGGCACAGGGTCAAGACTTATTTGCATATAGCTGTGTCTGAACTGGGGTGGCAAAGTGAGCTAAAGAATGATGATGGATTCAACCCAGATCTGTCACTGGGGGTGAATGTTTCAAAAGTTTCAGCTCTCCTTCCATCATCTACTTGTGTTGGCTTTGTTCGCCCTAAGTTGGCAGGGAATGCCCAGACGTGGGTCCCTAACTCACTTTGCCACTGGATTCAAGCTAGCCTGGCTGATGAGGACTGTTAGCCAGAAACCAGTCCCAGGATGCTTGTTATCGGTCCAGGGAAGACATAGCTTAGCAGTTCGGGCTGGACTGTTCCCATGAGGCACATGTTGAAGACTGATTTCCATATATCTGTGTCTGAACTGGGGTGGGAAAGTGAGGTAAAGAATGGTGATGGATTCAACCTAGATCTGTGACTTGGGGTGAGTGTTTGAAAAGTTTCAGCACTCTGTCCATCATCTCCTTGTGTTTGCTTTGTTCGCCCTAAGGTGGCATGGTATGCCCAGACGTGGGTCCCTTGCTCACTTTGCCACTGGATTCCAGCTAGCCTGGCTGATGAGGGCTGTTTGCCCAAAACCGGTCCCAGGATGCTTGTTTCCGGTCCAGGGAAGACATAGCTTAGCAATTCGGGCTGGACTGTTCCCATGAGGCACAGGGTGAAGACTGATTTGCACATAGCTGTCTCTGAACTGAGGTGGCAACGTGAGCTAAAGAATGATGATGGATTCAACCTGGATCTGTGACTGGGGGTGAGTGCTTGAAAAGTTTCAGCCCTCCGTCCATCATCTTCTTGTTTTTGCTTTGTTCACCCTAAGGTGGCACGGTATGCTCAGACGTGGATCCCTGGCTCACTTTGCCACTGGATTCAAGCTAGCCTGGCTGATGAGGGATTTTAGCCCGAAATCGGTCCCAGGATGTTTGTTTCCGGTCCAGGGAAGACATAGCTTAGCAATTCGGGCTGGACTGTTCCCATGAGGCACAGGGTGAAGACTGATTTGCATACAGCTGTATCTGAACTGGGGTGGCAATGTGAGCTAAAGAATGACGAGGGATTCAACTCAGATCTGTGACTGGGGTGAGTGTTTGAAAAGTTTCAGTACTCCGTCCATCATCTACTTGTGTTTGCTTTGTTCGCCCTAAATTGGCAGGGTATGCCCAGACGTGGGCCCCTTGCTCACTTTGCCACTGGATTCAAGCTAGCCTGGCTGATGAGGGCAGTTACCTCAAAACCGGTCCAAGGATGTTTGTTTCCGGTCCTGGGAAGACATAGCTTAGCAGTTCAGGCTGGACTGTTCCCACGAGGCACAGGGTCAAGACTGATTTGCATATAGTTGTGTCTGAACTGGGGTGGCAAAGTGAGCTGAAGAATGATGATGGATTCAACCCAGATCTGTGACTAAGGTTGAGTGATTGAAAAGTTTCAGCACTCCATCGATCATCTCCTTGTGTTTGCTTTGTTCGCCCTAAGTTGGCAGGGTATGACCAGACGTGGGTCCCTAACTCACTTTGCCACTGGATTAAAACTAGCCTGGCTGATTAGGGCTGCTAGCCAGAAACTGGTTCAAGGATGGTCATTTTTGGTCCAGGGAAGACATAGCTTAGCAGTTCAGACTGGACTGTTCCCATGAGGCACAGGGTGAAGACTGATTTGTACATAGCTGTGTCTGAATTGAGGTGGCAAAGTGAGCTAAAGACTGATGATGGATTCAATCCAGATCTGTGACTGGGGTGAGTGTTTGAAAAGTTCCAGCACTCCGTCCATCATCTCCTTGTGTTTGCTTTGTTCGCCCTAAGTTGGCAGGGTATGCCCAGACGTGGGTCCTTTGCTCACTTTGCCATTGGATTCAAGCTAGCCTGGTTGATGAGGGCTGTTAGCCCGAAGCCGGTCCCAGGATGCTTGTTTCCGGTCCAGGGAAGACATAGCTTAGCTGTTCGGGCTGGACTGTTCCCATGATGCACAGGGTGAAGACTGATTTGCATATAGCTGTGTCTGAACTGGGGTGGCAACGGGAGCCAAAGAATGATGATGGATTCAACCCAGATCTGTGATTGGGGGTGAGTGTTTGAAAAGTTTGGGCACTCCATCCATCATCTCCTTGTTTTTGCTTTGTTCACACTAAGTTGGCAGGGTATGCTCAGACATGGACCCCTGGCTCACTTTGCCACTGGATTCAAGCTAGCCTGGCTGATGAGTGCTGATAGCCCGAAACCGGTCCCAGGATGCTTGTTTCCGGTCCAGGGAACACATAGCTCAGCAGTTCGGGCTGGACTGTTCCCATGAGGCACAGGGTCAAGACTGATTTGCATATAGTTGTTTCTGAACTGGGGTGGCAAAGTGAGCTAAAGAATGATGATGGATTCAACCCAGATCTGTGACTTGGGGTGAGTGGTTAAAAAGTTTCAGCACTCCGCCCATCATCTCCTTGTGTATGCTTTGTTCGCCCTAAGTTGGCAGGGTATGCCCAGACGTGGGTCCGTTGCTCACTTTGCCACTGGATTCAAGCTAGTCTGACTGACGAGGGCTGCTAGCCTGAAACTGGTCCCAGGATACTCGTTTTCAGTCCAGGGAAGACATAGCCTAGCGGTTCAGGCTGGGCTGGTCCCATGAGGCACAGGGTCAAGCCTGATTTGCATATAGCTGTGTCTGAACCGGGGTGGCAAAGTGAGCTAAAGAATGATGATGGATTCAACCCAGATCTGTGACTTGGGGTGAGTGGTTGAAAAGTTTCAGCACTCCACCCATCATCTCCTTGTGTTTGCTTTGTTCGCGCCAACTCGGCAGGGTATGCCCAGATGTGGGTCCCTTGCTTACTTTGACACTGGATTCAAGCTAGCCTAGAGGATGAGGGCTGTTTGCCCGAAACCGGTCCCAGGAAGCTTGTTTCCGATCCAGGGAAGAAATAGCTTAGCAGTTCGGGATCGACTGTTCCCATGAGGCACAGGGTGAAGACTGATTTCCATATAGCTGTATCTGAACTGGAGTGGGAAAGTGAGGTAAAGAATGGTGATGGATTCAACCCAGATCTGTGACTTGGGGTGAGTGTTTGAAAAGTTCCAGCACTCCGTCCATCATCTCCTTGTGTTTGCTTTGTTCGCCCTAAGTCGGCAGGGTATGCTCAGACGTGGATCCCTGGCTCACTTTGCCACTGGATTCAAGCTAGCCTGTCTGATGAGGGATGTTAGCCCGAAATCGGTCCCAGGATGTTTGTTTCCGGTCCAGGGAAGACATAGCTTAGCAGTTCGGGCTGGAATGTTCCCATGAGGCACAGGTTGAAGACTGATTTCCATATATCTGTGTCTGAACTGGGGTGGGAAAGTGAGGTAAAGAATGGTGATGGATTCAACCCAGATCTGTGACTTGGGGTGAGTGTTTGAAAAGTTTCAGCACTCTGTCCATCATCTCCTTGTGTTTGCTTTGTTTGCCCTAAGGTGGCATGGTATGCCCAGATGTGGGTCCCTTGCTCACTTTGCCACTGGATTCCAGCTAGCCTGGCTGATGAGGGCTGTTTGCCCAAAACCAGTCCCAGGATGCTTGTTTCCGGTCCAGGGAAGACATAGCTTAGCAATTCGGGCTGGACTGTTCCCATGAGGCACAGGGTGAAGACTGATTTGCATATAGCTGTCTCTGAACTGAGGTGGCAACGTGAGCTAAAGAATGATGATGGATTCAACCTGGATCTGTGACTGGGGGTGAGTGCTTGAAAAGTTTCAGCCCTCCGTCCATAATTTCCTTGTTTTTGCTTTGTTCACCCTAAGTTGGCAGGGTATGCTCAGACGTGGATCCCTGGCTCACTTTGCCACTGGATTCAAGCTAGCCTGGCTGATGAGAGCAATTAGCCTAAAGCCGGTCCCAGGATGCTTGTTTTCGGTCCAGAGAAGACATAGCTTTGCAGTTCGGGCTGGACTGTTCCCATGAGGCACAGGGCCACAACTGGTTTGCATATTGCTGTGTCTAAACTGGGGTGGCAAAGTGAGGTAAAGAATGATGATGGATTCAAACCAGATCTGTGACTGGGGGTGAGTGTTTGAAAAGTTTCAGCACTCCGTCCATCATCTCCTTGTTTTTGCCTTGTTCACCCTAAGTTGGCAGGGCATGGCCAGACGTGGAACCCTTGCTCACTTTGCCACTGGATTCAAGCTAGTCTGGCTGATGAGGTCTGTTAGCCCGAAATCGGTCCCAGGATGCTTGTGTCCGGTCCAGGGAAGACATAGCTTAGCAGTTCGGGCTGGACTGTTCCCATGAGGCATAGGGTGAAGACTGATTTGCATATAGCTGTCTCTGAACTGGGGTGGAAAAGTAAGCTAAAAAATGAAGATGGATTCAACTCAGATCTGTGACTGGGGGTGAGTTTTTGAAAAGTTTCAGCACTCCGTCCATCATCTACTTGTGTTTGCTTTGTTCGCCCTAAGTTGACAGGGTATGCCCAGACGTGGGTCCCTTGCTCACTTTGCCACTGGATTTAAGCTAGCCTGCCTGATGAGGACTGTTAGCCCGAAACCGGTCCCAGGATGTTTGTTCCCGGTCCTGGGAAGAGATAGCCTAGCAATTCGCGCTGGGCTGGTCCCATGAGGCACAGGGTCAAGACTGATTTGCATATAGCTGTGTCTGAACCGGGGTGTCAAAGTGAGCCAAAGAATGGTGATGGATTCAACCCAGATCTGTGACGGGGGTGAGTGTTTGAAAAGTTTCAGCACTCCATCCATCATCTCCTTGTGTTTGCTTTGTTCGCCCTAAGTTGGCAGGGTATGACCAGACGTGGGTCCCTAACTCACTTTGCCACTTGATTCACACTAGCCTGGCTGATGAGGGCTGTTAGCCAGAAACCGGTCCCAAGATGCTTGTTTTCGGTCCAGGGAAGACATAGCTTAGCAGTTCGGGCTGGACTGTTCCCTTGAGGCACAGGGTGAAGACTGATTTGCATATAGCTGTGTCTGAACTGGGGTTGCAAAGCGAGCTAAAGAATGACGAGGGATTCAACCTAGACCTGTGACTGGGGGTCAGTGTTTGAAAAGTTTCAGCACTCCATCCATCATCTCCTTGTGTTTGGTTTGTTCACCCTAAGTTGGCAGGGTATGCCCAGACGTGGGTCCCTTGGTCACTTTGCTACTGGATTCAAGCTAGCCTGGCTGATGTGGGCTGTTAGCCCGAAACCGGTGCCAGGTTGCTTGTTTCTGGTCCAGGGAAGACTTAGCTTAGCAGTTCGGGCTGGACTGTTCCCATGAGGCACAGGTTCAAGACTGATTTGCGTATATCTGTTTCTGAACTGGGGTGGCAAAGTGAGCTAAAGAATGATGAGGGATTCAACCCAGATCTGTGATGGGGGTGAGTGTTTGAAAAGTTTCAGCACTCCGTCCATCATTCCCTTATGTTTGCTTTGTTCGCCCTAAGTTGGCAGGGTATGCCCAGACATGGGTCACTTGCTCACTTTGCCACTGGATTCAAGCTAACCTGGCTGATGAGGGCTGTTAGCCCGAAACAAGTCCCAGGATGCTTGTTTCCGGTCCAGGGAAGACATAGCTTTGCAGTTCGGGCTGGACAGTTCCCATGAGGCACAGTGTGAAGACTGATTTGCATATAGCTGTGTCTGAACTGGGGTGGCAAAGTGAGCTAAAGAATGATGATGGATTCAACCCAGATCTGTGACGGGGGGTGCGTGTTTGAAAAGTTTCAGCCCTCCGTCAATCATCTCCTTGTGATTGCTTTGTTCGCCCTAAGGTGGCAGGGTATGCCCAGACGTGGGTCCGTTGCTTACTTTGCCACTGGATTCAAGCTAGTCTGACTGATGAGGGCTGCTACCCCGAAACCGGTCCCAGGATGCTTGTTTTCAGTCCAGGGAAGACATAGCCTAGCAATTTGGGCTAGGCTGGTCCCATGAGGCACAGGGTGAAGACTGATTTCCATATAGCTGTATCTGAACTGTGGTGGGAAAGTGAGGTAAAGAATGGTGATGGATTCAACCCAGATCTGTGACTTGGGGTGAGTGTTTGAAAAGTTCCAGCACTCCGTCCATCATCTCCTTGTGTTTGCTTTGTTCGCCCTAAGTCGGCAGGGTATGCTCAGACGTGGATCCCTGGCTCACTTTGCCACTGGATTCAAGCTAGCCTGTCTGATGAGGGATGTTAGCCTGAAATCGGTCCCAGGATGTTTGTTTCCGGTCCAGGGAAGACATAGCTTAGCAGTTCGGGCTGGAATGTTCCCATGAGGCACAGGTTGAAGACTGATTTCCATATATCTGTGTCTGAACTGGGGTGGGAAAGTGAGGTAAAGAATGGTGATGGATTCAACCCAGATCTGTGACTTGGGGTGAGTGTTTGAAAAGTTTCTGCACTCTGTCCATCATCTCCTTGTGTTTGCCCTAAGGTGGCATGGTATGCCCAGATGTGGGTCCCTTGCTCACTTTACCACTGGATTGAAGCTAGCCTGGCTGATGAGGGCAATTAGCCCAAAACCGGTCCCAGGATGCTTGTTTTCGGTCCAGAGAAGACATAGCTTTGCAGTTCGGGCTGGACTGTTCCCATGAGGCACAGGGCCACAACTGATTTGCATATTGCTGTGTCTAAACTGGGGTGGCAAAGTGAGGTAAAGAATGATGATGGATTCAACCCAGATCTGTGACTGGGGGTGAGTGTTTGAAAAGTTTCAGCACTCCGTCCATCATCTCCTTGTTTTTGCCTTGTTCACCCTAAGTTGGCAGGGCATGGCCGGACGTGGAACCCTTGCTCACTTTGCCACTGGATTCAAGCTAGTCTGGCTGATGAGGTCTGTTAGCCCGAAATCGGTCCCAGGATGCTTGTTTCCGGTCCAGGGAAGACATAGCTTAGCAGTTCGGGCTGGACTGTTCCCATGAGGCATAGGGTGAAGACTGATTTGCATATAGCTGTCTCTGAACTGGGGTGGAAAAGTAAGCTAAAAAATGAAGATGGATTCAACTCAGATCTGTGACTGGGTGTGAGTTTTTGAAAAGTTTCAGCACTCCGTCCATCATCTACTTGTGTTTGCTTTGTTCGCCCTAACTTGACAGGGTATGCCCAGACGTGGGTCCCTTGCTCACTTTGCCACTGGATTTAAGCTAGCCTGCCTGATGAGGACTGTTAGCCCGAGACCGGTCCCAGGATGTTTGTTCCCGGTCCTGGGAAGATATAGCTTAGCAGTTCGGGCTGGACTGTTCCCATGAGGCACAGGGTCAAGACTGGTTTGCATATAGTAGTGTCTGAACTGGGGTGGCAAAGTGAGCTAAAGAATGATGATGGATTCAACCCAGGTCTGTGACGGGGGTGAGTGTTTGAAAAGTTTCAGCACTCCATCCATCATCTCCTTGTGTTTGCTTTGTTCGCCCTAAGTTGGCAGGGTATGACCAGACGTGGGTCCCTAACTCACTTTGCCACTGGATTCACACTAGCCTGGCTGATGAGGGCTGTTAGCCAGAAACCGGTCCCAGGATGCTTGTTTTCGGTCCAGGGAAGACATAGCTTAGCATTTCGGGCTGGACTGTTCCCATGAGGCACAGGGTGAAGACTGATTTGCATATAGCTGTGTCTGAACTGGGGTTGCAAAGTGAGCTAAAGAATGACGAGGGATTCAACCTAGACCTGTGACTGGGGGTCAGTGTTTGAAAAGTTTCAGCACTCCATCCATCATCTCCTTGTGTTTGGTTTGTTCACCCTAAGTTGGCAGGGTATGCCCAGACGTGGGTCCCTTGGTCACTTTGCCACTGGATTCAAGCTAGCCTGGCTGATGTGGGCTGTTAGCCCGAAACCGGTCCCAGGTTGCTTGTTTCCGGTCCAGGGAAGACTTAGCTTAGCAGTTCGGGCTGGACTGTTCCCATGAGGCACAGGTTCAAGACTGATTTGCGCATAGCTGTGTCTGAACTGGGGTGGCAAAGTGAGCTAAAGAATGATGAGGGATTCAACCCAGATCTGTGACGGGGGTGAGTGTTTGAAAAGTTTCAGCACTCCGTCCATCATTCCCTTATGTTTGCTTTGTTCGCCCTAAGTTGGCAGGGTATGCCCAGACATGGGTCACTTGCTCACTTTGCCACTGGATTCAAGCTAACCTGGCTGATGAGGGCTGTTAGCCCGAAACAAGTCCCAGGATGCTTGTTTCCGGTCCAGGGAAGACATAGCTTTGCAGTTCGGGCTGGACAGTTCCCATGAGGCACAGTGTGAAGACTGATTTGCATATAGCTGTGTCTGAACTGGGGTGGCAAAGTGAGCTAAAGAATGATGATGGATTCAACCCAGATCTGTGACGGGGGTGAGTGTTTGAAAAGTTTCAGCCCTCCGTCAATCATCTCCTTGTGATTGCTTTGTTCGCCCTAAGGTGGCAGGGTATGCCCAGACGTGGGTCCGTTGCTTACTTTGCCACTGGATCCAAGCTAGTCTGACTGATGAGGGCTGCTAGCCCGAAACCGGTCCCAGGATGCTTGTTTTCAGTCCAGGGAAGACATAGCCTAGCAATTTGGGCTAGGCTGGTCCCATGAGGCACAGGGTGAAGACTGATTTCCATATAGCTGTATCTGAACTGGGGTGGCAAAGTGAGCTAAAGAATGATGATGGATTCAACCCAGATCTGTGACGGGGGTGAGTGTTTGAAAAGTTTCAGCCCTCCGTCAATCATCTCCTTGTGATTGCTTTGTTCGCCCTAAGGTGGCAGGGTATGCCCAGACGTGGGTCCGTTGCTTACTTTGCCACTGGATTCCAGCTAGCCTGGCTGATGAGGGCTGTTTGCCCAAAACCGGTCCCAGGATGCTTGTTTCCGGTCCAGGGAAGACATAGCTTAGCAATTCGGGCTGGACTGTTCCCATGAGGCACAGGGTGAAGACTGATTTGCATATAGCTGTCTCTGAACTGAGGTGGCAACGTGAGCTAAAGAATGATGATGGATTCAACCTGGATCTGTGACTGGGGGTGAGTGCTTGAAAAGTTTCAGCCCTCCGTCCATCATCTCCTTGTTTTTGCTTTGTTCACCCTAAGTTGGCAGGGTATGCTCAGACGTGGATCCCTGGCTCACTTTGCCACTGGATTCAAGCTAGCCTGGCTGATGAGGGCAATTAGCCCAAAACCGGTCCCAGGATGCTTGTTTTCGGTCCAGAGAAGACATAGCTTTGCAGTTCGGGCCGGACTGTTCCCATGAGGCACAGGGCCACAACTGATTTGCATATTGCTGTGTCTAAACTGGGGTGGCAAAGTGAGGTAAAGAATGATGATGGATTCAACCCAGATCTGTGACTGGGGGTGAGTGTTTGAAAAGTTTCAGCACTCCGTCCATCATCTACTTGTGTTTGCTTTGTTCGCCCTAAGTTGACAGGGTATGCCCAGACGTGGGTCCCTTGCTCACTTTGCCACTGGATTTAAGCTAGCCTGCCTGATGAGGACTGTTAGCCCGAGACCGGTCCCAGGATGTTTGTTCCCGGTCCTGGGAAGATATAGCTTAGCAGTTCGGGCTGGACTGTTCCCATGAGGCACAGGGTCAAGACTGGTTTGCATATAGTAGTGTCTGAACTGGGGTGGCAAAGTGAGCTAAAGAATGATGATGGATTCAACCCAGGTCTGTGACGGGGGTGAGTGTTTGAAAAGTTTCAGCCCTCCGTCCATCATCTCCTTGTTTTTGCTTTGTTCACCCTAAGTTGGCAGGGTATGCTCAGACGTGGATCCCTGTCTCACTTTGCCACTGGATTCAAGCTAGCCTGGCTGATGAGGGCAAATAGCTCAAAACCAGTCCCAGGATGCTTGTTTTCGGTCCAGAGAAGACATAGCTTTGCAGTTCGGGCTGGACTGTTCCCATGAGGCACCGGGCCACAACTGATTTGCATATTGCTGTGTCTAAACTGGGGTGGCAAAGTGAGGTAAAGAATGATGATGGATTCAACCCAGATCTGTGACTGGGGGTGAGTGTTTGAAAAGTTTCAGCACTCCATCCATCATATCCTTGTGTTTGCTTTGTTCGCCCTAAGTTGGCAGGGTATGACCAGACGTGGGTCCCTAACTCACTTTGCCACTGGATTCACACTAGCCTGGCTGATGAGGGCTGTTAGCCAGAAACCGGTCCCATGATGCTTGTTTTCGGTCCAGGGAAGACATAGCTTAGCAGTTCGGGCTGGACTGTTCCTATGAGGCACAGGGTGAAGACTGATTTGCATATAGCTGTGTCCGAACTGGGGTTGCAAAGTGAGCTAAAGAATGACGAGGGATTCAACCTAGACCTGTGACTGGGGGTCAGTGTTTGAAAAGTTTCAGCACTCCATCCATCATCTCCTTGTGTTTGGTTTGTTCACCCTAAGTTGGCAGGGTATGCCCAGACTTGGGTCCCTTGGTCACTTTGCCACTGGATTCAAGCTAGCCTGGCTGATGTGGGCTGTTAGCCCGAAACCGGTCCCAGGTTGCTTGTTTCCGGTCCAGGGAAGACTTAGCTTAGCAGTTCGGGCTGGACTGTTCCCATGAGGCACAGGTTCAAGACTGATTTGCGCATAGCTGTGTCTGAACTGGGGTGGCAAAGTGAGCTAAAGAATGATGAGGGATTCAACCCAGATCTGTGACGGGGGTGAGTGTTTGAAAAGTTTCAGCACTCCGTCCATCATTCCCTTATGTTTGCTTTGTTCGCCCTAAGTTGGCAGGGTATGCCCAGACATGGGTCACTTGCTCACTTTGCCACTGGATTCAAGCTAACCTGGCTGATGAGGGCTGTTAGCCCGAAACAAGTCCCAGGATGCTTGTTTCCGGTCCAGGGAAGACATAGCTTTGCAGTTCGGGCTGGACAGTTCCCATGAGGCACAGTGTGAAGACTGATTTGCATATAGCTGTGTCTGAACTGGGGTGGCAAAGTGAGCTAAAGAATGATGATGGATTCAACCCAGATCTGTGACGGGGGGTGAGTGTTTGAAAAGTTTCAGCCCTCCGTCAATCATCTCCTTGTGATTGCTTTGTTCGCCCTAAAGTGGCAGGGTATGCCCAGACGTGGGTCCGTTGCTTACTTTGCCACTGGATTCAAGCTAGTCTGACTGATGAGGGCTGCTAGCCCGAAACCGGTCCCAGGATGCTTGTTTTCAGTCCAGGGAAGACATAGCCTAGCAATTTGGGCTAGGCTGGTCCCATGAGGCACAGGGTGAAGACTGATTTCCATATAGCTGTATCTGAACTGTGGTGGGAAAGTGAGGTAAAGAATGGTGATGGATTCAACCCAGATCTGTGACTTGGGGTGAGTGTTTGAAAAGTTCCAGCACTCCGTCCATCATCTCCTTGTGTTTGCTTTGTTCGCCCTAAGTCGGCAGGGTATGCTCAGACGTGGATCCCTGGCTCACTTTGCCACTGGATTCAAGCTAGCCTGTCTGATGAGGGATGTTAGCCCGAAATCGGTCCCAGGATGTTTGTTTCCGGTCCAGGGAAGACATAGCTTAGCAGTTCGGGCTGGAATGTTCCCATGAGGCACAGGTTGAAGACTGATTTCCATATATCTGTGTCTGAACTGGGGTGGGAAAGTGAGGTAAAGAATGGTGATGGATTCAACCCAGATCTGTGACTTGGGGTGAGTGTTTGAAAGGTTTCTGCACTCTGTCCATCATCTCCTTGTGTTTGCCCTAAGGTGGCATGGTATGTCCAGATGTGGGTCCCTTGCTCACTTTACCACTGGATTGAAGCTAGCCTGGCTGATGAGGGCAATTAGCCCAAAACCGGTCCCAGGATGCTTGTTTTCGGTCCAGAGAAGACATAGCTTTGCAGTTCGGGCTGGACTGTTCCCATGAGGCACAGGGCCACAACTGATTTGCATATTGCTGTGTCTAAACTGGGGTGGCAAAGTGAGGTAAAGAATGATGATGGATTCAACCCAGATCTGTGACTGGGGGTGAGTGTTTGAAAAGTTTCAGCACTCCGTCCATCATCTCCTTGTTTTTGCCTTGTTCACCCTAAGTTGGCAGGGCATGGCCGGACGTGGAACCCTTGCTCACTTTGCCACTGGATTCGAGCTAGTCTGGCTGATGAGGTCTGTTAGCCCGAAATCGGTCCCAGGAAGCTTGTTTCCGGTCCAGGGAAGACATAGCTTAGCAGTTCGGGCTGGACTGTTCCCATGAGGCATAGGGTGAAGACTGATTTGCATATAGCTGTCTCTGAACTGGGGTGGAAAAGTAAGCTAAAAAATGAAGATGGATTCAACTCAGATCTGTGACTGGGTGTGAGTTTTTGAAAAGTTTCAGCACTCCGTCCATCATCTACTTGTGTTTGCTTTG
Organism: Triturus cristatus; assembly: GCF_964204655.1. Lineage (NCBI taxonomy): Eukaryota > Metazoa > Chordata > Amphibia > Caudata > Salamandridae > Triturus > Triturus cristatus. The sequence goes on along the minus strand of NC_140579.1, from coordinate 800,633,092 downwards.
TTCGCCCTAAGTTGACAGGGTATGCCCAGACGTGGGTCCCTTGCTCACTTTGCCACTGGATTTAAGCTAGCCTGCCTGATGAGGACTGTTAGCCCGAGACCGGTCCCAGGATGTTTGTTCCCGGTCCTGGGAAGATGTAGCTTAGCAGTTCGGGCTGGACTGTTCCCATGAGGCACAGGGTCAAGACTGGTTTGCATATAGTAGTGTCTGAACTGGGGTGGCAAAGTGAGCTAAAGAATGATGATGGATTCAACCCAGGTCTGTGACGGGGGTGAGTGTTTGAAAAGTTTCAGCACTCCATCCATCATCTCCTTGTGTTTGCTTTGTTCGCCCTAAGTTGGCAGGGTATGACCAGACGTGGGTCCCTAACTCACTTTGCCCTGGATTCACACTAGCCTGGCTGATGAGGGCTGTTAGCCAGAAACCGGTCCCAGGATGCTTGTTTTCGGTCCAGGGAAGACATAGCTTAGCAGTTCGGGCTGGACTGTTCCCATGAGGCACAGGGTGAAGACTGATTTGCATATAGCTGTGTCTGAACTGGGGTTGCAAAGTGAGCTAAAGAATGACGAGGGATTCAACCTAGACCTGTGACTGGGGGTCAGTGTTTGAAAAGTTTCAGCACTCCATCCATCATCTCCTTGTGTTTGGTTTGTTCACCCTAAGTTGGCAGGGTATGCCCAGACGTGGGTCCCTTGGTCACTTTGCCACTGGATTCAAGCTAGCCTGGCTGATGTGGGCTGTTAGCCCGAAACCGGTCCCAGGTTGCTTGTTTCCGGTCCAGGGAAGACTTAGCTTAGCAGTTCGGGCTGGACTGTTCCCATGAGGCACAGGTTCAAGACTGATTTGCGCATAGCTGTGTCTGAACTGGGGTGGCAAAGTGAGCTAAAGAATGATGAGGGATTCAACCAAGATCTGTGACGGGGGTGAGTGTTTGAAAAGTTTCAGCACTCCGTCCATCATTCCCTTATGTTTGCTTTGTTCGCCCTAAGTTGGCAGGGTATGCCCAGACATGGGTCACTTGCTCACTTTGCCACTGGATTCAAGCTAACCTGGCTGATGAGGGCTGTTAGCCCGAAACAAGTCCCAGGATGCTTGTTTCCGGTCCAGGGAAGACATAGCTTTGCAGTTCGGGCTGGACAGTTCCCATGAGGCACAGTGTGAAGACTGATTTGCATATAGCTGTGTCTGAACTGGGGTGGCAAAGTGAGCTAAAGAATGATGATGGATTCAACCCAGATCTGTGACGGGGGGTGAGTGTTTGAAAAGTTTCAGCCCTCCGTCAATCATCTCCTTGTGATTGCTTTGTTCGCCCTAAGGTGGCAGGGTATGCCCAGACGTGGGTCCGTTGCTTACTTTGCCACTGGATCCAAGCTAGTCTGACTGATGAGGGCTGCTAGCCCGAAAACGGTCCCAGGATGCTTGTTTTCAGTCCAGGGAAGACATAGCCTAGCAATTTGGGCTAGGCTGGTCCCATGAGGCACAGGGTGAAGACTGATTTCCATATAGCTGTATCTGAACTGGGGTGGCAAAGTGAGCTAAAGAATGATGATGGATTCAACCCAGATCTGTGACGGGGGTGAGTGTTTGAAAAGTTTCTGCCCTCCGTCAATCATCTCCTTGTGATTGCTTTGTTCGCCCTAAGGTGGCAGGGTATGCCCAGACGTGGGTCCGTTGCTTACTTTGCCACTGGATTCCAGCTAGCCTGGCTGATGAGGGCTGTTTGCCCAAAACCGGTCCCAGGATGCTTGTTTCCGGTCCAGGGAAGACATAGCTTAGCAATTCGGGCTGGACTGTTCCCATGAGGCACAGGGTGAAGACTGATTTGCATATAGCTGTCTCTGAACTGAGGTGGCAACGTGAGCTAAAGAATGATGATGGATTCAACCTGGATCTGTGACTGGGGGTGAGTGCTTGAAAAGTTTCAGCCCTCCGTCCATCATCTCCTTGTTTTTGCTTTGTTCACCCTAAGTTGGCAGGGTATGCTCAGACGTGGATCCCTGGCTCACTTTGCCACTGGATTCAAGCTAGCCTGGCTGATGAGGGCGATTAGCCCAAAACCGGTCCCAGGATGCTTGTTTTCGGTCCAGAGAAGACATAGCTTTGCAGTTCGGGCTGGACTGTTCCCATGAGGCACAGGGCCACAACTGATTTGCATATTGCTGTGTCTAAACTGGGGTGGCAAAGTGAGGTAAAGAATGATGATGGATTCAACCCAGATCTGTGACTGGGGGTGAGTGTTTGAAAAGTTTCAGCACTCCGTCCATCATCTACTTGTGTTTGCTTTGTTCGCCCTAAGTTGACAGGGTATGCCCAGACGTGGGTCCCTTGCTCACTTTGCCACTGGATTTAAGCTAGCCTGCCTGATGAGGACTGTTAGCCCGAGACCGGTCCCAGGATGTTTGTTCCCGGTCCTGGGAAGATATAGCTTAGCAGTTCGGGCTGGACTGTTCCCATGAGGCACAGGGTCAAGACTGGTTTGCATATAGTAGTGTCTGAACTGGGGTGGCAAAGTGAGCTAAAGAATGATGATGGATTCAACCCAGGTCTGTGACGGGGGTGAGTGTTTGAAAAGTTTCAGCCCTCCGTCCATCATCTCCTTGTTTTTGCTTTGTTCACCCTAAGTTGGCAGGGTATGCTCAGACGTGGATCCCTGGCTCACTTTGCCACTGGATTCAAGCTAGCCTGGCTGATGAGGGCAATTAGCCCAAAACCGGTCCCAGGATGCTTGTTTTCGGTCCAGAGAAGACATAGCTTTGCAGTTCGGGCTGGACTGTTCCCATGAGGCACAGGGCCACAACTGATTTGCATATTGCTGTGTCTAAACTGGGGTGGCAAAGTGAGGTAAAGAATGATGATGGATTCAACCCAGATCTGTGACTGGGGGTGAGTGTTTGAAAAGTTTCAGCACTCCATCCATCATCTCCTTGTGTTTGCTCTGTTCGCCCTAAGTTGGCAGGGTATGACCAGACGTGGGTCCCTAACTCACTTTGCCACTGGATTCACACTAGCCTGGCTGATGAGGGCTGTTAGCCACAAACCGGTCCCAGGATGCTTGTTTTCGGTCCAGGGAAGACATAGCTTAGCAGTTCGGGCTGGACTGTTCCTATGAGGCACAGGGTGAAGACTGATTTGCATATAGCTGTGTCCGAACTGGGGTTGCAAAGTGAGCTAAAGAATGACGAGGGATTCAACCTAGACCTGTGACTGGGGGTCAGTGTTTGAAAAGTTTCAGCACTCCATCCATCATCTCCTTGTGTTTGGTTTGTTCACCCTAAGTTGGCAGGGTATGCCCAGACTTGGGTCCCTTGGTCACTTTGCCACTGGATTCAAGCTAGCCTGGCTGATGTGGGCTGTTAGCCCGAAACCGGTCCCAGGTTGCTTGTTTCCGGTCCAGGGAAGACTTAGCTTAGCAGATCGGGCTGGACTGTTCCCATGAGGCACAGGTTCAAGACTGATTTGCGCATAGCTATGTCTGAACTGGGGTGGCAAAGTGAGCTAAAGAATGATGAGGGATTCAACCCAGATCTGTGACGGGGGTGAGTGTTTGAAAAGTTTCAGCACTCCGTCCATCATTCCCTTATGTTTGCTTTGTTCGCCCTAAGTTGGCAGGGTATGCCCAGACATGGGTCACTTGCTCACTTTGCCACTGGATTCAAGCTAACCTGGCTGATGAGGGCTGTTAGCCTGAAACAAGTCCCAGGATGCTTGTTTCCGGTCCAGGGAAGACATAGCTTTGCAGTTCGGGCTGGACAGTTCCCATGAGGCACAGTGTGAAGTCTGATTTGCATATAGCTGTGTCTGAACTGGGGTGGCAAAGTGAGCTAAAGAATGATGATGGATTCAACCCAGATCTGTGACGGGGGGTGAGTGTTTGAAAAGTTTCAGCCCTCCGTCAATCATCTCCTTGTGATTGCTTTGTTCGCCCTAAGGTGGCAGGGTATGCCCAGACGTGGGTCCCTTGCTCACTTTGCCACTGGATTCAAGCTAGTCTGACTGAAGAGGGCTGCTAGCCCGAAACCGGTCCCAGGATGCTTGTTTTCAGTCCAGGGAAGACATAGCTTTGCAGTTTGGGCTGGACTGTTCCCATGAGGCACAGGGTCAAGACTGATTTGCATATAGCTGTGTCTGAACCGGGGTGTCAAAGTGAGCCAAAGAATGGTGATGGATTCAACCCAGATCTGTGACTGGGGGTGAGTGTTTGAAAAGTTTGGGCACTCCGTCCATCATCTGCTTGTGTTTGCTTTGCTCGCCCTAAGTTGGCAGTGTATGCACAGAGGTGGGTCCCTTGCTGGCTTTGCCACTGGATTCAAGCTAACCTGGCTGATCAGGGATGTTAGCCCGAAGACAGTGCCAGGATGCTTGTTTCAGGTCCAGGGAAGACATAGCTTAGCAGTTTGGGCTGGACTGTTCCCATGAGGTAGAGGGTGAAGACTGATTTGCATATAGCTGTGTCTGAACTGGGGTGGCAAAGTGAGGTAAAGAATGATGATGGATTCAACCCAGATCTGTGACTGGGGGTGAGTGTTTGAAAAGTTTCAGCACTTTGTTCATTATGTCTTCGTGTTTTCTCTGTTCGCCCTAAGTTGGCAGGGTATACCCAGACGTGGGTCCCTTGCTCACTTTGCCACTGGACTCAAGCTGGCCTGGCTGATGAGGGCTGTTAGCCCGAAACCGGTCCCAGGATGCTTGATTCCAGTCCAGGGAAGACATAGCTTAGCAGTTTTGGCTGGACTGTTCCCATGAGGCACAGGGTGAAGACTGATTTGCATATAGCTGTGTCTGAACTGGGGTGGCAATGTGAGCTAAAGAATGATGATGGATTCAACCCAGATGTGTGACTGGGGGTGAGTGGTTGAAAAGTTTCAGCACTCTGTCCATCATCTTGTATTTGCTTTGTTCGCCCTAAGTTGACAGGGTATGCCCAGACGTGGGTCCCTTTCTCACTCTGCCACTGGATTCAAGCTAGCCTGACTGATGAGGGCTGTTAGCCCGAAACTGGTCCTAGGATGCTTGTTTCCAGTCCAGAGAAGACAAAGCTTAGCAGTTTGGGCTGGACTGTTCCCATGAGGCACAGGGTGAAGAGTGATTTGCATATAGCTGTGTCTGAACTGGGGTGGGAAAGTGAGCTAAAGAATGATGATGGATTCAACCCAGATCTGTGATTGGGGGTCAGTGTTTGAAAAATTTCAGTCCTCCATCCATCATCTCCTTGTGTTTGCTTTGTTTGCCCTAAGTTGGCAGGGTATGCCCAGACGTGGGTCCCTAACTCACTTTGCCACTGGATTCAAGCTAGCCTGGCTGATGAGGGCTGTTAGCCAGAAATCGGTCCCAGGATGCTTGTTTTCGGTCCAGAGAAGAAATTGCTTAGCAGTTCAAGATGGACTGTTCCCATGAGGCACAGGGTCAAAACTGATTTGCATACAGCTGTGTCTGAACTGGGGTGGCAATGTGAGCTAAATAATGACGAGGGATTCAACTCAGATCGGTGACTGGGGTGAGTGTTTGAAAAGTTTCAGTACTCCCTCCATCATCTACTTGTGTTTGCTTTGTTCGCCCTAAGTTGGCAGGGTATGCCCAGACGTGGGTCCCTTGCTCACTTTGACACTGGATTCAGGCTAGCCTGGCTGATGAGGACAGTTACCCCGAAATCGGTCCCAGGATGTTTGTTTCCGGTCCTGGGAAGACATAGCTAAGCAGTTCAGACAGGACTGTTCCCACGAGGCACAGGGTCAAGAATGATTTACATATAGTCGTGTCTGAACTGGGGTGGCAAAGTGAGCTAAAGAATGATGATGGATTCAACCCAGATCTGTGACTGAGGTTGAGTGATTGAAAAGTTTCAGCACTCCATCCATCATCTCCTTGTGTTTGCTTTGTTCGCCCTAAGTTGGCAGGGTATGACCAGACGTGGGTCCCTAACTCACTTTGCCACTGGATTAAAACTAGCCTGGATGATTAGGGCTGCTAGCCAGAAACTGGTCCAAGGATGGTAATTTTTGGTCCAGGGAAGACATAGCTTAGCAGTTCGGGCTGGACTGATCCCATGAGGCACAGGGTCAAGACTGATTTGCATATAGCTGTGTCTTAACTGGGGTGGCAAAGTGAGCTAAAGTACAACAAGGGCTTCAACAAAGATCTGTGACTGGGGGTCAGTGATTGAAAAGTTTCAGCACTCCGTCCATCATCTCCTTGTGTTTGGTTGTTCGCCCTAAGTTGGCAGGGTATGTCTAGACGTGGGTCCCTTGCTCACTTTGCCACTGGATTCAAGCTAGCCTGGATGATCAGGGCTATTAGCCCGAAACCGGTCCCAGGTTGCTTCTTTCCTGTCCAGGGAAGACATAGCTTAGCAGTTCGGGCTGGACTGTTCCCATGAGGCACAGGGTGAAGACTGATTTGCATATAACTGTGTCTGAATTGGGGTGGTAAAGTGAGCTAAAGAATGATGATGGATTCAACCCAGATTTGTGACTGGGGGTGAGTGTTTGAAAAGGTTGGGTACTCTGTCCATCATCTCCTTGTTTTTGCTTTATCACCATAAGTTGGCAGGGTATGCCCAGACATGGATCACTTGCTCACTTTGCCACTGGATTCAGGCTAGCCTGGTTGATGAGGGCTAATAGCCCTAAACCGGTCCCAGGATGCTAGTTTCCGGTCCAGAGAAGAAATAGCTTAGCTGTTCGGGCTGGACTGTTCCCATGAGGCACAGGGTGAAGACTGATTTGCACATAGCTGTGTCTGAACAGGGGTGACAAAGTGAGGTAAAGAATGATAATGGATTCAACCCAGATTTGTGACTGGGGGTGAGCGTTTGAAAAGTTTCAGCACTCCGTCCATCATCTCCTTGTGTTTGATTTGTCCGCTCTAAGTTGGCAGGGTATGCCCAGACGTGGGTGCCTTGCTCACTTTGCCATTGGATTCAAGCTAGCCTAGCTGATGAGGGCTGTGAGCCCTAAACCGGTCCCAGGATGCTTGTTTCCGGTCTGGGAAGACATAGCTTAGCAGTTCGGGCTGCATTGTTCCCATGAGGCACAGGGTGAAGACTGATTTGCATATAGCTGTGTCTGAACAAGTGTGGAAAAGTGAGCTATAGAATGATGATGGATTCATCCCAGATCTGTGACTGGGGTTGAGTGTTTGAAAAGTTTCAGCACTCCGTTCATCATTTCCTTGTGTTTGCTTTGCTCGCTCTAAGTTGGCATGGTATGCCCAGACGTGGGTACTTTGCTCACTTTGCCACTAGTTTCAAGCTAGCCTGGCTGATGAGGGCTATGAGCCTTAAACCGGTCCCTGGATGCTTGTTTCCGGTCCAGGGAAAACATAGCTTAGCTGTTCGGGTTGGACTGTTCCCATGAGGCACAGGGTGAATACTGATTTGCTCATAGCTGTGTCTGAACTGGGTTGGCAAGGTGAGGTAAAGAATGATGATGGATTAAACCCAGATCTTTGACTGGGGTGAGCGGTTGAAAAGTTTCAGCACTCCGTCCATCATCTTCTTGTGTTTGATTTGTTCACCCTAAGTTGGCAGGGTATGCCCACACATGGGTCCCTAACACACTTTGCTACTGGATTCAAGCTAGCCTGGCTGATGAGGGCTGTTAACCAGAAACCGGTCCCTGGATGCTTGTTATCGGTCCAGGGAAGACATAGCTTAGCAGTTTGGACTGGACTGTTCCCATGAGGCACAGGGTCAAGACTGATTTGCATACGCTGTGTCTGCACTGGGGTGGCAAAGTGAGCTAAAGAATGACGAGGGATTCAACCCAGATCTGTGACTGGGGGTGAGTGTTTGAAAAGTTTCAGCACTTCGTCCATCATCTCCTTGTGTTTGCTTTGTTCGCCCGAAGTTGGAAGTGTATTGCCAGATTTGGGTCCCTTGCTCACTTTGCCACTGGATTCAAGCTAGCCTGGCTGATGAGGGCTGCCAGCCCAAATCGGTCCCAGGATGCTTGTTTCCGGTCCAGGGAAGACATAGCTTAGCAGTTCGGGCTGGACTGTTCCCATGAGGCACAGAGTGAAAACTGATTTGTATATACCTGTGTCTGAACTGGGGTGGCAAAGTGAGCTAAAGAATGATGATGGATTCAACCCAGATCTGTGACTGGGGGTGTGTGTTTGAAAAGTTTCAGGACTTTTTCCATCATCTCCTTGTGTTAGCTTTGTTCTCCCTAAGTTGGCAGGGTATGCCCAGACGTGGGTCCCTTGCTGACTTTGCCACTGGATTCAAGCTAGCCTGGCTGATGAGGGCTGTTAGCCCGAAACTGGTCCCAGGATATTTGTTTCCGGTCTAGGGAAGACATAGCTTAGCAGTTTGCACTGGACTGTTCCCATGAGGCACAGAGTGAAGACTGATTTGCATATAGCTGTGTCTGCACTGGGGTGGCAAAGTGAGCTAAAGAATGACGAGGGATTCAACCCAGATCTGTGACTGGGGGTGAGTGTTTGAAAAGTTTCAGCACTCTGTTCATCATCTCCTTGTGTTTGCTTTGTTCGCCCTAAGTTGGCAGGTTATACCCAGATGTGGGTCCCTTGCTCACTTTGCCACTGGATTGAGGCTAGCCTGGTTGATGAGGGCTAATAACCCTAAACCGGTCCCAGGATGCTAGTTTCCGGTCCAGAGAAGAAATAGCTTAGCTGTTCGTGCTGGACTGTTCCCATGAGGCACAGGGTGAAGACTGATTTGCACATAGCTGTGTCTAAACAGGGGTGACAAAGTGAGGTAAAGAATGATAATGGATTCAACCCAGATTTGTGACTGGGGGTGAGCGTTTGAAAAGTTTCAGCACCCTGTCCATCATCTCCTTGTGTTTGATTTGTCCGCTCTTAGTTGGCAGGGTATGCCCAGACGTGGGTGCCTTGCTCACTTTGCCACTGGATTCAGGCTAGCCTGGTTGATGAGGGCTAATAGCCCTAAACCGGTCCCAGGATGCTAGTTTCCGGTCCAGAGAAGAAATAGCTTAGCTGTTCGGGCTGGACAGTTCCCATGAGGCACAGGGTGAAGACTGATTTGCACATAGCTGTGTCTGAACAGGGGTGACAAAGTGAAGTAAAGAATGATAATGGATTCAACCCAGATTTGTGACTGGGGTTGAGTGTTTGAAAAGTTTCAGCACTCCGTTCATCATTTCCTTGTGTTTGCTTTGCTCGCTCTAAGTTGGCATGGTATGCCCAGACGTGGGTACTTTGCTCACTTTGCCACTAGATTCAAGCTAGCCTGGCTGATGAGGGCTATGAGCCTTAAACCGGTCCCTGGATGCTTGTTTCCGGTCCAGGGAAAACATAGCTTAGCTGTTCGGGTTGGACTGTTCCCATGAGGCACAGGGTGAATACTGATTTGCTCATAGCTGTGTCTGAACTGGGTTGGCAAGGTGAGGTAAAGAATGATGATGGATTAAACCCAGATCTGTGACTGGGGTGAGCGGTTGAAAAGTTTCAGCACTCCGTCCATCATCTTCTTGTGTTTGATTTGTTCACCCTAAGTTGGCAGGGTATGCCCACACATGGGTCCCTAACACACTTTGCCACTGGATTCAAGCTAGCCTGGCTGATGAGGGCTGTTAACCAGAAACCGGTCCCTGGATGCTTGTTTTCGGTCCAGGGAAGACATAGCTTAGCAGTTTGGACTGGACTGTTCCCATGAGGCACAGGGTCAAGACTGATTTGCATACGCTGTGTCTGCACTGGGGTGGCAAAGTGAGCTAAAGAATGACGAGGGATTCAACCCAGATCTGTGACTGGGGGTGAGTGTTTGAAAAGTTTCAGCACTTCGTCCATCATCTCCTTGTGTTTGCTTTGTTCGCCCTAAGTTGGAAGTGTATTGCCAGATTTGGGTCCCTTGCTCACTTTGCCACTGGATTCAAGCTAGCCTGGCTGATGAGGGCTGCCAGCCCAAATCGGTCTCAGGATGCTTGTTTCCGGTCCAGGGAAGACATAGCTTAGCAGTTCGGGCTGGAATGTTCCCATGAGGCACAGAGTGAAAACTGATTTGTATATACCTGTGTCTGAACTGGGGTGGCAAAGTGAGCTAAAGAATGATGATGGATTCAACCCAGATCTGTGACTGGGGGTGTGTGTTTGAAAAGTTTCAGGACTTTGTCCATCATCTCCTTGTGTTAGCTTTGTTCTCCCTAAGTTGGCAGGGTATGCCCAGACGTGGGTCCCTTGCTGACTTTGCCACTGGATTCAAGCTAGCCTGGCTGATGAGGGCTGTTAGCCCGAAACTGGTCCCAGGATATTTGTTTCCGGTCTAGGGAAGACATAGCTTAGCAGTTTGGACTGGACTGTTCCCATGAGGCACAGAGTGAAGACTGATTTGCATATAGCTGTGTCTGCACTGGGGTGGCAAAGTGAGCTAAAGAATGACGAGGGATTCAACCCAGATCTGTGACTGGGGGTGAGTGTTTGAAAAGTTTCAGCACTCTGTTCATCATCTCCTTGTGTTTGCTTTGTTCGCCCTAAGTTGGCAGGTTATACCCAGATGTGGGTCCCTTGCTCACTTTGCCACTGGATTCAGGCTAGCCTGGTTGATGAGGGATAATAACCCTAAACCGGTCCCAGGATGCTAGTTTCCGGTCCAGAGAAGAAATAGCTTAGCTGTTCGTGCTGGACTGTTCCCATGAGGCACAGGGTGAAGACTGATTTGCACATAGCTGTGTCTAAACAGGGGTCACAAAGTGAGGTAAAGAATGATAATGGATTCAACCCAGATTTGTGACTGGGGGTGAGCGTTTGAAAAGTTTCAGCACCCTGTCCATCATCTCCTTGTGTTTGATTTGTCCGCTCTTAGTTGGCAGGGTATGCCCAGACGTGGGTGCCTTGCTCACTTTGCCACTGGATTCAGGCTAGCCTGGTTGATGAGGGCTAATAGCCCTAAACCGGTCCCAGGATGCTAGTTTCCGGTCCAGAGAAGAAATAGCTTAGCTGTTCGGGCTGGACAGTTCCCATGAGGCACAGGGTGAAGACTGATTTGCATATAGCTGTGTCTGAACAGGGGTGACAAAGTGAGCTAAAGAATGATGATGGATTCAACCCAGATCTGTGACTGGAGGTGAGCGTTTGAAAAGTTTCAGCACTCCGTCCATCATCTCCTTGTGTTTGATTTGTCCGCTCTTAGTTGGCAGGGTATGCCCAGACGTGGGTACCTTACTCACTTTGCCACTAGATTCAAGCTAGCCTGGCTGATGAGGGCTAGGAGCCCTAAACCGGTCCCTGGATGCTTGGTTCCGGTCCAGGGAAAACATAGCTTAGCTGTTCGGGTTGGACTGTTCCCATGAGGCACAGGGTGAATATTGATTTGCTCATAGCTGTGTCTGAACTGGGGTGGCAAGGTGAGGTAAAGAATGATGATGGATTCAACCCAGATCTGTGACTGGGGGTGAGCGTTTGAAAAGTTTCAGCACTCCGTCCATCATCTTCTTGTGTTTGATTTGTTCACCCTAAGTTGGCAGGGTATGCCCACACATGGGTCCCTAACACACTTTGCCACTGGATTCAAGCTAGCCTGGCTGATGAGGGCTGTTAACCAGAAACCGGTCACAGGATGCTTGTTTTCGGTCCAGGGAAGACATAGCTTAGCAGTTTGGACTGGACTGTTCCCATGAGGCACAGGGTCAAGACTGATTTGCATACGCTGTGTCTGAACTGGGGTGGTAAAGTGAGCTAAAGAATGACGGGGGTTCAACCCAGATCTGTGACTGGGGGTGACAGTTTGAAAAGTTTCAGCACTTCGTCCATCATCTCCTTGTGTTTGCTTTGTTCGCCCTAAGTTGGCAGGGTATACCCAGATGTGGGTCCCTTGCTCACTTTGCCACTGGATTCAGGCTAGCCTGGTTGATGAGGGCTAATAACCCTAAACCGGTCCCAGGATGCTAGTTTCCGGTCCAGAGAAGAAATAGCTTAGCTGTTCGTGCTGGACTGTTCCCATGAGGCACAGGGTGAAGACTGATTTGCACATAGCTGTGTCTGAACAGGGGTGACAAAGTGAGGTAAAGAATGATAATGGATTCAACCCAGATTTGTGACTGGGGGTGAGCGTTTGAAAAGTTTCAGCACCCTGTCCATCATCTCCTTGTGTTTGATTTGTCCGCTCTTAGTTGGCAGGGTATGCCCAGACGTGGGTGCCTTGCTCACTTTGCCACTGGATTCAGGCTAGCCTGGTTGATGAGGGCTAATAGCCCTAAACCGGTCCCAGGATGCTAGTTTCCGGTCCAGAGAAGAAATAGCTTAGCTGTTCGGGCTGGACAGTTCCCATGAGGCACAGGGTGAAGACTGATTTGCACATAGCTGTGTCTGAACAGGGGTGACAAAGTGAGGTAAAGAATGATAATGGATTCAACCCAGATTTGTGACTGGGGGTGAGCGTTTGAAAAGTTTCAGCACTCCGTCCATCATCTCCTTGTGTTTGATTTGTCTGCTCTTAGTTGGCAGGGTATGCCCAGACGTGGGTGCCTTGCTCACTTTGCCATTGGATTCAAGCTAGCCTAGCAGATGAGGGCTGTGAGCCCTAAACCGGTCCCAGGGTGCTTGTTTCCAGTCCAGGGAAGACATAGCTTAGCAGTTCGGGCTGCATTGTTCCCTTGAGGCACAGGGTGAAGACTGATTTGCATATAGCTGGGTCTGAACAAGGGTGGAAAAGTGAGCTAAAGAATGATGATGGATTCATCCCAGATCTGTGACAGGAGGTGAGTGTTTGAAAAGTTTCAGCACTCCGTTCATCAGCTCCTTGTGTTTGCTTTGCTTGATGTAAGTTGGCATGGTATGCCCAGACGTGGGTACCTTACTCACTTTGCCACTAGATTCAAGCTAGCCTGGCTGATGAGGGCTAGGAGCCCTAAACCGGTCCCTGGATGCTTGGTTCCGGTCCAGGGAAAACATAGCTGAGCTGTTCGGGTTGGACTGTTCCCATGAGGCACAGGGTGAATATTGATTTGCTCATAGCTGTGTCTGAACTGGGGTGGCAAGGTGAGGTAAAGAATGATGATGGATTCAACCCAGATCTGTGACTGGGGGTGAGCGTTTGAAAAGTTTCAGCACTCCGTCCATCATCTTCTTGTGTTTGATTTGTTCACCCTAAGTTGGCAGGGTATGCCCACACATGGGTCCCTAACACACTTTGCCACTGGATTCAAGCTAGCCTGGCTGATGAGGGCTGTTAACCAGAAACCGGTCACAGGATGCTTGTTTTCGGTCCAGGGAAGACATAGCTTAGCAGTTTGGACTGGACTGTTCCCATGAGGCACAGGGTCAAGACTGATTTGCATACGCTGTGTCTGAACTGGGGTGGCAAAGTGAGCTAAAGAATGACGGGGGGTTCAACCCAGATCTGTGACTGGGGGTGACAGTTTGAAAAGTTTCAGCACTTCGTCCATCATCTCCTTGTGTTTGCTTTGTTCGCCCTAAGTTGGAAGTGCATTGCCAGATGTGGGTCCCTTGCTCACTTTGCCACTGGATTCAAGCTAGCCTGGCTGATGAGGGCTGCCAGCCCAAACCAGTCCCAGGATGCTTGTTTCCGGTCCAGGGAAGACATAGCTTAGAAGTTCGGGCTGGACTGTTCCCATGAAGCACAGGGTCAAGACTGATTTGCATATAGCTGTGTCTGAACTGGGGTGGCAAAGTGAGCCAAAGAATGATGAGGGATTCAACGCAGATGACTGGGGGGGAGAGTTTGAAAGGTTTCAGCACTCCGTCCATCATATCCTTGTGTTTGCTTTGCTCGCTCTAATTTGGCAGGGTATGCCCAGACGTGGGTCCCTTGCTCACTTTGCCACGGGATTCAAGCTAGCCTGGCTGATGAAGGCTGTTAGCCCTAAACCGGTCCCAGGATGCTTGTTTCCGGTCCAGGGAAGACATACCTTAGCTGTTCGGGCTGGACTGTTCCCATGAGGCACAGGGTCAAGACTGATTTGCATACGCTGCGTCTGAACTGGGTTGGCAAAGTGAGATAAAGAATGATGAGGGATTCAACCCAGATCTGTGACTGGAGGTGACTGCTTGAATAGTTTCAGCACTCCGTCCATTATCTTCTTGTGTTTGCTTTGTTCGCCCTAAGTTGGCAGGGTATGCCCAGACGTGGGTCCCTTGCTCACTTTGCCAATGGATTCAAGCTAGCCTCACTGATGAGGGCTGTTAGCCCGAAACCGGCCCCAGGATGCTTGTTTCCTGTCCAGGGAAGACATAGCTTAGCAGTTTGGGCTGGACTGTTCCCATGAGGCACAGGGGGAAGACTGATTTGCATATAGCTGTGTCTGAACTGGGGTGGCAAAGTGAGCTAAAGAATGATGATGGATTCAACCCAGATCTGTGACTGGGGGTGAGTGTTTGAAAGGTTTCAGCCCTCCGTCCTTCATCTCCTTGTGTTTGCTTTGTTCGCCCTAAGTTGTCAGGGTATGCCCAGATGTGGGACCCCTTGCTTACTTTGCCACTGGATTCAAGCTAGCCTGACTGATGAGGGCTGTTAGCCCGAATCCGGTCCCATGATGCTTGTTTTCAGTCCAGGGAAGAAAGACATAGCTTAGCAGTTTGGGCTGTACTGTTCCCATGAGGAACAGGGTCAAGACTGATTTGCATATAGCTGTCTCTGAACTGGGGTTGCAAAGTCAGCCAAGGAATGATGAGGGATTCAACCCAGATGACTGGGGGGGAGAGTTTGAAAAGTTTCAGCACTCTGTCCATCATCTCCTTGTGTTTGCTTTGTTCGCCCTAAGTTGGCAGGGTATGCGCAGATGTGGGTCCCCAGCTCACTTTGCCAATGGATTCATGCTAGCCTGGCTGATGAGGGCTGTTAGCCCGAAACCGGTCCCAGGATGCTTGTTTCCGGTCCAGGGAAGACATCGCTTAGCAGTTCGGGCTGGACTGTTCCCATGAGGCACAGGGTCAAGACTGATTTGCATATAGCTGTGTCTGAACTGGGGTGGCAAAGTGAGCCAAAGAATGATGAGAGATTCAATGCAGATGACTGGGGGGAGAGTTTGAAAGGTTTCAGCACTCCGTCCATTATCTCCTTGTGTTTGCTTTGTTTGCCCTAAGTTTGCAGGGTATGCCCAGACGTGGGTCCCTTGCTCACTTTGCCACGGGATTCAAGCTAGCCTGGCTGATGAGGGCTGTTAGCTCGAAACCGGTCCCAGGATGCTTGTTTCCGGTCCAGGGAAGGCACGGCTTTGCAGTTCGGGCTGGACTGTTCCCATGAGGCACAGGGTCAAGACTGATTTGCATATAGCTGTGTCTGAACTGGTGTGGCAAAGTGAGCTAAAGAATGATGATGGATTCAACCCAGATCTGTGTCTGGGGGTGAGTGTTAGTTTCAGCCCTCCGTCCTTCATCTCCTTGTGTTTGCTTTGTTCGCCCTAAGTTGGCAGGGTATGCCCAGATGTGGGTCCCTTGCTTACTTTGCCACTGGATTCAAGCTAGCGTGACTGATGAGGGCTGTTAGCCTGAATCCGGTCCCATGATGCTTGTTTTCAGTCCAGGGAAGAAAGACATAGCTTAGCAGTTTAGGCTGTACTGTTCCCATGAGGAACAGGGTCAAGACTGATTTGCATATAGCTGTCTCTGAACTGGGGTTGCAAAGTCAGCCAAAGAATGATGAGGGATTCAACCCAGATGACTGGGGGGGAGAGTTTGAAAAGTTTCAGCACTCTGTCCATCATCTCCTTGTGTTTGCTTTTTTCGCTTTAAGTTGGCAGGATATGCCCAGATGTGGGTCCCCAGCTCACTTTGCCAATGGATTCATGCTAGCCTGGCTGATGAGGGCTGTTAGCCCGAAACCGGTCCCAGGATGCTTGTTTCCGGTCCAGGGAAGACATAGCTTAGAAGTTCGGGCTGGACTGTTCCCATGAGGCACAGGGTCAAGACTGATTTGCATATAGCTGTGTCTGAACTGGGGTGGCAAAGTGAGCCAAAGAATGATGAGGGATTCAACGCAGATGGCTGGGGGGGAGAGTTTGAAAGGTTTCAGCACTCCGTCCATCATCTCCTTGTGTTTGCTTTGTTTGCCCTAAGTTTGCAGGGTATGCCCAGACGTGGGTCCCTTGCTCACTTTGCCACGGGATTCGAGCTAGCCTGGCTGATGAGGGCTGTTAGCCCGAAACCGGTCCCAGGATGCTTATTTCCGGTCCAGGGAAGGCACAGCTCTGCCGTTCGGGCTGGACTCTTCCCATGAGGCACAAGGTCAAGACTGATTTGCATATAGCTGTGTCTGAATTGGGGTGGTAAAGTGAGCTAAAGAATGATGATGGATTTAACGCAGATCTGTGACTGGGGGTGTGTGTTTGAAAAGTTTGGGAACTCCGTCATTCATCTGCTTCTGTATGCTTTGCTCGACCTAAGTTGGCAGGGTATGCCCAGAGGTGGGTCCCTTACTCACTTTACCACTGGATTCAAGCTATCCTGGCTGATGAGGGCTGTTAGCCAGAAACCGGTCCCAGTATGCTTGTTTCAGGTACAAGGAAGACATAGATTTCCAGTTTGGGCTGGGCTGTACCCATGAGGCACAGAGTGAAGACTGATTTGCATATAGCTGTGTCTGAACTGGGGTGGCAAAGTGAGCTAAAGAATGATTATGGATTCAACCCAGATCTGTGACTGGGGGTGAGTGTTTGAAAAGTTTGGGCACTCCGACCATCATCTGCTTGTGCTTGCTTAGCTTGCCCTAAGTTGGCAGGGTATGCCCATTAGTGGGTCCCTTGCTCACTTTGCCAATGGATTCAAGCTAGCCTGGCTGATGAGGGCTATTAGCCCCAAACCTGTCCCAGGATTCTTGTTTTCAGTCCAGGGAAGACATAGCTTAGCAGTTCGGGCTGGACTGTTCCCATGAGGCACAGGGTGAAGACTGATTTGCAAATAGCTGTGTCTGAACTGGGGTGGCAAAGTGAGCTACAGAAAGCCGGTCCCATATTGTCTGTTTCAGGTCTAGGGAAGACATAGCTTATCAGTTCTGGCTGCATTGTTCCCATGAGGCACAGGGTGAAGACTAATTTTGCATATAGTTGTGTCTGAACTAGGGTGGAAAAGCGAGCTAAAGAATGATGATGGATTCAACCCAGATCTCTGACTGGTGGTGAGTGTTTAAAAAGTTTCAGCACTCCGTCCATCATCTCCTTGTGTTTGCTGTGCTCGCTCTAAGTTGGCAGGGTATGCCCAGATGTGGGTCCTTGATCACTTTGCCACTGGATTCAAGATAGCCTGGCTGATGAAGGCTGTTAGCCCTAAACCGGTTCCAGGATGCTTGTTTCCGGTCCAGGGAAGACATACCTTAGCTGTTCGGGCTGGACTGTTCCCATGAGGCACAGGGTAAAGACTGATTTGCATACGCTGTGTCTGAACTGGGGTGGCAAAGTGAGATAAAGAATGATGAGGGATTCAACCCAGATCTGTGACTGGGGGTGACTGTGTGAATAGTTTCAGCCCTCCGTCCATTATCTTCTTGTGTTTGCTTTGTTCGCCCTAAGTTGGCAGGGTATGCCCAGACGTGGGTCCCTTGCTCAATTTGCCACTGGATTCAAGCTAGCTTAGCTGATGAGGGCTGCTAGCCCGAAACCGGCCCCAGGATGCTTGTTTCCGGTCCAGGGAAGACATAGCTTAGCAGTTTGGGCTGGACTGTTCCCATGAGGTACAGGGTGAAGATTGATCTGCATATAGCTGTGTCTGAACTGGGGTGGCAATGTGAGCTAAAGAATGATTATGGATTCAACCCAGATCTGTGACTGGGGGTGAGTGTTTGAAAGTTTCAGCACTCCGTCCATCAGCTCCTTGTGTTTGCTTTGCTCGCCCTAAGTTGGCAGGGTATGCCCAGATGTGGATCCCTAACTCACTTTGCCGCTGAATTCAAGCTAGCCCGGCTGATGAGGGCTGTTAGCCAGAAACCGGTCTCAGGATGCTTGTTTGCGGTCCGGGGAAGACATAGCTTAGCAGTTCGGGCTGGACTGCTCCCATGAGGCACAGGGTGAAGATTGATCTGCATATAGCTGTGTCTGAACTGGGGTGGCAATGTGAGCTAAAGAATGATTATGGATTCAACCCAGATCTGTGACTGGGGGTGAGTGTTTGAAAAGTTTCAGCACTCCGTCCATCATCTCCTTGTGTTTGATTTGCTTGACCTAATTTGGAAGGGTATGCCCAGACGTGGGTCCCATGCTCACTTTGCCACTGGATTCAAGCTACCCTGGCTGATGAGGCCTGCTACCCCGAAACCAGCCCCAGGATGCTTGTTTCCGGTCCAGGGAAGACATAGCTTAGCAGTTCGGCATGGACTGCTCCCATGAGGCACTGGGTGATGACTGATTTGCATATAGCTGTGTCTGAACTGGGGTGGCAAAGTGAGCTAAAGAATGATTATGGATTCAACCCAGATCTGTGACTGGTGGTGAGTGTTTGAAAAGTTTCAGCCCTCCGTCCTTCATCTCCTTGGGTTTGCTTTGTTCGCCCTAAGTTGGCAGGGTATGCCCAGATGTGGGTCCCTTGCTTACTTTGACACTGGATTCAAGCTAGCCTGACTGATGAGGGCTGTTAGCCCGAATCCGGGCCCATGTTGCTTGTTTTTAGTCCAGGGAAGAAAGACATACCTTAGCAGTTTGGGCTGTACTGTTCCCATGAGGTACAGGGTCAAGACGGATTTGCACATAGCTGTCTCTGAACTGGGGTGGCAAAGTGAGCCAAAGAATGATGAGGGATTCAACCGAGATGACTGGGGGGGGGAGAGTTTGAAAAGTTTCAGCACTCTGTCCATCATCTCCTTATGTTTGCTTTGTTTGCCCTAAGTTGGCTGGGTATGCCCAGACGTGGGTCCCCAGCTCACTTTGCCAATGGATTCATGCTAGCCTGGCTGATGAGGGCTGTTAGCCCGAAACCGGTCCCAGAATGCTTGTTTCTGGTCCAGGGAAGACATAGCTTAGCAGTTTGGACTGGACTGTTCCCATGAGGCACAGAGTGAAGACTGATTTGCATATAGCTGTGTCTGCACTGGGGTGGCAAAGTGAGCTAAAGAATGACGAGGGATTCAACCCAGATCTGTGACTGGGGGTGAGTGTTTGAAAAGTTTCAGCACTCTGTTCATCATCTCCTTGTGTTTGCTTTGTTCGCCCTAAGTTGGCAGGTTATACCCAGATGTGGGTCCCTTGCTCACTTTGCCACTGGATTGAGGCTAGCCTGGTTGATGAGGGCTAATAACCCTAAACCGGTCCCAGGATGCTAGTTTCCGGTCCAGAGAAGAAATAGCTTAGCTGTTCGTGCTGGACTGTTCCCATGAGGCACAGGGTGAAGACTGATTTGCACATAGCTGTGTCTAAACAGGGGTGACAAAGTGAGGTAAAGAATGATAATGGATTCAACCCAGATTTGTGACTGGGGGTGAGCGTTTGAAAAGTTTCAGCACCCTGTCCATCATCTCCTTGTGTTTGATTTGTCCGCTCTTAGTTGGCAGGGTATGCCCAGACGTGGGTGCCTTGCTCACTTTGCCACTGGATTCAGGCTAGCCTGGTTGATGAGGGCTAATAGCCCTAAACCGGTCCCAGGATGCTAGTTTCCGGTCCAGAGAAGAAATAGCTTAGCTGTTCGGGCTGGACAGTTCCCATGAGGCACAGGGTGAAGACTGATTTGCACATAGCTGTGTCTGAACAGGGGTGACAAAGTGAGGTAAAGAATGATAATGGATTCAACCCAGATTTGTGACTGGGGTTGAGTGTTTGAAAAGTTTCAGCACTCCGTTCATCATTTCCTTGTGTTTGCTTTGCTCGCTCTAAGTTGGCATGGTATGCCCAGACGTGGGTACTTTGCTCACTTTGCCACTAGATTCAAGCTAGCCTGGCTGATGAGGGCTATGAGCCTTAAACCGGTCCCTGGATGCTTGTTTCCGGTCCAGGGAAAACATAGCTTAGCTGTTCGGGTTGGACTGTTCCCATGAGGCACAGGGTGAATACTGATTTGCTCATAGCTGTGTCTGAACTGGGTTGGCAAGGTGAGGTAAAGAATGATGATGGATTAAACCCAGATCTGTGACTGGGGTGAGCGGTTGAAAAGTTTCAGCACTCCGTCCATCATCTTCTTGTGTTTGATTTGTTCACCCTAAGTTGGCAGGGTATGCCCACACATGGGTCCCTAACACACTTTGCCACTGGATTCAAGCTAGCCTGGCTGATGAGGGCTGTTAACCAGAAACCGGTCCCTGGATGCTTGTTTTCGGTCCAGGGAAGACATAGCTTAGCAGTTTGGACTGGACTGTTCCCATGAGGCACAGGGTCAAGACTGATTTGCATACGCTGTGTCTGCACTGGGGTGGCAAAGTGAGCTAAAGAATGACGAGGGATTCAACCCAGATCTGTGACTGGGGGTGAGTGTTTGAAAAGTTTCAGCACTTCGTCCATCATCTCCTTGTGTTTGCTTTGTTCGCCCTAAGTTGGAAGTGTATTGCCAGATTTGGGTCCCTTGCTCACTTTGCCACTGGAATCAAGCTAGCCTGGCTGATGAGGGCTGCCAGCCCAAATCGGTCTCAGGATGCTTGTTTCCGGTCCAGGGAAGACATAGCTTAGCAGTTCGGGCTGGAATGTTCCCATGAGGCACAGAGTGAAAACTGATTTGTATATACCTGTGTCTAAACTGGGGTGGCAAAGTGAGCTAAAGAATGATGATGGATTCAACCCAGATCTGTGACTGGGGGTGTGTGTTTGAAAAGTTTCAGGACTTTGTCCATCATCTCCTTGTGTTAGCTTTGTTCTCCCTAAGTTGGCAGGGTATGCCCAGACGTGGGTCCCTTGCTGACTTTGCCACTGGATTCAAGCTAGCCTGGCTGATGAGGGCTGTTAGCCCGAAACTGGTCCCAGGATATTTGTTTCCGGTCTAGGGAAGACATAGCTTAGCAGTTTGGACTGGACTGTTCCCATGAGGCACAGAGTGAAGACTGATTTGCATATAGCTGTGTCTGCACTGGGGTGGCAAAGTGAGCTAAAGAATGACGAGGGATTCAACCCAGATCTGTGACTGGGGGTGAGTGTTTGAAAAGTTTCAGCACTCTGTTCATCATCTCCTTGTGTTTGCTTTGTTCGCCCTAAGTTGGCAGGTTATACCCAGATGTGGGTCCCTTGCTCACTTTGCCACTGGATTCAGGCTAGCCTGGTTGATGAGGGATAATAACCCTAAACCGGTCCCAGGATGCTAGTTTCCGGTCCAGAGAAGAAATAGCTTAGCTGTTCGTGCTGGACTGTTCCCATGAGGCACAGGGTGAAGACTGATTTGCACATAGCTGTGTCTAAACAGGGGTCACAAAGTGAGGTAAAGAATGATAATGGATTCAACCCAGATTTGTGACTGGGGGTGAGCGTTTGAAAAGTTTCAGCACCCTGTCCATCATCTCCTTGTGTTTGATTTGTCCGCTCTTAGTTGGCAGGGTATGCCCAGACGTGGGTGCCTTGCTCACTTTGCCACTGGATTCAGGCTAGCCTGGTTGATGAGGGCTAATAGCCCTAAACCGGTCCCAGGATGCTAGTTTCCGGTCCAGAGAAGAAATAGCTTAGCTGTTCGGGCTGGACAGTTCCCATGAGGCACAGGGTGAAGACTGATTTGCATATAGCTGTGTCTGAACAGGGGTGACAAAGTGAGCTAAAGAATGATGATGGATTCAACCCAGATCTGTGACTGGAGGTGAGCGTTTGAAAAGTTTCAGCACTCCGTCCATCATCTCCTTGTGTTTGATTTGTCCGCTCTTAGTTGGCAGGGTATGCCCAGACGTGGGTACCTTACTCACTTTGCCACTAGATTCAAGCTAGCCTGGCTGATGAGGGCTAGGAGCCCTAAACCGGTCCCTGGATGCTTGGTTCCGGTCCAGGGAAAACATAGCTTAGCTGTTCGGGTTGGACTGTTCCCATGAGGCACAGGGTGAATATTGATTTGCTCATAGCTGTGTCTGAACTGGGGTGGCAAGGTGAGGTAAAGAATGATGATGGATTCAACCCAGATCTGTGACTGGGGGTGAGCGTTTGAAAAGTTTCAGCACTCCGTCCATCATCTTCTTGTGTTTGATTTGTTCACCCTAAGTTGGCAGGGTATGCCCACACATGGGTCCCTAACACACTTTGCCACTGGATTCAAGCTAGCCTGGCTGATGAGGGCTGTTAACCAGAAACCGGTCACAGGATGCTTGTTTTCGGTCCAGGGAAGACATAGCTTAGCAGTTTGGACTGGACTGTTCCCATGAGGCACAGGGTCAAGACTGATTTGCATACGCTGTGTCTGAACTGGGGTGGTAAAGTGAGCTAAAGAATGACGGGGGTTCAACCCAGATCTGTGACTGGGGGTGACAGTTTGAAAAGTTTCAGCACTTCGTCCATCATCTCCTTGTGTTTGCTTTGTTCGCCCTAAGTTGGCAGGGTATACCCAGATGTGGGTCCCTTGCTCACTTTGCCACTGGATTCAGGCTAGCCTGGTTGATGAGGGCTAATAACCCTAAACCGGTCCCAGGATGCTAGTTTCCGGTCCAGAGAAGAAATAGCTTAGCTGTTTGTGCTGGACTGTTCCCATGAGGCACAGGGTGAAGACTGATTTGCACATAGCTGTGTCTGAACAGGGGTGACAAAGTGAGGTAAAGAATGATAATGGATTCAACCCAGATTTGTGACTGGGGGTGAGCGTTTGAAAAGTTTCAGCACCCTGTCCATCATCTCCTTGTGTTTGATTTGTCCGCTCTTAGTTGGCAGGGTATGCCCAGACGTGGGTGCCTTGCTCACTTTGCCACTGGATTCAGGCTAGCCTGGTTGATGAGGGCTAATAGCCCTAAACCGGTCCCAGGATGCTAGTTTCCGGTCCAGAGAAGAAATAGCTTAGCTGTTCGGGCTGGACAGTTCCCATGAGGCACAGGGTGAAGACTGATTTGCACATAGCTGTGTCTGAACAGGGGTGACAAAGTGAGGTAAAGAATGATAATGGATTCAACCCAGATTTGTGACTGGGGGTGAGCGTTTGAAAAGTTTCAGCACTCCGTCCATCATCTCCTTGTGTTTGATTTGTCTGCTCTTAGTTGGCAGGGTATGCCCAGACGTGGGTGCCTTGCTCACTTTGCCATTGGATTCAAGCTAGCCTAGCAGATGAGGGCTGTGAGCCCTAAACCGGTCCCAGGGTGCTTGTTTCCAGTCCAGGGAAGACATAGCTTAGCAGTTCGGGCTGCATTGTTCCCTTGAGGCACAGGGTGAAGACTGATTTGCATATAGCTGGGTCTGAACAAGGGTGGAAAAGTGAGCTAAAGAATGATGATGGATTCATCCCAGATCTGTGACAGGAGGTGAGTGTTTGAAAAGTTTCAGCACTCCGTTCATCAGCTCCTTGTGTTTGCTTTGCTTGATGTAAGTTGGCATGGTATGCCCAGACGTGGGTACCTTACTCACTTTGCCACTAGATTCAAGCTAGCCTGGCTGATGAGGGCTAGGAGCCCTAAACCGGTCCCTGGATGCTTGGTTCCGGTCCAGGGAAAACATAGCTGAGCTGTTCGGGTTGGACTGTTCCCATGAGGCACAGGGTGAATATTGATTTGCTCATAGCTGTGTCTGAACTGGGGTGGCAAGGTGAGGTAAAGAATGATGATGGATTCAACCCAGATCTGTGACTGGGGGTGAGCGTTTGAAAAGTTTCAGCACTCCGTCCATCATCTTCTTGTGTTTGATTTGTTCACCCTAAGTTGGCAGGGTATGCCCACACATGGGTCCCTAACACACTTTGCCACTGGATTCAAGCTAGCCTGGCTGATGAGGGCTGTTAACCAGAAACCGGTCACAGGATGCTTGTTTTCGGTCCAGGGAAGACATAGCTTAGCAGTTTGGACTGGACTGTTCCCATGAGGCACAGGGTCAAGACTGATTTGCATACGCTGTGTCTGAACTGGGGTGGCAAAGTGAGCTAAAGAATGACGGGGGGTTCAACCCAGATCTGTGACTGGGGGTGACAGTTTGAAAAGTTTCAGCACTTCGTCCATCATCTCCTTGTGTTTGCTTTGTTCGCCCTAAGTTGGAAGTGCATTGCCAGATGTGGGTCCCTTGCTCACTTTGCCACTGGATTCAAGCTAGCCTGGCTGATGAGGGCTGCCAGCCCAAACCAGTCCCAGGATGCTTGTTTCCGGTCCAGGGAAGACATAGCTTAGAAGTTCGGGCTGGACTGTTCCCATGAAGCACAGGGTCAAGACTGATTTGCATATAGCTGTGTCTGAACTGGGGTGGCAAAGTGAGCCAAAGAATGATGAGGGATTCAACGCAGATGACTGGGGGGGAGAGTTTGAAAGGTTTCAGCACTCCGTCCATCATATCCTTGTGTTTGCTTTGCTCGCTCTAATTTGGCAGGGTATGCCCAGACGTGGGTCCCTTGCTCACTTTGCCACGGGATTCAAGCTAGCCTGGCTGATGAAGGCTGTTAGCCCTAAACCGGTCCCAGGATGCTTGTTTCCGGTCCAGGGAAGACATACCTTAGCTGTTCGGGCTGGACTGTTCCCATGAGGCACAGGGTCAAGACTGATTTGCATACGCTGCGTCTGAACTGGGTTGGCAAAGTGAGATAAAGAATGATGAGGGATTCAACCCAGATCTGTGACTGGAGGTGACTGCTTGAATAGTTTCAGCACTCCGTCCATTATCTTCTTGTGTTTGCTTTGTTCGCCCTAAGTTGGCAGGGTATGCCCAGACGTGGGTCCCTTGCTCACTTTGCCAATGGATTCAAGCTAGCCTCACTGATGAGGGCTGTTAGCCCGAAACCGGCCCCAGGATGCTTGTTTCCTGTCCAGGGAAGACATAGCTTAGCAGTTTGGGCTGGACTGTTCCCATGAGGCACAGGGGGAAGACTGATTTGCATATAGCTGTGTCTGAACTGGGGTGGCAAAGTGAGCTAAAGAATGATGATGGATTCAACCCAGATCTGTGACTGGGGGTGAGTGTTTGAAAGGTTTCAGCCCTCCGTCCTTCATCTCCTTGTGTTTGCTTTGTTCGCCCTAAGTTGTCAGGGTATGCCCAGATGTGGGACCCCTTGCTTACTTTGCCACTGGATTCAAGCTAGCCTGACTGATGAGGGCTGTTAGCCCGAATCCGGTCCCATGATGCTTGTTTTCAGTCCAGGGAAGAAAGACATAGCTTAGCAGTTTGGGCTGTACTGTTCCCATGAGGAACAGGGTCAAGACTGATTTGCATATAGCTGTCTCTGAACTGGGGTTGCAAAGTCAGCCAAGGAATGATGAGGGATTCAACCCAGATGACTGGGGGGGAGAGTTTGAAAAGTTTCAGCACTCTGTCCATCATCTCCTTGTGTTTGCTTTGTTCGCCCTAAGTTGGCAGGGTATGCGCAGATGTGGGTCCCCAGCTCACTTTGCCAATGGATTCATGCTAGCCTGGCTGATGAGGGCTGTTAGCCCGAAACCGGTCCCAGGATGCTTGTTTCCGGTCCAGGGAAGACATCGCTTAGCAGTTCGGGCTGGACTGTTCCCATGAGGCACAGGGTCAAGACTGATTTGCATATAGCTGTGTCTGAACTGGGGTGGCAAAGTGAGCCAAAGAATGATGAGAGATTCAATGCAGATGACTGGGGGGAGAGTTTGAAAGGTTTCAGCACTCCGTCCATTATCTCCTTGTGTTTGCTTTGTTTGCCCTAAGTTTGCAGGGTATGCCCAGACGTGGGTCCCTTGCTCACTTTGCCACGGGATTCAAGCTAGCCTGGCTGATGAGGGCTGTTAGCTCGAAACCGGTCCCAGGATGCTTGTTTCCGGTCCAGGGAAGGCACGGCTTTGCAGTTCGGGCTGGACTGTTCCCATGAGGCACAGGGTCAAGACTGATTTGCATATAGCTGTGTCTGAACTGGTGTGGCAAAGTGAGCTAAAGAATGATGATGGATTCAACCCAGATCTGTGACTGGGGGTGAGTGTTAGTTTCAGCCCTCCGTCCTTCATCTCCTTGTGTTTGCTTTGTTCGCCCTAAGTTGGCAGGGTATGCCCAGATGTGGGTCCCTTGCTTACTTTGCCACTGGATTCAAGCTAGCGTGACTGATGAGGGCTGTTAGCCTGAATCCGGTCCCATGATGCTTGTTTTCAGTCCAGGGAAGAAAGACATAGCTTAGCAGTTTAGGCTGTACTGTTCCCATGAGGAACAGGGTCAAGACTGATTTGCATATAGCTGTCTCTGAACTGGGGTTGCAAAGTCAGCCAAAGAATGATGAGGGATTCAACCCAGATGACTGGGGGGGAGAGTTTGAAAAGTTTCAGCACTCTGTCCATCATCTCCTTGTGTTTGCTTTTTTCGCTTTAAGTTGGCAGGATATGCCCAGATGTGGGTCCCCAGCTCACTTTGCCAATGGATTCATGCTAGCCTGGCTGATGAGGGCTGTTAGCCCGAAACCGGTCCCAGGATGCTTGTTTCCGGTCCAGGGAAGACATAGCTTAGAAGTTCGGGCTGGACTGTTCCCATGAGGCACAGGGTCAAGACTGATTTGCATATAGCTGTGTCTGAACTGGGGTGGCAAAGTGAGCCAAAGAATGATGAGGGATTCAACGCAGATGGCTGGGGGGGAGAGTTTGAAAGGTTTCAGCACTCCGTCCATCATCTCCTTGTGTTTGCTTTGTTTGCCCTAAGTTTGCAGGGTATGCCCAGACGTGGGTCCCTTGCTCACTTTGCCACGGGATTCGAGCTAGCCTGGCTGATGAGGGCTGTTAGCCCGAAACCGGTCCCAGGATGCTTATTTCCGGTCCAGGGAAGGCACAGCTCTGCTGTTCGGGCTGGACTCTTCCCATGAGGCACAAGGTCAAGACTGATTTGCATATAGCTGTGTCTGAATTGGGGTGGTAAAGTGAGCTAAAGAATGATGATGGATTTAACGCAGATCTGTGACTGGGGTGTGTGTTTGAAAAGTTTGGGAACTCCGTCATTCATCTGCTTCTGTATGCTTTGCTCGACCTAAGTTGGCAGGGTATGCCCAGAGGTGGGTCCCTTACTCACTTTACCACTGGATTCAAGCTATCCTGGCTGATGAGGGCTGTTAGCCAGAAACCGGTCCCAGTATGCTTGTTTCAGGTACAAGGAAGACATAGATTTCCAGTTTGGGCTGGGCTGTACCCATGAGGCACAGAGTGAAGACTGATTTGCATATAGCTGTGTCTGAACTGGGGTGGCAAAGTGAGCTAAAGAATGATTATGGATTCAACCCAGATCTGTGACTGGGGGTGAGTGTTTGAAAAGTTTGGGCACTCCGACCATCATCTGCTTGTGCTTGCTTAGCTTGCCCTAAGTTGGCAGGGTATGCCCATTAGTGGGTCCCTTGCTCACTTTGCCAATGGATTCAAGCTAGCCTGGCTGATGAGGGCTATTAGCCCCAAACCTGTCCCAGGATTCTTGTTTTCAGTCCAGGGAAGACATAGCTTAGCAGTTCGGGCTGGACTGTTCCCATGAGGCACAGGGTGAAGACTGATTTGCAAATAGCTGTGTCTGAACTGGGGTGGCAAAGTGAGCTACAGAAAGCCGGTCCCATATTGTCTGTTTCAGGTCTAGGGAAGACATAGCTTATCAGTTCTGGCTGCATTGTTCCCATGAGGCACAGGGTGAAGACTAATTTTGCATATAGTTGTGTCTGAACTAGGGTGGAAAAGCGAGCTAAAGAATGATGATGGATTCAACCCAGATCTCTGACTGGTGGTGAGTGTTTAAAAAGTTTCAGCACTCCGTCCATCATCTCCTTGTGTTTGCTGTGCTCGCTCTAAGTTGGCAGGGTATGCCCAGATGTGGGTCCTTGATCACTTTGCCACTGGATTCAAGATAGCCTGGCTGATGAAGGCTGTTAGCCCTAAACCGGTTCCAGGATGCTTGTTTCCGGTCCAGGGAAGACATACCTTAGCTGTTCGGGCTGGACTGTTCCCATGAGGCACAGGGTAAAGACTGATTTGCATACGCTGTGTCTGAACTGGGGTGGCAAAGTGAGATAAAGAATGATGAGGGATTCAACCCAGATCTGTGACTGGGGGTGACTGTGTGAATAGTTTCAGCCCTCCGTCCATTATCTTCTTGTGTTTGCTTTGTTCGCCCTAAGTTGGCAGGGTATGCCCAGACGTGGGTCCCTTGCTCAATTTGCCACTGGATTCAAGCTAGCTTAGCTGATGAGGGCTGCTAGCCCGAAACCGGCCCCAGGATGCTTGTTTCCGGTCCAGGGAAGACATAGCTTAGCAGTTTGGGCTGGACTGTTCCCATGAGGTACAGGGTGAAGATTGATCTGCATATAGCTGTGTCTGAACTGGGGTGGCAATGTGAGCTAAAGAATGATTATGGATTCAACCCAGATCTGTGACTGGGGGTGAGTGTTTGAAAGTTTCAGCACTCCGTCCATCAGCTCCTTGTGTTTGCTTTGCTCGCCCTAAGTTGGCAGGGTATGCCCAGATGTGGATCCCTAACTCACTTTGCCGCTGAATTCAAGCTAGCCCGGCTGATGAGGGCTGTTAGCCAGAAACCGGTCTCAGGATGCTTGTTTGCGGTCCGGGGAAGACATAGCTTAGCAGTTCGGGCTGGACTGCTCCCATGAGGCACAGGGTGAAGATTGATCTGCATATAGCTGTGTCTGAACTGGGGTGGCAATGTGAGCTAAAGAATGATTATGGATTCAACCCAGATCTGTGACTGGGGGTGAGTGTTTGAAAAGTTTCAGCACTCCGTCCATCATCTCCTTGTGTTTGATTTGCTTGACCTAATTTGGAAGGGTATGCCCAGACGTGGGTCCCATGCTCACTTTGCCACTGGATTCAAGCTACCCTGGCTGATGAGGCCTGCTACCCCGAAACCAGCCCCAGGATGCTTGTTTCCGGTCCAGGGAAGACATAGCTTAGCAGTTCGGCATGGACTGCTCCCATGAGGCACTGGGTGATGACTGATTTGCATATAGCTGTGTCTGAACTGGGGTGGCAAAGTGAGCTAAAGAATGATTATGGATTCAACCCAGATCTGTGACTGGTGGTGAGTGTTTGAAAAGTTTCAGCCCTCCGTCCTTCATCTCCTTGGGTTTGCTTTGTTCGCCCTAAGTTGGCAGGGTATGCCCAGATGTGGGTCCCTTGCTTACTTTGACACTGGATTCAAGCTAGCCTGACTGATGAGGGCTGTTAGCCCGAATCCGGTCCCATGTTGCTTGTTTTTAGTCCAGGGAAGAAAGACATACCTTAGCAGTTTGGGCTGTACTGTTCCCATGAGGTACAGGGTCACGACGGATTTGCACATAGCTGTCTCTGAACTGGGGTGGCAAAGTGAGCCAAAGAATGATGAGGGATTCAACCGAGATGACTGGGGGGGGGAGAGTTTGAAAAGTTTCAGCACTCTGTCCATCATCTCCTTATGTTTGCTTTGTTTGCCCTAAGTTGGCTGGGTATGCCCAGACGTGGGTCCCCAGCTCACTTTGCCAATGGATTCATGCTAGCCTGGCTGATGAGGGCTGTTAGCCCGAAACCGGTCCCAGAATGCTTGTTTCTGGTCCAGGGAAGACATAGCTTAGCAGTTCGGGCTGGACCGTTCCCATGAGGCACAGGGTCAAGACTGATTTGCATATAGCTGTGTCTGAACTGGGGTGGCAAAGTGAGCCAAAGAATGATGAGGGATTCAACGAAGATGACTGGGGGGAGAGTTTGAAAAGTTTCAGCACTCCGTCCATCATCTCCTTGTGTTTGCTTTGTTTGCCCTAAGTTTGCAGGGTATGCCCAGACGTGGGTCCCTTGCAAACTTTGCCACTGTATTCAAGCTAACCTGGCTGATGAGGGCTGTTAGCCCGAAACCGGTCCCAGGATGCTTGTTTCCTGTCCAGGGAAGAGATAGCTTAGCAGTTCGGGCTGGACTGTTCCCATGATGCACAGGGGGAAGACTGATTTG
The DNA here is from genome assembly GCF_964204655.1 of Triturus cristatus. Taxonomy (NCBI): domain Eukaryota; kingdom Metazoa; phylum Chordata; class Amphibia; order Caudata; family Salamandridae; genus Triturus; species Triturus cristatus. The sequence continues at coordinate 800,603,258 of NC_140579.1, read as the reverse complement.
CATATAGCTGTGTCTGAACTGGGGTGGCAAAGTGAACCAAAGAATGATGAGGGATTCAACGCAGATGACTGGGGGAGAGTTTGAAAGGTTTCAGCACTCCATCCATCATCTCCTTGTGTTTGCTTTGTTTGCCCTACGTTTGCAGGGTATGCCCAGACGTGGGTCCCTTGCTCACTTTGCCACTGGATTCAAGCAAGCCTGGCTGATGAGGGATGTTTGCCCAAAACCGGTCCCAGGATGCTTATTTTCGGTCCCGGGAAGGCACAGCTTTGCAGTTCGGGCTGGACTGTTCCTATGAGGCACAGGGTCAAGACTGATTTGCATATAGCTGTGTCTGAACTGGTGTGGCAAAGTGAGGTAAAGAATGATGATGGATACAAACCAGATCTGTGACTGGGGGTGAATGTTTGAAAAGTTTCAGCACTCCGTCCATCATCTCCTTGTGTTTGCTTTGTTCACCCTAAGTTGGCAGGGTATGCCCAGACGTGGGTCCCTTGCACACTTTGCAACTGGATTCAAGCTAGCCTGGCTGATGAGGGCTGTTATCCCGAAACTGGTCCCAGGATGCTTGTTTCCTGTCCAGGGAAGACATAGCTTAGCAGTTCGGGCTGGACTGTTCCCATGATGCTCAGGGGGAAGACTGATTTGCATATAGCTGTGTCTGAACTGGGGTGGCAAAGTGAGCTAAAGAATGATGATGGATTTAACACAGATCTGTGACGGGGGTGTGTGTTTGTAAAGTTACAGCACTCTGTCCATCATCTCCTTGTGTTTGCTTTGCTTGACCTAAGTTGGAAGGGTATGCCCAGACGTAGGTCCCATGCTCACTTTGCCAGTGGATTCAAGCTACCCTGGCTGATGAGGACTGCTAGCCCGAAACCAGTCCCAGGATGCTTGTTTCCTGTCCAGGGAAGACATAGCTTAGCAGTTCGGGCTGGACTGTTCCCATGATGCTCAGGGGGAAGACTGATTTGCATATAGCTGTGTCTGAACTGGGGTGGCAAAGTGCACTAAAGAATGATGATGGATTCAACCCAGGTCTGTGACTGGGGGTGTGTGTTTGTAAAGTTTGGGAACTCCGTCCATCATCTGCTTGTGTATGCTATGCTCGCCCTAAGTTGGCAGGGTATGCCCAGAGGTGGGTCCCTTGCTTACTTTGCCACTGGATTCAAGCTGGCCTGGCGGATGAGGCCTGTTTGCCCGAAAACGGTCCCAGGATGCTTGTTTCTGGTCCAGGGAAAACATAGCTTAGCAGTTCGGGCTGGACTGTTCCCATGAGGCACAGGGTGAAGACTGATTCGCAAATAGCTGTGTCTGAACTTGGGTGGCAAGGTGAGCTAAAGAATGATGATGGATTCAACCCAGATCTGTGATGGGGGATGTGTGTTTGAAAACTTTCAGTACTCCGTCCATTATCTCCTTGTGTTTGCTTTGATCGCCATAAGTTGGCAGGGTATGCCCAGACGTGGGTCCCTTGATCAGTTTGCCACTGGATTCAAGCTAGCCTGGCTGATGAGGGGTGTTAGCCCAAAACCGGTCCCAGGAAGCTTGTTTCCGATCCAGGGAAGAAATAGCTTAGCAGTTCGGGCTCGACTGTTCCCATGAGGCACAGGGTGAAGACTGATTTCCATATAGCTGTGTCTGAACTGGGGTGGGAAAGTGAGGTAAAGAATGATGAGGGATTCAACCCAGATGACTGGTGGTGAGTGTTTGAAAAGTTTCAGCACTCCGTCCATCATCCCCTTGTGTTTGCTTTGTTCGCCCTAAGTTGGCAGGGTATGCCCAGACGTAGGTCACTTGCTCACTTTGCCACTGGATTCAAGCTAACCTGGCTGATGTGGGCTGTTAGCCCGAAACCGGTCCCAGGATTCTTGTTTCCGGTCATGGGAAGATACAGCTTTGCAGTTCGGGCTGGACTGTTCCCATGAGGCACAAGGTGAAGACTGATTTGCGTATAGCTGTGTCTGAACTGGGGTGGCAACGGGAGCCAAAGAATGATGATGGATTCAACCCAGATCTGTGATTGGGGGTGAGTGTTTGAAAAGTTTGGGCACTCCATCCATCATCTGCTTGTGTTTGCTTTGCTTGCCCTAAATTGGCAGGGTATGCCCAGAGGTGGGTCCCTTGCTCACTTTGCCACTGGATTCAAGCTAGCCTGGCTGATGAGGACTGTTAGCCCGAAACCAGTCCCAGGATGTTTGTTTCCGGTCCAGGGAAGACATAGCTTAGCAGTTTGGGCTGGACTATTCCTATGAGGTACAGGGTGAAGACTGATTTCCATATAGCTGTGTCTGAACTGGGGTGGGAAAGTGAGACAAAGAATGATGATGGATTCAACCTGGATCTGTGACTAGGGGTGAGTGTTTGAAAATTTTCAGCACTCCGTCCATCATCTCCTTGTGTTTGCTTTGTTCACCCTAAGGTGGCACGGTATGCTCACATGTGGATCCCTGGCTCACTTTGCCACTGGATTCAAGCTAGCCTGGCTGATGAGGGCTGTTTGCCCAAAACCGGTCCCAGGATGCTTGTTTCCGGTCCAGGGAAGACATAGCTTAGCAATTCGGGCTGGACTGTTCCCATGAGGCACAGGGTGAAGACTGATTTGCATACAGCTGTATCTGAACTGGGGTGGCAACGTGATCTAAAGAATGATGATGGATTCAACCCAGATCTGTGAGTGGGGGTGAGTGTTTGAAAAGTTTCAGCCCTCCGTCCATCATCTCCTTGTTTTTGCTTTGTTCACACTAAGTTGGCAGGCTATGCTCAGACATGGACCCCTGGCTCACTTTGCCACTGGATTCAAGCTAGCCTGGCTGATGAGTGCTGATAGCCCGAAACCGGTCCCAGGATGCTTGTTTCCGGTCCAGGGAACACATAGCTCAGCAGTTCGGGCTGGACTGTTCCCATGAGGCACAGGGTCAAGACTGATTTGCATATAGTTGTTTCTGAACTGGGGTGGCAAAGTGAGCTAAAGAATGATGATGGATTCAACCCAGATCTGTGACTTGGGGTGAGTGGTTGAAAAGTTTCAGCACTCCACCCATCATCTCCTTGTGTTTGCTTTGTTCGCGCCAACTCGGCAGGGTATGCCCAGATGTGGGTCCCTTGCTTACTTTGCCACTGGATTCAAGCTAGCCTAGAGGATGAGGGCTGTTTGCCCGAAACCGGTCCCAGGAAGCTTGTTTCCGATCCAGGGAAGAAATAGCTTAGCAGTTCGGGCTCGACTGTTCCCATGAGGCACAGGGTGAAGACTGATTTCCATATAGCTGTATCTGAACTGGAGTGGGAAAGTGAGGTAAAGAATGGTGATGGATTCAACCCAGATCTGTGACTTGGGGTGAGTGTTTGAAAAGTTCCAGCACTCCGTCCAGGTCCTGGTTTTCAGTCCAGGGAAGACATAGCTTAGCAGTTCGGGCTGGACTGTTCCCATGAGGCACAGGGTGAAGACTGATTTGCATATAGCTGTGTCTGAACTGGGGTTGCAAAGTGAGCTAAAGAATGACGAGGGATTCAACCTAGACCTGTGACTGGGGGTCAGTGTTTGAAAAGTTTCAGCACTCCATCCATCATCTCCTTGTGTTTGGTTTGTTCACCCTAAGTTGGCAGGGTATGCCCAGACGTGGGTCCCTTGGTCACTTTGCTACTGGATTCAAGCTAGCCTGGCTGATGTGGGCTGTTAGCCCGAAACCGGTCCCAGGTTGCTTGTTTCCGGTCCAGGGAAGACTTAGCTTAGCAGTTCGGGCTGGACTGTTCCCATGAGGCACAGGTTCAAGACTGATTTGCGCATATCTGTGTCTGAACTGGGGTGGCAAAGTGAGCTAAAGAATGATGAGGGATTCAAACCAGATCTGTGACTGGGGGTGAGTGTTTGAAAAGTTTCAGCACTCCGTCCATCATCTCCTTGTTTTTGCCTTGTTCACCCTAAGTTGGCAGGGCATGGCCGGACGTGGAACCCTTGCTCACTTTGCCACTGGATTCAAGCTAGTCTGGCTGATGAGGTCTGTTAGCCCGAAATCGGTCCCAGGATGCTTGTGTCCGGTCCAGGGAAGACATAGCTTAGCAGTTCGGGCTGGACTGTTCCCATGAAGCATAGGTTGAAGACTGATTTGCATATAGCTGTCTCTGAACTGGGGTGGAAAAGTAAGCTAAAAAATGAAGATGGATTCAACTCAGATATGTGACTGGGGGTGAGTTTTTGAAAAGTTTCAGCACTCCGTCCATCATCTACTTGTGTTTGCTTTGTTCGCCCTAAGTTGACAGGGTATGCCCAGACGTGGGTCCCTTGCTCACTTTGCCACTGGATTTAAGCTAGCCTGCCTGATGAGGACTGTTAGCCCGAAACCGGTCCCAGGATGTTTGTTCCCGGTCCTGGGAAGATATAGCTTAGCAGTTCGGGCTGGACTGTTCCCATGAGGCACAGGGTCAAGACTGGTTTGCAGATAGTAGTGTCTGAACTGGGGTGGCAAAGTGAGCTAAAGAATGATGATGGATTCAACCCAGGTCTGTGATGGGGGTGAGTGTTTGAAAAGTTTCAGCACTCCATCCATCATCTCCTTGTGTTTGCTTTGTTCGCCCTAAGTTGGCAGGGTATGACCAGACTTGGGTCCCTAACTCACTTTGCCACTGGATTCACACTAGCCTGGCTGATGAGGGCTGTTAGCCAGAAACCGGTCCCAGGATGCTTGTTTTCGGTCCAGGGAAGACATAGCTTAGCAGTTCGGGCTGGACTGTTCCCATGAGGCACAGGGTGAAGACTGATTTGCATATAGCTGTGTCTGAACTGGGGTTGCAAAGTGAGCTAAAGAATGACGAGGGATTCAACCTAGACCTGTGACTGGGGGTCAGTGTTTGAAAAGTTTCAGCACTCCATCCATCATCTCCTTGTGTTTAGTTTGTTCACCCTAAGTTGGCAGGGTATGCCCAGACGTGGGTCCCTTGGTCACTTTGCCACTGGATTCAAGCTAGCCTGGCTGATGTGGGTTGTTAGCCCGAAACCGGTGCCAGGTTGCTTGTTTCCGGTCCAGGGAAGACTTAGCTTAGCAGTTCGGGCTGGACTGTTCCCATGAGGAGATAATTGAATATCAAAATAGAACGAAGGCGCTGGTCTTATGTTATTACCATTGTCTTATTGTTATGTATATTGTGTTTTTTTCATTTTTTTGTTTATTGTGAATGTACAGTCAAATGTGCCATATTGGCAGTGTATTCAACATCAATATGGTGTGGTTTTTTTTAGATAGGTTGTAATTGTTTTATATATATAAACATATTTGTATAGGTTTTCTATATGTAAAAAAAGAGGAAAAAAAAAAAAAAAAAGAATCAACTGAATGAACTGACATGCTCTAAATAAATGAAATGACATGTTCTTAATACACTGTTGTCTGTGGGGTCTATATTATTACATGGACATATTGCCTAATTCTTAAATAAATAGGTGTAGGAAGTTTTGGTTGTAATTTATAGCTGTTCCCATGAGGCACAGGTTCAAGACTGATTTGCGCATAGCTGTGTCTGAACTGGGGTGGCAAAGTGAGCTAAAGAATGATGGGGGATTCAACCCAGATCTGTGACGGGGGTGAGTGTTTGAAAAGTTTCAGCACTCCGTCCATCATTCCCTTATGTTTGCTTTGTTCGCCCTAAGTTGGCAGGGTATGCCCAGACATGGGTCACTTGCTCACTTTGCCACTGGATTCAAGCTAACCTGGCTGATGAGGGCTGTTAGCCCGAAATAAGTCCCAGGATGCTTGTTTCCGGTCCAGGGAAGACATAGCTTTGCAGTTCGGGCTGGACAGTTCCCATGAGGCACAGTGTGAAGACTGATTTGCATATAGCTGTGTCTGAACTGGGGTGGCAAAGTGAGCTAAAGAATGATGATGGATTCAACCCAGATCTGTGATGGGGGGTGAGTGTTTGAAAAGTTTCAGCCCTCCGTCAATCATCTCCTTGTGATTGCTTTGTTCGCCCTAAGGTGGCAGGGTATGCCCAGACGTGGGTCCGTTGCTTACTTTGCCACTGGATTCAAGCTAGTCTGACTGATGAGGGCTGCTAGCCCGAAACCGGTCCCAGGATGCTTGTTTTCAGTCCAGGGAAGAGATAGCCTAGCAATTCGGGCTGGGCTGGTCCCATGAGGCACAGGGTCAAGACTGATTTGCATATAGCTGTGTCTGAACCGGGGTGTCAAAGTGAGCCAAAGAATGGTGATGGATTCAACCCAGATCTGTGACGGGGGTGAGTGTTTGAAAAGTTTCAGCACTCCATCCATGATCTCCTTGTGTTTGCTTTGTTCGCCCTAAGTTGGCAGGGTGTGACCAGACGTGGGTCCCTAACTCACTTTGCCACTGGATTCACACTAGCCTGGCTGATGAGGGCTGTTAGCCAGAAACCGGTCCCAGGATGCTTGTTTTCGGTCCAGGGAAGACATAGCTTAGCAGTTCGGGCAGGACTGTTCCCTTGAGGCACAGGGTGAAGACTGATTTGCATATAGCTGTGTCTGAACTGGGGTTGCAAAGTGAGCTAAAGAATGACGAGGGATTCAACCTAGACCTGTGACTGGGGGTCAGTGTTTGAAAAGTTTCAGCACTCCATCCATCATCTCCTTGTGTTTGGTTTGTTCACCCTAAGTTGGCAGGGTATGCCCAGATGTGGGTCCCTTGGTCACTTTGCTACTGGATTCAAGCTAGCCTGGCTGATGTGGGCTGTTAGCCCGAAACCGGTGCCAGGTTGCTTGTTTCTGGTCCAGGGAAGACTTAGCTTAGCAGTTCGGGCTGGACTGTTCCCATGAGGCACAGGTTCAAGACTGATTTGCGCATATCTGTGTCTGAACTGGGGTGGCAAAGTGAGCTAAAGAATGATGAGGGATTCAACCCAGATCTGTGACGGGGGGTGAGTGTTTGAAAAGTTTCAGCACTCCGTCCATCATTCCCTTATGTTTGCTTTGTTCGCCCTAAGTTGGCAGGGTATGCCCAGACATGGGTCACTTGCTCACTTTGCCACTGGATTCAAGCTAACCTGGCTGATGAGGGCTGTTAGCCCAAAACAAGTCCCAGGATGCTTGTTTCCGGTCCAGGGAAGACATAGCTTTGCAGTTCGGGCTGGACAGTTCCCATGAGGCACAGTGTGAAGACTGATTTGCATATAGCTGTGTCTGAACTGGGGTGGCAAAGTGAGCTAAAGAATGATGATGGATTCAACCCAGATCTGTGACGGGGGGTGAGTGTTTGAAAAGTTTCAGCCCTCCGTCAATCATCTCCTTGTGATTGCTTTGTTCGCCCTAAGGTGGCAGGGTATGCCCAGACGTGGGTCCGTTGCTTACTTTGCCACTGGATTCAAGCTAGTCTGACTGATGAGGGCTGCTAGCCCGAAACCGGTCCCAGGATGCTTGTTTTCAGTCCAGGGAAGACATAGCCTAGCAATTTGGGCTGGGCTGGTCCCATGAGGCACAGGGTGAAGACTGATTTCCATATAGCTGTATCTGAACTGTGGTGGGAAAGTGAGGTAAAGAATGGTGATGGATTCAACCCAGATCTGTGACTTGGGGTGAGTGTTTGAAAAGGTCCAGCACTCCGTCCATCATCTCCTTGTGTTTGCTTTGTTCGCCCTAAGTCGGCAGGGTATGCTCAGACGTGGATCCCTGGCTCACTTTGCCACTGGATTCAAGCTAGCCTGTCTGATGAGGGATGTTAGCCCGAAATCGGTCCCAGGATGTTTGTTTCCGGTCCAGGGAAGACATAGCTTAGCAGTTCGGGCTGGAATGTTCCCATGAGGCACAGGTTGAAGACTGATTTCCATATATCTGTGTCTGAACTGGGGTGGGAAAGTGAGGTAAAGAATGGTGATGGATTCAACCCAGATCTGTGACTTGGGGTGAGTGGTTAAAAAGTTTCAGCACTCCGCCCATCATCTCCTTGTGTATGCTTTGTTTGCCCTAAGTTGGCAGGGTATGCCCAGACGTGGGTCCGTTGCTCACTTTGCCACTGGATTCAAGCTAGTCTGACTGACGAGGGCTGCTAGCCTGAAACTGTTCCCAGGATACCCGTTTTCAGTCCAGGGAAGACATAGCCTAGCGGTTCAGGCTGGGCTGGTCCCATGAGGCACAGGGTCAAGCCTGATTTGCATATAGCTGTGTCTGAACCGGGGTGGCAAAGTGAGCTAAAGAATGATGATGGATTCAACTCAGATCTGTGACTTGGGGTGAGTGGTTGAAAAGTTTCAGCACTCCACCCATCATCTCCTTGTGTTTGCTTTGTTCGCGCCAACTCGGCAGGGTATGCCCAGATGTGGGTCCCTTGCTTACTTTGCCACTGGATTCAAGCTAGCCTGGCTGATGAGGGCTGTTTGCCCAAAACCGGTCCCAGGATGCTTGTTTCCGGTCCAGGGAAGACATAGCTTAGCAGTTCGGGCTCGACTGTTCCCATGAGGCATAGGGTGAAGGCTGATTTCCATATAGCTGTATCTGAACTGGAGTGGGAAAGTGAGGTAAAGAATGGTGATGGATTCAACCCAGATCTGTGACTTGGGGTGAGTGTTTGAAAAGTTCCAGCACTCCGTCCATCATCTCCTTGTGTTTGCTTTGTTCGCCCTAAGTCGGCAGGGTATGCTCAGACGTGGATCCCTGGCTCACTTTGCCACTGGATTCAAGCTAGCCTGTCTGATGTGGGATGTTAGCCCGAAATCGGTCCCAGGATGTTTGTTTCCGGTCCAGGGAAGACATAGCTTAGCAGTTCGGGCTGGAATGTTCCCATGAGGCACAGGTTGAAGACTGATTTCCATATATCTGTGTCTGAACTGGGGTGGGAAAGTGAGGTAAAGAATGGTGATGGATTCAACCCAGATCTGTGACTTGGGGTGAGTGTTTGAAAAGTTTCAGCACTCTGTCCATCATCTCCTTGTGTTTGCTTTGTTTGCCCTAAGTTGGCATGGTATGCCCAGATGTGGGTCCCTTGCTCACTTTGCCACTGGATTCCAGCTAGCCTGGCTGATGAGGGCTGTTTGCCAAAAACCGGTCCCAGGATGCTTGTTTCCGGTCCAGGGAAGACATAGCTTAGCAATTCGGGCTGGACTGTTCCCATGAGGCACAGGGTGAAGACTGATTTGTATATAGCTGTCTCTGAACTGAGGTGGCAACGTGAGCTAAAGAATGATGATGGATTCAACCTGGATCTGTGACTGGGGGTGAGTGCTTGAAAAGTTTCAGCCCTCCGTCCATCATCTCCTTGTTTTTGCTTTGTTCACCCTAAGTTGGCAGGGTATGCTCAGACGTGGATCCCTGGCTCACTTTGCCACTGGATTCAAGCTAGCCTGGCTGATGAGGGCAATTAGCCCAAAACCGGTCCCAGGATGCTTGTTTTCGGTCCAGAGAAGACATAGCTTTGCAGTTCGGGCTGGACTGTTCCCATGAGGCACAGGGCCACAACTGATTTGCATATTGCTGTGTCTAAACTGGGGTGGCAAAGTGAGGTACAGAATGATGATGGATTCAAACCAGATCTGTGACTGGGGGTGAGTGTTTGAAAAGTTTTAGCACTCCGTCCATCATCTCCTTGTTTTTGCCTTGTTCACCCTAAGTTGGCAGGGCATGGCCGGACGTGGAACCCTTGCTCACTTTGCCACTGGATTCAAGCTAGTCTGGCTGATGAGGTCTGTTAGCCCGAAATCAGTCCCAGGATGCTTGTGTCCGGTCCAGGGAAGACATAGCTTAGCAGTTCGGGCTGGACTGTTCCCATGAGGCATAGGGTGAAGACTGATTTGCATATAGCTGTCTCTGAACTGGGGTGGAAAAGTAAGCTAAAAAATGAAGATGGATTCAACTCAGATCTGTGACTGGGGGTGAGTTTTTGAAAAGTTTCAGCACTCCGTCCATCATCTACTTGTGTTTGCTTTGTTCGCCCTAAGTTGACAGGGTATGCCCAGACGTGGGTCCCTTGCTCACTTTGCCACTGGATTTAAGCTAGCCTGCCTGATGAGGACTGTTAGCCTGAAACCGGTCCCAGGATGTTTGTTCCCGGTCCTGGGAAGATATAGCTTAGCAGTTCGGGCTGGACTGTTCCCATTAGGCACAGGGTCAAGACTGGTTTGCAGATAGTAGTGTCTGAACTGGGGTGGCAAAGTGAGCTAAAGAATGATGATGGATTCAACCCAGGTCTGTGATGGGGGTGAGTGTTTGAAAAGTTTCAGCACTCCATCCATCATCTCCTTGTGTTTGCTTTGTTCGCCCTAAGTTGGCAGGGTATGACCAGACGTGGGTCCCTAACTCACTTTGCCACTGGATTCACACTAGCCTAGCTGATGAGGGCTGTTAGCCAGAAACCGGTCCCAGGATGCTTGTTTCGGTCCAGGGAAGACATAGCTTAGCAGTTCGGGCTGGACTGTTCCCTTGAGGCACAGGGTGAAGACTGATTTGCATATAGCTGTGTCTGAACTGGGGTTGCAAAGTGAGCTAAAGAATGACGAGGGATTCAACCTAGACCTGTGACTGGGGGTCAGTGTTTGAAAAGTTTCAGCACTCCATCCATCATCTCCTTGTGTTTGGTTTGTTCACCCTAAGTTGGCAGGGTATGCCCAGACGTGGGTCCCTTGGTCACTTTGCTAATGGATTCAAGCTAGCCTGGCTGATGTGGGCTGTTAGCCCGAAACCGGTCCCAGGTTGCTTGTTTCCAGTCCAGGGAAGACTTAGCTTAGCAGTTCGGGCTGGACTGTTCCCATGAGGCACAGGTTCAAGACTGATTTGCGCATATCTGTGTCTGAACTGGGGTGGCAAAGTGAGCTAAAGAATGATGAGGGATTCAAACCAGATCTGTGACTGGGGGTGAGTGTTTGAAAAGTTTCAGCACTCCGTCCATCATCTCCTTTTTTTTGCCTTGTTCACCCTAAGTTGGCAGGGCATGGCCGGACGTGGAACCCTTGCTCACTTTGCCACTGGATTCAAGCTAGTCTGGCTGATGAGGTCTGTTAGCCCGAAATCGGTCCCAGGATGCTTGTGTCCGGTCCAGGGAAGACATAGCTTAGCAGTTCGGGCTGGACTGTTCCCATGAGGCATAGGTTGAAGACTGATTTGCATATAGCTGTCTCTGAACTGGGGTGGAAAAGTAAGCTAAAAAATGAAGATGGATTCAGCTCAGATCTGTGACTGGGGGTGAGTTTTTGAAAAGTTTCAGCACTCCGTCCATCATCTACTTGTGTTTGCTTTGTTCGCCCTAAGTTGACAGGGTATGCCCAGACGTGGGTCCCTTGCTCACTTTGCCACTGGATTTAAGCTAGCCTGCCTGATGAGGACTGTTAGCCCGAAACCGGTCCCAGGATGTTTGTTCCCGGTCCTGGGAAGATATAGCTTAGCAGTTCGGGCTGGACTGTTCCCATGAGGCACAGGGTCAAGACTGGTTTGCAGATAGTAGTGTCTGAACTGGGGGGGCAAAGTGAGTTAAAGAATGATGATGGATTCAACCCAGGTCTGTGATGGGGGTGAGTGTTTGAAAAGTTTCAGCACTCCATCCATCATCTCCTTGTGTTTGCTTTGTTCGCCCTAAGTTGGCAGGGTATGACCAGACGTGGGTCCCTAACTCACTTTGCCACTGGATTCACACTAGCCTGGCTGATGAGGGCTGTTAGCCAGAAACCGGTCCCAGGATGCTTGTTTTCGGTCCAGGGAAGACATAGCTTAGCAGTTCGGGCTGGACTGTTCCCATGAGGCACAGGGTGAAGACTGATTTGCATATAGCTGTGTCTGAACTGGGGTTGCAAAGTGAGCTAAAGAATGACGAGGGATTCAACCTAGACCTGTGACTGGGGGTCAGTGTTTGAAAAGTTTCAGCACTCCATCCATCATCTCCTTGTGTTTAGTTTGTTCGCCCTAAGTTGGCAGGGTATGCCCAGACATGGGTCACTTGCTCACTTTGCCACTGGATTCAAGCTAACCTGGCTGATGAGGGCTGTTAGCCCGAAACAAGTCCCAGGATGCTTGTTTCCGGTCCAGGGAAGACATAGCTTTGCAGTTCGGGCTGGACAGTTCCCATGAGGCACAGTGTGAAGACTGATTTGCATATAGCTGTGTCTGAACTGGGGTGGCAAAGTGAGCTAAAGAATGATGATGGATTCAACCCAGATCTGTGACGGGGGGTGAGTGTTTGAAAAGTTTCAGCCCTCCGTCAATCATCTCCTTGTGATTGCTTTGTTCGCCCTAAGATGGCAGGGTATGCCCAGACGTGGGTCCGTTGCTTACTTTGCCACTGGATTCAAGCTAGTCTGACTGATGAGGGCTGCTAGCCCGAAACCGGTCCCAGGATGCTTGTTTTCAGTCCAGGGAAGAGATAGCCTAGCAATTCGGGCTGGGCTGGTCCCATGAGGCACAGGGTCAAGACTGATTTGCATATAGCTGTGTCTGAACCGGGGTGTCAAAGTGAGCCAAAGAATGGTGATGGATTCAACCCAGATCTGTGACGGGGGTGAGTGTTTGAAAAGTTTCAGCACTCCATCCATGATCTCCTTGTGTTTGCTTTGTTCGCCCTAAGTTGGCAGGGTATGACCAGACGTGGGTCCCTAACTCACTTTGCCACTGGATTCACACTAGCCTGGCTGATGAGGGCTGTTAGCCAGAAACCGGTCCCAGGATGCTTGTTTTCGGTCCAGGGAAGACATAGCTTAGCAGTTCGGGCAGGACTGTTCCCTTGAGGCACAGGGTGAAGACTGATTTGCATATAGCTGTGTCTGAACTGGGGTTGCAAAGTGAGCTAAAGAATGACGAGGGATTCAACCTAGACCTGTGACTGGGGGTCAGTGTTTGAAAAGTTTCAGCACTCCATCCATCATCTCCTTGTGTTTGGTTTGTTCACCCTAAGTTGGCAGGGTATGCCCAGACGTGGGTCCCTTGGTCACTTTGCTACTGGATTCAAGCTAGCCTGGCTGATGTGGGCTGTTAGCCCGAAACCGGTGCCAGGTTGCTTGTTTCTGGTCCAGGGAAGACTTAGCTTAGCAGTTCGGGCTGGACTGTTCCCATGAGGCACAGGTTCAAGACTGATTTGCGCATATCTGTGTCTGAACTGGGGTGGCAAAGTGAGCTAAAGAATGATGAGGGATTCAACCCAGATCTGTGACGGGGGGTGAGTGTTTGAAAAGTTTCAGCACTCCGTCCATCATTCCCTTATGTTTGCTTTGTTCGCCCTAAGTTGGCAGGGTATGCCCAGACATGGGTCACTTGCTCACTTTGCCACTGGATTCAAGCTAACCTAGCTGATGAGGGCTGTTAGCCCGAAACAAGTCCCAGGATGCTTGTTTCCGGTCCAGGGAAGACATAGCTTTGCAGTTCGGGCTGGACAGTTCCCATGAGGCACAGTGTGAAGACTGATGTGCATATAGCTGTGTCTGAACTGGGGTGGCAAAGTGAGCTAAAGAATGATGATGGATTCAACCCAGATCTGTGACGGGGGGTGAGTGTTTGAAAAGTTTCAGCCCTCCGTCAATCATCTCCTTGTGATTGCTTTGTTCGCCCTAAGGTGGCAGGGTATGCCCAGACGTGGGTCCGTTGCTTACTTTGCCACTGGATTCAAGCTAGTCTGACTGATGAGGGCTGCTAGCCCGAAACCGGTCCCAGGATGCTTGTTTTCAGTCCAGGGAAGACATAGCCTAGCAATTTGGGCTGGGCTGGTCCCATGAGGCACAGGGTGAAGACTGATTTCCATATAGCTGTATCTGAACTGTGGTGGGAAAGTGAGGTAAAGAATGGTGATGGATTCAACCCAGATCTGTGACTTGGGGTGAGTGTTTGAAAAGTTCCAGCACTCCGTCCATCATCTGCTTGTGTTTGCTTTGTTCGCCCTAAGTCGGCAGGGTATGCTCAGACGTGGATCCCTGGCTCACTTTGCCACTGGATTCAAGCTAGCCTGTCTGATGAGGGATGTTAGCCCGAAATCGGTCCCAGGATGTTTGTTTCCGGTCCAGGGAAGACATAGCTTAGCAGTTCGGGCTGGAATGTTCCCATGAGGCACAGGTTGAAGACTGATTTCCATATATCTGTGTCTGAACTGGGGTGGGAAAGTGAGGTAAAGAATGGTGATGGATTCAACCCAGATCTGTGACTTGGGGTGAGTGGTTAAAAAGTTTCAGCACTCCGCCCATCATCTCCTTGTGTATGCTTTGTTCGCCCTAAGTTGGCAGGGTATGCCCAGACGTGGGTCCGTTGCTCACTTTGCCACTGGATTCAAGCTAGTCTGACTGACGAGGGCTGCTAGCCTGAAACTGGTCCCAGGATACCCGTTTTCAGTCCAGGGAAGACATAGCCTAGCGGTTCAGGCTGGGCTGGTCCCATGAGGCACAGGGTCAAGCCTGATTTGCATATAGCTGTGTCTGAACCGGGGTGGCAAAGTGAGCTAAAGAATGATGATGGATTCAACCCAGATCTGTGACTTGGGGTGAGTGGTTGAAAAGTTTCAGCACTCCACCCATCATCTCCTTGTGTTTGCTTTGTTCGCGCCAACTCGGCAGGGTATGCCCAGATGTGGGTCCCTTGCTTACTTTGCCACTGGATTCAAGCTAGCCTGGCTGATGAGGGCTGTTTGCCCAAAACCGGTCCCAGGATGCTTGTTTCCGGTCCAGGGAAGACATAGCTTAGCAGTTCGGGCTCGACTGTTCCCATGAGGCATAGGGTGAAGGCTGATTTCCATATAGCTGTATCTGAACTGGAGTGGGAAAGTGAGGTAAAGAATGGTGATGGATTCAACCCAGATCTGTGACTTGGGGTGAGTGTTTGAAAAGTTCCAGCACTCCGTCCATCATCTCCTTGTGTTTGCTTTGTTCGCCCTAAGTCGGCAGGGTATGCTCAGACGTGGATCCCTGGCTCACTTTGCCACTGGATTCAAGCTAGCCTGTCTGATGAGGGATGTTAGCCCGAAATCGGTCCCAGGATGTTTGTTTCCGGTCCAGGGAAGACATAGCTTAGCAGTTCGGGCTGGAATGTTCCCATGAGGCACAGGTTGAAGACTGATTTCCATATATCTGTGTCTGAACTGGGGTGGGAAAGTGAGGTAAAGAATGGTGATGGATTCAACCCAGATCTGTGACGGGGGTGAGTGTTTGAAAAGTTTCAGCCCTCCGTCAATCATCTCCTTGTGATTGCTTTGTTCGCCCTAAGGTGGCAGGGTATGCCCAGACGTGGGTCCGTTGCTTACTTTGCCACTGGATTCAAGCTAGTCTGACTGATGAGGGCTGCTAGCCCGAAACCGGTCCCAGGATGCTTGTTTTCAGTCCAGGGAAGACATAGCCTAGCAATTTGGGCTGGGCTGGTCCCATGAGGCACAGGGTGAAGACTGATTTCCATATAGCTGTATCTGAACTGTGGTGGGAAAGTGAGGTAAAGAATGGTGATGGATTCAACCCAGATCTGTGACTTGGGGTGAGTGTTTGAAAAGTTCCAGCACTCCGTCCATCATCTCCTTGTGTTTGCTTTGTTCGCCCTAAGTCGGCAGGGTATGCTCAGACGTGGATCCCTGGCTCACTTTGCCACTGGATTCAAGCTAGCCTGTCTGATGAGGGATGTTAGCCCGAAATCGGTCCCAGGATGTTTGTTTCCGGTCCAGGGAAGACATAGCTTAGCAGTTCGGGCTGGAATGTTCCCATGAGGCACAGGTTGAAGACTGATTTCCATATATCTGTGTCTGAACTGGGGTGGGAAAGTGAGGTAAAGAATGGTGATGGATTCAACCCAGATCTGTGACTTGGGGTGAGTGGTTAAAAAGTTTCAGCACTCCGCCCATCATCTCCTTGTGTATGCTTTGTTTGCCCTAAGTTGGCAGGGTGTGCCCAGACGTGGGTCCGTTGCTCACTTTGCCACTGGATTCAAGCTAGTCTGACTGACGAGGGCTGCTAGCCTGAAACTGGTCCCAGGATACCCGTTTTCAGTCCAGGGAAGACATAGCCTAGCGGTTCAGGCTGGGCTGGTCCCATGAGGCACAGGGTCAAGCCTGATTTGCATATAGCTGTGTCTGAACCGGGGTGGCAAAGTGAGCTAAAGAATGATGATGGATTCAACCCAGATCTGTGACTTGGGGTGAGTGGTTGAAAAGTTTCAGCACTCCACCCATCATCTCCTTGTGTTTGCTTTGTTCGCGCCAACTCGGCAGGGTATGCCCAGATGTGGGTCCCTTGCTTACTTTGCCACTGGATTCAAGCTAGCCTGGCTGATGAGGGCTGTTTGCCCAAAACCGGTCCCAGGATGCTTGTTTCCGGTCCAGGGAAGACATAGCTTAGCAGTTCGGGCTCGACTGTTCCCATGAGGCATAGGGTGAAGGCTGATTTCCATATAGCTGTATCTGAACTGGAGTGGGAAAGTGAGGTAAAGAATGGTGATGGATTCAACCCAGATCTGTGACTTGGGGTGAGTGTTTGAAAAGTTCCAGCACTCCGTCCATCATCTCCTTGTGTTTGCTTTGTTCGCCCTAAGTCGGCAGGGTATGCTCAGACGTGGATCCCTGGCTCACTTTGCCACTGGATTCAAGCTAGCCTGTCTGATGAGGGATGTTAGCCCGAAATCGGTCCCAGGATGTTTGTTTCCGGTCCAGGGAAGACATAGCTTAGCAGTTCGGGCTGGAATGTTCCCATGAGGCACAGGTTGAAGACTGATTTCCATATATCTGTGTCTGAACTGGGGTGGGAAAGTGAGGTAAAGAATGGTGATGGATTCAACCCAGATCTGTGACTTGGGGTGAGTGTTTGAAAAGTTTCAGCACTCTGTCCATCATCTCCTTGTGTTTGCTTTGTTTGCCCTAAGTTGGCATGGTATGCCCAGATGTGGGTCCCTTGCTCACTTTGCCACTGGATTCCAGCTAGCCTGGCTGATGAGGGCTGTTTGCCAAAAACCGGTCCCAGGATGCTTGTTTCCGGTCCAGGGAAGACATAGCTTAGCAATTCGGGCTGGACTGTTCCCATGAGGCACAGGGTGAAGACTGATTTGTATATAGCTGTCTCTGAACTGAGGTGGCAACGTGAGCTAAAGAATGATGATGGATTCAACCTGGATCTGTGACTGGGGGTGAGTGCTTGAAAAGTTTCAGCCCTCCGTCCATCATCTCCTTGTTTTTGCTTTGTTCACCCTAAGTTGGCAGGGTATGCTCAGACGTGGATCCCTGGCTCACTTTGCCACTGGATTCAAGCTAGCCTGGCTGATGAGGGCAATTAGCCCAAAACCGGTCCCAGGATGCTTGTTTTCGGTCCAGAGAAGACATAGCTTTGCAGTTCGGGCTGGACTGTTCCCATGAGGGACAGGGCCACAACTGATTTGCATATTGCTGTGTCTAAACTGGGGTGGCAAAGTGAGGTACAGAATGATGATGGATTCAAACCAGATCTGTGACTGGGGGTGAGTGTTTGAAAAGTTTTAGCACTCCATCCATCATCTCCTTGTTTTTGCCTTGTTCACCCTAAGTTGGCAGGGCATGGCCGGACGTGGAACCCTTGCTCACTTTGCCACTGGATTCAAGCTAGTCTGGCTGATGAGGTCTGTTAGCCCGAAATCGGTCCCAGGATGCTTGTGTCCGGTCCAGGGAAGACATAGCTTAGCAGTTCGGGCTGGACTGTTCCCATGAGGCATAGGGTGAAGACTGATTTGCATATAGCTGTCTCTGAACTGGGGTGGAAAAGTAAGCTAAAAAATGAAGATGGATTCAACTCAGATCTGTGACTGGGGGTGAGTTTTTGAAAAGTTTCAGCACTCCGTCCATCATCTACTTGTGTTTGCTTTGTTCGCCCTAAGTTGACAGGGTATGCCCAGACGTGGGTCCCTTGCTCACTTTGCCACTGGATTTAAGCTAGCCTGCCTGATGAGGACTGTTAGCCTGAAACCGGTCCCAGGATGTTTGTTCCCGGTCCTGGGAAGATATAGCTTAGCAGTTCGGGCTGGACTGTTCCCATGAGGCACAGGGTCAAGACTGGTTTGCAGATAGTAGTGTCTGAACTGGGGTGGCAAAGTGAGCTAAAGAATGATGATGGATTCAACCCAGGTCTGTGATGGGGGTGAGTGTTTGAAAAGTTTCAGCACTCCATCCATCATCTCCTTGTGTTTGCTTTGTTCGCCCTAAGTTGGCAGGGTATGACCAGACGTGGGTCCCTAACTCACTTTGCCACTGGATTCACACTAGCCTAGCTGATGAGGGCTGTTAGCCAGAAACCGGTCCCAGGATGCTTGTTTTCGGTCCAGGGAAGACATAGCTTAGCAGTTCGGGCTGGACTGTTCCCATGAGGCACAGGGTGAAGACTGATTTGCATATAGCTGTGTCTGAACTGGGGTTGCAAAGTGAGCTAAAGAATGACGAGGGATTCAACCTAGACCTGTGACTGGGGGTCAGTGTTTGAAAAGTTTCAGCACTCCATCCATCATCTCCTTGTGTTTGGTTTGTTCACCCTAAGTTGGCAGGGTATGCCCAGACGTGGGTCCCTTGGTCACTTTGCTACTGGATTCAAGCTAGCCTGGCTGATGTGGGCTGTTAGCCCGAAACCGGTCCCAGGTTGCTTGTTTCCAGTCCAGGGAAGACTTAGCTTAGCAGTTCGGGCTGGACTGCTCCCATGAGGCACAGGTTCAAGACTGATTTGCGCATATCTGTGTCTGAACTGGGGTGGCAAAGTGAGCTAAAGAATGATGAGGGATTCAAACCAGATCTGTGACTGGGGGTGAGTGTTTGAAAAGTTTCAGCACTCCGTCCATCATCTCCTTGTTTTTGCCTTGTTCACCCTAAGTTGGCAGGGCATGGCCGGACGTGGAACCCTTGCTCACTTTGCCACTGGATTCAAGCTAGTCTGGCTGATGAGGTCTGTTAGCCCGAAATCGGTCCCAGGATGCTTGTGTCCGGTCCAGGGAAGACATAGCTTAGCAGTTCGGGCTGGACTGTTCCCATGAGGCATAGGTTGAAGACTGATTTGCATATAGCTGTCTCTGAACTGGGGTGGAAAAGTAAGCTAAAAAATGAAGATGGATTCAACTCAGATCTGTGACTGGGGGTGAGTTTTTGAAAAGTTTCAGCACTCCGTCCATCATCTACTTGTGTTTGCTTTGTTCGCCCTAAGTTGACAGGGTATGCCCAGACGTGGGTCCCTTGCTCACTTTGCCACTGGATTTAAGCTAGCCTGCCTGATGAGGACTGTTAGCCCGAAACCGGTCCCAGGATGTTTGTTCCCGGTCCTGGGAAGATATAGCTTAGCAGTTCGGGCTGGACTGTTCCCATGAGGCACAGGGTCAAGACTGGTTTGCAGATAGTAGTGTCTGAACTGGGGTGGCAAAGTGAGTTAAAGAATGATGATGGATTCAACCCAGGTCTGTGATGGGGGTGAGTGTTTGAAAAGTTTCAGCACTCCATCCATCATCTCCTTGTGTTTGCTTTGTTCGCCCTAAGTTGGCAGGGTATGACCAGACGTGGGTCCCTAACTCACTTTGCCACTGGATTCACACTAGCCTGGCTGATGAGGGCTGTTAGCCAGAAACCGGTCCCAGGATGCTTGTTTTCGGTCCAGGGAAGACATAGCTTAGCAGTTCGGGCTGGACTGTTCCCATGAGGCACAGGGTGAAGACTGATTTGCATATAGCTGTGTCTGAACTGGGGTTGCAAAGTGAGCTAAAGAATGACGAGGGATTCAACCTAGACCTGTGACTGGGGGTCAGTGTTTGAAAAGTTTCAGCACTCCATCCATCATCTCCTTGTGTTTAGTTTGTTCGCCCTAAGTTGGCAGGGTATGCCCAGACATGGGTCACTTGCTCACTTTGCCACTGGATTCAAGCTAACCTGGCTGATGAGGGCTGTTAGCCCGAAACAAGTCCCAGGATGCTTGTTTCCGGTCCAGGGAAGACATAGCTTTGCAGTTCGGGCTGGACAGTTCCCTGAGGCACAGTGTGAAGACTGATTTGCATATAGCTGTGTCTGAACTGGGGTGGCAAAGTGAGCTAAAGAATGATGATGGATTCAACCCAGATCTGTGACGGGGGGTGAGTGTTTGAAAAGTTTCAGCCCTCCGTCAATCATCTCCTTGTGATTGCTTTGTTCGCCCTAAGGTGGCAGGGTATGCCCAGACGTGGGTCCGTTGCTTACTTTGCCACTGGATTCAAGCTAGTCTGACTGATGAGGGCTGCGAGCCCGAAACCGGTCCCAGGATGCTTGTTTTCAGTCCAGGGAAGAGATAGCCTAGCAATTCGGGCTGGGCTGGTCCCATGAGGCACAGGGTCAAGACTGATTTGCATATAGCTGTGTCTGAACCGGGGTGTCAAAGTGAGCCAAATAATGGTGATGGATTCAACCCAGATCTGTGACGGGGGTGAGTGTTTGAAAAGTTTCAGCACTCCATCCATGATCTCCTTGTGTTTGCTTTGTTCGCCCTAAGTTGGCAGGGTATGACCAGACGTGGGTCCCTAACTCACTTTGCCACTGGATTCACACTAGCCTGGCTGATGAGGGCTGTTAGCCAGAAACCGGTCCCAGGATGCTTGTTTTCGGTCCAGGGAAGACATAGCTTAGCAGTTCGGGCAGGACTGTTCCCTTGAGGCACAGGGTGAAGACTGATTTGCATATAGCTGTGTCTGAACTGGGGTTGCAAAGTGAGCTCAAGAATGACGAGGGATTCAACCTAGACCTGTGACTGGGGGTCAGTGTTTGAAAAGTTTCAGCACTCCATCCATCATCTCCTTGTGTTTGGTTTGTTCACCCTAAGTTGGCAGGGTATGCCCAGACGTGGGTCCCTTGGTCACTTTGCTACTGGATTCAAGCTAGCCTGGCTGATGTGGGCTGTTAGCCCGAAACCGGTGCCAGGTTGCTTGTTTCTGGTCCAGGGAAGACTTAGCTTAGCAGTTCGGGCTGGACTGTTCCCATGAGGCACAGGTTCAAGACTGATTTGCGCATATCTGTGTCTGAACTGGGGTGGCAAAGTGAGCTAAAGAATGATGAGGGATTCAACCCAGATCTGTGACGGGGGGTGAGTGTTTGAAAAGTTTCAGCACTCCGTCCATCATTCCCTTATGTTTGCTTTGTTCGCCCTAAGTTGGCAGGGTATGCCCAGACATGGGTCACTTGCTCACTTTGCCACTGGATTCAAGCTAACCTGGCTGATGAGGGCTGTTAGCCCGAAACAAGTCCCAGGATGCTTGTTTCCGGTCCAGGGAAGACATAGCTTTGCAGTTCGGGCTGGACAGTTCCCATGAGGCACAGTGTGAAGACTGATGTGCATATAGCTGTGTCTGAACTGGGGTGGCAAAGTGAGCTAAAGAATGATGATGGATTCAACCCAGATCTGTGACGGGGGGTGAGTGTTTGAAAAGTTTCAGCCCTCCGTCAATCATCTCCTTGTGATTGCTTTGTTCGCCCTAAGGTGGCAGGGTATGCCCAGACGTGGGTCCGTTGCTTACTTTGCCACTGGATTCAAGCTAGTCTGACTGATGAGGGCTGCTAGCCCGAAACCGGTCCCAGGATGCTTGTTTTCAGTCCAGGGAAGACATAGCCTAGCAATTTGGGCTGGGCTGGTCCCATGAGGCACAGGGTGAAGACTGATTTCCATATAGCTGTATCTGAACTGTGGTGGGAAAGTGAGGTAAAGAATGGTGATGGATTCAACCCAGATCTGTGACTTGGGGTGAGTGTTTGAAAAGTTCCAGCACTCCGTCCATCATCTCCTTGTGTTTGCTTTGTTCGCCCTAAGTCGGCAGGGTATGCTCAGACGTGGATCCCTGGCTCACTTTGCCACTGGATTCAAGCTAGCCTGTCTGATGAGGGATGTTAGCCCGAAATCGGTCCCAGGATGTTTGTTTCCGGTCCAGGGAAGACATAGCTTAGCAGTTCGGGCTGGAATGTTCCCATGAGGCACAGGTTGAAGACTGATTTCCATATATCTGTGTCTGAACTGGGGTGGGAAAGTGAGGTAAAGAATGGTGATGGATTCAACCCAGATCTGTGACTTGGGGTGAGTGGTTAAAAAGTTTCAGCACTCCGCCCATCATCTCCTTGTGTATGCTTTGTTCGCCCTAAGTTGGCAGGGTATGCCCAGACGTGGGTCCGTTGCTCACTTTGCCACTGGATTCAAGCTAGTCTGACTGACGAGGGCTGCTAGCCTGAAACTGGTCCCAGGATACCCGTTTTCAGTCCAGGGAAGACATAGCCTAGCGGTTCAGGCTGGGCTGGTCCCATGAGGCACAGGGTCAAGCCTGATTTGCATATAGCTGTGTCTGAACCGGGGTGGCAAAGTGAGCTAAAGAATGATGATGGATTCAACCCAGATCTGTGACTTGGGGTGAGTGGTTGAAAAGTTCCAGCACTCCACCCATCATCTCCTTGTGTTTGCTTTGTTCGCGCCAACTCGGCAGGGTATGCCCAGATGTGGGTCCCTTGCTTACTTTGCCACTGGATTCAAGCTAGCCTGGCTGATGAGGGCTGTTTGCCCAAAACCGGTCCCAGGATGCTTGTTTCCGGTCCAGGGAAGACATAGCTTAGCAGTTCGGGCTCGACTGTTCCCATGAGGCATAGGGTGAAGGCTGATTTCCATATAGCTGTATCTGAACTGGAGTGGGAAAGTGAGGTAAAGAATGGTGATGGATTCAACCCAGATCTGTGACTTGGGGTGAGTGTTTGAAAAGTTGCAGCACTCCGTCCATCATCTCCTTGTGTTTGCTTTGTTCGCCCTAAGTCGGCAGGGTATGCTCAGACGTGGATCCCTGGCTCACTTTGCCACTGGATTCAAGCTAGCCTGTCTGATGAGGGATGTTAGCCCGAAATCGGTCCCAGGATGTTTGTTTCCGGTCCAGGGAAGACATAGCTTAGCAGTTCGGGCTGGAATGTTCCCATGAGGCACAGGTTGAAGACTGATTTCCATATATCTGTGTCTGAACTGGGGTGGGAAAGTGAGGTAAAGAATGGTGATGGATTCAACCCAGATCTGTGACTTGGGGTGAGTGTTTGAAAAGTTTCAGCACTCTGTCCATCATCTCCTTGTATTTGCTTTGTTTGCCCTAAGTTGGCATGATATGCCCAGATGTGGGTCCCTTGCTCACTTTGCCACTGGATTCCAGCTAGCCTGGCTGATGAGGGCTGTTTGCCAAAAACCGGTCCCAGGATGCTTGTTTCCGGTCCAGGGAAGACATAGCTTAGCAATTCGGGCTGGACTGTTCCCATGAGGCACAGGGTGAAGACTGATTTGTATATAGCTGTCTCTGAACTGAGGTGGCAACGTGAGCTAAAGAATGATGATGGATTCAACCTGGATCTGTGACTGGGGGTGAGTGCTTGAAAAGTTTCAGCCCTCCGTCCATCATCTCCTTGTTTTTGCTTTGTTCACCCTAAGTTGGCAGGGTATGCTCAGACGTGGATCCCTGGCTCACTTTGCCACTGGATTCAAGCTAGCCTGGCTGATGAGGGCAATTAGCCCAAAACCGATCCCAGGATGCTTGTTTTCGGTTCAGAGAAGACATAGCTTTGCAGTTCGGGCTGGACTGTTCCCATGAGGCACAGGGCCACAACTGATTTGCATATTGCTGTGTCTAAACTGGGGTGGCAAAGTGAGGTAAAGAATGATGATGGATTCAAACTAGATCTGTGACTGGGGGTGAGTGTTTGAAAAGTTTCAGCACTCCGTCCATCATCTCCTTGTTTTTGCCTTGTTCACCCTAAGTTGGCAGGGCATGGCCGGACGTGGAACCCTTGCTCACTTTGCCACTGGATTCAAGCTAGTCTGGCTGATGAGGTCTGTTAGCCCGAAATCGGTCCCAGGATGCTTGTGTCCGGTCCAGGGAAGACATAGCTTAGCAGTTCGGGCTGGACTGTTCCCATGAGGCATAGGGTAAAGACTGATTTGCATATAGCTGTCTCTGAACTGGGGTGGAAAAGTAAGCTAAAAAATGAAGATGGATTCAACTCAGATCTGTGACTGGGGGTGAGTTTTTGAAAAGTTTCAGCACTCCGTCCATCATATACTTGTGTTTGCTTTGTTCGCCCTAAGTTGACAAGGTATGCCCAGACGTGGGTCCCTTGCTCACTTTGCCACTGGATTTAAGCTAGCCTGCCTGATGAGGACTGTTAGCCTGAAACCGGTCCCAGGATGTTTGTTCCCGGTCCTGGGAAGATATAGCTTAGCAGTTCGGGCTGGACTGTTCCCATGAGGCACAGGGTCAAGACTGGTTTGTAGATAGTAGTGTCTGAACTGGGGTGGCAACGTGAGCTAAAGAATGATGATGGATTCAACCCAGGTCTGTGATGGGGGTGAGTGTTTGAAAAGTTTCAGCACTCCATCCATCATCTCCTTGTGTTTGCTTTGTTCGCCCTAAGTTGGCAGGGTATGACCAGACGTGGGTCCCTAACTCACTTTGCCACTGGATTCACACTAGCCTAGCTGATGAGGGCTGTTAGCCAGAAACCGGTCCCAGGATGCTTGTGTTCGGTCCAGGGAAGACATAGCTTAGCAGTTCGGGCTGGACTGTTCCCATGAGGCACAGGGTGAAGACTGATTTGCATATAGCTGTGTCTGAACTGGGGTTGCAAAGTGAGCTAAAGAATGCCGAGGGATTCAACCTAGACCTGTGACTGGGGGTCAGTGTTTGAAAAGTTTCAGCACTCCATCCATCATCTCCTTGTGTTTAGTTTGTTCACCCTAAGTTGGCAGGGTATGCCCAGACGTGGGTCCCTTGGTCACTTTGCCACTGGATTCAAGCTAGCCTGGCTGATGTGGGCTGTTAGCCCGAAACCGGTCCCAGGTTGCTTGTTTCCGGTCCAGGGAAGACTTAGCTTAGCAGTTCGGGCTGGACTGTTCCCATGAGGCACAGGTTCAAGACTGATTTGGGCATAGCTGTGTCTGAACTGGGGAAGCAAAGTGAGCTAAAGAATGATGAGGGATTCAGCCCAGATCTGTGAGGGGGGTGAGTGTTTGAAAAGTTTCAGCACTCCGTCCATCATTCCCTTATGTTTGCTTTGTTCGCCCTAAGTTGGCAGGGTATGCCCAGACATGGGTCACTTGCTCACTTTGCCACTGGATTCAAGCTAACCTGGCTGATGAGGGCTGTCAGCCCGAAACAAGTCCCAGGATGCTTGTTTCCGGTCCAGGGAAGACATAGCTTTGCAGTTCGGGCTGGACAGTTCCCATGAGGCACAATGTGAAGACTGATTTGCATATAGCTGTGTCTGAACTGGGGTGGCAAAGTGAGCTAAAGAATGATGATGGATTCAACCCAGATCTGTGACGGGGGGTGAGTGTTTGAAAAGTTTCAGCCCTCCGTCAATCATCTCCTTGTGATTGCTTTGTTCGCCCTAAGGTGGCAGGGTATGCCCAGACGTGGGTCCGTTGCTTACTTTGCCACTGGATTCAAGCTAGTCTGACTGATGAGGGCTGCTAGCCCGAAACCGGTCCCAGGATGCTTGTTTTCAGTCCAGGGAAGAGATAGCCTAGCAATTCGGGCTGGTCCCATGAGGCACAGGGTCAAGACTGATTTGCATATAGCTGTGTCTGAACCGGGGTGTCAAAGTGAGCCAAAGAATGGTGATGGATTCAACCCAGATCTGTGACGGGGGTGAGTGTTTGAAAAGTTTCAGCACTCCATCCATCATCTCCTTGTGTTTGCTTTGTTCGCCCTAAGTTGGCAGGGTATGACCAGACGTGGGTCCCTAACTCACTTTGCCACTGGATTCACACTAGCCTGGCTGATGAGGGCTGTTAGCCAGAAACCGGTCCCAGGATGCTTGTTTTCGGTCCAGGGAAGACATAGCTTAGCAGTTCGGGCTGGACTGTTCCCATGAGGCACAGGGTGAAGACTGATTTGCATATAGCTGTGTCTGAACTGGGGTTGCAAAGTGAGCTAAAGAATGACGAGGGATTCAACCTAGACCTGTGACTGGGGGTCAGTGTTTGAAAAGTTTCAGCACTCCATCCATCATCTCCTTGTGTTTAGTTTGTTCACCCTAAGTTGGCAGGGTATGCCCAGACGTGGGTCCCTTGGTCACTTTGCCACTGGATTCAAGCTAGCCTGGCTGATGTGGGCTGTTAGCCTGAAACCGGTCCCAGGTTGCTTGTTTCCGGTCCAGGGAAGACTTAGCTTAGCAGTTCGGGCTGGACTGTTCCCATGAGGCACAGGTTCAAGACTGATTTGCGCATATCTGTGTCTGAACTGGGGTGGCAAAGTGAGCTAAAGAATGATGAGGGATTCAACCCAGATCTGTGACGGGGGGTGAGTGTTTGAAAAGTTTCAGCACTCCGTCCATCATTCCCTTATGTTTGCTTTGTTCGCCCTAAGTTGGCAGGGTATGCCCAAACGTGGGTCACTTGCTCACTTTGCCACTGGATTCAAGCTAACCTGGCTGACGTGGGCTGTTAGCCCGAAACCGGTCCCAGGATGCTTGTTTCCGGTCATGGGAAGACATAGCTTTACAGTTCGGGCTGGACTGTTCCCATGAGGCGTAGTGTGAAGACCGATTTGCATATAGCTGTGTCTGAACTGGGGTGGCAAAGTGAGCTAAAGAATGATGATGGATTCAACCCAGATCTGTGACTGGGGATGAGTGTTTGAAAAGTTTCAGACCTCCGTCAATCATCTCCTTGTGATTGCTTTGTTCGCCCTAAGTTGGCAGGGAATGCCCAGACTTGGGTTCCGTTGCTCACTTTGCCACTGGATTCAAGCTAGCCTGACTGATGAGGGCCGTTAGCCCGAAACCGGTCCCAGGAGGCTTGTTTTCAGTCCAGGGAAGACATAGCTTAGCAGTTTGGCTGTACTGTTCCCATGAGGCACAGGGTCAAGACTTATTTGCATATAGCTGTGTCTGAACTGGGGTGGCAAAGTGAGCTAAAGAATGATGATGGATTCAACCCAGATCTGTCACTGGGGGTGAATGTTTCAAAAGTTTCAGCTCTCCTTCCATCATCTACTTGTGTTGGCTTTGTTCGCCCTAAGTTGGCAGGGAATGCCCAGACGTGGGTCCCTAACTCACTTTGCCACTGGATTCAAGCTAGCCTGGCTGATGAGGACTGTTAGCCAGAAACCAGTCCCAGGATGCTTGTTTTCGGTCCAGGGAAGACATAGCTTAGCAGTTCGGGCTGGACTGTTCCCATGAGGCACAGGTTGAAGACTGATTTCCATATATCTGTGTCTGAACTGGTGTGGGAAAGTGAGGTAAAGAATGGTGATGGATTCAACCTAGATCTGTGACTTGGGGTGAGTGTTTGAAAAGTTTCAGCACTCTGTCCATCATCTCCTTGTGTCTGCTTTGTTCGCCCTAAGGTGGCATGGTATGCCCAGACGTGGGTCCCTTGCTCACTTTGCCACTGGATTCCAGCTAGCCTGGCTGATGAGGGCTGTTTGCCCAAAACCAGTCCCAGGATGCTTGTTTCCGGTCCAGGGAAGACATAGCTTAGCAATTCGGGCTGGACTGTTCCCATGAGGCACAGGGTGAAGACTGATTTGCACATAGCTGTCTCTGAACTGAGGTGGCAACGTGAGCTAAAGAATGATGATGGATTCAACCTGGATCTGTGACTGGGGGTGAGTGCTTGAATAGTTTCAGCCCTCCGTCCATCATCTTCTTGTTTTTGCTTTGTTCACCCTAAGGTGGCACGGTATGCTCAGACGTGGATCCCTGGCTCACTTTGCCACTGGATTCAAGCTAGCCTGGCTGATGAGGGATTTTAGCCCGAAATCGGTCCCAGGATGTTTGTTTCCGGTCCAGGGAAGACATAGCTTAGCAATTCGGGCTGGACTGTTCCCATGAGGCACAGGGTGAAGACTGATTTGCATACAGCTGTATCTGAACTGGGGTGGCAATGTGAGCTAAAGAATGACGAGGGATTCAACTCAGATCTGTGACTGGGGTGAGTGTTTGAAAAGTTTCAGTACTCCGTCCATCATCTACTTGTGTTTGCTTTGTTCGCCCTAAATTGGCAGGGTATGCCCAGACGTGGGTCCCTTGCTCACTTTGCCACTGGATTCAAGCTAGCCTGGCTGATGAGGGCAGTTACCCCGAAACCGGTCCCAGGATGTTTGTTTCCGGTCCTGGGAAGACATAGCTTAGCAGTTCAGGCTGGACTGTTCCCACGAGGCACAGGATCAAGACTGATTTGCATATAGTCGTGTCTGAACTGGGGTGGCAAAGTGAGCTGAAGAATGATGATGGATTCAACCCAGATCTGTGACTAAGGTTGAGTGATTGAAAAGTTTCAGCACTCCATCGATCATCTCCTTGTGTTTGCTTTGTTCGCCCTAAGTTGGCAGGGTATGACCAGACGTGGCTCCCTAACTCACTTTGCCACTGGATTAAAACTAGCCTGGCTGATTAGGGCTGCTAGCCAGAAACTGGTTCAAGGATGGTCATTTTTGGTCCAGGGAAGACATAGCTTAGCAGTTCAGACTGGACTGTTCCCATGAGGCACAGGGTGAAGACTGATTTGTATATAGCTGTGTCTGAATTGAGGTGGCAAAGTGAGCTAAAGAGTGATGATGGATTCAATCCAGATCTGTGACTGGGGTGAGTGTTTGAAAAGTTCCAGCACTCCGTCCATCATCTCCTTGTGTTTGCTTTGTTCGCCCTAAGTTAGCAGGGTATGCCCAGACGTGGGTCCCTTGCTCACTTTGCCATTGGATTCAAGCTAGCCTGGTTGATGAGGGCTGTTAGCCCGAAGCCGGTCCCAGGATGCTTGTTTCCGGTCCAGGGAAGACATAGCTTAGCTGTTCGGGCTGGACTGTTCCCATGAGGCACAGGGTGAAGACTGATTTGCATATAGCTGTGTCTGAACTGGGGTGGCAACGGGAGCCAAAGAATGATGATGGATTCAACCCAGATCTGTGATTGGGGGTGAGTGTTTGAAAAGTTTGGGCACTCCATCCATCATCTGCTTGTGTTTGCTTTGCTCGCCCTAAATTGGCAGGGTATGCCCAGAGGTGGGTCCCTTGCTCACTTTGCCACTGGATTCAAGCTAGCCTGGCTGATGAGGACTGTTAGCCCGAAACCAGTCCCAGGATGTTTGTTTCCGGTCCAGGGAAGACATAGCTTAGCAGTTTGGGCTGGACTATTCCTATGAGGTACAGGGTGAAGACTGATTTCCATATAGCTGTGTCTGAACTGGGGTGGGAAAGTGAGATAAAGAATGATGATGGATTCAACCCAGATCTGTGACTAGGGGTGAGTGTTTGAAAATTTTCAGCACTCTGTCCATCATCTCCTTGTGTTTGGTTTGTTCGCCCTAAGTTGGCAGGGTATGCCCAGACGTGGGTCCCTTGCTCACTTTGCCACTGGATTCCAGCTAGCCTGTCTGAAGAGGGCTGTTAGCCCAAAACCGGTCGGAGGATGCTTGTTTCCGGTCCAGGGAAGACATAACTTAGCAATTCGGGCTGGACTATTCCCATGAGGCACAGGGTGAAGACTGATTTGCATACAGCTGTCTCTGAACTGGGGTGGCAACGTGATCTAAAGAATGATGATGGATTCAACCCAGATCTGTGAGTGGGGGTGAGTGTTTGAAAAGTTTCAGCCCTCCGTCCATCATCTCCTTGTTTTTGCTTTGTTCACACTAAGTTGGCAAGGTATGCTCAGACATGGACCCCTGGCTCACTTTGCCACTGGATTCAAGCTAGCCTGGCTGATGAGTGCTGATAGCCCGAAACCGGTCCCAGGATGCTTGTTTCCGGTCCAGGTAACACATAGCTCAGCAGTTCGGGCTGGACTGTTCCCATGAGGCACAGGGTCAAGACTGATTTGCATATAGTTGTTTCTGAACTGGGGTGGCAAAGTGAGCTAAAGAATGATGATGGATTCAACCCAGATCTGTGACTTGGGGTGAGTAGTTAAAAAGTTTCAGCACTCCGCCCATCATCTCCTTGTGTATGCTTTGTTCGCCCTAAGTTGGCAGGGTATGCCCAGACGTGGGTCCGTTGCTCACTTTGCCACTGGATTCAAGCTCGTCTGACTGACGAGGGCTGCTAGCCTGAAACTGGTCCCAGGATACTCGTTTTCAGTCCAGGGAAGACATAGCCTAGCGGTTCAGGCTGGGCTGGTCCCATGAGGCACAGGGTCAAGCCTAATTTGCATATAGCTGTGTCTGAACCGGGGTGGCAAAGTGAGCTAAAGAATGACGAGGGATTCAACCTAGACCTGTGACTGGGGGTCAGTGTTTGAAAAGTTTCAGCACTCCATCCACCATCTCCTTGTGTTTGCTTTGTTCGCGCCAACTCGGCAGGGTATGCCCAGACGTGGGTCCCTTGGTCACTTTGCTACTGGATTCAAGCTAGCCTGCCTGATGAGGGCTGTTAGCCCGAAACCGGTCCCAGGATGCTTGTTTCCGGTCCAGGGAACACATAGCTCAGCAGTTCGGGCTGGACTGTTCCCATGAGGCACAGGGTCAAGACTGATTTGCATATAGTTGTTTCTGAACTGGGGTGGCAAAGTGAGCTAAAGAATGATGATGGATTCAACCCAGATCTGTGACTTGGGGTGAGTAGTTAAAAAGTTTCAGCACTCCACCCATCATCTCCTTGTGTTTGCTTTGTTCGCGCCAACTCGGCAGGGTATGCCCAGACGTGGGTCCCTTGGTCACTTTGCTACTGGATTCAAGCTAGCCTGGCTGATGTGGGCTGTTAGCCCGAAACCGGTCCCAGGTTGCTTGTTTCCGGTCCAGGGAAGACTTAGCTTAGCAGTTCGGGCTGGACT
This sequence comes from Triturus cristatus, assembly GCF_964204655.1. Taxonomy (NCBI): domain Eukaryota; kingdom Metazoa; phylum Chordata; class Amphibia; order Caudata; family Salamandridae; genus Triturus; species Triturus cristatus. The sequence continues at coordinate 800,572,632 of NC_140579.1, read as the reverse complement.
GTTCCCATGAGGCACAGGTTCAAGACTGATTTGCGCATATCTGTGTCTGAACTGGGGTGGCAAAGTGAGCTAAAGAATGATGAGGGATTCAAACCAGATCTGTGACTGGGGGTGAGTGTTTGAAAAGTTTCAGCACTCCGTCCATCATCTCCTTGTTTTTGCCTTGTTCACCCTAAGTTGGCAGGGCATGGCCGGACGTGGAACCCTTGCTCACTTTGCCACTGGATTCAAGCTAGTCTGGCTGATGAGGTCTGTTCGCCCGAAATCGGTCCCAGGATGCTTGTGTCCGGTCCAGGGAAGACATAGCTTAGCAGTTCGGGCTGGACTGTTCCCATGAGGCATAGGTTGAAGACTGATTTGCATATAGCTGTCTCTGAACTGGGGTGGAAAAGTAAGCTAAAAAATGAAGATGGATTCAACTCAGATCTGTGACTGGGGGTGAGTTTTTGAAAAGTTTCAGCACTCCGTCCATCATCTACTTGTGTTTGCTTTGTTCGCCCTAAGTTGAGAGGGTATGCTCAGACGTGGGTCCCTTGCTCACTTTGCCACTGGATTTAAGCTAGCCTGCCTGATGAGGACTGTTAGCCCGAAACCGGTCCCAGGATGTTTGTTCCCGGTCCTGGGAAGATATAGCTTAGCAGTTCGGGCTGGACTGTTCCCATGAGGCACAGGGTCAAGACTGGTTTGCAGATAGTAGTGTCTGAACTGGGGTGGCAAAGTGAGCTAAAGAATGATGATGGATTCAACCCAGATCTGTGACTGGGGTGAGTGTTTGAAAAGTTTCAGCACTCCGTCCATCATCTCCTTGTGTTTGCTTTGTTCGCCCTAAGTTGGCAGGGTATGACCAGACGTGGGTCCCTAACTCACTTTGCCACTGGATTCACACTAGCCTGGCTGATGAGGGCTGTTAGCCAGAAACCGGTCCCAGGATGCTTGTTTTCGGTCCAGGGAAGACATAGCTTAGCAGTTCGGGCTGGACTGTTCCCATGAGGCACAGGGTGAAGACTGATTTGCATATAACTGTGTCTGAACTGGGGTTGCAAAGTGAGCTAAAGAATGACGAGGGATTCAACCTAGACCTGTGACTGGGGGTCAGTGTTTGAAAAGTTTCAGCACTCCATCCATCATCTCCTTGTGTTTAGTTTGTTCACCCTAAGTTGGGAGGGTATGCCCAGACGTGGGTCCCTTGGTCACTTTGCCACTGGATTCAAGCTAGCCTGGCTGATGTGGGCTGTTAGCCCGAAACCGGTGCCAGGTTGCTTGTTTCCGGTCCAGGGAAGACTTAGCTTAGCAGTTCGGGCTGGACTGTTCCCATGAGGCACAGGTTCAAGACTGATTTGCGCATAGCTGTGTCTGAACTGGGGTGGCAAAGTGAGCTAAAGAATGATGAGGGATTCAACCCAGATCTGTGACGGGGGTGAGTGTTTGAAAAGTTTCAGCACTCCGTCCATCATTCCCTTATGTTTGCTTTGTTCGCCCTAAGTTGGCAGGGTATGCCCAGACATGGGTCACTTGCTCACTTTGCCACTGGATTCAAGCTAACCTGGCTGATGAGGGCTGTTAGCCCGAAACAAGTCCCAGGATGCTTGTTTCCGGTCCAGGGAAGACATAGCTTTGCAGTTCGGGCTGGACAGTTCCCATGAGGCACAGTGTGACGACTGATTTGCATATAGCTGTGTCTGAACTGGGGTGGCAAAGTGAGCTAAAGAATGATGATGGATTCAACCCAGATCTGTGACGAAGGGAGAGTGTTTGAAAAGTTTCAGCCCTCCGTCAATCATCTCCTTGTGATTGCTTTGTTCGCCCTAAGGTGGCAGGGTATGCCCAGACGTGGGTCCGTTGCTTACTTTGCCACTGGATTCAAGCTAGTCTGACTGATGAGGGCTGCTAGCCCGAAACCGGTCCCAGGATGCTTGTTTTCAGTCCAGGGAAGAGATAGCCTAGCAATTCGGGCTGGGCTGGTCCCATGAGGCACAGGGTCAAGACTGATTTGCATATAGCTGTGTCTGAACCGGGGTGTCAAAGTGAGCCAAAGAATGGTGATGGATTCAACCCAGATCTGTGACGGGGGTGAGTGTTTGAAAAGTTTCAGCACTCCATCCATCATCTCCTTGTGTTTGCTTTGTTCGCCCTAAGTTGGCAGGGTATGACCAGACGTGGGTCCCTAACTCACTTTGCCACTGGATTCACACTAGCCTGGCGGATGAGGGCTGTTTGCCCGAAAACGGTCCCAGGATGCTTGTTTCTGGTCCAGGGAAGACATAGCTTAGCAGTTCGGGCTGGACTGTTCCCATGATGCACAGGGTGAAGACTGATTCGCAAATAGCTGTGTCTGAACTTGGGTGGCAAGGTGAGCTAAAGAATGATGATGGATTCAACCCAGATCTGTGATGGGGATGTGTGTTTGAAAACTTTCAGCACTCCGTCCATTATCTCCATGTTTTTGCTTTGTTCACCCTAAGTTGGCAGGGTATGCTCAGGCGTGGATCCCTGGCTCACTTTGCCACTGGATTCAAGCTAGCCTGGCTGATGAGGGATGTTAGCCCAAAATCGGTCCCAGGATGTTTGTTTCTGTTACAGGGAAGACATAGCTTAGCAGTTCGGGCTGGACTGTTCCCATGAGGCACAGGGTCAAGACTGATTTGCATATATCTGTGTCTGAACTGGGGTGGCAAAGTGAGCTAAAGAATGATGAGGGATTCAACCCTGATCTGTGACTGGGGTTGAGAGTTTGAAAAGTTTCAGAACTCCGTCCATCATCTCCTTGTGTTTGCTTTGTTCGCCCTAAGTTGGCAGGGTATGACCAGACGTGGGTCCCTAGCTCACTTTGCCACTGGATTCAAGCTAGCCTGGCTGATGAGGGCTGTTAGCCCGAAACCGGTCCGAGGTTGCTTGTTTCTGGTCCAGAGAAGACATAGCTTACCAGTTCGGGCTGGACTGTTCCCATGAGGCACAGGGTCAAGACTGATTTGCATATAGCTGTGTCTGAACTGGGATGGCAAAGTGAGCTAAAGAATGATGAGGAATTCAACCCAGATGACTGGGGGTGAGTGTTTGAAAAGTGTCAGCACTCCGTCCATCATCCCCTTGTGTTTGCTTTGTTCACCCTAAGTTGGCAGGGTATGCCCAAACGTGGGTCACTTGCTCACTTTGCCACTGGATTCAAGCTAACCTGGCTGACGTGGGCTGTTAGCCCGAAACCGGTCCCAGGATGCTTGTTTCCGGTCATGGGAAGACATAGCTTTAGAGTTCGGGCTGGACTGTTCCCATGAGGCGTAGTGTGAAGACCGATTTGCATATAGCTGTGTCTGAACTGGGGTGGCAAAGTGAGCTAAAGAATGATGATGGATTCAACCCAGATCTGTGACTGGGGATGAGTGTTTGAAAAGTTTCAGACCTCCGTCAATCATCTCCTTGTGATTGCTTTGTTCGCCCTAAGTTGGCAGGGAATGCCCAGACCTGGGTTCCGTTGCTCACTTTGCCACTGGATTCAAGCTAGCCTGACTGATGAGGGCTGTTAGCCCGAAACCGGTCCCAGGAGGCTTGTTTTCAGTCCAGGGAAGACATAGCTTAGCAGTTCGGCTGTACTGTTCCCATGAGGCACAGGGTCAAGACTTATTTGCATATAGCTGTGTCTGAACTGGGGTGGCAAAGTGAGCTAAAGAATGATGATGGATTCAACCCAGATCTGTCACTGGGGGTGAATGTTTCAAAAGTTTCAGCTCTCCTTCCATCATCTACTTGTGTTGGCTTTGTTCGCCCTAAGTTGGCAGGGAATGCCCAGACGTGGGTCCCTAACTCACTTTGCCACTGGATTCAAGCTAGCCTGGCTGATGAGGACTGTTAGCCAGAAACCAGTCCCAGGAGGCTTGTTTTCGGTCCAGGGAAGACATAGCTTAGCAGTTCGGGCTGGACTGCTCCCATGAGGCACAGGTTGAAGACTGATTTCCATATATCTGTGTCTGAACTGGGGTGGGAAAGTGAGGTAAAGAATGGTGATGGATTCAACCTAGATCTGTGACTTGGGGTGAGTGTTTGAAAAGTTTCAGCACTCTGTCCATCATCTCCTTGTGTTTGCTTTGTTCGCCCTAAGGTGGCATGGTATGCCCAGACGTGGGTCCCTTGCTCACTTTGCCACTGGATTCCAGCTAGCCTGGCTGATGAGGGCTGTTTGCCCAAAACCGGTCCCAGGATGCTTGTTTCCGGTCCAGGGAAGACATAGCTTAGCAATTCGGGCTGGACTGTTCCCATGAGGCACAGGGTGAAGACTGATTTGCACATAGCTGTCTCTGAACTGAGGTGGCAACGTGAGCTAAAGAATGATGATGGATTCAACCTGGATCTGTGACTGGGGGTGAGTGCTTGAAAAGTTTCAGCCCTCCGTCCATCATCTTCTTGTTTTTGCTTTGTTCACCCTAAGGTGGCACGGTATGCTCAGACGTGGATCCCTGGCTCACTTTGCCACTGGATTCAAGCTAGCCTGGCTGATGTGGGATTTTAGCCCGAAATCGGTCCCAGGATGTTTGTTTCCGGTCCAGGGAAGACATAGCTTAGCAATTCGGGCTGGACTGTTCCCATGAGGCACAGGGTGAAGACTGATTTGCATACAGCTGTATCTGAACTGGGGTGGCAATATGAGCTAAAGAATGACGAGGGATTCAACTCAGATCTGTGACTGGGGTGAGTGTTTGAAAAGTTTCAGTACTCCGTCCATCATCTACTTGTGTTTGCTTTGTTCGCCCTAAATTGGCAGGGTATGCCCAGACGTGGGTCCCTTGCTCACTTTGCCACTGGATTCAAGCTAGCCTGGCTGATGAGGGCAGTTACCCCGAAACCGGTCCCAGGATGTTTGTTTCCGGTCCTGGGAAGATATAGCTTAGCGGTTCAGGCTGGACTGTTCCCACGAGGCACAGGGTCAAGACTGATTTGCATATAGTCGTGTCTGAACTGGGGTGGCAAAGTGAGCTGAAGAATGATGATGGATTCAACCCAGATCTGTGACTAAGGTTGAGTGATTGAAAAGTTTCAGCACTCCATCGATCATCTCCTTGTGTTTGCTTTGTTCGCCCTAAGTTGGCAGGGTATGACCAGACGTGGGTCCCTAACTCACTTTGCCACTGGATTAAAACTAGCCTGGCTGATTAGGGCTGCTAGCCAGAAACTGGTTCAAGGATGGTCATTTTTGGTCCAGGGAAGACATAGCTTAGCAGTTCAGACTGGACTGTTCCCATGAGGCACAGGGTGAAGACTGATTTGTATATAGCTGTGTCTGAATTGAGGTGGCAAAGTGAGCTAAAGAGTGATGATGGATTCAATCCAGATCTGTGACTGGAGTGAGTGTTTGAAAAGTTCCAGCTCTCCGTCCATCATCTCCTTTTGTTTGCTTTGTTCGCCCTAAGTTGGCAGGGTATGCCCAGACGTGGGTCCCTTGCTCACTTTGCCATTGGATTCAAGCTAGCCTGGTTGATGAGGGCTGTTAGCCCGAAGCCGGTCCCAGGATGCTTGTTTCCGGTCCAGGGAAGACATAGCTTAGCTGTTCGGGCTGGACTGTTCCCATGAGGCACAGGGTGAAGACTGATTTGCATATAGCTGTGTCTGAACTGGGGTGGCAACGGGAGCCAAAGAATGATGATGGATTCAACCCAGATCTGTGATTGGGGGTGAGTGTTTGAAAAGTTTGGGCACTCCATCCATCATCTGCTTGTGTTTGCTTTGCTCGCCCTAAATTGGCAGGGTATGCCCAGAGGTGGGTCCCTTGCTCACTTTGCCACTGGATTCAATCTAGCCTGGCTGATGAGGACTGTTAGCCCGAAACCAGTCCCAGGATGTTTGTTTCCGGTCCAGGGAAGACATAGCTTAGCAGTTTGGGCTGGACTATTCCTATGAGGTACAGGGTGAAGACTGATTTCCATATAGCTGTGTCTGAACTGGGGTGGGAAAGTGAGATAAAGAATGATGATGGATTCAACCCAGATCTGTGACTAGGGGTGAGTGTTTGAAAATTTTCAGCACTCCGTCCATCATCTCCTTGTGTTTGGTTTGTTCGCCCTAAGTTGGCAGGGTATGCCCAGACGTGGGTCCCTTGCTCACTTTGCCACTGGATTCCAGCTAGCCTGTCTGAAGAGGGCTGTTAGCCCAAAACCGGTCGGAGGATGCTTGTTTCCGGTCCAGGGAAGACATAACTTAGCAATTCAGGCTGGACTATTCCCATGAGGCACAGGGTGAAGACTGATTTGCATACAGCTGTCTCTGAACTGGGGTGGCAACGTGATCTAAAGAATGATGATGGATTCAACCCAGATCTGTGAGTGGGGGTGAGTGTTTGAAAAGTTTCAGCCCTCCGTCCATCATCTCCTTGTTTTTGCTTTGTTCACACTAAGTTGGCAGGGTATGCTCAGACATGGACCCCTGGCTCACTTTGCCACTGGATTCAAGCTAGCCTGGCTGATGAGTGCTGATAGCCCGAAACCGGTCCCAGGATGCTTGTTTCCGGTCCAGGGAACACATAGCTCAGCAGTTCGGGCTGGACTGTTCCCATGAGGCACAGGGTCAAGACTGATTTGCATATAGTTGTTTCTGAACTGGGGTGGCAAAGTGAGCTAAAGAATGATGATGGATTCAACCCAGATCTGTGACTTGGGGTGAGTGGTTAAAGAGTTTCAGCACTCCGCTCATCATCTCCTTGTGTATGCTTTGTTCGCCCTAAGTTGGCAGGGTATGCCCAGACGTGGGTCCGTTGCTCACTTTGCCACTGGATTCAAGCTAGTCTGACTGACGAGGGCTGCTAGCCTGAAACTGGTCCCAGGATACTCGTTTTCAGTCCAGGGAAGACATAGCCTAGCGGTTCAGGCTGGGCTGGTCCCATGAGGCACAGGGTCAAGCCTGATTTGCATATAGCTGTGTCTGAACCGGGGTGGCAAAGTGAGCTAACGAATGATGATGGATTCAACCCAGATCTGTGACTTGGGGTGAGTGGTTGAAAAGTTTCAGCACTCCAACCATCATCTCCTTGTGTTTGCTTTGTTCGCGCCAACTCGGCAGGGTATGCCCAGATGTGGGTCCCTTGCTTACTTTGCCACTGGATTCAAGCTAGCCTAGAGGATGAGGGCTGTTTGCCCGAAACCGGTCCCAGGAAGCTTGTTTCCGATCCAGGGAAGAAATAGCTTAGCAGTTCGGGCTCGACTGTTCCCATGAGGCACAGGGTGAAGACTGATTTCCATATAGCTGTATCTGAACTGGAGTGGGAAAGTGAGGTAAAGAATGGTGATGGATTCAACCCAGATCTGTGACTTGGGGTGAGTGTTTGAAAAGTTCCAGCACTCCGTCCATCATCTCCTTGTGTTTGCTTTGTTCGCCCTAAGTCGGCAGGGTATGCTCAGACGTGGATCCCTGGCTCACTTTGCCACTGGATTCAAGCTAGCCTGTCTGATGAGGGATGTTAGCCCGAAATCGGTCCCAGGATGTTTGTTTCCGGTCCAGGGAAGAAATAGCTTAGCAGTTCGGGCTGGAATGTTCCCATGAGGCACAGGTTGAAGACTGATTTCCATATATCTGTGTCTGAACTGGGGTGGGAAAGTGAGGTAAAGAATGGTGATGGGTAACCCAGATCTGTGACTTGGGGTGAATGTTTGAAAAGTTTCAGCACTCTGTCCATCATCTCCTTGTGTTTGCTTTGTTTGCCCTAAGGTGGCATGGTATGCCCAGATGTGGGTCCCTTGCTCACTTTGCCACTGGATTCCAGCTAGCCTGGCTGATGAGGGCTGTTTGCCCAAAACCGGTCCCAGGATGCTTGTTTCCGGTCCAGGGAAGACATAGCTTAGCAATTCGGGCTGGACTGTTCCCATGAGGCACAGTGTGAAGACTGATTTGCATATAGCTGTCTCTGAACTGAGGTGGCAACGTGAGCTAAAGAATGATGATGGATTCAACCTGGATCTGTGACTGGGGGTGAGTGCTTGAAAAGTTTCAGCCCTCCGTCCATCATCTCCTTGTTTTTGCTTTGTTCACCCTAAGTTGGCAGGGTATGCTCAGACGTGGATCCCTGGCTCACTTTGCCACTGGATTCAAGCTAGCCTGGCTGATGAGGGCAATTAGCCCAAAACCGGTCCCAGGATGCTTGTTTTCGGTCCAGAGAAGACATAGCTTTGCAGTTCGGGCTGGACTGTTCCCATGAGGCACAGGGCCACAACTGATTTGCATATTGCTGTGTCTAAACTGGGGTGGCAAAGTGAGGTAAAGAATGATGATGGATTCAACCTGGATCTGTGACTGGGGGTGAGTGCTTGAAAAGTTTCAGCCCTCCGTCCATCATCTTCTTGTTGTTCACCCTAAGGTGGCACGGTATGCTCAGACGTGGATCCCTGGCTCACTTTGCCACTGGATTCAAGCTAGCCTGGCTGATGAGGGATTTTAGCCCGAAATCGGTCCCAGGATGTTTGTTTCCGGTCCAGGGAAGACATAGCTTAGCAATTCGGGCTGGACTGTTCCCATGAGGCACAGGGTGAAGACTGATTTGCATACAGCTGTATCTGAACTGGGGTGGCAACGTGATCTAAAGAATGATGATGGATTCAACCCAGATCTGTGAGTGGGGGTGAGTGTTTGAAAAGTTTCAGCCCTTCGTCCATCATCTCCTTGTTTTTGCTTTGTTCACACTAAGTTGGCAGGGTATGCTCAGACATGGACCCCTGGCTCACTTTGCCACTGGATTCAAGCTAGCCTGGCTGATGAGTGCTGATAGCCCGAAACCGGTCCCAGGATGCTTGTTTCCGGTCCAGGGAACACATAGCTCAGCAGTTCGGGCTGGACTGTTCCCATGAGGCACAGGGTCAAGACTGATTTGCATATAGTTGTTTCTGAACTGGGGTGGCAAAGTGAGCTAAAGAATGATGATGGATTCAACCCAGATCTGTGACTTGGGGTGAGTGGTTAAAAAGTTTCAGCACTCCGCCCATCATCTCCTTGTGTATGCTTTGTTCGCCCTAAGTTGGCAGGGTATGCCCAGGCGTGGGTCCGTTGCTCACTTTGCCACTGGATTCAAGCTAGTCTGACTGACGAGGGCTGCTAGCCTGAAACTGGTCCCAGGATACTCGTTTTCAGTCCAGGGAAGACATAGCCTAGCGGTTCAGGCTGGGCTGGTCCCATGAGGCACAGGGTCAAGCCTGATTTGCATATAGCTGTGTCTGAACCGGGGTGGCAAAGTGAGCTAAAGAATGATGATGGATTCAACCTAGACCTGTGACTGGGGGTCAGTGTTTGAAAAGTTTCAGCACTCCATCCATCATCTCCTTGTGTTTAGTTTGTTCACCCTAAGTTGGCAGGGTATGCCCAGACGTGGGTCCCTTGGTCACTTTGCCACTGGATTCAAGCTAGCCTGGCTGATGTGGGCTGTTAGCCCGAAACCGGTGCCAGGTTGCTTGTTTCCGGTCCAGGGAAGACTTAGCTTAGCAGTTCGGGCTGGACTGTTCCCATGAGGCACAGGTTCAAGACTGATTTGCGCATAGCTGTGTCTGAACTGGGGTGGCAAAGTGAGCTAAAGAATGATGAGGGATTCAACCCAGATCTGTGACGGGGGTGCGTGTTTGAAAAGTTTCAGCACTCCGTCCATTATCTCCATGTTTTTGCTTTGTTCGCCCTAAGTCGGCAGGGTATGCTCAGACGTGGATCCCTGGCTCACTTTGCCACTGGATTCAAGCTAGCCTGTCTGATGAGGGATGTTAGCCCGAAATCGGTCCCAGGATGTTTGTTTCCGGTCCAGGGAAGAAATAGCTTAGCAGTTCGGGCTGGAATGTTCCCATGAGGCACAGGTTGAAGACTGATTTCCATATATCTGTGTCTGAACTGGGGTGGGAAAGTGAGGTAAAGAATGGTGATGGATTCAACCCAGATCTGTGACTTGGGGTGAATGTTTGAAAAGTTTCAGCACTCTGTCCATCATCTCCTTGTGTTTGCTTTGTTTGCCCTAAGGTGGCATGGTATGCCCAGATGTGGGTCCCTTGCTCACTTTGCCACTGGATTCCAGCTAGCCTGGCTGATGAGGGCTGTTTGCCCAAAACCGGTCCCAGGATGCTTGTTTCCGGTCCAGGGAAGACATAGCTTAGCAATTCGGGCTGGACTGTTCCCATGAGGCACAGTGTGAAGACTGATTTGCATATAGCTGTCTCTGAACTGAGGTGGCAACGTGAGCTAAAGAATGATGATGGATTCAACCTGGATCTGTGACTGGGGGTGAGTGCTTGAAAAGTTTCAGCCCTCCGTCCATCATCTCCTTGTTTTTGCTTTGTTCACCCTAAGTTGGCAGGGTATGCTCAGACGTGGATCCCTGGCTCACTCTGCCACTGGATTCAAGCTAGCCTGGCTGATGAGGGCAATTAGCCCAAAACCGGTCCCAGGATGCTTGTTTTCGGTCCAGAGAAGACATAGCTTTGCAGTTCGGGCTGGACTGTTCCCATGAGGCACAGGGCCACAACTGATTTGCATATTGCTGTGTCTAAACTGGGGTGGCAAAGTGAGGTAAAGAATGATGATGGATTCAACCTGGATCTGTGACTGGGGGTGAGTGCTTGAAAAGTTTCAGCCCTCCGTCCATCATCTTCTTGTTGTTCACCCTAAGGTGGCACGGTATGCTCAGACGTGGATCCCTGGCTCACTTTGCCACTGGATTCAAGCTAGCCTGGCTGATGAGGGATTTTAGCCCGAAATCGGTCCCAGGATGTTTGTTTCCGGTCCAGGGAAGACATAGCTTAGCAATTCGGGCTGGACTGTTCCCATGAGGCACAGGGTGAAGACTGATTTGCATACAGCTGTATCTGAACTGGGGTGGCAACGTGATCTAAAGAATGATGATGGATTCAACCCAGATCTGTGAGTGGGGGTGAGTGTTTGAAAAGTTTCAGCCCTTCGTCCATCATCTCCTTGTTTTTGCTTTGTTCACACTAAGTTGGGAGGGTATGCTCAGACATGGACCCCTGGCTCACTTTGCCACTGGATTCAAGCTAGCCTGGCTGATGAGTGCTGATAGCCCGAAACCGGTCCCAGGATGCTTGTTTCCGGTCCAGGGAACACATAGCTCAGCAGTTCGGGCTGGACTGTTCCCATGAGGCACAGGGTCAAGACTGATTTGCATATAGTTGTTTCTGAACTGGGGTGGCAAAGTGAGCTAAAGAATGATGATGGATTCAACCCAGATCTGTGACTTGGGGTGAGTGGTTAAAAAGTTTCAGCACTCCGCCCATCATCTCCTTGTGTATGCTTTGTTCGCCCTAAGTTGGCAGGGTATGCCCAGACGTGGGTCCGTTGCTCACTTTGCCACTGGATTCAAGCTAGTCTGACTGACGAGGGCTGCTAGCCTGAAACTGGTCCCAGGATACTCGTTTTCAGTCCAGGGAAGACATAGCCTAGCGGTTCAGGCTGGGCTGGTCCCATGAGGCACAGGGTCAAGCCTGATTTGCATATAGCTGTGTCTGAACCGGGGTGGCAAAGTGAGCTAAAGAATGATGATGGATTCAACCTAGACCTGTGACTGGGGGTCAGTGTTTGAAAAGTTTCAGCACTCCATCCATCATCTCCTTGTGTTTAGTTTGTTCACCCTAAGTTGGCAGGGTATGCCCAGACGTGGGTCCCTTGGTCACTTTGCCACTGGATTCAAGCTAGCCTGGCTGATGTGGGCTGTTAGCCCGAAACCGGTGCCAGGTTGCTTGTTTCCGGTCCAGGGAAGACTTAGCTTAGCAGTTCGGGCTGGACTGTTCCCATGAGGCACAGGTTCAAGACTGATTTGCGCATAGCTGTGTCTGAACTGGGGTGGCAAAGTGAGCTAAAGAATGATGAGGGATTCAACCCAGATCTGTGACGGGGGTGCGTGTTTGAAAAGTTTCAGCACTCCGTCCATCATTCCCTTATGTTTGCTTTGTTCGCCCTAAGTTGGCAGGGTATGCCCAGACATGGGTCACTTGCTCACTTTGCCACTGGATTCAAACTAGCCTGGCTGATGAGGGCTGTTAGCCCGAAACAAGTCCCAGGATGCTTGTTTCCGGTCCAGGGAAGACATAGCTTTGCAGTTCGGGCTGGACAGTTCCCATGAGGCACAGTGTGAAGACTGATTTGCATATATCTGTGTCTGAACTGGGGTGGCAAAGTGAGCTAAAGAATGATGATGGATTCAACCCAGATCTGTGACGGGGGGTGAGTGGTTAAAAAGTTTCAGCACTCCGCCCATCATCTCCTTGTGTATGCTTTGTTCGCCCTAAGTTGGCAGGGTATGCCCAGACGTGGGTCCGTTGCTTACTTTGCCACTGGATTCAAGCTAGTCTGACTGATGAGGGCTGCTAGCCCGAAACCGGTCCCAGGATGCTTGTTTTCAGTCCAGGGAAGAGATAGCCTAGCAATTCGGGCTGGGCTGGTCCCATGAGGCACAGGGTCAAGACTGATTTGCATATAGCTGTGTCTGAACCGGGGTGTCAAAGTGAGCCAAAGAATGGTGATGGATTCAACCCAGATCTGTGACGGGGGTGAGTGTTTGAAAAGTTTCAGCACTCCATCCATCATCTCCTTGTGTTTGCTTTGTTCGCCCTAAGTTGGCAGGGTATGACCAGACGTGGGTCCCTAACTCACTTTGCCACTGGATTCACACTAGCCTGGCTGATGAGGGCTGTTAGCCAGAAACCGGTCCCAGGATGCTTGTTTTCGGTCCAGGGAAGACATAGCTTAGCAGTTCGGGCTGGACTGTTCCCTTGAGGCACAGGGTGAAGACTGATTTGCATATAGCTGTGTCTGAACTGGGGTTGCAAAGTGAGCTAAAGAATGACGAGGGATTCAACCTAGACCTGTGACTGGGGGTCAGTGTTTGAAAAGTTTCAGCACTCCATCCATCATCTCCTTGTGTTTGGTTTGTTCACCCTAAGTTGGCAGGGTATGCCCAGACGTGGGTCCCTTGGTCACTTTGCTACTGGATTCAAGCTAGCCTGGCTGATGTGGGCTGTTAGCCCGAAACCGGTGCCAGGTTGCTTGTTTCTGGTCCAGGGAAGACTTAGCTTAGCAGTTCGGGCTGGACTGTTCCCATGAGGCACAGGTTCAAGACTGATTTGCGCATATCTGTGTCTGAACTGGGGTGGCAAAGTGAGCTAAAGAATGATGAGGGATTCAACCCAGATCTGTGACGGGGGGTGAGTGTTTGAAAAGTTTCAGCACTCCGTCCATCATTCCCTTATGTTTGCTTTGTTCGCCCTAAGTTGGCAGGGTATGCCCAGACATGGGTCACTTGCTCACTTTGCCACTGGATTCAAGCTAACCTGGCTGATGAGGGCTGTTAGCCCGAAACAAGTCCCAGGATGCTTGTTTCCGGTCCAGGGAAGACATAGCTTTGCAGTTCGGGCTGGACAGTTCCCATGAGGCACAGTGTGAAGACTGATTTGCATATAGCTGTGTCTGAACTGGGGTGGCAAAGTGAGCTAAAGAATGATGATGGATTCAACCCAGATCTGTGACGGGGGGTGAGTGTTTGAAAAGTTTCAGCCCTCCGTCAATCATCTGCTTGTGATTGCTTTGTTCGCCCTAAGGTGGCAGGGTATGCCCAGACGTGGGTCCGTTGCTTACTTTGCCACTGGATTCAAGCTAGTCTGACTGATGAGGGCTGCTAGCCCGAAACCGGTCCCAGGATGCTTGTTTTCAGTCCAGGGAAGACATAGCCTAGCAATTTGGGCTGGGCTGGTCCCATGAGGCACAGGGTGAAGACTGATTTCCATATAGCTGTATCTGAACTGTGGTGGGAAAGTGAGGTAAAGAATGGTGATGGATTCAACCCAGATCTGTGACTTGGGGAGAGTGTTTGAAAAGTTCCAGCACTCCGTCCATCATCTCCTTGTGTTTGCTTTGTTCGCCCTAAGTCGGCAGGGTATGCTCAGACGTGGATCCCTGGCTCACTTTGCCACTGGATTCAAGCTAGCCTGTCTGATGAGGGATGTTCGACCGAAATCGGTCCCAGGATGTTTGTTTCCGGTCCAGGGAAGACATAGCTTAGCAGTTCGGGCTGGAATGTTCCCATGAGGCACAGGTTGAAGACTGATTTCCATATATCTGTGTCTGAACTGGGGTGGGAAAGTGAGGTAAAGAATGGTGATGGATTCAACCCAGATCTGTGACTTGGGGTGAGTGGTTAAAAAGTTTCAGCACTCCGCCCATCATCTCCTTGTGTATGCTTTGTTCGCCCTAAGTTGGCAGGGTATGCCCAGACGTGGGTCCGTTGCTCACTTTGCCACTGGATTCAAGATAGTCTGACTGACGAGGGCTGCTAGCCTGAAACTGGTCCCAGGATACTCGTTTTCAGTCCAGGGAAGACATAGCCTAGCGGTTCAGGCTGGGCTGGTCCCATGAGGCACAGGGTCAAGCCTGATTTGCATATAGCTGTGTCTGAACCGGGGTGGCAAAGTGAGCTAAAGAATGATGATGGATTCAACCCAGATCTGTGACTTGGGGTGAGTGGTTGAAAAGTTTCAGCACTCCACCCATCATCTCCTTGTGTTTGCTTTGTTCGCGCCAACTCGGCAGGGTATGCCCAGATGTGGGTCCCTTGCTTACTTTGCCACTGGATTCAAGCTAGCCTAGAGGATGAGGGCTGTTTGCCCGAAACCGGTCCCAGGAAGCTTGTTTCCGATCCAGGGAAGAAATAGCTTAGCAGTTCGGGCTCGACTGTTCCCATGAGGCACAGGGTGAAGACTGATTTCCATATAGCTGTATCTGAACTGGAGTGGGAAAGTGAGGTAAAGAATGGTGATGGATTCAACCCAGATCTGTGACTTGGGGTAAGTGTTTGAAAAGTTCCAGCACTCCGTCCATCATCTCCTTGTGTTTGCTTTGTTCGCCCTAAGTCGGCAGGGTATGCTCAGACGTGGATCCCTGGCTCACTTTGCCACTGGATTCAAGCTAGCCTGTCTGATGAGGGATGTTAGCCCGAAATCGGTCCCAGGATGTTTGTTTCTGGTCCAGGGAAACATAGCTTAGCAGTTCGGGCTGGAATGTTCCCATGAGGCACAGGTTGAAGACTGATTTCCATATATCTGTGTCTGAACTGGGGTGGGAAAGTGAGGTAAAGAATGGTGATGGATTCAACCCAGATCTGTGACTTGGGGTGAGTGTTAGAAAAGTTTCAGCACTCTGTCCATCATCTCCTTGTGTTTGCTTTGTTTGCCCTAAGGTGGCATGGTATGCCCAGATGTGGGTCCCTTGCTCACTTTGCCACTGGATTCCAGCTAGCCTGGCTGATGAGGGCTGTTTGCCCAAAACCGGTCCCAGGATGCTTGTTTCCGGTCCAGGGAAGACATAGCTTAGCAATTCGGGCTGGACTGTTCCCATGAGGCACAGGGTGAAGACTGATTTGCATATAGCTGTCTCTGAACTGAGGTGGCAACGTGAGCTAAAGAATGATGATGGATTCAACCTGGATCTGTGACTGGGGGTGAGTGCTTGAAAAGTTTCAGCCCTCCGTCCATAATTTCCTTGTTTTTGCTTTGTTCACCCTAAGTTGGCAGGGTATGCTCAGACGTGGATCCCTGGCTCACTTTGCCACTGGATTCAAGCTAGCCTGGCTGATGAGGGCAATTAGCCTAAAACCGGTCCCAGGATGCTTGTTTTCGGTCCAGAGAAGACATAGCTTTGCAGTTCGGGCTGGACTGTTCCCATGAGGCACAGGGCCACAACTGATTTGCATATTGCTGTGTCTAAACTGGGGTGGCAAAGTGAGGTAAAGAATGATGATGGATTCAAACCAGATCTGTGACTGGGGGTGAGTGTTTGAAAAGTTTCAGCACTCCGTCCATCATCTCCTTGTTTTTGCCTTGTTCACCCTAAGTTGGCAGGGCATGGCCGGACGTGGAACTCTTGCTCACTTTGCAACTGGATTCAAGCTAGTCTGGCTGATGAGGTCTGTTAGCCCGAAATCGGTCCCAGGATGCTTGTGTCCGGTCCAGGGAAGACATAGCTTAGCAGTTCGGGCTGGACTGTTCCCATGAGGCATAGGGTGAAGACTGATTTGCATATAGCTGTCTCTGAACTGGGGTGGAAAAGTAAGCTAAAAAATGAAGATGGATTCAACTCAGATCTGTGACTGGGGGTGAGTTTTTGAAAAGTTTCAGCACTCCGTCCATCATCTACTTGTGTTTGCTTTGTTCGCCCTAAGTTGACAGGGTATGCCCAGACGTGGGTCCCTTGCTCACTTTGCCACTGGATTTAAGCTAGCCTGCCTGATGAGGACTGTTAGCCCGAAACCGGTCCCAGGATGTTTGTTCCCGGTCCTGGGAAGATATAGCTTAGCAGTTCGGGCTGGACTGTTCCCATGAGGCAGAGGGTCAAGACTGGTTTGCAGATAGTAGTGTCTGAACTGGGGTGGCAAAGTGAGCTAAAGAATGATGATGGATTCAACCCAGGTCTGTGATGGGGGTGAGTGTTTGAAAAGTTTCAGCACTCCATCCTTCATCTCCTTGTGTTTGCTTTGTTCGCCCTAAGTTGGCAGGGTATAACCAGACGTGGGTCCCTAACTCACTTTGCCACTGGATTCACACTAGCCTGGCTGATGAGGGCTGTTAGCCAGAAACCGGTCCCAGGATGCTTGTTTTCGGTCCAGGGAAGACATAGCTTAGCAGTTTGGGCTGGACTGTTCCCATGAGGCACAGGGTGAAGACTGATTTGCATATAGCTGTGTCTGAACTGGGGTTGCAAAGTGAGCTAAAGAATGACGAGGGATTCAACCTAGACCTGTGACTGGGGGTCAGTGTTTGAAAAGTTTCAGCACTCCATCCATCATCTCCTTGTGTTTAGTTTGTTCACCCTAAGTTGGCAGGGTATGCCCAGACGTGGGTCCCTTGGTCACTTTGCCACTGGATTCAAGCTAGCCTGGCTGATGTGGGCTGTTAGCCCGAAACCGGTCCCAGGTTGCTTGTTTCCGGTCCAGGGAACACATAGCTCAGCAGTTCGGGCTGGACTGTTCCCATGAGGCACAGGGTCAAGACTGATTTGCATATAGTTGTTTCTGAACTGGGGTGGCAAAGTGAGCTAAAGAATGATGATGGATTCAACCCAGATCTGTGACGGGGGGTGAGTGTTTGAAAAGTTTCAGCACTCCGTCCATCATTCCCTTATGTTTGCTTTGTTCGCCCTAAGTTGGCAGGGTATGCCCAGACATGGGTCACTTGCTCACTTTGCCACTGGATTCAAGCTAACCTGGCTGATGAGGGCTGTTAGCCCGAAACAAGTCCCAGGATGCTTGTTTCCGGTCCAGGGAAGACATAGCTTTGCAGTTCGGGCTGGACAGTTCCCATGAGGCACAATGTGAAGACTGATTTGCATATAGCTGTGTCTGAACTGGGGTGGCAAAGTGAGCTAAAGAATGATGATGGATTCAACCCAGATCTGTGACGGGGGTGAGTGTTTGAAAAGTTTCAGCCCTCCGTCAATCATCTCCTTGTGATTGCTTTGTTCGCCCTAAGGTGGCAGGGTATGCCCAGACGTGGGTCCGTTGCTTACTTTGCCACTGGATTCAAGCTAGTCTGACTGATGAGGGCTGCTAGCCCGAAACCGGTCCCAGGATGCTTGTTTTCAGTCCAGGGAAGAGATAGCCTAGCAATTCGGGCTGGGCTGGGCTGGTCCCATGAGGCACAGGGTCAAGACTGATTTGCATATAGCTGTGTCTGAACCGGGGTGTCAAAGTGAGCCAAAGAATGGTGATGGATTCAACCCAGATCTGTGACGGGGGTGAGTGTTTGAAAAGTTTCAGCACTCCATCCATCATCTCCTTGTGTTTCCTTTGTTCGCCCTAAGTTGGCAGGGTATGACCAGACGTGGGTCCCTAACTCACTTTGCCACTGGATTCACACTAGCCTGGCTGATGAGGGCTGTTAGCCAGAAACCGGTCCCAGGATGCTTGTTTTCAGTCCAGGGAAGACATAGCTTAGCAGTTCGGGCTGGACTGTTCCCATGAGGCACAGGGTGAAGACTGATTTGCATATAGCTGTGTCTGAACTGGGGTTGCAAAGTGAGCTAAAGAATGACGAGGGATTCAACCTAGACCTGTGACTGGGGGTCAGTGTTTGAAAAGTTTCAGCACTCCATCCATCATCTCCTTGTGTTTGGTTTGTTCACCCTAAGTTGGCAGGGTATGCCCAGACGTGGGTCCCTTGGTCACTTTGCTACTGGATTCAAGCTAGCCTGGCTGATGTGGGCTGTTAGCCCGAAACCGGTCCCAGGTTGCTTGTTTCCGGTCCAGGGAAGACTTAGCTTAGCAGTTCGGGCTGGACTGTTCCCATGAGGCACAGGTTCAAGACTGATTTGCGCATATCTGTGTCTGAACTGGGGTGGCAAAGTGAGCTAAAGAATGATGAGGGATTCAACCCAGATCTGTGACGGGGGGTGAGTGTTTGAAAAGTTTCAGCACTCCGTCCATCATTCCCTTATGTTTGCTTTGTTCGCCCTAAGTTGGCAGGGTATGCCCAGACATGGGTCACTTGCTCACTTTGCCACTGGATTCAAGCTAACCTGGCTGATGAGGGCTGTTAGCCCGAAACAAGTCCCAGGATGCTTGTTTCCGGTCCAGGGAAGACATAGCTTTGCAGTTCGGGCTGGACAGTTCCCATGAGGCACAGTGTGAAGACTGATTTGCATATAGCTGTGTCTGAACTGGGGTGGCAAAGTGAGCTAAAGAATGATGATGGATTCAACCCAGATCTGTGACGGGGGGTGAGTGTTTGAAAAGTTTCAGCCCTCCGTCAATCATCTCCTTGTGATTGCTTTGTTCGCCCTAAGGTGGCAGGGTATGCCCAGACGTGGGTCCGTTGCTTACTTTGCCACTGGATTCAAGCTAGTCTGACTGATGAGGGCTGCTAGCCCGAAACCGGTCCCAGGATGCTTGTTTTCAGTCCAGGGAAGACATAGCCTAGCAATTTGGGCTGGGCTGGTCCCATGAGGCACAGGGTGAAGACTGATTTGCATATAGCTGTGTCTGAACTG
Organism: Triturus cristatus; assembly: GCF_964204655.1. NCBI lineage: Eukaryota > Metazoa > Chordata > Amphibia > Caudata > Salamandridae > Triturus > Triturus cristatus. The sequence goes on along the minus strand of NC_140579.1, from coordinate 800,553,642 downwards.
GGGTGGCAACGGGAGCCAAAGAATGATGATGGATTCAACCCAGATCTGTGATTGGGGGTGAGTGTTTGAAAAGTTTGGGCACTCCATCCATCATCTGCTTGTGTTTGCTTTGCTCGCCCTAAATTGGCAGGGTATGCCCAGAGGTGGGTCCCTTGCTCACTTTGCCACTGGATTCAAGCTAGCCTGGCTGATGAGGACTGTTAGCCCGAAACCAGTCCCAGGATGTTTGTTTCCGGTCCAGGGAAGACATAGCTTAGCAGTTTGGGCTGGACTATTCCTATGAGGTACAGGGTGAAGACTGATTTCCATATAGCTGTGTCTGAACTGGGGTGGGAAAGTGAGATAAAGAATGATGATGGATTCAACCCAGATCTGTGACTAGGGGTGAGTGTTTGAAAATTTTCAGCACTCCGTCCATCATCTCCTTGTGTTTGGTTTGTTCGCCCTAAGTTGGCAGGGTATGCCCAGACGTGGGTCCCTTGCTCACTTTGCCACTGGATTCCAGCTAGCCTGTCTGAAGAGGGCTGTTAGCCCAAAACCGGTCGGAGGATGCTTGTTTCCGGTCCAGGGAAGACATAACTTAGCAATTCGGGCTGGACTATTCCCATGAGGCACAGGGTGAAGACTGATTTGCATACAGCTGTCTCTGAACTGGGGTGGCAACGTGATCTAAAGAATGATGATGGATTCAACCCAGATCTGTGAGTGGGGGTGAGTGTTTGAAAAGTTTCAGCCCTCCGTCCATCATCTCCTTGTTTTTGCTTTGTTCACACTAAGTTGGCAGGGTATGCTCAGACATGGACCCCTGGCTCACTTTGCCACTGGATTCAAGCTAGCCTGGCTGATGAGTGCTGATAGCCCGAAACCGGTCCCAGGATGCTTGTTTCCGGTCCAGGGAACACATAGCTCAGCAGTTCGGGCTGGACTGTTCCCATGAGGCACAGGGTCAAGACTGATTTGCATATAGTTGTTTCTGAACTGGGGTGGCAAAGTGAGCTAAAGAATGATGATGGATTCAACCCAGATCTGTGACTTGGGGTGAGTGGTTAAAAAGTTTCAGCACTCCGCCCATCATCTCCTTGTGTATGCTTTGTTCACCCTAAGTTGGCAGGGTATGCCCAGACGTGGGTCCTTTGCTCACTTTGCCACTGGATTCAAGCTAGTCTGACTGACGAGGGCTGCTAGCCTGAAACTGGTCCCAGGATACTCGTTTTCAGTCCAGGGAAGACATAGCCTAGCGGTTCAGGCTGGGCTGGTCCCATGAGGCACAGGGTCAAGCCTGATTTGCATATAGCTGTGTCTGAACCGGGGTGGCAAAGTGAGCTAAAGAATGATGATGGATTCAACCCAGATCTGTGACTTGGGGTGAGTGGTTGAAAAGTTTCAGCACTCCACCCATCATCTCCTTGTGTTTGCTTTGTTCGCGCCAACTCGGCAGGGTATGCCCAGATGTGGGTCCCTTGCTTACTTTGCCACTGGATTCAAGCTAGCCTAGAGGATGAGGGCTGTTTGCCCGAAACCGGTCCCAGGAAGCTTGTTTCCGATCCAGGGAAGAAATAGCTTAGCAGTTCGGGCTCGACTGTTCCCATGAGGCACAGGGTGAAGACTGATTTCCATATAGCTGTATCTGAACTGGAGTGGGAAAGTGAGGTAAAGAATGGTGATGGATTCAACCCAGATCTGTGACTTGGGGTGAGTGTTTGAAAAGTTCCAGCACTCCGTCCATCATCTCCTTGTGTTTGCTTTGCTCGCCCTAAGTCGGCAGGGTATGCTCAGACGTGGATCCCTGGCTCACTTTGCCACTGGATTCAAGCTAGCCTGTCTGATGAGGGATGTTAGCCCGAAATCGGTCCCAGGATGTTTGTTTCCGGTCCAGGGAAGAAATAGCTTAGCAGTTCGGGCTGGAATGTTCCCATGAGGCACAGGTTGAAGACTGATTTCCATATATCTGTGTCTGAACTGGGGTGGGAAAGTGAGGTAAAGAATGGTGATGGATTCAACCCAGATCTGTGACTTGAGGTGAATGTTTGAAAAGTTTCAGCACTCTGTCCATCATCTCCTTGTGTTTGCTTTGTTTGCCCTAAGGTGGCATGGTATGCCCAGATGTGGGTCCCTTGCTCACTTTGCCACTGGATTCCAGCTAGCCTGGCTGATGAGGGCTGTTTGCCCAAAACCGGTCCCAGGATGCTTGTTTCCGGTCCAGGGAAGACATAGCTTAGCAATTCGGGCTGGACTGTTCCCATGAGGCACAGTGTGAAGACTGATTTGCATATAGCTGTCTCTGAACTGAGGTGGCAACGTGAGCTAAAGAAAGATGATGGATTCAACCTGGATCTGTGACTGGGGGTGAGTGCTTGAAAAGTTTCAGCCCTCCGTCCATCATCTCCTTGTTTTTGCTTTGTTCACCCTAAGTTGGCAGGGTATGCTCAGACGTGGATCCCTGGCTCACTTTGCCACTGGATTCAAGCTAGCCTGGCTGATGAGGGCAATTAGCCCAAAACCGGTCCCAGGATGCTTGTTTTCGGTCCAGAGAAGACATAGCTTTGCAGTTCGGGCTGGACTGTTCCCATGAGGCACAGGGCCACAACTGATTTGCATATTGCTGTGTCTGACCTGGGGTGGCAAAGTGAGGTAAAGAATGATGATGGATTCAACCTGGATCTGTGACTGGGGGTGAGTGCTTGAAAAGTTTCAGCCCTCCGTCCATCATCTTCTTGTTTTTGCTTTGTTCACCCTAAGGTGGCACGGTATGCTCAGACGTGGATCCCTGGCTCACTTTGCCACTGGATTCAAGCTAGCCTGGCTGATGAGGGATTTTAGCCCGAAATCGGTCCCAGGATGTTTGTTTCCGGTCCAGGGAAGACATAGCTTAGCAATTCGGGCTGGACTGTTCCCATGAGGCACAGGGTGAAGACTGATTTGCATACAGCTGTATCTGAACTGGGGTGGCAACGTGATCTAAAGAATGATGATGGATTCAACCCAGATCTGTGAGTGGGGGTGAGTGTTTGAAAAGTTTCAGCCCTCCGTCCATCATCTCCTTGTTTTTGCTTTGTTCACACTAAGTTGGCAAGGTATGCTCAGACATGGACCCCTGGCTCACTTTGCCACTGGATTCAAGCTAGCCTGGCTGATGAGTGCTGATAGCCCGAAACCGGTCCCAGGATGCTTGTTTCCGGTCCAGGGAACACATAGCTCAGCAGTTCGGGCTGGACTGTTCCCATGAGGCACAGGGTCAAGACTGATTTGCATATAGTTGTTTCTGAACTGGGGTGGCAAAGTGAGCTAAAGAATGATGATGGATTCAACCCAGATCTGTGACTTGGGGTGAGTGGTTAAAAAGTTTCAGCACTCCGCCCATCATCTCCTTGTGTATGCTTTGTTCGCCCTAAGTTGGCAGGGTATGCCCAGACGTGGGTCCGTTGCTCACTTTGCCACTGGATTCAAGCTAGTCTGACTGACGAGGGCTGCTAGCCTGAAACTGGTCCCAGGATACTCGTTTTCAGTCCAGGGAAGACATAGCCTAGCGGTTCAGGCTGGGCTGGTCCCATGAGGGACAGGGTCAAGCCTGATTTGCATATAGCTGTGTCTGAACCGGGGTGGCAAAGTGAGCTAAAGAATGATGATGGATTCAACCCAGATCTGTGACTTGGGGTGAGTGGTTGAAAAGTTTCAGCACTCCACCCATCATCTCCTTGTGTTTGCTTTGTTCGCGCCAACTCGGCAGGGTATGCCCAGATGTGGGTCCCTTGCTTACTTTGCCACTGGATTCAAGCTAGCCTAGAGGATGAGGGCTGTTTGCCCGAAACCGGTCCCAGGAAGCTTGTTTCCGATCCAGGGAAGAAATAGCTTAGCAGTTCGGGCTCGACTGTTCCAATGAGGCACAGGGTGAAGACTGATTTCCATATAGCTGTATCTGAACTGGAGTGGGAAAGTGAGGTAAAGAATGGTGATGGATTCAACCCAGATCTGTGACTTGGGGTGAGTGTTTGAAAAGTTCCAGCACTCCGTCCAGGTCCTGGTTTTCGGTCCAGGGAAGACATAGCTTAGCAGTTCGGGCTGGACTGTTCCCATGAGGCACAGGGTGAAGACTGATTTGCATATAGCTGTGTCTGAACTGGGGTTGCAAAGTGAGCTAAAGAATGACGAGGGATTCAACCTAGACCTGTGACTGGGGGTCAGTGTTTGAAAAGTTTCAGCACTCCATCCATCATCTCCTTGTGTTTGGTTTGTTCACCCTAAGTTGGCAGGGTATGCCCAGACGTGGGTCCCTTGGTCACTTTGCCACTGGATTCAAGCTAGTCTGGCTGATGAGGTCTGTTAGCCCGAAATCGGTCCCAGGATGCTTGTGTCCGGTCCAGGGAAGACATAGCTTAGCAGTTCGGGCTGGACTGTTCCCATGAGGCATAGGGTGAAGACTGATTTGCATATAGCTGTCTCTGAACTGGGGTGGAAAAGTAAGCTAAAAAATGAAGATGGATTCAACTCAGATCTGTGACTGGGGGTGAGTTTTTGAAAAGTTTCAGCACTCCGTCCATCATCTACTTGTGTTTGCTTTGTTCGCCCTAAGTTGACAGGGTATGCCCATACGTGGGTCCCTTGCTCACTTTGCCACTGGATTTAAGCTAGCCTGCCTGATGAGGACTGTTAGCCCGAAACCGGTCCCAGGATGTTTGTTCCCGGTCCTGGGAAGATATAGCTTAGCAGTTCGGGCTGGACTGTTCCCATGTGGCACAGGGTGAAGACTGGTTTGCAGATAGTAGTGTCTGAACTGGGGTGGCAAAGTGAGCTAAAGAATGATGATGGATTCAACCCAGGTCTGTGATGGGGGTGAGTGTTTAAAAAGTTTCAGCACTCCATCCATCATCTCCTTGTGTTTGCTTTGTTCGCCCTAAGTTGGCAGGGTATGACCAGACGTGGGTCCCTAACTCACTTTGCCACTGGATTCACACTAGCCTGGCTGATGAGGGCTGTTAGCCAGAAACCGGTCCCAGGATGCTTGTTTTCGGTCCAGGGAAGACATAGCTTAGCAGTTCGGGCTGGACTGTTCCCATGAGGCACAGGGTGAAGACTGATTTGCATATAGCTGTGTCTGAACTGGGGTTGCAAAGTGAGCTAAAGAATGACGAGGGATTCAACCTAGACCTGTGACTGGGGGTCAGTGTTTGAAAAGTTTCAGCACTCCATCCATCATCTCCTTGTGTTTAGTTTGTTCACCCTAAGTTGGCAGGGTATGCCCAGACGTGGGTCCCTTGGTCACTTTGCCACTGGATTCAAGCTAGCCTGGCTGATGTGGGCTGTTAGCCCGAAACCGGTGCCAGGTTGCTTGTTTCCGGTCCAGGGAAGACTTAGCTTAGCAGTTCGGGCTGGACTGTTCCCATGAGGCACAGGTTCAAGCCTGATTTGTGCATAGCTGTGTCTGAACTGGGGTGGCAAAGTGAGCTAAAGAATGATGAGGGATTCAACCCAGATCTGTGACGGGGGTGAGTGTTTGAAAAGTTTCAGCACTCCGTCCATCATTCCCTTATGTTTGCTTTGTTCGCCCTAAGTTGGCAGGGTATGCCCAGACATGGGTCACTTGCTCACTTTGCCACTGGATTCAAGCTAGCCTGGCTGATGAGGGCTGTTATCCCGAAACAAGTCCCAGGATGCTTGTTTCCGGTCCAGGGAAGACATAGCTTTGCAGTTCGGGCTGGACAGTTCCCATGAGGCACAGTGTGAAGACTGATTTGCATATAGCTGTGTCTGAACTGGGGTTGCAAAGTGAGCTAAAGAATGATGATGGATTCAACCCAGATCTGTGACGGGGGTGAGTGTTTGAAAAGTTTCAGCCCTCCGTCAATCATCTCCTTGTGATTGCTTTGTTCGCCCTAAGGTGGCAGGGTATGCCCAGACGTGGGTCCGTTGCTTACTTTGCCACTGGATTCAAGCTAGTCTGAGTGATGAGGGCTGCTAGCCCGATACCGGTCCCAGGATGCTTGTTTTCAGTCCAGGGAAGAGATAGCCTAGCAATTCGGGCTGGGCTGGTCCCATGAGGCACAGGGTCAAGACTGATTTGCACATAGCTGTGTCTGAACCGGGGTGTCAAAGTGAGCCAAAGAATGGTGATGGATTCAACCTAGATCTGTGACGGGGGTGAGTGTTTGAAAAGTTTCAGCACTCCATCCATCATCTCCTTGTGTTTGCTTTGTTCGCCCTAAGTTGGCAGGGTATGACCAGACGTGGGTCCCTAACTCACTTTGCCACTGGATTCACACTAGCCTGGCTGATGAGGGCTGTTAGCCAGAAACCAGTCCCAGGATGCTTGTTTTCGGTCCAGGGAAGACATAGCTTAGCAGTTCGGGCTGGACTGTTCCCTTGAGGCACAGGGTGAAGACTGATTTGCATATAGCTGTGTCTGAACTGGGGTTGCAAAGTGAGCTAAAGAATGACGAGGGATTCAACCTAGACCTGTGACTGGGGGTCAGTGTTTGAAAAGTTTCAGCACTCCATCCATCATCTCCTTGTGTTTGGTTTGTTCACCCTAAGTTGGCAGGGTATGCCCAGACGTGGGTCCCTTGGTCACTTTGCTACTGGATTCAAGCTAGCCTGGCTGATGAGGGCTGTTAGCCCGAAACAAGTCCCAGGATGCTTGTTTCCGGTCCAGGGAAGACATAGCTTTGCAGTTCGGGCTGGACAGTTCCCATGAGGCACAGTGTGAAGACTGATTTGCTTATAGCTGTGTCTGAACTGGGGTGGCAAAGTGAGCTAAAGAATGATGATGGATTCAACCCAGATCTGTGACGGGGGGTGAGTGTTTGAAAAGTTTCAGCCCTCCGTCAATCATCTCCTTGTGATTGCTTTGTTCGCCCTAAGGTGGCAGGGTATGCCCAGACGTGGGTCCGTTGCTTACTTTGCCACTGGATTCAAGCTAGTCTGACTGATGAGGGCTGCTAGCCCGAAACCGGTCCCAGGATGCTTGTTTTCAGTCCAGGGAAGACATAGCCTAGCAATTTGGGCTGGGCTGGTCCCATGAGGCACAGGGTGAAGACTGATTTCCATATAGCTGTATCTGAACTGTGGTGGGAAAGTGAGGTAAAGAATGGTGATGGATTCAACCCAGATCTGTGACTTGGGGTGAGTGTTTGAAAAGTTCCAGCACTCCGTCCATCATCTCCTTGTGTTTGCTTCGTTCGCCCTAAGTCGGCAGGGTATGCTCAGACGTGGATCCCTGGCTCACTTTGCCACTGAATTCAAGCTAGCCTGTCTGATGAGGGATGTTAGACCGAAATCGGTCCCAGGATGTTTGTTTCCGGTCCAGGGAAGACATAGCTTAGCAGTTCGGGCTGGAATGTTCCCATGAGGCACAGGTTGAAGACTGATTTCCATATATCTGTGTCTGAACTGGGGTGGGAAAGTGAGGTAAAGAATGGTGATGGATTCAACCCAGATCTGTGACTTGGGGTGAGTGGTTAAAAAGTTTCAGCACTCCGCCCATCATCTCCTTGTGTATGCTTTGTTCGCCCTAAGTTGGCAGGGTATGCCCAGACGTGGGTCCGTTGCTCACTTTGCCACTGGATTCAAGCTAGTCTGACTGACGAGGGCTGCTAGCCTGAAACTCGTCCCAGGATACTCGTTTTCAGTCCAGGGAAGACATAGCCTAGCGGTTCAGGCTGGGCTGGTCCCATGAGGCACAGGGTCAAGCCTGATTTGCATATAGCTGTGTCTGAACCGGGGTGGCAAAGTGAGCTAAAGAATGATGATGGATTCAACCCAGATCTGTGACTTGGGGTGAGTGGTTGAAAAGTTTCAGCACTCCACCCATCATCTCCTTGTGTTTGCTTTGTTCGCGCCAACTCGGCAGGGTATACCCAGATGTGGGTCCCTTGCTTACTTTGCCACTGGATTCAAGCTAGCCTAGAGGATGAGGGCTGTTTGCCCGAAACCGGTCCCAGGAAGCTTGTTTCCGATCCAGGGAAGAAATAGCTTAGCAGTTCGGGCTCGACTGTTCCCATGAGGCACAGGGTCAAGACTGGTTTGCAGATAGTAGTGTCTGAACTGGGGTGGCAAAGTGAGCTAAAGAATGATGATGGATTCAACCCAGGTCTGTGATGGGGGTGAGTGTTTGAAAAGTTTCAGCACTCCATCCATCATCTCCTTGTGTTTGCTTTGTTCGCCCTAAGTTGGCAGGGTATAACCAGACGTGGGTCCCTAACTCACTTTGCCACTGGATTCACACTAGCCTGTCTGATGAGGGATGTTAGCCCGAAATCGGTCCCAGGATGTTTGTTTCCGGTCCAGGGAAGACATAGCTTAGCAGTTCGGCCTGGAATGTTCCCATGAGGCACAGGTTGAAGACTGATTTCCATATATCTGTGTCTGAACTGGGCTGGGAAAGTGAGGTAAAGAATGGTGATGGATTCAACCCAGATCTGTGACTTGGGGTGAGTGTTTGAAAAGTTTCAGCACTCTGTCCATCATCTCCTTGTGTTTGCTTTGTTTGCCCTAAGGTGGCATGGTATGCCCAGATGTGGGTCCCTTGCTCACTTTGCCACTGGATTCCAGCTAGCCTGGATGATGAGGGCTGTTTGCCCAAAACCGGTCCCAGGATGCTTGTTTCCGGTCCAGGGAAGACATAGCTTAGCAATTCGGGCTGGACTGTTCCCATGAGGCACAGGGTGAAGACTGATTTGCATATAGCTGTCTCTGAACTGAGGTGGCAACGTGAGCTAAAGAATGATGATGGATTCAACCTGGATCTGTGACTGGGGGTGAGTGTTTGAAAAGTTTCAGCACTCCGTCCATCATCTCCTTGTTTTTGCCTTGTTCACCCTAAGTTGGCAGGGCATGGCCGGACGTGGAACCCTTGCTCACTTTGCAACTGGATTCAAGCTAACCTGGCTGATGAGGTCTGTTAGCTCGAAATCGGTCCCAGGATGCTTGTGTCCGGTCCAGGGAAGACATAGCTTTGCAGTTCGGGCTGGACAGTTCCCATGAGGCACAGTGTGAAGACTGATTTGCATATAGCTGTGTCTGAACTGGGGTGGTAAAGTGAGCTAAAGAATGATGATGGATTCAACCCAGATCTGTGACGGGGGGTGAGTGTTTGAAAAGTTTCAGCCCTCCGTCAATCATCTCCTTGTGATTGCTTTGTTCGCCCTAAGGTGGCAGGGTATGCCCAGACGTGGGTCCGTTGCTTTCTTTGCCACTGGATTCAAGCTAGTCTGACTGATGAGGGCTGCTAGCCCGAAACCGGTCCCAGGATGCTTGTTTTCAGTCCAGGGAAGACATAGCCTAGCAATTTGGGCTGGGCTGGTCCCATGAGGCACAGGGTGAAGACTGATTTCCATATAGCTGTATCTGAACTGTGGTGGGAAAGTGAGGTAAAGAATGGTGATGGATACAACCCAGATCTGTGACTTGGGGTGAGTGTTTGAAAAGTTCCAGCACTCCGTCCATCATCTCCTTGGGTTTGCTTTGTTCGCCCTAAGTTGGCAGGGTATGCCCAGACGTGGGTACCTTGCTCACTTTGCCACTGGATTCCAGCTAGCCTGGCTGATGAGGGCTGTTAGCCCAAAACCGGTCCCAGGATGCTTGTTTCCGGTCCAGGGAAGACATAGCATAGCAATTCGGGCTGGACTGTTCTCATGAGGCACACGGTGAAGACTGATTTGTATATAGCTGTTTCTGAAATGGGGTGGCAACGTGAGCTAAAGAATGATGATGGATTCAACCCGGATCTGTGACTGGGGGTGAGTGCTTGAAAAGTTTCAGCCCTCCGTCCATCATCTCCATGTTTTTGCTTTGTTCACCCTAAGTTGGCAGGGTATGCTCAGGCGTGGATCCCTAGCTCACTTTGCCACTGGATTCAAGCTAGCCTGGCTGATGAGGGATGTTAGCCCGAAACCGGTCCCAGGATGTTTGTTTCTGTTCCAGGGAAGACATAGCTTACCAGTTCGGGCTGGACTGTTCCCATGAGGCACAGGGTCAAGACTGATTTGCATATAGCTGTGTCTGAACTGGGATGGCAAAGTGAGCTAAAGAATGATGAGGAATTCAACCCAGATGACTGGGGGTGAGTGTTTGAAAAGTGTCAGCACTCCGTCCATCATCCCCTTGTGTTTACTTTGTTCGCCCTAAGTTGGCAGGGTATGCCCAAACGTGGGTCACTTGCTCACTTTGCCACTGGATTCAAGCTAACCTGGCTGACGTGGGCTGTTAGCCCGAAACCGGTCCCAGGATGCTTGTTTCCGGTCATGGGAAGACATAGCTTTACAGTTCGGGCTGGACTGTTCCCATGAGGCGTAGTGTGAAGACCGATTTGCATATAGCTGTGTCTGAACTGGGGTGGCAAAGTGAGCTAAAGAATGATGATGGATTCAACCCAGATCTGTGACTGGGGATGAGTGTTTGAAAAGTTTCAGACCTCCGTCAATCATCTCCTTGTGATTGCTTTGTTCGCCCTAAGTTGGCAGGGAATGCCCAGACTTGGGTTCCGTTGCTCACTTTGCCACTGGATTCAAGCTAGCCTGACTGATGAGGGCTGTTAGCCCGAAACCGGTCCCAGGAGGCTTGTTTTCAGTCCAGGGAAGACATAGCTTAGCAGTTTGGCTGTACTGTTGCCATGAGGCACAGGGTCAAGACTTATTTGCATATAGCTGTGTCTGAACTGGGGTGGCAAAGTGAGCTAAAGAATGATGATGGATTCAACCCAGATCTGTCACTGGGGGTGAATGTTTCAAAAGTTTCAGCTCTCCTTCCATCATCTACTTGTGTTGGCTTTGTTCGCCCTAAGTTGGCAGGGAATGCCCAGACGTGGGTCCCTAACTCACTTTGCCACTGGATTCAAGCTAGCCTGGCTGATGAGGACTGTTAGCCAGAAACCAGTCCCAGGATGCTTGTTTTCGGTCCAGGGAAGACATAGCTTAGCAGTTCGGGCTGGACTGTTCCCATGAGGCACAGGTTGAAGACTGATTTCCATATATCTGTGTCTGAACTGGGGTGGGAAAGTGAGGTAAAGAATGGTGATGGATTCAACCTAGATCTGTGACTTGGGGTGAGTGTTTGAAAAGTTTCAGCACTCTGTCCATCATCTCCTTGTGTTTGCTTTGTTCGCCCTAAGGTGGCATGGTATGCCCAGACGTGGGTCCCTTGCTCACTTTGCCACTGGATTCCAGCTAGCCTGGCTGATGAGGGCTGTTTGCCCAAAACCGGTCCCAGGATGCTTGTTTCCAGTCCAGGGAAGACATAGCTTAGCAATTCGGGCTGGACTGTTCCCATGAGGCACAGGGTGAAGACTGATTTGCACATAGCTGTCTCTAAACTGAGGTGGCAACGTGAGCTAAAGAATGATGATCGATTCAACCTGGATCTGTGACTGGGGGTGAGTGCTTGAAAAGTTTCAGCCCTCCGTCCATCATCTTCTTGTTTTTGCTTTGTTCACCCTAAGGTGGCACGGTATGCTCAGACGTGGATCCCTGGCTCACTTTGCCACTGGATTCAAGCTAGCCTTGCTGATGAGGGATTTTAGCCCGAAATCGGTCCCAGGATGTTTGTTTCCGGTCCAGGGAAGACATAGCTTAGCAATTCGGGCTGGACTGTTCCCATGAGGCACAGGGTGAAGACTGATTTGCATACAGCTGTATCTGAACTGGGGTGGCAATGTGTGCTAAAGAATGACGAGGGATTCAACTCAGATCTGTGACTGGGGTGAGTGTTTGAAAAGTTTCAGTACTCCGTCCATCATCTACTTGTGTTTGCTTTGTTCGCCCTAAATTGGCAGGGTATGCCCAGACGTGGGTCCCTTGCTCACTTTGCCACTGGATTCAAGCTAGCCTGGCTGATGAGGGCAGTTACCCCGAAACCGGTCCCAGGATGTTTGTTTCCGGTCTTGGGAAGACATAGCTTAGCAGTTCAGGCTGGACTGTTCCCACGAGGCACAGGGTCAAGACTGATTTGCATATAGTCGTGTCTGAACTGGGGTGGCAAAGTGAGCTGAAGAATGATGATGGATTCAACCCAGATCTGTGACTAAGGTTGAGTGATTGAAAAGTTTCAGCACTCCATCGATCATCTCCTTGTGTTTGCTTTGTTCGCCCTAAGTTGGCAGGGTATGACCAGACGTGGGTCCCTAACTCACTTTGCCACTGGATTAAAACTAGCCTGGCTGATTAGGGCTGCTAGCCAGAAACTGGTTCAAGGATGGTCATTTTTGGTCCAGGGAAGACATAGCTTAGCAGTTCAGACTGGACTGTTCCCATGAGGCACAGTGTGAAGACTGATTTGTATATAGCTGTGTCTGAATTGAGGTGGCAAAGTGAGCTAAAGAGTGATGATGGATTCAATCCAGATCTGTGACTGGGGTGAGTGTTTGAAAAGTTCCAGCACTCCGTCCATCATCTCCTTGTGTTTGCTTTGTTCGCCCTAAGTTGGCAGGGTATGCCCAGACGTGGGTCCCTTGCTCACTTTGCCATTGGATTCAAGCTAGCCTGGTTGATGAGGGCTGTTAGCCCGAAGCCGGTCCCAGGATGCTTGTTTCCGGTCCAGGGAAGACATAGCTTAGCTGTTCGGGCTGGACTGTTCCCATGAGGCACAGGGTGAAGACTGATTTGCATATAGCTGTGTCTGAACTGGGGTGGCAACGGGAGCCAAAGAATGATGATGGATTCAACCCAGATCTGTGATTGGGGGTGAGTGTTTGAAAAGTTTGGGCACTCCATCCATCATCTGCTTGTGTTTGCTTTGCTCGCCCTAAATTGGCAGGGTATGCCCAGAGGTGGGTCCCTTGCTCACTTTGCCACTGGATTCAAGCTAGCCTGGCTGATGAGGACTGTTAGCCTGAAACCAGTCCCAGGATGTTTGTTTCCGTTCCAGGGAAGACATAGCTTAGCAGTTTGGGCTGGACTATTCCTATGAGGTACAGGGTGAAGACTGATTTCCATATAGCTGTGTCTGAACTGGGGTGGGAAAGTGAGATAAAGAATGATGATGGATTCAACCCAGATCTGTGACTAGGGGTGAGTGTTTGAAAATTTTCAGCACTCCGTCCATCATCTCCTTGTGTTTGGTTTGTTCGCCCTAAGTTGGCAGGGTATGCCCAGACGTGGGTCCCTTGCTCACTTTGCCACTGGATTCCAGCTAGCTTGTCTGAAGAGGGCTGTTAGCCCAAAACCGGTCGGAGGATGCTTGTTTCCGGTCCAGGGAAGACATAACTTAGCAATTCGGGCTGGACTATTCCCATGAGGCACAGGGTGAAGACTGATTTGCATACAGCTGTCTCTGAACTGGGGTGGCAACGTGATCTAAAGAATGATGATGGATTCAACCCAGATCTGTGAGTGGGGGTGAGTGTTTGAAAAGTTTCAGCCCTCCGTCCATCATCTCCTTGTTTTTGCTTTGTTCACACTAAGTTGGCAGGGTATGCTCAGACATGGACCCCTGGCTCACTTTGCCACTGGATTCAAGCTAGCCTGGCTGATGAGTGCTGATAGCCCGAAACCGGTCCCAGGATGCTTGTTTCCGGTCCAGGGAACACATAGCTCAGCAGTTCGGGCTGGACTGTTCCCATGAGGCACAGGGTCAAGACTGATTTGCATATAGTTGTTTCTGAACTGGGGTGGCAAAGTGAGCTAAAGAATGATGATGGATTCAACCCAGATCTGTGACGGGGGGTGAGTGTTTGAAAAGTTTCAGCACTCCGTCCATCATTCCCTTATGTTTGCTTTGTTCGCCCTAAGTTGGCAGGGTATGCCCAGACATGGGTCACTTGCTCACTTTGCCACTGGATTCAAGCTAACCTGGCTGATGAGGGCTGTTAGCCCGAAACAAGTCCCAGGATGCTTGTTTCCAGTCCAGGGAAGACATAGCTTTGCAGTTCGGGCTGGACAGTTCCCATGAGGCACAGTGTGAAGACTGATTTGCATATAGCTGTGTCTGAACTGGGGTGGCAAAGTGAGCTAAAGAATGATGATGGATTCAACCCAGATCTGTGACGGGGGGTGAGTGTTTGAAAAGTTTCAGCCCTCCGTCAATCATCTCCTTGTGATTGCTTTGTTCGCCCTAAGGTGGCAGGGTATGCCCAGACGTGGGTCCGTTGCTTACTTTGCCACTGGATTCAAGCTAGTCTGACTGATGAGGGCTGCTAGCCCGAAACCGGTCCCAGGATGCTTGTTTTCAGTCCAGGGAAGACATAGCCTAGCAATTTGGGCTGGGGTGGCCCCATGAGGCACAGGGTGAAGACTGATTTCCATATAGCTGTATCTGAACTGTGGTGGGAAAGTGAGGTAAAGAATGGTGATGGATTCAACCCAGATCTGTGACTTGGGGATGAGTGTTTGAAAAGTTCCAGCACTCCTTCCATCATCTCCTTGGGTTTGCTTTGTTCGCCCTAAGTTGGCAGGGTATGCCCAGACGTGGGTACCTTGCTCACTTTGCCACTGGATTCCAGCTAGCCTGGCTGATGAGGGCTGTTAGCCCAAAACCGGTCCCAGGATGCTTGTTTCCGGTCCAGGGAAGACATAGCTTAGCAATTCGGGCTGGACTGTTCTCATGAGGCACACGGTGAAGACTGATTTGTATATAGCTGTTTCTGAAATGGGGTGGCAACGTGAGCTAAAGAATGATGATGGATTCAACCCGGATCTGTGACTGGGGGTGAGTGCTTGAAAAGTTTCAGCCCTCCGTCCATCATCTCCATGTTTTTGCTTTGTTCACCCTAAGTTGGCAGGGTATGCTCAGGCGTGGATCCCTGGCTCACTTTGCCACTGGATTCAAGCTAGCCTGGCCGATGAGGGTTGTTAGCCCAAAATCGGTCCCAGGATGTTTGTTTCTGTTCCAGGGAAGACATAGCTTAGCAGTTCGGGCTGGACTGTTCCCATGAGGCACAGGGTCAAGACTGATTTGCATATATCTGTGTCTGAACTGGGGTGGCAAAGTGAGCTAAAGAATGATGAGGGATTCAACCCTGATCTGTGACTGGGGTTGAGAGTTTGAAAAGTTTCAGAACTCCGTCCATCATCTCCTTGTGTTTGCTTTGTTTGCCCTAAGTTGGCAGGGTATGACCAGATGTGGGTCACTAGCTCACTTTGCCACTGGATTCAAGCTAGCCTGGCTGATGAGGGCTGTTAGCCCGAAACCGGTCCGAGGTTGCTTGTTTCTGGTCCAGAGAAGACATAGCTTACCAGTTCGGGCTGGACTGTTCCCATGAGGCACAGGGTCAAGACTGATTTGCATATAGCTGTGTCTGAACTGGGATGGCAAAGTGAGCTAAAGAATGATGAGGAATTCAACCCAGATGACTGGGGGTGAGTGTTTGAAAAGTGTCAGCACTCCTTCCATCATCCCCTTGTGTTTGCTTTGTTCACCCTAAGTTGGCAGGGTATGCCCAAACGTGGGTCACTTGCTCACTTTGCCACTGGATTCAAGCTAACCTGGCTGACGTGGGCTGTTAGCCCGAAACCGGTCCCAGGATGCTTGTTTCCGGTACTGGGAAGACATAGCTTTACAGTTCGGGCTGGACTGTTCCCATGAGGCGTAGTGTGAAGACCGATTTGCATATAGCTGTGTCTGAACTGGGGTGGCAAAGTGAGCTAAAGAATGATGATGGATTCAACCCAGATCTGTGACTGGGGATGAGTGTTTGAAAAGTTTCTGACCTCCGTCAATCATCTCCTTGTGATTGCTTTGTTCGCCCTAAGTTGGCAGGGAATGCCCAGACTTTGGTTCCGTTGCTCACTTTGCCACTGGATTCAAGCTAGCCTGACTGATGAGGGCTGTTAGCCCGAAACCGGTCCCAGGAGGCTTGTTTTCAGTCCAGGGAAGACATAGCTTAGCAGTTCGGCTGTACTGTTCCCATGAGGCACAGGGTCAAGACTTATTTGCATATAGCTGTGTCTGAACTGGGGTGGCAAAGTGAGCTAAAGAATGATGATGGATTCAACCCAGATCTGTCACTGGGGGTGAATGTTTCAAAAGTTTCAGCTCTCCTTCCATCATCTACTTGTGTTGGCTTTGTTCGCCCTAAGTTGGCAGGGAATGCCCAGACGTGGGTCCCTAACTCACTTTGCCACTGGATTCAAGCTAGCCTGGCTGATGAGGACTGTTAGCCAGAAACCAGTCCCAGGATGCTTGTTATCGGTCCAGGGAAGACATAGCTTAGCAGTTCGGGCTGGACTGTTCCCATGAGGCACAGGTTGAAGACTGATTTCCATATATCTGTGTCTGAACTGGGGTGGGAAAGTGAGGTAAAGAATGGTGATGGATTCAACCTAGATCTGTGACTTGGGGTGAGTGTTTGAAAAGTTTCAGCACTCTGTCCATCATCTCCTTGTGTTTGCTTTGTTCGCCCTAAGGTGGCATGGTATGCCCAGACGTGGGTCCCTTGCTCACTTTGCCACTGGATTCCAGCTAGCCTGGCTGATGAGGGCTGTTTGCCCAAAACCGGTCCCAGGATGCTTGTTTCCGGTCCAGGGAAGACATAGCTTAGCAATTCGGGCTGGACTGTTCCCATGAGGCACAGGGTGAAGACTGATTTGCACATAGCTGTCTCTGAACTGAGGTGGCAACGTGAGCTAAAGAATGATGATGGATTCAACCTGGATCTGTGACTGGGGGTGAGTGCTTGAAAAGTTTCAGCCCTCCGTCCATCATCTTCTTGTTTTTGCTTTGTTCACCCTAAGGTGGCACGGTATGCTCAGACGTGGATCCCTGGCTCACTTTGCCACTGGATTCAAGCTAGCCTGGCTGATGAGGGATTTTAGCCCGAAATCGGTCCCAGGATGTTTGTTTCCGGTCCAGGGAAGACATAGCTTAGCAATTCGGGCTGGACTGTTCCCATGAGGCACAGGGTGAAGACTGATTTGCATACAGCTGTATCTGAACTGGGGTGGCAATGTGAGCTAAAGAATGACGAGGGATTCAACTCAGATCTGTGACTGGGGTGAGTGTTTGAAAAGTTTCAGTACTCCGTCCATCATCCACTTGTGTTTGCTTTGTTCGCCCTAAATTGGCAGGGTATGCCCAGACGTGGGCCCCTTGCTCACTTTGCCACTGGATTCAAGCTAGCCTGGCTGATGAGGGCAGTTACCTCAAAACCGGTCCAAGGATGTTTGTTTCCGGTCCTGGGAAGACATAGCTTAGCAGTTCAGGCTGGACTGTTCCCACGAGGCACAGGGTCAAGACTGATTTGCATATAGTTGTGTCTGAACTGGGGTGGCAAAGTGAGCTGAAGAATGATGATGGATTCAACCCAGATCTGTGACTAAGGTTGAGTGATTGAAAAGTTTCAGCACTCCATCGATCATCTCCTTGTGTTTGCTTTGTTCGCCCTAAGTTGGCAGGGTATGACCAGACGTGGGTCCCTAACTCACTTTGCCACTGGATTAAAACTAGCCTGGCTGATTAGGGCTGCTAGCCAGAAACTGGTTCAAGGATGGTCATTTTTGGTCCAGGGAAGACATAGCTTAGCAGTTCAGACTGGACTGTTCCCATGAGGCACAGGGTGAAGACTGATTTGTACATAGCTGTGTCTGAATTGAGGTGGCAAAGTGAGCTAAAGACTGATGATGGATTCAATCCAGATCTGTGACTGGGGTGAGTGTTTGAAAAGTTCCAGCACTCCGTCCATCATCTCCTTGTGTTTGCTTTGTTCGCCCTAAGTTGGCAGGGTATGCCCAGACGTGGGTCCTTTGCTCACTTTGCCATTGGATTCAAGCTAGCCTGGTTGATGAGGGCTGTTAGCCCGAAGCCGGTCCCAGGATGCTTGTTTCCGGTCAGGGAAGACATAGCTTAGCTGTTCGGGCTGGACTGTTCCCATGATGCACAGGGTGAAGACTGATTTGCATATAGCTGTGTCTGAACTGGGGTGGCAACGGGAGCCAAAGAATGATGATGGATTCAACCCAGATCTGTGATTGGGGGTGAGTGTTTGAAAAGTTTGGGCACTCCATCCATCATCTGCTTGTGTTTGGTTTGTTCGCCCTAAGTTGGCAGGGTATGCCCAGACGTGGGTCCCTTGCTCACTTTGCCACTGGATTCCAGCTAGCCTGTCTGAAGAGGGCTGTTAGCCCAAAACCGGTCAGAGGATGCTTGTTTCCGGTCCAGGGAAGACATAACTTAGCAATTCGGGCTGGACTATTCCCATTAGGCACAGGGTGAAGACTGATTTGCATACAGCTGTCTCTGAACTGGGGTGGCAACGTGATCTAAAGAATGATGATGGATTCAACCCAGATCTGTGATTGGGGGTGAGTGTTTGAAAAGTTTGGGCACTCCATCCATCATCTGCTTGTGTTTGCTTTGCTCGCCCTAAATTGGCAGGGTATGCCCAGAGGTGGGTCCCTTGCTCACTTTGCCACTGGATTCAAGCTAGCCTGGCTGATGAGGACTGTTAGCCTGAAACCAGTCCCAGGATGTTTGTTTCCGTTCCAGGGAAGACATAGCTTAGCAGTTTGGGCTGGACTATTCCTATGAGGTACAGGGTGAAGACTGATTTCCATATAGCTGTGTCTGAACTGGGGTGGGAAAGTGAGATAAAGAATGATGATGGATTCAACCCAGATCTGTGACTAGGGGTGAGTGTTTGAAAATTTTCAGCACTCCGTCCATCATCTCCTTGTGTTTGGTTTGTTCGCCCTAAGTTGGCAGGGTATGCCCAGACGTGGGTCCCTTGCTCACTTTGCCACTGGATTCCAGCTAGCTTGTCTGAAGAGGGCTGTTAGCCCAAAACCGGTCGGAGGATGCTTGTTTCCGGTCCAGGGAAGACATAACTTAGCAATTCGGGCTGGACTATTCCCATGAGGCACAGGGTGAAGACTGATTTGCATACAGCTGTCTCTGAACTGGGGTGGCAACGTGATCTAAAGAATGATGATGGATTCAACCCAGATCTGTGAGTGGGGGTGAGTGTTTGAAAAGTTTCAGCCCTCCGTCCATCATCTCCTTGTTTTTGCTTTGTTCACACTAAGTTGGCAGGGTATGCTCAGACATGGACCCCTGGCTCACTTTGCCACTGGATTCAAGCTAGCCTGGCTGATGAGTGCTGATAGCCCGAAACCGGTCCCAGGATGCTTGTTTCCGGTCCAGGGAACACATAGCTCAGCAGTTCGGGCTGGACTGTTCCCATGAGGCACAGGGTCAAGACTGATTTGCATATAGTTGTTTCTGAACTGGGGTGGCAAAGTGAGCTAAAGAATGATGATGGATTCAACCCAGATCTGTGACGGGGGGTGAGTGTTTGAAAAGTTTCAGCACTCCGTCCATCATTCCCTTATGTTTGCTTTGTTCGCCCTAAGTTGGCAGGGTATGCCCAGACATGGGTCACTTGCTCACTTTGCCACTGGATTCAAGCTAACCTGGCTGATGAGGGCTGTTAGCCCGAAACAAGTCCCAGGATGCTTGTTTCCAGTCCAGGGAAGACATAGCTTTGCAGTTCGGGCTGGACAGTTCCCATGAGGCACAGTGTGAAGACTGATTTGCATATAGCTGTGTCTGAACTGGGGTGGCAAAGTGAGCTAAAGAATGATGATGGATTCAACCCAGATCTGTGACGGGGGGTGAGTGTTTGAAAAGTTTCAGCCCTCCGTCAATCATCTCCTTGTGATTGCTTTGTTCGCCCTAAGGTGGCAGGGTATGCCCAGACGTGGGTCCGTTGCTTACTTTGCCACTGGATTCAAGCTAGTCTGACTGATGAGGGCTGCTAGCCCGAAACCGGTCCCAGGATGCTTGTTTTCAGTCCAGGGAAGACATAGCCTAGCAATTTGGGCTGGGGTGGTCCCATGAGGCACAGGGTGAAGACTGATTTCCATATAGCTGTATCTGAACTGTGGTGGGAAAGTGAGGTAAAGAATGGTGATGGATTCAACCCAGATCTGTGACTTGGGGATGAGTGTTTGAAAAGTTCCAGCACTCCTTCCATCATCTCCTTGGGTTTGCTTTGTTCGCCCTAAGTTGGCAGGGTATGCCCAGACGTGGGTACCTTGCTCACTTTGCCACTGGATTCCAGCTAGCCTGGCTGATGAGGGCTGTTAGCCCAAAACCGGTCCCAGGATGCTTGTTTCCGGTCCAGGGAAGACATAGCTTAGCAATTCGGGCTGGACTGTTCTCATGAGGCACACGGTGAAGACTGATTTGTATATAGCTGTTTCTGAAATGGGGTGGCAACGTGAGCTAAAGAATGATGATGGATTCAACCCGGATCTGTGACTGGGGGTGAGTGCTTGAAAAGTTTCAGCCCTCCGTCCATCATCTCCATGTTTTTGCTTTGTTCACCCTAAGTTGGCAGGGTATGCTCAGGCGTGGATCCCTGGCTCACTTTGCCACTGGATTCAAGCTAGCCTGGCCGATGAGGGTTGTTAGCCCAAAATCGGTCCCAGGATGTTTGTTTCTGTTCCAGGGAAGACATAGCTTAGCAGTTCGGGCTGGACTGTTCCCATGAGGCACAGGGTCAAGACTGATTTGCATATATCTGTGTCTGAACTGGGGTGGCAAAGTGAGCTAAAGAATGATGAGGGATTCAACCCTGATCTGTGACTGGGGTTGAGAGTTTGAAAAGTTTCAGAACTCCGTCCATCATCTCCTTGTGTTTGCTTTGTTTGCCCTAAGTTGGCAGGGTATGACCAGATGTGGGTCACTAGCTCACTTTGCCACTGGATTCAAGCTAGCCTGGCTGATGAGGGCTGTTAGCCCGAAACCGGTCCGAGGTTGCTTGTTTCTGGTCCAGAGAAGACATAGCTTACCAGTTCGGGCTGGACTGTTCCCATGAGGCACAGGGTCAAGACTGATTTGCATATAGCTGTGTCTGAACTGGGATGGCAAAGTGAGCTAAAGAATGATGAGGAATTCAACCCAGATGACTGGGGGTGAGTGTTTGAAAAGTGTCAGCACTCCTTCCATCATCCCCTTGTGTTTGCTTTGTTCACCCTAAGTTGGCAGGGTATGCCCAAACGTGGGTCACTTGCTCACTTTGCCACTGGATTCAAGCTAACCTGGCTGACGTGGGCTGTTAGCCCGAAACCGGTCCCAGGATGCTTGTTTCCGGTACTGGGAAGACATAGCTTTACAGTTCGGGCTGGACTGTTCCCATGAGGCGTAGTGTGAAGACCGATTTGCATATAGCTGTGTCTGAACTGGGGTGGCAAAGTGAGCTAAAGAATGATGATGGATTCAACCCAGATCTGTGACTGGGGATGAGTGTTTGAAAAGTTTCAGACCTCCGTCAATCATCTCCTTGTGATTGCTTTGTTCGCCCTAAGTTGGCAGGGAATGCCCAGACTTTGGTTCCGTTGCTCACTTTGCCACTGGATTCAAGCTAGCCTGACTGATGAGGGCTGTTAGCCCGAAACCGGTCCCAGGAGGCTTGTTTTCAGTCCAGGGAAGACATAGCTTAGCAGTTCGGCTGTACTGTTCCCATGAGGCACAGGGTCAAGACTTATTTGCATATAGCTGTGTCTGAACTGGGGTGGCAAAGTGAGCTAAAGAATGATGATGGATTCAACCCAGATCTGTCACTGGGGGTGAATGTTTCAAAAGTTTCAGCTCTCCTTCCATCATCTACTTGTGTTGGCTTTGTTCGCCCTAAGTTGGCAGGGAATGCCCAGACGTGGGTCCCTAACTCACTTTGCCACTGGATTCAAGCTAGCCTGGCTGATGAGGACTGTTAGCCAGAAACCAGTCCCAGGATGCTTGTTATCGGTCCAGGGAAGACATAGCTTAGCAGTTCGGGCTGGACTGTTCCCATGAGGCACAGGTTGAAGACTGATTTCCATATATCTGTGTCTGAACTGGGGTGGGAAAGTGAGGTAAAGAATGGTGATGGATTCAACCTAGATCTGTGACTTGGGGTGAGTGTTTGAAAAGTTTCAGCACTCTGTCCATCATCTCCTTGTGTTTGCTTTGTTCGCCCTAAGGTGGCATGGTATGCCCAGACGTGGGTCCCTTGCTCACTTTGCCACTGGATTCCAGCTAGCCTGGCTGATGAGGGCTGTTTGCCCAAAACCGGTCCCAGGATGCTTGTTTCCGGTCCAGGGAAGACATAGCTTAGCAATTCGGGCTGGACTGTTCCCATGAGGCACAGGGTGAAGACTGATTTGCACATAGCTGTCTCTGAACTGAGGTGGCAACGTGAGCTAAAGAATGATGATGGATTCAACCTGGATCTGTGACTGGGGGTGAGTGCTTGAAAAGTTTCAGCCCTCCGTCCATCATCTTCTTGTTTTTGCTTTGTTCACCCTAAGGTGGCACGGTATGCTCAGACGTGGATCCCTGGCTCACTTTGCCACTGGATTCAAGCTAGCCTGGCTGATGAGGGATTTTAGCCCGAAATCGGTCCCAGGATGTTTGTTTCCGGTCCAGGGAAGACATAGCTTAGCAATTCGGGCTGGACTGTTCCCATGAGGCACAGGGTGAAGACTGATTTGCATACAGCTGTATCTGAACTGGGGTGGCAATGTGAGCTAAAGAATGACGAGGGATTCAACTCAGATCTGTGACTGGGGTGAGTGTTTGAAAAGTTTCAGTACTCCGTCCATCATCCACTTGTGTTTGCTTTGTTCGCCCTAAATTGGCAGGGTATGCCCAGACGTGGGCCCCTTGCTCACTTTGCCACTGGATTCAAGCTAGCCTGGCTGATGAGGGCAGTTACCTCAAAACCGGTCCAAGGATGTTTGTTTCCGGTCCTGGGAAGACATAGCTTAGCAGTTCAGGCTGGACTGTTCCCACGAGGCACAGGGTCAAGACTGATTTGCATATAGTTGTGTCTGAACTGGGGTGGCAAAGTGAGCTGAAGAATGATGATGGATTCAACCCAGATCTGTGACTAAGGTTGAGTGATTGAAAAGTTTCAGCACTCCATCGATCATCTCCTTGTGTTTGCTTTGTTCGCCCTAAGTTGGCAGGGTATGACCAGACGTGGGTCCCTAACTCACTTTGCCACTGGATTAAAACTAGCCTGGCTGATTAGGGCTGCTAGCCAGAAACTGGTTCAAGGATGGTCATTTTTGGTCCAGGGAAGACATAGCTTAGCAGTTCAGACTGGACTGTTCCCATGAGGCACAGGGTGAAGACTGATTTGTACATAGCTGTGTCTGAATTGAGGTGGCAAAGTGAGCTAAAGACTGATGATGGATTCAATCCAGATCTGTGACTGGGGTGAGTGTTTGAAAAGTTCCAGCACTCCGTCCATCATCTCCTTGTGTTTGCTTTGTTCGCCCTAAGTTGGCAGGGTATGCCCAGACGTGGGTCCTTTGCTCACTTTGCCATTGGATTCAAGCTAGCCTGGTTGATGAGGGCTGTTAGCCCGAAGCCGGTCCCAGGATGCTTGTTTCCGGTCAGGGAAGACATAGCTTAGCTGTTCGGGCTGGACTGTTCCCATGATGCACAGGGTGAAGACTGATTTGCATATAGCTGTGTCTGAACTGGGGTGGCAACGGGAGCCAAAGAATGATGATGGATTCAACCCAGATCTGTGATTGGGGGTGAGTGTTTGAAAAGTTTGGGCACTCCATCCATCATCTGCTTGTGTTTGGTTTGTTCGCCCTAAGTTGGCAGGGTATGCCCAGACGTGGGTCCCTTGCTCACTTTGCCACTGGATTCCAGCTAGCCTGTCTGAAGAGGGCTGTTAGCCCAAAACCGGTCAGAGGATGCTTGTTTCCGGTCCAGGGAAGACATAACTTAGCAATTCGGGCTGGACTATTCCCATTAGGCACAGGGTGAAGACTGATTTGCATACAGCTGTCTCTGAACTGGGGTGGCAACGTGATCTAAAGAATGATGATGGATTCAACCCAGATCTGTGAGTGGGGGTGAGTGTTTGAAAAGTTTCAGCCCTCCGTCCATCATCTCCTTGTTTTTGCTTTGTTCACACTAAGTTGGCAGGGTATGCTCAGACATGGACCCCTGGCTCACTTTGCCACTGGATTCAAGCTAGCCTGGCTGATGAGTGCTGATAGCCCGAAACCGGTCCCAGGATGCTTGTTTCCGGTCCAGGGAACACATAGCTCAGCAGTTCGGGCTGGACTGTTCCCATGAGGCACAGGGTCAAGACTGATTTGCATATAGTTGTTTCTGAACTGGGGTGGCAAAGTGAGCTAAAGAATGATGATGGATTCAACCCAGATCTGTGACTTGGGGTGAGTGGTTAAAAAGTTTCAGCACTCCGCCCATCATCTCCTTGTGTATGCTTTGTTCGCCCTAAGTTGGCAGGGTATGCCCAGACGTGGGTCCGTTGCTCACTTTGCCACTGGATTCAAGCTAGTCTGACTGACGAGGGCTGCTAGCCTGAAACTGGTCCCAGGATACTCGTTTTCAGTCCAGGGAAGACATAGCCTAGCGGTTCAGGCTGGGCTGGTCCCATGAGGCACAGGGTCAAGCCTGATTTGCATATAGCTGTGTCTGAACCGGGGTGGCAAAGTGAGCTAAAGAATGATGATGGATTCAACCCAGATCTGTGACTTGGGGTGAGTGGTTGAAAAGTTTCAGCACTCCACCCATCATCTCCTTGTGTTTGCTTTGTTCGCGCCAACTCGGCAGGGTATGCCCAGATGTGGGTCCCTTGCTTACTTTGACACTGGATTCAAGCTAGCCTAGAGGATGAGGGCTGTTTGCCCGAAACCGGTCCCAGGAAGCTTGTTTCCGATCCAGGGAAGAAATAGCTTAGCAGTTCGGGATCGACTGTTCCCATGAGGCACAGGGTGAAGACTGATTTCCATATAGCTGTATCTGAACTGGAGTGGGAAAGTGAGGTAAAGAATGGTGATGGATTCAACCCAGATCTGTGACTTGGGGTGAGTGTTTGAAAAGTTCCAGCACTCCGTCCATCATCTCCTTGTGTTTGCTTTGTTCGCCCTAAGTCGGCAGGGTATGCTCAGACGTGGATCCCTGGCTCACTTTGCCACTGGATTCAAGCTAGCCTGTCTGATGAGGGATGTTAGCCCGAAATCGGTCCCAGGATGTTTGTTTCCGGTCCAGGGAAGACATAGCTTAGCAGTTCGGGCTGGAATGTTCCCATGAGGCACAGGTTGAAGACTGATTTCCATATATCTGTGTCTGAACTGGGGTGGGAAAGTGAGGTAAAGAATGGTGATGGATTCAACCCAGATCTGTGACTTGGGGTGAGTGTTTGAAAAGTTTCAGCACTCTGTCCATCATCTCCTTGTGTTTGCTTTGTTTGCCCTAAGGTGGCATGGTATGCCCAGATGTGGGTCCCTTGCTCACTTTGCCACTGGATTCCAGCTAGCCTGGCTGATGAGGGCTGTTTGCCCAAAACCGGTCCCAGGATGCTTGTTTCCGGTCCAGGGAAGACATAGCTTAGCAATTCGGGCTGGACTGTTCCCATGAGGCACAGGGTGAAGACTGATTTGCATATAGCTGTCTCTGAACTGAGGTGGCAACGTGAGCTAAAGAATGATGATGGATTCAACCTGGATCTGTGACTGGGGGTGAGTGCTTGAAAAGTTTCAGCCCTCCGTCCATAATTTCCTTGTTTTTGCTTTGTTCACCCTAAGTTGGCAGGGTATGCTCAGACGTGGATCCCTGGCTCACTTTGCCACTGGATTCAAGCTAGCCTGGCTGATGAGAGCAATTAGCCTAAAACCGGTCCCAGGATGCTTGTTTTCGGTCCAGAGAAGACATAGCTTTGCAGTTCGGGCTGGACTGTTCCCATGAGGCACAGGGCCACAACTGGTTTGCATATTGCTGTGTCTAAACTGGGGTGGCAAAGTGAGGTAAAGAATGATGATGGATTCAAACCAGATCTGTGACTGGGGGTGAGTGTTTGAAAAGTTTCAGCACTCCGTCCATCATCTCCTTGTTTTTGCCTTGTTCACCCTAAGTTGGCAGGGCATGGCCAGACGTGGAACCCTTGCTCACTTTGCCACTGGATTCAAGCTAGTCTGGCTGATGAGGTCTGTTAGCCCGAAATCGGTCCCAGGATGCTTGTGTCCGGTCCAGGGAAGACATAGCTTAGCAGTTCGGGCTGGACTGTTCCCATGAGGCATAGGGTGAAGACTGATTTGCATATAGCTGTCTCTGAACTGGGGTGGAAAAGTAAGCTAAAAAATGAAGATGGATTCAACTCAGATCTGTGACTGGGGGTGAGTTTTTGAAAAGTTTCAGCACTCCGTCCATCATCTACTTGTGTTTGCTTTGTTCGCCCTAAGTTGACAGGGTATGCCCAGACGTGGGTCCCTTGCTCACTTTGCCACTGGATTTAAGCTAGCCTGCCTGATGAGGACTGTTAGCCCGAAACCGGTCCCAGGATGTTTGTTCCCGGTCCTGGGAAGAGATAGCCTAGCAATTCGCGCTGGGCTGGTCCCATGAGGCACAGGGTCAAGACTGATTTGCATATAGCTGTGTCTGAACCGGGGTGTCAAAGTGAGCCAAAGAATGGTGATGGATTCAACCCAGATCTGTGACGGGGGTGAGTGTTTGAAAAGTTTCAGCACTCCATCCATCATCTCCTTGTGTTTGCTTTGTTCGCCCTAAGTTGGCAGGGTATGACCAGACGTGGGTCCCTAACTCACTTTGCCACTTGATTCACACTAGCCTGGCTGATGAGGGCTGTTAGCCAGAAACCGGTCCCAAGATGCTTGTTTTCGGTCCAGGGAAGACATAGCTTAGCAGTTCGGGCTGGACTGTTCCCTTGAGGCACAGGGTGAAGACTGATTTGCATATAGCTGTGTCTGAACTGGGGTTGCAAAGCGAGCTAAAGAATGACGAGGGATTCAACCTAGACCTGTGACTGGGGGTCAGTGTTTGAAAAGTTTCAGCACTCCATCCATCATCTCCTTGTGTTTGGTTTGTTCACCCTAAGTTGGCAGGGTATGCCCAGACGTGGGTCCCTTGGTCACTTTGCTACTGGATTCAAGCTAGCCTGGCTGATGTGGGCTGTTAGCCCGAAACCGGTGCCAGGTTGCTTGTTTCTGGTCCAGGGAAGACTTAGCTTAGCAGTTCGGGCTGGACTGTTCCCATGAGGCACAGGTTCAAGACTGATTTGCGTATATCTGTTTCTGAACTGGGGTGGCAAAGTGAGCTAAAGAATGATGAGGGATTCAACCCAGATCTGTGATGGGGGTGAGTGTTTGAAAAGTTTCAGCACTCCGTCCATCATTCCCTTATGTTTGCTTTGTTCGCCCTAAGTTGGCAGGGTATGCCCAGACATGGGTCACTTGCTCACTTTGCCACTGGATTCAAGCTAACCTGGCTGATGAGGGCTGTTAGCCCGAAACAAGTCCCAGGATGCTTGTTTCCGGTCCAGGGAAGACATAGCTTTGCAGTTCGGGCTGGACAGTTCCCATGAGGCACAGTGTGAAGACTGATTTGCATATAGCTGTGTCTGAACTGGGGTGGCAAAGTGAGCTAAAGAATGATGATGGATTCAACCCAGATCTGTGACGGGGGGTGAGTGTTTGAAAAGTTTCAGCCCTCCGTCAATCATCTCCTTGTGATTGCTTTGTTCGCCCTAAGGTGGCAGGGTATGCCCAGACGTGGGTCCGTTGCTTACTTTGCCACTGGATTCAAGCTAGTCTGACTGATGAGGGCTGCTACCCCGAAACCGGTCCCAGGATGCTTGTTTTCAGTCCAGGGAAGACATAGCCTAGCAATTTGGGCTAGGCTGGTCCCATGAGGCACAGGGTGAAGACTGATTTCCATATAGCTGTATCTGAACTGTGGTGGGAAAGTGAGGTAAAGAATGGTGATGGATTCAACCCAGATCTGTGACTTGGGGTGAGTGTTTGAAAAGTTCCAGCACTCCGTCCATCATCTCCTTGTGTTTGCTTTGTTCGCCCTAAGTCGGCAGGGTATGCTCAGACGTGGATCCCTGGCTCACTTTGCCACTGGATTCAAGCTAGCCTGTCTGATGAGGGATGTTAGCCTGAAATCGGTCCCAGGATGTTTGTTTCCGGTCCAGGGAAGACATAGCTTAGCAGTTCGGGCTGGAATGTTCCCATGAGGCACAGGTTGAAGACTGATTTCCATATATCTGTGTCTGAACTGGGGTGGGAAAGTGAGGTAAAGAATGGTGATGGATTCAACCCAGATCTGTGACTTGGGGTGAGTGTTTGAAAAGTTTCTGCACTCTGTCCATCATCTCCTTGTGTTTGCCCTAAGGTGGCATGGTATGCCCAGATGTGGGTCCCTTGCTCACTTTACCACTGGATTGAAGCTAGCCTGGCTGATGAGGGCAATTAGCCCAAAACCGGTCCCAGGATGCTTGTTTTCGGTCCAGAGAAGACATAGCTTTGCAGTTCGGGCTGGACTGTTCCCATGAGGCACAGGGCCACAACTGATTTGCATATTGCTGTGTCTAAACTGGGGTGGCAAAGTGAGGTAAAGAATGATGATGGATTCAACCCAGATCTGTGACTGGGGGTGAGTGTTTGAAAAGTTTCAGCACTCCGTCCATCATCTCCTTGTTTTTGCCTTGTTCACCCTAAGTTGGCAGGGCATGGCCGGACGTGGAACCCTTGCTCACTTTGCCACTGGATTCAAGCTAGTCTGGCTGATGAGGTCTGTTAGCCCGAAATCGGTCCCAGGATGCTTGTTTCCGGTCCAGGGAAGACATAGCTTAGCAGTTCGGGCTGGACTGTTCCCATGAGGCATAGGGTGAAGACTGATTTGCATATAGCTGTCTCTGAACTGGGGTGGAAAAGTAAGCTAAAAAATGAAGATGGATTCAACTCAGATCTGTGACTGGGTGTGAGTTTTTGAAAAGTTTCAGCACTCCGTCCATCATCTACTTGTGTTTGCTTTGTTCGCCCTAACTTGACAGGGTATGCCCAGACGTGGGTCCCTTGCTCACTTTGCCACTGGATTTAAGCTAGCCTGCCTGATGAGGACTGTTAGCCCGAGACCGGTCCCAGGATGTTTGTTCCCGGTCCTGGGAAGATATAGCTTAGCAGTTCGGGCTGGACTGTTCCCATGAGGCACAGGGTCAAGACTGGTTTGCATATAGTAGTGTCTGAACTGGGGTGGCAAAGTGAGCTAAAGAATGATGATGGATTCAACCCAGGTCTGTGACGGGGGTGAGTGTTTGAAAAGTTTCAGCACTCCATCCATCATCTCCTTGTGTTTGCTTTGTTCGCCCTAAGTTGGCAGGGTATGACCAGACGTGGGTCCCTAACTCACTTTGCCACTGGATTCACACTAGCCTGGCTGATGAGGGCTGTTAGCCAGAAACCGGTCCCAGGATGCTTGTTTTCGGTCCAGGGAAGACATAGCTTAGCATTTCGGGCTGGACTGTTCCCATGAGGCACAGGGTGAAGACTGATTTGCATATAGCTGTGTCTGAACTGGGGTTGCAAAGTGAGCTAAAGAATGACGAGGGATTCAACCTAGACCTGTGACTGGGGGTCAGTGTTTGAAAAGTTTCAGCACTCCATCCATCATCTCCTTGTGTTTGGTTTGTTCACCCTAAGTTGGCAGGGTATGCCCAGACGTGGGTCCCTTGGTCACTTTGCCACTGGATTCAAGCTAGCCTGGCTGATGTGGGCTGTTAGCCCGAAACCGGTCCCAGGTTGCTTGTTTCCGGTCCAGGGAAGACTTAGCTTAGCAGTTCGGGCTGGACTGTTCCCATGAGGCACAGGTTCAAGACTGATTTGCGCATAGCTGTGTCTGAACTGGGGTGGCAAAGTGAGCTAAAGAATGATGAGGGATTCAACCCAGATCTGTGACGGGGGTGAGTGTTTGAAAAGTTTCAGCACTCCGTCCATCATTCCCTTATGTTTGCTTTGTTCGCCCTAAGTTGGCAGGGTATGCCCAGACATGGGTCACTTGCTCACTTTGCCACTGGATTCAAGCTAACCTGGCTGATGAGGGCTGTTAGCCCGAAACAAGTCCCAGGATGCTTGTTTCCGGTCCAGGGAAGACATAGCTTTGCAGTTCGGGCTGGACAGTTCCCATGAGGCACAGTGTGAAGACTGATTTGCATATAGCTGTGTCTGAACTGGGGTGGCAAAGTGAGCTAAAGAATGATGATGGATTCAACCCAGATCTGTGACGGGGGTGAGTGTTTGAAAAGTTTCAGCCCTCCGTCAATCATCTCCTTGTGATTGCTTTGTTCGCCCTAAGGTGGCAGGGTATGCCCAGACGTGGGTCCGTTGCTTACTTTGCCACTGGATCCAAGCTAGTCTGACTGATGAGGGCTGCTAGCCCGAAACCGGTCCCAGGATGCTTGTTTTCAGTCCAGGGAAGACATAGCCTAGCAATTTGGGCTAGGCTGGTCCCATGAGGCACAGGGTGAAGACTGATTTCCATATAGCTGTATCTGAACTGGGGTGGCAAAGTGAGCTAAAGAATGATGATGGATTCAACCCAGATCTGTGACGGGGGTGAGTGTTTGAAAAGTTTCAGCCCTCCGTCAATCATCTCCTTGTGATTGCTTTGTTCGCCCTAAGGTGGCAGGGTATGCCCAGACGTGGGTCCGTTGCTTACTTTGCCACTGGATTCCAGCTAGCCTGGCTGATGAGGGCTGTTTGCCCAAAACCGGTCCCAGGATGCTTGTTTCCGGTCCAGGGAAGACATAGCTTAGCAATTCGGGCTGGACTGTTCCCATGAGGCACAGGGTGAAGACTGATTTGCATATAGCTGTCTCTGAACTGAGGTGGCAACGTGAGCTAAAGAATGATGATGGATTCAACCTGGATCTGTGACTGGGGGTGAGTGCTTGAAAAGTTTCAGCCCTCCGTCCATCATCTCCTTGTTTTTGCTTTGTTCACCCTAAGTTGGCAGGGTATGCTCAGACGTGGATCCCTGGCTCACTTTGCCACTGGATTCAAGCTTGCCTGGCTGATGAGGGCAATTAGCCCAAAACCGGTCCCAGGATGCTTGTTTTCGGTCCAGAGAAGACATAGCTTTGCAGTTCGGGCCGGACTGTTCCCATGAGGCACAGGGCCACAACTGATTTGCATATTGCTGTGTCTAAACTGGGGTGGCAAAGTGAGGTAAAGAATGATGATGGATTCAACCCAGATCTGTGACTGGGGGTGAGTGTTTGAAAAGTTTCAGCACTCCGTCCATCATCTACTTGTGTTTGCTTTGTTCGCCCTAAGTTGACA
The DNA here is from genome assembly GCF_964204655.1 of Triturus cristatus. NCBI lineage: Eukaryota > Metazoa > Chordata > Amphibia > Caudata > Salamandridae > Triturus > Triturus cristatus. The sequence continues at coordinate 800,522,617 of NC_140579.1, read as the reverse complement.
GGGTATGCCCAGACGTGGGTCCCTTGCTCACTTTGCCACTGGATTTAAGCTAGCCTGCCTGATGAGGACTGTTAGCCCGAGACCGGTCCCAGGATGTTTGTTCCCGGTCCTGGGAAGATATAGCTTAGCAGTTCGGGCTGGACTGTTCCCATGAGGCACAGGGTCAAGACTGGTTTGCATATAGTAGTGTCTGAACTGGGGTGGCAAAGTGAGCTAAAGAATGATGATGGATTCAACCCAGGTCTGTGACGGGGGTGAGTGTTTGAAAAGTTTCAGCCCTCCGTCCATCATCTCCTTGTTTTTGCTTTGTTCACCCTAAGTTGGCAGGGTATGCTCAGACGTGGATCCCTGTCTCACTTTGCCACTGGATTCAAGCTAGCCTGGCTGATGAGGGCAAATAGCTCAAAACCGGTCCCAGGATGCTTGTTTTCGGTCCAGAGAAGACATAGCTTTGCAGTTCGGGCTGGACTGTTCCCATGAGGCACCGGGCCACAACTGATTTGCATATTGCTGTGTCTAAACTGGGGTGGCAAAGTGAGGTAAAGAATGATGATGGATTCAACCCAGATCTGTGACTGGGGGTGAGTGTTTGAAAAGTTTCAGCACTCCATCCATCATATCCTTGTGTTTGCTTTGTTCGCCCTAAGTTGGCAGGGTATGACCAGACGTGGGTCCCTAACTCACTTTGCCACTGGATTCACACTAGCCTGGCTGATGAGGGCTGTTAGCCAGAAACCGGTCCCATGATGCTTGTTTTCGGTCCAGGGAAGACATAGCTTAGCAGTTCGGGCTGGACTGTTCCTATGAGGCACAGGGTGAAGACTGATTTGCATATAGCTGTGTCCGAACTGGGGTTGCAAAGTGAGCTAAAGAATGACGAGGGATTCAACCTAGACCTGTGACTGGGGGTCAGTGTTTGAAAAGTTTCAGCACTCCATCCATCATCTCCTTGTGTTTGGTTTGTTCACCCTAAGTTGGCAGGGTATGCCCAGACTTGGGTCCCTTGGTCACTTTGCCACTGGATTCAAGCTAGCCTGGCTGATGTGGGCTGTTAGCCCGAAACCGGTCCCAGGTTGCTTGTTTCCGGTCCAGGGAAGACTTAGCTTAGCAGTTCGGGCTGGACTGTTCCCATGAGGCACAGGTTCAAGACTGATTTGCGCATAGCTGTGTCTGAACTGGGGTGGCAAAGTGAGCTAAAGAATGATGAGGGATTCAACCCAGATCTGTGACGGGGGTGAGTGTTTGAAAAGTTTCAGCACTCCGTCCATCATTCCCTTATGTTTGCTTTGTTCGCCCTAAGTTGGCAGGGTATGCCCAGACATGGGTCACTTGCTCACTTTGCCACTGGATTCAAGCTAACCTGGCTGAAGAGGGCTGTTAGCCCGAAACAAGTCCCAGGATGCTTGTTTCCGGTCCAGGGAAGACATAGCTTTGCAGTTCGGGCTGGACAGTTCCCATGAGGCACAGTGTGAAGACTGATTTGCATATAGCTGTGTCTGAACTGGGGTGGCAAAGTGAGCTAAAGAATGATGATGGATTCAACCCAGATCTGTGACGGGGGGTGAGTGTTTGAAAAGTTTCAGCCCTCCGTCAATCATCTCCTTGTGATTGCTTTGTTCGCCCTAAGGTGGCAGGGTATGCCCAGACGTGGGTCCGTTGCTTACTTTGCCACTGGATTCAAGCTAGTCTGACTGATGAGGGCTGCTAGCCCGAAACCGGTCCCAGGATGCTTGTTTTCAGTCCAGGGAAGACATAGCCTAGCAATTTGGGCTAGGCTGGTCCCATGAGGCACAGGGTGAAGACTGATTTCCATATAGCTGTATCTGAACTGTGGTGGGAAAGTGAGGTAAAGAATGGTGATGGATTCAACCCAGATCTGTGACTTGGGGTGAGTGTTTGAAAAGTTCCAGCACTCCGTCCATCATCTCCTTGTGTTTGCTTTGTTCGCCCTAAGTCGGCAGGGTATGCTCAGACGTGGATCCCTGGCTCACTTTGCCACTGGATTCAAGCTAGCCTGTCTGATGAGGGATGTTAGCCCGAAATCGGTCCCAGGATGTTTGTTTCCGGTCCAGGGAAGACATAGCTTAGCAGTTCGGGCTGGAATGTTCCCATGAGGCACAGGTTGAAGACTGATTTCCATATATCTGTGTCTGAACTGGGGTGGGAAAGTGAGGTAAAGAATGGTGATGGATTCAACCCAGATCTGTGACTTGGGGTGAGTGTTTGAAAAGTTTCTGCACTCTGTCCATCATCTCCTTGTGTTTGCCCTAAGGTGGCATGGTATGCCCAGATGTGGGTCCCTTGCTCACTTTACCACTGGATTGAAGCTAGCCTGGCTGATGAGGGCAATTAGCCCAAAACCGGTCCCAGGATGCTTGTTTTCGGTCCAGAGAAGACATAGCTTTGCAGTTCGGGCTGGACTGTTCCCATGAGGCACAGGGCCACAACTGATTTGCATATTGCTGTGTCTAAACTGGGGTGGCAAAGTGAGGTAAAGAATGATGATGGATTCAACCCAGATCTGTGACTGGGGGTGAGTGTTTGAAAAGTTTCAGCACTCCGTCCATCATCTCCTTGTTTTTGCCTTGTTCACCCTAAGTTGGCAGGGCATGGCCGGACGTGGAACCCTTGCTCACTTTGCCACTGGATTCAAGCTAGTCTGGCTGATGAGGTCTGTTAGCCCGCAATCGGTCCCAGGATGCTTGTTTCCGGTCCAGGGAAGACATAGCTTAGCAGTTCGGGCTGGACTGTTCCCATGAGGCATAGGGTGAAGACTGATTTGCATATAGCTGTCTCTGAACTGGGGTGGAAAAGTAAGCTAAAAAATGAAGATGGATTCAACTCAGATCTGTGACTGGGTGTGAGTTTTTGAAAAGTTTCAGCACTCCGTCCATCATCTACTTGTGTTTGCTTTGTTCGCCCTAAGTTGACAGGGTATGCCCAGACGTGGGTCCCTTGCTCACTTTGCCACTGGATTTAAGCTAGCCTGCCTGATGAGGACTGTTAGCCCGAGACCGGTCCCAGGATGTTTGTTCCCGGTCCTGGGAAGATATAGCTTAGCAGTTCGGGCTGGACTGTTCCCATGAGGCACAGGGTCAAGACTGGTTTGCATATAGTAGTGTCTGAACTGGGGTGGCAAAGTGAGCTAAAGAATGATGATGGATTCAACCCAGGTCTGTGACGGGGGTGAGTGTTTGAAAAGTTTCAGCCCTCCGTCCATCATCTCCTTGTTTTTGCTTTGTTCACCCTAAGTTGGCAGGGTATGCTCAGACGTGGATCCCTGGCTCACTTTGCCACTGGATTCAAGCTAGCCTGGCTGATGAGGGCAATTAGCTCAAAACCGGTCCCAGGATGCTTGTTTTCGGTCCAGAGAAGACATAGCTTTGCAGTTCGGGCTGGACTGTTCCCATGAGGCACAGGGCCACAACTGATTTGCATATTGCTGTGTCTAAACTGGGGTGGCAAAGTGAGGTAAAGAATGATGATGGATTCAACCCAGATCTGTGACTGGGGGTGAGTGTTTGAAAAGTTTCAGCACTCCATCCATCATATCCTTGTGTTTGCTTTGTTCGCCCTAAGTTGGCAGGGTATGACCAGACGTGGGTCCCTAACTCACTTTGCCACTGGATTCACACTAGCCTGGCTGATGAGGGCTGTTAGCCAGAAACCGGTCCCATGATGCTTGTTTTCGGTCCAGGGAAGACATAGCTTAGCAGTTCGGGCTGGACTGTTCCTATGAGGCACAGGGTGAAGACTGATTTGCATATAGCTGTGTCCGAACTGGGGTTGAAAAGTGAGCTAAAGAATGACGAGGGATTCAACCTAGACCTGTGACTGGGGGTCAGTGTTTGAAAAGTTTCAGCACTCCATCCATCATCTCCTTGTGTTTGGTTTGTTCACCCTAAGTTGGCAGGGTATGCCCAGACTTGGGTCCCTTGGTCACTTTGCCACTGGATTCAAGCTAGCCTGGCTGATGTGGGCTGTTAGCCCGAAACCGGTCCCAGGTTGCTTGTTTCCGGTCCAGGGAAGACTTAGCTTAGCAGTTCGGGCTGGACTGTTCCCATGAGGCACAGGTTCAAGACTGATTTGCGCATAGCTGTGTCTGAACTGGGGTGGCAAAGTGAGCTAAAGAATGATGAGGGATTCAACCCAGATCTGTGACGGGGGTGAGTGTTTGAAAAGTTTCAGCACTCCGTCCATCATTCCCTTATGTTTGCTTTGTTCGCCCTAAGTTGGCAGGGTATGCCCAGACATGGGTCACTTGCTCACTTTGCCACTGGATTCAAGCTAACCTGGCTGAAGAGGGCTGTTAGCCCGAAACAAGTCCCAGGATGCTTGTTTCCGGTCCAGGGAAGACATAGCTTTGCAGTTCGGGCTGGACAGTTCCCATGAGGCACAGTGTGAAGACTGATTTGCATATAGCTGTGTCTGAACTGGGGTGGCAAAGTGAGCTAAAGAATGATGATGGATTCAACCCAGATCTGTGACGGGGGGTGAGTGTTTGAAAAGTTTCAGCCCTCCGTCAATCATCTCCTTGTGATTGCTTTGTTCGCCCTAAGGTGGCAGGGTATGCCCAGACGTGGGTCCGTTGCTTACTTTGCCACTGGATTCAAGCTAGTCTGACTGATGAGGGCTGCTAGCCCGAAACCGGTCCCAGGATGCTTGTTTTCAGTCCAGGGAAGACATAGCCTAGCAATTTGGGCTAGGCTGGTCCCATGAGGCACAGGGTGAAGACTGATTTCCATATAGCTGTATCTGAACTGTGGTGGGAAAGTGAGGTAAAGAATGGTGATGGATTCAACCCAGATCTGTGACTTGGGGTGAGTGTTTGAAAAGTTCCAGCACTCCGTCCATCATCTCCTTGTGTTTGCTTTGTTCGCCCTAAGTTGGCAGGGTATGCCCAGATGTGGGTCCCTTTCTCACTTTGCCACTGGATTCAAGATAGCCTGGCTGATGAGGGGTGTTAGTCCGAAACCGGTCCCAGGATGCTTGTTTCCGGTCCAGGGAAGACATAGCTTAGCAGTTTGGGCTGGACTGTTCCCATTATTCACAGGGTGAAGACTGATTTGCACATAGCTGTGTCTGAACTGGGGTGGCAAAGTGAGCTAAAGAATGATGATGGATTCAAACCAGATCTGTGACTGGGGGTGAATGTTTGAAAAGTTTCAGCACTTCGTCCGTCATCTCCTTGTGCTTGCTTTGTTCGCCCTAAATTGGCAGGGTATGGCCAGACATGGGTCCCTTGCTCACTTTGCCACTGGATTCAAGCTAGCCTGGCTGGTAAGGGCTGTAATCCCTAAACCAGTCCCAGTATCTTGTTTGTGGTCCAGGGAAGTAATAGCTTAGCATTTCGGGCTGGACTCTTCCCATGAGGAACAGGGTGAAGACTGATTTGCATATAGATGTGTCTGAACTGGGGTGGCAAAGTGAGCCAAAGAATGATGATGGATTCAACCCAGATCTGTGACTGGAGCTGAGTGTTTGAAAAGTTTCAGCACTCCGTCCATCATCTCCTTGTGTTTGCTTTGTTTGCCCTAAGTTGGCAGGGTATGCCCAGACGTGGGTCCCTTGCTCACTTTGCCACTGGATTCAAGCTAGCCTGGCTGATGAGGGCTGGTAGCCCGAACCCGGTCCCAGGATGCTTGTTTCCGGTCCAGGAAAGACATAGCTTAGCAGTTTGGCCTGGACTTTTCCTATGAGGCACAGGGTGAAGACTGATTTGCATATAGCTGTCTCTGAACTGGGGTGGAAAAGTAAGCTAAAAAATGAAGATGGATTCAACTCAGATCTGTGACTGGGTGTGAGTTTTTGAAAAGTTTCAGCACTCCGTCCATCATCTACTTGTGTTTGCTTTGTTCGCCCTAAGTTGACAGGGTATGCCCAGACGTGGGTCCCTTGCTCACTTTGCCACTGGATTTAAGCTAGCCTGCCTGATGAGGACTGTTAGCCCGAGACCGGTCCCAGGATGTTTGTTCCCGGTCCTGGGAAGATATAGCTTAGCAGTTCGGGCTGGACTGTTCCCATGAGGCACAGGGTCAAGACTGGTTTGCATATAGTAGTGTCTGAACTGGGGTGGCAAAGTGAGCTAAAGAAAGATGATGGATTCAACCCAGGTCTGTGACGGGGGTGAGTGTTTGAAAAGTTTCAGCACTCCATCCATCATCTCCTTGTGTTTGCTTTGTTCGCCCTAAGTTGGCAGGGTATGACCAGACGTGGGTCCCTAACTCACTTTGCCACTGGATTCACACTAGCCTGGCTGATGAGGGCTGTTAGCCAGAAACCGGTCCCAGGATGCTTGTTTTCGGTCCAGGGAAGACATAGCTTAGCATTTCGGGCTGGACTGTTCCCATGAGGCACAGGGTGAAGACTGATTTGCATATAGCTGTGTCTGAACTGGGGTTGCAAAGTGAGCTAAAGAATGACGAGGGATTCAACCTAGACCTGTGACTGGGGGTCAGTGTTTGAAAAGTTTCAGCACTCCATCCATCATCTCCTTGTGTTTGGTTTGTTCACCCTAAGTTGGCAGGGTATGCCCAGACGTGGGTCCCTTGGTCACTTTGCCACTGGATTCAAGCTAGCCTGGCTGATGTGGGCTGTTAGCCCGAAACCGGTCCCAGGTTGCTTGTTTCCGGTCCAGGGAAGACTTAGCTTAGCAGTTCGGGCTGGACTGTTCCCATGAGGCACAGGTTCAAGACTGATTTGCGCATAGCTGTGTCTGAACTGGGGTGGCAAAGTGAGCTAAAGAATGATGAGGGATTCAACCCAGATCTGTGACGGGGGTGAGTGTTTGAAAAGTTTCTGCACTCCGTCCATCATTCCCTTATGTTTGCTTTGTTCGCCCTAAGTTGGCAGGGTATGCCCAGACATGGGTCACTTGCTCACTTTGCCACTGGATTCAAGCTAACCTGGCTGATGAGGGCTGTTAGCCCGAAACAAGTCCCAGGATGCTTGTTTCCGGTCCAGGGAAGACATAGCTTTGCAGTTCGGGCTGGACAGTTCCCATGAGGCACAGTGTGAAGACTGATTTGCATATAGCTGTGTCTGAACTGGGGTGGCAAAGTGAGCTAAAGAATGATGATGGATTCAACCCAGATCTGTGACGGGGGTGAGTGTTTGAAAAGTTTCAGCCCTCCGTCAATCATCTCCTTGTGATTGCTTTGTTCGCCCTAAGGTGGCAGGGTATGCCCAGACGTGGGTCCGTTGCTTACTTTGCCACTGGATCCAAGCTAGTCTGACTGATGAGGGCTGCTAGCCCGAAACCGGTCCCAGGATGCTTGTTTTCAGTCCAGGGAAGACATAGCCTAGCAATTTGGGCTAGGCTGGTCCCATGAGGCACAGGGTGAAGACTGATTTCCATATAGCTGTATCTGAACTGGGGTGGCAAAGTGAGCTAAAGAATGATGATGGATTCAACCCAGATCTGTGACGGGGGTGAGTGTTTGAAAAGTTTCAGCCCTCCGTCAATCATCTCCTTGTGATTGCTTTGTTCGCCCTAAGGTGGCAGGGTATGCCCAGACGTGGGTCCGTTGCTTACTTTGCCACTGGATTCCAGCTAGCCTGGCTGATGAGGGCTGTTTGCCCAAAACCGGTCCCAGGATGCTTGTTTCCGGTCCAGGGAAGACATAGCTTAGCAATTCGGGCTGGACTGTTCCCATGAGGCACAGGGTGAAGACTGATTTGCATATAGCTGTCTCTGAACTGAGGTGGCAACGTGAGCTAAAGAATGATGATGGATTCAACCTGGATCTGTGACTGGGGGTGAGTGCTTGAAAAGTTTCAGCCCTCCGTCCATCATCTCCTTGTTTTTGCTTTGTTCACCCTAAGTTGGCAGGGTATGCTCAGACGTGGATCCCTGGCTCACTTTGCCACTGGATTCAAGCTAGCCTGGCTGATGAGGGCAATTAGCCCAAAACCGGTCCCAGGATGCTTGTTTTCGGTCCAGAGAAGACATAGCTTTGCAGTTCGGGCCGGACTGTTCCCATGAGGCACAGGGCCACAACTGATTTGCATATTGCTGTGTCTAAACTGGGGTGGCAAAGTGAGGTAAAGAATGATGATGGATTCAACCCAGATCTGTGACTGGGGGTGAGTGTTTGAAAAGTTTCAGCACTCCGTCCATCATCTACTTGTGTTTGCTTTGTTCGCCCTAAGTTGACAGGGTATGCCCAGACGTGGGTCCCTTGCTCACTTTGCCACTGGATTTAAGCTAGCCTGCCTGATGAGGACTGTTAGCCCGAGACCGGTCCCAGGATGTTTGTTCCCGGTCCTGGGAAGATATAGCTTAGCAGTTCGGGCTGGACTGTTCCCATGAGGCACAGGGTCAAGACTGGTTTGCATATAGTAGTGTCTGAACTGGGGTGGCAAAGTGAGCTAAAGAATGATGATGGATTCAACCCAGGTCTGTGACGGGGGTGAGTGTTTGAAAAGTTTCAGCCCTCCGTCCATCATCTCCTTGTTTTTGCTTTGTTCACCCTAAGTTGGCAGGGTATGCTCAGACGTGGATCCCTGTCTCACTTTGCCACTGGATTCAAGCTAGCCTGGCTGATGAGGGCAAATAGCTCAAAACCGGTCCCAGGATGCTTGTTTTCGGTCCAGAGAAGACATAGCTTTGCAGTTCGGGCTGGACTGTTCCCATGAGGCACCGGGCCACAACTGATTTGCATATTGCTGTGTCTAAACTGGGGTGGCAAAGTGAGGTAAAGAATGATGATGGATTCAACCCAGATCTTTGACTGGGGGTGAGTGTTTGAAAAGTTTCAGCACTCCATCCATCATATCCTTGTGTTTGCTTTGTTCGCCCTAAGTTGGCAGGGTATGACCAGACGTGGGTCCCTAACTCACTTTGCCACTGGATTCACACTAGCCTGGCTGATGAGGGCTGTTAGCCAGAAACCGGTCCCATGATGCTTGTTTTCGGTCCAGGGAAGACATAGCTTAGCAGTTCGGGCTGGACTGTTCCTATGAGGCACAGGGTGAAGACTGATTTGCATATAGCTGTGTCCGAACTGGGGTTGCAAAGTGAGCTAAAGAATGACGAGGGATTCAACCTAGACCTGTGACTGGGGGTCAGTGTTTGAAAAGTTTCAGCACTCCATCCATCATCTCCTTGTGTTTGGTTTGTTCACCCTAAGTTGGCAGGGTATGCCCAGACTTGGGTCCCTTGGTCACTTTGCCACTGGATTCAAGCTAGCCTGGCTGATGTGGGCTGTTAGCCCGAAACCGGTCCCAGGTTGCTTGTTTCCGGTCCAGGGAAGACTTAGCTTAGCAGTTCGGGCTGGACTGTTCCCATGAGGCACAGGTTCAAGACTGATTTGCGCATAGCTGTGTCTGAACTGGGGTGGCAAAGTGAGCTAAAGAATGATGAGGGATTCAACCCAGATCTGTGACGGGGGTGAGTGTTTGAAAAGTTTCAGCACTCCGTCCATCATTCCCTTATGTTTGCTTTGTTCGCCCTAAGTTGGCAGGGTATGCCCAGACATGGGTCACTTGCTCACTTTGCCACTGGATTCAAGCTAACCTGGCTGAAGAGGGCTGTTAGCCCGAAACAAGTCCCAGGATGCTTGTTTCCGGTCCAGGGAAGACATAGCTTTGCAGTTCGGGCTGGACAGTTCCCATGAGGCACAGTGTGAAGACTGATTTGCATATAGCTGTGTCTGAACTGGGGTGGCAAAGTGAGCTAAAGAATGATGATGGATTCAACCCAGATCTGTGACGGGGGGTGAGTGTTTGAAAAGTTTCAGCCCTCCGTCAATCATCTCCTTGTGATTGCTTTGTTCGCCCTAAGGTGGCAGGGTATGCCCAGACGTGGGTCCGTTGCTTACTTTGCCACTGGATTCAAGCTAGTCTGACTGATGAGGGCTGCTAGCCCGAAACCGGTCCCAGGATGCTTGTTTTCAGTCCAGGGAAGACATAGCCTAGCAATTTGGGCTAGGCTGGTCCCATGAGGCACAGGGTGAAGACTGATTTCCATATAGCTGTATCTGAACTGTGGTGGGAAAGTGAGGTAAAGAATGGTGATGGATTCAACCCAGATCTGTGACTTGGGGTGAGTGTTTGAAAAGTTCCAGCACTCCGTCCATCATCTCCTTGTGTTTGCTTTGTTCGCCCTAAGTCGGCAGGGTATGCTCAGACGTGGATCCCTGGCTCACTTTGCCACTGGATTCAAGCTAGCCTGTCTGATGAGGGATGTTAGCCCGAAATCGGTCCCAGGATGTTTGTTTCCGGTCCAGGGAAGACATAGCTTAGCAGTTCGGGCTGGAATGTTCCCATGAGGCACAGGTTGAAGACTGATTTCCATATATCTGTGTCTGAACTGGGGTGGGAAAGTGAGGTAAAGAATGGTGATGGATTCAACCCAGATCTGTGACTTGGGGTGAGTGTTTGAAAAGTTTCTGCACTCTGTCCATCATCTCCTTGTGTTTGCCTTAAGGTGGCATGGTATGCCCAGATGTGGGTCCCTTGCTCACTTTACCACTGGATTGAAGCTAGCCTGGCTGATGAGGGCAATTAGCCCAAAACCGGTCCCAGGATGCTTGTTTTCGGTCCAGAGAAGACATAGCTTTGCAGTTCGGGCTGGACTGTTCCCATGAGGCACAGGGCCACAACTGATTTGCATATTGCTGTGTCTAAACTGGGGTGGCAAAGTGAGGTAAAGAATGATGATGGATTCAACCCAGATCTGTGACTGGGGGTGAGTGTTTGAAAAGTTTCAGCACTCCGTCCATCATCTCCTTGTTTTTGCCTTGTTCACCCTAAGTTGGCAGGGCATGGCCGGACGTGGAACCCTTGCTCACTTTGCCACTGGATTCAAGCTAGTCTGGCTGATGAGGTCTGTTAGCCCGAAATCGGTCCCAGGATGCTTGTTTCCGGTCCAGGGAAGACATAGCTTAGCAGTTCGGGCTGGACTGTTCCCATGAGGCATAGGGTGAAGACTGATTTGCATATAGCTGTCTCTGAACTGGGGTGGAAAAGTAAGCTAAAAAATGAAGATGGATTCAACTCAGATCTGTGACTGGGTGTGAGTTTTTGAAAAGTTTCAGCACTCCGTCCATCATCTACTTGTGTTTGCTTTGTTCGCCCTAAGTTGACAGGGTATGCCCAGACGTGGGTCCCTTGCTCACTTTGCCACTGGATTTAAGCTAGCCTGCCTGATGAGGACTGTTAGCCCGAGACCGGTCCCAGGATGTTTGTTCCCGGTCCTGGGAAGATATAGCTTAGCAGTTCGGGCTGGACTGTTCCCATGAGGCACAGGGTCAAGACTGGTTTGCATATAGTAGTGTCTGAACTGGGGTGGCAAAGTGAGCTAAAGAATGATGATGGATTCAACCCAGGTCTGTGACGGGGGTGAGTGTTTGAAAAGTTTCAGCCCTCCGTCCATCATCTCCTTGTTTTTGCTTTGTTCACCCTAAGTTGGCAGGGTATGCTCAGACGTGGATCCCTGGCTCACTTTGCCACTGGATTCAAGCTAGCCTGGCTGATGAGGGCAATTAGCTCAAAACCGGTCCCAGGATGCTTGTTTTCGGTCCAGAGAAGACATAGCTTTGCAGTTCGGGCTGGACTGTTCCCATGAGGCACAGGGCCACAACTGATTTGCATATTGCTGTGTCTAAACTGGGGTGGCAAAGTGAGGTAAAGAATGATGATGGATTCAACCCAGATCTGTGACTGGGGGTGAGTGTTTGAAAAGTTTCAGCACTCCATCCATCATATCCTTGTGTTTGCTTTGTTCGCCCTAAGTTGGCAGGGTATGACCAGACGTGGGTCCCTAACTCACTTTGCCACTGGATTCACACTAGCCTGGCTGATGAGGGCTGTTAGCCAGAAACCGGTCCCATGATGCTTGTTTTCGGTCCAGGGAAGACATAGCTTAGCAGTTCGGGCTGGACTGTTCCTATGAGGCACAGGGTGAAGACTGATTTGCATATAGCTGTGTCCGAACTGGGGTTGAAAAGTGAGCTAAAGAATGACGAGGGATTCAACCTAGACCTGTGACTGGGGGTCAGTGTTTGAAAAGTTTCAGCACTCCATCCATCATCTCCTTGTGTTTGGTTTGTTCACCCTAAGTTGGCAGGGTATGCCCAGACTTGGGTCCCTTGGTCACTTTGCCACTGGATTCAAGCTAGCCTGGCTGATGTGGGCTGTTAGCCCGAAACCGGTCCCAGGTTGCTTGTTTCCGGTCCAGGGAAGACTTAGCTTAGCAGTTCGGGCTGGACTGTTCCCATGAGGCACAGGTTCAAGACTGATTTGCGCATAGCTGTGTCTGAACTGGGGTGGCAAAGTGAGCTAAAGAATGATGAGGGATTCAACCCAGATCTGTGACGGGGGTGAGTGTTTGAAAAGTTTCAGCACTCCGTCCATCATTCCCTTATGTTTGCTTTGTTCGCCCTAAGTTGGCAGGGTATGCCCAGACATGGGTCGCTTGCTCACTTTGCCACTGGATTCAAGCTAACCTGGCTGAAGAGGGCTGTTAGCCCGAAACAAGTCCCAGGATGCTTGTTTCCGGTCCAGGGAAGACATAGCTTTGCAGTTCGGGCTGGACAGTTCCCATGAGGCACAGTGTGAAGACTGATTTGCATATAGCTGTGTCTGAACTGGGGTGGCAAAGTGAGCTAAAGAATGATGATGGATTCAACCCAGATCTGTGACGGGGGGTGAGTGTTTGAAAAGTTTCAGCCCTCCGTCAATCATCTCCTTGTGATTGCTTTGTTCGCCCTAAGGTGGCAGGGTATGCCCAGACGTGGGTCCGTTGCTTACTTTGCCACTGGATTCAAGCTAGTCTGACTGATGAGGGCTGCTAGCCCGAAACCGGTCCCAGGATGCTTGTTTTCAGTCCAGGGAAGACATAGCCTAGCAATTTGGGCTAGGCTGGTCCCATGAGGCACAGGGTGAAGACTGATTTCCATATAGCTGTATCTGAACTGTGGTGGGAAAGTGAGGTAAAGAATGGTGATGGATTCAACTCAGATCTGTGACTTGGGGTGAGTGTTTGAAAAGTTCCAGCACTCCGTCCATCATCTCCTTGTGTTTGCTTTGTTCGCCCTAAGTTGGCAGGGTATGCCCAGATGTGGGTCCCTTTCTCACTTTGCCACTGGATTCAAGATAGCCTGGCTGATGAGGGGTGTTAGTCCGAAACCGGTCCCAGGATGCTTGTTTCCGGTCCAGGGAAGACATAGCTTAGCAGTTTGGGCTGGACTGTTCCCATTATTCACAGGGTGAAGACTGATTTGCACATAGCTGTGTCTGAACTGGGGTGGCAAAGTGAGCTAAAGAATGATGATGGATTCAAACCAGATCTGTGACTGGGGGTGAATGTTTGAAAAGTTTCAGCACTTCGTCCGTCATCTCCTTGTGCTTGCTTTGTTCGCCCTAAATTGGCAGGGTATGGCCAGACATGGGTCCCTTGCTCACTTTGCCACTGGATTCAAGCTAGCCTGGCTGGTAAGGGCTGTAATCCCTAAACCAGTCCCAGTATCTTGTTTGTGGTCCAGGGAAGTAATAGCTTAGCATTTCGGGCTGGACTCTTCCCATGAGGAACAGGGTGAAGACTGATTTGCATATAGATGTGTCTGAACTGGGGTGGCAAAGTGAGCCAAAGAATGATGATGGATTCAACCCAGATCTGTGACTGGAGCTGAGTGTTTGAAAAGTTTCAGCACTCCGTCCATCATCTCCTTGTGTTTGCTTTGTTTGCCCTAAGTTGGCAGGGTATGCCCAGACGTGGGTCCCTTGCTCACTTTGCCACTGGATTCAAGCTAGCCTGGCTGATGAGGGCTGGTAGCCCGAACCCGGTCCCAGGATGCTTGTTTCCGGTCCAGGAAAGACATAGCTTAGCAGTTTGGCCTGGACTTTTCCTATGAGGCACAGGGTGAAGACTGATTTGCATATAGCTGTCTCTGAACTGGGGTGGAAAAGTAAGCTAAAAAATGAAGATGGATTCAACTCAGATCTGTGACTGGGTGTGAGTTTTTGAAAAGTTTCAGCACTCCGTCCATCATCTACTTGTGTTTGCTTTGTTCGCCCTAAGTTGACAGGGTATGCCCAGACGTGGGTCCCTTGCTCACTTTGCCACTGGATTTAAGCTAGCCTGCCTGATGAGGACTGTTAGCCCGAGACCGGTCCCAGGATGTTTGTTCCCGGTCCTGGGAAGATATAGCTTAGCAGTTCGGGCTGGACTGTTCCCATGAGGCACAGGGTCAAGACTGGTTTGCATATAGTAGTGTCTGAACTGGGGTGGCAAAGTGAGCTAAAGAAAGATGATGGATTCAACCCAGGTCTGTGACGGGGGTGAGTGTTTGAAAAGTTTCAGCACTCCATCCATCATCTCCTTGTGTTTGCTTTGTTCGCCCTAAGTTGGCAGGGTATGACCAGACGTGGGTCCCTAACTCACTTTGCCACTGGATTCACACTAGCCTGGCTGATGAGGGCTGTTAGCCAGAAACCGGTCCCAGGATGCTTGTTTTCGGTCCAGGGAAGACATAGCTTAGCATTTCGGGCTGGACTGTTCCCATGAGGCACAGGGTGAAGACTGATTTGCATATAGCTGTGTCTGAACTGGGGTTGCAAAGTGAGCTAAAGAATGACGAGGGATTCAACCTAGACCTGTGACTGGGGGTCAGTGTTTGAAAAGTTTCAGCACTCCATCCATCATCTCCTTGTGTTTGGTTTGTTCACCCTAAGTTGGCAGGGTATGCCCAGACGTGGGTCCCTTGGTCACTTTGCCACTGGATTCAAGCTAGCCTGGCTGATGTGGGCTGTTAGCCCGAAACCGGTCCCAGGTTGCTTGTTTCCGGTCCAGGGAAGACTTAGCTTAGCAGTTCGGGCTGGACTGTTCCCATGAGGCACAGGTTCAAGACTGATTTGCGCATAGCTGTGTCTGAACTGGGGTGGCAAAGTGAGCTAAAGAATGATGAGGGATTCAACCCAGATCTGTGACGGGGGTGAGTGTTTGAAAAGTTTCTGCACTCCGTCCATCATTCCCTTATGTTTGCTTTGTTCGCCCTAAGTTGGCAGGGTATGCCCAGACATGGGTCACTTGCTCACTTTGCCACTGGATTCAAGCTAACCTGGCTGATGAGGGCTGTTAGCCCGAAACAAGTCCCAGGATGCTTGTTTCCGGTCCAGGGAAGACATAGCTTTGCAGTTCGGGATGGACAGTTCCCATGAGGCACAGTGTGAAGACTGATTTGCATATAGCTGTGTCTGAACTGGGGTGGCAAAGTGAGCTAAAGAATGATGATGGATTCAACCCAGATCTGTGACGGGGGTGAGTGTTTGAAAAGTTTCAGCCCTCCGTCAATCATCTCCTTGTGATTGCTTTGTTCGCCCTAAGGTGGCAGGGTATGCCCAGACGTGGGTCCGTTGCTTACTTTGCCACTGGATCCAAGCTAGTCTGACTGATGAGGGCTGCTAGCCCGAAACCGGTCCCAGGATGCTTGTTTTCAGTCCAGGGAAGACATAGCCTAGCAATTTGGGCTAGGCTGGTCCCATGAGGCACAGGGTGAAGACTGATTTCCATATAGCTGTATCTGAACTGGGGTGGCAAAGTGAGCTAAAGAATGATGATGGATTCAACCCAGATCTGTGACGGGGGTGAGTGTTTGAAAAGTTTCAGCCCTCCGTCAATCATCTCCTTGTGATTGCTTTGTTCGCCCTAAGGTGGCAGGGTATGCCCAGACGTGGGTCCGTTGCTTACTTTGCCACTGGATTCCAGCTAGCCTGGCTGATGAGGGCTGTTTGCCCAAAACCGGTCCCAGGATGCTTGTTTCCGGTCCAGGGAAGACATAGCTTAGCAATTCGGGCTGGACTGTTCCCATGAGGCACAGGGTGAAGACTGATTTGCATATAGCTGTCTCTGAACTGAGGTGGCAACGTGAGCTAAAGAATGATGATGGATTCAACCTGGATCTGTGACTGGGGGTGAGTGCTTGAAAAGTTTCAGCCCTCCGTCCATCATCTCCTTGTTTTTGCTTTGTTCACCCTAAGTTGGCAGGGTATGCTCAGACGTGGATCCCTGGCTCACTTTGCCACTGGATTCAAGCTAGCCTGGCTGATGAGGGCAATTAGCCCAAAACCGGTCCCAGGATGCTTGTTTTCGGTCCAGAGAAGACATAGCTTTGCAGTTCGGGCTGGACTGTTCCCATGAGGCACAGGGCCACAACTGATTTGCATATTGCTGTGTCTAAACTGGGGTGGCAAAGTGAGGTAAAGAATGATGATGGATTCAACCCAGATCTGTGACTGGGGGTGAGTGTTTGAAAAGTTTCAGCACTCCGTCCATCATCTACTTGTGTTTGCTTTGTTCGCCCTAAGTTGACAGGGTATGCCCAGACGTGGGTCCCTTGCTCACTTTGCCACTGGATTTAAGCTAGCCTGCCTGATGAGGACTGTTAGCCCGAGACCGGTCCCAGGATGTTTGTTCCCGGTCCTGGGAAGATATAGCTTAGCAGTTCGGGCTGGACTGTTCCCATGAGGCACAGGGTCAAGACTGGTTTGCATATAGTAGTGTCTGAACTGGGGTGGCAAAGTGAGCTAAAGAATGATGATGGATTCAACCCAGGTCTGTGACGGGGGTGAGTGTTTGAAAAGTTTCAGCCCTCCGTCCATCATCTCCTTGTTTTTGCTTTGTTCACCCTAAGTTGGCAGGGTATGCTCAGACGTGGACCCCTGGCTCACTTTGCCACTGGATTCAAGCTAGCCTGGCTGATGAGGGCAATTAGCTCAAAACCGGTCCCAGGATGCTTGTTTTCGGTCCAGAGAAGACATAGCTTTGCAGTTCGGGCTGGACTGTTCCCATGAGGCACAGGGCCACAACTGATTTGCATATTGCTGTGTCTAAACTGGGGTGGCAAAGTGAGGTAAAGAATGATGATGGATTCAACCCAGATCTGTGACTGGGGGTGAGTGTTTGAAAAGTTTCAGCACTCCATCCATCATATCCTTGTGTTTGCTTTGTTCGCCCTAAGTTGGCAGGGTATGACCAGACGTGGGTCCCTAACTCACTTTGCCACTGGATTCACACTAGCCTGGCTGATGAGGGCTGTTAGCCAGAAACCGGTCCCATGATGCTTGTTTTCGGTCCAGGGAAGACATAGCTTAGCAGTTCGGGCTGGACTGTTCCTATGAGGCACAGGGTGAAGACTGATTTGCATATAGCTGTGTCCGAACTGGGGTTGCAAAGTGAGCTAAAGAATGACGAGGGATTCAACCTAGACCTGTGACTGGGGGTCAGTGTTTGAAAAGTTTCAGCACTCCATCCATCATCTCCTTGTGTTTGGTTTGTTCACCCTAAGTTGGCAGGGTATGCCCAGACTTGGGTCCCTTGGTCACTTTGCCACTGGATTCAAGCTAGCCTGGCTGATGTGGGCTGTTAGCCCGAAACCGGTCCCAGGTTGCTTGTTTCCGGTCCAGGGAAGACTTAGCTTAGCAGTTCGGGCTGGACTGTTCCCATGAGGCACAGGTTCAAGACTGATTTGCGCATAGCTGTGTCTGAACTGGGGTGGCAAAGTGAGCTAAAGAATGATGAGGGATTCAACCCAGATCTGTGACGGGGGTGAGTGTTTGAAAAGTTTCAGCACTCCGTCCATCATTCCCTTATGTTTGCTTTGTTCGCCCTAAGTTGGCAGGGTATGCCCAGACATGGGTCACTTGCTCACTTTGCCACTGGATTCAAGCTAACCTGGCTGATGAGGGCTGTTAGCCCGAAACAAGTCCCAGGATGCTTGTTTCCGGTCCAGGGAAGACATAGCTTTGCAGTTCGGGCTGGACAGTTCCCATGAGGCACAGTGTGAAGACTGATTTGCATATAGCTGTGTCTGAACTGGGGTGGCAAAGTGAGCTAAAGAATGATGATGGATTCAACCCAGATCTGTGACGGGGGGTGAGTGTTTGAGAAGTTTCAGCCCTCCGTCAATCATCTCCTTGTGATTGCTTTGTTCGCCCTAAAGTGGCAGGGTATGCCCAGACGTGGGTCCGTTGCTTACTTTGCCACTGGATTCAAGCTAGTCTGACTGATGAGGGCTGCTAGCCCGAAACCGGTCCCAGGATGCTTGTTTTCAGTCCAGGGAAGACATAGCCTAGCAATTTGGGCTAGGCTGGTCCCATGAGGCACAGGGTGAAGACTGATTTCCATATAGCTGTATCTGAACTGTGGTGGGAAAGTGAGGTAAAGAATGGTGATGGATTCAACCCAGATCTGTGACTTGGGGTGAGTGTTTGAAAAGTTCCAGCACTCCGTCCATCATCTCCTTGTGTTTGCTTTGTTCGCCCTAAGTCGGCAGGGTATGCTCAGACGTGGATCCCTGGCTCACTTTGCCACTGGATTCAAGCTAGCCTGTCTGATGAGGGATGTTAGCCCGAAATCGGTCCCAGGATGTTTGTTTCCGGTCCAGGGAAGACATAGCTTAGCAGTTCGGGCTGGAATGTTCCCATGAGGCACAGGTTGAAGACTGATTTCCATATATCTGTGTCTGAACTGGGGTGGGAAAGTGAGGTAAAGAATGGTGATGGATTCAACCCAGATCTGTGACTTGGGGTGAGTGTTTGAAAGGTTTCTGCACTCTGTCCATCATCTCCTTGTGTTTGCCCTAAGGTGGCATGGTATGTCCAGATGTGGGTCCCTTGCTCACTTTACCACTGGATTGAAGCTAGCCTGGCTGATGAGGGCAATTAGCCCAAAACCGGTCCCAGGATGCTTGTTTTCGGTCCAGAGAAGACATAGCTTTGCAGTTCGGGCTGGACTGTTCCCATGAGGCACAGGGCCACAACTGATTTGCATATTGCTGTGTCTAAACTGGGGTGGCAAAGTGAGGTAAAGAATGATGATGGATTCAACCCAGATCTGTGACTGGGGGTGAGTGTTTGAAAAGTTTCAGCACTCCGTCCATCATCTCCTTGTTTTTGCCTTGTTCACCCTAAGTTGGCAGGGCATGGCCGGACGTGGAACCCTTGCTCACTTTGCCACTGGATTCGAGCTAGTCTGGCTGATGAGGTCTGTTAGCCCGAAATCGGTCCCAGGAAGCTTGTTTCCGGTCCAGGGAAGACATAGCTTAGCAGTTCGGGCTGGACTGTTCCCATGAGGCATAGGGTGAAGACTGATTTGCATATAGCTGTCTCTGAACTGGGGTGGAAAAGTAAGCTAAAAAATGAAGATGGATTCAACTCAGATCTGTGACTGGGTGTGAGTTTTTGAAAAGTTTCAGCACTCCGTCCATCATCTACTTGTGTTTGCTTTGTTCGCCCTAAGTTGACAGGGTATGCCCAGACGTGGGTCCCTTGCTCACTTTGCCACTGGATTTAAGCTAGCCTGCCTGATGAGGACTGTTAGCCCGAGACCGGTCCCAGGATGTTTGTTCCCGGTCCTGGGAAGATGTAGCTTAGCAGTTCGGGCTGGACTGTTCCCATGAGGCACAGGGTCAAGACTGGTTTGCATATAGTAGTGTCTGAACTGGGGTGGCAAAGTGAGCTAAAGAATGATGATGGATTCAACCCAGGTCTGTGACGGGGGTGAGTGTTTGAAAAGTTTCAGCACTCCATCCATCATCTCCTTGTGTTTGCTTTGTTCGCCCTAAGTTGGCAGGGTATGACCAGACGTGGGTCCCTAACTCACTTTGCCCTGGATTCACACTAGCCTGGCTGATGAGGGCTGTTAGCCAGAAACCGGTCCCAGGATGCTTGTTTTCGGTCCAGGGAAGACATAGCTTAGCAGTTCGGGCTGGACTGTTCCCATGAGGCACAGGGTGAAGACTGATTTGCATATAGCTGTGTCTGAACTGGGGTTGCAAAGTGAGCTAAAGAATGACGAGGGATTCAACCTAGACCTGTGACTGGGGGTCAGTGTTTGAAAAGTTTCAGCACTCCATCCATCATCTCCTTGTGTTTGGTTTGTTCACCCTAAGTTGGCAGGGTATGCCCAGACGTGGGTCCCTTGGTCACTTTGCCACTGGATTCAAGCTAGCCTGGCTGATGTGGGCTGTTAGCCCGAAACCGGTCCCAGGTTGCTTGTTTCCGGTCCAGGGAAGACTTAGCTTAGCAGTTCGGGCTGGACTGTTCCCATGAGGCACAGGTTCAAGACTGATTTGCGCATAGCTGTGTCTGAACTGGGGTGGCAAAGTGAGCTAAAGAATGATGAGGGATTCAACCAAGATCTGTGACGGGGGTGAGTGTTTGAAAAGTTTCAGCACTCCGTCCATCATTCCCTTATGTTTGCTTTGTTCGCCCTAAGTTGGCAGGGTATGCCCAGACATGGGTCACTTGCTCACTTTGCCACTGGATTCAAGCTAACCTGGCTGATGAGGGCTGTTAGCCCGAAACAAGTCCCAGGATGCTTGTTTCCGGTCCAGGGAAGACATAGCTTTGCAGTTCGGGCTGGACAGTTCCCATGAGGCACAGTGTGAAGACTGATTTGCATATAGCTGTGTCTGAACTGGGGTGGCAAAGTGAGCTAAAGAATGATGATGGATTCAACCCAGATCTGTGACGGGGGGTGAGTGTTTGAAAAGTTTCAGCCCTCCGTCAATCATCTCCTTGTGATTGCTTTGTTCGCCCTAAGGTGGCAGGGTATGCCCAGACGTGGGTCCGTTGCTTACTTTGCCACTGGATCCAAGCTAGTCTGACTGATGAGGGCTGCTAGCCCGAAAACGGTCCCAGGATGCTTGTTTTCAGTCCAGGGAAGACATAGCCTAGCAATTTGGGCTAGGCTGGTCCCATGAGGCACAGGGTGAAGACTGATTTCCATATAGCTGTATCTGAACTGGGGTGGCAAAGTGAGCTAAAGAATGATGATGGATTCAACCCAGATCTGTGACGGGGGTGAGTGTTTGAAAAGTTTCAGCCCTCCGTCAATCATCTCCTTGTGATTGCTTTGTTCGCCCTAAGGTGGCAGGGTATGCCCAGACGTGGGTCCGTTGCTTACTTTGCCACTGGATTCCAGCTAGCCTGGCTGATGAGGGCTGTTTGCCCAAAACCGGTCCCAGGATGCTTGTTTCCGGTCCAGGGAAGACATAGCTTAGCAATTCGGGCTGGACTGTTCCCATGAGGCACAGGGTGAAGACTGATTTGCATATAGCTGTCTCTGAACTGAGGTGGCAACGTGAGCTAAAGAATGATGATGGATTCAACCTGGATCTGTGACTGGGGGTGAGTGCTTGAAAAGTTTCAGCCCTCCGTCCATCATCTCCTTGTTTTTGCTTTGTTCACCCTAAGTTGGCAGGGTATGCTCAGACGTGGATCCCTGGCTCACTTTGCCACTGGATTCAAGCTAGCCTGGCTGATGAGGGCGATTAGCCCAAAACCGGTCCCAGGATGCTTGTTTTCGGTCCAGAGAAGACATAGCTTTGCAGTTCGGGCTGGACTGTTCCCATGAGGCACAGGGCCACAACTGATTTGCATATTGCTGTGTCTAAACTGGGGTGGCAAAGTGAGGTAAAGAATGATGATGGATTCAACCCAGATCTGTGACTGGGGGTGAGTGTTTGAAAAGTTTCAGCACTCCGTCCATCATCTACTTGTGTTTGCTTTGTTCGCCCTAAGTTGACAGGGTATGCCCAGACGTGGGTCCCTTGCTCACTTTGCCACTGGATTTAAGCTAGCCTGCCTGATGAGGACTGTTAGCCCGAGACCGGTCCCAGGATGTTTGTTCCCGGTCCTGGGAAGATATAGCTTAGCAGTTCGGGCTGGACTGTTCCCATGAGGCACAGGGTCAAGACTGGTTTGCATATAGTAGTGTCTGAACTGGGGTGGCAAAGTGAGCTAAAGAATGATGATGGATTCAACCCAGGTCTGTGACGGGGGTGAGTGTTTGAAAAGTTTCAGCCCTCCGTCCATCATCTCCTTGTTTTTGCTTTGTTCACCCTAAGTTGGCAGGGTATGCTCAGACGTGGATCCCTGGCTCACTTTGCCACTGGATTCAAGCTAGCCTGGCTGATGAGGGCAATTAGCCCAAAACCGGTCCCAGGATGCTTGTTTTCGGTCCAGAGAAGACATAGCTTTGCAGTTCGGGCTGGACTGTTCCCATGAGGCACAGGGCCACAACTGATTTGCATATTGCTGTGTCTAAACTGGGGTGGCAAAGTGAGGTAAAGAATGATGATGGATTCAACCCAGATCTGTGACTGGGGGTGAGTGTTTGAAAAGTTTCAGCACTCCATCCATCATCTCCTTGTGTTTGCTCTGTTCGCCCTAAGTTGGCAGGGTATGACCAGACGTGGGTCCCTAACTCACTTTGCCACTGGATTCACACTAGCCTGGCTGATGAGGGCTGTTAGCCACAAACCGGTCCCAGGATGCTTGTTTTCGGTCCAGGGAAGACATAGCTTAGCAGTTCGGGCTGGACTGTTCCTATGAGGCACAGGGTGAAGACTGATTTGCATATAGCTGTGTCCGAACTGGGGTTGCAAAGTGAGCTAAAGAATGACGAGGGATTCAACCTAGACCTGTGACTGGGGGTCAGTGTTTGAAAAGTTTCAGCACTCCATCCATCATCTCCTTGTGTTTGGTTTGTTCACCCTAAGTTGGCAGGGTATGCCCAGACTTGGGTCCCTTGGTCACTTTGCCACTGGATTCAAGCTAGCCTGGCTGATGTGGGCTGTTAGCCCGAAACCGGTCCCAGGTTGCTTGTTTCCGGTCCAGGGAAGACTTAGCTTAGCAGATCGGGCTGGACTGTTCCCATGAGGCACAGGTTCAAGACTGATTTGCGCATAGCTATGTCTGAACTGGGGTGGCAAAGTGAGCTAAAGAATGATGAGGGATTCAACCCAGATCTGTGACGGGGGTGAGTGTTTGAAAAGTTTCAGCACTCCGTCCATCATTCCCTTATGTTTGCTTTGTTCGCCCTAAGTTGGCAGGGTATGCCCAGACATGGGTCACTTGCTCACTTTGCCACTGGATTCAAGCTAACCTGGCTGATGAGGGCTGTTAGCCTGAAACAAGTCCCAGGATGCTTGTTTCCGGTCCAGGGAAGACATAGCTTTGCAGTTCGGGCTGGACAGTTCCCATGAGGCACAGTGTGAAGACTGATTTGCATATAGCTGTGTCTGAACTGGGGTGGCAAAGTGAGCTAAAGAATGATGATGGATTCAACCCAGATCTGTGACGGGGGGTGAGTGTTTGAAAAGTTTCAGCCCTCCGTCAATCATCTCCTTGTGATTGCTTTGTTCGCCCTAAGGTGGCAGGGTATGCCCAGACGTGGGTCCCTTGCTCACTTTGCCACTGGATTCAAGCTAGTCTGACTGAAGAGGGCTGCTAGCCCGAAACCGGTCCCAGGATGCTTGTTTTCAGTCCAGGGAAGACATAGCTTTGCAGTTTGGGCTGGACTGTTCCCATGAGGCACAGGGTCAAGACTGATTTGCATATAGCTGTGTCTGAACCGGGGTGTCAAAGTGAGCCAAAGAATGGTGATGGATTCAACCCAGATCTGTGACTGGGGGTGAGTGTTTGAAAAGTTTGGGCACTCCGTCCATCATCTGCTTGTGTTTGCTTTGCTCGCCCTAAGTTGGCAGTGTATGCACAGAGGTGGGTCCCTTGCTGGCTTTGCCACTGGATTCAAGCTAACCTGGCTGATCAGGGATGTTAGCCCGAAGACAGTGCCAGGATGCTTGTTTCAGGTCCAGGGAAGACATAGCTTAGCAGTTTGGGCTGGACTGTTCCCATGAGGTAGAGGGTGAAGACTGATTTGCATATAGCTGTGTCTGAACTGGGGTGGCAAAGTGAGGTAAAGAATGATGATGGATTCAACCCAGATCTGTGACTGGGGGTGAGTGTTTGAAAAGTTTCAGCACTTTGTTCATTATGTCTTCGTGTTTTCTCTGTTCGCCCTAAGTTGGCAGGGTATACCCAGACGTGGGTCCCTTGCTCACTTTGCCACTGGACTCAAGCTGGCCTGGCTGATGAGGGCTGTTAGCCCGAAACCGGTCCCAGGATGCTTGATTCCAGTCCAGGGAAGACATAGCTTAGCAGTTTTGGCTGGACTGTTCCCATGAGGCACAGGGTGAAGACTGATTTGCATATAGCTGTGTCTGAACTGGGGTGGCAATGTGAGCTAAAGAATGATGATGGATTCAACCCAGATGTGTGACTGGGGGTGAGTGGTTGAAAAGTTTCAGCACTCTGTCCATCATCTTGTATTTGCTTTGTTCGCCCTAAGTTGACAGGGTATGCCCAGACGTGGGTCCCTTTCTCACTCTGCCACTGGATTCAAGCTAGCCTGACTGATGAGGGCTGTTAGCCCGAAACTGGTCCTAGGATGCTTGTTTCCAGTCCAGAGAAGACAAAGCTTAGCAGTTTGGGCTGGACTGTTCCCATGAGGCACAGGGTGAAGAGTGATTTGCATATAGCTGTGTCTGAACTGGGGTGGGAAAGTGAGCTAAAGAATGATGATGGATTCAACCCAGATCTGTGATTGGGGGTCAGTGTTTGAAAAATTTCAGTCCTCCATCCATCATCTCCTTGTGTTTGCTTTGTTTGCCCTAAGTTGGCAGGGTATGCCCAGACGTGGGTCCCTAACTCACTTTGCCACTGGATTCAAGCTAGCCTGGCTGATGAGGGCTGTTAGCCAGAAATCGGTCCCAGGATGCTTGTTTTCGGTCCAGAGAAGAAATTGCTTAGCAGTTCAAGATGGACTGTTCCCATGAGGCACAGGGTCAAAACTGATTTGCATACAGCTGTGTCTGAACTGGGGTGGCAATGTGAGCTAAATAATGACGAGGGATTCAACTCAGATCGGTGACTGGGGTGAGTGTTTGAAAAGTTTCAGTACTCCCTCCATCATCTACTTGTGTTTGCTTTGTTCGCCCTAAGTTGGCAGGGTATGCCCAGACGTGGGTCCCTTGCTCACTTTGACACTGGATTCAGGCTAGCCTGGCTGATGAGGACAGTTACCCCGAAATCGGTCCCAGGATGTTTGTTTCCGGTCCTGGGAAGACATAGCTAAGCAGTTCAGACAGGACTGTTCCCACGAGGCACAGGGTCAAGAATGATTTACATATAGTCGTGTCTGAACTGGGGTGGCAAAGTGAGCTAAAGAATGATGATGGATTCAACCCAGATCTGTGACTGAGGTTGAGTGATTGAAAAGTTTCAGCACTCCATCCATCATCTCCTTGTGTTTGCTTTGTTCGCCCTAAGTTGGCAGGGTATGACCAGACGTGGGTCCCTAACTCACTTTGCCACTGGATTAAAACTAGCCTGGATGATTAGGGCTGCTAGCCAGAAACTGGTCCAAGGATGGTAATTTTTGGTCCAGGGAAGACATAGCTTAGCAGTTCGGGCTGGACTGATCCCATGAGGCACAGGGTCAAGACTGATTTGCATATAGCTGTGTCTTAACTGGGGTGGCAAAGTGAGCTAAAGTACAACAAGGGCTTCAACAAAGATCTGTGACTGGGGGTCAGTGATTGAAAAGTTTCAGCACTCCGTCCATCATCTCCTTGTGTTTGGTTGTTCGCCCTAAGTTGGCAGGGTATGTCTAGACGTGGGTCCCTTGCTCACTTTGCCACTGGATTCAAGCTAGCCTGGATGATCAGGGCTATTAGCCCGAAACCGGTCCCAGGTTGCTTCTTTCCTGTCCAGGGAAGACATAGCTTAGCAGTTCGGGCTGGACTGTTCCCATGAGGCACAGGGTGAAGACTGATTTGCATATAACTGTGTCTGAATTGGGGTGGTAAAGTGAGCTAAAGAATGATGATGGATTCAACCCAGATTTGTGACTGGGGGTGAGTGTTTGAAAAGGTTGGGTACTCTGTCCATCATCTCCTTGTTTTTGCTTTATCACCATAAGTTGGCAGGGTATGCCCAGACATGGATCACTTGCTCACTTTGCCACTGGATTCAGGCTAGCCTGGTTGATGAGGGCTAATAGCCCTAAACCGGTCCCAGGATGCTAGTTTCCGGTCCAGAGAAGAAATAGCTTAGCTGTTCGGGCTGGACTGTTCCCATGAGGCACAGGGTGAAGACTGATTTGCACATAGCTGTGTCTGAACAGGGGTGACAAAGTGAGGTAAAGAATGATAATGGATTCAACCCAGATTTGTGACTGGGGGTGAGCGTTTGAAAAGTTTCAGCACTCCGTCCATCATCTCCTTGTGTTTGATTTGTCCGCTCTAAGTTGGCAGGGTATGCCCAGACGTGGGTGCCTTGCTCACTTTGCCATTGGATTCAAGCTAGCCTAGCTGATGAGGGCTGTGAGCCCTAAACCGGTCCCAGGATGCTTGTTTCCGGTCTGGGAAGACATAGCTTAGCAGTTCGGGCTGCATTGTTCCCATGAGGCACAGGGTGAAGACTGATTTGCATATAGCTGTGTCTGAACAAGTGTGGAAAAGTGAGCTATAGAATGATGATGGATTCATCCCAGATCTGTGACTGGGGTTGAGTGTTTGAAAAGTTTCAGCACTCCGTTCATCATTTCCTTGTGTTTGCTTTGCTCGCTCTAAGTTGGCATGGTATGCCCAGACGTGGGTACTTTGCTCACTTTGCCACTAGTTTCAAGCTAGCCTGGCTGATGAGGGCTATGAGCCTTAAACCGGTCCCTGGATGCTTGTTTCCGGTCCAGGGAAAACATAGCTTAGCTGTTCGGGTTGGACTGTTCCCATGAGGCACAGGGTGAATACTGATTTGCTCATAGCTGTGTCTGAACTGGGTTGGCAAGGTGAGGTAAAGAATGATGATGGATTAAACCCAGATCTGTGACTGGGGTGAGCGGTTGAAAAGTTTCAGCACTCCGTCCATCATCTTCTTGTGTTTGATTTGTTCACCCTAAGTTGGCAGGGTATGCCCACACATGGGTCCCTAACACACTTTGCCACTGGATTCAAGCTAGCCTGGCTGATGAGGGCTGTTAACCAGAAACCGGTCCCTGGATGCTTGTTTTCGGTCCAGGGAAGACATAGCTTAGCAGTTTGGACTGGACTGTTCCCATGAGGCACAGGGTCAAGACTGATTTGCATACGCTGTGTCTGCACTGGGGTGGCAAAGTGAGCTAAAGAATGACGAGGGATTCAACCCAGATCTGTGACTGGGGGTGAGTGTTTGAAAAGTTTCAGCACTTCGTCCATCATCTCCTTGTGTTTGCTTTGTTCGCCCGAAGTTGGAAGTGTATTGCCAGATTTGGGTCCCTTGCTCACTTTGCCACTGGATTCAAGCTAGCCTGGCTGATGAGGGCTGCCAGCCCAAATCGGTCCCAGGATGCTTGTTTCCGGTCCAGGGAAGACATAGCTTAGCAGTTCGGGCTGGACTGTTCCCATGAGGCACAGAGTGAAAACTGATTTGTATATACCTGTGTCTGAACTGGGGTGGCAAAGTGAGCTAAAGAATGATGATGGATTCAACCCAGATCTGTGACTGGGGGTGTGTGTTTGAAAAGTTTCAGGACTTTTTCCATCATCTCCTTGTGTTAGCTTTGTTCTCCCTAAGTTGGCAGGGTATGCCCAGACGTGGGTCCCTTGCTGACTTTGCCACTGGATTCAAGCTAGCCTGGCTGATGAGGGCTGTTAGCCCGAAACTGGTCCCAGGATATTTGTTTCCGGTCTAGGGAAGACATAGCTTAGCAGTTTGGACTGGACTGTTCCCATGAGGCACAGAGTGAAGACTGATTTGCATATAGCTGTGTCTGCACTGGGGTGGCAAAGTGAGCTAAAGAATGACGAGGGATTCAACCCAGATCTGTGACTGGGGGTGAGTGTTTGAAAAGTTTCAGCACTCTGTTCATCATCTCCTTGTGTTTGCTTTGTTCGCCCTAAGTTGGCAGGTTATACCCAGATGTGGGTCCCTTGCTCACTTTGCCACTGGATTGAGGCTAGCCTGGTTGATGAGGGCTAATAACCCTAAACCGGTCCCAGGATGCTAGTTTCCGGTCCAGAGAAGAAATAGCTTAGCTGTTCGTGCTGGACTGTTCCCATGAGGCACAGGGTGAAGACTGATTTGCACATAGCTGTGTCTAAACAGGGGTGACAAAGTGAGGTAAAGAATGATAATGGATTCAACCCAGATTTGTGACTGGGGGTGAGCGTTTGAAAAGTTTCAGCACCCTGTCCATCATCTCCTTGTGTTTGATTTGTCCGCTCTTAGTTGGCAGGGTATGCCCAGACGTGGGTGCCTTGCTCACTTTGCCACTGGATTCAGGCTAGCCTGGTTGATGAGGGCTAATAGCCCTAAACCGGTCCCAGGATGCTAGTTTCCGGTCCAGAGAAGAAATAGCTTAGCTGTTCAGGCTGGACAGTTCCCATGAGGCACAGGGTGAAGACTGATTTGCACATAGCTGTGTCTGAACAGGGGTGACAAAGTGAGGTAAAGAATGATAATGGATTCAACCCAGATTTGTGACTGGGGTTGAGTGTTTGAAAAGTTTCAGCACTCCGTTCATCATTTCCTTGTGTTTGCTTTGCTCGCTCTAAGTTGGCATGGTATGCCCAGACGTGGGTACTTTGCTCACTTTGCCACTAGATTCAAGCTAGCCTGGCTGATGAGGGCTATGAGCCTTAAACCGGTCCCTGGATGCTTGTTTCCGGTCCAGGGAAAACATAGCTTAGCTGTTCGGGTTGGACTGTTCCCATGAGGCACAGGGTGAATACTGATTTGCTCATAGCTGTGTCTGAACTGGGTTGGCAAGGTGAGGTAAAGAATGATGATGGATTAAACCCAGATCTGTGACTGGGGTGAGCGGTTGAAAAGTTTCAGCACTCCGTCCATCATCTTCTTGTGTTTGATTTGTTCACCCTAAGTTGGCAGGGTATGCCCACACATGGGTCCCTAACACACTTTGCCACTGGATTCAAGCTAGCCTGGCTGATGAGGGCTGTTAACCAGAAACCGGTCCCTGGATGCTTGTTTTCGGTCCAGGGAAGACATAGCTTAGCAGTTTGGACTGGACTGTTCCCATGAGGCACAGGGTCAAGACTGATTTGCATACGCTGTGTCTGCACTGGGGTGGCAAAGTGAGCTAAAGAATGACGAGGGATTCAACCCAGATCTGTGACTGGGGGTGAGTGTTTGAAAAGTTTCAGCACTTCGTCCATCATCTCCTTGTGTTTGCTTTGTTCGCCCTAAGTTGGAAGTGTATTGCCAGATTTGGGTCCCTTGCTCACTTTGCCACTGGATTCAAGCTAGCCTGGCTGATGAGGGCTGCCAGCCCAAATCGGTCTCAGGATGCTTGTTTCCGGTCCAGGGAAGACATAGCTTAGCAGTTCGGGCTGGAATGTTCCCATGAGGCACAGAGTGAAAACTGATTTGTATATACCTGTGTCTGAACTGGGGTGGCAAAGTGAGCTAAAGAATGATGATGGATTCAACCCAGATCTGTGACTGGGGGTGTGTGTTTGAAAAGTTTCAGGACTTTGTCCATCATCTCCTTGTGTTAGCTTTGTTCTCCCTAAGTTGGCAGGGTATGCCCAGACGTGGGTCCCTTGCTGACTTTGCCACTGGATTCAAGCTAGCCTGGCTGATGAGGGCTGTTAGCCCGAAACTGGTCCCAGGATATTTGTTTCCGGTCTAGGGAAGACATAGCTTAGCAGTTTGGACTGGACTGTTCCCATGAGGCACAGAGTGAAGACTGATTTGCATATAGCTGTGTCTGCACTGGGGTGGCAAAGTGAGCTAAAGAATGACGAGGGATTCAACCCAGATCTGTGACTGGGGGTGAGTGTTTGAAAAGTTTCAGCACTCTGTTCATCATCTCCTTGTGTTTGCTTTGTTCGCCCTAAGTTGGCAGGTTATACCCAGATGTGGGTCCCTTGCTCACTTTGCCACTGGATTCAGGCTAGCCTGGTTGATGAGGGATAATAACCCTAAACCGGTCCCAGGATGCTAGTTTCCGGTCCAGAGAAGAAATAGCTTAGCTGTTCGTGCTGGACTGTTCCCATGAGGCACAGGGTGAAGACTGATTTGCACATAGCTGTGTCTAAACAGGGGTCACAAAGTGAGGTAAAGAATGATAATGGATTCAACCCAGATTTGTGACTGGGGGTGAGCGTTTGAAAAGTTTCAGCACCCTGTCCATCATCTCCTTGTGTTTGATTTGTCCGCTCTTAGTTGGCAGGGTATGCCCAGACGTGGGTGCCTTGCTCACTTTGCCACTGGATTCAGGCTAGCCTGGTTGATGAGGGCTAATAGCCCTAAACCGGTCCCAGGATGCTAGTTTCCGGTCCAGAGAAGAAATAGCTTAGCTGTTCGGGCTGGACAGTTCCCATGAGGCACAGGGTGAAGACTGATTTGCATATAGCTGTGTCTGAACAGGGGTGACAAAGTGAGCTAAAGAATGATGATGGATTCAACCCAGATCTGTGACTGGAGGTGAGCGTTTGAAAAGTTTCAGCACTCCGTCCATCATCTCCTTGTGTTTGATTTGTCCGCTCTTAGTTGGCAGGGTATGCCCAGACGTGGGTACCTTACTCACTTTGCCACTAGATTCAAGCTAGCCTGGCTGATGAGGGCTAGGAGCCCTAAACCGGTCCCTGGATGCTTGGTTCCGGTCCAGGGAAAACATAGCTTAGCTGTTCGGGTTGGACTGTTCCCATGAGGCACAGGGTGAATATTGATTTGCTCATAGCTGTGTCTGAACTGGGGTGGCAAGGTGAGGTAAAGAATGATGATGGATTCAACCCAGATCTGTGACTGGGGGTGAGCGTTTGAAAAGTTTCAGCACTCCGTCCATCATCTTCTTGTGTTTGATTTGTTCACCCTAAGTTGGCAGGGTATGCCCACACATGGGTCCCTAACACACTTTGCCACTGGATTCAAGCTAGCCTGGCTGATGAGGGCTGTTAACCAGAAACCGGTCACAGGATGCTTGTTTTCGGTCCAGGGAAGACATAGCTTAGCAGTTTGGACTGGACTGTTCCCATGAGGCACAGGGTCAAGACTGATTTGCATACGCTGTGTCTGAACTGGGGTGGTAAAGTGAGCTAAAGAAAGACGGGGGTTCAACCCAGATCTGTGACTGGGGGTGACAGTTTGAAAAGTTTCAGCACTTCGTCCATCATCTCCTTGTGTTTGCTTTGTTCGCCCTAAGTTGGCAGGGTATACCCAGATGTGGGTCCCTTGCTCACTTTGCCACTGGATTCAGGCTAGCCTGGTTGATGAGGGCTAATAACCCTAAACCGGTCCCAGGATGCTAGTTTCCGGTCCAGAGAAGAAATAGCTTAGCTGTTCGTGCTGGACTGTTCCCATGAGGCACAGGGTGAAGACTGATTTGCACATAGCTGTGTCTGAACAGGGGTGACAAAGTGAGGTAAAGAATGATAATGGATTCAACCCAGATTTGTGACTGGGGGTGAGCGTTTGAAAAGTTTCAGCACCCTGTCCATCATCTCCTTGTGTTTGATTTGTCCGCTCTTAGTTGGCAGGGTATGCCCAGACGTGGGTGCCTTGCTCACTTTGCCACTGGATTCAGGCTAGCCTGGTTGATGAGGGCTAATAGCCCTAAACCGGTCCCAGGATGCTAGTTTCCGGTCCAGAGAAGAAATAGCTTAGCTGTTCGGGCTGGACAGTTCCCATGAGGCACAGGGTGAAGACTGATTTGCACATAGCTGTGTCTGAACAGGGGTGACAAAGTGAGGTAAAGAATGATAATGGATTCAACCCAGATTTGTGACTGGGGGTGAGCGTTTGAAAAGTTTCAGCACTCCGTCCATCATCTCCTTGTGTTTGATTTGTCTGCTCTTAGTTGGCAGGGTATGCCCAGACGTGGGTGCCTTGCTCACTTTGCCATTGGATTCAAGCTAGCCTAGCAGATGAGGGCTGTGAGCCCTAAACCGGTCCCAGGGTGCTTGTTTCCAGTCCAGGGAAGACATAGCTTAGCAGTTCGGGCTGCATTGTTCCCTTGAGGCACAGGGTGAAGACTGATTTGCATATAGCTGGGTCTGAACAAGGGTGGAAAAGTGAGCTAAAGAATGATGATGGATTCATCCCAGATCTGTGACAGGAGGTGAGTGTTTGAAAAGTTTCAGCACTCCGTTCATCAGCTCCTTGTGTTTGCTTTGCTTGATGTAAGTTGGCATGGTATGCCCAGACGTGGGTACCTTACTCACTTTGCCACTAGATTCAAGCTAGCCTGGCTGATGAGGGCTAGGAGCCCTAAACCGGTCCCTGGATGCTTGGTTCCGGTCCAGGGAAAACATAGCTGAGCTGTTCGGGTTGGACTGTTCCCATGAGGCACAGGGTGAATATTGATTTGCTCATAGCTGTGTCTGAACTGGGGTGGCAAGGTGAGGTAAAGAATGATGATGGATTCAATCCAGATCTGTGACTGGGGGTGAGCGTTTGAAAAGTTTCAGCACTCCGTCCATCATCTTCTTGTGTTTGATTTGTTCACCCTAAGTTGGCAGGGTATGCCCACACATGGGTCCCTAACACACTTTGCCACTGGATTCAAGCTAGCCTGGCTGATGAGGGCTGTTAACCAGAAACCGGTCACAGGATGCTTGTTTTCGGTCCAGGGAAGACATAGCTTAGCAGTTTGGACTGGACTGTTCCCATGAGGCACAGGGTCAAGACTGATTTGCATACGCTGTGTCTGAACTGGGGTGGCAAAGTGAGCTAAAGAATGACGGGGGGTTCAACCCAGATCTGTGACTGGGGGTGACAGTTTGAAAAGTTTCAGCACTTCGTCCATCATCTCCTTGTGTTTGCTTTGTTCGCCCTAAGTTGGAAGTGCATTGCCAGATGTGGGTCCCTTGCTCACTTTGCCACTGGATTCAAGCTAGCCTGGCTGATGAGGGCTGCCAGCCCAAACCAGTCCCAGCATGCTTGTTTCCGGTCCAGGGAAGACATAGCTTAGAAGTTCGGGCTGGACTGTTCCCATGAAGCACAGGGTCAAGACTGATTTGCATATAGCTGTGTCTGAACTGGGGTGGCAAAGTGAGCCAAAGAATGATGAGGGATTCAACGCAGATGACTGGGGGGGAGAGTTTGAAAGGTTTCAGCACTCCGTCCATCATATCCTTGTGTTTGCTTTGCTCGCTCTAATTTGGCAGGGTATGCCCAGACGTGGGTCCCTTGCTCACTTTGCCACGGGATTCAAGCTAGCCTGGCTGATGAAGGCTGTTAGCCCTAAACCGGTCCCAGGATGCTTGTTTCCGGTCCAGGGAAGACATACCTTAGCTGTTCGGGCTGGACTGTTCCCATGAGGCACAGGGTCAAGACTGATTTGCATACGCTGCGTCTGAACTGGGTTGGCAAAGTGAGATAAAGAATGATGAGGGATTCAACCCAGATCTGTGACTGGAGGTGACTGCTTGAATAGTTTCAGCACTCCGTCCATTATCTTCTTGTGTTTGCTTTGTTCGCCCTAAGTTGGCAGGGTATGCCCAGACGTGGGTCCCTTGCTCACTTTGCCAATGGATTCAAGCTAGCCTCACTGATGAGGGCTGTTAGCCCGAAACCGGCCCCAGGATGCTTGTTTCCTGTCCAGGGAAGACATAGCTTAGCAGTTTGGGCTGGACTGTTCCCATGAGGCACAGGGGGAAGACTGATTTGCATATAGCTGTGTCTGAACTGGGGTGGCAAAGTGAGCTAAAGAATGATGATGGATTCAACCCAGATCTGTGACTGGGGGTGAGTGTTTGAAAGGTTTCAGCCCTCCGTCCTTCATCTCCTTGTGTTTGCTTTGTTCGCCCTAAGTTGTCAGGGTATGCCCAGATGTGGGACCCCTTGCTTACTTTGCCACTGGATTCAAGCTAGCCTGACTGATGAGGGCTGTTAGCCCGAATCCGGTCCCATGATGCTTGTTTTCAGTCCAGGGAAGAAAGACATAGCTTAGCAGTTTGGGCTGTACTGTTCCCATGAGGAACAGGGTCAAGACTGATTTGCATATAGCTGTCTCTGAACTGGGGTTGCAAAGTCAGCCAAGGAATGATGAGGGATTCAACCCAGATGACTGGGGGGGAGAGTTTGAAAAGTTTCAGCACTCTGTCCATCATCTCCTTGTGTTTGCTTTGTTCGCCCTAAGTTGGCAGGGTATGCGCAGATGTGGGTCCCCAGCTCACTTTGCCAATGGATTCATGCTAGCCTGGCTGATGAGGGCTGTTAGCCCGAAACCGGTCCCAGGATGCTTGTTTCCGGTCCAGGGAAGACATCTTTTAGCAGTTCGGGCTGGACTGTTCCCATGAGGCACAGGGTCAAGACTGATTTGCATATAGCTGTGTCTGAACTGGGGTGGCAAAGTGAGCCAAAGAATGATGAGAGATTCAATGCAGATGACTGGGGGGAGAGTTTGAAAGGTTTCAGCACTCCGTCCATTATCTCCTTGTGTTTGCTTTGTTTGCCCTAAGTTTGCAGGGTATGCCCAGACGTGGGTCCCTTGCTCACTTTGCCACGGGATTCAAGCTAGCCTGGCTGATGAGGGCTGTTAGCTCGAAACCGGTCCCAGGATGCTTGTTTCCGGTCCAGGGAAGGCACGGCTTTGCAGTTCGGGCTGGACTGTTCCCATGAGGCACAGGGTCAAGACTGATTTGCATAGCTGTGTCTGAACTGGTGTGGCAAAGTGAGCTAAAGAATGATGATGGATTCAACCCAGATCTGTGACTGGGGGTGAGTGTTAGTTTCAGCCCTCCGTCCTTCATCTCCTTGTGTTTGCTTTGTTCGCCCTAAGTTGGCAGGGTATGCCCAGATGTGGGTCCCTTGCTTACTTTGCCACTGGATTCAAGCTAGCGTGACTGATGAGGGCTGTTAGCCTGAATCCGGTCCCATGATGCTTGTTTTCAGTCCAGGGAAGAAAGACATAGCTTAGCAGTTTAGGCTGTACTGTTCCCATGAGGAACAGGGTCAAGACTGATTTGCATATAGCTGTCTCTGAACTGGGGTTGCAAAGTCAGCCAAAGAATGATGAGGGATTCAACCCAGATGACTGGGGGGGAGAGTTTGAAAAGTTTCAGCACTCTGTCCATCATCTCCTTGTGTTTGCTTTTTTCGCTTTAAGTTGGCAGGATATGCCCAGATGTGGGTCCCCAGCTCACTTTGCCAATGGATTCATGCTAGCCTGGCTGATGAGGGCTGTTAGCCCGAAACCGGTCCCAGGATGCTTGTTTCCGGTCCAGGGAAGACATAGCTTAGAAGTTCGGGCTGGACTGTTCCCATGAGGCACAGGGTCAAGACTGATTTGCATATAGCTGTGTCTGAACTGGGGTGGCAAAGTGAGCCAAAGAATGATGAGGGATTCAACGCAGATGGCTGGGGGGGAGAGTTTGAAAGGTTTCAGCACTCCGTCCATCATCTCCTTGTGTTTGCTTTGTTTGCCCTAAGTTTGCAGGGTATGCCCAGACGTGGGTCCCTTGCTCACTTTGCCACGGGATTCGAGCTAGCCTGGCTGATGAGGGCTGTTAGCCCGAAACCGGTCCCAGGATGCTTATTTCCGGTCCAGGGAAGGCACAGCTCTGCCGTTCGGGCTGGACTCTTCCCATGAGGCACAAGGTCAAGACTGATTTGCATATAGCTGTGTCTGAATTGGGGTGGTAAAGTGAGCTAAAGAATGATGATGGATTTAACGCAGATCTGTGACTGGGGGTGTGTGTTTGAAAAGTTTGGGAACTCCGTCATTCATCTGCTTCTGTATGCTTTGCTCGACCTAAGTTGGCAGGGTATGCCCAGAGGTGGGTCCCTTACTCACTTTACCACTGGATTCAAGCTATCCTGGCTGATGAGGGCTGTTAGCCAGAAACCGGTCCCAGTATGCTTGTTTCAGGTACAAGGAAGACATAGATTTCCAGTTTGGGCTGGGCTGTACCCATGAGGCACAGAGTGAAGACTGATTTGCATATAGCTGTGTCTGAACTGGGGTGGCAAAGTGAGCTAAAGAATGATTATGGATTCAACCCAGATCTGTGACTGGGGGTGAGTGTTTGAAAAGTTTGGGCACTCCGACCATCATCTGCTTGTGCTTGCTTAGCTTGCCCTAAGTTGGCAGGGTATGCCCATTAGTGGGTCCCTTGCTCACTTTGCCAATGGATTCAAGCTAGCCTGGCTGATGAGGGCTATTAGCCCCAAACCTGTCCCAGGATTCTTGTTTTCAGTCCAGGGAAGACATAGCTTAGCAGTTCGGGCTGGACTGTTCCCATGAGGCACAGGGTGAAGACTGATTTGCAAATAGCTGTGTCTGAACTGGGGTGGCAAAGTGAGCTACAGAAAGCCGGTCCCATATTGTCTGTTTCAGGTCTAGGGAAGACATAGCTTATCAGTTCTGGCTGCATTGTTCCCATGAGGCACAGGGTGAAGACTAATTTTGCATATAGTTGTGTCTGAACTAGGGTGGAAAAGCGAGCTAAAGAATGATGATGGATTCAACCCAGATCTCTGACTGGTGGTGAGTGTTTAAAAAGTTTCAGCACTCCGTCCATCATCTCCTTGTGTTTGCTGTGCTCGCTCTAAGTTGGCAGGGTATGCCCAGATGTGGGTCCTTGATCACTTTGCCACTGGATTCAAGATAGCCTGGCTGATGAAGGCTGTTAGCCCTAAACCGGTTCCAGGATGCTTGTTTCCGGTCCAGGGAAGACATACCTTAGCTGTTCGGGCTGGACTGTTCCCATGAGGCACAGGGTAAAGACTGATTTGCATACGCTGTGTCTGAACTGGGGTGGCAAAGTGAGATAAAGAATGATGAGGGATTCAACCCAGATCTGTGACTGGGGGTGACTGTGTGAATAGTTTCAGCCCTCCGTCCATTATCTTCTTGTGTTTGCTTTGTTCGCCCTAAGTTGGCAGGGTATGCCCAGACGTGGGTCCCTTGCTCAATTTGCCACTGGATTCAAGCTAGCTTAGCTGATGAGGGCTGCTAGCCCGAAACCGGCCCCAGGATGCTTGTTTCCGGTCCAGGGAAGACATAGCTTAGCAGTTTGGGCTGGACTGTTCCCATGAGGTACAGGGTGAAGATTGATCTGCATATAGCTGTGTCTGAACTGGGGTGGCAATGTGAGCTAAAGAATGATTATGGATTCAACCCAGATCTGTGACTGGGGGTGAGTGTTTGAAAGTTTCAGCACTCCGTCCATCAGCTCCTTGTGTTTGCTTTGCTCGCCCTAAGTTGGCAGGGTATGCCCAGATGTGGATCCCTAACTCACTTTGCCGCTGAATTCAAGCTAGCCCGGCTGATGAGGGCTGTTAGCCAGAAACCGGTCTCAGGATGCTTGTTTGCGGTCCGGGGAAGACATAGCTTAGCAGTTCGGGCTGGACTGCTCCCATGAGGCACAGGGTGAAGATTGATCTGCATATAGCTGTGTCTGAACTGGGGTGGCAATGTGAGCTAAAGAATGATTATGGATTCAACCCAGATCTGTGACTGGGGGTGAGTGTTTGAAAAGTTTCAGCACTCCGTCCATCATCTCCTTGTGTTTGATTTGCTTGACCTAATTTGGAAGGGTATGCCCAGACGTGGGTCCCATGCTCACTTTGCCACTGGATTCAAGCTACCCTGGCTGATGAGGCCTGCTACCCCAAAACCAGCCCCAGGATGCTTGTTTCCGGTCCAGGGAAGACATAGCTTAGCAGTTCGGCATGGACTGCTCCCATGAGGCACTGGGTGATGACTGATTTGCATATAGCTGTGTCTGAACTGGGGTGGCAAAGTGAGCTAAAGAATG
This sequence comes from Triturus cristatus, assembly GCF_964204655.1. Taxonomy (NCBI): domain Eukaryota; kingdom Metazoa; phylum Chordata; class Amphibia; order Caudata; family Salamandridae; genus Triturus; species Triturus cristatus. The sequence continues at coordinate 800,485,067 of NC_140579.1, read as the reverse complement.
ATTATGGATTCAACCCAGATCTGTGACTGGTGGTGAGTGTTTGAAAAGTTTCAGCCCTCCGTCCTTCATCTCCTTGGGTTTGCTTTGTTCGCCCTAAGTTGGCAGGGTATGCCCAGATGTGGGTCCCTTGCTTACTTTGACACTGGATTCAAGCTAGCCTGACTGATGAGGGCTGTTAGCCCGAATCCGGTCCCATGTTGCTTGTTTTTAGTCCAGGGAAGAAAGACATACCTTAGCAGTTTGGGCTGTACTGTTCCCATGAGGTACAGGGTCAAGACGGATTTGCACATAGCTGTCTCTGAACTGGGGTGGCAAAGTGAGCCAAAGAATGATGAGGGATTCAACCGAGATGACTGGGGGGGGAGAGTTTGAAAAGTTTCAGCACTCTGTCCATCATCTCCTTATGTTTGCTTTGTTTGCCCTAAGTTGGCTGGGTATGCCCAGACGTGGGTCCCCAGCTCACTTTGCCAATGGATTCATGCTAGCCTGGCTGATGAGGGCTGTTAGCCCGAAACCGGTCCCAGAATGCTTGTTTCTGGTCCAGGGAAGACATAGCTTAGCAGTTTGGACTGGACTGTTCCCATGAGGCACAGAGTGAAGACTGATTTGCATATAGCTGTGTCTGCACTGGGGTGGCAAAGTGAGCTAAAGAATGACGAGGGATTCAACCCAGATCTGTGACTGGGGGTGAGTGTTTGAAAAGTTTCAGCACTCTGTTCATCATCTCCTTGTGTTTGCTTTGTTCGCCCTAAGTTGGCAGGTTATACCCAGATGTGGGTCCCTTGCTCACTTTGCCACTGGATTGAGGCTAGCCTGGTTGATGAGGGCTAATAACCCTAAACCGGTCCCAGGATGCTAGTTTCCGGTCCAGAGAAGAAATAGCTTAGCTGTTCGTGCTGGACTGTTCCCATGAGGCACAGGGTGAAGACTGATTTGCACATAGCTGTGTCTAAACAGGGGTGACAAAGTGAGGTAAAGAATGATAATGGATTCAACCCAGATTTGTGACTGGGGGTGAGCGTTTGAAAAGTTTCAGCACCCTGTCCATCATCTCCTTGTGTTTGATTTGTCCGCTCTTAGTTGGCAGGGTATGCCCAGACGTGGGTGCCTTGCTCACTTTGCCACTGGATTCAGGCTAGCCTGGTTGATGAGGGCTAATAGCCCTAAACCGGTCCCAGGATGCTAGTTTCCGGTCCAGAGAAGAAATAGCTTAGCTGTTCGGGCTGGACAGTTCCCATGAGGCACAGGGTGAAGACTGATTTGCACATAGCTGTGTCTGAACAGGGGTGACAAAGTGAGGTAAAGAATGATAATGGATTCAACCCAGATTTGTGACTGGGGTTGAGTGTTTGAAAAGTTTCAGCACTCCGTTCATCATTTCCTTGTGTTTGCTTTGCTCGCTCTAAGTTGGCATGGTATGCCCAGACGTGGGTACTTTGCTCACTTTGCCACTAGATTCAAGCTAGCCTGGCTGATGAGGGCTATGAGCCTTAAACCGGTCCCTGGATGCTTGTTTCCGGTCCAGGGAAAACATAGCTTAGCTGTTCGGGTTGGACTGTTCCCATGAGGCACAGGGTGAATACTGATTTGCTCATAGCTGTGTCTGAACTGGGTTGGCAAGGTGAGGTAAAGAATGATGATGGATTAAACCCAGATCTGTGACTGGGGTGAGCGGTTGAAAAGTTTCAGCACTCCGTCCATCATCTTCTTGTGTTTGATTTGTTCACCCTAAGTTGGCAGGGTATGCCCACACATGGGTCCCTAACACACTTTGCCACTGGATTCAAGCTAGCCTGGCTGATGAGGGCTGTTAACCAGAAACCGGTCCCTGGATGCTTGTTTTCGGTCCAGGGAAGACATAGCTTAGCAGTTTGGACTGGACTGTTCCCATGAGGCACAGGGTCAAGACTGATTTGCATACGCTGTGTCTGCACTGGGGTGGCAAAGTGAGCTAAAGAATGACGAGGGATTCAACCCAGATCTGTGACTGGGGGTGAGTGTTTGAAAAGTTTCAGCACTTCGTCCATCATCTCCTTGTGTTTGCTTTGTTCGCCCTAAGTTGGAAGTGTATTGCCAGATTTGGGTCCCTTGCTCACTTTGCCACTGGATTCAAGCTAGCCTGGCTGATGAGGGCTGCCAGCCCAAATCGGTCTCAGGATGCTTGTTTCCGGTCCAGGGAAGACATAGCTTAGCAGTTCGGGCTGGAATGTTCCCATGAGGCACAGAGTGAAAACTGATTTGTATATACCTGTGTCTGAACTGGGGTGGCAAAGTGAGCTAAAGAATGATGATGGATTCAACCCAGATCTGTGACTGGGGGTGTGTGTTTGAAAAGTTTCAGGACTTTGTCCATCATCTCCTTGTGTTAGCTTTGTTCTCCCTAAGTTGGCAGGGTATGCCCAGACGTGGGTCCCTTGCTGACTTTGCCACTGGATTCAAGCTAGCCTGGCTGATGAGGGCTGTTAGCCCGAAACTGGTCCCAGGATATTTGTTTCCGGTCTAGGGAAGACATAGCTTAGCAGTTTGGACTGGACTGTTCCCATGAGGCACAGAGTGAAGACTGATTTGCATATAGCTGTGTCTGCACTGGGGTGGCAAAGTGAGCTAAAGAATGACGAGGGATTCAACCCAGATCTGTGACTGGGGGTGAGTGTTTGAAAAGTTTCAGCACTCTGTTCATCATCTCCTTGTGTTTGCTTTGTTCGCCCTAAGTTGGCAGGTTATACCCAGATGTGGGTCCCTTGCTCACTTTGCCACTGGATTCAGGCTAGCCTGGTTGATGAGGGATAATAACCCTAAACCGGTCCCAGGATGCTAGTTTCCGGTCCAGAGAAGAAATAGCTTAGCTGTTCGTGCTGGACTGTTCCCATGAGGCACAGGGTGAAGACTGATTTGCACATAGCTGTGTCTAAACAGGGGTCACAAAGTGAGGTAAAGAATGATAATGGATTCAACCCAGATTTGTGACTGGGGGTGAGCGTTTGAAAAGTTTCAGCACCCTGTCCATCATCTCCTTGTGTTTGATTTGTCCGCTCTTAGTTGGCAGGGTATGCCCAGACGTGGGTGCCTTGCTCACTTTGCCACTGGATTCAGGCTAGCCTGGTTGATGAGGGCTAATAGCCCTAAACCGGTCCCAGGATGCTAGTTTCCGGTCCAGAGAAGAAATAGCTTAGCTGTTCGGGCTGGACAGTTCCCATGAGGCACAGGGTGAAGACTGATTTGCATATAGCTGTGTCTGAACAGGGGTGACAAAGTGAGCTAAAGAATGATGATGGATTCAACCCAGATCTGTGACTGGAGGTGAGCGTTTGAAAAGTTTCAGCACTCCGTCCATCATCTCCTTGTGTTTGATTTGTCCGCTCTTAGTTGGCAGGGTATGCCCAGACGTGGGTACCTTACTCACTTTGCCACTAGATTCAAGCTAGCCTGGCTGATGAGGGCTAGGAGCCCTAAACCGGTCCCTGGATGCTTGGTTCCGGTCCAGGGAAAACATAGCTTAGCTGTTCGGGTTGGACTGTTCCCATGAGGCACAGGGTGAATATTGATTTGCTCATAGCTGTGTCTGAACTGGGGTGGCAAGGTGAGGTAAAGAATGATGATGGATTCAACCCAGATCTGTGACTGGGGGTGAGCGTTTGAAAAGTTTCAGCACTCCGTCCATCATCTTCTTGTGTTTGATTTGTTCACCCTAAGTTGGCAGGGTATGCCCACACATGGGTCCCTAACACACTTTGCCACTGGATTCAAGCTAGCCTGGCTGATGAGGGCTGTTAACCAGAAACCGGTCACAGGATGCTTGTTTTCGGTCCAGGGAAGACATAGCTTAGCAGTTTGGACTGGACTGTTCCCATGAGGCACAGGGTCAAGACTGATTTGCATACGCTGTGTCTGAACTGGGGTGGTAAAGTGAGCTAAAGAATGACGGGGGTTCAACCCAGATCTGTGACTGGGGGTGACAGTTTGAAAAGTTTCAGCACTTCGTCCATCATCTCCTTGTGTTTGCTTTGTTCGCCCTAAGTTGGCAGGGTATACCCAGATGTGGGTCCCTTGCTCACTTTGCCACTGGATTCAGGCTAGCCTGGTTGATGAGGGCTAATAACCCTAAACCGGTCCCAGGATGCTAGTTTCCGGTCCAGAGAAGAAATAGCTTAGCTGTTCGTGCTGGACTGTTCCCATGAGGCACAGGGTGAAGACTGATTTGCACATAGCTGTGTCTGAACAGGGGTGACAAAGTGAGGTAAAGAATGATAATGGATTCAACCCAGATTTGTGACTGGGGGTGAGCGTTTGAAAAGTTTCAGCACCCTGTCCATCATCTCCTTGTGTTTGATTTGTCCGCTCTTAGTTGGCAGGGTATGCCCAGACGTGGGTGCCTTGCTCACTTTGCCACTGGATTCAGGCTAGCCTGGTTGATGAGGGCTAATAGCCCTAAACCGGTCCCAGGATGCTAGTTTCCGGTCCAGAGAAGAAATAGCTTAGCTGTTCGGGCTGGACAGTTCCCATGAGGCACAGGGTGAAGACTGATTTGCACATAGCTGTGTCTGAACAGGGGTGACAAAGTGAGGTAAAGAATGATAATGGATTCAACCCAGATTTGTGACTGGGGGTGAGCGTTTGAAAAGTTTCAGCACTCCGTCCATCATCTCCTTGTGTTTGATTTGTCTGCTCTTAGTTGGCAGGGTATGCCCAGACGTGGGTGCCTTGCTCACTTTGCCATTGGATTCAAGCTAGCCTAGCAGATGAGGGCTGTGAGCCCTAAACCGGTCCCAGGGTGCTTGTTTCCAGTCCAGGGAAGACATAGCTTAGCAGTTCGGGCTGCATTGTTCCCTTGAGGCACAGGGTGAAGACTGATTTGCATATAGCTGGGTCTGAACAAGGGTGGAAAAGTGAGCTAAAGAATGATGATGGATTCATCCCAGATCTGTGACAGGAGGTGAGTGTTTGAAAAGTTTCAGCACTCCGTTCATCAGCTCCTTGTGTTTGCTTTGCTTGATGTAAGTTGGCATGGTATGCCCAGACGTGGGTACCTTACTCACTTTGCCACTAGATTCAAGCTAGCCTGGCTGATGAGGGCTAGGAGCCCTAAACCGGTCCCTGGATGCTTGGTTCCGGTCCAGGGAAAACATAGCTGAGCTGTTCGGGTTGGACTGTTCCCATGAGGCACAGGGTGAATATTGATTTGCTCATAGCTGTGTCTGAACTGGGGTGGCAAGGTGAGGTAAAGAATGATGATGGATTCAACCCAGATCTGTGACTGGGGGTGAGCGTTTGAAAAGTTTCAGCACTCCGTCCATCATCTTCTTGTGTTTGATTTGTTCACCCTAAGTTGGCAGGGTATGCCCACACATGGGTCCCTAACACACTTTGCCACTGGATTCAAGCTAGCCTGGCTGATGAGGGCTGTTAACCAGAAACCGGTCACAGGATGCTTGTTTTCGGTCCAGGGAAGACATAGCTTAGCAGTTTGGACTGGACTGTTCCCATGAGGCACAGGGTCAAGACTGATTTGCATACGCTGTGTCTGAACTGGGGTGGCAAAGTGAGCTAAAGAATGACGGGGGGTTCAACCCAGATCTGTGACTGGGGGTGACAGTTTGAAAAGTTTCAGCACTTCGTCCATCATCTCCTTGTGTTTGCTTTGTTCGCCCTAAGTTGGAAGTGCATTGCCAGATGTGGGTCCCTTGCTCACTTTGCCACTGGATTCAAGCTAGCCTGGCTGATGAGGGCTGCCAGCCCAAACCAGTCCCAGGATGCTTGTTTCCGGTCCAGGGAAGACATAGCTTAGAAGTTCGGGCTGGACTGTTCCCATGAAGCACAGGGTCAAGACTGATTTGCATATAGCTGTGTCTGAACTGGGGTGGCAAAGTGAGCCAAAGAATGATGAGGGATTCAACGCAGATGACTGGGGGGGAGAGTTTGAAAGGTTTCAGCACTCCGTCCATCATATCCTTGTGTTTGCTTTGCTCGCTCTAATTTGGCAGGGTATGCCCAGACGTGGGTCCCTTGCTCACTTTGCCACGGGATTCAAGCTAGCCTGGCTGATAAAGGCTGTTAGCCCTAAACCGGTCCCAGGATGCTTGTTTCCGGTCCAGGGAAGACATACCTTAGCTGTTCGGGCTGGACTGTTCCCATGAGGCACAGGGTCAAGACTGATTTGCATACGCTGCGTCTGAACTGGGTTGGCAAAGTGAGATAAAGAATGATGAGGGATTCAACCCAGATCTGTGACTGGAGGTGACTGCTTGAATAGTTTCAGCACTCCGTCCATTATCTTCTTGTGTTTGCTTTGTTCGCCCTAAGTTGGCAGGGTATGCCCAGACGTGGGTCCCTTGCTCACTTTGCCAATGGATTCAAGCTAGCCTCACTGATGAGGGCTGTTAGCCCGAAACCGGCCCCAGGATGCTTGTTTCCTGTCCAGGGAAGACATAGCTTAGCAGTTTGGGCTGGACTGTTCCCATGAGGCACAGGGGGAAGACTGATTTGCATATAGCTGTGTCTGAACTGGGGTGGCAAAGTGAGCTAAAGAATGATGATGGATTCAACCCAGATCTGTGACTGGGGGTGAGTGTTTGAAAGGTTTCAGCCCTCCGTCCTTCATCTCCTTGTGTTTGCTTTGTTCGCCCTAAGTTGTCAGGGTATGCCCAGATGTGGGACCCCTTGCTTACTTTGCCACTGGATTCAAGCTAGCCTGACTGATGAGGGCTGTTAGCCCGAATCCGGTCCCATGATGCTTGTTTTCAGTCCAGGGAAGAAAGACATAGCTTAGCAGTTTGGGCTGTACTGTTCCCATGAGGAACAGGGTCAAGACTGATTTGCATATAGCTGTCTCTGAACTGGGGTTGCAAAGTCAGCCAAGGAATGATGAGGGATTCAACCCAGATGACTGGGGGGGAGAGTTTGAAAAGTTTCAGCACTCTGTCCATCATCTCCTTGTGTTTGCTTTGTTCGCCCTAAGTTGGCAGGGTATGCGCAGATGTGGGTCCCCAGCTCACTTTGCCAATGGATTCATGCTAGCCTGGCTGATGAGGGCTGTTAGCCCGAAACCGGTCCCAGGATGCTTGTTTCCGGTCCAGGGAAGACATCGCTTAGCAGTTCGGGCTGGACTGTTCCCATGAGGCACAGGGTCAAGACTGATTTGCATATAGCTGTGTCTGAACTGGGGTGGCAAAGTGAGCCAAAGAATGATGAGAGATTCAATGCAGATGACTGGGGGGAGAGTTTGAAAGGTTTCAGCACTCCGTCCATTATCTCCTTGTGTTTGCTTTGTTTGCCCTAAGTTTGCAGGGTATGCCCAGACGTGGGTCCCTTGCTCACTTTGCCACGGGATTCAAGCTAGCCTGGCTGATGAGGGCTGTTAGCTCGAAACCGGTCCCAGGATGCTTGTTTCCGGTCCAGGGAAGGCACGGCTTTGCAGTTCGGGCTGGACTGTTCCCATGAGGCACAGGGTCAAGACTGATTTGCATATAGCTGTGTCTGAACTGGTGTGGCAAAGTGAGCTAAAGAATGATGATGGATTCAACCCAGATCTGTGACTGGGGGTGAGTGTTAGTTTCAGCCCTCCGTCCTTCATCTCCTTGTGTTTGCTTTGTTCGCCCTAAGTTGGCAGGGTATGCCCAGATGTGGGTCCCTTGCTTACTTTGCCACTGGATTCAAGCTAGCGTGACTGATGAGGGCTGTTAGCCTGAATCCGGTCCCATGATGCTTGTTTTCAGTCCAGGGAAGAAAGACATAGCTTAGCAGTTTAGGCTGTACTGTTCCCATGAGGAACAGGGTCAAGACTGATTTGCATATAGCTGTCTCTGAACTGGGGTTGCAAAGTCAGCCAAAGAATGATGAGGGATTCAACCCAGATGACTGGGGGGGAGAGTTTGAAAAGTTTCAGCACTCTGTCCATCATCTCCTTGTGTTTGCTTTTTTCGCTTTAAGTTGGCAGGATATGCCCAGATGTGGGTCCCCAGCTCACTTTGCCAATGGATTCATGCTAGCCTGGCTGATGAGGGCTGTTAGCCCGAAACCGGTCCCAGGATGCTTGTTTCCGGTCCAGGGAAGACATAGCTTAGAAGTTCGGGCTGGACTGTTCCCATGAGGCACAGGGTCAAGACTGATTTGCATATAGCTGTGTCTGAACTGGGGTGGCAAAGTGAGCCAAAGAATGATGAGGGATTCAACGCAGATGGCTGGGGGGGAGAGTTTGAAAGGTTTCAGCACTCCGTCCATCATCTCCTTGTGTTTGCTTTGTTTGCCCTAAGTTTGCAGGGTATGCCCAGACGTGGGTCCCTTGCTCACTTTGCCACGGGATTCGAGCTAGCCTGGCTGATGAGGGCTGTTAGCCCGAAACCGGTCCCAGGATGCTTATTTCCGGTCCAGGGAAGGCACAGCTCTGCCGTTCGGGCTGGACTCTTCCCATGAGGCACAAGGTCAAGACTGATTTGCATATAGCTGTGTCTGAATTGGGGTGGTAAAGTGAGCTAAAGAATGATGATGGATTTAACGCAGATCTGTGACTGGGGGTGTGTGTTTGAAAAGTTTGGGAACTCCGTCATTCATCTGCTTCTGTATGCTTTGCTCGACCTAAGTTGGCAGGGTATGCCCAGAGGTGGGTCCCTTACTCACTTTACCACTGGATTCAAGCTATCCTGGCTGATGAGGGCTGTTAGCCAGAAACCGGTCCCAGTATGCTTGTTTCAGGTACAAGGAAGACATAGATTTCCAGTTTGGGCTGGGCTGTACCCATGAGGCACAGAGTGAAGACTGATTTGCATATAGCTGTGTCTGAACTGGGGTGGCAAAGTGAGCTAAAGAATGATTATGGATTCAACCCAGATCTGTGACTGGGGGTGAGTGTTTGAAAAGTTTGGGCACTCCGACCATCATCTGCTTGTGCTTGCTTAGCTTGCCCTAAGTTGGCAGGGTATGCCCATTAGTGGGTCCCTTGCTCACTTTGCCAATGGATTCAAGCTAGCCTGGCTGATGAGGGCTATTAGCCCCAAACCTGTCCCAGGATTCTTGTTTTCAGTCCAGGGAAGACATAGCTTAGCAGTTCGGGCTGGACTGTTCCCATGAGGCACAGGGTGAAGACTGATTTGCAAATAGCTGTGTCTGAACTGGGGTGGCAAAGTGAGCTACAGAAAGCCGGTCCCATATTGTCTGTTTCAGGTCTAGGGAAGACATAGCTTATCAGTTCTGGCTGCATTGTTCCCATGAGGCACAGGGTGAAGACTAATTTTGCATATAGTTGTGTCTGAACTAGGGTGGAAAAGCGAGCTAAAGAATGATGATGGATTCAACCCAGATCTCTGACTGGTGGTGAGTGTTTAAAAAGTTTCAGCACTCCGTCCATCATCTCCTTGTGTTTGCTGTGCTCGCTCTAAGTTGGCAGGGTATGCCCAGATGTGGGTCCTTGATCACTTTGCCACTGGATTCAAGATAGCCTGGCTGATGAAGGCTGTTAGCCCTAAACCGGTTCCAGGATGCTTGTTTCCGGTCCAGGGAAGACATACCTTAGCTGTTCGGGCTGGACTGTTCCCATGAGGCACAGGGTAAAGACTGATTTGCATACGCTGTGTCTGAACTGGGGTGGCAAAGTGAGATAAAGAATGATGAGGGATTCAACCCAGATCTGTGACTGGGGGTGACTGTGTGAATAGTTTCAGCCCTCCGTCCATTATCTTCTTGTGTTTGCTTTGTTCGCCCTAAGTTGGCAGGGTATGCCCAGACGTGGGTCCCTTGCTCAATTTGCCACTGGATTCAAGCTAGCTTAGCTGATGAGGGCTGCTAGCCCGAAACCGGCCCCAGGATGCTTGTTTCCGGTCCAGGGAAGACATAGCTTAGCAGTTTGGGCTGGACTGTTCCCATGAGGTACAGGGTGAAGATTGATCTGCATATAGCTGTGTCTGAACTGGGGTGGCAATGTGAGCTAAAGAATGATTATGGATTCAACCCAGATCTGTGACTGGGGGTGAGTGTTTGAAAGTTTCAGCACTCCGTCCATCAGCTCCTTGTGTTTGCTTTGCTCGCCCTAAGTTGGCAGGGTATGCCCAGATGTGGATCCCTAACTCACTTTGCCGCTGAATTCAAGCTAGCCCGGCTGATGAGGGCTGTTAGCCAGAAACCGGTCTCAGGATGCTTGTTTGCGGTCCGGGGAAGACATAGCTTAGCAGTTCGGGCTGGACTGCTCCCATGAGGCACAGGGTGAAGATTGATCTGCATATAGCTGTGTCTGAACTGGGGTGGCAATGTGAGCTAAAGAATGATTATGGATTCAACCCAGATCTGTGACTGGGGGTGAGTGTTTGAAAAGTTTCAGCACTCCGTCCATCATCTCCTTGTGTTTGATTTGCTTGACCTAATTTGGAAGGGTATGCCCAGACGTGGGTCCCATGCTCACTTTGCCACTGGATTCAAGCTACCCTGGCTGATGAGGCCTGCTACCCCGAAACCAGCCCCAGGATGCTTGTTTCCGGTCCAGGGAAGACATAGCTTAGCAGTTCGGCATGGACTGCTCCCATGAGGCACTGGGTGATGACTGATTTGCATATAGCTGTGTCTGAACTGGGGTGGCAAAGTGAGCTAAAGAATGATTATGGATTCAACCCAGATCTGTGACTGGTGGTGAGTGTTTGAAAAGTTTCAGCCCTCCGTCCTTCATCTCCTTGGGTTTGCTTTGTTCGCCCTAAGTTGGCAGGGTATGCCCAGATGTGGGTCCCTTGCTTACTTTGACACTGGATTCAAGCTAGCCTGACTGATGAGGGCTGTTAGCCCGAATCCGGTCCCATGTTGCTTGTTTTTAGTCCAGGGAAGAAAGACATACCTTAGCAGTTTGGGCTGTACTGTTCCCATGAGGTACAGGGTCAAGACGGATTTGCACATAGCTGTCTCTGAACTGGGGTGGCAAAGTGAGCCAAAGAATGATGAGGGATTCAACCGAGATGACTGGGGGGGGGAGAGTTTGAAAAGTTTCAGCACTCTGTCCATCATCTCCTTATGTTTGCTTTGTTTGCCCTAAGTTGGCTGGGTATGCCCAGACGTGGGTCCCCAGCTCACTTTGCCAATGGATTCATGCTAGCCTGGCTGATGAGGGCTGTTAGCCCGAAACCGGTCCCAGAATGCTTGTTTCTGGTCCAGGGAAGACATAGCTTAGCAGTTCGGGCTGGACCGTTCCCATGAGGCACAGGGTCAAGACTGATTTGCATATAGCTGTGTCTGAACTGGGGTGGCAAAGTGAGCCAAAGAATGATGAGGGATTCAACGAAGATGACTGGGGGGAGAGTTTGAAAAGTTTCAGCACTCCGTCCATCATCTCCTTGTGTTTGCTTTGTTTGCCCTAAGTTTGCAGGGTATGCCCAGACGTGGGTCCCTTGCAAACTTTGCCACTGTATTCAAGCTAACCTGGCTGATGAGGGCTGTTAGCCCGAAACCGGTCCCAGGATGCTTGTTTCCTGTCCAGGGAAGAGATAGCTTAGCAGTTCGGGCTGGACTGTTCCCATGATGCACAGGGGGAAGACTGATTTGCATATAGCTGTGTCTGAACTGGGGTGGCAAAGTGAACCAAAGAATGATGAGGGATTCAACGCAGATGACTGGGGGAGAGTTTGAAAGGTTTCAGCACTCCATCCATCATCTCCTTGTGTTTGCTTTGTTTGCCCTACGTTTGCAGGGTATGCCCAGACGTGGGTCCCTTGCTCACTTTGCCACTGGATTCAAGCAAGCCTGGCTGATGAGGGATGTTTGCCCAAAACCGGTCCCAGGATGCTTATTTTCGGTCCCGGGAAGGCACAGCTTTGCAGTTCGGGCTGGACTGTTCCCATGAGGCACAGGGTCAAGACTGATTTGCATATAGCTGTGTCTGAACTGGTGTGGCAAAGTGAGGTAAAGAATGATGATGGATACAAACCAGATCTGTGACTGGGGGTGAATGTTTGAAAAGTTTCAGCACTCCGTCCATCATCTCCTTGTGTTTGCTTTGTTCACCCTAAGTTGGCAGGGTATGCCCAGACGTGGGTCCCTTGCACACTTTGCAACTGGATTCAAGCTAGCCTGGCTGATGAGGGCTGTTATCCCGAAACTGGTCCCAGGATGCTTGTTTCCTGTCCAGGGAAGACATAGCTTAGCAGTTCGGGCTGGACTGTTCCCATGATGCTCAGGGGGAAGACTGATTTGCATATAGCTGTGTCTGAACTGGGGTGGCAAAGTGAGCTAAAGAATGATGATGGATTTAACACAGATCTGTGACGGGGGTGTGTGTTTGTAAAGTTACAGCACTCTGTCCATCATCTCCTTGTGTTTGCTTTGCTTGACCTAAGTTGGAAGGGTATGCCCAGACGTAGGTCCCATGCTCACTTTGCCAGTGGATTCAAGCTACCCTGGCTGATGAGGACTGCTAGCCCGAAACCAGTCCCAGGATGCTTGTTTCCTGTCCAGGGAAGACATAGCTTAGCAGTTCGGGCTGGACTGTTCCCATGATGCTCAGGGGGAAGACTGATTTGCATATAGCTGTGTCTGAACTGGGGTGGCAAAGTGCACTAAAGAATGATGATGGATTCAACCCAGGTCTGTGACTGGGGGTGTGTGTTTGTAAAGTTTGGGAACTCCGTCCATCATCTGCTTGTGTATGCTATGCTCGCCCTAAGTTGGCAGGGTATGCCCAGAGGTGGGTCCCTTGCTTACTTTGACACTGGATTCAAGCTATCCTGGCTGATGAGGGCTGTTAGCTGGAAACCGGTCCTAGGATGCTTGTTTCAGGTCGATGGAAGACATAGATTTCCAGTTCGGGCTGGACTGTTCCCATGAGGCACAGGGTCAAGACTGATTTGCATATAGTTGTGTCTGAACTGGTGTGGCAAAGTGAGGTAAAGAATGATGATGGATACAAACCAGATCTGTGACTGGGGGTGAATGTTTGAAAAGTTTCAGCACTCCGTCCATCATCTCCTTGTGTTTGCTTTGTTCACCCTAAGTTGGCAGGGTATGCCCAGACGTGGGTCCCTTGCACACTTTGCAACTGGATTCAAGCTAGCCTGGCTGATGAGGGCTGTTATCCCGAAACTGGTCCCAGGATGCTTGTTTCCTGTCCAGGGAAGACATAGCTTAGCAGTTCGGGCTGGACTGTTCCCATGATGCTCAGGGGGAAGACTGATTTGCATATAGCTGTGTCTGAACTGGGGTGGCAAAGTGAGCTAAAGAATGATGATGGATTCAACACAGATCTGTGACGGGGGTGTGTGTTTGTAAAGTTACAGCACTCTGTCCATCATCTCCTTGTGTTTGCTTTGCTTGACCTAAGTTGGAAGGGTATGCCCAGACGTAGGTCCCATGCTCACTTTGCCAGTGGATTCAAGCTACCCTGGCTGATGAGGACTGCTAGCCCGAAACCAGTCCCAGGATGCTTGTTTCCTGTCCAGGGAAGACATAGCTTAGCAGTTCGGGCTGGACTGTTCCCATGATGCTCAGGGGGAAGACTGATTTGCATATAGCTGTGTCTGAACTGGGGTGGCAAAGTGCACTAAAGAATGATGATGGATTCAACCCAGGTCTGTGACTGGGGGTGTGTGTTTGTAAAGTTTGGGAACTCCGTCCATCATCTGCTTGTGTATGCTATGCTCGCCCTAAGTTGGCAGGGTATGCCCAGAGGTGGGTCCCTTGCTTACTTTGACACTGGATTCAAGCTATCCTGGCTGATGAGGGCTGTTAGCTGGAAACCGGTCCTAGGATGCTTGTTTCAGGTCGATGGAAGACATAGATTTCCAGTTCGGGCTGGACTGTTCCCATGAGGCACAGGGTCAAGACTGATTTGCATATAGTTGTGTCTGAACTGGGGTGGCAAAGTGAGCTAAAGAATGATGATGGATTCAACCCAGATCTGTGACTGGGGGTGAGTGTTTGAAAAGTTTCAGCCCTCCGTCCTTCATCTCCTTGTGTTTGCTTTCTTTGCCCTTAGTTGGCAGGGTATGCCCAGATGTGGGTCCCTTGCTTTCTTTGACACTGGATTCAAGCTAGCCTGACTGATGAGGGCTGTCAGCCCAAATCCGGTCCCATGATGCTTGTTTTCAGTACAGGGAAGAAAGACATAGCTTAGCAGTTTGGGCTGTACTGTTCCCATGAGGTACAGGGTCAAGACTGATTTGCATATAGCTGTCTATGAGCTGAGGTGGCAAAGTCAGCCAAAGAATGATGAGGGATTCAACCCAGATGAATGGGGGGAGAGTTTGAAAAGTTTTAGCACTCTGTACATCATCTCCTTGTGTTTGCTTTGCTTGACCTAAGTTGGAAGGGTATGCCCAGACGTGGTTCCCATGCTCACTTTGCCACTGGATTCAAGCTACCCTGGCTGATGAGGGCTGCTAGCCCGAAACCAGCCCCATGATGCTTGTTTTCAGTCCAGGGAAGAAAGACATAGCTTAGCAGTCCGGGCTGGACTGTTCCCATGAGGCACAGGGTGAAGACTGATTTGCATATAGCTGTGTCTGAACTGGGGTGGCAAAGTGAGGTAAAAAATGATGATGGATACAACCCAGATCTGTGACTGGGGGTGAATGTTTCAAAAGCTTCAACACTCCGTCCATCATCTCCTTGTTTTTGCTTTATCGCACTAAGTTGGCAGTGTATGCCCAGACGTGGATCTCTTGCTCACTTTGCCACTGGATTCAAGCTAGCACGGCTGAAGAGGGCAGTTAGCCCGAAACGGGTCCCAGAATGCTTGCTTCCGGTCCAGGGAAGACATAGCTTAGCAGTTCAAGCTGGACTGTTCCCATGAGGCACAGGGTCAAGACTGATTTGCATATACCTGTGTCTGAACTGGGGTGTCAAAGTGCACCAAAGAATGATGATGGATTCAACCCAGATCTGTCACTGGGGGTGAATGTTTGAAAAGGTTCAGCACTCCATCCATCATCTACTTGTGTTTGCTTTGTTCGCCCTAAGTTGGCAGGGTATGCCGAGACGTGGGTCCCTTGCTCACTTTGCCACTGGATTCAAGCTAGCCTGGCTGATGAGGGCTGTTATCCCGAAAGCCGGTCCCATATTGTCTGTTTCCGGTCTGGGGAAGACATAGCTTAGCAGTTCTGGCTGCATTGTTCCCATGAGGCACAGGGTGAAGACTGATTCGCATATAGCTGTGTCTGAACTAGGGTTGCAAAGCGAGCTAAAGAATGATGATGGATTCAACCCAGATCTCTGACTGGTGGTGAGTGTTTAAAAAGTTTCAGCACTCCGTCCATCATCTCCTTGTGTTTGCTTTGCTCACTCTAATTTGGCAGGGTATGCCCAGATGTGGGTCCTTGATCACTTTGCCACTGGATTCATGATAGCCTGGCTGATGAAGGCTGTTAGCCCTAAACCGGTCCCAGGATGCTTGTTTCCTGTCCAGGGAAGACATAGCTTAGTAGTTTGGGCTGGACTGTTCCCATGAGGCACAGGGGGAAGACTGATTTGCATATAGCTGTGTCTGAACTGGGGTGGCAAAGTGAGCTAAAGAATGATGATGGATTCAACCCAGATCTGTGACTGGGGGTGAGTGTTTGAAAGGTTTCAGCCCTCCGTCCTTCATCTCCTTGTGTTTGCTTTGTTCGCCCTAAGTTGTCAGGGTATGCCCAGATGTGGGACCCCTTGCTTACTTTGCCACTGGATAAAAGCTAGCCTGACTGATGAGGGCTGTTAGCCTGAATCCGGTCCCATGATGCTTGTTTTCAGTCCAGGGAAGAAAGAGATAGCTTAGAAGTTTGGGCTTTACTGTTCCAATGAGGAACAGGGTCAAGACTGATTTGCATATAGCTGTCTCTGAACTGGGGTTGCAAAGTCAGCCAAGGAATGATGAGGGATTCAACCCAGATGACTGGGGGGGAGAGTTTGAAAAGTTTCAGCACTCTGTCCATCATCTCCTTGTGTTTGCTTTGTTCGCCCTAAGTTGGCGGGGTATGCGCAGACGTGGATCCCGAGCTCACTTTGCCAATGGATTCATGCTAGCCTGGCTGATGAGGGCTGTTAGCCCGAAACCGGTTTCAGGATGCTTGTTTCCGGTCCAGGGAAGACATAGCTTAGCAGTTCGGGCTGGACTGTTCCCATGAGGCACAGGGTCAAGACTGATTTGCAGATAGCTGTGTCTGAACTGGGGTGGCAAAGTGAGACAAAGAATGATGAGGGATTCAACGCAGATGAATGGGGGGAGAGTTTGAAAGGTTTCAGCACTCCGTCCATCATCTCCTTGTGTTTGCTTTTTTTGCCCTAAGTTTGCAGGGTATGCCCAGACGTGGGTCCCTTGCTCACTTTGCCACGGGATTCAAGCTAGCCTGGCTGATGAGGGCTGTTAGCCCGAAACCAGTCCCAGGATGCTTATTTCCGGTCCAGGGAAGGCACGGCTTTGCAGTTCGGGCTGGACTGTTCCCATGAGGCACAGGGTCAAGACTGATTTGCATATAGCTGTGTCTGAACTGGTGTGGCAAAGTGAGCTAAAGAATGATGATGGATTCAACCCAGATCTGTGACTGGGGGTGAGTGTTAGTTTCAGCCCTCCGTCCTTCATCTCCTTGTGTTTGCTTTGTTCGCCCTAAGTTGGCAGGGTATGCCCAGATGTGGGTACCTTGCTTACTTTGCCACTAGATTCAAGCTAGCCTGACTGATGAGGGCTGTTAGCCCGAATCCGGTCCCATGATGCTTGTTTTCAGTCCAGGAAAGAAAGACATAGCATAGCAGTTTAGGCTGTACTGTTCCCATGAGGAACAGGGTCAAGACTGATTTGCATATAGCTGTCTCTGAACTGGGGTTGCAAAGTCAGCCAAAGAATGATGAGGGATTCAACCCAGATGACTGGGGGGGAGAGTTTGAAAAGTTTCAGCACTCTGTCCATCATCTCCTTGTGTTTGCTTTGTTCGCTTTAAGTTGGCAGGATATGCCCAGACGTGGGTCCCCAGCTCACTTTGCCAATGGATTCATGCTAGCCTGGCTGATGAGGGCTGTTAGCCCGAAACCGGTCCCAGGATGCTTGTTTCCGGTCCAGGGAAGACATAGCTTAGAAGTTCGGGCTGGACTGTTCCCATGAGGCACAGGGTCAAGACTGATTTGCATAAAGCTGTGTCTGAACTGGGGTGGCAAAGTGAGCCAAAGAATGATGAGGGATTCAACGCAGATGACTGGGGGGGAGAGTTTGAAAGGTTTCAGCACTCCGTCCATCATCTCCTTGTGTTTGCTTTGTTTGCCCTAAGTTTGCAGGGTATGCCCAGACGTGGGTCCCTTGCTCACTTTGCCACGGGATTCAAGCTAGCCTGGCTGATGAGGGCTGTTAGCCCGAAACCGGTCCCAGGATGCTTATTTCCGGTCCAGGGGAAGGCACAGCTCTGCCGTTCGGGCTGGACTCTTCCCATGAGGCACAAGGTCAAGACTGATTTGCATATAGCTGTGTCTGAATTGGGGTGGTAAAGTGAGCTAAAGAATGATGATGGACTCAACCCAGATCTGTGACTGGGGGTGCGTGTTTGAAACGTTTGGGCACTCCGACCATATTCTGCTTGTGCTTGCTTAGCTTGCCCTAAGTTGGCACGGTATGCCCATTAGTGGGTCCCTTGTTCACTTTGCCAATGGATTCAAGCTAACCTGGCTGATGAGGGCTATTAGCCCCAAATCTCTCCCAGGATGCTTGTTTTCGGTCCAGGGAAGACATAGCTTAGCAGTTCGGGCTGGACTGTTCCCATGAGGCACAGGGTGAAGACTGATTTGCAAATAGCTGTGTCTGAACTGGGGTGGCAAAGTGAGCTACAGAATGATGATGGATTCAACTCATGTCTGTGACTGGGGGTGAGTGTTTGTAAAGTTTCAGCACTCCGTCCATCATCTCCTTGTGTTTGCTTTGCTGGACCTAAGTTGGAAGGGTATGCCTAGACGTGGGTCCCATTCTCACTTGGCACTGGATTCAAGCTAACCTGGCTGATGAGGGCTGTTAGCCCGAAAGCCGGTCCCATATTGTCTGTTTCAGGTCCAGGGAAGACATAGCTTAGCAGTTCTGGCTGCATTGTTCCCATGAGGCACAGGGTGAAGACTGATTTTGCATATAGTTGTGTCTGAACTAGGGTGGAAAAGCGAGCTAAAGAATGATGATGGATTCAACCTAGATCTCTGACTGGTGGTGAGTGTTTAAAAAGTTTCAGCACTCCGTCCATCATCTCCTTGTGTTTGCTTTGCTCGCTCTAAGTTGGCAGGGTATGCCCAGATGTGGGTCCTTGATCACTTTGCCACTGGATTCAAGATAGCCTGGCTGATGAAGGCTGTTAGCCCTAAACCGGTCCCAGGATGCTTGTTTCCGGTCCAGGGAAGACATACCTTAGCAGTTCGGGCTGGACTGTTCCCATGAGGCACAGGGTCAAGACTGATTTGCATACGCTGTGTCTGAACTGGGGTGGCAAAGTGAGATAAAGAATGATGAGGGATTCAACCCAGATCTGTGACTGGGGGTGAGTGTTTGAATAGTTTCAGCACTCCGTCCATTATCTTCTTGTGTTTGCTTTGTTCGCCCTAAGTTGGCAGGGTATGCCCAGACGTGGGTCCCTTGCACACTTTGCAACTGGATTCAAGCTATCCTGCCAATGGATTCATGCTAGCCTGGCTGATGAGGGCTGTTAGCCCGAAACCAGTCCCAGGATGCTTGTTTCCGGTCCAGGGAAGACATAGCTTAGCAGTTTCGGCTGGACTGTTCCCATGAGGCACAGGGTCAAGACTGATTTGCATATAGCTGTGTCTGAACTGGGGTGGAAAAGTGAGCTAAAGAATGATGAGGGATTCAACCCAGATCTGTGACTGGGGGTGAGTGTTTGAAAAGTTTCAGCACTCCATCCACCATCTCCTTGTGTTTGCTTTGTTCGCCTTAAGTTGGCAGGGTATGCCCAGACTTGGGCCCCTTGCTCACTTTGCCACTGGATTCAAGCTAGCCTGGCTGATGAGGTCTATTAGCCCGAAACTGGTCCCAGGATGCTTGTTTCTGGTCCAGGGAATACATTGCTTAGCAGTTCGGGCTGGACTGTTCCCATGAGGCACAGGGTGAAGACTGATCTGCATATAGCTGTGTCTGAACTGGGGTGGCAAAGTGAGCTAAAGGATGATGCTGGATTCAACCCAGATCTGTGACTGGGGGTGAGTGTTTGAAAAGTTTCAGCACTCCGTCCATCATCTCCTTGTGTTTGCTTTGTTCTCCCTAAGTTGGCAGGGTATGCCCAGATGTCGGTCCCCAGCTCACTTTGCCAATGGATTCATGCTAGCCTGGCTGATGAGGGCTGTTAGCCCGAAACCGGTCCCAGGATGCTTGTTTCCGGTCCACGGAAGACATAGCTTAGCAGTTCGGGCTGGACTGTTCCCATGAGGCACAGGGTCAAGACTGATTTGCATATAGCTGTGTCTGAACTGGGGTGGCAAAGTGAGCCAAAGAATGATGAGGGATTCAACCAGGATCTGTGACTGGGGATGTGTGTTTGTAAAGTTTGGGAACTCCGTCCATCATCTGCTTGTGTATGCTTTGCTCGCCCTAAGTTGGCAGGGTATGCCCAGAGGTGGGTCCCTTGCTTACTTTGACACTGGATTCAAGCTATCCTGGCTGATGAGGGCTGTTACCCGGAAACCGGTCCTAGGATGCTTGTTTCAGGTCCACGGAAGACATAGATTTCCAGTTCGCGCTGGACTGTTCTCATGAGGCACAAGGTCAAGAATGATTTGCATATAGTTGTGTCTGAACTGGGGTGGCAAAGTGAGGTAAAGAATGATGATGGATTCAACCCAGATCTGTGACTGGGGTGAGTGTTTGAAAAGTTTCAGCACTCCGTCCATCATCTCCTTGTGTTTGCTTTGTTCGCCCTAAGTTGGCAGGGTATGCCCAGATGTGGGTCCCTTGCTCACTTTGCCACTGTATTCAAGCTAGCCAGACTGATGAGGGCTGTTAGCCCGAATCCGGTCCCATGATGCTTGTTTTCTGTCCAGGGAAGACATAGCTTAGCAGTTCGGGCTGTACTGTTCTCATGAGGCACAGTGTCAAGACTGATTTGCATATAGCTGTGTCTGAACTGGGGTGGCAAAGTGAGCTAAAGAATGATGATGGATTCAACCCAGATCTGTGACTGGGGGTGAGTGTTTGAAAAGTTTCAACACTCCGTCAATCATCTCCTTGTGTTTCCTTTGTTCGCCCTAAGTTGGCAGGGTATGCCCAGACGTGGGACCCCAGCTCACTTTGCCACTGCATTCAAGCTAGCCTGGCTGATGAGGGCTGTTAGCCCGAAACCGGTCCCAGGATGCTTGTTTCCGGGCCAGGGAAGAAATAGCTTAGCAGTTCGGCTGGACTGTTCCCATGAGGCACAGGGTCACGTCTGATATACATATAGCTGTGTCTGAACTGGGCAGGCAAAGTGAGCTTAAGAATGATGAGGGATTCTACCCAGATGACTGGGGGGTGAGTGTTTGAAAAGTTTCAGCACTCCGTCCATCATCTCCTTGTGTTTGCTTTGTTCGCCCTAAGTTGGCAGGGTATGCCCAGACTTCGGCCCCTTGCTCACTTTGCCACTGGATTCAAGCTAGCCTGGCTGATGAGGGCCTGTAACGGAGTGTCAGGGACAGGCGGGACACAACGGTGTTTTAAACTGGGTTTTATTGATAAGTATCTCTTTCTCTTTCCCCGGTCAGCCAGAGTTCTAGGTCTGTTACAGTTCCAGAGGCTTCCGTCGTTGGCACTCTCTTCACTCCTGTCCCCTCTTGACCGTCCTGGCTCTTACTCTCCGCAAGGTATCTTGTGGGTAGGTTCTCCCCGGGAAAAGGTGGTCCCCCAGCCGGAAGAAACAAAGAGAAAGGCGATGTCAGGTGACCGTTTTACTATAGTCTCTCCCTAATTCCAGGACCGGGTGTGAGGAAGTTATAACACCAGTGCTCTGACCCCTTAGCGCTCCCCACGTCGTGCCTAGCCAAGTGTCTACTAAAGGAAGGGAACACAGGGAAAACCTCTCCTACACAGGCGGTCTGCCTTCTCTGCCTAACCAGCCCGCTACTCGGTCACGTACCTGACCGAGCCACGCTCCTCCCCGGGGAACGTGGCTGGGCGATGCACGGGATCCCGGGCCTCCTGGCCGTTCGAAGTCCGTCTCGCCTCCTCCTCCTTCGATCCGCTCCTCTCCTCGTCCTCGTTCGGTCCGCTCCTCTCCTCGTCCTCGTTCTCCTTCACTCTGCTCCACACCAACACTCCTCCGGGAAACGCCGTCCGACGATATGCGAGGTTCTTCCTGTTTTGGCTGCTCCCACTCGGTGACGTCAGGGGAGGGCGGGCTCAGTGTCTCGTAGCCGCTCCAGTTAAAGGGACCAGTTCCTCCTGGGCCTGACCCGTGCTTCTGGTCCACGAAGGGGAACCATTCCTCCTGCTGTGGGGTTACAAGAGGGGGTGAGACGGGTATCGGAGTCCACCACCGGTACAGTCATAGGCCTCCACATGTCCCGCACTGTCACATACCTCCCCCCCTGGTTTCTCCCGTTCGGGGAGATAAACGGAGCGTGACAGAAAGTCCGCATTTCCATTTTCACTGCCTTTCCTGTGGCACACCGTAAAGGAGAAGGGTTGTAGGGACAAAAACCATCGCAGAATCCTGGGATTCTGACTCTTGTTCCTGTACATCCACCTGAGGGGGGCGTGGTCCGTGTACAGGACAAAGGGTTTTCCTTCAAGGTAGTAATGGAGCTTCTCAATCGCCCACTTAATGGCCAAACACTCGCGCTCTATTGTGGGGTATTTGACCTCACGGGGGAACAACTTTCTGCTCACGTACAATAAGGGATGTTCAGCCCCATCCTCCCCAAGTTGAGACAATACCGCCCCAATCCCTGTATCCGAGGCATCTGTGGCTACAATAAAGGGTTTGGTGAAATCAGGGGAGACCAGCACAGGAGAGGTGGTTATGGCTGTTTTTAACTGCTGAAAGGCCTGTAGTGCCTCTTCGCTAGGATGAGATAACCATTTGTTGGGACTTTCTTTTCTGAGAAGGTCTGTTAAGGGCGAGGCGATCTCTGCGAATCGGGGCAGGAACCGTCGGTAATAACCGATGAGGCCTAAGAAGCCTCTCAGTTGTTTTTTTGTAGAGGGAAAAGGGGGCGCGGTTATGGCCTTGATTTGTTCGGCCTGGGGGGCTATGACGCCGTCTCCCAGGACATACCCCAGATACCGGACCCGTTGGAACCCCACCCTGGATTTTTTTGCGTTCACATGGAGGCCGGCCTGTTGTAAGGTTTTTAGGATGATTGACACATGGTGTAAATACTCTGTCCAGGATGAGCTGAAAACGACGATGTCGTCCAGATATGCCGAACTAAAGGCGGGATACGGGTTAAGGAGGGTGTTCATCAATCGCTGAAAAGTCGCGGGAGCCCCATGTAGGCCGAAGGGCAAGACCGTGAATTCGAACAACCCTTGCTCCGTAGCGAAAGCGGTCTTCTTAAGGTCAGCTTCTCTCAAAGGTACTTGCCAGTAACCTTTGGTCAAGTCAAAGGTCGTGATATATCTGGCATCTCCTATCCTTTCTATGAGCTCGTCCACCCTCGGAATGGGGTATGCGTCGAAGGTGGATATCTCGTTTAAGGCTCGGAAATCCATACAGAAACGTGTGGATCCATCGGGTTTGGGGATCATCACGATGGGCGACATCCAGTCGCTGGTGGAGGGTCTTATCACCCCTAGCTGTAACATCTCGGTGACTTCTCTTTGAATGGCCTGTCTTCTAGCCGCAGGAATCCTATATGGGTTCTGGCGGATGATACGGCCTGGTAAAGTTTCAATCCCATGCTCTATCACATCGGTCCTTCCGGGGTTATTGGAGAACATGGCAGAAAAAGGCGTCAAGGTCTCCGTCAAGTCCTTTTTCTGATCCTCGGTGAGTTCGGGATTCACCACTAATTCTTCGAGTGTCGTTTGAGGCGTGTTGTTGGTGGGTACTAAAAAGTGTGCAGCCCGGGGAGGGGGGCCGATCCATTTTTTTAGCATGTTTATGTGGTAGCTTTGAATCTTCTTTGGAGAGACTTGTATGCCGTAAGTGGTGTCCCCGATTTTATACCTCACTGGAAAGGGTCCCTGCCACTCCTTTTTGAATTTGCTGCTAGAGGTGGGTAGGAGGATCAGTGCCCAGTCTCCTGACTGTAGGCTCGGTAGTTTCGTCCCCTTATCATAATGCTTCTTCTGTCTCTCTTGATTTCTTTCTAAATTTAGGAAAGCCAGATCCCGTAGTTTGCCGATTTTGGACTTCAACTGACTGGTATACTCCAATAACGTACAATGGTCGTGTCTGTCTTCGGTCTCCCAGGCATCTTTGGTCATTTCCATTAGGGATCTTGGTTGGCGGCCGTACAGGAGTTCGAAAGCTGAGCAACCGAGGCTGCTTTGTACTTGGGACCGAATGACGTACAACGCTAAGGGAAGCAGTTTGTCCCAATCCCTTCCCTCAACGGTTAACATTTTTTTCAACGTGTTTTTCAACGTCCGGTTATATCGTTCAACGAGTCCGTCTATCTGTGGGTGATAGACTGAGGTGCGCAGTTGGCCAATATCGAGGGTGCGACATACTTCCTTCATCAATCTGGAAGTAAATGGCGTTCCTTGGTCGGTAATAACTTTTTTCGGGAATCCGACTCTGGCGAAAAGTTCCAACAGCTTGTCAGCAATGGTTTTCGTATTCGGGGTTTGTAACGGGAAGGCCTCAACGAACCTAGTGGCATAGTCCACTATTACCAGGGCGTGGACGTCTCCTTTACGGGTACGAGGAAGGGGTCCTATCAGGTCCATGCCCACTCTTTCGAACGGGACCCCTATGATGGGCATTGGCTTCAGGGGTGCCGGAGGCGGGCGGTAGTCGCTTTTCTTTTGACAGGTTTCGCAGGTGTTGCAATATCGTTCTATGTCTCTATAAACACCCGGCCAATAGAAGTGCCTTAAAACATTAGAGGTGGCCTTCTCCTTTCCTACATGGCCGGCGGTCAGGTGACTGTGCGAAAAGAACAGTACTTGGTCCCTGAAGGGCTGGGGAACCAATAGCTGGGGTGGGTCCCCTTCTTTTCCTTCCCTATATAACAAGTCATTGCGGATGGTAAACCGGGGAAACCTGTCTTCTGCCGGGGGTTGGTTCTGGTGGGCCTGTTCCCATGCATTAAAAAGGGTCCGGTCATTGGACTGAGCAAACCGGAAACTCCGATCTGTAATCCAGGGGTCGGGACTGACCATGGCCGACGCCGGGGGTTTTATCTCGTCTTTTCCCCTTATCTCATCCCTAAAGAGGGATAAGAATCCCGGATTGTCTACCCCCAGTATAACCTCCTCAGGTAATGTATCAACCACCCCCACCTTTACCTTTTGGGTGGGATGACACAGGGGCGTTATCGGGACGAAAGCCAGTGGGTAGGGCTTCACGTCCCCATGGATACACCTAATGTGGACGGTCTTATGTGGAAGATATTGTTGGGGAAGGACTAGAGTTTTCCTTACCACTGACTGTCTACAGCCTGAATCTAACAGGGCTTGTACCATGGTCCCGTTTATTGTTACCCGTACATGAAAGGAGGTCCCCAACTCCGCCGAGTACAGCACGGCCTTCGGCAAGTACCCGACCTCCATGGGCTCTTCTGTGCGTCTCCGGGGACATAGACGGGCAATGTGGCCCCACTCTCCACAGTCATAACATTGTGGTCCTTGGAACACAGGTGGGTCCAGGCGGCCGGGTTTGGGATGCCCCCCCTCAATTGCGCGTTGGCCTTTTCGCTCCGCTCGAGGCAGAGGACCGCCTTTGGTGGGTTTTTCATTGTCCGCATTGAAGTATCCGGGTTGGGCTCGCCCGAACTGCGTCGCCATCTCAATGGTCTGGGCTACGGACAGGTTAGAATGTTGTCTCAGCCATCTCTGTGTCCCGTATGGCAGGGTGTCCAAGAACTGCTCTAAGTATATTCGTGTCATGATTTCTTCCTTGGAACTGGACTCTGGTTTTAACCACTTGTCCGCAGCCATCTTCAATCGAAAATATAGGGTCTTGGGGTTTTCTCCTACCCGCCCTTTTTCCCTCCTGAACCTCAGACGATAGGCCTCGGCATCCAGCCCTAGATGCTCCAGAATTATATCCTTGATAACGGCATATGGAGTGGCTCCTGTGGGATTGGCCACTTGATATGCCGACTGTGCTTCAGCCGACAATAGGGGAGCGAGAAAAAAAGGCCACTTGTCTTCAGTCCAGCCACAGGCCCGGGCTACCCTTTCGAAAATTAGTCAGAAAGGCATCCGGGTCTTCCCCTGGCACATATATTTGTAAGGAGATGCCGGTCGGATGGGGCAGGTGTGGCCTGGGCTCCGATGTCATCAACCTCCCGGCATTGGGAGAGGGTTTTTGTAGCATTTCTAGCTGCGCTGCCATGGTGTTTTGGAACATTTCCCTGTCCGCCTGGGCCGACGTCATCTGGCGTTCCACGGCCCAGCCTAGCTTTTCTTGTCCCTGCACCAAGTGCTGAATAAGGGCCTCCATCTTGTGGCTGATGGAGTATGATGGAGAATCCCACTTCTGACACCAGTGTAACGGGGTGTCAGGGACAGGCGGGACACAACGGTGTTTTAAACTGGGTTTTATTGATAAGTATCTCTTTCTCTTTCCCCGGTCAGCCAGAGTTCTAGGTCTGTTACAGTTCCAGAGGCTTCCGTCATTGGCACTCTCTTCACTCCTGTCCCCTCTTGACCGTCCTGGCTCTTACTCTCCGCAAGGCGTCTTGTGGGTAGGTTCTCCCCGGGAAAAGGTGGTCCCCCAGCCGGAAGAAACAAAGAGAAAGGCGATGTCAGGTGACCGTTTTACTATAGTCTCTCCCTAATTCCAGGACCGGGTGTGAGGAAGTTATAACACCAGTGCTCTGACCCCTTAGCGCTCCCCACGTCGTGCCTAGCCAAGTGTCTACTAAAGGAAGGGAACACAGGGAAAACCTCTCCTACACAGGTGGTCTGCCTTCTCTGCCTAACCAGCCCGCTACTCTGTCACGTACCTGACCGAGCCACGCTCCTTCCCGGGGAACGTGGCTGGGCGATGCACGGGATCCCGGGCCTCCTGGCCGTTCGAAGTCCATCTCGCCTCCTCCTCCTTCGATCCGCTCCTCTCCTCGTCCTCGTTCGGTCCGCTCCTCTCCACGTCCTCGTTCTCCTTCACTCTGCCACACCAACACTCCTCCGGGAAACGCCGTCCGACGATATGCGAGGTTCTTCCTGTTTTGGCTGCTCCCACTCCGTGACGTCAGGGGAGGGCGGGCTCAGTGTCTCGTAGCCGCTCCAGTTAAAGGGACCAGTTCCTCCTGGGCCTGACCCGTGCTTCTGGTCCACGAAGGGGAACCATTACTCCTGCTGTGGGATTACAAGAGGGGGTGAGACGGGTATCGGAGTCCACCACTCGGTACAGTCATAGGCCTCCACATGTCCCGCACTGTCACAGGGCCATTTGCCCAAAGCCGGTCCCAGGATGCTTGTTTCCGGTCCAGGGAAGAAATAGCTTAGCAGTTTGGACTGGGCAGTTCCCATGAGGCACAGCGTGAAGACTGATTTGCATATAGCTGTGTCTGAACTGGGGTGGCAAAGTGAGGTAAAGAATGATGATGGTTTCAACCCAGATCTGTGACTGGGGGTGAGTGTTTGAAAAGTTTCAGCACTCCGTCCATCATCTCCTTCTATTTGCTTTGCTCGCTCTAAGTTGGCAGGGTATGCCCAGACGTGGGTCCCTTGCTCACTTTGCCACTGGATTCAAGCTAGCCTGGCTGATGAGGGCTGTTAGCCCTAAACCGGTCCCAGGATGCTTGTTCCTGGTCCAGGGAAGACATAGCTTAGCTGTTCGGGCTGGACTGTTCCCATGAGGCACAGGGTGAAGAGTGATTTGCACATAGCTGTGTCTGAACTGGGGTGGAAAGGTGAGGTAAAGAATAATGATGGATTCAACCCAGATCTGTGACTGGGGGTGAGCGTTTGAAAAGTTTCAGCACTCCGTCCATCATCTACTTGTGTTTGATTTGTTTGCGCTAAGTTGGCAGGGTATGCCCACACATGGGTCCCTAACAAACTTTGCCACTGGATTCAAGCTATCCTCGCTGGTGAGGGCTGTTAGCCCGAAAGCGGTCCCAGGATGCTTGTTTACGGTCAAGGGAAGACATAGCTTAGCAGTTTGGGCTGGACTGTTCCCATGAGGCACAGCGTGAAGACTGATTTGCATATAGCTGTGTCTGAACTGGGGTGGCAAAGTGAGGTAAAGAATAATGATGGATTCAACCCAGATCTGTGACTGGGGGTGAGCGTTTGAAAAGTTTCAGCACTCCGTCCATCATCTCCTTGTATTTGCTTTGTTCGCCCTAATTTGGCAGGGTATGTCCAGATGTGGGTCCCTTGCTCACTTTGCCACTGGATTCAAGCTACCCAGACTGATGAGGGTGTTAGCCCAAATCCGGTCCCATGATGCTTGTTTTCAGTCCAGGGAAGACATAGCTTAGCAGTTCAGGCTGTACTGTTTCCACGAGGCACAGGGTCAAGACTGATTTGCATATAGCTGTGTCTGAACTGGGGTGGCAAAGTGAGCTAAAGAATGATGATGGATTCAACCCAGATCTGTGACTGGGTGTGAGTGTTTGAAAAGTTTCAGCACTCCGTCCATCATCTCCTTGTGTTTGCTTTGTTCACCCTAAGTTCGCAGGGTATGCACAGACATCGGACCCCAGCTCACTTTGCCAATGGATTCAAGCTAGCCTGGCTGATGAGGGCTGTTAGCCTGAAACCAGTCCCAGGATGCTTGTTTCCGGTCCAGGGAAGACATAGCTTACCAGTTCGGGCTGGACTGCTCCCATGAGGCACAGGGTGAAGACTAATTTGCATATACATATAGCTGTGTCTGAAATGGGGTGGCAAAGTGAGCTAAAGAATGATTATGGATTCAACCGAGATCTGTGACTGGGGGTGAGTGTTTGAAAAGTTTCAGCACTCCGTCCATCATCTCCTTGTATTTGCTTTGTTTGCCCTAAGTTGGCAGGGTATGCCCAGACGTGGGTCCCTTGCTCACTTTGCCACTGGATTCAAGCTATCCTTGCTGATGAGGGCTGTTAGCCCGAAACCGGTCCCAGGATGCTTGTTTCCGGTCCAGGGAAGACATAGCTTAGCAGTTTGGGCTGGGCTGTTCCCATGAGGCACAGCTTGAAGACTGATTTGCATATAGCTGTGTCTGAACTGGGGTGGCAAAGTGAGGTAAAGACTGATGATGGATTCAACCCAGATCTGTGACTGGGGTGAGTGTTTGAAAAGTTTCAGCACTCCGTCCATCATCTCCTTGTGTTTGCTTTGTTCGCCCTAAGTTGGCAGGGTATGCCCAGATGTGGGTCCCCTGCTCACTTTGCCACTGTATTCAAGCTAGCCAGACTGATGAGGGCTGTTAGCCCGAATCCGGTCCCATGATGCTTGTTTTCAGTCCAGGGAAGACATAGCTTAGCAGTTCGGGCTGTACTGTTCCCATGAGGCACAGGGTCAAGACTGATTTGCATATAGCTATGTCTGAACTGGGGTGGCAAAGTGAGCTAAAGAATGATGATGGATTCAACCCAGATCTGTGACTGGGGGTGAGTGTTTGAAAAGTTTCAACACTCCGTCCATCATCTCCTTGTGTTTACTTTGTTCGCCCTAAGTTGGCAGGGTATGCCCAGACGTGGGACCCCAGCTCACTTTGCCACTGTATTCAAGCTAGCCTGGCTGATGAGGGCTGTTAGCCCGAAACCGGTCCCAGGATGCTTGTTTCCGGTCCAGGGAAGAAATAGCTTAGCAGTTCGGGCTGGACTGTTCCCATGAGGCACAGGGTCACGTCTGATATACATATAGCTGTGTCTGAACTTGGCAGGCAAAGTGAGCTTAAGAATGATGAGGGATTCTACCCAGATGACAGGGGGGTGAGTGTTTGAAAAGTTTCAGCACTCCGTCCATCATCTCCTTGTGTTTGCTTTGTTTGCCCTAAGTTGGCAGGGTATGCCCAGACTTGGGCCCCTTGCTCACTTTGCCACTGGATTCAAGCTAGCCTGGCTGATGAGGGCAATTTGCCCAAAGCCGGTCCCAGGATGCTTGTTTCCGGTCCAGGGAAGAAATAGCTTAACAGTTTGGGCTGGGCAGTTCCCATGAGGCACAGCGTGAAGACTGATTTGCATATAGCTGTGTCTGAACTGGGGTGGCAAAGTGAGGTAAAGAATGATGATGGTTTCAACCCAGATCTGTGACTGGGGGTTAGTGTTTGAAAAGTTTAGGCACTCCGTACATCATCTCCTTGTATTTGCTTTCTTCGCCCTAAGTTGGCAGGGTATGCCCAGACGTGGGTCCCTAACTTACTTTGCCACTGGATTCAAGCTAGACCGGTTGATGAGGGCTGTTAGCCAGAAACCGGTCCCAGGATGCTTGTTTTCAGTCCAGGGAAGACATAGCTTAGCAGTTCAGGCTGTACTGTTCCCATGAGGCACAGGGTCAAGACTTATTTGCATATAGCTGTGTCTGAACTGGGGTGGCAAAGTGAGCTAAAGAATGATGATGGACTCAACCCAGATCTGTGACTGGGGGTGAGTGTTTGAAAAGTTTCAACACTCCGTCCATCATCTCCTTGTGTTTGTTTTGTTCACCCTAAGTTCGCAGGGTATGCCCAGACGTGGGACCGCAGCTCACTTTGCCAATGGATTCAAGCTAGCCTGGCTGATGAGGGCTGTTAGCCTAAAACCAGTCCCAGGATGCTTGTTTCCGGTCCAGGGAAGACATAGCTTACCAGTTCGGGCTGGACTGCTCCCATGAGGCACAGGGTGAAGACTGATTTGCATATAGCTGTGTCTGAATTGGGGTGGTAAAGTGAGCTAAAGAATTATGATGGATTCAACTCAGATCTGTCACGGGGTGAGTGTTTGAAAAGTTTCAGCACTCCGTCCATCATCTCCTTTTGTTTGCTTTGTTCACCCTAAGTTGGCAGGGTATGCCCAGACGTTGGTCCCTTGGTCACTATGCCATTGGATTCAAGGTAGCCTGGCTGATGAGGGCTATTAGCACGAACCCGGTCCCAGGATGCTTGTTTCCGGTCCAGGGAAGACATAGCTTAGCAGTTCGGGCTGGACTGTTCCCATGAGGCACAGGGTGAAGACTGATTTGCATATAACTGTGTCTGAACTGGGGTGGCAAAGTGAGCTAAAGAATGATGATGGATTCAACCCAGATCTGTGACAGGGGGTGAGTGTTTGAAAAGTTTCAGCACTCCGTCCATCATCTTCTTGTGTTTGCTTTGCTCGCTCTAAGTTGGCAGGGTATGCCCAGACGTGGGTCCCTTGCTCACTTTGCCACTGGATTCAAGCTAGCCTGGCTGATGAGGGCTGTTAGCCCTAAGCCGGTCCCAGGATGCTTGTTTCTGGTCCAGGGAAGACATAGCTTAGCAGTTTGGGCTGGACTGTTCCCATGAGGCACAGCGTGAAGACTGATTTGCATATAGCTGTGTCTGAACTGGGGTGGCAAAGTGAGGTAAAGAATAATGATGGATTCAACCCAGATCTGTGACTGGGGGTGAGTGTTTGAAAAGTTTCACCACTCCGTCCAGCATCTCCTTGTATTTGCTTTGTTCGCCCTAAGTTGGCAGGGTATGCCCAGATGTGGGTCCCTTGCTCACTTTGCCACTGGATTCAAGCTACCCAGACTGATGAGGATGTTAGCCCAAATGCGGTCCCATGATGCTTGTTTTCAGTCCAGGGAAGACATAGCTTAGCAATTCAGGCTGTACTGTTCCCACGAGGCACAGGGTCAAGACTGATTTGCATATAGCTGTGTCTGAACTGGGGTGGCAAAGTGAGCTAAAGAATGATGATGGATTCATCCCAGATCTGTGACTGGGTGTGAGTGTTTGAAAAGTTTCAACACTCCGTCCATCATCTCCTTGTGTTTGCTTTGTTCACCCTAAGTTCGCAGGGTATGCCCAGACATCGGACCCCAGCTCACTTTGCCAATGGATTCAAGCTAGCCTGGCTGATGAAGGCTGTTAGCCTGAAACCAGTCCCAGGATGCTTGTTTCCGGTCCAGGGAAGACATAGCTTACCAGTTCGGGCTGGACTGCTCCCATGAGGCACAGGGTGAAGACTAATTTGCATATACATATAGCTGTGTCTGAAATGGGGTGGCAAAGTGAGCTAAAGAATGATTATGGATTCAACCGAGATCTGTGACTGGGGGGGAGTGTTTGAAAAGTTCCAGAACTCCGTCCATCATCTCCTTGTATTTGCGTTGTTTGCCCTAAGTTGGCAGGGTATGCCCAGACGTGGGTCCCTTGCTCACTTTGCCACTGGATTCAAGCTATCCTCGCTGATGAGGGCTGTTAGCCCGAAACCGGTCCCAGGATGCTTGTTTCCGGTCCAGGGAAGACATAGCTTAGCAGTTTGGGCTGGGCTGTTCCCATGAGGCACAGCTTGAAGACTGATTTGCATATAGCTGTGTCTGAACAGGGGTGGCAAAGTGAGGTAAAGAATGATGATGGATTCAACCCAGATCTGTGACTGGGGTGAGTGTTTGAAAAGTTTCAGCACTCCGTCCATCATCTCCTTGTGTTTGCTTTGTTCGCCCTAAGTTGGCAGGGTATGCCCAGATGTGAGTCCCTTGCTCACTTTGCCACTGTATTCAAGCTAGCCAGACTGATGAGGGCTGTTAGCCCGAATCCGGTCCCATGATTCTTGTTTTCTGTCCAGGGAAGACATAGCTTAGCAGTTCGGGCTTTACTGTTCTCATGAGGCACAGGGTCAAGACTGATTTGCATATAGCTGTGTCTGAACTGGGGTGGCAAAGTGAGCTAAAGAATGATGATGGATTCAACCCAGATGACTGGGGGGTGAGTGTTTGAAAAGTTTCAACACTCCGTCCATCATCTCCTTGTGTTTCCTTTGTTCGCCCTAAGTTGGCAGGGTATGCCCAGACGTGGGACCCCAGCTCACTTTGCCACTGTATTCAAGCTAGCCTGGCTGATGAGAGCTGTTAGCCCGAAACCGGTCCCAGGATGCTTGTTTCTGGTCCAGGGGAAGAAATAGCTTAGCAGTTCGGGTTGGACTGTTCCCATGAGGCACAGGGTCATGTCTGATATACATATAGCTGTGTCTGAACTGGGCAGGCAAAGTGAGATTAAGAATGATGAGGGATTCTACCCAGATGACTGGGGGGTGAGTGTTTGAAAAGTTTCAGCACTCCGTCCATCATCTCCTTGTGTTTGCTTTGTTCGCCCTAAGTTGGCAGGGTATGCCCAGACTTCGGCCCCTTGCTCACTTTGCCACTGGATTCAAGCTAGCCTGGCTGATGAGGGCCCTTTGCCCAAAGCCGGTCCCAGGATGCTTGTTTCCGGTCCAGGGAAGAAATAGGTTAGCAGTTTGGACTGGGCAGTTCCCATGAGGCACAGCGTGAAGACTGATTTGCATATAGCTGTGTTTGAACTGGGGTGGCAAAGTGAGGTAAAGAATGATGATGGTTTCAACCCAGATGTGTGACTGGGGGTGAGTGTTTGAAAAGTTTCAGCACTCCGTCCATCATCTCCTTGTATTTGCTTTCTTCGCCCTAAGTTGGCAGGGTATGCCCAGACGTGGGTCCCTAACTTACTTTGCCACTGGATTCAAGCTAGACCGGTTGATGAGGGCTGTTAGCCAGAAACCGGTCCCAGGATGCTTGTTTTCAGTCCAGGGAAGACATAGCTTAGCAGTTCAGGCTGTACTGTTCCCATGAGGCACAGGGTCAAGACTGATTTGCATATAGCTGTGTCTGAACTGGGGTGGCAAAGTGAGCTAAAGAATGATGATGGATTCAACCCAGATCTGTGACTGGGGGTGAGTGTTTGAAAAGTTTCAACACTCCGTCCATCATCTCCTTGTGTTTGCTTTGTTCACCCTAAGTTCGCAGGGTATGCCCAGACGTGGGACCGCAGCTCACTTTGCCAAGTATTCAAGCTAGCCTGGCTGATGAGGGCTGTTAGCCTGAAACCAGTCCCAGGATGCTTGTTTCCGGTCCAGGGAAGACATAGCTTACCAATTTGGGCTGGGCTGTTCCCATGAGGCACAGCGTGAAGACTGATTTGCATATAGCTGTGTCTGAACTGGGGTGGCAAAGTGAGCTAAAGAATGATTATAGATTCAACCCAGATCTGTGACTGGGGGTGAGTGTTTGAAAAGTTTCAGCACTCCGTCCATCATCTCCTTGTATTTGCTTGTTTGCCCTAAGTTGGCAGGGTATGCCCAGACGTGGGTCCCTTGCTCACTTTGCCACTGGATTCAAGCTATCCTCGCTGATGAGGGCTGTTAGCCTGAAACCGGTCCCAGGATGCTTGTTTCCGGTCCAGGGAAGACATAGCTTAGCAGTTTGGGCTGGGCTGTTCCCATGAGGCACAGCGTGAAGACTGATTTGCATATAGCTGTGTCTGAACTGGGGTGGCAAAGTGAGGTAAAGAATGATGATGGATTCAACCCAGATCTGTGACTGGGGGTGAGTGTTTGAAAAGTTTCAGCACTCCGTCCATCATCTCCTTGTATTTGCTTTGTTCGCCCTAAGCTGGCAGGGTATGCCCAGATGTGGGTCCCTTGCTCACTTTGCCACTGGATTCAAGCTAGCCAGACTGATGAGGGCTGTTAGCCCAAATCCGGTCCCATGATGCTTGTTTTCAGTCCAGGGAAGACATAGCTTAGCAATTCAGGCTGTACTGTTCCGATAAGGCACAGGGTCAAGACTGATTTGCATATAGCTGTGTCTGAACTGGGGTGGCAAAGTGAGCTAAAGAATGACGAGAGATTCAACCCATATCTGTGACTGGGGGTGACTGTTTGAAAAGTTTCAGCACTCCGTCCATCATCTCCTTGTGTGTGCTTTGTTCGCCCTAAGTTGGCAGGGTATACCCAGACGTGGGTCCCTTGCTCACTTTGCCACTGGATTCAAGCTATCCTCACTGGTGAGGGCTGTTAGCCCGAAAGCAGTCCCAGGATGCTTGTTTACGGTCAAGGGAAGACATAGCTTAGCAGTTTGGGCTGGACTGTTCCCATGAGGCACAGCGTGAAGACTGATTTGCATATAGCTGTGTCTGAACAGGGGTGGCAAAGTGAGGTAAAGAATAATAATGGATTCAACCCAGATCTGTGACTGGGGGTGAGTGTTTGAAAAGTTTCAGCACTCCGTCCATCATCTCCTTGTATTTGCTGTGTTCGCCCTAAGTTGGCAGGGTATGCCCAGATGTGGGTCCCTTGCTCACTTTGCCACTGGATTCAAGCTACCCAGACTGATGAGGGTGTTAGCCCAAATCCGGTCCCATGATGCTTGTTTTCAGTCCAGGGAAGACATAGCTTAGCATTCAGGCTGTACTGTTCCCACGAGGCACAGGGTCAAGACTGATTTGCATATAGCTGTGTCTGAACTGGGTTGGCAAAGTGAGCTAAAGAATGATGATGGATTCAACCCAGATCTGTGACTGGGTGTGAGTGTTTGAAAAGTTTCAACACTCCGTCCATCATCTCCTTGTATTTGCTTTGTTCACCCTAAGTTCGCAGGGTATGCCCAGACATCGGACCCCAGCTCTCTTTGCCAATGGATTCAAGCTAGCCTGGCTGATGAGTGCTGTTAGCCTGAAACCAGTCCCAGGATGCTTGTTTCCGGTCCAGGGAAGACATAGCTTACCAGTTCGGGCTGGACTGCTCCCATGAGGCACAGGGTGAAGACTGATTTGCATCTAGCTGTGTCTGAACTGGGGTGGCAAAGTGAGCTAAAGAATGATTATGGATTCAACCCAGATCTGTGACTGGGTGTGAGTGTTTGAAAAGTTTCAACACTCCGTCCATCATCTCCTTGTGTTTGCTTTGTTCACCCTAAGTTCACAGGGTATGCCCAGACATCAGACCCCAGCTCACTTTGTCAATGGATTCAAGCTAGCCTGGCTGATGAGGGCTGTTAGCCTGAAACCAGTCCCAGGATGCTTGTTTCCGGTCCAGGGAAGACATAGCTTACCAGTTCGGGCTGGACTGCTCCCATGAGGCCCAGGGTGAAGACTAATTTGCATATACATATAGCTGGGTCTGAAATGGGGTGGCAAAGTGAGCTAAAGGATGATTATGGATTCAACCGAGATCTGTGACTGGGGGTGAGTGTTTGAAAAGTTTCAGCACTCCGTCCATCATCACCTTGTATTTGCTTTGTTTGCCCTAAGTTGGCAGGGTATGCCCAGACGTGGGTCCCTTGCTCACTTTGCCACTGGATTCAAGCTATCCTCGCTGATGAGGGCAGTTAGCCCGAAACCGGTCCCAGGATGCTTGTTTCCGGTCCAGGGAAGACATAGCTTAGCAGTTTGGGCTGGGCTGTTCCCATGAGGCACAGCTTGAAGACTGATTTGCATATAGCTGTGTCTGAACTGGGGTGGCAAAGTGAGGTAAAGAATGATGATGGATTCAACCCAGATCTGTGACTGGGTGAGTGTTTGAAAAGTTTCAGCACTCCGTCCATCATCTCCTTGTGTTTGCTTTGTTCGCCCTAAGTTGGCAGGGTATGCCCAGATGTGGGTCCCTTGCTCAATTTGCCACTGTATTCAAGCTAGCCAGACTGATGAGGGCTGTTAGCCCGAATCCGTTCCCATGATGCTTGTTTTCAGTCCAGGGAAGACATAGCTTAGCAGTTCAGGCTGTACTGTTCCCATGAGGCACAGAGTCAAGACTGATTTGCATATAGCTGTGTCTGAACTGGGGTGGCAAAGTGAGCTAAAGAATGATGATGGATTCAACCCAGATCTGTGACTGGGGGTGAGTGTTTGAAAAGTTTCAACACTCCGTCCATCATCTCCTTGTGTTTCCTTTGTTCGCCCTAAGTTGGCAGGGTATGCCCAGACGTGGGACTCCAGCTCACTTTGCCACTGTATTCAAGCTAGCCTGGCTGATGAGGGCTGTTAGTCCGAAACCGGTCCCAGGATGCTTGTTTCCGGTCCAGGGAAGAAATAGCTTAGCAGTTCGGGCTGGACTGTTCCCATGAGGCACAGGGTCACGTCTGATATACATATAGCTGTGTCTGAACTAGGCAGGCAAAGTGAGCTTAAGAATGATGAGGGATTCTACCCAGATTACTGGGGGGTGAGTGTTTGAAAAGTTTCAGCACTCCATCCATCATCTCCTTGTGTTTGCTTTGTTCGCCCTAAGTTGGCAGGGTATGCCCAGACTTGGGCCCCTTGCTCACTTTGCCACTGGATTCAAGCTAGCCTGGCTGATGAGGGCCATTTGCCCAAAGCCGGTCCCAGGATGCTTGTTTCCGGTCCAGGGAAGATATAGCTTAGCAGTTTGGGCTGGGCAGTTCCCATGAGGCACAGCGTGAAGACAGATTTGCATATAGCTGTGTCTGAACTGGGGTGGCAAAGTGAGGTAAAGAATGATGATGGTTTCAACCCAGATCTGTGACTGGGGGTGAGTGTTTGAAAAGTTTCAGCACTCCGTCCATCATCTCCTTGTGTTTGCTCTCTTCGCCCTAAGTTGGCAGGGTATGCCCAGACGTGGGTCCCTAACTTACTTTGCCACTGGATTCAAGCTAGACCGGTTGATGAGGGCTGTTAGCCAGAAACCGGTCCCAGGATGCTTGTTTTCAGTCCAGGGAAGACATAGCTTAGCAGTTCAGGCTGTACTGTTCCCATGAGGCACAGGGTCAAGACTGATTTGCATATAGCTGTGTCTGAACTGGGGTGGCAAAGTGAGCTAAAGAATGATAATGGATTCAACCCAGATCTGTGACTGGGGGTGAGTGTTTGAAAAGTTTCAACACTCCGTCCATCATCAACTTGTGTTTGCTTTGTTCACCCTAAGTTCGCAGGGTATGCCCAGACGTGGGACCGCAGTTCACTTTGCCAATAGATTCAAGCTAGCCTGGCTGATGAAGGCTGTTAGCCTGAAACCAGTCCCAGGATGCTTGTTTCCGGTCCAGGGAAGACATAGCTTACCAGTTCGGGCTGGACTGCTCCCATGAGGTACAGGGTGAAGACTGATTTGCATATAGCTGTGTCTGAACTGGGGTGGCAAAGTGAGCTAAAGAATGATTATGGATTCAACCCAGATCTGTGACTGGGGGTGAGTGTTTGAAAAGTTTCAGCACTCCGTCCATCATCTCCTTGTATTTGCTTGTTTGCCCTAAGTTGGCAGGGTATGCCCAGACGTTGGCCCCTTGCTCACTTTGCCAATGGATTCAAGCTATCCTCACTGATGAGGGCTGTTAGCCCGAAACCGGTCCGAGGATGCTTGTTTCCGGTCCAGGGAAGACATAGCTTAGCAGTTTGGGCTGGGCTATTCCCATGAGGCACAGCGTGAAGACTGATTTGCATATAGCTGTGTCTGAACTGGGGTGGCAAAGTGAGGTAAAGAATGATGATGGATTCAACCCAGATCTGTGACTGGGGGTGAGTGTTTGAAAAGTTTCACCACTCCGTCCATCATCTCCTTGCATTTGCTCTGTTCGTCCTAAGTTGGCAGGGTATGCCCAGATGTGGGTCCCTTGCTCACTTTGCCACTGGATTCAAGCTAGCCAGACTGATGAGGGCTGTTAGTCCAAATCCGGTCCCATGATGCTTGTTTTCAGTCCAGGGAAGACATAGCTTAGCAATTCAGGCTCTACTGTTCCCATGAGGCACAGGGTCAAGACTGATTTACATATAGCTGTGTCTGAACGGGGGTGGCAAAGTGAGCTAAAGGATGATGAGGGCTGTTAGCCTGAAACCAGTCCCAGGATGCTTGTTTCCGGTCCAGGGAAGACATAGCTTACCAGTTCGGGCTGGACTGCTCCCATGAGGCACAGGGTGAAGACTAATTTGCATATAGCTGTGTCTGAACTGGGGTTGCAAAGTGAGCTAAAGAATGATTATGGATTCAACCCAGATCTGTGACTGGGGTGAGTGTTTGAAAAGTTTCAGCACTCCGTCCATCATCTCCTTGTATTTGCTTGTTTGCCCTAAGTTGGCAGGGTATGCCCAGACGTGGGTCCCTTGCTCACTTTGACACTGGATTCAAGCTATCCTCGCCAATGAGGGCTGTTATTCTGAAACCGGTCCCAGGATGCTTGTTTCCGGTCCAGGGAAGACATAGCTTAGCAGTTTGGGCTGGGCTGTTCCCATGAGGCACAGCGTGAAGACTGATTTGCATATAGCTGTGTCTGAACTGGGGTGGCAAAGTGAGGTAAAGAATGATGATGGATTCAACCCAGATCTGTGACTGGGGGTAAGTGTTTGAAAAGTTTCAGCACTCCGTCCATCATCTCCTTGTATTTGCTTTGTTCGCCCTAAGTTGGCAGGGTATGCCCAGATGTGGGTCCCTTGCTCACTTTGCCACTGGATTCAAGCTAGCCAGACTGATGAGGGCTGTTAGCCCAAATCCGGTCCCATGATGCTTGTTTTCAGTCCAGGGAAGACATAGCTTAGCAATTCAGGCTGTACTGTTCCGATAAGGCACAGGGTCAAGACTGATTTGCATATAGCTGTGTCTGAACTGGGGTGGCAAAGTGAGCTAAAGAATGACGAGAGATTCAACCAAGATCTGTGACTGGGGGTGACTGTTTGAAAAGTTTCAGCACTCCGTCCATCATCTCCTTGTGTGTGCTTTGTTCGCCCTAAGTTGGCAGGGTATACCCAGACGTGGGTCCCTTGCTCACTTTGCCACTGAATTCAAGCTATCCTCGCTGGTGAGGGCTGTTAGCCCGAAAGCGGTCCCAGGATGCTTGTTTACGGTCAAGGGAAGACATAGCTTAGCAGTTTGGGCTGGACTGTTCCCATGAGGCACAGCGTGAAGACTGATTTGCATATAGCTGTGTCTGAACTGGGGTGGCAAAGTGAGGTAAAGAATAATGATGGATTCAACCCAGATCTGTGACTGGGGGTGAGTGTTTGAAAAGTTTCAGCACTCCGTCCATCATCTCCTTGTATTTGCTTTGTTCGCCCTAAGTTGGCAGGGTATGCCCAGATGTGGGTCCCTTGCTCACTTTGCCACTGGATTCAAGCTACCCAGACTGATGAGGGTGTTAGCCCAAATCCGGTCCCATGATGCTTGTTTTCAGTCCAGGGAAGACATAGCTTAGCAGTTCAGGCTGTACTGTTCCCACGAGGCACAGGGTCAAGACTGATTTGAATATAGCTGTGTCTGAACTGGGGTGGCAAAGTGAGCTAAAGAATGATGATGGATTCAACCCAGATCTGTGACT
Organism: Triturus cristatus; assembly: GCF_964204655.1. NCBI lineage: Eukaryota > Metazoa > Chordata > Amphibia > Caudata > Salamandridae > Triturus > Triturus cristatus. Next base: position 800,445,862 of record NC_140579.1, on the reverse strand, counting down.
GGGTGTGAGTGTTTGAAAAGTTTCAACACTCCGTCCATCATCTCCTTGTGTTTGCTTTGTTCACCCTAAGTTCGCAGGGTATGCCCAGACATCGGACCCCAGCTCACTTTGCCAATGGATTCAAGCTAGCCTGGCTGATGAGGGCTGTTAGCCTGAAACCAGTCCCAGGATGCTTGTTTCCGGTCCAGGGAAGACATAGCTTACCAGTTCGGGCTGGACTGCTCCCATGAGGCACAGGTTGAAGACTAATTCGCATATACATATAGCTGTGTCTGAAATGGGGTGGCAAAGTGAGCTAAAGAATGATTATGGATTCAACCGAGATCTGTGACTGGGGGTGAGTGTTTGAAAAGTTTCAGCATTCCGTCCATCATCTCCTTGTATTTGCTTTGTTTGCCCTAAGTTGGCAGGGTAGGCCCAGACGTGGGTCCCTTGCTCACTTTGCCACTGGATTCAAGCTATCCTCGCTGATGAGGGCTGTTAGCCCGAAACCGGTCCCAGGATGCTTGTTTCCGGTCCAGGGAAGACATAGCTTAGCAGTTTGGGCTGGGCTGTTCCCATGAGGCACAGCTTGAAGACTGACTTGCATATAGCTGTGTCTGAACTGGGGTGGCAAAGTGAGGTAAAGAATGATGATGGATTCAACCTAGATCTGTGACTGGGTGAGTGTTTGAAAAGTTTCAGCACTCCGTCCATCATCTCCTTGTGTTTGCTTTGTTCGCCCTAAGTTGGCAGGGTATGCCCAGATGTGGGTCCCTTGCTCACTTTGCCACTGTATTCAAGCTAGCCAGACTGATGAGGGCTGTTAGCCCGAATCCGGTCCCATGATGCTTGTTTTCATTCCAGGGAAGACATAGCTTAGCAGTTCGGGCTGTACTGTTCCCATGAGGCACAGGGCCAAGACTGATTTGCATACAGCTGTGTCTGAACTGGGGTGGCAAAGTGAGGTAAAGAATGATGATGGATTCAACCCAGATCTGTGACTGGGGGCAAGTGTTTGAAAAGTTTCAGCACTCCGTCCATCACCTCCTTGTATTTGCTTTGTTCGCCCTAAGTTGGCAGGGTATGCCCAGATGTGGGTCCCTTGCTCACTTTGCCACTGGATTCAAGCTAGCCAGACTGATGAGGGCTGTTAGCCCAAATCCGGTCCCATGATGCTTGTTTTCAGTCCAGGGAAGACATAGCTTAGCAATTCAGGCTGTACTGTTCCGATAAGGCACAGGGTCAAGACTGATTTGCATATAGCTGTGTCTGAACTGGGGTGGCAAAGTAAGCTAAAGAATGACGAGAGATTCAACCAAGATCTGTGACTGGGGTTGACTGTTTGAAACGTTTCAGCACTCCGTCCATCATCTCCTTGTGTGTGCTTTGTTCGCCCTAAGTTGGCAGGGTATACCCAGACGTGGGTCACTTGCTCACTTTGCCACTGGATTCAAGCTATCCTCGCTGGTGAGGGCTGTTAGCCCGAAAGCGGTCCCAGGATGCTTGTTTACGGTCAAGGGAAGACATAGCTTAGCAGTTTGGGCTGGACTGTTCCCATGAGGCACAGCGTGAAGACTGATTTGCATATAGCTGTGTCTGAACTGGGGTGGCAAAGTGAGGTAAAGAATAATGATGGATTCAACCCAGATCTGTGACTGGGGGTGAGTGTTTGAAAAGTTTCAGCACTCTGTCCATCATCTCCTTGTATTTGCTTTGTTCGCCCTAAGTTGGCAGGGTATGCCCAGATGTGGGTCCCTTGCTCACTTTGCCACTGGATTCAAGCTACCCAGACTGATGAGGGTGTTAGCCCAAATCCGGTCCCATGATGCTTGTTTTCAGTCCAGGGAAGACATAGCTTAGCAGTTCAGGCTGTACTGTTCCCACGAGGCACAGGGTCAAGACTGATTTGCATATAGCTGTGTCTGAACTGGGGTGGCAAAGTGAGCTAAAGAATGATCATGGATTTAACCCAGATCTGTGACTGGGGGTGATTGTTTAAAAGTTTCAGCCATCTGTCCATCATCTCCTTGTGTTTGCTTTGTTCGGCCTAAGTTGGCAGGGTATGCCCAGATGTGGGTCCCTTGCTCACTTTGCCACTGGATTCAAGCTAGCCTGACTGATGAAGCTGTTAGCCCGAATCCGTTCCCATGCTGCTTGTCTTCAGTCCAGGGAAGACATAGCTTAGCAGTTCTGGCTGTACTGTTCCCATGAGGCACAGGGTCAAGACTGATTTGCATATAGCTGTGTCTGAACTGGGGTGGCAAAGTGAGCTAAAGAATGATGATGGATTCAACCCAGATCTATGACTGGGGGTGAGTGTTTCAACACTCCGTCCATCATCTCCTTGTGTTTCCTTTGTTCGCGCTAAGTTGGCAGGGTATGCTCAGACATGGGACCACAGCTCACTTTGCCAATGTATTCAAGCTAGCCTGGCTGATGAGGACTGTTAGCCCGAAACCGGTCCCAGGATGCTTGTTTCCGGTCCAGGGAAGACATAGCTTAGCAGTTTGGGCTGGACTGTTCCCATGAGGTATAGGGGCAAGACTGATTTACATATAGCTGTGTCTGAACTGGGCTGGCAAAGTGAGCTAAAGAATGATGAGCGATTCAACCCAGATGACTGGGGGTGAGTGTTTGAAAAGTTTCAGCACTCCGTCCATCATCTCCTTGTGTTTGCTTTGTTCGCCCTAAGTTTGCAGAGTATGCTCAGACGTGGGTCCCTTGCTCACTTTGCCACTGGATTCAAGCTAGCCTGGCTGATGAGGGCTGTTAGCCTGAAACCGGTCCCAGGATGCTTGTTTCCTGTCCAGGGAAGAAATAGCTTAGCAGTTCGGGCTGGACTGTTCAGATGAGGCACAGGGTCAAGACTGATTTGCATATAGCTGTGTCTGAACTGGGATCTCAAAGTGAGCTAAAGAATGACGAGGGATTCAACCCAGATCTATGACGGGGGTGACTGTTTGAGAAGTGTCAGCACTCCGTCCATCATCTCCTTGTATTTGCTTTGTTTGCCCTAAGTTGGCAGGGTATGCCCAGACATGGGTCCCTTGCTCACTTTGCCACTGGATTCAAGCTATCCTCGCTGATGAGGGCTGTTAGCCTGAAACCAGTCCCAGGATGCTTGTTTCTGGTCCAGGGAAGACATAGCCAGTTTGGGCTGGACTGTTCCCATGAGGCACAGTGTGAAGACTGATTTGCATATAGCTGTGTCTGAACTGGGGTGGCAAAGTGAGGTAAAAAATGATGATGGATTCAACCCAGATCTGTGACTGGGGGGAGTGTTTGAAAAGTTTCAGCACTCCGTCCATCATCTCCTTGTGTTTGCTTTGTTTTCCCTAAGTTGGCAGGGAATGCCCAGACGTGGGTCCCTTACTCACTTTGTCACTGGATTCAAGCTAGCCCAGCTGATGAGGGCTGTTAGCCTGAAACCAGTCCCAGGATGCTTGTTTCCGGTCCAGGGAAGACATAGCTTACCAGTTTGGGCTGGACTGTTCCCATGAGGCCCAGGGTCAAGAATGATTTGCAAATAGCTGTGTCTGAACTGGGGTGGCAAAGTGAGGTAAAGAATAATGATGCATTCAACCTGGATCTGTGACTAGGGGTGAGTGTTTCAAAAGTTTCAGCACTCCGTCCATCATCTCCTTGTTTTTGCTTTATCGCCCTAAGTTGGCAGGGTATGCCCAGATGTGGATCCCTTGCTCACTTTGCTGATGAGGGCTGTTAGCCCGAAACGGGTTCCAGAATGCTTTTTTCCGGTCCAGGGAAGACATAGCTTAGCATTTCGGGCTGGACTGTTTACATGAGGCACAGGGTGAAGACTGATTTGCATATAGCTGTGTCTGAATTGAGGTGGTAAAGTGAGCTAAAGAATGATGATGGATTCAACCCAGATCTTTGATGGGGTGAGTGTTTGAAAAGTTTTAGCACTCCGTCTATCATCTCCTTGTGTTTGCTTTGTTCACCCTAAGTTGGCAGAGTATGCCCAGACGTGGGTCCCTTGCTCACTTTGCCACTGGATTCAAGCTATCCTCGCTGATGAGGGCTGTTAGCCCGAAACCGGTCCAAGGATGCTTGTTTCCGGTCCAGGGAAGACATAGCTTACCAGTTTGGGCTGGGCTGTTCCCATGAGGCACAGCTTGAAGAGTGATTTGCATATAGCTGTGTTTGAACTGGGGTGGCAAAGTGAGATAAAGAATGATGATGGATTCAACCCATATCTGTGACTGGGGTGAGTGTTTGAAAAGTTTCAGCACTCCGTCCATCATCTCCTTGTATTTGCTTTGTTCGCCCTAAGTTGGCAGGGTATGCCCAGACGTGGGTCCCTAACTTACTTTGCCACTGGATTCAAGCTAGACCGGTTGATGAGGGCTGTTAGCCAGAAACCGGTCCCAGGATGCTTGTTTTCGGTCCAGGGAAGTCCTGGCTTAGCAGTTCGGGCTGGACTGCTCCCATGAGGCACAGGGTGAAGACTGATTTGCATATAGCTGTGTCTGAACTGGGGTGGCAAAGTGAGCTAAAGAATGATTATGGATTCAACCCAGATCTGTGACTGGGGGTGAGTGTTTGAAAAGTTTCAACCCTCCGTCCATCATCTCCTTGTGTTTGCTTTGTTCGCCCTAAGTTGGCAGGGTATGCCCAGATGTGGGTCCCTTGCTCACTTTGCCACTGAATTCAAGCTAGCCAGACTGATGAGGGCTGTTAGCCCGAAACCAGTCCCAGGATGCTTGTTTTCAGTCCAGGGAAGACTTAGCTTACCAGTTCGGGCTGGACTGCTCCCATGAGGCACACGGTGAAGACTGATTTGCATATAGCTGTGTCTGAACTGGGGTCGCAAAGTGAGCTAAAGAATGATCATGGATTCAACCCAGATCTGTGACTGGGGGTGATTGTTTGAAAAGTTTCAGCCCTCCGTCCATCATCTCCTTGTGTTTGCTTTGTTCGCCCTAAGTTGGCAGCGTATGCCCAGATGTGGGTTCCTTGCTCAGTTTGCCACTGGATTCAAGCTAGCCTGACTGATGAGGGCTGTTAGCCCGAATCCGGTCCCTTGCTGCTTGATTTCAGTCCAGGGAAGACACAGCTTAGTAGTTTGGGCTGGACTGTTCCGATGAGGCACAGGGTCAAGACTGATTTGCATATAGCTGTGTCTGAACTGGGATGGCAAAGTGAGCTAAAGAATGACGAGGGATTCAACCCAGATCTGTGACTGTGGGTGACTGTTTGAAAAGTTTCAGCACTCCGTCCATCATCTCCTTGTGTTTGCTTTGTTCGCCCTAAGTTGGCAGGGTATGCCCAGACGTGGGTCCCTTGCTCACTTTACCACTGGATTCAAGCTATCCTCGCTGATGAGGGCTGTTAGCCCGAAACCAGTCCCATGATACTTGTTTCTGGTCCAGGGATGACATAGCTTAGCAGTTTGGGCTGGGCTGTTCCCATGAGACACAGCGTGAAGACTGATTTGCATATAGCTGTGTCTGAACTGGGGGGGTGGGAAAATGAGCTAAGGAATGATGATGGATTCAATCCAGATCTGTGACTGGGGGTGAGTATTTGAAAAGTTTCAGCACTCCGTCCATCATCTCCTTGTATTTGCTTTGTTCGCTCTAAGTTGGCAGGGTATGCCCAGACGTGGGTCCCTGACTTACTTTGCCACTGGATTCAAGCTAGCCAGACTGATGAGGGCTGTTAGCCCAAATCCGGTCCGATGATGCTTGTTTTCAGTCCAGGGAAGACATAGCTTAGCAGTTCAGGCTGTACTGTTCCCACGAGGCACAGGGTCAAGACTGATTTGCATATAGCTGTGTCTGAACTGGGGTGGCAAAGTGAGCTAAAGAATGATGATGGATTCAACCCAGATCTGTGACTGGGGTGAGTGTTTGAAAAGTTTCAGCACTCCGTCCATAATCTCCTTGTGTTTGCTTTGTTCACACTAAGTTTGCAGGGTATGCCCAGACGTGTGACCCCAGCTCACTTTGCCAATGGATTCAAGCTAGCCTGACTAATGAGGGCTGTTAGCCTGAAACCAGTCCCAGGATGCTTGTTTCCGGTCCAGGGAAGACATAGCTTACCAGTTCGGGCTGGACTGCTCCATGAGGCACAGGGTGAAGACTGATTTGCATATAGCTGTGTCTGCACTGGGGTGGCAAAGTGAGCTAAAGAATGATTATGGATTCAACCCAGATCTGTGGCTGGGGGTGAGTGTTTGAAAAGTTTCAGCACTCCGTCCATCATCTCCTTGTATTTGCTTTGTTTGCCCTAAGTTGGCAGGGTATGCCCAGACGTGGGTCCCTTACTCACTTTGCCACTGTATTCAAGCAAGCCAGACTGATGAGGGCTGTTAGCCCGAATCTGGTCCCATGATGCTTGTTTTCAGTCCAGGGAAGACTTAGCTTAGCAGTTCAGGCTGTACTGTTCCCATGAGGCACAGGGTCAAGACTGATTTGCATTTAGCTGTGTGTGAACTGGGGTGGCAAAGTGAGCTAAAGAATGATGATGGATTCAACCCAGATCTGTGACTAGGGGTGAGTGTTTAAAAAGTTTCAACACTCCGTCCATCATCTCCTTGTTTTTGCTTTGATCACCCTAAGATCTCAGGGTATGCCCAGATGTGGGACCCCAGTTCACTTTGCCAATGGATTCAAGCTAGCCTGGCTGATGAGGGCTGTTACCCCGAAACCAGTCCCAGGATGCTTGTATCCGGTCCAGGGAAAACATAGCTTACCAGTTCGGGTTGGACTGCTCCCATGAGGCACACAGTGAAGACTGATTTGCATATAGCTGTGTCTGAACTGGGGTGGCAAAGTGAGCTAAAGAATGATCATGGATTCAACCCAGATCTGTGACTGGGGGTGATTGTTTGAAAAGTTTCAGCCCTCCGTCCATCATCTCCTTGTGTTTACTTTGTTCGACCTAAGTTGGCAGGGTATGCCCAGATGTGGGTTCCCTGCTCAGTTTGCCACTGGATTCAAGCTAGCCTGACTGATGAAGGCTGTTAGCCCGAATCCGGTCCCTTGCTGCTTGTTTCCAGTCCAGGGAAGACACAGCTTAGCATTTTGGGCTGGACTGTTCCGATCAGGCACAGGGTCAAGACTGATTTGCATATAACTGTGTCTGAACTGGGATGGCAAAGTGAGCTAAAGAATGATGAGGGATTCAACCCAGAACTGTGACTGGGGGTGACTGTTTGAAAAGTTTCAGCACTCCGTCCATCATCTCCTTGTGTTTGCTTTGTTCACACTAAGTTGGCAGGGTATGCCCAGACGTGGGTCCCTTGCTCACTTCGCCACTGGATTCAAGCTATCCTCGCTGATGAGGGCTGTTAGCCCGAAACCGGTCCCAGGATGCTTGTTTCCGGTCCAGGGATGACATAGCTTAGCAGTTTGGGCTGGGCTCTTCCCATGAGGCACAGCGTGAAGACTGATTTGCATATAGCTGTGTCTGAACTGGGGTGGCAACGTGAGGTAAAGAATGATGATGTATTCAACCCAGATCTGTTACTGGGGGTGAGTGTTTGAAAAGTTTCAGCACTCCGTCCATCATCTCCTTGTATTTGCTTTGTTCACCCTAAGTTGGCAGGGTATGCCCAGACGTGGGTCCCTGACTTACTTTGCCACTGGATTCAAGCTAGACCGGTTGATGAGGGCTGTTAGCCAGAAACCTGTCCCAGGATGCTTGTTTTCGGTCCAGGGAAGACATAGCTTAGCAGTTCGGGCTGGACTGCTCCCATGAGGCAAAGGGTGAAGACTGATTTGCATATAGCTGTGTCTGAACTAGGGTGGCAAAGTGCGCTAAAGAATGATTATGGATTCAACCCAGATCTGTGACTGGGGGTGAGTGTTTGAAAAGTTTCAGCACTCCGTTCATCATCTCCTTGTGTTTGCTTTGTTTGCCCTAAGTTGGCAGGGTATGCCCAGATGTGGGTTCCTTGCTCACTTTGCCACTGGATTCAAGCTAGCCAGACTGATGAGGGCTGTTAGCCCGAATCCGGTCCCATGATGCTTGTTTTCAGTCCAGGGAAGACATAGCTTAGCAGTTCAGGCTGTACTGTTCCCATGAGGAACAGGGTGAAGACTGATTTGCATATAGCTGTGTCTGAACTGGGGTGGCAAAGTGAGCTAAAGAATGATGATGGATTCAACCCAGATCTGTGACTGGGGGTGAGTGTTTGAAAAGTTTCAACACTCCGTCCATCATCTCCTTGTGTTTGCTTTGTTCACCCAAAGTTGGCAGAGTATGAGCAGACGTGGGACCCCAGCTCACTTTGCCAATGGATTCAAGCTAGCCTGGCTGATGAGGGCTGTTAGCCTGAAACCAGTCCCAGGATGCTTGTTTCCGGTCCAGGGAAGACATAGCTTACCAGTTCGGGCTGAACTGCTCCCATGAGGCACAGGGTGAAGACTGATTTGCATATAGCTGTGTCTGAACTGGGGTGGCAAAGTGAGCTAAAGAATGATCATGGATTTAACCCAGATCTGTGACTGGGGGTGATTGTTTAAAAGTTTCAGCCATCTGTCCATCATCTCCTTGTGTTTGCTTTGTTCGGCCTAAGTTGGCAGGGTATGCCCAGATGTGGGTCCCTTGCTCACTTTGCCACTGGATTCAAGCTAGCCTGACTGATGAAGCTGTTAGCCCGAATCCGTTCCCATGCTGCTTGTCTTCAGTCCAGGGAAGACATAGCTTAACAGTTCTGGCTGTACTGTTCCCATGAGGCACAGGGTCAAGACTGATTTGCATATAGCTGTGTCTGAACTGGGGTGGCAAAGTGAGCTAAAGAATGATGATGGATTCAACCCAGATCTATGACTGGGGGTGAGTGTTTGAAAAGTTTCAACACTCCGTCCATCATCTCCTTGTGTTTCCTTTGTTCGCGCTAAGTTGGCAGGGTATGCTCACACATGGGACCACAGCTCACTTTGCCAATGTATTCAAGCTAGCCTGGCTGATGAGGGCTGTTAGCCCGAAACCGGTCCCAGGATGCTTGTTTCCGGTCCAGGGAAGACATAGCTTAGCAGTTTGGGCTGGACTGTTCCCATGAGGTATAGGGGCAAGACTGATTTACATATAGCTGTGTCTGAACTGGGCTGGCAAAGTGAGCTAAAGAATGATGAGCGATTCAACCCAGATGACTGGGGGTGAGTGTTTGAAAAGTTTCAGCACTCCGTCCATCATCTCCTTGTGTTTGCTTTGTTCATCCTAAGTTTGCAGAGTATGCTGCTCAGACGTGGGTCCCTTGCTCACTTTGCCAATGGATTCAAGCTAGCCTGGCTGATGAGGGCTGTTAGCCCGAAACCGGTCCCAGATGCTTCTTTCCGGTCCAGGGAAAACATAGCTTACCAGTTCGGGCTGGACTGCTCCATTGAGGCACACGGTAAAGACTGATTTGCATATAGCTGTTTCTGAACTGTGGTGGCAAAGTGAGCTAAGGAATGATCATGGATTCAACCCAGATCTGTGACTGGGGGTGATTGTTTGAAAAGTTTCAACCCTCCGTCCATCATCTCCTTGTGTTTGCTTTGTTCGCCCTAAGTTGGCAGGGTATGCCCAGATGTGGGTTCCTTGCTCACTTTTCCACTGGATACAAGCTAGCCTGACTGATGAGGGCTGTTAGCCCGAATCCGGTCCCTTGCTGCTTGTTTTCAGTCCAGGGACAAATGTGAGACACTTGCTCACTTTGCCACTGGATTCAAGCTAGCCTGGCTGATGAGGACTTTTAGCCCGAAACTGGTCCCAGGATGCTTGTTTCCGGTCCAGGGAAGACATAGCTTAGCAGTTCTGTCTGGACTGTTCCCATGAGGCACAGGGTGAAGACTGATTTGCATATAGCTGTGTCTGAACTGGGGTGGCAAAGTGAGCTAAAGAATGATGATGGATTCAACCCAGATCTGTGACGGGGGTGAGTGTTTGAAAAGTTTCAGCACTCCGTCCATCCTCTACTTGTGTTTGTTTAGTTCGCCCTAAGTTGGCAGGGTATGCCCAGACGTGTGTCCCTTGCTCACTTTGCCACTGGATTCAGGCTAGCCTGGCTGATAAGTGCTGTTAGCCCGAAACTGGTCCCAGGATGTTAGTTTCCGGTCCAGGGAAGACATAGCTTAGCAGTTCGGGCTGCATTGTTCCCATGAGGCACAGGGTGAAGACTGATTTGCATATACCTGTGTCTGAACTAGGGTGGCAAAGTGAGCTAACGAATGATGATGTTCAACCCAGATCTGTGACTGGGGGTGAGCGTTTGAAAGCTTTCAGCACTCCGTCCATCATCTCCTTGTGTTTGCTTTGCTCGCTCTAAGTTGGCAGGGTATGCCCAGAAGTGGGTCCCTTGCTCACTTTGCCGCTGGATTCAAGCTAGCCTCACTGATGAGGGCTGTTAGCCTGAAACCGGTCCCAGGATGCTTGGTTCCAGTCAAGGGAAGACATAGCTTAGCAGTTTGGGCTGGACTGTTCCCATGAGGCACAGGGTGAAGACTGATTTGCACATAGCTGTATCTGAACTGGGGTGGCAAGGTGAGGTAAAGAATGATGATGGATTCAACCCAGATCTGTGACTGGGGGTGAGCGTTGGAAAAGTTTCAGCACTCCGTCCATCATCTCCTTGTGTTTGCTTTGTTCGCCCTAAGTTGGCAGGGTATGCCCAGACGTGGGTTCCTTGCTCACTTTGACACTGGATTCAAACTAGCCTCGCTGATGAGGGCTGTTAGCCTGAAACCGGTCCCAGGATGCTTGTTTCCGGTGCAGGGAAGACATAGCTTAGCAGTTCGGGCTGGACTGTTCTGATGAGGCACAGGGTCAAGTCTGATTTGCATACGCTGTGTCTGAACTGGGGTGGCAAAGTGAGCTAAAGAATGACGAGGGATTCAACCCAGATCTGTGACTGGGGGAGACAGTTTGAAAAGTTTCAGCACTCCGTCCATCATCTCCTTGTGTTTGCTTTGTTCGCCCGAAGTTGGCAGGGTGTGCCCAGACGTGGGATCCTTGCTCACTTTGCCACTGGATTCAAGCCAATCTCGCTGATGAGGGCTGTTAATCCGAAACCGGTCCCAGGATGTTATTTTCCGGTCCAGGGAAGACATAGCTTAGCAGTTCGGGCTGCATTGTTCCCATGAGGCACAGGGTGAAGACTGATTTGCATATAGCTGTGTCTGAACTAAGGTGGCAAAGTGATCTAACGAATGATGATGGTTCAACCCAGATCTGTGACTGGGGGTGAGCGTTTGAAAGGTTTCAGCACTCCGTCGACCATCTCCTTGTGTTTGCTTTGTTCGCCCTAAGTTGGCAGGGTATGCCGAGACGTGGGTCCCTAATTCACTTTGACACTGGATTCAAGCTAGACCGGCTGATGATGGCTGTTAGCCAGAAACCGGTCCCAGGATGCTTGTTTTCGGTCCACGGAAGACATAGCTTAGCAGTTCAGTCTGGACTGCTCCCATGAGGCACAGGCGGATGACTGATTTGCATATAGCTGTGTCTGAACTGGGGTGGCAAAGTGAGCTAAAGAATGATTATGGATTCAACCCAGATCTGTGACTGGGGGTGATTGTTTGAAAAGTTTCAGCTCTCCGTCCATCATCTCCTTGTGTTTGCTTTGTTCGCCCTAAGTTGGCAGGGAATGCCCAGACGTGGGTCCCTTACTCACTTTGTCACTGGATTCAAGCTAGCCCAGCTGATGAGGGCTGTTAGCCTGAAACCGGGCCCAGGATGCTTATTTCCGGTTCAGGGAAGGCATAGCTTTGCAATTCGGGCAGGACTGTTCCCATGAGGCCCAGGGTCAAGAATGATTTGCAAATAGCTGTGTCTGAACTGGGGGGGCAAAGTGAGGTAAAGAATAATGATGCATTCAACCTGGATCTGTGACTAGGGGTGTGTGTTTCAAAAGTTTCAGCACTCCGTCCATCATCTCCTTGTTTTTGCTTTATCACCCTAAGTTGGCAGGGTATGCCCAGATGTGGATCCCTTGCTCACTTTGCCACTGGATTCAAGCTAGCCTGGATGATGAGTGCTGTTAGCCCGAAACGGGTACCCAGAATGCTTTTTTCCGGTCCAGGGAAGACATAGCTTAGCATTTCGGGCTGGACTGTTTACATGAGGCACAGGGTGAAGACTGATTTGCATATAGCTGTGTCTGAATTGAGGTGGTAAAGTGAGCTAATGAATGATGATGGATTCAACCCAGATCTGTGATGGGGTGAGTGTTTGAAAAGTTTCAGCACTCCGTCCATCATCTCCTTGTGTTTGCTATGTTCACCCTAAGTTGGCAGAGTATGCCCGGACGTGGGTCCCTTGCTCACTTTGCCACTGGATTCAAGCTAGCTTGGCTGATGAGGGCTATTAGCCCGAAACCGGTCCCAGGATGCTTGTTTCCGGTCCAGGGAATACATAGCTTAGCAGTTCGGGCTGGACTGTTCCCATGAGGCACAGGGTCAAGACTGATTTGCATATAGCTGTGTCTGAACTTTGGTGGCAAAGTGAGATAAAGAATGAAGATGGATTTAACCCAGATCTGTAACTGGGGGTGTGTGTTTGAAAAGTTTCAGCACTCCGTCCATCATCTACTTGTGTTTGTTTTGTTCGCCCTAAGTTGGCAGGGTATGCCCAGACGTGTGTCCCTTGCTCACTTTGCCACTGGATTCAGGCTAGCCTGGCTGATAAGTGCTGTTAGCCCGAAACTGGTCCCAGGATGTTAGTTTCCGGTCCAGGGAAGACATAGCTTAGCAGTTCGGGCTGCATTGTTCCCATGAGGCACAGGGTGAAGACTGATTTGCATATAGCTGTGTCTGAACTAGGGTGGCAAAGTGAGCTAACGAATGATGATGTTCAACGCAGATCTGTGACTGGGGGTGAGCGTTTGAAAGGTTTCAGCACTCCGTCCATCATCTCCTTGTGTTTGCTTTGCTCGCTCTAAGTTGGCAGGGTATGCCCAGACGTGGGTCCCTTGCTCACTTTGCCACTGGATTCAAGCTAGCCTCACTGATGAGGGCTGTTAGCCTGAAACCGGTCCCAAGATGCTTGGTTCCAGTCCAGGGAAGCCATAGCTTAGCAGTTTGGGCTGGATTGTTCCGATGAGGCACAGGGTGAAGACTGATTTGTAGATAGCTGTGTCTGAACTGGGGTGGCAAGGTGAGGTAAAGAATGATGATGGATTCAACCCAGATCTGTGACTGGGGGTGAGCGTTGGAAAAGTTTCAGCACTCCGTCCATCATCTCCTTATGTTTGCTTTGTTCGCCCTAAGTTGGCAGGGTATGCCCAGACGTGGGTTCCTTGCTCACTTTGGCACTGGATTCTAACTAGCCTCGCTGATGAGGGCTGTTATCCTGAAACCGGTCCCAGGATGCTTGTTTCCGGTCCAGGGAAGACATAGCTTAGCAGTTCAGGCTGGACTGTTCCGATGAGGCACAGGGTCAAGTCTGATTTGCATACGCTGAGTCTGAACTGGGGTGGCAAAGTGAGCTAAAGAATGACGAGGGATTCAACCCAGATCTGTGACTGGGGGTGACAGTTTGAAAAGTTTCAGCACTCCGTCCATCATCTCCTTGTGTTTGCTTTGTTTGCCCTAAGTTGGCAGGGTGTGCCCAGACGTGGGTTCCTTGCTCACTTTGCCACTGGATTCAAGCCAATCTCGCTGATGAGGGCTGTTAATCTGAAACCGGTCCCAGGATGTTATTTTCCGGTCCAGGGAAGACATAGCTTAGCAGTTCGGGCTGCATTGTTCCCATGAGGCACAGGGTGAAGACTGATTTACATATAGCTGTGTCTGAACTAGGGCGGCAAAGTGATCTAACGAATGATGATGGTTAAACCCAGATCTGTGACTGGGGGTGAGCGTTTGAAAGGTTTCAGCACTCCGTCGATCATCTCCTTGTGTTTGCTTTGTTCGCCCTAAGTTGGCAGGGTATGCCCAGACGTGGGTCCCTTGCTCACTTTGTCACTGGATTCAAGCTAGCCCAGCTGATGAGGGCTGTTAGCCTGAAACTGGGCCCAGGATGCTTATTTCCGTTTCAGGGAAGGCATAGCTTTGCAATTCGGGCTGGACTGTTCCCATGAGGCCCAGGGTCAAGAATGATTTGCAAATAGCTGTGTCTGAACTGGGGTGGCAAAGTGAGGTAAAGAATAATGATGTATTCAACCCAGATCTGTGATGGGGTGAGTGTTTGAAAAGTTTCAGCACTCCGTCGTTCATCTCCTTGTGTTTGCTATGTTCACCCTAAGTTGGCAGAGTATGCCCGGACGTGGGTCCCTTGCTCACTTTGCCACTGGATTCAAGCTAGCTTGGCTGATGAGGGCTATTAGCCCGAAACCGGTCCCAGGATGCTTGTTTCCAGTCCAGGGAATACATAGCTTAGCAGTTCAGGCTGGACTGTTCCCATAAGGCACAGGGTCAAGACTGATTTGCATATAGCTGTGTCTGAACTTTGGTGGCAAAGTGAGATAAAGAATGAAGATGGATTTAACCCAGATCTGTAACTGGGGGTGTGTGTTTGAAAAGTTTGGGCACTCCGTCCATCATCTCCTTGTGTTTGCTTTGTTCACCCTAAGTTGGCAGGGTATGCCCAGACGTGAGACCCTTGCTCACCTTGCCACTGGATTCAAGCTAGCCTGGCTGATGAGGGCTATTAGCCCCAAACTGGTCCCAGCATGCTTGTTTCCGGTCCAGGGAAGACATAGCTTAGCAGTTCTGTCTGGACTGTTCCCATGAGGCACAGGGTGAAGACTGATTTGCATATAGCTGTATCTGAACTGGGGTGGCAAAGTGAGCTAAAGAATGATGATGGATTCAACCCAGATCTTTGACTGGGGGTGAGTGTTTGAAAAGTTTCAGCACTCCGTCCATCATCTACTTGTGTTTGTTTTGTTCGCCCTAAGTTGGCAGGGTATGCCCAGACGTGTGTCCCTTGCTCACTTTGCCACTGGATTCAGGCTAGCCTGGCTGATAAGTGCTGTTAGCCCGAAACTGGTCCCAGGATGTTAGTTTCCGGTCCAGGGAAGACATAGCTTAGCAGTTCGGGCTGCATTGTTCCCATGAGGCACAGAGTGAAGATTGATTTGCACATAGCTGTGTCTGAACTGGGGTGGCAAGGTGAGGTAAAGAATGATGATGGATTCAACCCAGATCTGTGACTGGGGGTGAGCGTTGGAAAAGTTTCAGCACTCCGTCCATCATCTCCTTGTGTTTGCTTTGTGCGCCCTAAGTTGGCAGGGTATGCCCAGACGTGGGTTCCTTGCTCACTTTGGCACTGGATTCAAACTAGCCTAGCTGATGAGGGCTGTTAGCCTGAAACCGGTCCCAGGATGCTTGTTTCCGGTCCAGGGAAGACATAGCTTAGCAGTTCGGGCTGGACTGTTCCGATGAGGCACAGGGTCAAGACTGATTTGCATATGCTGTGTCTGAACTGGGGTTGCAAAGTGAGCTAAAGAATGACGAGGGATTCAACCCAGATCTGTGACAGGGGGTGACAGTTTGAAAAGTTTCAGCAGTCCGTCCATCATCTCCTTGTGTTTGCTTTGTTCGCCCTAAGTTGGCAGGGTGTGCCCAGACGTGGGTTCCTTGCTCACTGTGCCACTGGATTCAAGCCAATCTCGCTGATGAGGGCTGTTAATCCGAAACCGGTCCCAGGATGTTATTTTCCGGTCCAGGGAAGACATAGCTTAGCAGTTCGGGCTGTATTGTTCCCATGAGGCACAGGGTGAAGACTGATTTGCATATAGCTGTGTCTGAACTAGCGTGGCAAAGTGATCTAACAAATGATGATGGTTCAACCCAGATCTGTGACTGGGGGTGAGCGTTTGAAAGGTTTCAGCACTCCGTCGATCATCTCCTTGTGTTTGCTTTGTTCGCCTTAAGTTGGCAGGGTATGCCGAGACGTGGGTCCCTAATTCACTTTGACACTGGATTCAAGCTAGACCGGCTGATGATGGCTGTTAGCCAGAAACCGGTCCCAGGATGCTTGTTTTCGGTCCAGGGAAGACATAGCTTAGCGGTTCAGGCTGGACTGCTCCCATGAGGCACAGGCGGAAGACTGATTTGCATATAGCTGTGTCTGAACTGGGGTGGCAAAGTGAGTTAAAGAATGATTATGGATTCAACCCAGATCTGTGACTGGGGGTGATTGTTTGAAAAGTTTCAGCCCTCCGTCCATCATCTCCTTGTGTTTGCTTTGTTCGCACTAAGTTGGCAGGGTATGCCCAGATGTGGTTCCCTTGCTCACTTTGCCACTGGATTCAAGCTAGACTGACTGATGAGGGCTGTTAGCCCGAATCCGGTCCCATGATGATTTTTTTCAGTCCAGGGAAGACATAGCTTAGCAGTTCGGGCTGTACTGTTCCCATGAGGAACAGGGTCAAGACTGATTTGCATATAGCTGTGTCTTAACTGGGTGAGCTAAAGAATGATGATGGATTCAATCCAGATCTTTGACTGGGGGTGATTGTTTGAAAAGTTTCAGCCCTCCGTCCATCATCTCCTTGTGTTTGCTTTGTTCGCACTAAGTTGGCAGGGTATGCCCAGACGTGGAACCCCAGCTCACATTGCCAATGGACACAAGCTAACCTGGCTGATGAGGGCTGTTAGCCCGAATCCAGTCCCAGGATGCTTGTTTCTGGTCCAGGGAAGACATAGCTTAGCAGTTCGGGCTAGACTGTTCCCATGAGGCAAAGGGTCAAGACTGATTTACATATAGCTGTGTCTGAACTGGGGTGGCAAAGTGAGCTAAAGAATGATGAGGGATTCAACCCAGATGACTGGGGGGGAGTGTTTGAAAAGTTTCAGCACTCCGTCCATCATCTCCTTGTGTTTGCTTTGTTTGTCCTAAGTTTGCAGGGTATGCCCAGATGTGGATCCCTTGCTCTTTTTGCCACTGGATTCAAGCTAGCCTGGCTGATGAGGGCTGTTAGATCAAAACCGGTCCCAGGATGCTTATTTCCGGTCCAAGAAAGGCATAGATTTGCAGTTCGGGCTGGATTGTTCCCATGATGCACAGTGTCAAGACTGAGTTGCATATAGCTGTGTCTGAACTGGGGTGGCAAAGTGAGGTAAAGTATAATGATGTATTCAACACAGATCTGTGACTGGGGGTGTGTGTTTCAAAAGTTTTAGCACTCCGTCCATCATCTCCTTGTTTTTGCTTTATCGCCCTAAGTTGGCAGGGTATGCCCAGATGTGGATCCCTTGCTCACTTTGCCACTGGATTCAAGCTAGCCTGGATGATGAGTGCTGTTAGTCCGAAACGGGTCCCAGAATGCTTTTTTCCAGTCCAGGGAAGACATAGCTTAGCAGTTATGGCTGGACTGTTTACATGAGGCACAGGGTGAAGACTGATTTGCATATAGCTGTGTTTGAAATGGGGTGGCAAAGTGAGCTAAAGAATGATGATGGATTCAACCTAGATTTGTCACTGGGGGTGAATGTTTCAAAAGGTTCAGCACTCCGTCCATCATCTACTTGTGTTTGCTTTGTTCGTCCTAGGTTGGCAGGGTATACCCAGACTTGGGTCCCTTGCTCACTTTGTCACTGGATTCAAGCTAGCCTGGCTGATGAGGGATATTAGCCCGAAACTGGTCCCAGGATGCCTGTATCTGGTCCAGGGAAGACATAGCTTAGCAGTTCGGACTGGACTGGTTCCATGAGGCACAGGGTGAAGACTGATTTGCATATAGCTGTGTCTGAACTGGGGTGGCAAAGTGAGCTAAAGAATGATGATGGATTCAACCCAGATCTGTGACTGGGGGTGAGTGTTTGAAAAGTTTCAGCCCTCCGTCCATCATCTCCTTGTGTTTGTTTTGTTCGCACTAAGTTGGTAGGGTATGCCCAGATGTTGGTCCCTTGCTCACTTTGCCACTGGATTCAAGCTAGCCTGACTGATGAGGGCTGTTAGCCCGAATCCGGTCCCATGATGCTTGTTTTCAGTGCAGGGAAGACATAGCTTAGAAGTTCGGGCTGTACTTTTCCCATGAGGCACAGGGTCAAGACTGATTTGCATATAGCTGTGTCTGAACTGGGGTGACAAAGTGAGCTAAAGAATGATGATGGATTCAACCCAGATCTGTGACTGGGGGTGAGTGTTTGAAAAGTTTCAGCACTCCGTCCATCATCTACTTGTGTTTGCTTTGTTCGCCCTAAGTTTGCAGGGTATGCCCAGACGTGTCTCCCTTGCTCACTTTGCCACTGGATTCAGGCTAGCCTGGCTGATGAGTGCTGTCAGCCCGAAACTGGTCCCAGGATGTTAGTTTCCGGTCCAGGGAAGACATAGCTTAGCAGTTCGGGCTGCATTGTTCCCATGAGGCACATGGTGAAGACTGATTTGCATATAGCTGTGTCTCAACTGGGGTGGCAAGGTGAGGTAAAGAATGATGATGGATTCAACCCAGATCTGTGACTGGGGGTGATTGTTTGAAAAGTTTCAGCCCTCCTTCCAACATCTCCTTGTGTTTGCTTTGCTTGCCCTAAGTTGGCAGGGTATGCCTAGATGTGGGTCCCTTGCTCACTTTGCCTCTGGATTCAAGCTAGCCTGGCTGATGAGGGTTGTTAGCCGGAAACAGGTCCCAGGATGCTTGTTTTCAGTACAGGGAAGACATAGCTTAGCAGTTCGGGCTGGACTATTACGATGAGGCGCAGGGTCAAGACTGATTTGCATACGCTGTGTCTGAACTGGGGTGGCAAAGTGAGCTAGAGAATGATTATGGATTCAACCCAGATCTGTGACTGGGGGTGAGTGTTTGAAAAGTTTTAACACTCCGTCCATCATCTCCTTGTGTTTGCTTTGTTCGCCCTAAGTTGCCAGGGTATGCTCGACGTGGGACCCCAGCTCACTTTGCCAATGGATTCAAGCTAGCCTGGCTGATGAGGGCTGTTAGCCCGAAACTGGTCCCAGGATGCTTGTTTCCGGTCCAAGGAAGACATAGCTTAGCAGTTCAGGCTGGACTGCTTCCGCGAGGCATGGGGTGAAGACTGATTTGCATATAGCTGTGTCTGAACTGGGGTGGCAAAGTGAGCTAAAAAATGATTATGGATTCAACCCAGATCTGTGACTGGGGTGATTGAAATGTTTCAGCCCTCCGTCCATCATCTCCTTGTGTTTGCTTTGTTCGCACTAAGTTGGCAGGGTATGCCCAGATGTTGGTCCCTTGCTCACTTTGCCACTGGATTCAAGCTAGCCTGACTGATGAGGGCTGTTAGCCCGAATCCGGTCCCCTGATGCTTGTTTTCAGTCCAGGGAAGACATAGCTTAGCATTTCGGGCTGTACTTTTCCCATGAGGCACAGGGTCAAGACTGATTTGCATATAGCTGTGTCTGAACTGGGGTGACAAAGTGAGCTAAAGAATGATGATGGATTCAACCCAGATCTGTGACTGGGGGTGAGTGTTTGAAAGTTTCAACACTCCGTCCATCATCTCCTTGTGTTTGCTTTGTTCGCCCTAAGTTGGCAGGGTATGCCCAGACGTGGAACCCCAGCTCACTTTGCCAATGGACTCAAGCTAGCCTGGCTGATGAGGGTGTTAGCCCGAATCCGGTCCCAGGATGCTTGTTTCCGGTCTAGGGAAGACATAGCTTAGCAGTTCGGGCTAGACTGTTCCCATGAGGCACAGGGTCAAGACTGATTTACATATAGCTGTGTCTGAACTGGGGTGGCAAAGTGAGCTAAAGAATGATGAGGGATTCAACCCAGATGACTGGGGGGGAGTGTTTGAAAAGTTTCAGCCCTCCGTCCATCATCTCCTTGTGTTCGCTTTGTTTGACCTAAGTTTGCAGGGTATGCCCAGAGGTTGGTCCCTTGCTCTTTTTGCCACTGGATTCAAGTTAGCCTGACTGATGAGGGCTGTTAGCCCGAATCCGGTCCCATGATGCTTGTTTTCAGTCCAGGGAAGACATAGCTTAGCAGTTTGGGCTTTACTTTTCCCATGAGGCACAGGGTCAAGACTGATTTGCATATAGCTGTGTCTGAACTGGGGTGACAAAGTGAGCTAAAGAATGATGATGGATTCAACCCAGATCTGTGACTGGGGTTGAGTGTTTGAAAAGTTTCAACACTCCGTCCATCATCTCCTTGTGTTTGCTTTGTTCGCCCTAAGTTGGCAGGGTATGCCCAGACGTGGAACCCCAGCTCACTTTGTCAATGGACTCAAGCTAGCCTGGCTGATGAGGGTGTTAGCCCGAAACCGGTCCCAGGATGCTTATTTCCGGTCCAAGGAAGACATAGGTTTGCAGTTCGGGCTGGACTGTTCCCATGAGGCACAGGGTCAAGACTGATTTGCATATAGCTGTGTCTGAACTGGGGTGGCAAAGTGAGGTAAAGTATAATGATGGATTCAACACAGATCTGTGCAAAATTTAATGGTCCAGCACCCAAGAAGCAACAAATATTAGACATTTGTACATGACATGAATAAATGTCGATAGTTAATCTTTCAAGAAATGGACTTTCAGCAGAGACGATTCTTGTCTTTTTTTGATCCTTTATTCAGAAATTTTCTTTCAACATATTAAAACAGACCATAGCCAACGCGTTTCATCCTCACGGACTTCTTCAGGGCTATAAACAATACATATATATACATAAAATTAATATACATTATTTACACAAAATTTCTCATTTTATATTACACTATGTACAGTTTAGACAATCATTGCTCATGATTAAAACATTTATAACTATAACAGTTCTTTTAGCATGAAAGAATAAAGCAAAAGTACTCATAAAAAGTTATTTCCTTCTGCCCATTTCACAATACATCTCCTATGGGATCCTAATCACTCTGCTGAATTCCAAATTACAAAGAGGAACAATTATGTATGTAATATTCCTAAAGTATTTTCATATGTTTAAAATTCCATGGACATTTCACATCAACGCATAATCTCATATTAGAGCATCTCAACAACCTTGGCTAGAGTAGTGGAAGAGTGCTATCAATTCCCTCAGGCTTACCATAAAATAGTGGCTTTGTTTTTCTCTGGTCTGGGCTCTTTCCTTACGGTTGTAGGTAGTCTATTTGCTGTATACGTTTTATAATATCTAACAAAAAAGATATTATTGTTTGTTTGCCATTTTATATAAAAGAATTTCTTTAAATCTTTTTAGACACAAAAGTATATATATACACAGGCTTCGTGGTGTTATCCACCAACAGATGATAAAGTTTTTATATTATTATTTAGTTTTCAAATTTCCAATTTCAATTACTTTGAATATTCCTACCTGACAGAGTGCTCAGGCGATTGAAAAACCAGTTCCTTTTATTTTTCCCAGTTTGTTAGATTAATCAGTATCCGCCATTCCTCAGTCAGGGATTATCTATCCAAGGATAAATAACAAAAGTAATTTGCTATCCCATCCATGATAACCATATGCCTAGATTACATATATACCATTTCGTTTCTCCCTGGTTACCCACTTCTTCATACGTCTCCTTTCTATTTAATATCACAAAATTATTTTGGCTAAAGCCCCTCTTTATATGAGTCTAATATAAACATGCTCACTAGGCTGTAGGGAATTCTATAGTAACACAACCCTCAATTCCAAGGTGGGTATATTTCCCTCAATAATATATTCCAAGATTATTTAAGCTGAGAAAAATTAATAATGGAAAAATCAATATAAATTTAAGAACAAAAACAAGTTCCCTAGTATGCCACTTATTCTCCATTAGTCTCAGTTTTCCTAATTTTTAGTAACTCCTACGTGGTTTCCAATGTTTAAATCTATAGGCTTACCTTTTCAATTGTGTCTGCCGGCTACTCGCGTGGCGTCATTGTTACAAAGTGAGGTGTGAGTATTCAGTTTAAATACCCTACTCAGAACGAGATGCACAGCACCTGTGTGGGATCGGTGCCTCATTCATTAGCGATTCCTGATTTTGGGCGCCATGTTGGAATGGATAAATTAACATACTTTAACCTCATTGTTTGGAACTAGAAAGATCTTATTCGTCATTCCATTAATTTATACAATGCACTCTTGCACTAATACATTTTAAGCCGCTTCCTATTTTTAGTCCGAGAAATATCTCGGCATCTTACATTATCGTATCGTACCTCAATGATTTAGTGTTTTGGTCTCCATTCTGAAATGGGATTGAGTCTAAGATAATCATCTTCACCCAGCACCTGTGTTGGATCGGTGCCTTATTCATTAACGATTCCTGATTTCGGGCGCCATATTTGAATGTGCCTTAATCATTAACGATTCCTGATTTCGGGCGCCATATTTGAATGGATAAATTAACATACTTTAACCTTATTGTTTGGAACTAAGACGATCTTAATCGTCATTCCATTAATTTATACAATGCACTCTTGCACTAGTACATTCAAGTTGTTTCCCATTTTTTTGACCGAGAGAAATCTCGGCATCTTACGTTATATTATCGTACCTTAACGATATGGATATTTGGTCTCCATTTTGAAATGGGAAGTGAGTCTAAGATAATCATCTTGACCCAGCGCGAATCCCGGTTTTAATCGGAATTCAATGTACCTTGCCACCTCATCCAATGACTATTTCTGGTTTAGGGCGCCATGTTTGAGTAGGTGACTTGTCATATTCTATCATCATTGTTTTCCCCAAGAGGATCTTTTTCGTCATTTATCGTACCTTAATACTTTTGGAAATTTGGTCTCCATTTTGTAATGGGATTAAGTCTAAGATGATCACCTTAATCCAGCGCGAGTCCTGGTTTTTATTTAGAATTTTTGTTTACATCTTGCCGCCTAATCCAATAACTATTTCTAGTTTTGGGCGCCATGTTTGAATAGGTGACTTATCATACCCTCTCCTCGTTGTTTTACTCAAGAGGATCCTTTTCTTTTTTCGTCATTTATATAATTTATTTAGTGCACTTATGCTCACTCCTGAATCCCAGCTATAAACAGAGTTAAATGTACCTCGCTGCCTCGTTCATAAAGTATTTCAATTTTTTGGCGCCATGTTTGAATGGGTCACTTACCCTATTTTATCCTCATTGTTATCTTTATCGTAATTGCTATAATTTGTTTAGTGCACTTTTATTCAAATGAATTTATTTCACCCGCTGTTTTTTATTCCAAAGATATGCCAACACCTTTATACAGTTATTGCATCGCCCTTAGACGATTTTACATTTTAATCGCCATCTTGGAATGGGTTTAAGTCAATTCCGGTTTTTTTGGTGTAGCCATCTTGGAAAGGGTTTGGGTGAGTTATAAACGATTTATCACAGCTTTATCCTATGCATCTCTGTTCAATCACTATCTTGACACTGGTTTATATAAGTTATAATCAACTTATCCCTGCTTAAATCGGAAGGTAATTTTCCTTATCATTAAATGGTATTCTATATAATAATGCCATTATCACATAGGGAATGAGGGTGTTTGTTTGTGTTCCGGTTCACCCCCATAGTTCTTAGTGATCTTTTTTTAAAAGAAAAGACATAGAGTTGAAGGGGGCCAGTTTGTTAAGAAGTGCATACCCCTTATGTATGTGACAATCATCATCCATAGAGTTGAAGGGGGCCAGTTTGTTAAGAAGTGCATACCCCTTATGTATGTGACAATCATCATCCGTACAGGATTTAAAGAAGGAACTGATCACCTGTCATCATTCAAGGGCATTAGGCTCACAAGAAATGGTAAAGTGCATCATTTGTGTTTAGACCCAGAGCTACAGTTCTTAAGCGGCAAATCCAACTAGCCTCTGCTCTTCTAAGAATCGATTCTCTATTCCCACCCCTTTCCGGTATTTTTATGTGTTCCAATGCATGAAACCATATATCTATTTTTGATGGGTGATGTTCGTGGATGTGTATCGCTACTGGATAGCGCTCATCCTTGTTTTTTATCGCCCGTACGTGCTCCTGGATCCTGATTTTTAAAGTTCTAATACTGCTGCCTATGTAGACTTTGTTACACGCACATCCAAGGGCATAGACTGTGTAAGTTGAATTGCAATTAATAAAGGTATTGATTATATAGCCTTTTTGAGTATTGTACCGAAAATCTGTTTTTTTGTTGCATCCAAATTTGCATACACTGCACGAACCACATGTATAAAACCCTGATGGTTTACAAGGAAGCCACGTGGTTGGTCTTGTGTCGGGTTTTTTAATGTAACTTGGACAGAGAATCTTTTTCAATGTTTCACCTTTTTTATAAACCACTCTCGGTTTTTTAGGAACACTCCCAGGTGGCATTTGTTCATTGGCAATTAAATGCCAATTTTTACGTAGGATGTTATATACATGATCACTGTAAGCATTATACTTGGTTATAAACAGAATTTCTTCCGTTTTCGCCCTTGTATTTGCTTTTTGTTGAATTGATGTTAAAGTAGTTTTGCGATCTATTTTCAATGCCCTTGATTCTGCTTGTTTCAGACATTTCTCTGTATATCCTCTATTTCTGAATTTATGTTTGATGTCATTAATGCTTTTTGTGAAATTGCTTTCCTCACTACACGCACGTCGGGCTCTAATCATTTCCCCAAAGGGTATGGCATTGATAGTGGACCTGGGGTGTGAGCTTTCAGCATGCAGTATGCTATTGCATGCAGTTGGTTTAGTAAACATTTTGCTTTGTATTTGATTGTTTGCCACATACAGGTTTAAATCGAGAAAGTCAATAGAGTTTCCAGAGTAATTGATTGTCATTTTTATATTAAATCTATTTTGGTTTAGGTATCTGTGGTAATCCATTAGGTCTTCTACTCCTCCATTCCAAATTAGGAGCACATCATCTATGTATCTCCCGTAAAAGATGATATTATTGCTCCAATTTTTTGAGCCCTGTCCCCAGGCATGCTCCGTCTCATAGAGACCCATGAAAAGGTTCGCGTAAGACGGAGCAAACCTGGATCCCATGGCCGTGCCTTGTTGTTGTAGAAACCATTTTTCACCATGCATAAATGCATTCATACTGAGAATCATGCGAGTCATTTCAAGGAGCATGAGAGTATGTTCCAGGTGACAAGCATTGCGTTTGTAAAGGAAATGTTTTAGAGCTTCAAGTCCAACATCAGTTTTTATGCATGTATACAGACTCTCAACGTCTAAGGATACAAAAAGAAGATCATTACTGTCCCAGACAAAATCCTCCAGCTTGCACAGGACATCCCTACTATCCTTAAGATTCGATGGTAGATTCTTAACAAAGGGTTGCAAGAACCCATCTACATATTCAGAGAGGTGCTCGGTTGGTCCCCCATTACCCGAGATAATTGGTCTTCCTGGGGGAAATCCCCCCCCTCCCTTATGAATTTTCGGGAGAATGTAGATGCATGGTTTCCTAGAATCTTGTGCTAATAGGTATTTGTATTCTTTATCAGACAAAAGACATGATTCATGCCAGTCGCGTAGACTAGCATTGATATTTTGTTCGATCAATTTCGTTGGATCCTCCTTAAGTTGTGTATAGCATTCGCTATTTCCCAATTGTCTGTCAATTTCACCCAAGTAATCACATCTATTCATCACCACAATGTTTCCTCCCTTGTCAGCTTCCCTTATAACTATTTCTGGATCTTCCCTTAGTGATGTTAACAATTCCCTTTCTCTTTTAGTTATATTGTATTTGTGTTTACAATGGGCATTTACAGTGTGTTTATCCTCCAACTGATGTAGCTGTTGTGTGACCCTATTGTAGAATTCATCAATGTGGGTGTCCTGTGTTCTAGGTGGTTGAAATCTTGATCTATCTTTTAAACCACTGTCTATTGAAGTGTCTTCAAAAATTTCTAACATACTTGCAGTGTCTGTAATATCAATGTTATCATCATCATTATCAAGAGTGGCCAAAAGATGTGTAGCATTAAGATCTGCAATAGTTAGTGAGGAAACATTTGGATGGTCAGACAATACAGTTCGCATACAAGGTCTATTTTCAAAGAACTTTTTTAATCTCAATTTTCTTACAAATTTAAAGAGATCAATGTGGACATCAACAAAATCACATGGGTTCGTGACACAAAAACTTAATCCTTTACGTAGGATGTCCTTTTCACAATCGGTCAAAGTTCTACCAGACAGATTTACAATATTCAGTTCATTTGCGATTTGGTTATTGGCAGTAGTTTCATCATCATTGTTACATTCATCCAATATGATATTCACTTCCTTACTTGTGTTTTGCTTTGCATTCTGGTTTGTACGCCTATTTTTGTATTTCTTCCCTCCCCTCCTGATTCTTGGTTTGGGTTTTTCTTTTTGTTCCCCAGTCTGTAGCGTTGTACCTCCCGTAAAAAATGGGATCAGGTGGAGGTTTCCAGATTACTTACTCCCTCCCCCGGATCGCTTTCAATAGAGGACAGGGAAGTACTATTGTTGGAAGACACACTCTCCGCCTTTTCAGTGGTTCTGGTAACTTTGGATGAAACATCATCATATTTCTTAGAAAAAGTAAAGATGCGGCCACTCGCATAGTCTGCCTCGTCTCGTAGTATTTTCTTTTGTTTTTTGTCTTTCAAATAAATCTGGTATGCCACCAGTTCCTTTTTCAGAATCTCATAGTTTTTAGCAATTGCTTCCTTTAGATTTATATCAGCAATTTCTTTTTCTAATTTCATAATCTCTTCCTTTATTTTACTAACCTTTCTTTCTGAGTTAGTTATAAGAATCCTCATCATGCGATATGACGCATCATAGAGGCCTTCCTCCCAATCATCTAAGAGGTCCTGTTCCAAATCCTCATAATTCGGGAAAATTAAAATTCTCAGGCCTCGTGGGATTTTCTTGTTCTCAATATATTTTCGCAATGTTGCCCCATCCCACCATTTGGCCAGTTCCTGTTTTTTCAGTTTTTCCAACCTGAAAAATTTCTCCCTCAGTCCCTCATTTTTGGGAGAAGTTGTTGTGGGGATATTAGCCTTGGGCCCCTGTAATTTAAACAGGTCCCCTAATAACGCTTCCCGATTATCATCAAAATCCATTATACGTATGTTCAAAAAGTAGCAAAAGGATAGTGCTAGTTCACCCAATTAGACAATTTGTTTAGAAAAGGAGAGGATTTGGGGCAAAGCACAACCGCACCTATCCCTAGTGAGATTATTTAAATAAATGGTGCTAATGACCGGAGATCCAAAGCCTCTAAATCTCCTGAAGCTACACACTTCAAACAACCAAAGCAAAATTTAATGGTCCAGCACCCAAGAAGCAACAAATATTAGACATTTGTACATGACATGAATAAATGTCGATAGTTAATCTTTCAAGAAATGGACTTTCAGCAGAGACGATTCTTGTCTTTTTTTGATCCTTTATTCAGAAATTTTCTTTCAACATATTAAAACAGACCATAGCCAACGCGTTTCATCCTCACGGACTTCTTCAGGGCTATAAACAATACATATATATACATAAAATTAATATACATTATTTACACAAAATTTCTCATTTTATATTACACTATGTACAGTTTAGACAATCATTGCTCATGATTAAAACATTTATAACTATAACAGTTCTTTTAGCATGAAAGAATAAAGCAAAAGTACTCATAAAAAGTTATTTCCTTCTGCCCATTTCACAATACATCTCCTATGGGATCCTAATCACTCTGCTGAATTCCAAATTACAAAGAGGAACAATTATGTATGTAATATTCCTAAAGTATTTTCATATGTTTAAAATTCCATGGACATTTCACATCAACGCATAATCTCATATTAGAGCATCTCAACAACCTTGGCTAGAGTAGTGGAAGAGTGCTATCAATTCCCTCAGGCTTACCATAAAATAGTGGCTTTGTTTTTCTCTGGTCTGGGCTCTTTCCTTACGGTTGTAGGTAGTCTATTTGCTGTATACGTTTTATAATATCTAACAAAAAAGATATTATTGTTTGTTTGCCATTTTATATAAAAGAATTTCTTTAAATCTTTTTAGACACAAAAGTATATATATACACAGGCTTCGTGGTGTTATCCACCAACAGATGATAAAGTTTTTATATTATTATTTAGTTTTCAAATTTCCAATTTCAATTACTTTGAATATTCCTACCTGACAGAGTGCTCAGGCGATTGAAAAACCAGTTCCTTTTATTTTTCCCAGTTTGTTAGATTAATCAGTATCCGCCATTCCTCAGTCAGGGATTATCTATCCAAGGATAAATAACAAAAGTAATTTGCTATCCCATCCATGATAACCATATGCCTAGATTACATATATACCATTTCGTTTCTCCCTGGTTACCCACTTCTTCATACGTCTCCTTTCTATTTAATATCACAAAATTATTTTGGCTAAAGCCCCTCTTTATATGAGTCTAATATAAACATGCTCACTAGGCTGTAGGGAATTCTATAGTAACACAACCCTCAATTCCAAGGTGGGTATATTTCCCTCAATAATATATTCCAAGATTATTTAAGCTGAGAAAAATTAATAATGGAAAAATCAATATAAATTTAAGAACAAAAACAAGTTCCCTAGTATGCCACTTATTCTCCATTAGTCTCAGTTTTCCTAATTTTTAGTAACTCCTACGTGGTTTCCAATGTTTAAATCTATAGGCTTACCTTTTCAATTGTGTCTGCCGGCTACTCGCGTGGCGTCATTGTTACAAAGTGAGGTGTGAGTATTCAGTTTAAATACCCTACTCAGAACTGTACATAGTGTAATATAAAATGAGAAATTTTGTGTAAATAATGTATATTAATTTTATGTATATATATGTATTGTTTATAGCCCTGAAGAAGTCCGTGAGGATGAAACGCGTTGGCTATGGTCTGTTTTAATATGTTGAAAGAAAATTTCTGAATAAAGGATCAAAAAAAGACAAGAATCGTCTCTGCTGAAAGTCCATTTCTTGAAAGATTAACTATCGACATTTATTCATGTCATGTACAAATGTCTAATATTTGTTGCTTCTTGGGTGCTGGACCATTAAATTTTGCTTTGGTTGTTTGAAGTGTGTAGCTTCAGGAGATTTAGAGGCTTTGGATCTCCGGTCATTAGCACCATTTATTTAAATAATCTCACTAGGGATAGGTGCGGTTGTGCTTTGCCCCAAATCCTCTCCTTTTCTAAACAAATCAACACAGATCTGTGCCTGGGGTGAGTGTTTCAAAAGTTTCAGCACTCCGTCCATCATCTCCTTGTTTTTGCTTTATCGCCCTAAGTTGGAAGGTTATGCCCAGATGTGGATCCCTTGCTCACTTTGCCACTGGATTCAAGCTAGCCTGGAAGATGAGTGCTGTTTCCCCGAATCGGGTCCCAGAATGCTTTTTTCCAGTCCAGGGAAGACATAGCTTAGCAGTTTGGGCTGGACTGTTTACATGAGGCACAGGGTGAAGACTGATTTGCATATAGCTGTGTCTGAATTGGGGTGGTAAAGTGAGCTAAAGAATGAAGATGGATTCAACCCAGATCTGTCACTGGGGGTGAATGTTTCAAAAGGTTCAGCACTCCGTCCATCATCTACTTGTGTTTGCTTTGTGCGCCCTAAGTTGGCAGGGTATGCCCAGACGTGGGTCCCTTGCTCACTTTGTCACTGGATTCAAGCTAGCCTGGCTGATGAGAGCTGTTAGCCCTAAACCTGTCCCAGGATGCTTATTTCTGGTCCAGGGAAGACCTAGCTTAGCAGTTCAGGCTGGACTGTTCCCATGAGGCACAGGGTGAAGACTGATTTGCATATAGCTGTGTCTGAACTGGGGTGGCAAAGTGAGCTAAAGAATGATGATGGATTCAACCCAGATCTGTCACTGGGGTTGAATGTTTCAAAAGGTTCAGCACTCTGTCCATCATCTACTAATGTTTGCTTTGTTCGCCCTAAGTTCGCAGGGTATGCCCAGACGTGGGTCCCTTGCTCACTTTATCACTGGATTCAAGCTAGCCTGGCTGATGAGGGCTGTTAGCCCTAAACTGGTCCCAGGATGCTTATTTCCGGTCCAGGGAAGGCATAGCTTAGCAGTTCAGACTGGACTGTTCCCATGAGGCACAGGGTGAAGACTGATTTGCATATAGCTGTGTCTGAACTGGGGTGGCAAAGTGAGCTAAAGAATGATGATGGATTTAAACCAGATCTGTTATGGGGGTGAGTGTTTCAAAAGTTTCAGCACTCCGTCCATCATGTCCTTGTGTTTGCTTTGTTTGCCCTAAGTTAGCAGGGTATGCCCAGACATGGGTCCCTTGCTCACTTTGCCTCTGGATTCAAGCTCGCCTGGCTGATGAGGGCCCTTAGCCCGAAGCTGGTCCCAGGATGCTTGTTTCCAGTCCAGGGAAGACATAGCTTAGCAGTTAGGGCTGGACTGTTCCCATGAGGCACAGGGTGAAGACTGATTTGCCTATAGCTGTGTCTGAATTGGGGTGGTAAAGTGAGCTAAAGAATGATGATGGATTCAACCCAGATCTGTGACTGGGGGTGAGTGTTTGAAAGTTTGGGCACTCCGTCCATCATCTGCTTGTGCTTGCTCTGGTCGCCCTAAGTTGGCAGGGTATGCCCAGAGGTGGGTCCCTTGCTCACTTTGTCTCTGGATTGAAGCTAGCCTGGCTGATGAGGGCTGTTAGCCCGAAACCAGTCCCAGGATGCTTGTTTTTGGTCCAGGAAAGACATTGTAGTAGAGTAGGATCTGCTTCACATGGGTACCCCCACTTTTTGCTGGTGTTTCACTGTTTTTCGACCTTAATCTGACTATGGCCCTGCTAATCAGACCCACAGCCAGCTGCTTCCTCTCTAAAATGGTTTTCATGTACATTAGGTACATATCTAATTGGATTCTGGAGTGCCTTATAAGCCCCTAGCATATGGTATACTATGTACCTAGGGCAGAGGTACCTCAGAGGCCTACCAGGGGCTGCAGCATGTATTATGCCACCCCTGGGAAGCACCCCAAAATGACACAACAGTTCTGCTACTGCAACCTGGGTAAGGGTGTGCTTGCACCCCTTACTGTGGTATTGGCTACCTATATCACTACCTTATACAGACACATATAAACCTATAAGCCACTCCTATGACAGGCCTTGACAATCCTGAAGGCAGAGTGCTTGGTTTTATGTGAGAGGGTACCCAAACATGAGCTGAGCCCCTCTGCAGCATTCGGAAATACTTCCCTATGGCTGTTTTGTGATACAGCCATACCATATACTCTTAAGTGCATTATAACCTCACGGTAAATGCTAACTTTGGGATGGCTGCATCAAAACATGTCGTGTTTGGTGTCAAACACTTTGGAATACTACCCCCCTGCCAGTTCTGGCAGCGGGGGTAGCATTCCACCCTTCTAGAGGGAGAGACATGTTCACACTGGCTAAACCCGGTTAAATCCTTTCAAAGCCCTGGCATCACAAAATGGATGCCACTGCCTCAGGCACAGGTCTGGCCTCCTGCTGCTGGGGGAAACTCCGGCAGGGGAGGCCTGAACAATAGGTTTCCTGTCACAAGGAGGTGTAACCACCTCCCCAGACAGGCAGATGTGTATTGGGGCAGGGTGGGTGCATTCAGAAAATGCCTTTGAGACACTGCCTGGGGCACACAAAGTGTCCCTGTGCATAGCCCAGTTCAAACCGGTTGTAGGGGCACTCAGCCTCTGCTCTGGCGTGAAACTGGACAAAGGGGAAGGGATGTAACCACCCCCACCCCAGACCCACCCATAGGTGGAGCCTTAGAGTTAGTCCATCCCCTAAACTTAGTATAAGTATAGGAATCCAGTCCCTAGGACTTTTGATTACCCTGGATGAACCTCTGAAACATATATCCTGGACCTTTGACTTTCTATCACGACTAGAAGCAACTGACCTGTCTGCATTGCTGAAGCTCCCACCGGATGACAAAGTCTTTGCATCACCAGAGGTAGATTTCCAGACTTCCCTGATGCTACTCTGAGTCCCCAGCAAAGCTAAGGCTTGTGGCTATCGTGGGTAATGTGGAACCGTGACCCCTGGATACCGTGAACTTTTGCAGCAACAACACCTTCCTGGTCATCCTTGAAGTTGTGCTTTGGGCTCTGAGTAGCCCCAGCCTTGAGCACCTCCTGCACCAAAGATTGTTGGCCTCCACTCCACGAGTGACCCGTGGGCCAGCTTCCATTGCGACCAGTCGAGGCTCCTTCACGATCATTAGCCTGTTGGCTAGCAGGTCCAGATGAAGGCAACTCCACTTCTGTTGGGGCTTTTCTGGTTGCTCCAGACTTGCTCTTACTTACCCTTGCTGGGTGAGTCCATCAGACCTTGCTGGTCTGCACCGCAGTCCTTTCTCTGATTTCCTGAGACTTGCCGTTGCCAAGGCTTGTTGGGTCTTTCCTAGTCACCGATACAGCAGCACTCGACAGACGTCATGGGCAACTCGAATCCGGCTCATGGACTTCATCCATGCCTCCTGGACCTCATGGCTGAAGAGTCAATACACCCATCAACTCACCTGAAGCACCCGACATCTGTGGGCATTGGTCCATCCTGCCCTAGGTCACTGGCAAGTCACCCAGACTCTGTCCCCACTGCTTTCAGGTTCCTTACATCCTAGATCCAGGCTTGGATCTCTCCGGACACTTCTCCTCTTCAGGGCAGCAGCAGTTCTTTGCAGGCTTCCATTGAAATTGACGACGCGACCCAACACTCAAAGACACCTATGCACACGGCTTCCCTGGGTGAGGTAACTCGAGTACTCCAGTACTCTTGTGGGTGCTAGCCCTAGAACTAAGTCCAAGAGGGTTTGGTCCTGACTCGATTAGAAGTGTCCCTAATCTTTGAATATTCCAACCGCGACATTCCCCATAGAAAGTAATAGGAACCCGCGGTTGTGTTTCCACACTGCATACAGTTCCCGTGGGTCCCCTGTGTTCCTACCTTGGGTGGTTCCTTGGGGTCCCAGCGATTCTAGAGGCAATAGGCCTAGTGCCTCTTACATTCGTGGTTCTTATACCACTTTTTTTGTATATGGTTTGGTAAGCCCCTAGGGCTCAAACGTGTATTTGTGGTTTTACTGATGCTTAATCACTTGTAACTTTAGTACTTCGAACTCCAGTCTCATAAAGAGACTAGAGGGGTGTGTTTAACCTTAAATACATATATTTTGAATATATACCTGGTGTGGTTCTCTTTTCATTTGATCATTCAAGAGATTATAGACTGGTGAAACAAGCTGCTTTACATTCCTTCAAGACATAGTCTGAAGGCTGCTCTCCATAGCAACCACTAGGATAGCTTTCACATAAGGTTGTCTTTAACCATTCACCATAAGGGATTGTTTGGACTGATACAAGGTGCCCACTAGAACTAGTGGACAGCATATATAAGGCCACCTTCTCACAAACATAGCTTAGCAGTTCGGGCTGGACTGTTTCCATGAGGCACAGGGTGAAGACTGATTTGCATATAGCTGTGTCTGAACTGGGGTGGCAAAGTGAGGTAAGGAATGATGATGGATAAAACCCAGATCTGTGATTGGGGTGAATGTTTGAAAAGTTTCAGCACTCCGTCCATCATCTCCATGTGTTTGCTTTGTTCGCCGTAAGTTGGCAGGGTATGCCCAGACGTGGGTCCCTTGTTCACTTTGCCACTGGATTCAAGCTAGCCTGGCTGATGAGGGCTGCTAGCATGAAACCAGTCCCAGGATGCTTGTTTCCGGTGAAGGGAAGACATAGCTTAGCAGTTCGGGCTGGACTGTTCCCATGAGGCACAGAGTGAAGACTGATTTGCATATAGCTGTGTCTGAACTGGGGTGGCAAAGAGAGCTAAAGAATGATGATGGATTCAACCCAGATCTGTGACTGGGGGTGTGTGTTTGAAACATTTGGGCACTCCGTCCGTCATCTGCTTGTGTTTGCTTTGCTCGCCATAAGTTGGCAGGGTATGCCCAGAGGTGGGTCCCTTGCTCACTATGCGACTGGATTCAAGCTAGCCTGGCTGATGAGGGCTGTTAGCCGGAAACCGGTCCCAGGATGCTTGTTTCCGGTCCAAAGAAGACATAGATTTCCAGTTCGGGCTGGACTGTTCCCTTGAGGCACAGGGTCAAGACTGATTTGCATATAGCTGTGTCTGAACTGGGGTGACAAAGTGAGCTGAAGAATGATGATGGATTCAACCCAGATTTGTGACTGGGGGTGAGTGTTTGAAAAGTTTCAGCACTCTGTCCATCATCTCCTTGTGTTTGCTTTGTTCGCCCTAAGGTTGGCAGGGTATGCCCAGAAGTGGAACCCCAGCTCACTTTGCCAATGGACTCAAGCTAGCCTGGCTGATGAGGGCTGTTAGCCCGAATCCGGTCCCAGGATGCTTGTTTCCGGTCCAGAGAATACATAGCTTAGCTCTTCGGGCTGGACTGTTCCCATGAGGCACAGGGTGAAGACTGATTTGCACATAGCTGTGTCTGAACTGGGGTGGCAAGGTGAGGTAAAGAATGATGATGGATTCAACCCAAATCTATGACTGGGGGTGAGCATTTGAAAAGTTTCAGCACTCCGTCCATCATCGCCTTTTGTTTGATTGGTTCGCCCTGAGTAGGCAGAGTATGCCCAGACGTGGGTCCCTTGCTCACTTTAACACTGGATTCAAGCTATCCTGGATGATGAGGGCTGTTAGCCCGAAACCGGTCCCAGGATGTTTGTTTCCGGTCCAGGGAAGAAATAGCTTAGCAGTTCGGGCTGCATTGTTCCCATGAGACACAGGGTGAAGACTGATTTGCTCATAGCTGTGTCTGAACAAGGGTGGCAAGGAGAGGTAAAGAATGATGATGGATTCAACCCAGATCTGTGACTGGGGGTGAGCGTTTGAAAAGTTTCAGCACTCCGTCCCTCATCTCCTTGTGTTTGATTTGTTCACCCTAAGTTGGCAGTGTATGCCCCACATGGGTCCCTAACACACTTTGCTACTGGATTCAAGCTAGCCAGACTGATGAGGGCTGTTAGCCAGAAACCGGTCCCAGGATATTTGTTTTCGGTCCAGGGAAGACATAGCTTAGCAGTTTGGACTGGACTCTTCCCAAGAAGGTACAGGGTCAAGACTGATTTGCATACGCTGTGTCTGAACTGGGGTGGCAAAGTGAGCTAAAGAATGACGAGGGATTCAACCCAGATCTGTGACTGGGGGTGAGTGTTTGAAAAGTTTTAGCACTCCGTCCATCATCTCCTTGTGTTTGCTTTGTTTGCCCTAAGTTTGCAGGGTATGCCCAGACGTGGGTCCCCAATTCACTTTGCCAATGGATTCATGCTAGCCTGGCTGATGAGGGCTGTTAGCCCGAAACCGGTCCCAGGATGCTTATTTCCGGTCCAGGGAAGGCATAGCTTTGCAGTTCCGGCTGGACTGTTCCCATGAGGCACAGGGTCAAGAATGATTTGCATATAGCTGTGTCTGAACTGGGATGGCAAAGTGAGCCAAAGAATGATGAGGGATTCAACCCAGATGACTGGAGGGAGAGTTTGAAAAGTTTCAGCACTCCGTCCATCATCTCCTTGTGTTTGCTTTGTTTGCCCTAAGTTTGCAGGGTATGCCCAGACGTGGGTCCCTTGCTCACTTTGCCACTGGATTCAAGCTAGCCTGGCTGATGAGGGATGTTAGCCCGAAACCGGTCCCAGGATGCTTATTTCCGGTCCAAGGAAGGCATAGCTTTGCAGTTCGGGCTGGTCTGTTCCCATGAGGCACAGGGTCAATACTAATTTGCATATAGCTGTGTCTGAACTGGGGTGGCAAATTGAGGTAAAGAATGATGATGGACACAACCCAGATCTGTGACTGGGGGTGAATGTTTGAAAAGCTTCAGCACTCCGTCCATCATCTCCTTGTGTTTGCTTTGCTCGCTCTAAGTTGGCAGGGTATGCCCAGACGTGGGTCCCTTGCTCACTTTGCCACTCGATTCAAGCTAGCCTGGCTGATGAGGCCTGTTAGCCATAATCCGGTCCCAGGATGCTTGTTTCCGGTCCAGGGAAGACATAGCTTAGCGGTTTGGCCTGGACAGTTCCCATAAGGAACAGGTTGAAGACTGATTTGCATATAGCTGTGTCTGAACTGGGGTGGCAAGGTGAGGTAAAGAATGATGATGGATTGAACCCAGATCTGTCACTGGGGGTGAATGTTTGAAAAGGTTCAGCAGTCCGTCCATCATCTCCTTGTGTTTGCTTTGTTCACCCTAAGTTGGCAGGGTATGCCCAGATGTGGGTCGCTTGCTCACTTTGCCACTGGATACAAGCTAGCCTGACTGATGAGGGCTGTTAGCCCGAATCCAGTCCCATGATGCTTGTTTTCAGTCCAGGGAAGATATAGCTTAGCAGTTCGGGTTGTACTGTTCAAATGAGGCACAGGGTGAAGACTAATTTGCACATAGCTGTGTCTGAACTGGGGTGGCAAGGTGACGTAAAGAATGATGATGGATTCAACTCAGATCTGTGACTGGGGGTGAGGGTTTGACAAGTTTCAGCACTCCGTCCATCATCTCCATGTGTTTGCTTTGTTCGCCCTAAGTTGGCAGGGTATGTCCAGACGTGGTCCCTTGCTCACTTTACCACTGGATTCAAGGTAGCCTCGTTGATGAGGGCTGTTAGCCCGAAACCATTCCCAGGATGCTTGTTTCCGGTCCAGGGAAGACATAGCTTAGCAGTTTGGGCTGGACTGTTCCCATGAGGCACAGGGTGAAGTCTGATTTGCATATAGCTGTGTCTGAACTGGGGTGGCAAAGTGAGGTAAATTGTGATGATCGATTCAACCCAGATCTGTGACTGGGGTGAGTGTTTGAAAAGTTTCAGCACTCCGTCCATCATCTCCTTGTGTTTGCTTTGTTCGCCCTAAGTTGGCAGGGTATGCCCAGACGTGGGTCCCTAACTCACTTTGCCACTGGATTCAAGCTAGCCTGGCTGATGAGGGCTGTTAGCCAGAAACCGGTCCCAGGATGCTTGTTTTCGGTCCAGGGAAGACATAGATTAGTAGTTCGGGCTGAACTGCTCCCATGAGGCACAGGGTGAAGACTGATTTGCATATAGCTGTGTCTGAACTGGGGTGGCAAAGTGAGGTAAAGAATGATGATGGATTCAACCCAGATCTGTCACTGGGGGTGAATGTTTGAAAAGGTTCAGCACTCCGTCCATCATCTCCTTGTGTTTGCTTTGCTCGCTCTAAGTTGGCAGGGTTTGCCCAGACGAGGGTCCATTGCTCAATTTGCCACGGGATTCAAACTAGCCTGGCTGATGAGGGCTGTTAGTCGTAAACCGGTCCCAGGATGCTTGTTTCCGGTCCAGGGAAGACATAGCTTAGCTGTTTGGGCTAGACTGTTGTTATCACACTAAGAGGGGGACCAGGAGCAAGAGTTAAGAAGAAGGTCCTGTACCAGCGCTCCTAAGATAGCTTACTACACAAAATGGTATCAGTTCCTATGATTGGCAGTACCAGAGTGGTGAGCTGCCTGAGGGGTTGGGAAGATAGTGGTGGTAGGTAAGGTTCGTGGTGATGTCTCTGGTGTAGGCCAGGTACTCCTAGGTGGTTTTCCAAGTGCCCTCACACACCCTTGCGGGTGCAAAGCATCATCATCGGGCGTTGCTCCTCGTGGGGGTGGCGCTGCAGTCCCTCACGGGCCCTTCAAGAGGGCTCTCTTTCGGAGATCTTTTG
This sequence comes from Triturus cristatus, assembly GCF_964204655.1. NCBI lineage: Eukaryota > Metazoa > Chordata > Amphibia > Caudata > Salamandridae > Triturus > Triturus cristatus. The sequence continues at coordinate 800,408,402 of NC_140579.1, read as the reverse complement.
ATTGGAGTAGCCGTAGTTGTGCGTGCGGGTGTGTGGGGATGGTGGGTGATGTGGTGAGGCTAAAAAGACCTATAGGAACCCCAAGTAGTTTATTAATGAGTCCTATGGGTCTGGTTAAAATCTAACGGGGAGTGATGCCTGAATAGTACTCAGGAAAAGTAGGGGGAAAGGTAGGTAGTTCTGTTACTCTCGACCCGTATATAGTGAAGTTAGAGTGAGAGTGAGAACGTGTGGTGGGTGGTCAACATGTTTCGCGCTTCCCAACGGTCCCTAACGGATCCGTAGCGCTTCGTCAGGACCAAAAGAAAAATGAAAACAAAAATAATAGATATAGGTCAATACGTATCCTATGTATCCATAGTTAGGGGGTCCCGTTGTATTCGAGTCCCTAAGCGCGAACCCAAAGGAATTAGGGTCCAGGCTATACCGGATAAAGATCAACTGGGGCGCGGGGCGCCAGTTAAGCCCCGGGAATTCTTCTCTGAACACCTACGTGCCTCCAGGATCGCCGGTCGATCCTGGAGGCACGTAGGTGTTCAGAGAAGAATTCCCGGGGCTTAACTGGCGCCCCGCGCCCCAGTTGATCTTTATCCGGTATAGCCTGGACCCTAATTCCTTTGGGTTCGCGCTTAGGGACTCGAATACAACGGGACCCCCTAACTATGGATACATAGGATACGTATTGACCTATATCTATTATTTTTGTTTTCATTTTTCTTTTGGTCCTGACGAAGCGCTACGGATCCGTTAGGGACCGTTGGGAAGCGCGAAACATGTTGACCACCCACCACACGTTCTCACTCTCACTCTAACTTCACTATATACGGGTCGAGAGTAACAGAACTACCTACCTTTCCCCCTACTTTTCCTGAGTACTATTCAGGCATCACTCCCCGTTAGATTTTAACCAGACCCATAGGACTCATTAATAAACTACTTGGGGTTCCTATAGGTCTTTTTAGCCTCACCACATCACCCACCATCCCCACACACCCGCACGCACAACTACGGCTACTCCAATCAAAAGATCTCCGAAAGAGAGCCCTCTTGAAGGGCCCGTGAGGGACTGCAGCGCCACCCCCACGAGGAGCAACGCCCGATGATGATGCTTTGCACCCGCAAGGGTGTGTGAGGGCACTTGGAAAACCACCTAGGAGTACCTGGCCTACACCAGAGACATCACCACGAACCTTACCTACCACCACTAGTGGGCTAGACTGTTCCCATGAGGCACAGGGTCAAGAATGATTTGCATACAGCTGTGTCTGAACTGGGGTGGCAAAGTGAGCTAAAGAATGATGATGGATTAAACCCAGATCTGTCACTGGGGGTGAATGTTTGAAAAGGTTCAGCACTCCGTCCATAATCTACTTGTGTTTGCTTTGTTCGCTCTAAGTTGGCAGGGTATGCCCAGACGTGGGTCCCTTGCTCACTTTGCCACTGGATTCAAGCTAGCCTGGCAGATGAAGCCTGTTAGCCATAATCCGGTCCCAGGATGCTTGTTTCCGGTCCAGGGAAGACATAGCATAGCAGTTCAGCCTGGACAGTTCCCATAAGGAACAGGGTGAAGACTGATCTGCATATAGCTGTGTCTGAACTGCGGTGGGAAAGTGAGCTAAAGAATGATGATTGATTCGACCAAGATTTATGATGGGGGTGAGTGTTTGAAAAGTTTCAGCACTCCGTCCATCATCTCCTTGTGTTTGCTTTGTTCACCCTAAGTTGCCAGGTTATGCCCAGACGTGGGTCCCTTGCTCATTTTGCCACTGGATTGAAGCTAGCCTGGCTGATGAGGGTCGTTAGCCCGAAGCCGGTCCCAGGATGCTTGTTTCCGGTCCAGGGAAGACATAGATTAGCTGTTCGGGCTGGACTGTTCCCATGAGGCACAGGGTGAAGACTGATTTGCATATAGCTGTGTCTGAACTGGGGTGGCAAATTGAGGTAAAGCATGATGATGGATACAACCCAGATCTGTGTCTGGGGGTATATGTTTGAAAAGTTTCAGCACTCTTCCATCATCTCCTTGTGTTTGCTTTGCTCGCTCTAAGTTGGCAGGGTAAGCCCAGAAGTGGGTCCCTTGTTCACTTTGCCACTGGATTCAAGCTAGCCTGGCTGATGAGGGCTGTTAGCCCTAAACCAGTCCCAGGATGCTTGTTTCCAGTCCAGGGAAGACATACCTTAGCAGTTTGGGCTGGACTGTTCCCATGAGGCACAGGGTGGAGACTGATTTGGACATAGCTGTGTCTGAACTGGGGTGGCAAGGTGAGGTAAAGAATGATGATGGATTCAACCCAGATCTGTCACTGGGGGTGAATGTTTGAAAACGTTCAGCAGTCCGTCCATCATCTCCTTGTGTTTGCTTTGTTCACCCTAAGTTGGCAGGGTATGCCCAGATGTGGGTCGCTTGCTCACTTTGCCACTGGATACAAGCTAGCCTGACTGATGAGGGCTGTTAGCCCGAATCCAGACCCATGATGCTTGTTTTCAGTCCAGGGAAGACATAGATTAGCAGTTCAGGCTGTACTGTTCCCATGAGGCACTGGGTCAAGACTGATTTGCATATATTGCTGTGTCTGAACTGGGGTGGCAAAGTGAGGTAAAAAATGATGATGGATTCAACCCAGATCTGTGACTGGGGGTGAGTGTTTGAAAAGTTTCAACACTCCGTCCATCATCTCCTAGTGTTTGCTTTGTTCACCCTAAGTTGACAGTGTATGCCCTGACATAGTTCCCAAGCTCACTTTGCCAATGGATTCAACCTAGCCTGGCTGATGAGGGCTGTTAGCCCGAAACCGGTCCCAGGATGCGTGTTTCCGGTCCAGGAAAAACATAGCTTAGCAGTTCGTGCTGGAGTGTTCCCATGAGGCACAGGGTCAAGACTGATTTGCATATAGCTGTGTCTGAACTGGGGTGGCAATGTGAGCAAAAGAATGATGAGGGATTCAACCCAGATGACTGGGGGGGGGGGTGTTTCAAAAGTTTCAGCACTCCGTCCATCATCTCCTTGTTTTTGCTTTATCGCCCTAAGTTGGCAGGGAATGCCCAGAAGTGGATCCTTTGCTCACTTTGCCACTGGATTCAAGCTAGCCTGGCTGATAAGTGCTGTTAGCCCGAAAAGGGTCCCAGAATGCTTTTTTCCGGTCCAGGGTAGACATAGCTTAGCAGTTCGAGCTGGACTGTTCCCATGAGGCACAGGGTCAAGACTGATTTGCATATAGCTGTTTCTGAACTGGGGTGCCAAAGTGAGCTAAAGAATGATGATAGATTCATCCCAGATCTGTCACTGGGGGTGAATGTTTGAAAAGGTTCAGCACTCGTTCCATCATCTACTTGTGTTTGATTTGCTCAGCCTAAGTTGGCAGGGTATGCTCAGACGTGGGTCCCTTGCTCACTTTGCCACTGGATTCAAGCTAGCCTGGCTGATGAGGACCGTTTGCCCGAAGCCGGTCCCAGGATGCCAGTTTACGGTCCAGGGAAGACATAGCTAAGCAGTTAGGACTGGACTCTTCCCATGAGGCACAGGGTCAAGACTGATTTGCATATAGCTGTGTCTGAACTGAGGTGGCAAAGTGAGGTAAATTGTGATGATCGATTCAACCCAGATCTGTGACTGGGGTGAGTGTTTGAAAAGTTTCAGCACTCCGTCCATCATCTCCTTGTGTTTGCTTTGCTCGCTCTAAGTTGGCAGGGTATGCCCAGACGAGGGTCCCTTGCTCAATTTGCCACTGGATTCAAGCTAGCCTGGCTGATGAGGGCTGTTAGCCCTAAACCATTCACAGGATGTTAGTTTCCTGTCCAGGGAAGACATAGCTTAGCTGTTCGGGCTGGAATGTTCCCATGAGGACAGGGAGAAGACTGATTTGCACATAGCTGTGTCTGAACTGGGGTGGCAAGGTGAGGTAAAGAATGATGATGGATTCAACCCAGATCTGTAACTGGGGGTGAATGTTTGAAAAGGTTAAGCACTCGGTCCATCATCTACTTGTGTTTGCTCTGTTCGCCCTAAGTTGGTAGGGTATGCCCAGACGTGGGTCCCTTGCTCACTTTGCCACTGGATTCGAGCTAGCCTGGCTTATGAGGGCTGTTAGCCCTAAACCGGTCCCAGGATGCTAGTCTCCTGTCCAGAAAAGACATAGCTAAGCAGTTTGGGCTGGACTGTTTCCAGGAGACACAGGGTGAAGACTGATTTGCATATAGCTGTGTCTGAACTGGGGTGGCAAAGTGAGGCAAAGAATGATGAGGGATTCAACCCAGATGACTGGGGGAGTGTTTCAAAAGTTTCAGCATTTCGTCCATCATCTCCTTGTTTTTGATTTATCGCCCTAAGTTGGCAGGGTATGCCCAGATGTGGATCCCTTGCTCACTTTGCCACTGGATTCAAGCTAGCCTGGCTGATGAGTGCTGTTAGCCCGAAACTGGTCCCAGAATGCTTTTTTCCGGTCCAGGGAAGACATAGCTTAGCAGTTCAAGCTGGACTGTTCCCATGCTGCACAGGGTCAAGACTGAATTGCATATAGCTGTGTCCGAACTGAGGTGGCAAAGTGAGCTAAAGAATGATGATAGATTCAACCCAGATCTGTCACTGGGGGTGAATGTTTGAAAAGGTTCAGCACTCGGTCCATCATCTACTTGTGTTTGCTCTGTTCGCCCTAAATTGGCAGGGTATGCCCAGACGTGGGTCCCTTGCTCACTTTGCCACTGGATTCAAGCTAGCCTGGCTGATGAGGCCTGTTAGCCCAAATCCGGTCCCAGGATGCTTGTTTCCGGTCCAGGGAAGAGATAGCGTAGCAGTTCGGGCTGGACAGTTCTTATGAGGAACAGGGTGAAGACTGATTTGCATATAGCTGTGTCTGAACTGCGGTGGCAAAGTGAGCTAAAGAATGATGATGTATTCAACCCAGATCTGTGACTGGGGGTGAGTGTTTGAAACATTTCAGTACTCCGTCCATCATCTCCATGTGTTTGCTTTGTTCGCCCTAAGTTGGCAGGGTATGTCCAGACGTGGTCCCTTGCTCACTTTACCACTGGATTCAATCTAACCTGGCTGATGAGGACCGTTTGCCCGAAGCCGGTCCCAGCATGCCTGTTTACGGTCCAGGGAAGACATAGCTAAGCAGTTAGGGCTGGACTCTTCCCATGAGGCACAGGGTCAAGACTGATTTGCATATAGCTGTGTCTGAACTGGGGTGGCAAAGTGAGGCAAAGAATGATGAGGGATCCAACCCAGATGACTGGGGGGAGTGTTTCAAAAGTTTCAGCACTCCGTCCATCATCTCCTTGTTTTTGATTTATCACCCTAAGTTGGCAGGGTATGCCCAGATGTGGATACCTTGCTCACTAAGCCACTGGATTCAAGCTAGCCTGGCTGAGGAGTGCTGTTAGCCCGAAACTGGTCCCAGAATGCTTTTTTCCGGTCCAGGGAAGACATAGCTTAGCAGTTCGAGCTGGACTGTTCCCATGAGGCACAGGGTCAAGACTGATTTGCATATAGCTGTGTCTGAACTGAGGTGGCAAAGTGAGCTAAAGAATGATGATAGATTCAACCCAGATCTGTCACTGGGGGTGAATGTTTGAAAAGGTTCAGCACTCGGTCCATCATCTACTTGTATTTGCTCTGTTCGCCCTAAGTTTGCAGGGTATGCCCAGACGTGGGTCCCTTGCTCACTTTGCCACTGGATTCAAGCTAGCCTGGCTGATGAGGGCTGTTAGCCCTAAACCGGTCACAGGATGCTAGTTTCCTGTCCAGGGAAGACATGGCTTAGCAGTTCGGGCTGGACTGTTCCCATGAGGCACAGGGTTAAGACTGATTTGCATATAGCTGTGTCTGAACTAGGGTGGCAAAGTGAGCTAAAGAATGATGATGGATTAAACCCAGATCTGTCACTGGGGGTGAATGTTTGAAAAGGTTCAGCACTCCGTCCACCATCTCCATGTGTTTGCTTTGCTCGCTCTAAGTTGGCAGGGTTTGCCCAGACGAGGGTCAGTTGCTCAATTTGCCACTGGATTCAAGCTAGCCTGGCTGATGAGGGCTGTTAGTCCTAAACTGGTCCCAGGATGCTTGTTTCCGGTCCAGGGAAGACATAGCTTAGCTGTTTGGGCTGGACTGTTCCCATGAGGAACAGGGTCAAGACTAATTTGCATATAGCTGTGTCTGAACTGGGGTGGCAAAGTGAGCTAAAGAATGATGATGGATTAAACCCAGATCTGTCACTGGGGGTGAATGTTTGAAAAGGTTCAGCACTCCGTCCATAATCTACTTGTGTGTGCTTTGTTCGCTCTAAGTTGGCAGGGTATGCCCAGACGTGGGTCCCTTGATCACTTTGCCACTGGATTCAAGCTAGCCTGGCAGATGAGGCCTGTTAGCCATAATCCGGTCCCAGGATGCTTGTTTCCGGTGCAGGGAAGACTAGCTTAGCAGTTCAGCCTGGACAGTTCCCATAAGGAACAGGGTGAAGACTGATTTGCATATAGCTGTGTCTGAACTGCGGTGGGAAAGTGAGCTAAAGAATGATGATCGATTCGACCAAGATTTATGATGGGGTTGAGTGTTTGAAAAGTTTCAGCACTCCGTCCATCATCTCCTTGTGTTTGCTTTGTTCACCCTAAGTTGCCAGGGTATGCCCAGACGTGGGTCCCTTGCTCATTTTGCCACTGGATTGAAGCTAGCCTGGCTGATGAGGGTCGTTAGCCCGAAGCCGGTCCCAGGATGCTTGTTTCCGGTCCAGAGAAGACATAGATTAGCTGTTCGGGCTGGACTGTTCCCATGAGGCACAGGGTGAAGACTGATTTGCATATAGCTGTGTCTGAACTGGGGTGGCAAATTGAGGTAAAGAATGATGATGGATACAACCCAGATCTGTGATTGGGGGTATATGTTTGAAAAGTTTCAGCACTCTTCCATCATGTCCTTTTGTTTGCTTTGCTCACTCTAAGTTGGCAGGGTAAGCCCAGATGTGGGTCCCTTGCTCACTTTGCCACTGGATTCAAGCTAGCCGGGCTGATGAGGGCTGTTAGCCCTAAACCGGTCCCAGTATGCTTGTTTCCAGTCCAGGGAAGACATAGCTTAGCTGTTCGGGCTGGACTGTTCCCATGAGGCACAGGGTGAAGACTGATTTGCACATAGCTGTGTCTGAACTGGGGTGGCAATGTGAGGTAAAGAATGATGATGCATTCAACCCAGATCTGTCACTGGGGGTGAATGTTTGAAAAGGTTGAGCAGTCCGTCCATCATCTCCTTGTGTTTGCTTTGTTCACCCTAAGTTGGCAGGGTATGCCCAGATGTGGGTCGCTTGCTCACTTCACCACTGGATACAAGCTAGCCTGACTGATGATGGCTGTTAGCCCTAATCCAGTCCCATGATGCTTGTTTTCAGTCTAGGGAAGACATAGCTTAGCAGTTCGGGTTGTACTGTTCCCATGAGGCAGAGGGTGAAGACTAATTTGCACATAGCTGTGTCTGAACTGGGGTGGCAAAGTGACGTAAAGTATGATGATGGATTCAACCCAGATCTGTGACTGGGGGTGAGCGTTTGACAAGTTTCAGCACTCCGTCCATCATCTCCTTGTGTTTGATTTGTTCACCCTAAGATGGCAGGGTATGCCCAGATGTGGGTCCGTTGCTCACTTTGCCACTGGATTCAAACTAGCCTGACTAATGAGGGCTGTTAGCCTGAATCCGGTCCCATGATGCTGTTTTCAGTCCAGGCAAGACATAGCTGAGCAGTTCGGGCTGTACTGTTCCCATGAGGCACAGGGTCAAGACTGATTTGCATATAGCTGTGTCTGAACTGGGGTGGCAAAGTGAGGTAAAGAAGGATGATGGATTCAACCCAGATCTGTCACTGGGGGTGAATGTTTGAAAACGTTCAGCACTCTGTCCATCATCTCCTTGTGTTTGCTTTGCTCGCTCTAAGTTGGCAGGGTATGCCCAGACGAGGGTCCCTTGCTCAATTTGCCACTGGATTCAAGCAAGCCTGGCTGATGAGGGCTGTTAGCCCTAAACCGGTCCCAGGATGCTTGTTTCCGGTCCAGGGAAGACATAGCTTAGCTGTTTGGGCTGGACTGTTCCCATGAAGCACAGGGTCAAGACTGATTTGAATATAGCTGTGTCTGAATTGGGGTGGCAAAGTGAGCTAAAGAATGATGATGGATTAAACCCAGATCTGTCACGGGGGTGAATGTTTGAAAAGGTTCAGCACTCCGTCCATAATCTACTTGTGTTTGCTTTGTTCGCTCTAAGTTGGCAGGGTATGCCCAGACGTGGGTCCCTTGCTCACTTTGCCACTGGATTCAAGCTAGCCTGGCTGATGAGGCCTGTTAGCCATAATCCGGTCCCAGGATGCTTGTTTCCGGTCCAGGGAAGACATAGCTTAGCAGTTTGTCCTGGACAGTTCCCATAACGAACAGGGTGAAGACTGATTTGCATATAGCTGTGTCTGAACTGCAGTGGGAAAGTGAGCTAAAGAATGATGATTGATTCGACCAAGATTTATGAAGGGGGTGAGTGTTTGAAAAGTTTCAGCACTCTTCCATCATCTCCTTGTGTTTGCTTTGCTCGCTCTAAGTTGGCAGGGTAAGCCCAGAAGTGGGACCCTTGCTCACTTTGCCACTGGATTCAAGCTAGCCTGGCTGATGAGGGCTGTCAGCCCTAAACCGGTCCCAGGATGCTTGTTTCCAGTCCAGGGAGGACATAGCTTAGCTGTTCGGGCTGGACTGTTCCCATGAGGCACAGGGTGAAGACTGATTTGCACATAGCTGTGTCTGATCTGGGGTGGCAAGGTGAGGTAAAGAATGATGATGGATTCAACCCAGATCTGTCACTGGGGGTGAATGTTTGAAAAGGTTCAGCAGTCCGTCCATCATCTCCTAGTCTTTGCTTTGTTCGCCCTAAGTTGGCAGTGTATGCCCTGACATGGTTCCCAAGCTCACTTTGCCAATGGATTCAACCTTGCCTGGCTGATGAGGGCTGTTAGCCCGAAACCGGTCCCAGGATGCGTGTTTCCGGTCCAGGGAAGACATAGCTTAGCAGTTCGTGCTGGACTGTTCCCATGACGCACAGGGTCAAGACTAATTTGCATATAGCTGTGTCTGAACTGGGGTGGCAAAGTGAGCAAAAGAATGATGAGGGATTCAACCCAGATGACTGGGGGGAGTGTTTCAAAAGTTTTAGCACTCCGTCCATCATCTCCTTGTTTTTGCTTTATCGACCTAAGTTGGCAGGGTATGCCCAGAAGTGGATCCCTTGCTCACTTTGCCACTGGATTCAAGCTATCCTGGCAGATAAGTGCTGTTAGCCCGAAAAGGGTCCCAGAATGTTTTTTTCCTGTCCAGGAAAGACATAGCTTAGCAGTTCGAGCTGGACTGTTCCCATGAGGCACATGGTCAAGACTGATTTGCATATAGCTGTTTCTGAACTGGGGTGCCAAAGTGAGCTAAAGAATGATGATAGATTCATCCCAGATCTGCCACTGGGGTGAATGTTTGAAAAGGTTCATCACTCGGTCCATCATCTACTTGTGTTTGATTTGTTCGGCCTAAGTTGGCAGGGTATGCTCAGACGTGGGTCCCTTGCTCACTTTGCCACTGGATTCAAGCTAGCCTGGCTGATGAGGGCTGTTAGCCCTAAACCGGTCCCAGGATACTAGTCTCCTGTCCAGAAAAGACATAGCTAAGGAGTTTGGGCTGGACTGTTTCCAGGAGACACAGGGTGAAGACTGATTTGCGTATAGCTGTGTCTGAACTGGGGTGACAAAGTGAGGCAAAGAATGATGAGGGATTCAACCCAGATGACTGGGGGAGTGTTTCAAAAGTTTCAGCACTCCGTCCATCATCTCCTTGTTTTTGATTTATCGCCCTAAGTTGGCAGGGTATGCGAAGATGTGGATCCCTTGCTCACTTGGCCACTGGATTCCAGGTAGCCTGGCTGATGAGTGCTGTTAGCCCGAAACTGGTCCCAGAATGCTTTTTTCCGGTCCAGGGAAGACATAGCTTAGCAGTTCGAGCTGGACTGTTCCCGTGAGGCACAGGGTCAAGACTGATTTGCATATAGCTGTGTCTGAACTGAGGTGGCAAAGTAAGCTAAAGAATGATGATAGATTCAACCCAGATCTGTCACTGGGGGTGAATGTTTGAAAAGTTTCAGCACTCGGTCCATCATCTACTTGTGTTTGCTCTGTTCGCCCTAAATTGGCAGGGTATGCCCAGACGTAGGTCCCTTGCTCACTTTGCCACTGGATTCAAGCTAGCCTGGCTGATGAGGGCTGTTAGCCCTAAATCGGTCACAGGATGCTAGTTTCCTGTCCAGGGAAGACATAGCTTAGCTGTTCGGGCTGGAATGTTCCCATGAGGACAGGGTGAAGACTGATTTGCACATAGCTGTGTCTGAACTGGGGTGGCAAGGTGAGGTAAAGAATGATGATGGATTCAACCCAGATCTGTAACTGGGGGTGAATGTTTGAAAAGGTTCAGCACTCGGTCTATCATCTACTTGTATTTGCTCTGTTCGCCCTAAGTTTGCAGGGTATGCCCAGACGTGGGTCCCTTGCTCACTTTGCCACTGGATTCAAGCTAGCCTGGCTGATGAGGGCTGTTAGCCCTAAACCGGTCACAGGATGCTAGTTTCCTGTCCAGGGAAGACATAGCTTAGCAGTTCGGGCTGGACTGTTCCCATGAGGCACAGGGTCAAGACTGATTTGCATATAGCTGTGTCTGACCTAGGGTGGCAAAGTGAGCTAAAGAATGATGACGGATTAAACCCAGATCTGTCACTGGGGGTGAATGTTTGAAAAGGTTCAGCACTCCGTCCACCATCTCCATGTGTTTGCTTTGCTCGCTCTAAGTTGGCAGGGTTTGCCCAGACGAGGGTCCCTTGCTCAATTTGCCACTGGATTCAAGCTAGCCTGGCTGATGAGGGCTGTTAGTCCTAAACCGGTCCCAGGATGCTTGTTTCCGGTCCAGGGAAGACATAGCTTAGCTGTTTGGGCTGGACTGTTCCCATGAGGAACAGGGTCAAGACTAATTTGCATATAGCTGTGTCTGAACTGGGGTGGCAAAGTGAGCTAAAGAATGATGATGGATTAAACCCAGATCTGTCACTGGGGGTGAATGTTTGAAAAGGTTCAGCACTCCGTCCATAATCTACTTGTGTTTGCTTTGTTCGCTCTAAGTTGGCAGGGTATGCCCAGACGTGGGTCCCTTGCTCACTTTGCCACTGGATTCAAGCTAGCCTGGCAGATGAGGCCTGTTAGCCATAATCCAGTCCCAGGATGCTTGTTTCCGGTGCAGGGAAGACATAGCTTAGCAGTTCAGCCTGGACAGTTCCCATAAGGAACAGGGTGAAGATTGATTTGCATATAGCTGTGTCTGAACTGCGGTGGGAAAGTGAGCTAAAGAATGATGATCGATTCGACCAAGATTTATGATGGGGTTGAGTGTTTGAAAAGTTTCAGCACTCCGTCCATCATCTCCTTGTGTTTGCTTTGTTCACCCTAAGTTGCCAGGGTATGCCCAGACGTGGGTCCCTTGCTCATTTTGCCACTGGATTGAAGCTAGCCTGGCTGATGAGGGTCGTTAGCCCGAAGCCGGTCCCAGGATGCTTGTTTCCGGTCCAGAGAAGACATAGATTAGCTGTTCGGGCTGGACTGTTCCCATGAGGCACAGGGTGAAGACTGATTTGCATATAGCTGTGTCTGAACTGGGGTGGCAAATTGAGGTAAAGAATGATGATGGATACAACCCAGATCTGTGACTGGGGGTATATGTTTGAAAAGTTTCAGCACTCTTCCATCATGTCCTTTTGTTTGCTTTGCTCACTCTAAGTTGGCAGGGTAAGCCCAGATGTGGGTCCCTTGCTCACTTTGCCACTGGATTCAAGCTAGCCGGGCTGATGAGGGCTGTTAGCCCTAAACCGGTCCCAGTATGCTTGTTTCCAGTCCAGGGAAGACATAGCTTAGCTGTTCGGGCTGGACTGTTCCCATGAGGCACAGGGTGAAGACTGATTTGCACATAGCTGTGTCTGAACTGGGGTGGCAATGTGAGGTAAAGTATGATGATGGATTCAACCCAGATCTGTGACTGGGGGTGAGCGTTTGACAAGTTTCAGCACACCGTCCATCATCTCCTTGTGTTTGATTTGTTCACCCTAAGATGGCAGGGTATGCCCAGATGTGGGTCCGTTGCTCACTTTGCCACTGGATTCAAACTAGCCTGACTAATGAGGGCTGTTAGCCCTAAACCGGTCCCAGGATGCTTGTTTCCGGTCCAGGGAAGACATAGCTTAGCTGTTTGGGCTGGACTGTTCCCATGAGGCACAGGGTCAAGACTGATTTGAATATAGCTGTGTCTGAATTGGGGAGGCAAAGTGAGCTAAAGAATGATGATGGATTAAACCCAGATCTGTCACAGGGGTGAATGTTTGAAAAGGTTCAGCACTCCGTCCATAATCTACTTGTGTTTGCTTTGTTCGCTCTAAGTTGGCAGGGTATGCCCAGACGTGGGTCCCTTGCTCACTTTGCCACTGGATTCAAGCTAGCCTGGCTGATGAGGCCTGTTAGCCATAATCCGGTCCCAGGATGCTTGTTTCCGGTCCAGGGAAGACATAGCTTAGCAGTTCGGCCTGGACAGTTCCCATAACGAACAGGGTGAAGACTGATTTGCATATAGCTGTGTCTGAACTGCAGTGGGAAAGTGAGCTAAAGAATGATGATCGATTCGACCAAGATTTATGAAGGGGGTGAGTGTTTGAAAAGTTTCAGCACTCTTCCATCATCTCCTTGTGTTTGCTTTGCTCGCTCTAAGTTGGCAGGGTAAGCCCAGAAGTGGGACCCTTGCTCACTTTGCCACTGGATTCAAGCTAGCCTGGCTGATGAGGGCTGTCAGCCCTAAACCGGTCCCAGGATGCTTGTTTCCGGTCCAGGGAGGACATAGCTTAGCTGTTCGGGCTGGACTGTTCCCATGAGGCACAGGGTGAAGACTGATTTGCACATAGCTGTGTCTGATCTGGGGTGGCAAGGTGAGGTAAAGAATGATGATGGATTCAACCCAGATCTGTCACTGGGGTTGAATGTTTGAAAAGGTTCAGCACTCCGTCCATCATCTCCTTGTGTTTGCTTTACTCGCTCTAAGTTGGCAGGCTATGCCCAGACTTGGGTCCCTTGCTCAATTTGCCACTGGATTCAAGCTAGCCTGGCTGATGAGGGCTGTTAGCCCTAAACCGGTCCCAGGATGCTTGTTTCTGGTCCAGGGAAGACATAGCTTAGCTGTTTGGGCTTGACTGTTCGCATGCGGCACAGGGTCAAGACTGATTTGCATATAGCTGTGTCTGAACTGGGGTGGCAAAGGGAGCTAAAGAATGATGATGGATTAAACCCAGATCTGTCACTGGGGGTGAATGTTTGAAAAGGTTCAGCACTCCGTCCATAATCTACTTGTGTTTACTTTGTTCGCTCTAAGTTGGCAGGGTATGTCCAGACGTGGGTCCCTTGCTCACTTTGCCACTGGATTCAAGCTAGCCTGGCAGATGAAGCCTGTTAGCCATAATCCGGTCCCAGGATGCTTGTTTCGGGTCCAGGGAAGACATAGCATAGCAGTTCAGCCTGGACAGTTCCCATAAGGAACAGGGTGAAGACTGATCTGCATATAGCTGTGTCTGAACTGCGGTGGGAAAGTGAGCTAAAGAATGATGATTGATTCGACCAAGATTTATGATGGGGGTGAGTGTTTGAAAAGTTTCAGCACTCCGTCCATCATCTCCTTGTGTTTGCTTTGTTCACCCTAAGTTGCCAGGTTATGCCCAGACGTGGGTCCCTTGCTCATTTTGCCACTGGATTGAAGCTAGCCTGGCTGATGAGGGTCGTTAGCCCGAAGCCGGTCCCAGGATGCTTGTTTCCGGTCCAGGGAAGACATAGATTAGCTGTTCGGGCTGGACTGTTCCCATGAGGCACAGCGTGAAGACTGATTTGCATATAGCTGTGTCTGAACTGGGGTGGCAAATTGAGGTAAAGCATGATGATGGATACAACCCAGATCTGTGTCTGGGGGTATATGTTTGAAAAGTTTCAGCACTCTTCCATCATCTCCTTGTGTTTGCTTTGCTCGCTCTAAGTTGGCAGGGTAAGCCCAGAAGTGGGTCCCTTGTTCACTTTGCCACTGGATTCAAGCTAGCCTGGCTGATGAGGGCTGTTAGCCCTAAACCAGTCCCAGGATGCTTGTTTCCAGTCCAGGGAAGACATACCTTAGCAGTTTGGGCTGGACTGTTCCCATGAGGCACAGGGTGGAGACTGATTTGGACATAGCTGTGTCTGAACTGGGGTGCCAAAGTGAGCTAAAGAATGATGATAGATTCATCCCAGATCTGTCACTGGGGTGAATGTTTGAAAAGGTTCAGCACTCGTTCCATCATCTACTTGTGTTTGATTTGCTCAGCCTAAGTTGGCAGGGTATGCTCAGACGTGGGTCCCTTGCTCACTTTGCCACTGGATTCAAGATAGCCTGGCTGATGAGGACCGTTTGCCCGAAGCCGGTCCCAGGATGCCAGTTTACGGTCCAGGGAAGACATAGCTAAGCAGTTAGGACTGGACTCTTCCCATGAGGCACAGGGTCAAGACTGATTTGCATATAGCTGTGTCTGAACTGGGGTGGCAAAGTGAGGCAAAGAATGATGAGGGATTCAACCCAGATGAAAGGGGGGAGTGTTTCAAAAGTTTCAGCACTCCGTCCATCATCTCCTTGTTATTGATTTATCGCCCTAAGTTGGCAGGGTATGCCCAGATGTGGATCACTTGCTCACTTTGCCACTGGATTCAAGCTAGCCTGGCTGATGAGTGCTGTTAGCCCGAAACTGGTACCAGAATGCTTTTTTCCGGTGCAGGGAAGACATAGCTTAGCAGTTCGAGCTGGACTGTTCCCATGAGGCACAGGGTCAAGACTGATTTGCATATAGCTGTGTCTGAACTGAGGTGGCAAAGTGAGGTAAATTGTGATGATCGATTCAACCCAGATCTGTGACTGGGGTGAGTGTTTGAAAAGTTTCAGCACTCCGTCCATCATCTCCTTGTGTTTGCTTTGCTCGCTCTAAGTTGGCAGGGTATGCCCAGACGAGGGTCCCTTGCTCAATTTGCCACTGGATTCAAGCTAGCCTGGCTGATGAGGGCTGTTAGCCCTAAACCGTTCACAGGATGTTAGTTTCCTGTCCAGGGAAGACATAGCTTAGCTGTTCGGGCTGGAATGTTCCCATGAGGACAGGGAGAAGACTGATTTGCACATAGCTGTGTCTGAACTGGGGTGGCAAGGTGAGGTAAAGAATGATGATGGATTCAACCCAGATCTGTAACTGGGGGTGAATGTTTGAAAAGGTTCAGCACTCGGTCCATCATCTACTTGTGTTTGCTCTGTTCGCCCTAAGTTGGTAGGGTATGCCCAGACGTGGGTCCCTTGCTCACTTTGCCACTGGATTCGAGCTAGCCTGGCTTATGAGGGCTGTTAGCCCTAAACCGGTCCCAGGATGTTAGTCTCCTGTCCAGAAAAGACATAGCTAAGCAGTTTGGGCTGGACTGTTTCCAGGAGACACAGGGTGAAGACTGATTTGCATATAGCTGTGTCTGAACTGGGGTGGCAAAGTGAGGCAAAGAATGATGAGGGATTCAACCCAGATGACTGGGGGAGTGTTTCAAAAGTTTCAGCATTTCGTCCATCATCTCCTTGTTTTTGATTTATCGCCCTAAGTTGGCAGGGTATGCCCAGATGTGGATCCCTTGCTCACTTTGCCACTGGATTCAAGCTAGCCTGGCTGATGAGTGCTGTTAGCCCGAAACTGGTCCCAGAATGCTTTTTTCCGGTCCAGGGAAGACATAGCTTAGCAGTTCAAGCTGGACTGTTCCCATGCTGCACAGGGTCAAGACTGATTTGCATATAGCTGTGTCCGAACTGAGGTGGCAAAGTGAGCTAAAGAATGATGATAGATTCAACCCAGATCTGTCACTGGGGGTGAATGTTTGAAAAGGTTCAGCACTCGGTCCATCATCTACTTGTGTTTGCTCTGTTCGCCCTAAATTGGCAGGGTATGCCCAGACGTGGGTCCCTTGCTCACTTTGCCACTGGATTCAAGCTAGCCTGGCTGATGAGGCCTGTTAGCCCAAATCCGGTCCCAGGATGCTTGTTTCCGGTCCAGGAAAGAGATAGCGTAGCAGTTCGGGCTGGACAGTTCTTATGAGGAACAGGGTGAAGACTGATTTGCATATAGCTGTGTCTGAACTGCGGTGGCAAAGTGAGCTAAAGAATGATGATGTATTCAACCCAGATCTGTGACTGGGGGTGAGTGTTTGAAACATTTCAGTACTCCGTCCATCATCTCCATGTGTTTGCTTTGTTCGCCCTAAGTTGGCAGGGTATGTCCAGACGTGGTCCCTTGCTCACTTTACCACTGGATTCAATCTAACCTGGCTGATGAGGACCGTTTGCCCGAAGCCGGTCCCAGCATGCCTGTTTACGGTCCAGGGAAGACATAGCTAAGCAGTTAGGGCTGGACTCTTCCCATGAGGCACAGGGTCAAGACTGATTTGCATATAGCTGTGTCTGAACTGGGGTGGCAAAGTGAGGCAAAGAATGATGAGGGATCCAACCCAGATGACTGGGGGGAGTGTTTCAAAAGTTTCAGCACTCCGTCCATCATCTCCTTGTTTTTGATTTATCACCCTAAGTTGGCAGGGTATGCCCAGATGTGGATACCTTGCTCACTAAGCCACTGGATTCAAGCTAGCCTGGCTGAGGAGTGCTGTTAGCCCGAAACTGGTCCCAGAATGCTTTTTTCCGGTCCAGGGAAGACATAGCTTAGCAGTTCGAGCTGGACTGTTCCCATGAGGCACAGGGTCAAGACTGATTTGCATATAGCTGTGTCTGAACTGAGGTGGCAAAGTGAGCTAAAGAATGATGATAGATTCAACCCAGATCTGTCACTGGGGGTGAATGTTTGAAAAGGTTCAGCACTCGGTCCATCATCTACTTGTATTTGCTCTGTTCGCCCTAAGTTTGCAGGGTATGCCCAGACGTGGGTCCCTTGCTCACTTTGCCACTGGATTCAAGCTAGCCTGGCTGATGAGGGCTGTTAGCCCTAAACCGGTCACAGGATGCTAGTTTCCTGTCCAGGGAAGACATGGCTTAGCAGTTCGGGCTGGACTGTTCCCATGAGGCACAGGGTCAAGACTGATTTGCATATAGCTGTGTCTGAACTAGGGTGGCAAAGTGAGCTAAAGAATGATGATGGATTAAACCCAGATCTGTCACTGGGGGTGAATGTTTGAAAAGGTTCAGCACTCCGTCCACCATCTCCATGTGTTTGCTTTGCTCGCTCTAAGTTGGCAGGGTTTGCCCAGACGAGGGTCAGTTGCTCAATTTGCCACTGGATTCAAGCTAGCCTGGCTGATGAGGGCTGTTAGTCCTAAACCGGTCCCAGGATGCTTGTTTCCGGTCCAGGGAAGACATAGCTTAGCTGTTTGGGCTGGACTGTTCCCATGAGGAACAGGGTCAAGACTAATTTGCATATAGCTGTGTCTGAACTGGGGTGGCAAAGTGAGCTAAAGAATGATGATGGATTAAACCCAGATCTGTCACTGGGGGTGAATGTTTGAAAAGGTTCAGCACTCCGTCCATAATCTACTTGTGTTTGCTTTGTTCGCTCTAAGTTGGCAGGGTATGCCCAGACGTGGGTCCCTTGCTCACTTTGCCACTGGATTCAAGCTAGCCTGGCAGATGAGGCCTGTTAGCCATAATCCGGTCCCAGGATGCTTGTTTCCGGTGCAGGGAAGACTAGCTTAGCAGTTCAGCCTGGACAGTTCCCATAAGGAACAGGGTGAAGACTGATTTGCATATAGCTGTGTCTGAACTGCGGTGGGAAAGTGAGCTAAAGAATGATGATCGATTCGACCAAGATTTATGATGGGGTTGAGTGTTTGAAAAGTTTCAGCACTCCGTCCATCATCTCCTTGTGTTTGCTTTGTTCACCCTAAGTTGCCAGGGTATGCCCAGACGTGGGTCCCTTGCTCATTTTGCCACTGGATTGAAGCTAGCCTGGCTGATGAGGGTCGTTAGCCCGAAGCCGGTCCCAGGATGCTTGTTTCCGGTCCAGAGAAGACATAGATTAGCTGTTCGGGCTGGACTGTTCCCATGAGGCACAGGGTGAAGACTGATTTGCATATAGCTGTGTCTGAACTGGGGTGGCAAATTGAGGTAAAGAATGATGATGGATACAACCCAGATCTGTGACTGGGGGTATATGTTTGAAAAGTTTCAGCACTCTTCCATCATGTCCTTTTGTTTGCTTTGCTCACTCTAAGTTGGCAGGGTAAGCCCAGATGTGGGTCCCTTGCTCACTTTGCCACTGGATTCAAGCTAGCCGGGCTGATGAGGGCTGTTAGCCCTAAACCGGTCCCAGTATGCTTGTTTCCAGTCCAGGGAAGACATAGCTTAGCTGTTCGGGCTGGACTGTTCCCATGAGGCACAGGGTGAAGACTGATTTGCACATAGCTGTGTCTGAACTGGGGTGGCAATGTGAGGTAAAGAATGATGATGCATTCAACCCAGATCTGTCACTGGGGGTGAATGTTTGAAAAGGTTGAGCAGTCCGTCCATCATCTCCTTGTGTTTGCTTTGTTCACCCTAAGTTGGCAGGGTATGCCCAGATGTGGGTCGCTTGCTCACTTCACCACTGGATACAAGCTAGCCTGACTGATGAGGTCTGTTAGCCCTAATCCAGTCCCATGATGCTTGTTTTCAGTCTAGGGAAGACATAGCTTAGCAGTTCAGGTTGTACTGTTCCCATGAGGCAGAGGGTGAAGACTAATTTGCACATAGCTGTGTCTGAACTGGGGTGGCAAAGTGACGTAAAGTATGATGATGGATTCAACCCAGATCTGTGACTGGGGGTGAGCGTTTGACAAGTTTCAGCACTCCGTCCATCATCTCCTTGTGTTTGATTTGTTCACCCTAAGATGGCAGGGTATGCCCAGATGTGGGTCCGTTGCTCACTTTGCCACTGGATTCAAACTAGCCTGACTAATGAGGGCTGTTAGCCTGAATCCGGTCCCATGATGCTGTTTTCAGTCCAGGCAAGACATAGCTGAGCATTTCGGGCTGTACTGTTCCCATGAGGCACAGGGTCAAGACTGATTTGCATATAGCTGTGTCTGAACTGGGGTGGCAAAGTGAGGTAAAGAATGATGATGGATTCAACCCAGATCTGTCACTGGGGGTGAATGTTTGAAAACGTTCAGCACTCGGTCCATCATCTCCTTGTGTTTGCTTTGCTCGCTCTAAGTTGGCAGGGTATGCCCAGACGAGGGTCCCTTGCTCAATTTGCCACTGGATTCAAGCAAGCCTGGCTGATGAGGGCTGTTAGCCCTAAACCGGTCCCAGGATGCTTGTTTCCGGTCCAGGGAAGACATAGCTTAGCTGTTTGGGCTGGACTGTTCCCATGAAGCACAGAGTCAAGACTGATTTGAATATAGCTGTGTCTGAATTGGGGTGGCAAAGTGAGCTAAAGAATGATGATGGATTAAACCCAGATCTGTCACGGGGGTGAATGTTTGAAAAGGTTCAGCACTCCGTCCATAATCTACTTGTGTTTGCTTTGTTTATTTATTTATTTATTTATTATGCAACTTATAACGCGCAGACTAAACCCGAAGGTATCAAGGCGCCTATCAAAATCAATAAACAATAAACAGAATATACAAAGCACCACTACGGGAATGCACGTGTAAAAAGGTGAGTCTTAAGCGCGGATCTAAAAGTTTGCAGGGAGGGACTGGATCTTACTTCCAAAGGGAGGGCATTCCACCACTTAGGTGCCAGGAAGGAAAAGGCCTTGCCTCCCCATCTTGCTTTTCTGACACGGGGTACAGAGAGGAGAAGTTTGTGACTGGAGCGAAGATTTCTACTGGGGTTATGCCGAGAAAGAATGGATCCCATGCTTGTAGGGCTGGGTTTAGCTAAGGCTTTATACACCAGGCACATGGATTTGAAAAGGATCCGGTATTCAACGGGGAGCCAGTGCAGTTGTTTTCGGGCTTCGGTGGCAGAGGCACGTTTTGGTAGGTCAAGAGCCAATCTCGCTGCCGCGTTCTGGACCACCTGCAAGCGCTGTAGAAGACTCTTGTTCAGCCCTGCATACAGCGCATTGCAGTAATCCAGTCGCGAACCCAAAAGAGCGACAGCAAGTTGCTTTCTTGCCTGGGGTGACAAAAAGTGCCTGATTTTCCTCAGAATGTGGATAATCCCCCAGCAGGTCGAAACAGTCCTGTTGACCTGTTGGCACATACTAAGGTTGGGGTCGATCATAACTCCCAGGTTTTTTGCTGACAAGGTGGGCTCGGGACATACGCCCAGCGAGTTCGGCCACCACTCCGCCGACCAGATCGGTTCCTTTCCTCCAAAGACCATCACCTCCGTCTTCTCCCCATTCAGTTTTAGTGAATTGTGGATCATCCACTGGCCAACTGCCTCCATGCAAGATCTAAAATTGGCGGCAGTTGATGTAGCTGGCTGGGAGAGAGAGACTAAGATCTGGGTGTCGTCCGCGTAGGAAACTACCTCCATCCCAAAAGATCTAATGAGTCTGGCAAGGGGGGTCACATAGATATTAAAAAGGGTAGGACTGAGCGCTGACCCTTGAGGGACCCCACATTGCACAGACAGGGATGGAGATAGAAACGATCCCAGCATTATCCTTTGTTCTCTACGGTCGAGAAAAGAGGAAAGGAGTCCCAGAGCAGGCCCGCGGACCCCAATCTCCCTCAGGCGAGATGTTAACACCACAGGAGACAGGGTATCGAAGGCCGCTGTGAGGTCTAAAAGGATCAGGAGGGAGGTCTGACCCTCATCAACTCTAGTGCGGATGGTATCCAGCACTATGGTGAGGGCAGACTCAGTGCTGTGTTCCCTCCTGAAACCATGCTGGGAGAGATCCAAACAGCCCGAGCTCTCCACAAATGCAGCCAGATGTTTATTTAGATGGGCTTCGAGCATCTTTGTTCGCTCTAAGTTGGCAGGGTATGCCCAGATGTGGGTCCCTTGCTCACTTTGCCACTGGATTCAAGCTAGCCTGGCTGATGAGGCCTGTTAGCCATAATCCGGTCCCAGGATGCTTGTTTCCGGTCCAGGGAAGACATAGCTTAGCAGTTTGTCCTGGACAGTTCCCATAACGAACAGGGTGAAGACTGATTTGCATATAGCTGTGTCTGAACTGCAGTGGGAAAGTGAGCTAAAGAATGATGATTGATTCGACCAAGATTTATGAAGGGGGTGAGTGTTTGAAAAGTTTCAGCACTCTTCCATCATCTCCTTGTGTTTGCTTTGTTCGCTCTAAGTTGGCAGGGTAAGCCCAGAAGTGGGACCCTTGCTCACTTTGCCACTGGATTCAAGCTAGCCTGGCTGATGAGGGCTGTCAGCCCTAAACCGGTCCCAGGATGCTTGTTTCCAGTCCAGGGAGGACATAGCTTAGCTGTTCGGGCTGGACTGTTCCCATGAGGCACAGGGTGAAGACTGATTTGCACATAGCTGTGTCTGATCTGGGGTGGCAAGGCGAGGTAAAGAATGATGATGGATTCAACCCAGATCTGTCACTGGGGGTGAATGTTTGAAAAGGTTCAGCAGTCCGTCCATCATCTCCTAGTCTTTGCTTTGTTCGCCCTAAGTTGGCAGTGTATGCCCTGACATGGTTCCCAAGCTCACTTTGCCAATGGATTCAACCTTGCCTGGCTGATGAGGGCTGTTAGCCCGAAACCGGTCCCAGGATGCGTGTTTCCGGTCCAGGGAAGACATAGCTTAGCAGTTCGTGCTGGACTGTTCCCATGACACACAGGGTCAAGACTAATTTGCATATAGCTGTGTCTGAACTGGGGTGGCAAAGTGAGCAAAAGAATGATGAGGGATTCAACCCAGATGACTGGGGGGAGTGTTTCAAAAGTTTTAGCACTCCGTCCATCATCTCCTTGTTTTTGCTTTATCGACCTAAGTTGGCAGGGTATGCCCAGAAGTGGATCCCTTGCTCACTTTGCCACTGGATTCAAGCTATCCTGGCAGATAAGTGCTGTTAGCCCGAAAAGGGTCCCAGAATGTTTTTTTCCTGTCCAGGAAAGACATAGCTTAGCAGTTCGAGCTGGACTGTTCCCATGAGGCACATGGTCAAGACTGATTTGCATATAGCTGTTTCTGAACTGGGGTGCCAAAGTGAGCTAAAGAATGATGATAGATTCATCCCAGATCTGCCACTGGGGTGAATGTTTGAAAAGGTTCATCACTCGGTCCATCATCTACTTGTGTTTGATTTGTTCGGCCTAAGTTGGCAGGGTATGCTCAGACGTGGGTCCCTTGCTCACTTTGCCACTGGATTCAAGCTAGCCTGGCTGATGAGGGCTGTTAGCCCTAAACCGGTCCCAGGATACTAGTCTCCTGTCCAGAAAAGACATAGCTAAGGAGTTTGGGCTGGACTGTTTCCAGGAGACACAGGGTGAAGACTGATTTGCGTATAGCTGTGTCTGAACTGGGGTGGCAAAGTGAGGCAAAGAATGATGAGGGATTCAACCCAGATGACTGGGGGAGTGTTTCAAAAGTTTCAGCACTCCGTCCATCATCTCCTTGTTTTTGATTTATCGCCCTAAGTTGGCAGGGTATGCGAAGATGTGGATCCCTTGCTCACTTTGCCACTGGATTCAAGGTAGCCTGGCTGATGAGTGCTGTTAGCCCGAAACTGGTCCCAGAATGCTTTTTTCCGGTCCAGGGAAGACATAGCTTAGCAGTTCGAGCTGGACTGTTCCCATGAGGCACAGGGTCAAGACTGATTTGCATATAGCTGTGTCTGAACTGAGGTGGCAAAGTAAGCTAAAGAATGATGATAGATTCAACCCAGATCTGTCACTGGGGGTGAATGTTTGAAAAGTTTCAGCACTCGGTCCATCATCTACTTGTGTTTGCTCTGTTCGCCCTAAATTGGCAGGGTATGCCCAGACGTAGGTCCCTTGCTCACTTTGCCACTGGATTCAAGCTAGCCTGGCTGATGAGGGCTGTTAGCCCTAAATCGGTCACAGGATGCTAGTTTCCTGTCCAGGGAAGACATAGCTTAGCTGTTCGGGCTGGAATGTTCCCATGAGGACAGGGTGAAGACTGATTTGCACATAGCTGTGTCTGAACTGGGGTGGCAAGGTGAGGTAAAGAATGATGATGGATTCAACCCAGATCTGTAACTGGGGGTGAATGTTTGAAAAGGTTCAGCACTCGGTCCATCATCTACTTGTATTTGCTCTGTTCGCCCTAAGTTTGCAGGGTATGCCCAGACGTGGGTCCCTTGCTCACTTTGCCACTGGATTCAAGCTAGCCTGGCTGATGAGGGCTGTTAGCCCTAAACCTGTCACAGGATGCTAGTTTCCTGTCCAGGGAAGACATAGCTTAGCAGTTCGGGCTGGACTGTTCCCATGAGGCACAGGGTCAAGACTAATTTGCATATAGCTGTGTCTGAACTAGGGTGGCAAAGTGAGCTAAAGAATGATGACGGATTAAACCCAGATCTGTCACTGGGGGTGAATGTTTGAAAAGGTTCAGCACTCCGTCCACCATCTCCATGTGTTTGCTTTGCTCGCTCTAAGTTGGCAGGGTTTGCCCAGACGAGGGTCCCTTGCTCAATTTGCCACTGGATTCAAGCTAGCCTGGCTGATGAGGGCTGTTAGTCCTAAACCGGTCCCAGGATGCTTGTTTCCGGTCCAGGGAAGACATAGCTTAGCTGTTTGGGCTGGACTGTTCCCATGAGGAACAGGGTCAAGACTAATTTGCATATAGCTGTGTCTGAACTGGGGTGGCAAAGTGAGCTAAAGAATGATGATGGATTAAACCCAGATCTGTCACTGGGGGTGAATGTTTGAAAAGGTTCAGCACTCCGTCCATAATCTACTTGTGTTTGCTTTGTTCGCTCTAAGTTGGCAGGGTATGCCCAGACGTGGGTCCCTTGCTCACTTTGCCACTGGATTCAAGCTAGCCTGGCAGATGAGGCCTGTTAGCCATAATCCAGTCCCAGGATGCTTGTTTCCGGTGCAGGGAAGACATAGCTTAGCAGTTCAGCCTGGACAGTTCCCATAAGGAACAGGGTGAAGATTGATTTGCATATAGCTGTGTCTGAACTGCGGTGGGAAAGTGAGCTAAAGAATGATGATCGATTCGACCAAGATTTATGATGGGGTTGAGTGTTTGAAAAGTTTCAGCACTCCGTCCATCATCTCCTTGTGTTTGCTTTGTTCACCCTAAGTTGCCAGGGTATGCCCAGACGTGGGTCCCTTGCTCATTTTGCCACTGGATTGAAGCTAGCCTGGCTGATGAGGGTCGTTAGCCCGAAGCCGGTCCCAGGATGCTTGTTTCCGGTCCAGAGAAGACATAGATTAGCTGTTCAGGCTGGACTGTTCCCATGAGGCACAGGGTGAAGACTGATTTGCATATAGCTGTGTCTGAACTGGGGTGGCAAATTGAGGTAAAGAATGATGATGGATACAACCCAGATCTGTGACTGGGGGTATATGTTTGAAAAGTTTCAGCACTCTTCCATCATGTCCTTTTGTTTGCTTTGCTCACTCTAAGTTGGCAGGGTAAGCCCAGATGTGGGTCCCTTGCTCACTTTGCCACTGGATTCAAGCTAGCCGGGCTGATGAGGGCTGTTAGCCCTAAACCGGTCCCAGTATGCTTGTTTCCAGTCCAGGGAAGACATAGCTTAGCTGTTCGGGCTGGACTGTTCCCATGAGGCACAGGGTGAAGACTGATTTGCACATAGCTGTGTCTGAACTGGGGTGGCAATGTGAGGTAAAGTATGATGATGGATTCAACCCAGATCTGTGACTGGGGGTGAGCGTTTGACAAGTTTCAGCACTCCGTCCATCATCTCCTTGTGTTTGATTTGTTCACCCTAAGATGGCAGGGTATGCCCAGATGTGGGTCCGTTGCTCACTTTGCCACTGGATTCAAACTAGCCTGACTAATGAGGGCTGTTAGCCCTAAACCGGTCCCAGGATGCTTGTTTCCGGTCCAGGGAAGACATAGCTTAGCTGTTTGGGCTGGACTGTTCCCATGAGGCACAGGGTCAAGACTGATTTGAATATAGCTGTGTCTGAATTGGGGAGGCAAAGTGAGCTAAAGAATGATGATGGATTAAACCCAGATCTGTCACGGGGGTGAATGTTTGAAAAGGTTCAGCACTCCGTCCATAATCTACTTGTGTTTGCTTTGTTCGCTCTAAGTTGGCAGGGTATGCCCAGACGTGGGTCCCTTGCTCACTTTGCCACTGGATTCAAGCTAGCCTGGCTGATGAGGCCTGTTAGCCATAATCCGGTCCCAGGATGCTTGTTTCCGGTCCAGGGAAGACATAGCTTAGCAGTTCGGCCTGGACAGTTCCCATAACGAACAGGGTGAAGACTGATTTGCATATAGCTGTGTCTGAACTGCAGTGGGAAAGTGAGCTAAAGAATGATCGATTCGACCAAGATTTATGAAGGGGGTGAGTGTTTGAAAAGTTTCAGCACTCTTCCATCATCTCCTTGTGTTTGCTTTGCTCGCTCTAAGTTGGCAGGGTAAGCCCAGAAGTGGGACCCTTGCTC
Source organism: Triturus cristatus (assembly GCF_964204655.1). Classification (NCBI taxonomy): domain Eukaryota; kingdom Metazoa; phylum Chordata; class Amphibia; order Caudata; family Salamandridae; genus Triturus; species Triturus cristatus. The sequence continues at coordinate 800,382,783 of NC_140579.1, read as the reverse complement.
ACTTTGCCACTGGATTCAAGCTAGCCTGGCTGATGAGGGCTGTCAGCCCTAAACCGGTCCCAGGATGCTTGTTTCCGGTCCAGGGAGGACATAGCTTAGCTGTTCGGGCTGGACTGTTCCCATGAGGCACAGGGTGAAGACTGATTTGCACATAGCTGTGTCTGATCTGGGGTGGCAAGGTGAGGTAAAGAATGATGATGGATTCAACCCAGATCTGTCACTGGGGGTGAATGTTTGAAAAGGTTCAGCAGTCCGTCCATCATCTCCTTGTGTTTGCTTTGTTCACTCTAAGTTGGCAGGCTATGCCCAGACTTGGGTCCCTTGTTCACTTTGCCACTGGATTCAAGCTAGCCTGGCTGATGAGGCCTGTTAGCCCTAATCCGGTCCCAGGATGCTTGTTTCTGGTCCAGGGAAGACATAGCTTAGCAGTTCGGGCTAGACAGTTCTTATGAGGAACAGGGTGAAGACTGATTTGCATATAGCTGTGTCTGAACTGCGGGGGCAAAGTGAGCTAAAGAATGATGACGGATTCAACCAAGATTTGTGATGGGGGTGAGTGTTTGAAAAGTTTTAGCACTCCGTCCATCACATCCTTGTGTTTGCTTTGTTCACCCTAAGTTGCCAGGGTATGCCCAGACGTGGGTCCCTTGCTCATTTTGCCACTGGATTCAAGCAAGCCTGGCTGATGAGGGTCGTTAGCCCTAAACCGGTCCCACAATCCTTGTTTCCAGTCCAGGAAGACATAGCTTAACAGTTCGGGCTGAACTGCTCCCATGAGGCACAGGGTGAAGACTGATTTGCATATATCTGTGTCTGAACTGGGGTGGCAAACTGAGCTAAAGAATGATTATGGATTCAACCCAGATCTGTGACTGAGGGGTGAGTGTTTGAAAAGTTTCAGCCCTCCGTCCATCATCTCCTTGTATTTGCTTTGTTCACCCTAAGAAGGCAGGGTATGCCCAGATGTGGGCCTCTTGCTCACTTTGCCACTGGATTCAAACTAGCCTGACTAATTATGGCTGTTAGCCTGAATCTAGTCCCATGATGCTGTTTTCAGTCCAGGGAAGACATAGCTTAGCAGTTCGGGCTGTACTGTTCCCATGAGGCACAGGGTCAAGACTGATTTGCATATAGCTGTTCCTGAACTGGGTTGGCAATGTGAGGTAAAGAATGATGATGGATTCAACCCAGATCTGTCACTGGGGTTGAATGTTTGAAAAGGTTCAGCACTCCGTCCATCATCTCCTTGTGTTTGCTTTACTCGCTCTAAGTTGGCAGGGTATGCCCAGACGAGGGTCCCTTGCTCAATTTGCCACTGGATTCAAGCTAGCCTGGCTGATGAGGGCTGTTAGCCCTAAACCGGTCCCAGGATGCTTGTTTCTGGTCCAGGGAAGACATAGCTTAGCTGTTTGGGCTTGACTGTTCGCATGCGGCACAGGGTCAAGACTGATTTGCATATAGCTGTGTCTGAACTGGGGTGGCAAAGGGAGCTAAAGAATGATGATGGATTAAACCCAGATCTGTCACTGGGGGTGAATGTTTGAAAAGGTTCAGCACTCCGTCCATAATCTACTTGTGTTTACTTTGTTCGCTCTAAGTTGGCAGGGTATGTCCAGACGTGGGTCCCTTGCTCACTTTGCCACTGGATTCAAGCTAGCCTGGGTGATGAGGCCTGTTAGCCATAATCCGGTCCCAGGATGCTTGTTTCCGGTCCATGGTAGACATAGCTTAGCTGTTCGGGCTGGACTGTTCCATGAGGCACAGGGTGAAGACTGATTTGCATATAGCTGTGTCTGAACTGGGGTGGCCAATTGAGGTAAAGAATGATGATGGATACAACCCAGATCTGTGACTGGGGGTATATGTTTGAAAAGTTTCAGCACTCTTCCATCATCTCCTTTTGTTTGCTTTGCTCGCTCTAAGTTGGCAGGGTAAGCCCAGACGTGGGTCCCTTGCTCACTTTGCCACTGGATTCAAGCTAGCCGGGCTGATGAGGGCTGTTAGCCCTAAACCGGTCCCAGTATGCTTGTTTCCGGTCCAGGGAAGACATAGCTTAGCTGTTCGGGCTGGACTGTTCCCATGAGGCAGAGGGTGAAGACTGATTTGCACATAGCTGTGTCTGAACTGGGGTGGCAATGTGAGGTAAAGAATGATGATGGATTCAACCCAGATCTGTCACTGGGGGTGAATGTTAAAAAAGGTTCAGCAGTCCGTCCATCATCTCCTTGTGTTTGCTTTGTTCACCCTAAGTTGGTAGGGTATGCCCAGATGTGGGTCGCTTGCTCACTTTGCCACTGGATACAAGCTAGCCTGATTGATGAGGGCTGTTAGCCCGAATCCAGTCCCATGATGCTTGTTTTCAGTCCAGGGAAGACATAGCTTAGCAGTTCGGGTTGTACTGTTCCCATGAGGCAGATGGTGAAGACTAATTTGCACATAGCTGTGTCTGAACTGGGGTGGCAAAGTGACGTAAAGAATGATGATGGATTCAACCCAGATCTGTGACTGGGGGTGAGCGTTAGACAAGTTTCAGCACTCCGTCCATCATCTCCTTGTGTTTGATTTGTTCACCCTAAGATGGCAGGATATGCCCAGATGTGGGTCCCTTGCTCACTTTGCCACTGGATTCAAACTAGCCTGACTAATGAGGGCTGTTAGCCTGAATCCGGTCCCATGATGCTGTTTTCAGTCCAGGGAAGACATAGCTGAGCAGTTTGGGCTGTACTGTTCCCATGAGGCACAGGGTCAAGACTGATTTGCATATAGCTGTGTCTGAACTGGTGTGGCAAAGTGAGGTAAAGAATGATGATGGATTCAACCCAGATCTGTCACTGGACTGGGGGTGAATGTTTGAAAAGGTTCAGCACTCCGTCCATCATCTCCTTGTGTTTGCTTTGCTCGCTCTAAGTTGGCAGGGTATGCCCAGACGAGGGTCCCTTGCTCAATTTGCCACTGGATTCAAGCTAGCCTGGCTGATGAGGGCTGATAGCCCTAAACCGGTCCCAGGATGCTTGTTTCCGGTCCAGGGAATCCATAACTTAGCTGTTTGGGCTGGACTGTTCCCATGAGGCACAGGGTCAAGACTGATTTGCATATAGCTGTGTCTGAATTGGGGTGGCAAAGTGAGCTAAAGAATGATGATGGATTAAACCCAGATCTGTCACGGGGGTGAATGTTTGAAAAGGTTCAGCACTCTGTCCATAATCTACTTGTGTTTGCTTTGTTCGCTCTAAGTTGGCAGAGTATGCCCAGACGTGGGTCCCTTGCTCACTTTGACACTGGATTCAAGCTAGCCTGGCTGATGAGGCCTGTTAGCCATAATCCGGTCCCAGGATGCTTGTTTCCGGTCCAGGGAATACATAGCTTAGCAGTTCGGCCTGGACAGTTCCCATAAGGAACAGGGTGAAGACTGATTTGCATATAGCTGTGTCTGAACTGCAGTGGGAAAGTGAGCTAAAGAATGATGATCGATTCGACCAAGATTTATGATGGGGGTGAGTGTTTGAAAAGTTTCAGCACTCCGTCAATCATCTCCTTGTGTTTGCTTTGTTCACCCTAAGTTGCCAGGGTATGCCCAGACGTGGGTCCCTTGCTCATTTTGCCACTGGGTTCAAGCTAGCCTGGCTGATGAGGGTCGTTAGCCCGAAGCCGGTCCCAGGATGCTTGTTTCCGGTCCAGGGAAGACATAGATTAGCTGTTCGGGCTGGACTGTTCCCATGAGGCACAGTGTGAAGACTAATTTGCATATAGCTGTGTCTGAACTGGTGTGGCAAATTGAGGTAAAGAATGATGATGGATACAACCCAGATCTGTGACTGGGGGTATATGTTTGATAAGTTTCAGCACTCTTCCATCATCTCCTTGTGTTTGCTTTGCTCGCTCTAAGTTGGCAGGGTAAGCCCAGAAGTGGGTTCCTTGCTCACTTTGCCACTGGATTCAAGCTAGCCTGGCTGATGAGGGCTGTTAGCCCTAAACCGGTCCCAGGATGCTTGTTTCCGGTCCAGGGAGGACATAGCTTAGCTGTTCGGGCTGGACTGTTCCCATGAGGCACAGGGTGAAGACTGATTTGCACATAGCTGTGTCTGAACTGGGGTGGCAAGGTGAGGTAAAGAATGATGATCGATTCAACCCAGATCTGTCATTGGGGGTGAATGTTTGAAAAGGTTCAGCAGTCCGTCCATCATCTCCTAGTGTTTGCTTTGTTCGCCCTAAGTTGGCAGTGTATGCCCTGTTATGGTTCCCAAGCTCACTTTGCCAATGGATTCAACCTAGCCTGGCTGATGAGGGCTGTTAGCCCGAAACCGGTCCCAGGATGCGTGTTTCTGGTCCAGGGAAGACATAGCTTAGCAGTTCGTGCTGGACTTGCCCCATGAGGCACAGGGTCAAGACTAATTTGCATATAGCTGTGTCTGAACTGGGGTGGCAAAGTGAGCAAAAGAATGATGAGGGATTCAACCCAGATGACTGGGGGGAGTGTTTCAAAAGTTTCAGCACTCCGTCCATCATCTCCTTGTTTTTGCTTTATCGCCCTAAGTTGGCAGGGTATGCCCAGAAGTGGATCCCTTGCTCACTTTGCCACTGGATTCAAGCTAGCCTGGCTGACAAGTACTGTTAGCCCGAAAAGGGTCCCAGAATGCTTTTTTCTGGTCCAGGGAAGACATAGCTTAGCAGTTTGAGCTGGACTGTTCCCATGAGGCACATGGCCAAGACTGATTTGCATATAGCTGTTTCTGAACTGGGGTGCCAAAGTGAGCTACAGAATGATGATAGATTCATCCCAGATCTGTCACTGGGGTGAATGTTTGAAAAGGTTCAGCACTCGGTCCATCATCTACTTGTGTTTGATTTGTTCGTCCTAAGTTGGCAGGGTATGCTCAGACGTGGGTCCCTTGCTCACTTTGCCACTGGATTCAAGCTAGCCTGGCTGATGAGGGCTGTTAGCCCTAAACCGGTCCCCGGATGCTAGTTTCCTGTCCAGAAAAGACATCGCTTAGCAGTTTGGGCTGGACTTTTTCCAGGAGACGCAGGGTGTAGACTGATTTGCATATAGCTGTGTCTGAACTGGGGTGGCAAAGTGAGCTAAAGAATGATGATGGATTCAACCCAGATCTGTGACTGGGGGTGAGTGTTTGAAACGTTTCAGCACTCCGTCCCTCATCTCCATGTGTTTGCTTTGTTCGCCCTAAGTTGGCAGGGTATGTCCAGACGTGGTCCCTTGCTCACTTTACCACTAGATTCAATCTAACCTGGCTGATGAGGACCGTTTGCCCGAAGCCGGTCCCAGGATGCCTGTTTACGGTCCAGGGAAGACATAGCTAAGCAGTTCGGGCTGGACTCTTCCCATGAGGCACAGGGTCAAGACTGATTTGCATATAGCTGTGTCTGAACTGGGGTGGCAAAGTGAGGCAAAGAATGATGAGGGATTCAACCCAGATGACTGGGGGAGTGTTTCAAAAGTTTCAGCACTCCGTCCATCATCTCCTTGTTTTTGATTTATCGCCCTAAGTTGGCAGGGTATGCCCAGATGTGGATCCCTTGCTCACTTTGCCACTGGATTCAAGCTAGCCTGGCCGATGAGTGCTGTTAGCCCGAAACTGGTCCCAGAATGCGTTTTGCGGTCCAGGGAAGACATAGCTTAGCAGTTCGAGCTGGACTGTTCCCATGAGGCACAGGGTCAAGACTGATTTGCATATAGCTGTGTCTGAACTGAGGTGGCAAAGTGAGCTAAAGAATGATGATAGATTCAACCCAGATCTGTCACTGGGGGTGAATGTATGAAAAGGTTCAGCACTCGGTCCATCATCTACTTGTGTTTGCTCTGTTCGCCCTAAGTTGGCAGGGTATGCCCAGACGTGGGTCCCTTGCTCACTTTGCCACTGGATTCAAGCTAGCCTGGCTGATGAGGGCTGTTAGCCCTAAACCGGTCACAGGATGCTAGTTTCCTGTCCAAGGAAGACATAGCTTAGCAGTTCGGGCTGGACTCTTCCCATGAGGCACAGGGTCAAGACTGATTTGCATATAGCTGTGTCTGAACTGGGGTGGCAAAGTGAGGCAAAGAATGATGAGGGATTCAACCCAGATGACTGGGGGAGTGTTTCAAAAGTTTCAGCACTCCGTCCATCATCTCCTTGTTTTTGATTTATCGCCCTAAGTTGGCAGGGTATGCCCAGATGTGGATCCCTTGCTCACTTTGCCACTGGATTCAAGCTAGCCTGGCTGATGAGGGCTGTTAGCCCTAAACCGGTCACAGGATGCTAGTTTCCTGTCCAGGGAAGACATAGCTTAGCAGTTCGGGCTGGACTGTTCCCATGAGGAAAAGGGTGACGACTGATTTGCACATAGTTGTGTCTGAACTAGGGTGGCAAGGCGAGGTAAAGAATGATAATGGATTCAACCCAGATCTGTCACTGGGGGTGAATGTTTGAAAAGGTTCAGCATTCGGTCCATCATCTCCTTGTGTTTGCTTTGCTCGCTCCAAGTTGGCAGGGTATGCCCAGACGTGAGTCCCTTGCTCAATTGGCCACTGGATTCAAGGTAGCCTGGCTGATGAGGGCTGTTAGCCCTAAACCGGTCCCAGGATGCTTGTTTCCGGTCCAGGGAAGACATAGCTTAGCTGTTTGGGCTGGACTGTTCCAATGAGGCACAGGGTCAAGACTGATTTGCATATAGCTGTGTCTGAACTGGGGTGGCAAAGTGAGCTAAAGAATGATGATGGATTAAACCCAGATCTGTCACTGGGGGTGAATGTCTAAAAAGGTTCAGCACTCCGTCTATCATCTACTTGTGTTTGCTTTGTTCGCTCTAAGTTGGCAGGGTATGCCCAGACGTGGGTCCCTTGCTCACTTTGCCACTGGATTCAATCTAGCCTGGCTGATGAGGGCTGTTAGCCCGAAACCGGTCCCAGGATGCTTGTTTCCGGTCCAGGGCAGACATAGCTTAGCAGTTTGGGCTGGACTGTTCCCATGAGGCACAGGGTCAAGACTGATTTGCATATAGCTGTGTCTGAACTGGGGTGGCAATGTGAGGCAAAGAATGATGAGGGATTCAACCCAGATGACTGGGGGGAGAGTTTCAAAAGTTTCAGCACTCCGTCCATCATCTCCTTGTTTTTGATTTATCGCCCTAAGTTGGCAAAGTATGCCCAGATGTGGATCCCTTGCTCACTTTGCCACTGGATTCAAGCTAGCCTGGCTGATGAGTGCTGTTAGCCCGAAACGAGTCCCAGAATGTTTTTTTCCGGTCCAGGGAAGACATAGCTTAGCAGTTCGAGCTGGACTGTTCCCATGAGGCACAGGGTCAAGACTGATTTGCATATAGCTGTGTCTGAACTGGGGTGGCAAAGTGAGCTAAAGAATGATGATGGATTAAACCTAGATCTGTGACTGGGGGTGAATGTTTGAAAAGGTTCAGCACTCCGTCCATCATCTACTTGTGTTTGCTCTGTTCACCCTAAGTTGGCAGGGTATGCCCAGATATGGGTCCCTTGCTCACTTTGCCACTGGATTCAATCAAGCCTGGCTGATGAGGGTCGTTAGCCCGAAGCCAGTCCCAGGATGCCTGTTTATGGTCCAGGGAAGACATAGCTAAGCAGTTTGGGCTGGACTCTTCTCATGAGGCAAAGGGTGAAAACTGATTTGCATGCAACTGTGTCTGAATGGGGTGGTAAAGTGAGGTAAAGAATGACGACGGATTCAACCCAGATCTGTGACTGGGGGTGAGTGTTTGAAAAGTTTCAACACTCCATCCATCATCTCCTTGTGTTTGCTTTGTTCGCCCTAAGTTGGCAGGGTATGCCCAGACATGGGTCCCCAGCTCACTTTGCCAATGGAGTCAAGCTAGCCTAGCTGATGAGGGCTGTTAGCCCGAAACTGGTCCCAGGATGTTTGTTTCCGGTCCAGGGCAGACATAGCTTAGCAGTTTGGGCTGGACTGGTTCCATGAGGCACAGGGTCAAGACTGATTTGCATATAGCTGTGTCTGAACTGGGGTGGCAAAGTGAGGCAAAGAATGATGAGGGATTCAACCCAGATGACTGGGGGGAGTGTTTCAAAAGTTTGAGCACTCCGTCCATCATCTCCTTGTTTTTGATTTATCGCCCTAAGTTGGCAGGGTTTGCCCAGAGGTGGGTCCCTTGATCACTTTGCCAATGGATTCAAGCTAGCCTGGCTGATGAGTGCTGTTAGCCCGAAACGAGTCCCAGAATGCTTTTTCCAGTCCAGGGAAGACATAGCTTAGCAGTTCGAGCTGGACTGTTCCCATGAGGCACAGGGCAAGACTGATTTGCATATAGCTGTGTCTGAACTGAGGTGGCAAAGTGAGCTAAAGAATGATGATAGATTCAACCCAGATCTGTCACTGGGGGTGAATGTTTGAAAAGGTTCAGCACTCGGTCCATCATCTACTTGTGTTTGCTCTGTTCGCCCTAAGTTGGCAGGGTATGCCCAGACGTGGGTCCCTTACTCACTTTGCCACTGGATTCAAGCTAGCCTGGCTGATGAGGGCTGTTAGCCCTAAACCGGTCACAGGATGCTAGTTTCCTGTCCAGGGAAGACATAGCTTAGCAGTTCGGGCTGGAATGTTCCCATGAGGAACAGGGTGAAGACTGATTTCCACGTATCTGTGTCTGAACTGGGGTGGCAAGGTGAGGTAAAGAATGATGATGGATTCAACCCAGATCTGTCACTGGGGGTGAATGTTTGATAAGATTCAGCACTCTGTCCATCACCTCCTTGTGTTTGCTTTGTGCGCCCTAAGTTGGCAGGGTTTGCCCAGAGGTGGGTCCCTTGATCACTTTGCCACTGGATTCAAGCTAGCCTGACTGATTAGGGCAATTAGCCCGAAACCGGTCCCAGGATGCTTGTTTTCGGTCCAGGGAAGACATAGCTTTGCAGTTCGGGCTGGACTGTTCCCATGAGGCACAGGGTGAAGACTGATTTGCACATAGCTGTGTCTGAACTGGGGTGGCAAAGTAAGCTAAAGAATGATGATGGATTCAACACAGATCTGTGACTGGGTGAGTGCTAGAAAAGTTTGAGCACTCCGTCCATCATCTCCTTGTGTTTGCTTCGTTCGCCCTAAGTTGGCAGGGTATGCCGAGAAGTGGCTCCCTTGCTCACTTTGCCACTGGATTCAACTAGCCTGGCTGATGAGGGCTATTAGCCCAAAACCGATCCCAGGATGCTTGTTTCCGGTCCAGGGAAGACATACCTTAGCAGTTTGGGCTGGACTGTTCCCATGAGGCAATGGGTCAAGACTGATTTGCATATACCTGTGTCTTAACTGGGGTGGCAGAGTGAGCTAAAGAATGATGATGGATTCAACCCAGATCTGTGAAGGCGGGTGAGTGTCTGAAAAGTTTCAGCACTCCGTCATTCATCTCCTTGTCTTTGCTTTGTTCGAATAAAGTTGGCAGGGTATGCCCAGAAGTGGGTCCCTTGCTCACTTTGCCACTGGATTCAAGCTAGCCTGGTTGATGAGGGCTATTAGCCCGAAAGTGGTCCCAGGATGCTTGTTTCCGGTTTAAGGTAGACATAGCTTAGCAGTTCGGGCTGGACTGTTCCCATGAGGCAGAGGGTGGAGACTGATTTGCATATAGCTGTGTCTGAACTAGGGTGGCAAAGTGAGGTAAAGAATGATGATGGATTCAACCCAGACCTGTGACTGGGGGTGAGGGGTTGAAAAGTTTCAGCACTCCGTCCATCATCTCCTTGTGTTTGCTTTGTTCGCCCTAAGTTGGCAGGGTATGGCCAGAGGTGGGTCCCTTGATCACTTTGCCATTGAATTCAAGCTAGCCTGGCTGATTAGGGCAATTAGTCTGAAAGCGTTCCCAGTATGCTTGTTTTCGGTCCAGAGAAGACATAGCTTTGCAGTTCGGGCTGGACTGTTCTCATGAGGCACACGGTCAAGACTGATTTGAATATAGCTGTGTCTGAACTGGGGTGGCAAAGTGAGGTAAAGAATGATGATGGATTCAACCCAGATCTGTGACTGGAGGTGAGGGGTTGAAAAGTTTCAGCCCTCCGTCCATCATCTCCTTGTGTTTGCTTTCTTCGCCCTAAGTTGGCAGGTTATGGCCAGAGGTGGGTCCTTTGATCACTTTGCCACTGGATTCAAGCTAGCCTGGCTGATTAGGGCAATTAGTCTGAAAGCGGTCCCAGTATACTTGTTTTCGGTCCAGGGAAGACATAGCTTGGCAGTTCGGGATGGACTGTTCCCATGAGGCACAGGGTGAAGACTGATTTGCACATAGCTGTGTCTGAACTGGAGTGGCAAAGTGAGCTAAAGAATAATGATGGATTCAACCCAGATCTGTGACTGGGGGTGAGTGTTTGAAAAGTTTGTGCACTCCGTCCATCATCTGCTTGTGTTTGCTTCGTTCGCCGTAAGTTGGCAGGGTATGCCCAGACGTGGGTCCCTTGCTCACTTTGCCACTGGATTCAAGCTAGCCTGGCTGATGAGGGCTATTAGCCCAAAACCGGTCCCAGGATGCTTGTTTCCGGTCCAGGGAAGACATAGCTTAGCAGTTCGGGTTGGACTGTTCCCATGAGGCACATGGTGAAGGCTGATTTGCATATAGCTGTGTCTGAAGTGGAGTGGCAAAGAGAGCTAAAGAATGATGAGGGATTGAACCCAGATCTATGACTGGGGTTGAGTGTTTGAAAAGTTTAATCAGTCCGTCCATCATCTCCTTGTGTTTGTTTTGTTCACCCTAAATTAGCAGGGTATGACCAGACGTGGGTCCCTAGCTCACTTTGCCAATGGATTCAAGCTAGCCTGGCTGATGAGGTCTGTTAGCCCGAAACCCGTCACAGGATGCTTGTTTCTGGTCCAGGGAAGACATAGCTTAGCAGTTTGGGCTGGACTGTTCCCATGAGGCACAGGGTCAAGACTGATTTGCATATAGCTGTGTCTGAACTGGGGTGGCAAAGTGAGCTAAAGAATGACGAGGGATTCACTCCAAATGACTGGGGGTGAGTGTTTGAAAAGTTTCAGCACTCCGTCCATCATCACCTTCTATTTACTTTGTTCACCCAAAGTGGCAGGGTATGCCCAGAAGTCGGTCACTTGCTGACTTTGCCAATGAGTTTAAGCTAACTTGGCTGATGAGGGCTGTTAGCCTGAAACTGGTCCCAGGGTGCTTGTTTCCGGTCGAGGTAAGACATAGCTTTGCAGATCAAAGTGGACTGTTCCCATGAGACAAAATGTGAAGACTGATTTGCATATAGCTGTGTCTGAACTGGGGTGTAATGTGAGCTAAAGAATGATGATGGATTCAACCCAGATCTGTGACTGGGGGAGAGTGTTTGAAAAGAATCAGCACTCCGTCCATCACCTCCTTGTGTTTGCTTTGTTCGCCCAAAGTTGGCAGGGTATGCCCAGAAGTGGGTCCCTAGCTCACGTTGCCAATGGATTCAAGCTAGCCTGGATGATGGGGGCTGTTAGCCCAAAACGGGTCCCAGGATGCTTGTTTCGAGTACAGGGAAGACATAGTTTGTCAGTTTGAGCTGGATTGTTCCCATGAGGCACAGGGTCAAGACTGATTTGCATATAGCTGTGTCTGAACTGGGGTGGTAAAGTGAGCTAAAGAATGATGATGGATACAACCCAGATCTGTGACTGGGGGTATATGTTTGATAAGTTTCAGCACTCCGTTATTCATCTCCTTGTCTTTGCTTTGTTCGCCCTAAGTTGGCAGGTTATGGCAAGAGGTGGGTCCCTTGCTCACTTTGCCACTGGATTCAAGCTAGCCTGGCTGATTAGGGCAATTATTCTGAAAGCGGTCCCAGTATGCTTGTTTTCGGTCCAGGGAAGACATAGCTTTGCAGTTCGGGCTGGACTGTTCCCATGAGGCACAGTGTCAAGACTGATTTGCATATAGCTGTGTCTGAACTTGGGTGGCAAAGTGAGCTAAAGAATGATGATTGATTCAAACCAGATCTGTGACTGGGGGTGAGTGTTTGAAAAGTTTCAGCACTCCGTCCATCATCTCCTTGTTTTTGCTTTGCTCGCCCTAAGTTGGCAGGGTATGCCTAGAGGTGGGTCCCTTGCTCACTTTGCCACTGGATTCAAGCTAGCCTGGCTGATGAGGGCTGTTAGCCCGAAACCGGTCCCAGGATGCTGGTTTCCGGTCCAGGGAAGACATCGCTTTGCAGTTCGGGCTGGACTGTTCCCATGAGGCACAGGGTGAAGACTGATTTGCATATAGCTGTGTCTGAAATGGGGTGGGAAAGTGAGCTAAAGAATGATGATGGATTCAACCCAGATCTGTGACGGGGAAGAATGTTTGAAAAGTTTGGTCACTCCGTCCATCATCTGCTTGTGTTTGCTTTGCTCACCCTAAGTTGGCAGTGAATGCCCAGAGGTGGGTCCCTTGCTCACTTTGCCACTGGTTTCAAGCTAGCCTGGCTGATAAGGGCTGTTAGCCTGAAACTGGTACCAGGATTCTTGTTTCCGGTCCAAGGAAGACATAGCTTTGAAGTTCGGGCTGGACTGTTCCCATGAGGCACAGTGTCAAGACTGATTTGCATATAGCTGTGTCTGAACTGAGGTGGCAAAGTGAGCTAAAGAATGACGATTGATTCAACCCAGATCTGTGACTGGGGGTGAGTGTTTGAAAAGTTTCAGCACTCCGTCCATCATCTCCTTGTGTTTGCTTTGTTTGCCCTAAGTTGGCAGGGTATGCCCTGAGGTGGGTCTCTTGGTTTCTTTGCCACTGGATTCAAGCTAGCCTGGCTGATGAGGGCTGTTAGCCTTAAAGCGGTCCCATGATGCCTGTTTCCAGTCCAAGGAAGACATAGCTTAGCAGTTCGGGATGGACTGTTCCCATGAGGCACAGGGTGAAGACTGATTTGCACATAGCTGTGTCTGAACTGGAGTGGCAAAGTGAGCTAAAGAATAATGATGGATTCAACCCAGATCTGTGACTGGGGGTGAGTGTTTGAAAAGTTTGTGCACTCCGTCCATCATCTGCTTGTGTTTGCTTTGTTCGCCGTAAGTTGGCAGGGTATGCCCAGACGTGGGTCCCTTGCTCACTTTGCCACTGGATTCAAGCTAGCCTGGCTGATGAGGGCTATTAGCCCAAAACCGGTCCCAGGATGCTTGTTTCCGGTCCAGGGAAGACATAGCTTAGCAGTTCGGGCTGGACTGTTCCCATGAGGCACAGGGTGAAGTCTGATTTGCATAAAGTTGTCTCTGAACTAGGCTGGCAAAGTGCAGTAAAGAATGATGATGGATTCAACCCAGAGCTGTGACTGGGGGTGAGTATTTGAAAAGTTTGGGCACTCCGTCCATCATCTCCTTGTGTTTGCTTTGTTCGCCCTAAGTTGGCAGGGTATGCCCAGACGTGGGTCCCTTGCTCACTTTGCCACTGGATTCAAGCTAGCCTGGCTGATGAGGGCTGTTAGCCAGAAACCTGTCCCAGGATGCTTGTTTCCGGTCCAAGGAAGAGATAGCTTAGCAGTTCGGGTTGGACTGTTCCCATGAGGCACAGGGTGAAGACTGATTTGCACATAGCTGTGTCTGAACTGGGGTGGCAAAGTGAGCTAAAGAATGATGATGGATTCGACACAGATCTGTGACTGCGGGTGACTGTTTTAAAAGTTTCAGCACTCTGTTATTCTTCTCCTTGTCTTTGCTTTGTTCGAATAAAGTTGGCAGGGTATGCCCAGACGTGGGTCCCTTGCTCATTTTTCCACTAGATTCAAGCTAGCCTGGCTGATGAGGGCTGTTAGCCCAAAACCGGTCCCAGGATGCTTGTTTCTGGTCCAGGGAAGACATAGCTTGGCAGTTCGGGCTGGACTATTCCCATAAGGCACAGGGTGAAGACTGATTTGCATATAGCTGTGTCTGAACTGGGGAGGCAAAGTGAGCTAAAGAATGATGATGGATTCAACCCAGATCTGTGACTGGGGGTGAGTGTTTGAAAAGTTTGGGCACTCCGTCCATCATCTGCTTGTGTTTGCTTTGCTCGCTCTAAGTTGGCAGGGTATGCCCAGAGGTGGGTCCCTTGCTCACTTTGCCACTAGATTCAAGCTAGCCTGGCTGATGAGGGCTATTAGCCCGAGACCGGTCCGAGTATGCTTGTTTGCGGTCCAAGGAAAACATAGCTTGGCAGTTCGGGCTGGACTGTTCCCATGAGGCACAGTGTCAAGACTGATTTGCATATAGCTGTGTCTGAACTGGGGTGGCAAAGTGAGGTAAATAATGATGATTGATTCAACACAAATCTGTGACTGGGTGTGAGTGTTGGAAAAGTTTCAGCACTCCGTCCATCATCTCGTTTTTGCTTTGCTTGCCCTAAGTTGGCAGGGTATTCTCAGAGGTGGGTCCCTTCCTCGCATTGCCACTGGATTCAATTTAGCCTGGCTGATGAGGGCTGTTAGCCCGAAACTGGTCCCAGGATGCTTGTTTCCGGTCCAGGGAAGACATAGCTTAGCAGTTCGGGCTTGACTATTCCCATGAGGCACAGGGTGAAGACTGATTTGCATTTAGCTGTGTCTGAACTGGGGAGGCAAAGTGAGATAAGGAATGATGATGGATTCAACCCAGATCTGTGACTGGGGGTGAGTGTTTGAAAAGTTTGGGCACTCCCTCCGTCATGTCCTTGTGTTTGCTTTGTTCGCCCTAAGTTGGCATGGTATGCCCAGACGTGGGTCCCTTTCTCACTTTGCCACTGGATTCAAGCTAGCCTGGCTGATGAGGGCTGTTAGCCCGAAACCTGTCCCAGGATGCTTGTTTCCGGTCCAAGGAAGACATAGCTTAGCAGTTCGGGTTGGACTGTTCCCATGAGGCACAGGGTGAAGACTGATTTGCACATAGCTGTGTCTGAACTGGGGTGGCAAAGTGAGCTAAAGAATGATGATGGATTCAACCCAGATCTGTGCCTGGGGGTGAAAGTTTGAAAAGTTTCTGCACTCTGTTATTCATCTCCTTGTCTTTGCTTTGTTCGAATAAAGTTGGCAGGGTATGCCCAGATGTGGGTCCCTTGCTCACTTTGCCACTGGATTCAAGCTAGCCTGGTTGATGAGGGCTATTAGCCCGAAAGTGGTCCTAGGATGCTTGTTTCTGGTGCAGGGAAGACGTAGTTTAGCAGTTCGGGCTGGACTGTTCCCATGAGGCACAGGGTGAAGACTGATTTGCATATCGCTGTGTTTGAACTAGGGTGGCAAAGTGAGGTAAAGAATGATGATGGATTCAACCCAGATCTGTGACTGGGGGTGAGGGCTTGAAAAGTTTCAGCACTCCATCCATCATCTCCTTGTGTTTGCGTTGCTCGCCCTAACTTGGCAGGGTATGCCGAGAGGTGGGTCCCTTCCTCACATTGCCGCTGGATTCAAGCTAGCCTGGCTGATGAGGGCTGTTAGCCCGAAACCGGTCCCAGGATACTTGTTTCCGGTCCAAGGAAGACATAGCTTTGCAGTTCGGGCTGGACTGTTCCCATGAGGCACAGTGTCAAGACTGATTTGCATATAGCTGTGTCTGAACTGGGGTGGCAAAGTGAGCTAAAGAATGATGATGGATTCAACCCAGAGCTGTGACTGGGGGTGAGTGTTTGAAAAGTTTGGGCACTCTGTCCATCATCTACTTGTGTTTGCTTTGTTCGCCCTAAGTTGGCAGGGTATGCCCAGACGTGGGTCCCTTGCTCACTTTGCCACTGGATTCAAGCTAGCCTGGCTGATGAGGGCTATTAGCCCAAACCCTGTCCCAGGATGCTTGTTTCCAGTCCAGGGAAGACATAGCTTAGCAGTTCGGGCTGGACTGTTCCCATGAGGCACAGGGTGAAGACTGATTTGCATATAGTTGTCTCTGAACAAGGCTGGCAAAGTGCGGTAAAGAATGATGATGGATTCAACCCAGAGCTGTGACTGGGGGTGAGTGTTTGAAAAGTTTGGGCACTCCGTCCATCATCTCCTTGTGTTTGCTTTGTTCGCCCTAAGTTGGCAGGGTATGCCCAGACGTGGGTCCCTTGCTCACTTTGCCACTGGATTCAAGCTAGCCTGGCTGATGAGGGCTGTTAGCCCAAAACCGGTCCCAGGATGCTTGTTTCTGGTCCAGGGAAGACATAGCTTAGCAGTTTGGGCTGGTCTGTTCCCATGAGGCTCAGGGTGAAGACTGATTTGCATATAGTTGTCTCTGAACTAGGGTGGCAAAGTGCGGTAAAGAATGATGATGGATTCAGCCCAGATCTGTTACTGGGGTGAGTGTTTGAAAAGTTTGGGCACTCCGTCAATCATCTCCTTGTGTTTGCTTTGTTCGCCCTAAGTTGGCAGGGTATGCCCAGACGTGGGTCCCTTGCTCACTTTGCCACTGGATTCAAGCTAGCCTGGCTGATGAGGGCTGTTAGCCCGAAACTTGTCCCAGGATGCTTGTTTCCGGTCCAAGGAAGACATAGCTTAGCAGTTCGGGTTGGACTGTTCCTATGAGGCACCGGGTGAAGACTGATTTGCACATAGCTGTGTCTGAACTGGGGTGGCAAAGTGAGCTAAAGAATGATGATGAATTCAACCCAGATCTGTGACTGCGGGTGATTGTTTGAAAAGTTTCAGCACTCCGTTATTCATCTCCTTGTCTTTGCTTTGTTCGAATAAAGTTGGCAGGGTATGCCCAGACGTGGGTCCCTTGCTCACTTTGCCACTGGATTCAAGCTAGCCTGGCTGATGAGGGCTATTAGCCCAAAACCGGTCCCAGGATGCTTGTTTCCGGTCCAGGGAAGACATAGCTTAGCAGTTCGGGCTGGACTGTTCCCATGAGGCACAGGGTGAAGTCTGATTTGCATAAAGTTGTCTCTGAACTAGGCTGGCAAAGTGCAGTAAAGAATGATGATGGATTCAACCCAGAGCTGTGACTGGGGGTGAGTATTTGAAAAGTTTGGGCACTCCGTCCATCATCTCCTTGTGTTTGCTTTGTTCGCCCTAAGTTGGCAGGGTATGCCCAGACGTGGGTCCCTTGCTCACTTTGCCACTGGATTCAAGCTAGCCTGGCTGATGAGGGCTGTTAGCCAGAAACCTGTCCCAGGATGCTTGTTTCCGGTCCAAGGAAGAGATAGCTTAGCAGTTCGGGTTGGACTGTTCCCATGAGGCACAGGGTGAAGACTGATTTGCACATAGCTGTGTCTGAACTGGGGTGGCAAAGTGAGCTAAAGAATGATGATGGATTCGACACAGATCTGTGACTGCGGGTGATTGTTTGAAAAGTTTCAGCACTCCGTTATTCATCTCCTTGTCTTTGCTTTGTTCGAATAAAGTTGGCAGGGTATGCCCAGACGTGGGTCCCTTGCTCATTTTTCCACTAGATTCAAGCTAGCCTGGCTGATGAGGGCTGTTAGCCCAAAACCGGTCCCAGGATGCTTGTTTCTGGTCCAGGGAAGACATAGCTTGGCAGTTCGGGCTGGACTGTACCCATGAGGCACAGGGTGAAGACTGATTTGCATATAGCTGTGTCTGAACTAGGGTGGCAAAGTGAGGTAAAGAATGATGATGGATTCAACCCAGATCTGTGACTGGGGGTGAGGGCTTGAAAAGTTTCAGCACTCCGTCCATCATCTCCTTGTGTTTGCATTGTTCACCCTATGTGTGCAGGGTATGCCCAGACGTGGGTCCCTTGCTCACTTTGCCACTGGATTCAAGCTAGCCTGGCTGATGAGGGCTATTAGCCAGAGACCGGTCCGAGGATGCTTGTTTCCGGTCCAGGGAACACATAGCTTGGCAGTTTGGGCTGGACTGTTCCCATGAGGCACAGGGTGAACACTGATTTGCATATAGCTGTGTCTGAACTGGGGTGGCAAAGTGAGCTAGAGAATGATCATGGATTCAATCCAGATCTATGACTGGGGGTGAGTGTTTGAAAAGTTTGGGTACTTCGTCTATCATCTCCTTGTGTTTGCTTCGTTCGGCCTAATTTGGCAGGGTATGCCCACGCGACGGTCCCTTGCTCACTTTGCCACTGGATTCAAGCTAGCCTGGCTGATGAGGGCTGTTAGCCCAAATCTGGTCCCAGGATACTTGTTTCCGGTCCAGGGAAGACACAGTTTAGCAGTTCGGGCTGGACTGTTCCCATGAGGCACAGGGTGAAGACTGATTTGCATATAGCTGTGTCTGAACTGTGGTGGCAAAGTGAGGTAAAGAATGATGATGGATTCAACCCAGATCTGTGACTGGGGGTGAGTGTTTGAAAAGTTTGGGCACTCCGTCCATCATCCTCTTGTGTTTGCTTTGTTCGCCCTAAGTAGGCAGGGTATGCCCAGACGTGGGTCCCTTGCTCACACTGCCACTGGATTCAAGCGCGCCTGGCTGATGAGGGCTGTTAGCCCGATACCTGTCGCAGAATACTTGTGTCTGGTCCAAGGAAGACATAGCTTAGCAGTTCGGGCTGAACTGTTCCCATGAGGCACAGGGTGAAGACTGATTTGCACATAGCTGTGTCTGAACTGGGGTGGCAAAGTGAGCTAAAGAATGATGATGGATTCAACCCAGATCTGTGACTGGGGGTGAGTGTTTGAAAAGTTTGGGCACTCCGTCCATCATCTCCTTGTGTTTGCTTCGTTCGCCCTAAGTTGGCAGGATGTGCCCAGACGTGGGTCCCTTGCTCACTTTGCCACTGGATTCAAGCTAGCCTGGCTGATGAGGGCTGTTAGCCCAAAAACGGTCCCAGGATGCTTGTTTCCGGTCCAAGGAAGACATAGCTTTGCAGTTCGGGCTGGACTGTTCCCATGAGGCACAGTGTCAAGACTGATTTGCATATAGCTGTGTCTGAACTGGGGTGGCAAAGTGAGCTAAAGAATGATGATTGATTCAACCCAGATCTGTGACTGGGGGTGAGTGTTTGAAAAGTTTCAGCACTCCGTCCATCATCACCTTGTGTTTGCAAATTTCGCCCTAAGTTGGCAGGGTGTGCCCAGACGTGGGTCCCTTGCTCACTTTGCCACTGGATTCAAGCTAGCCTGGCTGATGATGGCTATTAGCCAGAGACCAGTCCGAGGATGCTTGTTTCCAGTCCAGGGAACACATAGCTTGGCAGTTTGGGCTGGACTGTTCCCATGAGGCACAGGGTGAACACTGATTTGCATATAGCTGTCTCTGAACAAGTGTGGCAAAGTGAGCTGAAGAATGATGATGGACTCAACCCTGATCTGTGACAGGGGGGTGTTTGAAAAGTTTCAGCACTCCGTCCATCATCTCCTTGTGTTTGCTTTGTCCACCCTAAGTTGGCAGGGTATGCCCTGAGGTGTGTCCCTTGGTTTCTTTGCCACTGGATTCAAGCTAGCCTGGCTGATGAGGGCTGTTAGCCTTAAACCGGTCCCACGATGACGGTTTCCAGTCCAAGGAAGACATAGCTTAGCAGTTCGGGCTGGACTGTTCCCATGAGGCACAGGGTGAAGACTGATTTGCACATAGCTGTGTCTGAACTGGGGTGGCAAAGTGAGCTAAAGAATGATGATGGATTCAACCCATATCTGTCCTGTGGGTGAAAGTTTGAAAAGTTTCAGCACTCCGTTATTCATCTCCTTGTCTTTGCTTTGTTCGAATAAAGTTGGCAGGGTATGCCCAGATGTGGGTCCCTTGCTCACTTTGCCACTGGATTCAAGCTAGCCTAGTTGATGAGGGCTATTAGCCCGAAAGTGGTCCTAGGATGCTTGTTTCCGGTGCAGGGAAGACGTAGCTTAGCAGTTCGGGCTGGACTGTTCCCATGAGGCACAGGGTGAAGACTGATTTGCATATCGCTGTGTCTGAACTAGGGTGGCAAAGTGAGGTAAAGAATGATGATGGATTCAACCCAGATCTGTGACTGGGGGTGAGGGCTTGAAAAGTTTCAGCACTCCATCCATCATCTCCTTGTGTTTGCGTTGCTCGCCCTAACTTGGCAGGGTATGCCGAGAGGTGGGTCCCTTCCTCACATTGCCACTGGATTCAAGCTAGCCTGGCTGATGAGGGCTATTAGCCCGAAACCGGTCCCAGGATACTTGTTTCCGGTCCAAGGAAGACATAGCTTTGCAGTTCGGGCTGGACTGTTCCCATGAGGCACAGTGTCAAGACTGATTTGCATATAGCTGTGTCTGAACTGGGGTGGCAAAGTGAGCTAAAGAATGATGATGGATTCAACCCAGAGCTGTGACTGGGGGTGAGTGTTTGAAAAGTTTGGGCACTCCGTCCATCATCTCCTTGTGTTTGCTTTGTTTGCCCTAAGTTGGCAGGGTATGCCCAGACGTGGGTCCCCTGCTCACTTTGCCACTGGATTCAAGCTAGCCTTGCTGATGAGGGCTGTTAGCCCAAAACCGGTCCCAGGATGCTTGTTTCTGGTCCAGGGAAGACATAGCTTAGCAGTTTGGGCTGGACTGTTCCCATGAGGCTCAGGGTGAAGACTGATTTGCATATAGTTGTCTCTGAACTAGGGTGGCAAAGTGCGGTAAATAATGATGATGGATTCAGCCCAGATCTGTTACTGGGGTGAGTGTTTGAAAAGTTTGGGCACTCCGTCCATCATCTCCTTGTGTTTGCTTTGTTCGCCCTAAGTTGGCAGGGTATGCCCAGACGTGGGTCCCTTGCTCACTTTGCCACTGGACTCAAGCTAGCCTGGCTGATGAGGGCTGTTAGCCCGAAACCTGTCCCAGGATGCTTGTTTCCGGTCCAAGGAAGACATAGCTTAGCAGTTCGGGTTGGACAGTTCCTATGAGGCACAGGGTGAAGACTGATTTGCACATAGCTGTGTCTGAACTGGGGTGGCAAAGTGAGCTAAAGAATGATGATGAATTCAACCCAGATCTGTGACTGCGGGTGATTGTTTGAAAAGTTTCAGCACTGCGTTATTCATCTCCTTGTCTTTGCTTTGTTCGAATAAAGTTGGCAGGGTATGCCCAGACGTGGGTCCCTTGCTCACTTTGTCACTGGATTCAAGCTAGCCTGGTTGATGAGGGCTATTAGCCCGAAAGTGGTCCTAGGATGCTTGTTTCCGGTGCAGGGAAGACATAGCTTAGCAGTTCGGGCTGGACTGTACCCATGAGGCACAGGGTGAAGACTGATTTGCATATAGCTGTGTCTGAACTAGGGTGGCAAAGTGAGGTAAAGAATGATGATGGATTCAACCCAGATCTGTGACTGGGGGTGAGGGCTTGAAAAGTTTCAGCACTCCGTCCATCATCTCCTTGTGTTTGCATTGTTCGCCCTATGTGTGCAGGGTATGCCCAGACGTGGGTCCCTTGCTCACTTTGCCACTGGATTCAAGCTAGCCTGGCTGATGAGGGCTATTAGCCAGAGACCGGTCCGAGGATGCTTGGTTCCGGTCCAGGGAACACATAGCTTGGCAGTTTGGGCTGGACTGTTCCCATGAGGCACAGGGTGAACACTGATTTGCATATAGCTGTGTCTGAACTGGGGTGGCAAAGTGAGCTAGAGAATGATCATGGATTCAACCCAGATCTATGACTGGGGGTGAGTGTTTGAAAAGTTTGGGTACTTCGTCCATCATCTCTTTGTGTTTGCTTCGTTCGCCCTAATTGGGCAGGGTATGCCCACGCGACGGTCCCTTGCTCACTTTGCCACTGGATTCAAGCTAGCCTGGCTGATGAGGGCTGTTAGCCCAAATCCGGTCCCAGGATACTTGTTTACGGTCCAGGGAAGACATAGTTTAGCAGTTCGGGCTGGACTGTTCCCATGAGGCACAGGGTGAGGACTGATTTGCATACAGCTGTGTCTGAACTGTGGTGGCAAAGTGAGGTAAAGAATGATGATGGATTCAACCCAGATCTGTGACTGGGGGTGAGTGTTTGAAAAGTTTGGGCACTCCGTCCATCATCTGCTTGTGTTTGCTTTGTTCGCCCTAAGTAGGCAGGATATGCCCAGACGTGGGTCCCTTGCTCACACTGCCACTGGATTCAAGCACGCCTGGCTGATGAGGTCTGTTAGCCCGATACCTGTCGCAGAATACTTGTGTCTGGTCCAAGGAAGACATAGCTTAGCAGTTCGGGCTGAACTGTTCCTATGAGGCACAGGGTGAAGACTGATTTGCACATAGCTGTGTCTGAACTGGGGTGGCAAAGTGAGCGAAAGAATGATGATGGATTCAACCCAGATCTGTGACTGGGGGTGAGTGTTTGAAAAGTTTGGGCACTCCGTCCATCGTCTCCTTGTGTTTGCTTCGTTCGCCCTAAGTTGGCAGGGTGTGCCCAGACGTGGGTCCCTTGCTCACTTTGCCACTGGATTCAAGCTAGCCTGGCTGATGAGGGCTGTTAGCCCAAAAACGGTCCCAGGATGCTTGTTTCCGGTCCAAGGAAGACATAGCTTTGCAGATCGGGCTGGACTGTTCCCATGAGGCACAGTGTCAAGACTGATTTGCATATAGCTGTGTCTGAACTGGGGTGGGAAAGTGATCTAAAGAATGATGATTGATTCAACCTAGATCTGTGACTGGGGGTGAGTGTTTGAAAAGTTTCAGCACTCCGTCCATCATCTCCTTGTGTTTGCATTGTTCGCCCTAAGTTGCCAGGGTGTGCCCAGACGTGGGTCCCTTGCTCACTTTGCCACTGGATTCAAGCTAGCCTGGCTGATGAGGGCTGTTGGCCCTAAACCGGTCACAGGATGCTAGTTTCCTGTCCAGGGAAGACATAGCTTAGCAGTTCGGGCTGGACTGTTCCCATGAGGCACAGGGTCAAGACTGATTTGCATATAGCTGTCTCTGAACAAGTGTGGCAAAGTGAGCTGAAGAATGATGATGGACTCAACCCTGATCTGTGACAGGGGGGTGTTTGAAAAGTTTCAGCACTCCGTCCATCATCTCCTTGTGTTTGCTTTGTCCACCCTAAGTTGGCAGGGTATGCCCTGAGGTGTGTCCCTTGGTTTCTTTGCCACTGGATTCAAGCTAGCCTGGCTGATGAGGGCTGTTAGCCTTAAACCGGTCCCACGATGCCTGTTTCCAGTCCAAGGAAGACATAGCTTAGCAGTTCGGGCTGGACTGTGCCCATGAGGCACAGGGTGAAGACTGATTTGCACATAGCTGTGTCTGAACTGGAGTGGTAAAGTGAGCTAAAGAATAATGATGGATTCAACCCAGATCTGTGACTGGGGTGAGTGTTTGAAAAGTTTGGCCACTCCGTCCATCATCTGCTTGTGTTTGCTTCGTTCGCCCTAAGTTGGCAGGGTATGCCCAGACGTGGGTCCCTTGCTCACTTTGCCACTGGATTTAAGCTAGCCTGGCTGATGAGGGCTATTAGCCCAAAACCTGTCCCAGGATGCTTGTTTCCAGTCCAGGGAAGACATAGCTTAGCAGTTCGGGCTGGACTGTTCCCATGAGGCACAGGGTGAAAACTGATTTGCATATAGTTGTCTCTGAACAAGGCTGGCAAAGTGCGGTAAAGAATGATGATGGATTCAACCCAGAGCTGTGACTGGGGGTGAGGGTTTGAAAAGTTTGGGCACTCCGTCCATCATCTCCTTGTGTTTGCTTTGTTCGCCCTAAGTTGGCAGGGTATGCCCAGACGTGGGTCCCTTTCTCACTTTGCCACTGGATTCAAGCTAGCCTGGTTGATGGGGGCTATTAGCCCGAAAGTGGTCCTAGGATGCTTGTTTCCGGTGCAGGGAAGACATAGCTTAGCAGTTCGGGCTGGACTGTACCCATGAGGCACACGGTCAAGACTGATTTGCATATAGCTGTGTCTGAACTGTGGTGGCAAAGTGAGGTAAAGAATGATGATGATTCAACCCAATTCTGTGACTGGGTGTGAGTGTTTGAAAAGTTTCAGTTCGGGCTTGACTATTCCCATGAGGCACAGGGTGAAGACTGATTTGCATTTAGCTGTGTCTGAACTGGGGAGGCAAAGTGAGATAAGGAATGATGATGGATTCAACCCAGATCTGTGACTGGGGGTGAGTGTTTGAAAAGTTTCAGCACTCCGTCCATCATCTCCTTGTGTTTGCTTCGTTTGTCCTACGTTGGCAGGGTATGCCCAGACGTGGGTCCCTTGCTCACTTTGCCACTGGATTCAAGCTAG
Source organism: Triturus cristatus (assembly GCF_964204655.1). Lineage (NCBI taxonomy): Eukaryota > Metazoa > Chordata > Amphibia > Caudata > Salamandridae > Triturus > Triturus cristatus. The sequence continues at coordinate 800,358,807 of NC_140579.1, read as the reverse complement.
CCAGGCTGATGAGGGCTATTAGCCCAAAACCGGTCCCAGGATGCTTGTTTCCGGTCCTGGGAAGACATAGCTTAGCAGTTTGGGCTGGACTGTTCCCATGATGCACAGGGTGAAGACTGATTTGCATATAGTTGTCTCTGAACTAGGGTGGCAAAGTGCGGTAAAGAATGATGATGGATTCAACCCAGATCTGTGACTTGGGGTGAGTGTTTGAAAAGTTTGGGCACTCCGTCCATCATCTGCTTGTGTTTGCTTCGTTCGCCGTAAGTTGGCAGGGTATGCCCAGACGTGGGTCCCTTGCTCACTTTGCCACTGGATTCAAGCTAGCCTGGCTGATGAGGGCTATTAGCCCAAAACCGGTCCCAGGATGCTTGTTTCCGGTCCAGGGAAGACATAGCTTAGCAGTTCAGGTTGGACTGTTCCCATGAGGCACATGGTGAAGGCTGATTTGCATATAGCTGTGTCTGAAGTGGAGTGGCAAAGAGAGCTAAAGAATGATGAGGGATTGAACCCAGATCTATGACTGGGGTTGAGTGTTTGAAAAGTTTAATCAGTCCGTCCATCATCTCCTTGTGTTTGTTTTGTTCACCCTAAATTAGCAGGGTATGACCAGACGTGGGTCCCTAGCTCACTTTGCCAATGGATTCAAGCTAGCCTGGCTGATGAGGTCTGTTAGCCCGAAACCCGTCACAGGATGCTTGTTTCTGGTCCAGGGAAGACATAGCTTAGCAGTTTGGGCTGGACTGTTCCCATGAGGCACAGGGTCAAGACTGATTTGCATATAGCTGTGTCTGAACTGGGGTGGCAAAGTGAGCTAAAGAATGACGAGGGATTCACTCCAAATGACTGGGGGTGAGTGTTTGAAAAGTTTCAGCACTCCGTCCATCATCACCTTCTGTTTGCTTTGTTCACCCAAAGTGGCAGGGTATGCCCAGAAGTCGGTCACTTGCTGACTTTGCCAATGAGTTTAAGCTAACTTGGCTGATGAGGGCTGTTAGCCTGAAACTGGTCCCAGGGTGCTTGTTTCCGGTCGAGGGAAGACATAGCTTTGCAGATCAAAGTGGACTGTTCCCATGAGACAAAATGTGAAGACTGATTTGCATATAGCTGTGTCTGAACTGGGGTGTAATGTGAGCTAAAGAATGATGATGGATTCAACCCAGATCTGTGACTGGGGGAGAGTGTTTGAAAAGAATCAGCACTCCGTCCATCACCTCCTTGTGTTTGCTTTGTTCGCCCAAAGTTGGCAGGGTATGCCCAGAAGTGGGTCCCTAGCTCACGTTGCCAATGGATTCAAGCTAGCCTGGATGATGGGGGCTGTTAGCCCAAAACGGGTCCCAGGATGCTTGTTTCGAGTACAGGGAAGACATAGTTTGTCAGTTTGAGCTGGATTGTTCCCATGAGGCACAGGGTCAAGACTGATTTGCATATAGCTGTGTCTGAACTGGGGTGGTAAAGTGAGCTAAAGAATGATGATGGATACAACCCAGATCTGTGACTGGGGGTATATGTTTGATAAGTTTCAGCACTCCGTTATTCATCTCCTTGTCTTTGCTTTGTTCGCCCTAAGTTGGCAGGTTATGGCAAGAGGTGGGTCCCTTGCTCACTTTGCCACTGGATTCAAGCTAGCCTGGCTGATTAGGGCAATTATTCTGAAAGCGGTCCCAGTATGCTTGTTTTCGGTCCAGGGAAGACATAGCTTTGCAGTTCGGGCTGGACTGTTCCCATGAGGCACAGTGTCAAGACTGATTTGCATATAGCTGTGTCTGAACTAGGGTGGCAAAGTGAGGTAAAGAATGATGATGGATTCAACCCAGATCTGTGACTGGGTGTGAGTGTTTGAAAAGTTTCAGCACTCCGTCCATCATCTCCTTGTTTTTGCTTTGCTCGCCCTAAGTTGGCAGGGTATGCCTAGAGGTGGGTCCCTTGCTCACTTTGCCACTGGATTCAAGCTAGCCTGGCTGATGAGGGCTGTTAGCCCGAAACCGGTCCCAGGATGCTGGTTTCCGGTCCAGGGAAGACATCGCTTTGCAGTTCGGGCTGGACTGTTCCCATGAGGCACAGGGTGAAGACTGATTTGCATATAGCTGTGTCTGAAATGGGGTGGGAAAGTGAGCTAAAGAATGATGATGGATTCAACCCAGATCTGTGACGGGGAAGAATGTTTGAAAAGTTTGGTCACTCCGTCCATCATCTGCTTGTGTTTGCTTTGCTCACCCTAAGTTGGCAGTGAATGCCCAGAGGTGGGTCCCTTGCTCACTTTGCCACTGGTTTCAAGCTAGCCTGGCTGATAAGGGCTGTTAGCCTGAAACTGGTACCAGGATTCTTGTTTCCGGTCCAAGGAAGACATAGCTTTGAACTTCGGGCTGGACTGTTCCCATGAGGCACAGTGTCAAGACTGATTTGCATATAGCTGTGTCTGAACTGAGGTGGCAAAGTGAGCTAAAGAATGACGATTGATTCAACCCAGATCTGTGACTGGGGGTGAGTGTTTGAAAAGTTTCAGCACTCCGTCCATCATCTCCTTGTGTTTGCTTTGTTCGCCCTAAGTTGGCAGGGTATGCCCTGAGGTGGGTCTCTTGGTTTCTTTGCCACTGGATTCAAGCTAGCCTGGCTGATGAGGGCTGTTAGCCTTAAAGCGGTCCCATGATGCCTGTTTCCAGTCCAAGGAAGACATAGCTTAGCAGTTCGGGATGGACTGTTCCCATGAGGCACAGGGTGAAGACTGATTTGCACATAGCTGTGTCTGAACTGGAGTGGCAAAGTGAGCTAAAGAATAATGATGGATTCAACCCAGATCTGTGACTGGGGGTGAGTGTTTGAAAAGTTTGTGCACTCCGTCCATCATCTGCTTGTGTTTGCTTCGTTCGCCGTAAGTTGGCAGGGTATGCCCAGACGTGGGTCCCTTGCTCACTTTGCCACTGGATTCAAGCTAGCCTGGCTGATGAGGGCTATTAGCCCAAAACCGGTCCCAGGATGCTTGTTTCCGGTCCAGGGAAGACATAGCTTAGCAGTTCGGGCTGGACTGTTCCCATGAGGCACAGGGTGAAGTCTGATTTGCATAAAGTTGTCTCTGAACTAGGCTGGCAAAGTGCAGTAAAGAATGATGATGGATTCAACCCAGAGCTGTGACTGGGGGTGAGTATTTGAAAAGTTTGGGCACTCCGTCCATCATCTCCTTGTGTTTGCTTTGTTCGCACTAAGTTGGCAGGGTATGCCCAGACGTGGGTCCCTTGCTCACTTTGCCACTGGATTCAAGCTAGCCTGGCTGATGAGGGCTGTTAGCCAGAAACCTGTCCCAGGATGCTTGTTTCCGGTCCAAGGAAGAGATAGCTTAGCAGTTCGGGTTGGACTGTTCCCATGAGGCACAGGGTGAAGACTGATTTGCACATAGCTGTGTCTGAACTGGGGTGGCAAAGTGAGCTAAAGAATGATGATGGATTCGACACAGATCTGTGACTGCGGGTGACTGTTTTAAAAGTTTCAGCACTCTGTTATTCTTCTCCTTGTCTTTGCTTTGTTCGAATAAAGTTGGCAGGGTATGCCCAGACGTGGGTCCCTTGCTCATTTTTCCACTAGATTCAAGCTAGCCTGGCTGATGAGGGCTGTTAGCCCAAAACCGGTCCCAGGATGCTTGTTTCTGGTCCAGGGAAGACATAGCTTGGCAGTTCGGGCTGGACTATTCCCATAAGGCACAGGGTGAAGACTGATTTGCATATAGCTGTGTCTGAACTGGGGAGGCAAAGTGAGCTAAAGAATGATGATGGATTCAACCCAGATCTGTGACTGGGGGTGAGTGTTTGAAAAGTTTGGGCACTCCGTCCATCATCTGCTTGTGTTTGCTTTGCTCGCTCTAAGTTGGCAGGGTATGCCCAGAGGTGGGTCCCTTGCTCACTTTGCCACTAGATTCAAGCTAGCCTGGCTGATGAGGGCTATTAGCCCGAGACCGGTCCGAGTATGCTTGTTTGCGGTCCAAGGAAAACATAGCTTGGCAGTTCGGGCTGGACTGTTCCCATGAGGCACAGTGTCAAGACTGATTTGCATATAGCTGTGTCTGAACTGGGGTGGCAAAGTGAGGTAAATAATGATGATTGATTCAACACAAATCTGTGACTGGGTGTGAGTGTTGGAAAAGTTTCAGCACTCCGTCCATCATCTCGTTTTTGCTTTGCTTGCCCTAAGTTGGCAGGGTATTCTCAGAGGTGGGTCCCTTCCTCGCATTGCCACTGGATTCAATTTAGCCTGGCTGATGAGGGCTGTTAGCCCGAAACTGGTCCCAGGATGCTTGTTTCCGGTCCAGGGAAGACATAGCTTAGCAGTTCGGGCTTGACTATTCCCATGAGGCACAGGGTGAAGACTGATTTGCATTTAGCTGTGTCTGAACTGGGGAGGCAAAGTGAGATAAGGAATGATGATGGATTCAACCCAGATCTGTGACTGGGGGTGAGTGTTTGAAAAGTTTGGGCACTCCCTCCTTCATCTCCATGTGTTTGCTTTGTTCGCCCTAAGTTGGCATGGTATGCCCAGACGTGGGTCCCTTTCTCACTTTACCACTGGATTCAAGCTAGCCTGGCTGATGAGGGCTGTTAGCCCGAAACCTGTCCCAGGATGCTTGTTTCCGGTCCAAGGAAGACATAGCTTAGCAGTTCGGGTTGGACTGTTCCCATGAGGCACAGGGTGAAGACTGATTTGCACATAGCTGTGTCTGAACTGGGGTGGCAAAGTGAGCTAAAGAATGATGATGGATTCAACCCAGATCTGTGCCTGGGGGTGAAAGTTTGAAAAGTTTCTGCACTCTGTTATTCATCTCCTTGTCTTTGCTTTGTTCGAATAAAGTTGGCAGGGTATGCCCAGATGTGGGTCCCTTGCTCACTTTGCCACTGGATTCAAGCTAGCCTGGTTGATGAGGGCTATTAGCCCGAAAGTGGTCCTAGGATGCTTGTTTCTGGTGCAGGGAAGACGTAGTTTAGCAGTTCGGGCTGGACTGTTCCCATGAGGCACAGGGTGAAGACTGATTTGCATATCGCTGTGTTTGAACTAGGGTGGCAAAGTGAGGTAAAGAATGATGATGGATTCAACCCAGATCTGTGACTGGGGGTGAGGGCTTGAAAAGTTTCAGCACTCCATCCATCATCTCCTTGTGTTTGCGTTGCTCGCCCTAACTTGGCAGGGTATGCCGAGAGGTGGGTCCCTTCCTCACATTGCCGCTGGATTCAAGCTAGCCTGGCTGATGAGGGCTGTTAGCCCGAAACCGGTCCCAGGATACTTGTTTCCGGTCCAAGGAAGACATAGCTTTGCAGTTCGGGCTGGACTGTTCCCATGAGGCACAGTGTCAAGACTGATTTGCATATAGCTGTGTCTGAACTGGGGTGGCAAAGTGAGCTAAAGAATGATGATGGATTCAACCCAGAGCTGTGACTGGGGGTGAGTGTTTGAAAAGTTTGGGCACTCTGTCCATCATCTACTTGTGTTTGCTTTGTTCGCCCTAAGTTGGCAGGGTATGCCCAGACGTGGGTCCCTTGCTCACTTTGCCACTGGATTCAAGCTAGCCTGGCTGATGAGGGCTATTAGCCCAAACCCTGTCCCAGGATGCTTGTTTCCAGTCCAGGGAAGACATAGCTTAGCAGTTCGGGCTGGACTGTTCCCATGAGGCACAGGGTGAAGACTGATTTGCATATAGTTGTCTCTGAACAAGGCTGGCAAAGTGCGGTAAAGAATGATGATGGATTCAACCCAGAGCTGTGACTGGGGGTGAGTGTTTGAAAAGTTTGGGCACTCCGTCCATCATCTCCTTGTGTTTGCTTTGTTCGCCCTAAGTTGGCAGGGTATGCCCAGACGTGGGTCCCTTGCTCACTTTGCCACTGGATTCAAGCTAGCCTGGCTGATGAGGGCTGTTAGCCCAAAACCGGTCCCAGGATGCTTGTTTCTGGTCCAGGGAAGACATAGCTTAGCAGTTTGGGCTGGACTGTTCCCATGAGGCTCAGGGTGAAGACTGATTTGCATATAGTTGTCTCTGAACTAGGGTGGCAAAGTGCGGTAAAGAATGATGATGGATTCAGCCCAGATCTGTTACTGGGGTGAGTGTTTGAAAAGTTTGGGCACTCCGTCCATCATCTCCTTGTGTTTGCTTTGTTCGCCCTAAGTTGGCAGGGTATGCCCAGACGTGGGTCCCTTTCTCACTTTGCCACTGGATTCAAGCTAGCCTGGCTGATGAGGGCTGTTAGCCCGAAACTTGTCCCAGGATGCTTGTTTCCGGTCCAAGGAAGACATAGCTTAGCAGTTCGGGTTGGACTGTTCCTATGAGGCACCGGGTGAAGACTGATTTGCACATAGCTGTGTCTGAACTGGGGTGGCAAAGTGAGCTAAAGAATGATGATGAATTCAACCCAGATCTGTGACTGCGGGTGATTGTTTGAAAAGTTTCAGCACTCCGTTATTCATCTCCTTGTCTTTGCTTTGTTCGAATAAAGTTGGCAGGGTATGCCCAGACGTGGGTCCCTTTCTCACTTTGTCACTGGATTCAAGCTAGCCTGGTTGATGAGGGCTATTAGCCCGAAAGTGGTCCTAGGATGCTTGTTTCTGGTGCAGGGAAGACATAGCTTAGCAGTTCGGGCTGGACTGTACCCATGAGGCACAGGGTGAAGACTGATTTGCATATAGCTGTGTCTGAACTAGGGTGGCAAAGTGAGGTAAAGAATGATGATGGATTCAACCCAGATCTGTGACTGGGGGTGAGGGCTTGAAAAGTTTCAGCACTCCGTCCATCATCTCCTTGTGTTTGCATTGTTCACCCTATGTGTGCAGGGTATGCCCAGACGTGGGTCCCTTGCTCACTTTGCCACTGGATTCAAGCTAGCCTGGCTGATGAGGGCTATTAGCCAGAGACCGGTCCGAGGATGCTTGTTTCCGGTCCAGGGAACACATAGCTTGGCAGTTTGGGCTGGACTGTTCCCATGAGGCACAGGGTGAACACTGATTTGCATATAGCTGTGTCTGAACTGGGGTGGCAAAGTGAGCTAGAGAATGATCATGGATTCAATCCAGATCTATGACTGGGGGTGAGTGTTTGAAAAGTTTGGGTACTTCGTCGATCATCTCCTTGTGTTTGCTTCGTTCGGCCTAATTTGGCAGGGTATGCCCACGCGACGGTCCCTTGCTCACTTTGCCACTGGATTCAAGCTAGCCTGGCTGATGAGGGCTGTTAGCCCAAATCTGGTCCGAGGATACTTGTTTCCGGTCCAGGGAAGACACAGTTTAGCAGTTCGGGCTGGACTGTTCCCATGAGGCACAGGGTGAAGACTGATTTGCATATAGCTGTGTCTGAACTGTGGTGGCAAAGTGAGGTAAAGAATGATGATGGATTCAACCCAGATCTGTGACTGGGGGTGAGTGTTTGAAAAGTTTGGGCACTCCGTCCATCATCCTCTTGTGTTTGCTTTGTTCGCCCTAAGTAGGCAGGGTATGCCCAGACGTGGGTCCCTTGCTCACACTGCCACTGGATTCAAGCGTGCCTGGCTGATGAGGGCTGTTAGCCCGATACCTGTCGCAGAATACTTGTGTCTGGTCCAAGGAAGACATAGCTTAGCAGTTCGGGCTGAACTGTTCCCATGAGGCACAGGGTGAAGACTGATTTGCACATAGCTGTGTCTGAACTGGGGTGGCAAAGTGAGCTAAAGAATGATGATGGATTCAACCCAGATCTGTGACTGGGGGTGAGTGTTTGAAAAGTTTGGGCACTCCGTCCATCATCTCCTTGTGTTTGCTTCGTTCGCCCTAAGTTGGCAGGATGTGCCCAGACGTGGGTCCCTTGCTCACTTTGCCACTGGATTCAAGCTAGCCTGGCTGATGAGGGCTGTTAGCCCAAAAACGGTCCCAGGATGCTTGTTTCCGGTCCAAGGAAGACATAGCTTTGCAGTTCGGGCTGGACTGTTCCCATGAGGCACAGTGTCAAGACTGATTTGCATATAGCTGTGTCTGAACTGGGGTGGCAAAGTGAGCTAAAGAATGATGATTGATTCAACCCAGATCTGTGACTGGGGGTGAGTGTTTGAAAAGTTTCAGCACTCCGTCCATCATCACCTTGTGTTTGCAAATTTCGCCCTAAGTTGGCAGGGTGTGCCCAGACGTGGGTCCCTTGCTCACTTTGCCACTGGATTCAAGCTAGCCTGGCTGATGATGGCTATTAGCCAGAGACCAGTCCGAGGATGCTTGTTTCCAGTCCAGGGAACACATAGCTTGGCAGTTTGGGCTGGACTGTTCCCATGAGGCACAGGGTGAACTCTGATTTGCATATAGCTGTCTCTGAACAAGTGTGGCAAAGTGAGCTGAAGAATGATGATGGACTCAACCCTGATCTGTGACAGGGGGGTGTTTGAAAAGTTTCAGCACTCCGTCCATCATCTCCTTGTGTTTGCTTTGTCCACCCTAAGTTGGCAGGGTATGCCCTGAGGTGTGTCCCTTGGTTTCTTTGCCACTGGAATCAAGCTAGCCTGGCTGATGAGGGCTGTTAGCCTTAAACCGGTCCCACGATGACGGTTTCCAGTCCAAGGAAGACATAGCTTAGCAGTTCGGGCTGGACTGTTCCCATGAGGCACAGGGTGAAGACTGATTTGCACATAACTGTGTCTGAACTGGGGTGGCAAAGTGAGCTAAAGAATGATGATGGATTCAACCCATATCTGTCCTGTGGGTGAAAGTTTGAAAAGTTTCAGCACTCCGTTATTCATCTCCTTGTCTTTGCTTTGTTCGAATAAAGTTGGCAGGGTATGCCCAGATGTGGGTCCCTTGCTCACTTTGCCACTGGATTCAAGCTAGCCTGGTTGATGAGGGCTATTAGCCCGAAAGTGGTCCTAGGATGCTTGTTTCCGGTGCAGGGAAGACGTAGCTTAGCAGTTCGGGCTGGACTGTTCCCATGAGGCACAGGGTGAAGACTGATTTGCATATCGCTGTGTCTGAACTAGGGTGGCAAAGTGAGGTAAAGAATGATGATGGATTCAACCCAGATCTGTGACTGGGGGTGAGGGCTTGAAAAGTTTCAGCACTCCATCCATCATCTCCTTGTGTTTGCGTTGCTCGCCCTAACTTGGCAGGGTATGCCGAGAGGTGGGTCCCTTCCTCACATTGCCACTGGATTCAAGCTAGCCTGGCTGATGAGGGCTATTAGCCCGAAACCGGTCCCAGGATACTTGTTTCCGGTCCAAGGAAGACATAGCTTTGCAGTTCGGGCTGGACTGTTCCCATGAGGCACAGTGTCAAGACTGATTTGCATATAGCTGTGTCTGAACTGGGGTGGCAAAGTGAGCTAAAGAATGATGATGGATTCAACCCAGAGCTGTGACTGGGGGTGAGTGTTTGAAAAGTTTGGGCACTCCGTCCATCATCTCCTTGTGTTTGCTTTGTTCGCCCTAAGTTGGCAGGGTATGCCCAGACGTGGGTCCCTTGCTCACTTTGCCACTGGATTCAAGCTAGCCTGGCTGATGAGGGCTATTAGCCCAAACCCTGTCCCAGGATGCTTGTTTCCAGTCCAGGGAAGACATAGCTTAGCAGTTCGGGCTGGACTGTTCCCATGAGGCACAGGGTGAAGACTGATTTGCATATAGTTGTCTCTGAACTAGGGTGGCAAAGTGCGGTAAATAATGATGATGGATTCAGCCCAGATCTGTTACTGGGGTGAGTGTTTGAAAAGTTTGGGCACTCCGTCCATCATCTCCTTGTGTTTGCCTTGTTCGCCCTAAGTTGGCAGGGTATGCCCAGACGTGGGTCCCCTGCTCACTTTGCCACTGGATTCAAGCTAGCCTTGCTGATGAGGGCTGTTAGCCCAAAACCGGTCCCAGGATGCTTGTTTCTGGTCCAGGGAAGACATAGCTTAGCAGTTTGGGCTGGACTGTTCCCATGAGGCTCAGGGTGAAGACTGATTTGCATATAGTTGTCTCTGAACTAGGGTGGCAAAGTGCGGTAAATAATGATGATGGATTCAGCCCAGATCTGTTACTGGGGTGAGTGTTTGAAAAGTTTGGGCACTCCGTCCATCATCTCCTTGTGTTTGCCTTGTTCGCCCTAAGTTGGCAGGGTATGCCCAGACGTGGGTCCCTTGCTCACTTTGCCACTGGACTCAAGCTAGCCTGGCTGATGAGGGCTGTTAGCCCGAAACCTGTCCCAGGATGCTTGTTTCCGGTCCAAGGAAGACATAGCTTAGCAGTTCGGGTTGGACTGTTCCTATGAGGCACAGGGTGAAGACTGATTTGCACATAGCTGTGTCTGAACTGGGGTGGCAAAGTGAGCTAAAGAATGATGATGAATTCAACCCAGATCTGTGACTGCGGGTGATTGTTTGAAAAGTTTCAGCACTCCGTTATTCATCTCCTTGTCTTTGCTTTGTTCGAATAAAGTTGGCAGGGTATGCCCAGACGTGGGTCCCTTGCTCACTTTGTCACTGGATTCAAGCTAGCCTGGTTGATGAGGGCTATTAGCCCGAAAGTGGTCCTAGGATGCTTGTTTCCGGTGCAGGGAAGACATAGCTTAGCAGTTCGGGCTGGACTGTACCCATGAGGCACAGGGTGAAGACTGATTTGCATATAGCTGTGTCTGAACTAGGGTGGCAAAGTGAGGTAAAGAATGATGATGGATTCAACCCAGATCTGTGACTGGGGGTGAGGGCTTGAAAAGTTTCAGCACTCCGTCCATCATCTCCTTGTGTTTGCATTGTTCGCCCTATGTGTGCAGGGTATGCCCAGACGTGGGTCCCTTGCTCACTTTGCCACTGGATTCAAGCTAGCCTGGCTGATGAGGGCTATTAGCCAGAGACCGGTCCGAGGATGCTTGTTTCCGGTCCAGGGAACACATAGCTTGGCAGTTTGGGCTGGACTGTTCCCATGAGGCACAGGGTGAACACTGATTTGCATATAGCTGTGTCTGAACTGGGGTGGCAAAGTGAGCTAGAGAATGATCATGGATTCAACCCAGATCTATGACTGGGGGTGAGTGTTTGAAAAGTTTGGGTACTTCGTCCATCATCTCCTTGTGTTTGCTTCGTTCGCCCTAATTGGGCAGGGTATGCCCACGCGACGGTCCCTTGCTCACTTTGCCACTGGATTCAAGCTAGCCTGGCTGATGAGGGCTGTTAGCCCAAATCCGGTCCCAGGATACTTGTTTACGGTCCAGGGAAGACATAGTTTAGCAGTTCGGGCTGGACTGTTCCCATGAGGCACAGGGTGAAGACTGATTTGCATACAGCTGTGTCTGAACTGTGGTGGCAAAGTGAGGTAAAGAATGATGATGGATTCAACCCAGATCTGTGACTGGGGGTGAGTGTTTGAAAAGTTTGGGCACTCCGTCCATCATCTGCTTGTGTTTGCTTTGTTCGCCCTAAGTAGGCAGGATATGCCCAGACGTGGGTCCCTTGCTCACACTGCCACTGGATTCAAGCGCGCCTGGCTGATGAGGTCTGTTAGCCCGATACCTGTCGCAGAATACTTGTGTCTGGTCCAAGGAAGACATAGCTTAGCAGTTCGGGCTGAACTGTTCCTATGAGGCACAGGGTGAAGACTGATTTGCACATAGCTGTGTCTGAACTGGGGTGGCAAAGTGAGCGAAAGAATGATGATGGATTCAACCCAGATCTGTGACTGGGGGTGAGTGTTTGAAAAGTTTGGGCACTCCGTCCATCGTCTCCTTGTGTTTGCTTCGTTCGCCCTAAGTTGGCAGGGTGTGCCCAGACGTGGGTCCCTTGCTCACTTTGCCACTGGATTCAAGCTAGCCTGGCTGATGAGGGCTGTTAGCCCAAAAACGGTCCCAGGATGCTTGTTTCCGGTCCAAGGAAGACATAGCTTTGCAGATCGGGCTGGACTGTTCCCATGAGGCACAGTGTCAAGACTGATTTGCATATAGCTGTGTCTGAACTGGGGTGGGAAAGTGATCTAAAGAATGATGATTGATTCAACCTAGATCTGTGACTGGGGGTGAGTGTTTGAAAAGTTTCAGCACTCCGTCCATCATCTCCTTGTGTTTGCATTGTTCGCCCTAAGTTGCCAGGGTGTGCCCAGACGTGGGTCCCTTGCTCACTTTGCCACTGGATTCAAGCTAGCCTGGCTGATGAGGGCTGTTGGCCCTAAACCGGTCACAGGATGCTAGTTTCCTGTCCAGGGAAGTCATAGCTTAGCAGTTCGGGCTGGACTGTTCCCATGAGGCACAGGGTCAAGACTGATTTGCATATAGCTGTCTCTGAACAAGTGTGGGAAAGTGAGCTGAAGAATGATGATGGACTCAACCCTGATCTGTGACAGGGGGGTGTTTGAAAAGTTTCAGCACTCCGTCCATCATCTCCTTGTGTTTGCTTTGTCCACCCTAAGTTGGCAGGGTATGCCCTGAGGTGTGTCCCTTGGTTTCTTTGCCACTGGATTCAAGCTAGCCTGGCTGATGAGGGCTGTTAGCCTTAAACCGGTCCCACGATGCCTGTTTCCAGTCCAAGGAAGACATAGCTTAGCAGTTCGGGCTGGACTGTTCCCATGAGGCACAGGGTGAAGACTGATTTGCACATAGCTGTGTCTGAACTGGAGTGGTAAAGTGAGCTAAAGAATAATGATGGATTCAACCCAGATCTGTGACTGGGGTGAGTGTTTGAAAAGTTTGGCCACTCCGTCCATCATCTGCTTGTGTTTGCTTCGTTCGCCCTAAGTTGGCAGGGTATGCCCAGACGTGGGTCCCTTGCTCACTTTGCCACTGGATTTAAGCTAGCCTGGCTGATGAGGGCTATTAGCCCAAAACCTGTCCCAGGATGCTTGTTTCCAGTCCAGGGAAGACATAGCTTAGCAGTTCGGGCTGGACTGTTCCCATGATGCACAGGGTGAAGACTGATTTGCATATAGTTGTCTCTGAACAAGGCTGGCAAAGTGCGGTAAAGAATGATGATGGATTCAACCCAGAGCTGTGACTGGGGGTGCGGGTTTGAAAAGTTTGGGCACTCCGTCCATCATCTCCTTGTGTTTGCTTTGTTCGCCCTAAGTTGGCAGGGTATGCCCAGACGTGGGTCCCTTGCTCACTTTGTCACTGGATTCAAGCTAGCCTGGTTGATGAGGGCTATTAGCCCGAAAGTGGTCCTAGGATGCTTGTTTCCGGTGCAGGGAAGACATAGCTTAGCAGTTCGGGCTGGACTGTACCCATGAGGCACACGGTCAAGACTGATTTGCATATAGCTGTGTCTGAACTGTGGTGGCAAAGTGAGGTAAAGAATGATGATGGATTCAACCCAATTCTGTGACTGGGTGTGAGTGTTTGAAAAGTTTCAGTTCGGGCTTGACTATTCCCATGAGGCACAGGGTGAAGACTGATTTGCATTTAGCTGTGTCTGAACTGGGGAGGCAAAGTGAGATAAGGAATGATGATGGATTCAACCCAGATCTGTGACTGGGGGTGAGTGTTTGAAAAGTTTCAGCACTCCGTCCATCATCTCCTTGTGTTTGCTTCGTTTGCCCTACGTTGGCAGGGTATGCCCAGATGTGGGTCCCTTGCTCACTTTGCCACTGGATTCAAGCTAGCCAGGCTGATGAGGGCTATTAGCCCAAAACCGGTCCCAGGATGCTTGTTTCCGGTCCTGGGAAGACATAGCTTAGCGGTTTGGGCTGGACTGTTCCCATGATGCACAGGGTGAAGACTGATTTGCATATAGTTGTCTCTGAACTAGGGTGGCAAAGTGCGGTAAAGAATGATGATGGATTCAACCCAGATCTGTGACTTGGGGTGAGTGTTTGAAAAGTTTGGGCACTCCGTCCGTCATCTCCTTGTGTTTGCTTTGTTCGCCCTAAGTTGGCATGGTATGCCCAGACGTGGGTCCCTTTCTCACTTTGCCACTGGATTCAAGCTAGCCTGGCTGATGAGGGCTGTTAGCCCGAAACCTGTCCCAGGATGCTTGTTTCCGGTCCAAGGAAGACATAGCTTAGCAGTTCGGGTTGGACTGTTCCCATGAGGCACAGGGTGAAGACTGATTTGCACATAGCTGTGTCTGAACTGGGGTGGCAAAGTGAGCTAAAGAATGATGAGGGATTCAACCCAGATCTGTGACTGCGGGTGAAAGTTTGAAAAGTTTGTGCACTCCGTTATTCATCTCCTTGTCTTTGCTTTGTTCGAATAAAGTTGGCAGGGTATGCCCAGATGTGGGTCCCTTGCTCACTTTGCCACTGGATTCAAGCTAGCCTGGTTGATGAGGGCTATTAGCCCGAAAGTGGTCCTAGGATGCTTGTTTCTGGTGCAGGGAAGACGTAGCTTAGCAGTTCGGGCTGGACTGTTCCCATGAGGCACAGGGTGAAGACTGATTTGCATATCGCTGTGTTTGAACTAGGGTGGCAAAGTGAGGTAAAGAATGATGATGGATTCAACCCAGATCTGTGACTGGGGGTGAGGGCTTGAAAAGTTTCAGCACTCCATCCATCATCTCCTTGTGTTTGCGTTGCTCGCCCTAACTTGGCAGGGTATGCCGAGAGGTGGGTCCCTTCCTCACATTGCCACTGGATTCAAGCGCGCCTGGCTGATGAGGGCTGTTAGCCCGAAACCGGTCCCAGGATACTTGTTTCCGGTCCAAGGAAGACATAGCTTTGCAGTTCGGGCTGGACTGTTCCCATGAGGCACAGTGTCAAGACTGATTTGCATATAGCTGTGTCTGAACTGGGGTGGCAAAGTGAGCTAAAGAATGATGATGGATTCAACCCAGAGCTGTGACTGGGGGTGAGCGTTTGAAAAGTTTGGGCACTCCGTCCATCATCTCCTTGTGTTTGCTTTGTTCGCCCTAAGTTGGCAGGGTATGCCCAGACGTGGGTCCCTTGCTCACTTTGCCACTGGATTCAAGCTAGCCTGGCTGATGAGGGCTATTAGCCCAAACCCTGTCCCAGGATGCTTGTTTCCAGTCCAGGGAAGACATAACTTAGCAGTTCGGGCTGGACTGTTCCCATGAGGCACTGGGTGAAGACTGATTTGCATATAGTTGTCTCTGAACAAGGCTGGCAAAGTGCGGTAAAGAATGATGATGGATTCAACCCAGAGCTGTGACTGGGGGTGAGTGTTTGAAAAAGTTTGGGCACTCCGTCCATCATCTCCTTGTGTTTGCTTTGTTCGCCCTAAGTTGGCAGGGTATGCTCAGACGTGGGTCCCTTGCTCACTTTGCCACTGGATTCAAGCTAGCCTGGCTGATGAGGGCTGTTAGCCCAAAACCGGTCCCAGGATGCTTGTTTCTGGTCCAGGGAAGACATAGCTTAGCAGTTTGGGCTGGACTGTTCCCATGAGGCTCAGGGTGAAGACTGATTTGCATATAGTTGTCTCTGAACTATGGTGGCAAAGTGCGGTAAAGAATGATGATGGATTCAGCCCAGATCTGTTACTGGGGTGAGTGTTTGAAAAGTTTGGGCACTCCGTCCATCATCTCCTTGTGTTTGCTTTGTTCGCCCTAAGTTGGCAGGGTATGCCCAGACGTGGGTCCCTTGCTCACTTTGCCACTGGATTCAAGCTAGCCTGGCTGATGAGGGCTGTTAGCCCGAAACTTGTCCCAGGATGCTTGTTTCCGGTCCAAGGAAGACATAGCTTAGCAGTTCGGGTTGGACTGTTCCTATGAGGCACCGGGTGAAGACTGATTTGCACATAGCTGTGTCTGAACTGGGGTGGCAAAGTGAGCTAAAGAATGATGATGAATTCAACCCAGATCTGTGACTGCGGGTGATTGTTTGAAAAGTTTCAGCACTCCGTTATTCATCTCCTTGTCTTTGCTTTGTTCGAATAAAGTTGGCAGGGTATCCCCAGACGTGGGTCCCTTGCTCACTTTGTCACTGGATTCAAGCTAGCCTGGTTGATGAGGGCTATTAGCCCGAAAGTGGTCCTAGGATGCTTGTTTCCGATGCAGGGAAGACATAGCTTAGCAGTTCGGGCTGAACTGTACCCATGAGGCACAGGGTGAAGACTGATTTGCATATAGCTGTGTCTGAACTAGGGTGGCAAAGTGAGGTAAAGAATGATGATGGATTCAACCCAGATCTGTGACTGGGGGTGAGGGCTTGAAAAGTTTCAGCACTCCGTCCATCATCTCCTTGTGTTTGCATTGTTCACCCTATGTGTGCAGGGTATGCCCAGACGTGGGTCCCTTGCTCACTTTGCCACTGGATTCAAGCTAGCCTGGCTGATGAGGGCTATTAGCCAGAGACCGGTCCGAGGATGCTTGTTTCCGGTCAAGGGAACACATAGCTTGGCAGTTTGGGCTGGACTGTTCCCATGAGGCACAGGGTGAACACTGATTTGCATATAGCTGTGTCTGAACTGGGGTGGCAAAGTGAGCTAGAGAATGATCATGGATTCAACCCAGATCTATGACTGGGGGTGAGTGTTTGAAAAGTTTGGGTACTTCGTCCATCATCTCCTTGTGTTTGCTTCGTTCGCCCTAATTTGGCAGAGTATGCCCACACGACGGTCCCTTGCTCACTTTGCCACTGGATTCAAGCTAGCCTGGCTGATGAGGGCTGTTAGCCCAAATCTGGTCCCAGGATACTTGTTTCCGGTCCAGGGAAGACATAGTTTAGCAGTTCGGGCTGGACTGTTCCCATGAGGCACAGGGTGAAGACTGATTTGCACATAGCTGTGTCTGAACTGGAGTGGCAAAGTGAGCTAAAGAATAATGATGGATTCAACCCAGATCTGTGACTGGGGTGAGTGTTTGAAAAGTTTGGCCACTCCGTCCATCATCTGCTTGTGTTTGCTTTGTTCGCCCTAAGTTGGCAGGGTGTGCCCAGACGTGGGTCCCTTGCTAACTTTGCCACTGGATTTAAGCTAGCCTGGCTGATGAGGGCTATTAACCCAAAACCTGTCCCAGGATGCTTATTTCCAGTCCAGGGAAGACATAGCTTAGCAGTTCGGGCTGGACTGTTCCCATGAGGCACAGGGTGAAGACTGATTTGCATATAGTTGTCTCTGAACAAGGCTGGCAAAGTGCGGTAAAGAATGATGATGGATTCAACCCAGAGCTGTGACTGGGGGTGAGGGTTTGAAAAGTTTGGGCACTCCGTCCATCGTCTCCTTGTGTTTGCTTTGTTCGCCCTAAGTTGACAGGGTATGCCCAGACGGGGGTCCCTTGCTCACTTTGCCACTGGATTCAAGCTAGCCTGGCTGATGAGGGCTGTTAGCCCAAAACCGGTCCTAGGATGCTTGTTTCTGGTCCAGGGAAGACATAGTTTAGCAGTTCGGGCTGGACTGTTCCCATGAGGCACAGGGTGAAGACTGATTTGCAAATAGCTGTGTCTGAACTGTGGTGGCAAAGTGCGGTAAAGAATGATGATGGATTCAACCCAGAGCTGTGACTGGGGGTGAGGGTTTGAAAAGTTTGGGCACTCCGTCCATCGTCTCCTTGTGTTTGCTTTGTTCGCCCTAAGTAGGCAGGGTATGCCCAGACGTGGGTCCCTTGCTCACACTGCCACTCTGATTCAAGCGCGCCTGGCTGATGAGGTCTGTTAGCCCGATACCTGTCGCAGAATACTTGTGTCTGGTCCAAGGAAGACATAGCTTAGCAGTTCGGGCTGAACTGTTCCCATGAGGCACAGGGCGAAGACTGATTTGCACATAGCTGTGTCTGAACTGGGGTGGCAAAGTGAGCTAAAGCATGATGATGGATTAAACCCAGATCTGTGACTGGGGTGAGTGTTTGAAAAGTTTGGGCACTCCGTCCATCATCTCCTTGTGTTTGCTTCGTTCGCCCTAAGTTGGCAGGGTGTGCCCAGACGTGTGTCCCTTGCTCACTTTGCCACTGGATTCAAGCTAGCCTGGCTGATGAGGGCTGTTAGCCCAAAAACGGTCCCAGGATGCTTGTTTCCGGTCCAAGGAAGACATAGCTTTGCAGTTCGGGCTGGACTGTTCCCATGAGGCACAGGGTGAACACTGATTTGCATATAGCTGTCTCTGAACAAGTTTGGTAAAGTGAGCTGAAGAATGATGATTGATTCAACCCAGATCTGTGACTGGGGGTGAGTGTTTGAAAAGTTTCAGCACTCCGTCCATCATCTCCTTGTGTTTGCAAATTTCGCCCTAAGTTGGCAGGGTGTGCCCAGACGTGGGTCCCTTGCTCACTTTGCCACTGGATTCAAGCTAGCCTGGCTGATGATGGCTATTAGCCAGAGACCAGTCCGAGGATGCTTGTTTCCAGTCCAGGGAACACATAGCTTGGCAGTTTGGGCTGGACTGATCCCATGAGGCACAGGGTGAACACTGATTTGCATATAGCTGTCTCTGAACAAGTGTGGGAAAGTGAGCTGAAGAATGATGATGGACTCAACCCTGATCTGTGACAGGGGGGTGTTTGAAAAGTTTCAGCACTCCGTCCATCATCTCCTTGTGTTTGCTTTGTCCACCCTAAGTTGGCAGGGTATGCCCTGAGGTATGTCCCTTGGTTTCTTTGCCACTGGATTGAAGCTAGCCTGGCTGATGAGGGCTGTTAGCCTTAAACCGGTCCCACGATGACTGTTTCCCGTCAATGGAAGACATAGCTTAGCAGTTCGGGCTAGACTGTTCCCATGAGGCACAGGGTGAAGACTGATTTGCACATAGCTGTGTCTGAACTGGAGTGGCAAAGTGAGCTAAAGAATAATGATGGATTCAACCCAGATCTGTGACTGGGGGGAGTGTTTGAAAAGTTTGGCCACTCCGTCCATCATCTGCTTGTGTTTGCTTCGTTCGCCCTAAGTTGGCAGGGTGTGCCCAGACGTGGGTCCCTTGCTCACTTTGCCACTGGATTTAAGCTAGCCTGGCTGATGAGGGCTATTAACCCAAAACCTGTCCCAGGATGCTTGTTTCCAGTCCAGGGAAGACATAGCTTAGCAGTTCGGGCTGGACTGTTCCCATGAGGCACAGGGTGAAGACTGATTTGCATATAGTTGTCTCTGAACAAGGCTGGCAAAGTGCGGTAAAGAATGATGATGGATTCAACCCAGAGCTGTGACTTGGGGTGAGGGTTTGAAAAGTTTGGGCACTCCGTCCATCGTCTCCTTGTGTTTGCTTTGTTCGCCCTAAGTTGGCAGGGTATGCCCAGACGTGGGTCCCTTGCTCACTTTGCCACTGGATTCAAGCTAGCCTGGCTGATGAGGGCTGTTAACCCAAAACCGGTCCTAGGATGCTTGTTTCTGGTCCAGGGAAGACATAGCTTAGCAGTTTGGGCTGGACTGTTCCCATGAGGCCCAGGGTGAAGACTGATTTGCATATAGTTGCCTCTGAACTAGGGTGGCAAAGTGCGGTAAAGAATGATGATGGATTCAGCCCAGATCTGTTACTGGGGGTGAGTGTTTGAAAAGTTTGGGCACTCCGTCCATCATCTCCTTGTGTTTGCTTTGCTCGCCCTAAGTTGGCAGGGTATGCCCAGACGTGGGTCCCTTGCTCACTTTGCCACTGGATTCAAGCTAGCCTGGCTGATGAGGGCTGTTAGCCCGAAACCTGTCCCAGGATGCTTGTTTCCGGTCCAAGGAAGACATAGCTTAGCAGTTCGGGCTGAACTGTTCCCATGAGGCACAGGGTGAAGACTGATTTGCATATAGCTGTGTCTGAACTAGGTTGGCAAAGTGAGGTAAAGAATGATGATGGATTCAACCCAGATCTGTGACTGGGGGTGAGGGTTTGAAAAGTTTTAGCACTCCGTTATTCATCTCCTTGTCTTTGCTTTGTTCGAATAAAGTTGTCAGGGTATGCCCAGACGTGGGTCCCTTGCTCACTTTGTCTCTGGATTCAAGCTAGCCTGGTTGATGAGGGCTATTATCCAGAGACCGGTCCGAGGATGCTTGTTTCCGGTGCAGGGAAGACATAGCTTAGCAGTTCGGGCTGGACTGTACCCATGAGGCACAGGGTGAAGACTGATTTGCATATAGCAGTGTCTGAACTAGGGTGGCAAAGTGAGGTAAAGAATGATGATGGATTCAACCAAGATCTGTGACTGGGGGTGAGGGCTTGAAAAGTTTCAGCACTCGGTCCATCATCTCCTTGTGTTTGCATTGTTCGCCCTAAGTGTGCAGGGTATGCCCAGACGTGGGTCCCTTGCTCACTTTGCCACTGGATTCGAGCTAGCCTGGCTGATGAGGGCTATTATCCAGAGACCGGTCCGAGGATGCTTGTTTCCGGTCCAGGGAACACATAGCTTGGCAGTTTGGGCTGGACTGTTCCCATGAGGCACAGGGTGAACACTGATTTGCATATACCTGACTCTGAACAAGGGTGGCAAAGTGAGCTGAAGAATGATGATGGACTCAACCCTGATCTGTGACGGGGGGGGGGGTGTTTGAAAAGTTTCAGCACTCCGTCCATCATCTCCTTGTGTTTGCTTTGTCCACCATAAGTTGGCAGGGTATGCCCTGAGGTGGGTCCCTTGGTTTCTTTGCCACTGGATTCAAGCTAGCCTGGCTGATGAGGGCTGTTAGCCTTAAACCGGTCCCACGATGCCTGTTTCCAGTCCAAGGAAGACATAGCTTAGCAGTTCGGGCTGGCTGGACTGTTCCCATGAGGCACAGGGTGAAGACTGCTTTGCACATAGCTGTGTCTGAACTGGAGTGGCAAAGTGCGGTAAAGAATGATGATGGATTCAACCCAGAGCTGTGACTGGGGGTGAGTGTTTGAAAAGTTTGGCCACTCCGTCCATCATCTGCTTGTGTTTGCTTCGTTCGCCCTAAGTTGGCAGGGTGTGCCCAGACGTGGGTCCCTTGCTCACTTTGCCACTGGATTCAAGCTAGCCTGGCTGATGAGGGCTGTTAGCCCAAAAACGGTCCCAGGATGCTTGTTTCCGGTCCAAGGAAGACATAGCTTTGCAGATCGGGCTGGACTGTTCCCATGAGGCACAGTGTCAAGACTGATTTGCATATAGCTGTGTCTGAACTGGGGTGGGAAAGTGATCTAAAGAATGATGATTGATTCAACCTAGATCTGTGACTGGGGGTGAGTGTTTGAAAAGTTTCAGCACTCCGTCCATCATCTCCTTGTGTTTGCATTGTTCGCCCTAAGTTGCCAGGGTGTGCCCAGACGTGGGTCCCTTGCTCACTTTGCCACTGGATTCAAGCTAGCCTGGCTGATGAGGGCTGTTGGCCCTAAACCGGTCACAGGATGCTAGTTTCCTGTCCAGGGAAGACATAGCTTAGCAGTTCGGGCTGGACTGTTCCCATGAGGCACAGGGTCAAGACTGATTTGCATATAGCTGTCTCTGAACAAGTGTGGCAAAGTGAGCTGAAGAATGATGATGGACTCAACCCTGATCTGTGACAGGGGGGTGTTTGAAAAGTTTCAGCACTCCGTCCATCATCTCCTTGTGTTTGCTTTGTCCACCCTAAGTTGGCAGGGTATGCCCTGAGGTGTGTCCCTTGGTTTCTTTGCCACTGGATTCAAGCTAGCCTGTCTGATGAGGGCTGTTAGCCTTAAACTGGTCCCACGATGCCTGTTTCCAGTCCAAGGAAGACATAGCTTTGCAGTTCGGGCTGGACTGTTCCCATGAGGCACAGGGTGAAGACTGATTTGCATATAGTTGTCTCTGAACAAGGCTGGCAAAGTGCGGTAAAGAATGATGATGGATTCAACCCAGAGCTGTGACTTGGGGTGAGGGTTTGAAAAGTTTGGGCACTCCGTCCATCGTCTCCTTGTGTTTGCTTTGTTCGCCCTAAGTTGGCAGGGTATGCCCAGACGTGGGTCCCTTGCTCACTTTGCCACTGGATTCAAGCTAGCCTGGCTGATGAGGGCTGTTAGCCCAAAACCGGTCCTAGGATGCTTGTTTCTGGTCCAGGGAAGACATAGCTTAGCAGTTTGGGCTGGACTGTTCCCATGAGGCCCAGGGTGAAGACTGATTTGCATATAGTTGCCTCTGAACTAGGGTGGCAAAGTGCGGTAAAGAATGATGATGGATTCAGCCCAGATCTGTTACTGGGGGTGAGTGTTTGAAAAGTTTGGGCACTCCGTCCATCATCTCCTTGTGTTTGCTTTGTTCGCCCTAAGTTGGCAGGGTATGCCCAGACGTGGGTCCCTTGCTCACTTTGCCACTGGATTCAAGCTAGCCTGGCTGATGAGGGCTGTTAGCCCGAAACCTGTCCCAGGATGCTTGTTTCCGGTCCAAGGAAGACATAGCTTAGCAGTTCGGGCTGAACTGTTCCCATGAGGCACAGGGTGAAGACTGATTTGCATATAGCTGTGTCTGAACTAGGTTGGCAAAGTGAGGTAAAGAATGATGATGGATTCAACCCAGATCTGTGACTGGGGGTGAGGGTTTGAAAAGTTTTAGCACTCCGTTATTCATCTCCTTGTCTTTGCTTTGTTCGAATAAAGTTGGCAGGGTATGCCCAGACGTGGGTCCCTTGCTCACTTTGTCACTGGATTCAAGCTAGCCTGGTTGATGAGGGCTATTAGCCCGAAAGTGGTCCTAGGATGCTTGTTTCCGGTGCAGGGAAGACATAGCTTAGCAGTTCGGGCTGGACTGTACCCATGAGGCACAGGGTGAAGACTGATTTGCATATAGCAGTGTCTGAACTAGGGTGGCAAAGTGAGGTAAAGAATGATGATGGATTCAACCCAGATCTGTGACTGGGGGTGAGGGCTTGAAAAGTTTCAGCACTCGGTCCATCATCTCCTTGTGTTTGCAAATTTCGCCCTAAGTTGGCAGGGTGTGCCCAAACGTGGGTCCCTTGCTCACTTTGCCACTGGATTCGAGCTAGCCTGGCTGATGAGGGCTATTATCCAGAGACCGGTCCGAGGATGCTTGTTTCCGGTCCAGGGAACACATAGCTTGGCAGTTTGGGCTGGACTGTTCCCATGAGGCACAGGGTGAACACTGATTTGCATATAGCTGACTCTGAACAAGGGTGGCAAAGTGAGCTGAAGAATGATGATGGACTCAACCCTGATCTGTGACGGGGGGGGGGTGTTTGAAAAGTTTCAGCACTCCGTCCATCATCTCCTTGTGTTTGCTTTGTCCACCATAAGTTGGCAGGGTATGCCCTGAGGTGGGTCCCTTGGTTTCTTTGCCACTGGATTCAAGCTAGCCTGGCTGATGAGGGCTGTTAGCCTTAAACCGGTCCCACGATGCCTGTTTCCAGTCCAAGGAAGACATAGCTTAGCAGTTCGGGCTGGACTGTTCCCATGAGGCACAGGGTGAAGACTGCTTTGCACATAGCTGTGTCTGAACTGGAGTGGCAAAGTGCGGTAAAGAATGATGATGGATTCAACCCAGAGCTGTGACTGGGGGTGAGTGTTTGAAAAGTTTGGCCACTCCGTCCATCATCTGCTTGTGTTTGCTTTGTTCGCCCTAAGTTGGCAGGGTATGCCCAGACGTGGGTCCCTTGCTCACTTTGCCACTGGATTCAAGCTAGCCTGGTTGATGAGGGCTGTTAGCCCAAATCCGGTCCCAGGATACTTGTTTTCGGTCCAGGGAAGACATAGTTTAGCAGTTCGGGCTGGACTGTTCCCATGAGGCACAGGGTGAAGACTGATTTGCATATAGCTGTGTCTTAACTGTGGTGGCAAAGTGAGGTAAAGAATGATGATGGATTCAACTCAGATCTGTGACTGTGGGTGAGTGTTTGAAAAGTTTGGGCACTCCGTCCATCATCTGCTTGTGTTTGCTTTGTTCACCCTAAGTTGGCAGGGTATGCCCAGACGTGGGTCCCTTGCTCACTTTGCCACTGGATTTAAGCTAGCCTGGCTGATGAGGGCTATTAGCCCAAAACCGGTCCGAGGATGCTTGTTCTCGGTCCAGGGAAGACATAGCTTAGCAGTTTGGGCTGGACTGTTCCCATGAGGCTCAGGGTGAAGACTGATTTGCATATAGTTGTCTCTGAACTAGGGTGGCAAAGTCCGGTAAAGAATGATGATGGATTCAGCGCAGATCTGTTACTGGGGGTGAGTGTTTGAAAAGTTTGGGCACTCCGTCCATCATCTCCTTGTGTTTGCTTTGTTCGCCCTAAGTTGGCAGGGTATGCCCAGACGTGGGTCCCTTGCTCACTTTGCCACTGGATTCAAGCTAGCCTGGATGATGAGGGCTGTTAGCCCGAAACCTGTCCCAGGATGCTTGTTTCCGGTCGAAGGAAGACATAGCTTAGCAGTTCGGGTTGGACTGTTCCTATGAGGCACAGGGTGAAGACTGCTTTGCACATAGCTGTGTCTGAACTGGAGTGGCAAAGTGCGGTAAAGAATGATGATGGATTCAACCCAGAGCTGTGACTGGGGGTGAGTGTTTGAAAAGTTTGGCCACTCCGTCCATCATCTGCTTGTGTTTGCTTCGTTCGCCCTAAGTTGGCAGGGTGTGCCCAGACGTGGGTCCCTTGCTCACTTTGCCACTGGATTCAAGCTAGCCTGGCTGATGAGGGCTGTTAGCCCAAAAATGGTCCCAGGATGCTTGTTTCCGGTCCAAGGAAGACATAGCTTTGCAGATCGGGCTGGACTGTTCCCATGAGGCACAGTGTCAAGACTGATTTGCATATAGCTGTGTCTGAACTGGGGTGGGAAAGTGATCTAAAGAATGATGATTGATTCAACCTAGATCTGTGACTGGGGGTGAGTGTTTGAAAAGTTTCAGCACTCCGTCCATCATCTCCTTGTGTTTGCATTGTTCGCCCTAAGTTGCCAGGGTGTGCCCAGACGTGGGTCCCTTGCTCACTTTGCCACTGGATTCAAGCTAGCCTGGCTGATGAGGGCTGTTGGCCCTAAACCGGTCACAGGATGCTAGTTTCCTGTCCAGGGAAGACATAGCTTAGCAGTTCGGGCTGGACTGTTCCCATGAGGCACAGGGTCAAGACTGATTTGCATATAGCTGTCTCTGAACAAGTGTGGCAAAGTGAGCTGAAGAATGATGATGGACTCAACCCTGATCTGTGACAGGGGGGTGTTTGAAAAGTTTCAGCACTCCGTCCATCATCTCCTTGTGTTTGCTTTGTCCACCCTAAGTTGGCAGGGTATGCCCTGAGGTGTGTCCCTTGGTTTCTTTGCCACTGGATTCAAGCTAGCCTGTCTGATGAGGGCTGTTAGCCTTAAACCGGTCCCACGATGCCTGTTTCCAGTCCAAGGAAGACATAGCTTTGCAGTTCGGGCTGGACTGTTCCCATGAGGCACAGGGTGAAGACTGATTTGCATATAGTTGTCTCTGAACAAGGCTGGCAAAGTGCGGTAAAGAATGATGATGGATTCAACCCAGAGCTGTGACTTGGGGTGAGGGTTTGAAAAGTTTGGGCACTCCGTCCATCGTCTCCTTGTGTTTGCTTTGTTCGCCCTAAGTTGGCAGGGTATGCCCAGACGTGGGTCCCTTGCTCACTTTGCCACTGGATTCAAGCTAGCCTGGCTGATGAGGGCTGTTAGCCCAAAACCGGTCCTAGGATGCTTGTTTCTGGTCCAGGGAAGACATAGCTTAGCAGTTTGGGCTGGACTGTTCCCATGAGGCCCAGGGTGAAGACTGATTTGCCAATAGTTGCCTCTGAACTAGGGTGGCAAAGTGCGGTAAAGAATGATGATGGATTCAGCCCAGATCTGTTACTGGGGGTGAGTGTTTGAAAAGTTTGGGCACTCCGTCCATCATCTCCTTGTGTTTGCTTTGTTCGCCCTAAGTTGGCAGGGTATGCCCAGACGTGGGTCCCTTGCTCACTTTGCCACTGGATTCAAGCTAGCCTGGCTGATGAGGGCTGTTAGCCCGAAACCTGTCCCAGGATGCTTGTTTCCGGTCCAAGGAAGACATAGCTTAGCAGTTCGGGCTGAACTGTTCCCATGAGGCACAGGGTGAAGACTGATTTGCATATAGCTGTGTCTGAACTAGGTTGGCAAAGTGAGGTAAAGAATGATGATGGATTCAACCCAGATCTGTGACTGGGGGTGAGGGTTTGAAAAGTTTTAGCACTCCGTTATTCATCTCCTTGTCTTTGCTTTGTTCGAATAAAGTTGGCAGGGTATGCCCAGACGTGGGTCCCTTGCTCACTTTGTCACTGGATTCAAGCTAGCCTGGTTGATGAGGGCTATTAGCCCGAAAGTGGTCCTAGGATGCTTGTTTCCGGTGCAGGGAAGACATAGCTTAGCAGTTCGGGCTGGACTGTACCCATGAGGCACAGCATGAAGACTGATTTGCATATAGCAGTGTCTGAACTAGGGTGGCAAAGTGAGGTAAAGAATGATGATGGATTCAACCCAGATCTGTGACTGGGGGTGAGGGCTTGAAAAGTTTCAGCACTCGGTCCATCATCTCCTTGTGTTTGCAAATTTCGCCCTAAGTTGGCAGGGTGTGCCCAGACGTGGGTCCCTTGCTCACTTTGCCACTGGATTCGAGCTAGCCTGGCTGATGAGGGCTATTATCCAGAGACCGGTCCGAGGATGCTTGTTTCCGGTCCAGGGAACACATAGCTTGGCAGTTTGGGCTGGACTGTTCCCATGAGGCACAGGGTGAACACTGATTTGCATATAGCTGACTCTGAACAAGGGTGGCAAAGTGAGCTGAAGAATGATGATGGACTCAACCCTGATCTGTGACGGGGGGGGGGGGGGTTTGAAAAGTTTCAGCACTCCGTCCACCATCTCCTTGTGTTTGCTTTGTCCACCATAAGTTGGCAGGGTATGCCCTGAGGTGGGTCCCTTGGTTTCTTTGCCACTGGATTCAAGCTAGCCTGGCTGATGAGGGCTGTTAGCCTTAAACCGGTCCCACGATGCCTGTTTCCAGTCCAAGGAAGACATAGCTTAGCAGTTCGGGCTGGACTGTTCCCATGAGGCACAGGGTGAAGACTGCTTTGCACATAGCTGTGTCTGAACTGGAGTGGCAAA
Organism: Triturus cristatus; assembly: GCF_964204655.1. Classification (NCBI taxonomy): domain Eukaryota; kingdom Metazoa; phylum Chordata; class Amphibia; order Caudata; family Salamandridae; genus Triturus; species Triturus cristatus. Next base: position 800,332,044 of record NC_140579.1, on the reverse strand, counting down.
GTGCGGTAAAGAATGATGATGGATTCAACCCAGAGCTGTGACTGGGGGTGAGTGTTTGAAAAGTTTGGCCACTCCGTCCATCATCTGCTTGTGTTTGCTTTGTTCGCCCTAAGTTGGCAGGGTATGCCCAGACGTGGGTCCCTTGCTCACTTTGCCACTGGATTCAAGCTAGCCTGGCTGATGAGGGCTGTTAGCCCAAATCCGGTCCCAGGATACTTGTTTTCGGTCCAGGGAAGACATAGTTTAGCAGTTCGGGCTGGACTGTTCCCATGAGGCACAGGGTGAAGACTGATTTGCATATAGCTGTGTCTTAACTGTGGTGGCAAAGTGAGGTAAAGAATGATGATGGATTCAACTCAGATCTGTGACTGTGGGTGAGTGTTTGAAAAGTTTGGGCACTCCGTCCATCATCTGCTTGTGTTTGCTTTGTTCACCCTAAGTTGGCAGGGTATGCCCAGACGTGGGTCCCTTGCTCACTTTGCCACTGGATTTAAGCTAGCCTGGCTGATGAGGGCTATTAGCCCAAAACCGGTCCCAGGATGCTTGTTCTCGGTCCAGGGAAGACATAGCTTAGCAGTTTGGGCTGGACTGTTCCCATGAGGCTCAGGGTGAAGACTGATTTGCATATAGTTGTCTCTGAACTAGGGTGGCAAAGTCCGGTAAAGAATGATGATGGATTCAGCGCAGATCTGTTACTGGGGGTGAGTGTTTGAAAAGTTTGGGCACTCCGTCCATCATCTCCTTGTGTTTGCTTTGTTCGCCCTAAGTTGGCAGGGTATGCCCAGACGTGGGTCCCTTGCTCACTTTGCCACTGGATTCAAGCTAGCCTGGATGATGAGGGCTGTTAGCCCGAAACCTGTCCCAGGATGCTTGTTTCCGGTCGAAGGAAGACATAGCTTAGCAGTTCGGGTTGGACTGTTCCTATGAGGCACAGGGTGAAGACTGATTTGCACATACCTGTGTCTGAACTGGGGTGGCAAAGTGAGCTAAAGAATGATGATGAATTCAACCCAGATCTGTGACTGCGGGTGATTGTTTGAAAAGTTTCAGCACTCCGTTATTCATCTCCTTGTCTTTGCTTTGTTCGAATAAAGTTGGCAGGGTATGCCCAGACGTGGGTCCCTTGCTCACTTTGTCACTGGATTCAAGCTAGCCTGGTTGATGAGGGCTATTAGCCCGAAAGTGGTCCTAGGATGCTTGTTTCCGGTGCAGGGAAGACATAGCTTAGCAGTTCGGGCTGGACTGTACCCATGAGGCACAGGGTGAAGACTGATTTGCATATAGCTGTGTCTGAACTGAGGTGGCAAAGTGAGCTAAAGAATGATGATGGATTCAACCCAGATCTGTGACTGGGGGTGAGGGCTTGAAAAGTTTCAGCACTCCGTCCATCATCTCCTTGTGTTTGCATTGTTCGCCCTATGTGTGCAGGGTATGCCCAGACGTGGGTCCCTTGCTCACTTTGCCACTGGATTCAAGCTAGCCTGGCTGATGAGGGCTATTAGCCAGAGACCGGTCCGAGGATGCTTGTTTCCGGTCCAGGGAACACATAGCTTGGCAGTTTGGGCTGGACTGTTTCCATGAGGCACAGGGTGAACACTGATTTGCATATAGCTGTGTCTGAACTGGGGTGGCAAAGTGAGCTAGAAAATGATCATGGATTCAACCCAGATCTATGACTGGGGGTGAGTGTTTAAAAAGTTTGGGTACTTCGTCCATCATCTCCTTGTGTTTGCTTCGTTCGCCCTAATTTGGCAGGGTATGCCACCGCGAGGGTCCCTTGCTCACTTTGCCACTGGATTCAAGCTAGCCTGGCTGATGAGGGCTGTTAGCCCAAATCCGGTCCCAGGATACTTGTTTCCGGTCCAGGGAAGACATAGTTTAGCAGTTCGGGCTGGACTGTTCCCATGAGGCACAGGGTGAAGACTGATTTGCATATAGCTGTGTCTGAACTGTGGTGGCAAAGTGAGGTAAAGAATGATGATGGATTCAACCCAGATCTGTGACTGGGGGTGAGTGTTTGAAAAGTTTGGGCACTCCGTCCATCATCTGCTTGTGTTTGCTTTGTTCGCCCTAAGTAGGCAGGGTATGCCCAGACGTGGGTCCCTTGCTCACACTGCCACTGGATTCAAGAGCGCCTGGCTGATGAGGGCTGTTAGCCCGATACCTGTCGCAGAATACTTGTGTCTGGTCCAAGGAAGACATAGCTTAGCAGTTCGGGCTGAACTGTTCCCATGAGGCACAGGGTGAAGACTGATTTGCACATAGCTGTGTCTGAACTGGGGTGGCAAAGTGAGCTAAAGAATGATGATGGATTCAACCCAGATCTGTGACTGGGGGTGAGTGTTTGAAAAGTTTGGGCACTCCGTCCATCATCTCCTTGTGTTTGCTTCGTTCGCCCTAAGTTGGCAGGGTGTGCCCAGATGTGGGTCCCTTGCTCACTTTGCCATTGGATTCAAGCTAGCCTGGCTGATGAGGGCTGTTAGCCCAAAAACTGTCCCAGGATGGTTGTTTCCGGTCCAAGGAAGACATAGCTTTGCAGTTTGGGCTGAACTGTTCCCATGAGGCACAGTGTCAAGACTGATTTGCATATAGCTGTATCTGAACTGGGGTGGCAAAGTGAGCTAAAGAATGATGATTGATTCAACCCAGATCTGTGACTGGGGGTGAGTGTTTGAAAAGTTTCAGCACTCCGTCCATCATCTCCTTGTGTTTGCAAATTTCGCCCTAAGTTGGCAGGGTGTGCCCAGACGTGGGTCCCTTGCTCACTTTGCCACTGGATTCAAGCTAGCCTGGCTGATGATGGCTATTAGCCAGAGATCAGTCCGAGGATGCTTGTTTCCAGTCCAGGGAACACATAGCTTGGCAGTTTGCGCTGGACTGTTCCCATGAGGCACAGGGTGAACACTGATTTGCATATAGCTGTCTCTGAACAAGTTTGGCAAAGTGAGCTGAAAAATGATGATGGACTCAACCCTGATCTGTGACAGGGGGGTGTTTGAAAAGTTTCAGCACTCCGTCCATCATCTCCTTGTGTTTGCTTTGTCCACCCTAAGTTGGGAGGGTATGCCCTGAGGTGTGTCCCTTGGTTTCTTTGCCACTGGATTCAAGCTAGCCTGGCTGATGAGGGCTGTTAGCCTTAAACCGGTCCCACGATGCCTGTTTCCAGTCCAAGGAAGACATAGCTTAGCAGTTCGGGCTGGACTGTTCCCATGAGGCACAGGGTGAAGATTGATTTGCATATAGTTGTCTCTGAACAAGGCTGGCAAAGTGCGGTAAAGAATGATGATGGATTCAACCCAGAGCTGTGACTGGGGGTGAGGGTTTGAAAAGTTTGGGCACTCCGTCCATCATCTCCTTGTGTTTGCTTTGTTCGCCCTAAGTTGGCAGGGTATGCCCAGACTTGGGTCCCTTGCTCACTTTGCCACTGGATTCAAGCTAGCCTGGCTGATGAGGGCTGTTAGCCCAAAACCGGTCCTAGGATGCTTGCTTCTGGTCCTGGGAAGACATAGCTTAGCAGTTTGGGCTGGACTGTTCCCATGAGGCCCAGGGTGAAGACTGATCTGCATATAGTTGCCTCTGAACTAGGGTGGCAAAGTGCGGTAAAGAATGATGATGGATTCAACCCAGATCTGTTACTGGGGGTGAGTGTTTGAAAAGTTTGGGCACTCCGTCCATCATCTCCTTGTGTTTGCTTTGTTCGCCCTAAGTTGGCAGGGTATGCCCAGACGTGGGTCCCTTGCTCACTTTGCCACTGGATTCAAGCTAGCCTGGCTGATGAGGGCTGTTAGCCCGAAATCTGTCCCAGGATGCTTGTTTCCGGTCCAAGGAAGACATAGCTTAGGAGTTCGGGCTGAACTGTTCCCATGAGGCAGAGGGTGAAGACTGATTTGCATATAGCTGTGTCTGAACTAGGTTGGCAAAGTGAGGTAAAGAATGATGATGGATTCAACCCAGATCTGTGACTGGGGGTGAGGGTTTGAAAACTTTTAGCACTCCGTTATTCATCTCCTTGTCTTTGCTTTGTTCGAATAAAGTTGGCAGGATATGCCCAGACGTGGGTCCCTTGCTCACATTGTCACTGGATTCAAGCTAGCCTGGTTGATGAGGGCTATTAGCCCGAAAGTGGTCCTAGGATGCTTGTGTCCGGTGCAGGGAAGACATAGCTTAGCAGTTCGGGCTGGACTGTACCCATGAGGCACAGGGTGAAGACTGATTTGCATATAGCTGTGTCTGAATTAGGGTGGCAAAGTGAGGTAAAGAATGATGATGGATTCAACCCAGATCTGTGACTGGGGGTGAGGGCTTGAAAAGTTTCAGCACTCCGTCCATCATCTCCTTGTGTTTGCATTGTTTGCCCTAAGTGTGCAGGGTATGCCCCGACGTGGGTCCCTTGCTCACTTTGCCACTGGATTCAAGCTAGCCTGGCTGATGAGGGCTATTATCCAGAGACCGGTCCGAGGATGCTTGTTTCCGGTCCAGGGAACACATAGCTTGGCAGTTTGGGCTGGACTGTTCCCATGAGGCACAGGGTGAACACTGATTTTCATATAGCTGACTCTGAACAAGGGTGGCAAAGTGAGCTGAAGAATGATGATGGACTCAACCCTGATCTGTGACGGGGGGTATTTGAAAAGTTTCAGCACTCCGTCCATCATCTCCTTGTGTTTGCTTTGTCCACCCTAAGTTGGCAGGGTGTGCCCTGAGGTGGGTCCCTTGGTTTCTTTTCCACTGGATTCAAGCTAGCCTGGCTGATGAGGGCTGTTAGCCTTAAACCGGTCCCACGATGCCTGTTTCCAGTCCAAGGAAGACATAGCTTAGCAGTTGGGGCTGGACTGTTCCCATGAGGCACAGGGTGAAGACTGCTTTGCACATAGCTGTGTCTGAACTGGAGTGGCAAAGTGCGGTAAAGAATGATGATGGATTCAACCCAGAGCTGTGACTGGGGGTGAGTGTTTGAAAAGTTTGGCCACTCCGTCCATCATCTGCTTGTGTTTGCTTTGTTCGCCCTAAGTTGGCAGGGTATGCCCAGACGTGGGTCCGTTGCTCACTTTGCCACTGGATTTAAGCTAGCCTGGCTGATGAGGGCTATTAGCCCAAAACCGGTCCCAGGATGCTTGTTTCCAGTCCAGGGAAGACATAGCTTAGCAGTTCGGGCTGGACTGTTCCCATGAGGCACAGGGTGAAGACTGGTTTGCATATAGTTGTCTCTGAACTAGGCTGGCAAAGTGCGGTAAAGAATGATGATGGATTCAATGCAGAGCTGTGACTGGGGGTGAGTGTTTGAAAAGTTTGGGCACTCCGTCCATCATCTCCTTGTGTTTGCTTTGTTCGCCCTAAGTTGGCAGGGTATGCCCAGACGTGGGTCCCTTGCTCACTTTGCCACTGGATTCAAGCTAGCCTGGCTGATGAGGGCTGTTAGCCCGAAACCTGTAACAGGATGCTTGTTTCCGGTCCAAGGAAGACATAGCTTAGCAGTTCGGGATGAACTGTTCCCATGAGGCACAGGGTGAAGACTGATTTGCATATAGCTGTGTCTGAACTAGGTTGGCAAAGTGAGGTAAAGAATGATGATGGATTCAACCCAGATCTGTGACTGGGGGTGAGGGTTTGAAAAGTTTTAGCACTCCGTTATTGATCTCCTTGTCTTTGCTTTGTTCGAATAAAGTTGGCAGGGTATGCCCAGACGTGGGTCCCTTGCTCACTTTGCCACTGGATTCAAGCTAGCCTGGTTGATGAGGGCTATTAGCCCGAAAGTGGTCCTAGGAAGCTTGTTTCAGGTGCAAGGAAGACATAGCTTAGCAGTTCGGGCTGGACTGTTCCCATGAGGCACAGGGTGAAGACTGATTTGCATATAGCTGTGTCTGAACTAGGGTGGCAAAGTGAGGTAAGGAATGATGATGGATTCAACCCAGATCTGTGACTGGGGGTGAGGGCTTGAAAAGTTTCAGCACTCCGTCCATCATCTCCTTGTGTTTGCTTCGTTCGCCCTAATTTGGCAGGGTATGCCCACCCGAGGGTCCCTTGCTCACTTTGCCACTGGATTCAAGCTAGCCTGGTTGATGAGGGCTGTTAGCCCAAATCCGGTCCCAGGATACTTGTTTCCGGTCCAGGGAAGACAAAGTTTAGCAGTTCGGGCTGGACTGTTCCCATGAGGCACAGGGTGAAGACTGATTTGCATATAGCTGTGTCTGAACTGTGGTGGCAAAGTGAGGTAAAGAATGATGATGGATTCAAACCAGATCTGTGACTGGGGGTGAGTGTTTGAAAAGTTTGGGCACTCCGTCCATCATCTGCTTGTGTTTGCTTTGTTCGCACTAAGTAGGCAGGGTATGCCCAGATGTGGGTCCCTTGCTCACACTGCCACTGGATTCAAGCGCACCTGGCTGATGAGGGCTGTTAGCCCGATACCTGTCGCAGAATACTTGTGTCTGGTCCAAGGAAGACATAGCTTAGCAGTTCGGGCTGAACTGTTCCCATGAGGCACAGGGTGAAGACTGATTTGCACATAGCTGTGTCTGAACTGGGGTGGCAAAGTGAGCTAAAGAATGATGATGGATTCAACCCAGATCTGTGACTGGGGGTGAGTGTTTGAAAAGTTTGGGCACTCCGTCCATCATCTCCTTGTGTTTGCTTCGTTCGCCCTAAGTTGGCAGGGTGTGCCCAGACGTGGGTCCCTTGCTCACTTTGCCACTGGATTCAAGCTAGCCTGGCTGATGAGGGCTGTTAGCCCAAAAACGGTCCCAGGATGCTTGTTTCCGGTCCAAGGAAGACATAGCTTTGCAGTTCGGGCTGGACTGTTCCCATGAGGCACAGTGTCAAGACTGATTTGCATATAGCTGTGTCTGAACTGGGGTGGCAAAGTGAGCTAAAGAATGATGATTGATTCAAACCAGATCTGTGACTGGGGGTGAGTGTTTGAAAAGTTTCAGCACTCCGTCCATCATCTCCTTGTGTTTGCAAATTTCGCCCTAAGTTGGCAGGGTGTGCCCAGACGTGGGTCCCTTGCTCACTTTGCCACTGGATTCAAGCTAGCCTGGCTGATGATGGCTATTAGCCAGAGATCAGTCTGAGGATGCTTGTTTCCAGTCCAGGGAACACATAGCTTGGCAGTTTGGGCTGGACTGTTCCCATGAGGCACAGGGTGAACACTGATTTGCATATAGCTGTCTCTGAACAAGTGTGGCAAAGTGAGCTGAAGAATGATGATGGACAGCGAGGAGCCTAGCGCGCAACCAAGATGGCCGCGTAGGTGCGAGGCTCCCGAGGACCTCCGCGACCTCCTGAATTAATCCTGGCGATATCCTGTCCTTGTTGAGGGGACTGTGTTGGGGAACCGGAGCTGAGGCGCCACCCGTTTTTTGGGCTCGAATCGGACCCCGGACGCCGGTGGGAGCATCGATCGAAGGTTGTGGCCTTCTCCTCGCCGGCCCCCCGGATTGGAGTAGTGGGGCGATCCGGGGACAAAGTGAATAACAGCGGCGAACGGGGCTGGGCGACTGGCGTACCCCGCACTTTCACTTTCGCTTTTGCGCCCTCCTAGCTCTCAAGCGGGGTCGGACTGTGGAGCGGGGTGTGGTGGTGTGGCCTTGTCCAGGAGCCCGGCTGACCCGCCGGCGGTGGGTTGACCCGCGGTTCGGTGGTCGCCCCTGCCCCCCCCCTGGCACCCGTGACCTGGTATAGCGGCCCGTTTGGGGTGCTTGGCACGACGGTGGAAGAGCCAGCATGTCCACCAAACAAGATGGCGACCGGGCGAAGGTGAAGACGACCCGCCGTGGCACGGCGCACCAGGCCAACAGTATGGACCGCTACACGCTCCAGAAGGGTTCTCCGGAGACATCGCGTGCATCCCCGGTGGGCCCGACGGAGGCATCCGCTCATCCGGTGGATCTGACCCTCCGGGACGTCATGGGCGCCATCGCAGAGATGAAGGCCTCGGTGGACCAGCGTTTCGACACCTTAGCGCAAAAAATAGACTCGGTCCTGGTGGATGTGAGCCTTGTGAGGGCAGACTTGTCCAAAACAAACGACCGAGTCGACTCCCTGGCCCACACCACAACGAGCCTCACAACAGATGTGGTGGCCCTCCAGAAGGAGGTGCGCCGGCTTGGCCAGGCGAGCGCCCTGATGGACCGGCGACTGGAGGACTCCGAGGGTCGGGCCCGGAGGAATAATGTCCGTATTGTGGGGGTGCCGGAGGGACGAGAGGCGGAGGCGGCGGATCTTTTCGTGGAAGAGTTGATCCTGACCCATCTCCAGCCCCGGGGGCTGAGTAAGCTTTTTGCGGTGGAGCGTGCTCACCGGGTCCCCGGGGGCAGACCTAAGACTGGTGCCCCGCCGCGGCCTCTCATTGCCCGGATTTTTAATTTCCGGGACAGAGATGCTATCCTCCAGACCTCCAGACAACAGGGACCGGTCAAGCTTGACAACATGGAGGTACATTTCTACCCAGACTTTACCCCGGCGGTCCAGAAGCAGCGGCAGAGCTTTCTTGGTGTTAAACGTCGCCGAAGGGACCTGAACCTCAAGTACTCAATGCTCTTTCCAGCTAAGCTGAGGGTAGAGGTGGATGGTCGCACGCACTTCTTCGACCGGCCCGAGGCGGCTGGGGACTGGCTGGACACTCTGCCTGGAGATCGGGGCCGGGGGGGCGGGGGGGGCGCGGCTGGCGAGGAGGGCCCGCCGGAGCAGAATTGAGGGGTGACTGCATAGGCCTTGCTCTGGACGTTGTTCCTTCACCATTTATTGATTGCGTATTTTCCCCTCCTATGGAGGTCGTGCGGGGTCTGTTGGGGGCTTCCCTCCTCCTCTGGGGGACTAGTTAGTATTTTAGCTATGGGGCGACAGGCACACTGCACTTTGGGGGGGCTGTCTGGGCTCATGCAGGGGTGCAGGGAGGGGGGAGTTTTGTTGGGACCGGGGGGTGGGGGGGGTGTGTTGTTTGTTAGCACCGCAGGGCAAACCCGCTACTATGTTGTTGTTTTTAGGATGCTCGATGGGGGACGACCGATTGTTTCGACGTATGATGGGGGGTAGGGATTTGGCTGTGTTGTCATGGAATGTTAACGGCCTGGGGGATAGGATTAAGCGTGGTGTGGTCCTGCAGTACTTAAAACGTATTTCACCAGATGTTGTCTTCCTGCAGGAGACGCACCTTATAGGTAACTCCTTTCATGCAATGAACCGGCGGGGATATCGTTTGGCGGCCCATTCTGGCTTCACCTCGGGCTCGCGGGGGGTGGGTATTATGATCAAGAACTCGCTCCCGTTGGAGTTTGATGAGGTGCGCCATGATGAGAGGGGACGCTACACGGTTCTGGTGGGAAGAATGGAGGGTAGAGTGTTTATCTTTATATCAGTGTACGTCCCGCCTGGGTTACAAGCCACCACATTTGCGGACCTGGGGCGCCTCCTTCTGGACCTTCCGAGTGGCCTGCTGGTGGTTGGAGGGGATTTTAATGCGGTAGCCTCTGGGTATATGGATCGCCATCCCCCTAGGGACCTCCCCCGGGCACAGGCGTGGCTGCCCGGCCTTCTGGATACGCTGGGCCTGGTGGATTGCTGGCGATTAAAGCATCCTGCATTGCGACAGTACACCTTCCACTCGGGTGCCCATGGTAGCCTCTCGCGGCTTGATTACATCCTTGTCCCGGCGGCCCACGCAGGGAGGGTGGGGGAGGTGCGCCATCTGGCGCGGGGTATCTCAGACCACTCCCCATTGTTGTTGCATCTCGATGTCTTCCCGAGGGGGGATGGCAGGGTGGCCCCAATCAATGCATGGTATTTGCGCGACCCCACCATTCGTGCTGATTTGATCAAATCCCTACAGCGATATTTCGATGAGAATGTGGGGTCGGTCTCTTCGGCCATCTCCCTGTGGGAGGCTTTCAAGGTAGTCCTTAGAGGGGAGGCCCTCTCCTTTATCTCCCATGCCCGGCGGCGCGAGCGGGAGGAGGTGACCCGGGTAGAGGCCGAGATTGCAGAACTGGAGGGTGACCTGGGAAGCGGGGTAACAGACGACAAGTTGCATGTTCTACACCTAAAGCAGGCGGCCTATCGGGCCCTCGTCACGGAGGCGGCCAGGGGCCTCAGTAGAGAGCAGCAGGGGCGATTGTATGATGTGGGTGATAAGGCTGGCAAATTGATTGCGTGGTTGGATAAGAGGGAGAGAGCGAGCCGTGTGGTGCCTTTGATTGAGAGTGTTGATGGTGCGTGTGTCACTGAGCCGGAAGCCATTGTCTCCTGCTTCGCGGATTATTTCCGCGAAGTCTACTCCCCGGTTTCCCCCTGCTCGGAGGCAGACTCCCATGCCCTGCTTCGGGACATCGCACTGCCCTCCCTAACGGTGGAGGACAGGGATTCGCTGGACGCCCCTCCCACCTCGGACGAAATTGCCTTGGCTATTCGCTCGGTTGCATCCGGCAAGGCCATGGGCCCCAATGGTATTCCCATCGAGCTCTACAAGCTACGCCCGGATGTGTTGGCGCCCCACCTGCGCGGGATGTTCCTGGCGGCCCACTCGCGGGGTTCCCTCCCGCCGGACCAGCGTCTAGCCACAATTGTGGTGATCCACAAGGAGGGGAGGCCCCGTGAACGGGTCACATCCTATAGGCCGATTTCGCTTTTGAACGCGGAGCCCAAAATCCTCGCCAAGGTGTTGGCCAACAGGTTGGTTGGCGTGGTGGGCGATTTGGTCCACCAAGACCAATCTGGCTTTATACCGCACCGCAACACGGCGCTCAATCTGCGGCGCTTGCACGGGGTGCTCGCGCGTGTCCCATTTGTGCGGGAGCCGGCCATCTTGGCGTCCTTGGACGCCACCATGGCGTTTGATACGCTTGAATGGCCATACATCTGGGCGATGCTGGCAAAATTCGGGTTTGGCCCGGGTTTCATTAGCTGGGTCAAATTGCTATATTCGGGCCCATTGGCGCAGGTGGTAGTGAATGGGCGAGTCTCGGCCCCATTCGCGCTGGGGAGGGGTACGCGACAGGGCTGCCCCCTGTCGCCTCTCCTGTTTGCCCTGGCCCTGGAGCCCCTGGCGGAGTGGCTGCGGTGGCACCCTTCTATCCGTGGTCTCCGCTGGACCCCCGAGCATGAGGACCGTGTGTCCCTCTATGCTGACGATATCCTTCTGTATCTCGCCTCCCCGCGTAAATCACTGATCGTCCTGGTTGATGTTTTGCGTTCATTCGGTCGCAACTCAGGCCTAGTCATCAACTGGGCGAAATCCTGTGTATATGTGCTTTCCGGGGAGGCTCCGGCCTTACCACGGGACTGTCCGATCCAGATTGCCTCCCAAGGTTTTCGGTACCTGGGTATCTATATCACTCTTGACCCGGAGGCCCGCTATGAGCGGAATTTGTTACCCCCCCTCCGGCGTTTGAGGGAGGACGTGGTGCGCTGGCGGCGTCTGCCGCTCTCGCCGCTCGGCCGAGCGGCCTTGTTTAAAATGATGTCCCTGCCACGCTTCCTCTACGCCCTCCAGAATACTATGGACTTGGTCCCGGCACGCTATTTCCGTGAGGTGGAGGGCCTCCAGCGGCGCCTGTTCTGGGACGGGAGGCCGCGCATTGCTCTGGCTAAATTGACGCTCCCGTGGTACGATGGGGGGGTCGCCCTCCCTGACATTAAACGGTATTACTGGGCCTCCCAACTAGCTGCAATTAATCATGGCCTTTACGGGCCCGCCTTGAACCCGGCATTTGAGATGGATAAGATGCTCCTGCCCGGTGGCGATTACAATCGAGCGCTCTACGCTGGCGCGCCCGACTCCCGTTTGACGGGACCGACGCGTGTCATGGTGCGTGTCTGGCACGCGGCTAATGCAGCTATGGGGTGGAAGGACCGTTTGACCCGGGCGTCACCGCTGTATGCGTCTGAGAGGTTGGGCTCCCTGTGGACATCGAAGGGCTTCGAGAAGTGGGACACGATCGGAATCAGCACGGTGGGAGATCTCTGGACGAGGGGGGGATTCAAAACTTTTGAGACGCTGCAGGCGGAGTTCCAGCTGCAGGGCAGTGAGTACTTTCGGTACCTACAGGTCCGCCATGCGCTGGGCTCCGTCTTCCCGGATGTCGCATCCATTCCGGAGTCTTCCCCCCTGGAGGACAGAGTCCTAGATGGCCATGTCCCGGACAGCACGATCTCCCTCATATACAAAAAACTGATCAACGATAGATCGTGCCTGCTGACTAGTCTCTGCGAGGCTTGGGTTGCCGACGGGCTGGAGCTGGACGATGAGGATTGGATTTCCGCGGTGGCCTCTCCGAAAGAGGTGGCCATCCCGGCTCGCCTTCGTTTCGTCCAGCTCAAGATCCTTCACCGGGTTTACGTGACGGGGCCAAGGCTTCTGCGTATGGGTTTTGCTGGTGACGGAAGGTGTAAGCGTGGCTGTGGTGCGTTGGCGACTTTCATGCATATACTGTGGGAGTGCCCGAAGGTGGAGCGATTCTGGCGTGGTGTGCATGAGGTCCTGCGTGTGGTGACGCGTGTTGCGCTGCTGCCTGAAGCGAGGAGATGCTTGCTGAATGTATGGGAACCGAATGACTATTCGGTCCCGCAGACGCGGTGGGTGACTCTGGGATACATGATAGCCAAGCGCGACATTGCTCAATTGTGGGGATCCCAGAGGCCCCCTGCGGTGTCGGCCTGGAAAGAGCATATGGATTGGTGTATGTTTCGTGAAAAGGTGGTGTATGTGGCGAGAGGTAAGCCTGGGGCGTGGGTGAAACTCTGGGGCCCCTGGAACGCCTACCGCGGGGGTATTTGTGAGCCACCACTGCTACCGGCGGCCTCGCCTGCTCCGTCTCCCTAGACGGCCCCCCTCCCTCAGCCGCGGGCGCGCGGTCCCCCAGTCCCTGATCTATTCCCATTCCCCTCTCCAGAGTTCTGCTGCTGGTTTGGATCCCCCACTTATGGAGCACGTGCTGTTATTTTGGATCGCGGGTTGCCTTGCGGGTGTGGTTTTTTGGTGTTGTTTTGTTTCAAGAAAAGGGAACCGTACTGTGGGCTTGGAGCTGTGTGGCCTGCACCATTGATTACTCCTGTTTCACTGCTCTGCACTGCCTAGAGACTTTTACTGTATGTGTGCAATATGTTTTTGTCATTCTAGCGGCCGGCCGGATGGTTGTAGGCCCATACCTGTAACTTTTACGAACTGCAATAAACGGTTTCAAAAAAAAAAAAAAAAAAAAAAAAAAAAAAGAATGATGATGGACTCAACCCTGATCTGTGACAGAGGGGTGTTTGAAAAGTTTCAGCACTCCGTCCATCATCTCCTTGTGTTTGCTTTGTCCACCCTAAGTTGGCAGGGTATGCCCTGAGGTGTGTCCCTTGGTTTCTTTGCCACTGGATTCAAGCTAGCCTGGCTGATGAGGGCTGTTAGCCTTAAACCGGTCCCACGATGCCTGTTTCCAGTCCAAAGAAGACATAGCTTAGCAGTTCGGGCTGGACTGTTCCCATGAGGCACAGGGTGAAGACTGATTTGCACATAGCTGTGTCTGAACTGGAGTGGCAAAGTGAGCTAAAGAATAATGATGGATTCAACCCAGATCTGTGACTGGGGTGAGTGTTTGAAAAGTTTGGCCACTCCGTCCATCATGTGCTTGTGTTTGCTTTGTTCGCCCTAAGTTGGCAGGGTATGCCCAGACTTGGGTCCCTTGCTCACTTTGCCACTGGATTCAAGCTAGCCTGGCTGATGAGGGCTGTTAGCCCAAAACCGGTCCTAGGATGCTTGCTTCTGGTCCAGGGAAGACATAGCTTAGCAGTTTGGGCTGGACTGTTCCCATGAGGCCCAGGGTGAAGACTGATTTGCATATAGTTGCCTCTGAACTAGGGTGGCAAAGTGCGGTAAAGAATGATGATGGATTCAACCCAGATCTGTTACTGGGGGTGAGTGTTTGAAAAGTTTGGGCACTCCGTCCATCATCTCCTCGTGTTTGCTTTGTTCGCCCTAAGTTGGCAGGGTATGCCCAGACGTGGGTCCCTTGCTCACTTTGCCACTGGATTCAAGCTAGCCTGGCTGATGAGGGCTGTTAGCCCGAAATCTGTCCCAGGATGCTTGTTTCCGGTCCAAGGAAGACATAACTTAGCAGTTTGGGCTGAACTGTTCCCATGAGGCACAGGGTGAAGACTGATTTGCATATAGCTGTGTCTGAACTAGGTTGCCAAAGTGAGGTAAAGAATGATGATGGATTCAACCCAGATCTGTGACTGGGGGTGAGGGTTTGAAAAGTTTTAGCACTCCGTTATTCATCTCCTTGTCTTTGCTTTGTTCGAATAAAGTTGGCAGGGTATGCCCAGACGTGGGTCCCTTGCTCACTTTGTCACTGGATTCAAGCTAGCCTGGTTGATGAGGGCTATTAGCCCGAAAGTGGTCCTAGGATGCTTGTTTCCGGTGCAGGGAAGACATAGCTTAGCAGTTCGGGCTGGACTGTACCCATTGTAGTAAGGACTCCCTTAATACGTACATACATTGTTAAGTTAGCAAAACCGCGTTAGATGTTAGAAAGCCATCTTGCTGCTTTTGCACACGACACTGCGTCTACATGTTATTGTTTAAACACACTGCTGACTCGCGCTTTGCCTCACACGAAAGCAATCTGTTGTTACCATCCCGAGCTCTGCGCAGCGACCTTGGTCTGTACATGGTGTAACAAACAGTCTGGGTTGTTAGACAATGCATGTTTTCCACTCTAGGTTGATCGACCCACTATTTAGCCATAACACACAGACAGCTGCGAATACCTGAAAGTTGGTGCTTTTAATATTGCAGACATCATGTTTAATATTCAGACCGAAGACGAGCCTTCCTGCGAGAAGACTCCTGATGCTCCTGTGATGTGATTTCACTAAGCTGATCTTTGAGGTATGGGGTCCCCTATTCAAGCCTAAGAGACCTTCTATTAGCATAATAATAATATTAGCTTCTTAGTAAAGGGAAGGTGGTAGTATCCACTGTCATTAGAACATGATCACTCCTTTTATATTCTATGGTATTGTAACGATGCTGATGGTTTTAATTATAATCATTTGTCTGCTTGTATTAGCCAAAGTACTGCATCTGAGGACACGTGGTCTATAAAAATAAACACTTTTTATTTTCACTGTGTCTCCGTTTATTTTTGTTGTGGACTGATGTGAGAATAATATACGAACAGGTATTTCCGATTCCCACCATTCCTGAGAGTACACTGAGTAGCTTGTTCTGGGTTGTCTTTTCATTGGGATCGCCGAGCCAAATCTCGGATAACGAATGGGACACTTATGCTAGCCGGATACTGGGTTCTGGGTTCTGAGGTGAGTTTCTGGTACACCACAATTCACTGAGGTCCTGGGGTTCTACGCATAGTTCTGTGTATAAGCAGAATCCCTGCAACATGGCGCACCTAACGTTTGGTCTGTGAGTTGAAACACCTTAGTAGTGCTTATATTTGTCCACGGCACCCTCATTCTTGTTTCCGGATAACAAGTCTGACGGATTTAAACCTACCTATTTCTGTTGATATAGGTTTCTTCAAGCTTGATCATTAAAAAGGTTATTGAACCCTTGTGCTACTGATTGCTTTGAGTGTAGCTTGTCCTTATGGCGGTAGATATTGCGGCGCATAGCCGTGCAGCTCTGAAACGTCATTTGACGCAGTATGGGGTGCCGGACACTGGTATGAACGTCATCTTTGTGGTAGGAGCCGATGCGGCTCATCCTTATGAGTTGTTCTACTCTTGGGTGACGATTCCGGCAGTGAGTGAGGACGATAATACCTTTCATTCTTACACTTCCACTGCCGTGCCAGCGAACTATACACCGTATAGGACAGAGGAAATACCAATATCTGCTTGGCAGCATCTTATTTGGTTTAATGGCGCCCTTCCCCATGTGGTTATACCGCCGAGAATGGGCCCTTTGTCAATTGCAGGGGCCACTTGGCCGGTACTAGCCGGTTTTACGCCTCATCCCCGTTACCTCACGGTGACGGTGGCTGAATTGCGTGTACTACACACTGCCCTTATTGCAGTATATAGGGCGTTAGTGCAGTACGTGTCGCGCAATATGCCGGCGGGGGCACCTTCTGTTGCGGGACAGCCTACTGACCATCACGTGGTGGTTATTAGTCCTGTTATGGTTAATTCTGTTATGGGCAAGCGCCCCCAAACTAGGGATGATTTCCCTTTTTGGCTTGCTGAAAAGTTTGACCAAATAGAAGCGGTATACCCGAATACGTCTCCTGTGGAGAAACACAGGATCCTTACCATTAGTTTGCCTAAAGACTTGGTCCCCGACATTGATGATTGTGTAAACTGGGGCAAGGTCTTTGCAGCGACGTACTCGCAGTGCTTTGGCACTCCGTCAATGTTGATGCTGCCCTCCGTTATTAAACGTGTTCAAGATAACCACGGTGCGGAGTCTGCGATAGAATTAGGAATGCGGCTCCTCGGACAGTTTGACCTGGTGGCTACCATGATAATGGGTAACCTTAAGGGTGATGCTATGCAGTTCCAAGTTCGTAATGAACTGAAGAAAGTTGCTGATGAGGATAAGCCGCGGGAATTTGCGAAAATAATCTCGTCTGCGTACAGAGATTTGGGTCGTAGCTCTTTAGGAGTTAAGCCTGTGATCAAAACTCCCGATATTAAGCAGCAAGGTAAGGCGGAAGCCTCTGGTAAGGATGACCGTCCAAACTTTCAGAAACAGAATTGGCGGTCAAAACAACAGGGAAAGCAGCAGCAGAAACAGGGCTCTCGGCCTGCCTCTCCCGTTCAGTCAGGTAGTGAACGCACTTATGATCTGCGTGATCGTGCTACTATTAAGTCTCCTGATAGATTTCAGGTTTCTGAACAACGTTCTCCTCGTTCTTCACAGGAAACATCGGCTTCACAGTCCGGTGGCGGAGGCGGTGGCAAAGATCGGAGTGCTCCACAAACACGTGACCAGCCCCGACAGACTGAGGGTAAAGGCAAGCAGGACGAATTTGCACGACAAAGACCCCCGTTTCAGAAGAAGAAAGTGGCTGCTCTGACGGCAAGGTATGCCTCAGATAGTGCGGACACAGCTTCGGAACCGGACATGGGTGCTGACGCTACTGGACAGCGCAGCGGAAATTACCATAGTCCGTCAAGCTCTGCGTCCATTTCTGGCGGCGACAGCAACTGATATATTGGTTACTGTTGAAACAGCTGACACCAGAGTGGCTCCCCCTGACAGACTTTATGAAATAGTCTTACTAATTGAGGGTGACATACAACGTACAATAAAAGGGATTTTTTGGGATAATCTGACTACCACCTATGATATCCTCCTAGCGGAGGCAGATTGGCCCCCAGCTTTCATTTTAGAAGCTCCTAGAGGGGAGGAGGTAATCCTCCCGTCCTTTGCACACACAGTGCCTAAGGACCAGGCTGAAGTGTACGCTGAGGAGTGGGCGCTGGCGCTTGCGCCGGCGGTGTATCGTACTCAGGTGGGATGGGACCGATTGTCCCCCTGCCATGAGATTCCATTGCGGTCTATGCCCCAGCCTCAACCTCAATATCCCGTGCGTCGTGAAGCTAGACCGCACGTCGCGGCAATCCTTGAACAATTGGAATATCAGGGTGTTATTGAGACTTGTGTGTCCCCTATGAATAACCCTTTATTCACTGTAACGAAGCCTGACGGATCGTACCGTTTAGTTTTGGATTACCGGCACCTAAATTCGCATTGCCGGATCTGCGCGGTACAAAATACACACAGCTCGGCTCTTGTCGACAGTCTCGTGCGTAAGAGATTTAAAACGACACTTGACATCTCCAATGGCTTTTTTAGCCATAACCTGTCCACACTGAGTAGCCAGTGGACGGCGTTTACTTCGGGCGGCAAACAAAAACAATTTACGAGATTAGCCATGGGCTACAAAAACAGCCCTGGCGTCTTTTCCGCTCGCGTGGTCTCTCTCTTAGAGAGAATTGACCCCGACGCATACTCCTATGTTGACGATATCTACCTCACGGATGATGAGCTGATGCCACATCTGTCTCGAGTCGACAATATTATTGTGAGTTTTGCGGACTATGGCTACAAATTTAATTTTGCGAAGTCTCACATCGCGGAATATACAGTGTTGTTTTTGGGCTACGAGCTCAACAATGAGGGTAAGGGATTGGCTCCTCACTTTCTGGAGAAGTGCGCATGCTTGCGCGCTCCTACAACGCTGAAAAAATTACAATCTCTGCTGGGCTTTCTGAATTTCGGACGTACGTATATTCCTGATTATGCCCAGCGTATCAAGCCGCTTTATGCCTTGGTACAACCTTCTTTTTCGAAGTCTAGCTGGCAGCTAGAACACTCTGCTATTCTACAGTCTTTACAGGCTGATCTTCTTGCTTCACAATACTTGCTGACGCGTGATAACCGCACTAACCTGGTAATAAGAATAGTACCAGGCGCCGTGGGTTTCACGTATTTGACGTTCAATGAGGGCGATACAGTCCCCATTGCGTATAAATCACACTTGTACACCTCTGCTGAATTACGTTTTTCCACGGTCGAGAAAGTTCTGACGGCAGTACAGATGGCGATCCTTAAGGAACGCGCACTGTCGCATGGAAAACAGATTCTGGTTGTAACACCGTATCCTGCCCTAGAGGCAGTGACTAAAGCAAGTGTACCAAATTCTAAAGCTTTGCATCCACGGTGGATACAATGGGCCACGACTCTGACATCACCAGATGTCACTTATATCTTTGACGCCTCTTTACAGACTCAGGAGTACTTGCAGTATGAATTCGTTCATCCTGCTCCTCTGTCTTTGCGCCCGCTCGAAGAATACCATTGTGTCATATACACTGACGGCTCCGCACAGCCCGCGATTGGATCGAAGCATGCTTATTCTGTGGCTTGCGCAATTGTCGTGGGTACATTCGTAAATGGTGAATTCCAATCTGATGCAGTGCATACGCAGTCATTGGGTGATTGTACCGCGCAATTGGCGGAGCTTCGGGCTCTGGTGCTTGCACTGGAGTTTGCTGATCCCCGAGTCACGACTCTTATAGTAAGTGACTCCTTTTATTGTGTCCAGTCCTACAATGACAACTTACACTTCTGGTCTCAAAACGATTATCGAGATACCAAAGGTAGCACAATTAAGCATAAACTGCTTTGGGTTCGAGTGGCAGACTTTAAAGACTGTCTCCCTCTTGTGAATGTTATTCACACTCTTGGTCACCAACGACTTGGTGTCCATGCTGTCGGTAACGGCTTGGCTGACGAGGCAGCAAAAACCGCAGTGGCTACATACTTAGTGGCAGCAGTTACAAGATCCAAAAGTAAGATTGATGATGACATCTTGGCAGCTATTGCTGCTACAGAGAAGGGAAGTGATTACCCCAAGGGTTTTCCTTCTCGTTATTTTTATCACTTAAGTCCTGATAACGTCCCGTTAGTGAGGATTAACGACGTTGGTGACAGAATTATTCCCAACGCGGACTGCAGACCAGCTCTGATACTAGCAGCGCACGAGGGGTTGGCGTCAGCCCACGCCGGCGTGTCCGCTACTATATCTCTGTTACAACAACGTTACTGGTGGTTTGGTTTATATAAACAAGCGCGCGCTTATGTTCTTGATTGTGACATTTGCCAACAGATTAAACCTTCCTCTGTTGCGCGCCCACCACAAACACAGTTGTACATATCTAATAAACCATTTGGTTTATCTAGATCACTGCGGTCCTTTTTCTTCTGATACTGCGTACAAGTATATCTTGGTTGCAGTGGATTCGTGCACACGTTTTCTCTGGGTGCTGACTCACGGACTGTCATCAGGGATTTGCGTGTCTTTGTGGGAACTTTTGCGTGTGGTACCTTCCATTCTGATCAGGGCCCTGCGTTCGCCTCTAAGGCTTACAAGGAGGCTATGAGAAATTTGGGGGTCCAAGTCAAATTTTCGTCCCCCTACCGACCTGAGGGTAATAGTGTGGTGGAGCGAATGAACCGTGACTTAAAGCAATCTTTGACAGCACGTGTTTTAGGCACAGGCCGGAACTGGCTAGCCCATTTGTATAACGTCCAACGTGCACTTAATAATCTCCCTAGAAGGTCTCTGGGTGGGCGGACCCCGTACATGATGCTCTTCGGAATCAGAATGTTTGTCCCAGACCTTGATGGTCTAGACATGGCGGCGTCGACCGCACCCTTTGACGTAGATGATCACTGTGCTGTTTTGCAGACCCTACAAGAAGCCAGAGACAATCTTTCGAAGGAACACTTGCCCTCCACGTCTGAAGCTGAGGTTCAGATTCCGGTAGTCGGCTGGCTACCCCGAGTTGGAGACCTGGTCCGTGAGAAGGTGGAGAACAAGAAGGAGTTCGGCCCCTCTTATCGTGCACCTATTTCCAGTGCTTGGAGTGCAGGGTACAAGAACAGTCATTTTACCTCCACTTCCTGGTCGCAAAGAAAACAGGTACATCTCTATTGACAATGTCAAACTTCAGCGAGTGGCCGATACTTCTTAGTCTTACTCCAGCAGTTTCCTGCCAGACAATGCAAAGAAATTCAGTGTTGGTTCCTGCTTCTAACACCTTGTCTGATGTTGCCATCGAGATGCAGTCAGTTACTGATCCCTTGTTAATACCGCCGGCTGGTGGTCTGCCCGAAGAGACTGAGTATGCTTATCCTACAAATGGTCACTTGCCTGTTTTACAATCTACGGCGGTTGGCCAGTCACGTTTCTCCTTTGACACTAACTCATTGCCTCATACTTCCCCTTCGAACATTGCTATTTTTGATAGCTGGTTCAAAAGACATTTTTTGATTCCCCCTTGGACATATATCTGGCTGGTGCTTATAAGTATTTTTTTGTTTATGTCCATTGGATTTGTAATAGTATTTTTCCGTCTGGTAAATGGACACTATCTTAAAGAAAGATCTACAATTAGACTTATCAATGGAACTTTGGCCCCCCACTCATCGTCCCACATCATGAGAAGAGACCAGACTTTTGTGAATATTACTGCCTGGCCCGTTTTGGATGGAATTGCGTGGGATGCTGTTAAATTCCAAATTCATGGTCCTACAGAGGTCATCAATGTACCTAATGTATTTCGTGTTTCTATGGGTGATGTGGTTAAGCAGAACATTCGTTCTGATGATTGGGATGTTCATGCCATTGAAGCACTGTTTTCTGATTTGAAATATTATGCCGCTTTTGATGCAGAAGATTTATATGAGAATGCGGCTAACTATGCAAAACAGTATTGTTTTCAGCATTATGGCAATCACTTCCTGCATAAAGCGAACACTTTTCATAATTTTGTAAATTTTACCCAATGGGAACACTGTCCCACCCCCTCTTTCGGCAGTTCACCTACATTAGTTGATAAGTATACTTATTTTACTGATTTCAGTGTTTCCGACCCGGCATCCTTTTATTTTCGAGTGCTGCCTGAGTCTGCCTCGAAGGTGAGACTGACACACACCAAATTACTCTATTCTAAGTCCTTTATGGATGAGTTGTCAATCAAAGGTTATGATCTGTGGAAGGCTACTATTGATCTTAAATCGGTTTGGGGTTCCAAACCGTGGCAGGTTCAGGGAACTGAGGCTTTACATCGTGCCTGTCTTGTACCAAATCATATGTTGTTTTTAAATTCAACCATCTTCCAGACCACCTGTTTCGGATTGGCCACTTCTAAAAAACTAAATTCCCCTTCTGTTCCAGATCTGGGCGCTTACCCAAATTGGTATAACCACACAGATCTGTCCCTTCCTGCTTTGCAGTCATTGGTTTCTAATACGTCTTTCAATATTTCGAAATTTAGTAGTGAAGGATGGTTAATTTGGCAAAGCAGTTCCGATACCTGTCAACATCGTTTTCTAGGTCTGAAACCGGGGTATACGCAGCAACGCGTAGATCCTCGGTTTGAATCCTCTCATACAGTAACTACCTACTCTGTAGGGAAATTATGTCAGTCCTGGCTGCGACATTCCACCTTGGCATCTGTCAAAGTTCATTTATCTAGATTACATGACAAAATAGATTTGAATGATTTTGGTAAAGGTCCTGTGGGTGGCAGATCCAAAAGGTGGGCGTATGCTATTTACAACGAAGTATGGAAATTGTCGCAAATTGAGGCGGCTTCCAGATTGAGGGCTATTGATCAAGCGAATATGGAAAAGGTATTAGCCGTCATAGATAATAGCATTAACACTCTTTCTTTCAGAATTTATACATTGGACAATATTGTTTCTTCAATTGTTGATATTGTACATGATGATATGTCTGTATTGTACCATGGTCAAAACCAGTTGCGTTCTGTTATGCAATTTGCATGGACTTTACAAACGTTAAAGGCAGGAAAGGTCCCCTGGGACTATCTGAATACGACATCATTATTCCTTCCCTTTAACCTTACTGTAAAGCAGCAGTTCATGTCCATGAAAGATGCTACATATTCATTGTTACACATTGAAAAGTTGGAGCCGTTACCTTTCTCTGTGGCGGAATTGAATTCAGCCGTGTGGTTAGTACATGGGTTGATCACGCTGCCTTTCGCGCTTTTTAAGTTTACGTCATGCATGAAACACTATGCCCTGGGTAGATATGAACAGTTGGGTACCGCGTTCCTGCATGAGGTTTGGTCTCTCCCTTTTACGTATAGATGTACAAGAGACGGTACAGAGGTTTACCTAAAGGGTGAGGAGTGTACCTCGACACCTGATCATTCTGTAGTGTGTAGGCACATTCAGTTACACGGTGCATGCAATGTACAAGCCCCGAATTTGGCCTGCGTCCTCAAAGGTATCCCAGTGCCAGTGATTACACCATCTTTCACGCTGCTTGCAAACGGTAGTTATTTGATTTTGAATAATGAAGCTTGCTGCGGGATGTTAGTGGGAATCCCATACATAGTAACTGTATCGCAGAGAGTAGTCTGCTGCAAAATGTTCTATTTCCTCCCCCGCATGGGCGGCTGGATGTTTCCATCTGGCCTTCGATTCCGACCTTGAAAGCAGAGTTCAACAAGATGAGCAGAATAAGAGCTCTATTGTCCCAAAAGGAGGTGCCATTGACTTCCTCCCGAGAAACATTTGTCCTTCACGTGGCAAATACGCGCACTGAGGTACAGGCGCTTTTGAATACTGACCTCCCCCTGCATTTTGGAGCTTTGATCCAAACAATTTTCAATGCCTCGTCCACAACCGGCCTGGCTCATTTTTTTAAACTTGTAGGCTCCGGCCTCGTGAACTCCTTCCAAACTATTTTTGGTGTGATTCAGGCATTTTTTCATTCTATTTTCTCGAGCGTCTTTGGAGGTGTTCCGCTGATTCTGGCGCTGGTGGCAGGCGTGCTACTTTTACTTTTCATACTGCGGAATGGCTGCGCTTTCTGTGCCTCACGACAACCTGCCCCGTCTACATCTTTTTCGTGACAGGATGCTTGAATATTATGGTGTCCTGCCATTGGCGACTTTGAGCCTGGCATATGGATTATCCTTCCGGTATTCCTACTTCACCTGCGTGCAACCTGTCTTTCACTGCCTAGATTGTCCCTTTGAATGGCCTCTGGATTTGTGCTTATCCAACATGGTGTCTACGGACCCGGATTATGATCGACTGATGAGGCCCTTAGTGTCTCACGAGTTCCCCTGTTCTGGTGTTCGGATTATGGCCTGTGGTGCGGCGCATGGAATCCTGGGTAATTGGGACATCGCAAGGGCGGCATATGACTTCTTGGATATGAGTTATTTGGAAGTACACGCTGGTTGCCCTCGGATGGTGCTAGAGGCTCCGCTGATTGAAGAACATGTATGTTCCTTTTCTTTGATTAACTGGATGGCTGAAACCTTTAGTGGCCGTGCCAACGATTTTCTGCTGGAAGCTGTTGCTACGTATGCTGCATACACATTCATGGATTGAGTAAACTGTCATCCACTATCTTTTTTCTACCATGTCTTGAACATTGCCTGTGACTTTGGATTGCTGGCTACGGCAGCATTTTTCGTTTTTTTTTTTCTTTTTTTCCCGTTCTTTTTTTTTGACTTTCGAACTTTCTCTAAAACAAAATTTGATTTCAATTTGCATACGCCTTGTTCTGCTCTGTCGAATTTGAACTCTGCGTTCTCTCATTTCTTCCCTACTGGTTAGTGCTTCGATCAAGGGGGCATGTAGTAAGGACTCCCTTAATACGTACATACATTGTTAAGTTAGCATAACCGCGTTAGATGTTAGAAAGCCATCTTGCTGCTTTTGCACACGACACTGCGTCTACATGTTATTGTTTAAACACACTGCTGACTCGCGCTTTGCCTCACACGAAAGCAATCTGTTGTTACCATCCCGAGCTCTGCGCAGCGACCTTGGTCTGTACATGGTGTAACAAACAGTCTGGGTTGTTAGACAATGCATGTTTTCCACTCTAGGTTGATCGACCCACTATTTAGCCATAACACACAGACAGCTGCGAATACCTGAAAGTTGGTGCTTTTAATATTGCAGACATCATGTTTAATATTCAGACCGAAGACGAGCCTTCCTGCGAGAAGACTCCTGATGCTCCTGTGATGTGATTTCACTAAGCTGATCTTTGAGGTATGGGGTCCCCTATTCAAGCCTAAGAGACCTTCTATTAGCATAATAATAATATTAGCTTCTTAGTAAAGGGAAGGTGGTAGTATCCACTGTCATTAGAACATGATCACTCCTTTTATATTCTATGGTATTGTAACGATGCTGATGGTTTTAATTATAATCATTTGTCTGCTTGTATTAGCCAAAGTACTGCATCTGAGGACACGTGGTCTATAAAAATAAACACTTTTTATTTTCACCGTGTCTCCGTTTATTTTTGTTGTGGACTGATGTGAGAATAATATACGAACAGGTATTTCCGATTCCCACCATTCCTGAGAGTACACTGAGTAGCTTGTTCTGGGTTGTCTTTTCATTGGGATCGCCGAGCCAAATCTCGGATAACGAATGGGACACTTATGCTAGCCGGATACTGGGTTCTGGGTTCTGAGGTGAGTTTCTGGTACACCACAATTCACTGAGGTCCTGGGGTTCTACGCATAGTTCTGTGTATAAGCAGAATCCCTGCAACACCATGAGGCACAGGGTGAAGACTGATTTGCATATAGCTGTGTCTGAACTAGGGTGGCAAAGTGAGGTAAAGAATGATGATGGATTCAACCCAGATCTGTGACTGGGGGTGAGGGCTTGAAAAGTTTCAGCACTCCGTCCATCATCTCCTTGTGTTTGCATTGTTCGCCCTAAGTGTGCAGGGTATGCCCAGACGTGGGTCCCTTGCTCACTTTGCCACTGGATTCAAGCTAGCCTGGCTGATGAGGGCTATTATCCAGAGACCGGTCCGAGGATGCTTGTTTCCGGTCCAGGGAACACATAGCTTGGCAGTTTGGGCTGGACTGTTCCCATGAGGCACAGGGTGAACACTGATTTGCATATAGCTGACTCTGAACAAGGGTGGCAAAGTGAGCTGAAGAATGATGATGGACTCAACCCTGATCTGTGACGGGGGGGGTATTTGAAAAGTTTCAGCACTCCGTCCATCATCTCCTTGTGTTTGCTTTGTCCACCCTAAGTTGGCAGGGTATGCCCTGAGGTGGGTCCCTTGGTTTCTTTGCCACTGGATTCAAGCTAGCCTGGCTGATGAGGGCTGTTAGCCTTAAACCGGTCCCACGATGCCTGTTTCCAGTCCAAGGAAGACATAGCTTAGCAGTTGGGGCTGGACTGTTCCCATGAGGCACAGGCTGAAGACTGCTTTGCACATAGCTGTGTCTGAACTGGAGTGGCAAAGTGCGGTAAAGAATGATGATGGATTCAACCCAGAGCTGTGACTGGGGGTGAGTGTTTGAAAAGTTTGGCCACTCCGTCCATCATCTGCTTGTGTTTGCTTTGTTCGCCCTAAGTTGGCAGGGTATGCCCAGACGTGGGTCTGTTGCTCACTTTGCCACTGGATTTAAGCTAGCCTGGCTGATGAGGGCTATTAGCCCAAAACTGGTCCCAGGATGCTTGTTTCCAGTCCAGGGAAGACATAGCTTAGCAGTTCGGGCTGGACTGTTCCCATGAGGCACAGGGTGAAGACTGGTTTGCATATAGTTGTCTCTGAACTAGGCTGGCAAAGTGCGGTAAAGAATGATGATGGATTCAACGCAGAGCTGTGACTGTGGGTGAGTGTTTGAAAAGTTTGGGCACTCCGTCCATCATCTCCTTGTGTTTGCTTTGTTCGCCCTAAGTTGGCAGGGTATGCCCAGACGTGGGTCCCTTGCTCACTTTGCCACTGGATTCAAGCTAGCCTGGCTGATGAGGGCTGTTAGCCCGAAACCTGTAACAGGATGCTTGTTTCCGGTCCAAGGAAGACATAGCTTAGCAGTTCGCGATGAACTGTTCCCATGAGGCACAGGGTGAAGACTGATTTGCATATAGCTGTGTCTGAACTAGGTTGGCAAAGTGAGGTAAAGAATGATGATGGATTCAACCCAGATCTGTGACTGTGGGTGAGGGATTGAAAAGTTGTAGCACTCCGTTATTGATCTCCTTGTCTTTGCTTTGTTCGAATAAAGTTGGCAGGGTATGCCCAGACGTGGGTCCCTTGCTCACTTTGCCACTGGATTAAAGCTAGCCTGGCTGATGAGGGCTGTTAGCCTTAAACCGGTCCCACGATGCCTGTTTCCAGTCCAAGGAACACATAGCTTAGCAGTTCGGGCTGGACTGTTCCCATGAGGCACAGGGTGAAGACTGATTTGCACATAGCTGTGTCTGAACTGGAGTGGCAAAGTGAGCTAAAGAATAATGATGGATTCAACCCAGATCTGTGACTGGGGGTGAGTGTTTGAAAAGTTTGGCCACTCCGTCCATCATCTGCTTGTGTTTGCTTTGTTCGCCCTAAGTTGGCAGGGTATGCCCAGACGTGGGTCCCTTGCTCACTTTGCCACTGGATTTAAGCTAGCCTGGCTGATGAGGGCTATTAGCCCAAAACCGGTCCCAGGATGCTTGTTTCCAGTCCAGGGATGACATAGCTTAGCAGTTCGGGCTGGACTGTTCCCATGAGGCACAGGGTGAAGACTGATTTGCATATAGTTGTCTCTGAACTATGCTGGCAAAGTGCGGTAAAGAATGATGATGGATTCAACCCAGAGCAGTGACTGGGGGTGAGTGTTTGAAAAGTTTGGGCACACCGTCCATCATCTGCTTGTGTTTGCTTTGCTCGCACTAAGTTGGCAGGCTATGCCCAGAGGTGGGTCCCTTGCTCACTTTCCAGCTGGAGTTAAGATAGCCTGGTTGATGAGGGCTATTAGCCCGAAAGTGGTCCCAGGATGCTTGTTTCCGGTGCAAGTAAGACATAGCTTAGCAGTTCGGGCTGGACTGTTCCCATGAGGCACACGGTCAAGACTGATTTGCATATAGATGTGTCTGAATTAGGGTGGCAATTGTGAGGTAAAGAATGATGATGGATTCAACCCAGATCTGTAACTGGGGGTGAATGTTTGAAAAGGTTCAGCACTCCGTCCATCATCTGCTTGTGTTTGCTTTGCTCGCCCTCAGTTGGCAGGGAATGCCCAGAGGTGGGTCCCTTGCTCACTTTGCCATTAGATTCAAGCTAGACTGGCTGATGAGGGTTATTAGCCTGAGACCGGTCCGAGGATGCTTGTTTCTGGTCCAAGGAAGACATAGCTTGGCAGTTCGGGCTGGACTGTTCCCATGAGGCACAGGATGAAGACTCATTTGCACATAGCTGTGTCTGAACTGGGGTGGCAATGTGAGCTAAAGAATGATCATGGATTCAACCCAGATCTGTGACTGGGGATGAGTGTTTGAACAGTTTGGGCACTTCGTCCATCATCTCCTTGTGTTTGCTTTGTTCGCCCTAAGTTGGCAGTGTATGCCCAGGCGTGGGTCACTTGCTCACTTTGCCACTGGATTTAAGCTAGCCTGGCTGATGAGGGCTGTTAGCCCAAATCCGGTCCCAGGATACTTGTTTCCGGTCCAGGGAAGACATAGTTTAGCAGTTCGGGCTGGACTTTTCCCATGAGGCACAGGGTGAAGACTGATTTGCATATAGCTGTGTCTGAACTGAGGTGGCAAAGTGAGGTAAAGAATGATGATGGATTCAACCCAGATCTGTGACTGGGGGTGAGTGTTTGAAAAGTTTGGACACTCCGTCCATCATGTGCTTGTGTTTGCTTTGTTCGCCCTAAGTAGGCAGGGTATGCCCAGACGTGGGTCCCTTGCTCACTTTGCCACTGGATTCAAGCTAGCCTGGCTGATGAGGGCTGTTAGCCGGAAACCTGTCCCAGAATACTTGTTTCCGGTCCAAGGAAGACATAGCTTAGCAGTTCGGGCTGAACTGTTCCCATGAGGCACAGGGTGAAGACTGATTTGCACACATAGCTGTGTCTGAACTGGGGTGGCAAAGTGAGCTAAAGAATGATGATGGATTCAACCCAGATCTGTGACTGGGGGTGAGTGTTTAAAACGTTTGGGCACTCCGTCCATCATCTCCTTGTGTTTGCTTCGTTCGCCCTAAGTTGGCAGGGTGTGCCCAAACATGGGTCCCTTCCTCACTTTGCCACTGGATTCAAGCTAGCCTGGCTGATGAGGGCTGTTAGCCCAAAACCGGTCCCAGGATGCTTGTTTCCGGTCCAGGGAAGACATAACTTAGCAGTTCGGGCTGGACTGTTCCCAAGAGGCAGAGTGTCAAGACTGATTTGCATATAGCTGTGTCTGAACTGGGGTGGCAAAGTGAGCTAAAGAATGATGATTGATTCAACCCAGATCTGTGACTGGGGGTGAGTGTTTGAAAAGTTTGGCCACTCCGTCCATCATCTGCTTGTGTTTGCTTTGTTCGCCCTAAGTTGGCAGGGTATGCCCAGACGTGGGTACCTTGCTCACTTTGCCACTGGATTTAAACTAGCCTGGCTGATGAGGGCTATTAGCCCAAAACCGGTCCCAGGATGCTTGTTTCCAGTCCAGGGAAGACATAGCTTAGCAGTTCGGGCTAGACTGTTTCCATGAGGCATAGGGTGAAGACTGATTTGCATATAGTTGTCTCTGAACTAGGGTGGCAAAGTGAGCTAAAGAATGATGATGGATTCAGCCCAGATCTGTGACTGGGGGTGAGTATTTGAAAAGTTTGGGCACTCCGTCCATCATCTCATTGTGTTTTCTTCGTTCGCCCTAAGTTGGCAGGGTATGCCCAGACGTGGGTCCCTTGCTCACTTTGCCACTGGATTCAAGCTAGCCTGGCTGATGAGGACAATTAGCCCAAAACCAGTCCCAGGATGCTTGTTTCCGGTCCAGGGAAGACATAGCTTAGCAGTTCAGGCTGGACTGTTCCCATGAGGCACAGGGTGAAGACTGATTTGCATACAGCTGTCTCTGAAATAGGGTGGCAAAGTGTGCTAAAGAATGATGATGGATTCAACCCAGATCTGTGACTGCGGGTGATTGTTTGAAAAGTTTCAGCACTCCGTTATTCATCTCCTTGTCTTTGCTTTGTTCGAATAAAGTTGACAGGGTATGCCCAGACGTGGGTCCCTTGCTCACTTTGCCACTGGATTGAAGTTAGCCTGGCTGATGAGGGCTGTTAGCCCAAAACCGGTCCCAGAATGCTTGTTTCCTGTCCAGGGAATACATAGCTTAGCAGTTCGGGCTGGACTGTTCCCATGAGGCACAGGGTGAAGACCTATTTGCATATAGCTGTGTCTGAACTGGGGTGGCAAAGTGAGCTAAAGAATGATGATGGATTCAACCCAGATCTGTGACTGGGGGTGAGAGCTTGAAAAGTTTCAGCCGGCCGTCCATCATCTCCTTGTGTTTGCTTTGTTCGCCCTAAGTTGGCAGGGTATGCCCAGACGTGGGTCCCTTGCTCACTTTGCCACTGGATTCAAGCTAGCCTGGCCGATGAGGGCTATTAGCCCAAAACCGGTCCCAGGATGCTTGTTTCTGTTCCAGGGAAGACATAGCTTAGCAGTTTGGGCTGGACTGTTCCCATGAGGCACAGGGTGAAGAATGATTTGCATATAGTTGTCTCTGAACTAGGGTGGCAAAGTGCGGTAAAGAATGATGATGGATTCAACCCAGATCTGTTACTGGGGGTGAGTGTTTGAAAAGTTTGGGCACTTTGTCCATCATCTCCTTGTGTTTGCTTTGTTCGCCCTAAGTTGGCAAGGTATGCTCAGACGTAGGTCCCTTGCTCACTTTGCCACTGGATTCAAGCTAGCCTGGCTG
This sequence comes from Triturus cristatus, assembly GCF_964204655.1. Lineage (NCBI taxonomy): Eukaryota > Metazoa > Chordata > Amphibia > Caudata > Salamandridae > Triturus > Triturus cristatus. The sequence goes on along the minus strand of NC_140579.1, from coordinate 800,301,830 downwards.
ATGAGGGCTGTTAGCCCGAAACCTGTACCAGGATGCTTGTTTCCAGTCCAGGGAAGACATAGCTTAGCAGTTCGGGCTGGACTGTTCCCATGAGGCACAGGGTGAAGACTGATTTGCATATAGTTGTCTCTGAACTATGCTGGCAAAGTGCGGTAAAGAATGATGATGGATTCAACCCAGAGCAGTGACTGGGGGTGAGTGTTTGAAAAGTTTGGGCACACCGTCCATCATCTGCTTGTGTTTGCTTTGCTCGCACTAAGTTGGCAGGGTATGCCCAGAGGTGGGTCCCTTGCTCACTTTCCCACTGGATTTAAGATAGCCTGGTTGATGAGGGCTATTAGCCCGAAAGTGGTCCCAGGATGCTTGTTTCCGGTGCAAGGAAGACATAGCTTAGCAGTTCGGGCTGGACTGTTCCCATGAGGCACACGGTCAAGACTGATTTGCATATAGATGTGTCTGAATTAGGGTGGCAATTGTGAGGTAAAGAATGATGATGGATTCAACCCAGATCTGTAACTGGGGGTGAATGTTTGAAAAGGTTCAGCACTCCGTCCATCATCTGCTTGTGTTTGCTTTGCTCGCCCTAAGTTGGCAGGGAATGCCCAGAGGTGGGTCCCTTGCTCACTTTGCCATTAGATTCAAGCTAGACTGGCTGATGAGGGTTATTAGCCTGAGACCGGTCCGAGGATGCTTGTTTCTGGTCCAAGGAAGACATAGCTTGGCAGTTCGGGCTGGACTGTTCCCATGAGGCACAGGGTGAAGACTCATTTGCACATAGCTGTGTCTGAACTGGGGTGGCAATGTGAGCTAAAGAATGATCATGGATTCAACCCAGATCTGTGACTGGGGATGAGTGTTTGAAAAGTTTGGGCACTTCGTCCATCATCTCCTTGTGTTTTCTTCGTTCGCCCTAAGTTGGCAGTGTATGCCCAGGCGTGGGTTACTTGCTCACTTTGCCACTGGATTTAAGCTAGCCTGGCTGATGAGGGCTGTTAGCCCAAAACCTGTCCCAGGATGCTTGTTTCCGGTCTAGGGAAGACATAACTTAGCAGTTCGGGCTGGACTGTTCCCATGAGGCAGAGTGTCAAGACTGATTTGCATATAGATGTGTCTGAACTGGGGTGGCAAAGTGAGCTAAAGAATGATGATTGATTCAACCCAGATCTGTGACTGGGGGTGAGTGTTTGAAAGGTTTGGCCACTCCGTCCATCATCTGCTTGTGTTTGCTTTGTTCGCCCTAAGTTGGCAGGGTATGCCCAGACGTGGGTACCTTGCTCACTTTGCCACTGGATTTAAACTAGCCTGGCTGATGAGGGCTATTAGCCCAAAACCGGTCCCAGGATGCTTGTTTCCAGTCCAGGGAAGACATAGCTTAGCAGTTCGGTCTGGACTGTTCCCATGAGGCACAGGATGAAGACTGATTTGCATATAGTTGTCTCTGAACTAGGGTGGCAAAGTGAGCTAAAGAATGATGATGGATTCAGCCCAGATCTGTGACTGGGGGTGAGTATTTGAAAAGTTTGGGCACTCCGTCCATCATCTCATTGTGTTTTCTTCGTTCGCCCTAAGTTGGCAGGGTATGCCCTGACGTGGGTCCCTTGCTCACTTTGCCACTGGATTCAAGCTAGCCTGGCTGATGAGGACAATTAGCCCAAAACCAGTCCCAGGATGCTTGTTTCCAGTCCAGGGAAGACATAGCTTAGCAGTTCAGGCTGGACTGTTCCCATGAGGCACAGGGTGAAGACTGATTTGCATACAGCTGTCTCTGAAATAGGGTGGCAAAGTGTGCTAAAGAATGATGATGGATTCAACCCAGATCTGTGACTGCGGGTGATTGTTTGAAAAGTTTCTGCACTCCGTTATTCATCTCCTTGTCTTTGCTTTGTTCGAATAAAGTTGACAGGGTATGCCCAGACGTGGGTCCCTTGCTCACTTTGCCACTGGATTGAAGTTAGCCTGGCTGATGAGGGCTGTTAGCCCAAAACCGGTCCCAGAATGCTTGTTTCCTGTCCAGGGAAGACATAGCTTAGCAGTTCGGGCTGGACTGTTCCCATGAGGCACAGGGTGAAGACCTATTTGCATATAGTTGTCTCTGAAATAGGGTGGCAAAGTGCTGTAAAGAATGATGATGGATTCAACCCAGATCTGTTACTGGGGGTGAGTGTTTGAAAAGTTTGGGCACTTTGTCCATCATCTCCTTGTGTTTGCTTTGTTCGCCCTAAGTTGGCAAGGTATGCTCAGACGTAGGTCCCTTGCTCACTTTGCCACTGGATTCAAGCTAGCCTGGCTGATGAGGGCTGTTAGCCCGAAACCTGTCCCAGGATGCTTGTTTCCGGTCCAAGGAAGACATAGTTTAGCAGTTCGGGTTGGACTGTTCCCATGAGGCACAGGGTGAAGACTGATTTGCACATAGCTGTGTCTGAACTGGGGTGGCAAAGTGAGCTAAAGAATGATGATGGATTCAACCCAGATCTGTGACTGCGGGTGATTGTTTGAAAAGTTTTAGCACTCCGTTTTTCATCTCCTTGTCTTTGCTTTGTTCCAATGAAGTTGGCAGGGTATGCCCAGACGTGGGTCCCTTGCTCACTTTGTCACTGGATTCAAGCTAGCCTGGTTGATGAGGGCTATTAGCCCAAAAGTGGTCCTAGGATGCTTGTTTCCGGTGCAGGGAAGACATAGCTTAGCAGTTCGGGCTGGACTGTTCCCATGAGGCACAGGGTGAAGACTGATTTGCATATAGCTGTGTCTGAACTAGGGTGGCAAAGTGGGGTAAAGAATGATGATGGATTCAACCCAGATCTGTGACTGGGGGTGAGGGCTTGAAAAGTTTCAGCACTCCGTCCATCATCTCCTTGTGTTTGCATTGTTCGCCCTAAGTTGGCAGGGTATGCCCAGACGTGGGTCCCTTGCCACTGGATTCAAGCTAGCCTGGCTGATGAGGGCTATTAGCCAGAGACCGGTCCGAGGATGTTTGTTTCCGGTCCAGGGAACACATAGCTTGGCAGTTTGGGCTGGACTGTTCCCATGAGGAACAGGGTGAACACTGATTTGCATATAGCTGTCTCTGAACAAGGGTGGCAAAGTGAGCTGAAGAATGATGATGGACTCAACCCTGATCTGTGACGGGGGGTGTTTGAAAAGTTTCAGCACTCCGTCCATCTTCTCCTTGTGTTTGCTTTGTCCACCCTAAGTTGGCAGGGTATGCCCTGAGGTGGGTCCCTTGGTTTCTTTGCTACTGGATTAAAGCTAGCCTGGCTGATGAGGGCTGTTAGCCTTAAACCGGTCCCACGATGCCTGTTTCCAGTCCAAGGAACACATAGCTTAGCAGTTCGGGCTGGACTGTTCCCATGAGGCACAGGGTGAAGACTGATTTGCACATAGCTGTGTCTGAACTGGAGTGGCAAAGTGAGCTAAAGAATAATGATGGATTCAACCCAGATCTGTGACTGGGGGTGAGTGTTTGAAAAGTTTGGCCACTCCGTCCATCATCTGCTTGTGTTTGCTTTGTTCGCCCTAAGTTGGCAGGGTATGCCCAGACGTGGGTCCCTTGCTCACTTTGCCACTGGATTTAAGCTAGCCTGGCTGATGAGGGCTATTAGCCCAAAACCGGTCCCAGGATGCTTGTTTCCAGTCCAGGGAAGACATAGCTTAGCAGTTCGGGCTGGACTGTTCCCATGAGGCACAGGGTGAAGACTGATTTGCATATAGTTGTCTCTGAACTATGTTGGCAAAGTGCGGTAAAGAATGATGATGGATTCAACCCAGAGCAGTGACTGGGGGTGAGTGTTTGAAAAGTTTGGGCACACCGTCCATCATCTGCTTGTGTTTGCTTTGCTCGCACTAAGTTGGCAAAGTATGCCCAGAGGTGGGTCCCTTGCTCACTTTCCCACTGGATTTAAGATAGCCTGGTTGATGAGGGCTATTAGCCCGAAAGTGGTCCCAGGATGCTTGTTTCCGGTGCAAGGAAGACATAGCTTAGCAGTTCGGGCTGGACTGTTCCCATGAGGCACACGGTCAAGACTGATTTGCATATAGATGTGTCTGAATTAGGGTGGCAATTGTGAGGTAAAGAATGATGATGAATTCAACCCAGATCTGTGACTGGGGGTGAGGAGTTGAAAAGTTTTAGCACTCCGTACATCATCTCTTTGTGTTTGCTTTGTTCGCCCTAAGTTGGCAGGGTATGGACAGAGGTGGGTCCCTTGATCACTTTGCCACTGGATTCAAGCTAGCCTTGCTGATTAGGGCAATTAGTCTGAAAGCGGTCCCAGTATGCTTGTTTTCGGTCCAGGGAAGACATAGCTTTGCAGTTCGGGCTGGACTGTTCCCATGAGGCAAACGGTCATGACTAATTTGCATATAGCTGTGTCTGAACTAGGGTGGCAAAGTGAGGTAAAGAATGATGATGGATTCAACACAGATCTGTGACTGGGGTGAGTGTTTGAAAAGTTTCAGCACTCCGTCCATCATCTCCTTGTGTTTGCTTTGTTCGCCCTAAGTTGGCAGGGTGTGCCCAGACGTGGGTCCCTTGCTCACTTTGCCACTGGATTCAAGCTAGCCTAGCTGATGAGGGCTGTTAGCATAAAAATTGGTCCCAGGATGCTTGTTTCCCGTCCAGGGAAGACATAGCTTAGCAGTTCGGGTTGGACTGTTCCCATGAGGCACAGGGTGAAGACTGATTTGCATATAGCTGTGTATGAAATGGGGAGGGAAAGTGAGCTAAAGAATGATGATGGATTCAACCCAGATCTGTGACGGGGAGAGTGTTTGAAAAGTTTGGGCACTCCGTCCATCCTCTGCTTGTGTTTGTTTTGCTCGCCCTAAGTTGGCAGGGTATGCCCAGACGTGGGTCCCTTGCTCACTTTGCCACTGGATTCAAGCTAGCCTGGCTGATGAGGGCTATTAGCCCGAGACCGGTCCGATGATGCTTGTTTCCGTTCCAGGGAATACATAGCTTGGCAGTTCAGGCTGGACTGTTCCCATGAGGCACAGGGTGAAGACTGATTTGCACATAGCTGTGTCTGAACTGGGGTGGCAAAGTGAGCTAAAGAATGATGATGGATTTAACCCAGATCCGTGACTGCGGGTGAGTGTTTGAAAAGTTTCAGCACTCCGTTATTCATCTCCTTGTCTTTGCTTTGTTCGAATAAAGTGGGCAGGGTATGCCCAGACGTGGGTCCCTGGCTCACTTTGCCACTGGATTCAAGCTAGCCTGGCTGATGAGGGCTGTTAGCCCGAAACCTGTCCCATTATGCTTTTTTCCGGTCCAAGGAAGACATAGCTTAGCAGTTCGGGTTGGACTGTTCCCATGAGGCACAGGGTCCAGACTGATTTCCATAAAGCTGTGTCTGAACTGGGGTGGCAAAGTGAGGTAAAGAATGATGATGGATTCAACCCAAATCTGTGACTGGGTGTGAGTGTTTGACAAGTTTTAGCACTCCGTCCATCATCTCCTTGTTTTTGCTTTGCTTGCCCTATGTTGGCAGGGTATGCCCAGAGGTAGGTCCCTTGCTCACATTGCCACTGGATTCAATTTAGCCTGGCTGATGAGGGCTGTTAGCCCGAAACCGGTCCAAGGATGCTTGTTTCCGGTACAGGGAAGACATAGCTTAGCAGTTCGGGCTGGACTATTCCCATGAGGCACAGGGTGAATACTGATTTGCATATAGCTGTGTCTGAACTGGGGAGGCAAAGTGAGCTAAAGAAGGATGATGGATTCATCCCAGATCTGTGACTGGGGTGAGTGTTTGAAAAGTTTCAGCACTCCGTCCATCATCTCCTTGTGTTTGCAAATTTCGCCCTAAGTTGGCAAGGTATGCTCAGACGTAGGTCCCTTGCTCACTTTGCCACTGGATTCAAGCTAGCCTGGCTGATGAGGGCTGTTAGCCCGAAACCTGTCCCAGGATGCTTGTTTCCGGTCCAAGGAAGACATAGCTTAGCAGTTCGGGTTGGACTGTTCCCATGAGGCACTGGGTGAAGACTGATTTGCACATAGCTGTGTCTGAACTGGGGTGGCAAAGTGAGCTAAAGAATGATGATGGATTCAACCCAGATCTGTGACTGCGGGTGATTGTTTGAAAAGTTTTAGCACTCCGTTTTTCATCTCCTTGTCTTTGCTTTGTTCCAATGAAGGTGGCAGGGTATGCCCAGACGTGGGTCCCTTGCTCACTTTGTCACTGGATTCAAGCTAGCCTGGTTGATGAGGGCTATTAGCCCAAAAGTGGTCCTAGGATGCTTGTTTCCGGTGCAGGGAAGACATAGCTTAGCAGTTCGGGCTGGACTGTTCCCATGAGGCACAGGGTGAAGACTGATTTGCATATAGCTGTGTCTGAACTAGGGTGGCAAAGTGGGGTAAAGAATGATGATGGATTCAACCCAGATCTGTGACTGTGGGTGAGGGCTTGAAAAGTTTCAGCACTCCGTCCATCATCTCCTTGTGTTTGCATTGTTCGCCCTAAGTTGGCAGGGTATGCCCAGACGTGGGTCCCTTGCTCACTTTGCCACTGGATTCAAGCTAGCCTGGCTGATGAGGGCTATTAGCCAGAGACCGGTCCGAGGATGTTTGTTTCCGGTCCAGGGAACACATAGCTTGGCAGTTTGGGCTGGACTGTTCCCATGAGGAACAGGGTGAACACTGATTTGCATATAGCTGTCTCTGAACAAGGGTGGCAAAGTGAGCTGAAGAATGATGATGGACTCAACCCTGATCTGTGACGGGGGTGTTTGAAAAGTTTCAGCACTCCGTCCATCTTCTCCTTGTGTTTGCTTTGTCCACCCTAAGTTGGCAGGGTATGCCCTGAGGTGGGTCCCTTGGTTTCTTTGCTACTGGATTAAAGCTAGCCTGGCTGATGAGGGCTGTTAGCCTTAAACCGGTCCCACGATGCCTGTTTCCAGTCCAAGGAACACAAAGCTTAGCAGTTCGGGCTGGACTGTTCCCATGAGGCACAGGGTGAAGACTGATTTGCACATAGCTGTGTCTGAACTGGAGTGGCAAAGTGAGCTAAAGAATAATGACGGATTCAACCCAGATCTGTGACTGGGGGTGAGTGTTTGAAAAGTTTGGCCACTCCGTCCATCATCTGCTTGTGTTTGCTTTGTTCGCCCTAAGTTGGCAGGGTATGCCCAGACGTGGGTCCCTTGCTCACTTTGCCACTGGATTTAAGCTAGCCTGGCTGATGAGGGCTATTAGCCCAAAACCGGTCCCAGGATGCTTGTTTCCAGTCCAGGGAAGACATAGCTTAGCAGTTCGGGCTGGACTGTTCCCATGAGTCACAGGGTCAAGAATGATTTGCATATAGTTGTGTCTGAACTGGGGTGGCAAAGTAAGCTAAAGAATGATGAGGGATTCAACCCAGATCTGTGCCTGGGTTTGAGAGCTTGAAAAGTTTCAGCACTCCGTCCATCATCTCCTTGTGTTTGCTTTGTTCGGCCTAAGTTAGCAGGGTATGACCAGAAGTGGGTCCCTAGCTCACTTTGCCACTGGATTCAAGCTGGCCTGGCTGATGAGGGCTGTTAACCCGAAACCGGTCCCAGGTTGCTTGTTTCCGGTCCAGGGAAGTCTAAGCTTAGCAGTTTGGGCTGGACTGTTCCCATGAGGCACAGGGTCAAGACTGATTTGCATATAGCTGTGTCTGAACTGGGGTGGCAAAGTGAGCTAAAGAATGATGAGGAATTCAACCCAGATGACTGGGGCTGAGTGTTTGAAAAGTTTCAGCACTCCGTCCATCTTCCCCTTGTTTTGCTTTGTTCGCCCTAAGTTGGCAGGGTATCCCCAGACGTGGGTCACTTGCTCACTTTGCCACTGGATTCAAGCTAACCTGGCTGATGAGGGCTGTCAGCCCGAAACAAGTCCCAGGATGCTTGTTTCCGGTCATGGGAAGACATAGCTATGCAGTTTGGGCTGGACTGTTCCCATGAGGCACAGCGTGAAGACTGATTTGCATATAGTTGTGTCTGAACTGGGGTGGCAAAGTGAGCTAAAGAATGATGATGGATTCCACCCAGATCTGTGACTGGGGGTGAGTGTTTGAAAAGTTTCAGCCCTCCGTCAATCATCTCCTTGTGATTGCTTTGTTTGCCCTAAGTTGGCAGGGTATGCCCAGACATGGGTCCGTTGCTCATTTTGCCACTGGATTCAAACTAGCCTGACTGATGAGGGCTGTTAGCCCGAAACCGGTCCCAGGATGCTTGTTTTCAGTCCAAGGAAGACATAGCTTAGCAGTTCAGCTGTACTGTTCCCATGAGGCACAGGATCAAGACTGATTTGCATATAGCTGTGTCTGAACTGGGGTGGCAAAGTGAGCTAAAGAATGATGATGGATTCATCCCAGATCTGTCACAGGTGGTGAATGTTTCAAAAGTTTCAGCATTCCGCCCATCATCTACTTGTTTTTGCTTTGTTTGCCCTAAATTGGCAGGGTATGCCCAGAAGTGAGTCCTTGCTCACTTTGCCACTGGATTCAAGCTAGCCTGGCGGATGAGGGCTGTTTGCCGAAACCGGTCCCAGGATGCTGGTTTCTGGTCCAGGGAAGACATAGCTTAGCAGTTCGGGCTGGACTGTTCCCATGAAGCACAGGGTGAAGACAAATTCGCAAATAGCTGTGTCTGAACTAGGGTGGCAAGGTGAGCTAAAGAATGATGTTGGATTCAACCCAAATCTGTGATGGCGGTGAGTGTTTGAAAAGTTTCAGCACTCCGTCCATTATCTCCTTGTGTTTGCTTTGATCGCCATAAGTTGGCAGGGAATGCCCAGACGTGGGTCCCTTGTTCACTTTGCCACTGGATTCAAGCTAGCCTGGCTGATGAGGGATGTTAGCCCGAAATCGGTCCCAGGATGTTTGTTTGCGGTCCAGGGAAGACGTAGCTTAGCAGTTCGGGCTGGACAGTTCCCATGAGACACAGGGTCAAGACTGATTTGCATATATCTGTGTCTGAACTGGGGTGGTAAAGTGAGCTAAAGAATGATGAGGGATTCAACCCTGATCTGTGACTGGGGTTGAGAGTTTGAAAAGTTTCAGCACTTCGTCCATCATCTCCCTGTGTTTGCTTTGTTCGCCCTAAGTTGGCAGGGTATGACCAGACGTGGGTCCCTAGCTCACTTTGCCACTGGATTCAAGCTAGCCTGGCTGATGAGGGCTGTTAGCCCGAAACCGGTCCGAGGTTGCTTGTTTCTGGTCCAGGGAAGACATAGCTTACCAGTTCGGGCTGAACTGTTCCCATGAGGCACAGGGTCAAGACTGATTTGCATATAGCTGTGTCTGAACTGGGGTGGCAAAGTGAGCTAAGGAATGATGAGGAATTCAACCCAGATGACTGGGGGTGAGCGTTTGAAAAGTTTCAGCACTCCGTCCATCATCCCCTTGTGTTTGCTTTGTTCGCCCTAAGTTGGCAGGGTATGCCCAGACGTGGGTCACTTGCTCACTTTGCCACTGGATTCAAGCTAACATGGCTGACGTGGGCTGTTAGCCCGAAACCGGTCCCAGGATGCTTGTTTCCGGTCATGGGAAGACATAGCTTACAGTTCGGGCTGGACTGTTCCCATGAGGCATAGTGTGAAGACAGATTTGCATATAGCTGTGTCTGAACTGGGGTGGCAAAGTGAGCTAAAGAATGATGATGGATTCAACCCAGATCTGTGACTGGGGATGAGTGTTTGAAAAGTTTCAGACCTCCGTCAATCATCTCCTTGTGATTGCTTTGTTCGCCCTAAGTTGGCAGGGAATGCCCAGACTTGGGTTCCGTTGCTCACTTTGCCACTGGATTCAAGATAGCCTGACTGATGAGGAATGCTTGTTTCCGGTCCAGGGAAGACATAGATTAGCAGTTCGGGCTGGACTGTTCCCATGAGGCACAGGGTGAAGACTGATTTGCATATGGCTGTGTCTGAACTGGGGTAGCAAAGTGAGCTAAAGAATGATGATAGATTCAACCCAGATCTGTGACTTGGGGTGAGTGTTTGAAAAGCTTCAGCACTGCGTCCATCATCTCCTTGTGTTTCCTTTGTTCGCCCTAAGCTGGCAGGGTATGCCCAGACGTGGGTCCCTTGCTCACTTTGCAACTGGATTCAAGATAGCCTGGCTGATGAGGGCTATTAGCCAGAAACCAGTCCCAGGATGCTTGTTTCTGGTCCAGGGAAGACATAGCTTGGCAGTTCGGGCTGGACTGCTCCCATGAGGCACAGGGTGAAGACTGATTTGCATATAGCTGTCTCTGAACTGGGGTGGCAAAGTAAGCTAAAGAATGATGATTGATTCAACCCAGATCTGTGACTGGGGGTGAGTGTTTGAAAAGTTTGGGCACTCTGTTCATCATCTTCTTGTGTTTGCTTTGCTCGCGCTAAGTTGGCAAGGTATGTCCAGAGGTGAGTCCCTTGCTCACTTTGGCACTGGATTCAAGCTAACCTGGCTGATGAGGGCTGTTAGCCCGAAACCGGTCCCAGGATGCTTGTCAGTCCAGGGAAGACTTAGCTTAGCAGTTCGGGCTGGACTGTTCCCATGAGGCACAGGATCAAGACTGATTTGCATATAGCTGTCTCTGAACTGGGGTGGCAAAGTGAGCTAAAGAATGATGAGGGATTCAACCCAGATCTGTGACTGGGGGTGAGTGTTTGAAAAGTTTGGGCACTCTGTTCATCATCTGCTTGTGTTTGCTTTGCTTGCCCTAAGTTGGCAGGGTATGCCCAGAGGTGGGTGCCTTGCTCACCTTGCCACTGGATTGAAGCTAGCCTGGCTGATGAGGGCTGATAGCCCAAAACCAGTCCCAGGATGCTTGTTTCTCGTCAAGGGAAGACATAGCTTAACAGTTCGGGCTGGACTGTTCCCATGAGGCACAGGGTGAAGACTGATTTGCACATAGCTGTGTCTGAACAGGGGTGACAAAGTGAGGTAAAAAATGATAATGGATTCAAATCAGATTTGTGACTGGGGTGAGCGTTTGGAAAGTTTCAGCACTCCGTCCATCATTTCCTTGTGTTTGATTTGTCCACCCTAAGTTGGCAGGGTATGCCCAGACGTGGGTCCCTTGCTCACTTTTGCCACTGGATTCAACCTAGCCTGGCTCATGAGGGCTGTTAGTCCGAAACCGGTCCCAGGATGCTTGTTTCCGGCCCAGGGAAGATATAGCTTAGCAGTTTGGGCTGGACTGTTCCCATGAGGCACAGGGTGAAGATTGATTTCCATATAGCTGTGTCGGAACTGGGATGGGAAAGTGAGGAAAAGAATGATGATGGATTCAACCCAGATCTGTGACTGGGGGTGAGTGTTTGAAATGTTTCAGCACTCCGTCCATCTTCTCCTTGTGTTTGCTTTGTTCACCCTAAGTTGACAGGGTATGCCCAGACGTGGGTCTCTTGCTCACTTTGCCACTCGATTCAAGCTAGCCTGGCTGATGAGGGCTATGAGCCCTAAACCCGTCCCTGGATGCTTGTTTCCGGTCCAGGGAAAACATAGCTTAGCTGTGCGGGCTGGACTGTTCCCGTGAGGCACAGGGTGAATACTGATTTGCTCATAGCTGTGTCTGAACTGGGGTGGCAATGTGAGGTAAAGAATGATGATGGATTCAACCCAGATCTGTGACTGGGGCTGAGCGTTTGAAAAGTTTCAGCACTTCGTCAATCATCTTTTTGTGTTTGATTTGTTCACCCTAAGTTGGCAGGGTATGCCCACACATGGGTCCCTAACACACTTTGCCACTGGATTCAAGCGAGCCTGGCTGATGAGGGCTGTTAACCAGAAACCGGTCCCAGGATGCTTGTTTTCGGACCAAGGAAGACATAGCTTAGCAGTTTGGACTGGACTGTTCCCATGAGGCACAGGGTCAAGACTGATTTGCATACGCTGTGTCTGAACTGGGGTGGCAAAGTGAGCTAAAGAATGACGAGGGATTCAACCCAGATCTGTGACTGGGGGTGAGTGTTTGAAAAGTTTCAGCACTCCGTCCATCATCTCCTTGTGTTTGCTTTGCTCACTCTTAGTTGGCAGGGTATGCCCAGACGTGGGTGCCTCGTTCACTTTGCCACTGGATTCAAGCTAGCCTAGCTGATGAGGGCTGTGAGCCCTAAATCGGTCCCAGGATGCTTGTTTCCGGTCCAGGGAAGACATAGCTTAGCAGTTCGGGCTGCATTGTTCCCATGAGGCACAGGGTGAAGACTGATTTGCATATAGCTGTGTCTGAACAAGGGTGGCAAAGTGAGCTAAAGAATGATGATGGATTCATCCCAGATCTGTGACTGGGGGTGTGTGTTTGAAAAGTTTCAGCACTCCGTCCATCATCTCCTTGTGTTTGCTTTGCTTGCTCTAAGTTGACAGGTTATGCCCGACGTGGGTCCCTTGCTCACTTTGCCACTAGATTCAAGCTAGCCTGGCTGATGAGGGCTATGAGCCCTGGATGCTTGTTTCCAGTCCAGGGAAAACATAGCTTAGCTGTTCGGGCTGGACTGTTCCCATGAGGCACAGGGTAAATACTGATTTGCTCATAGCTGTGTCTGAACTGGTGTGGCAAAGTGAGGTAAAGAATGATGATGGATTCAACCCAGATCTGTGACTGGGGCTGAGCGTTTGAAAAGTTTCAGTACTTCGTCCATCATCTTCTTGTGTTTGAATTGTTCACCCTAAGTTGGCAGGGTATGCCCACACATGGGTCCCTAACACACTTTGCCACTGGATTCAAGTTAGCCAGGCTGATGAGGGCTGTTAACCAGAAACCGGTCCCAGGATGCTTGTTTTAGGACCAGGGAAGACATAGCTTAGCACTTTGGACTGGACTGTTCCCATGAGGCACAGGGTCAAGACTGATTTGCATACGCTGTGTCTGAACTGGGGTGGCAAAGTGAGCTACAGAATGACGAGGGATTCAACCCAGATCTGTGACTGGGGGTGAGTGTTTGAAAAGTTTCAGCACTCCGTCCATCATCTCCTTGTGTTTGCTTTGCTTGCTCTAAGTTGAAAGGGTATGCCCGACGTGGGTCCCTTGCTCACTTTGCCACTGGATTCAAGCTAGCCTGGCTGATAAGAGCTGTTAGCCCTAAACGGGTCCCAGGATGCTTGTTTCCGGTCCAGGGAAGACATAGCTTAGCTGTTCAGGCTGGACTGTTCCCATTAGGCACAGGGTGAAGACTGAATTGCACATAGCTGTGTCTGAAGTGGGGTGGTAAGGTAATGTAAAGAATGATGATGGATACAACCCAGATCTGTGACTGGGGGTGAGTGTTTGAAAAGTTTCAGCACTCCGTCCTTCATCTCCTTTTGTTTGATTTGTTCGCCCTAAGTTGGCAGGCTATGCCCAGACGTGGGTCCCTTGCTCACTTTGCCACTGGATTCAAGCTAGCCTCGCTGATGAGGGCTGTTAGCCTGAAACCGGTCCCAGGATGCTTGTTTCCGGTCTAGGGAAGACATAGCTTAGCAGTTTGGACTGGACTGTTCCCATTAGGCACAGGGTCAAGACTGATTTGCATATAGCTGTGTCTGAACTGGGGTAGCAGTGAGCTAAAGAATGATGAGGGATTCAACTCAGATGACTGGGGGTAGTGTTTGAAAAGTTTCAGCACTCCGTCCATCATCTCCTTGTGTTTGCTTTGCTTGCTCTAAGTTAACAAGTTATGCCCGACATGGGTCCCTTGCTCACTTTGCCACTAGATTCAAGCTAGCCTGGCTGATGAGGGCTATGAGCCCTGGATGCTTGTTTCCAGTCCAGGGAAAACATAGCTTAGCTGTTCGGGCTGGACTGTTCCCATGAGGCAAAGGGTGAATACTGATTTGCTCATAGCTGTGTCTGAACTGGCGTGGCAAAGTGAGGTAAAGAATGATGATGGATTCAACCCAGATCTGTGACTGGGGCTGAGCGTTTGAAAAGTTTCAGTACTTCGTCAATCATCTTCTTGTGTTTGAATTGTTCACCCTAAGTTTGCAGGGTATGCCCACACATGGGTCCCTAACACACTTTGCCACTGGATTCAAGTTAGCCAGGCTGATGAGGGCTGTTAACCAGAAACTGATCCCAGGATGCTTGTTTTCGGACCAGGGAAGACATAGCTTAGCAGTTTGGACTGGACTGTTACCATGAGGCACAGGGTCAAGACTGATTTGCATATGCTGTGTCTGAACTGGGGTGGCAAAGTGAGCTAAAGAATGATGAGGGATTCAACCCAGATCTGTGACTGGGGGTGAGTGTTTGAAAGGTTTCAGCACTCCGTCCATCGTCTGCTTGTGTTTGCTTTGCTTGCTCTAAGGTGACAGGGTATGCCCGACGTGGGTCCCTTGCTCACTTTGCCACTGGATTCAAGCTAGCCTGGCTGATAAGAGCTGTTAGCCCTAAACGGGTCCCAGGATGCTTGTTTCCGGTCCAGGGAAGACATAGCTTAGCTGTTCAGGCTGGACTGTTCCCATTAGGCACAGGGTGAAGACTGAATTGCACATAGCTGTGTCTGAAGTGGGGTGGTAAGGTGATGTAAAGAATGATGATTGATTCAACCCAGAACTGTGATGGGATGAGTGTTTGAAAAGTTACAGCACTCCGTCCATCATCTCCTTGTGTTTGCTTTGTTTGCCCTAAGTTGGCAGGGTATGCCCAGACGTGGGTCCCTTGCTCACTTTGCCACTGGATTCAAGCTAGCCTGGCTGATGAGGGCTGTTAGCCCGAAACCGGTCCCAGGATGTTTGTTTCCGGTCCAGGGAAGACATAGCTTAGCAGTTCAGGCTGCATTGTTCCCATGAGGCACAGGGTGAAGACTAATTTGCATATAGCTGTGTCTGAACTATGGTGGCAAAGTGAGCTAAAGAATGATGATGGATTCAACCCAGATCTGTGACTGGGGGTGAGTGTTTGAAAAGTTTTAGCACTCCGTACATCATCTCTTTGTGTTTGCTTTGTTCGCCCTAAGTTGGCAGGGTATGGACAGAGGTGGGTCCCTTGATCACTTTGCCACTGGATTCAAGCTAGCCTTGCTGATTAGGGCAATTAGTCTGAAAGCGGTCCCAGTATGCTTGTTTTCGGTCCAGGGAAGACATAGCTTTGCAGTTCGGGCTGGACTGTTCCCATGAGGCAAACGGTCATGACTAATTTGCATATAGCTGTGTCTGAACTAGGGTGGCAAAGTGAGGTAAAGAATGATGATGGATTCAACACAGATCTGTGACTGGGGTGAGTGTTTGAAAAGTTTCAGCACTCCGTCCATCATCTCCTTGTGTTTGCTTTGTTCGCCCTAAGTTGGCAGGGTGTGCCCAGACGTGGGTCCCTTGCTCACTTTGCCACTGGATTCAAGCTAGCCTAGCTGATGAGGGCTGTTAGCATAAAAATTGGTCCCAGGATGCTTGTTTCCCGTCCAGGGAAGACATAGCTTAGCAGTTCGGGTTGGACTGTTCCCATGAGGCACAGGGTGAAGACTGATTTGCATATAGCTGTGTATGAAATGGGGAGGGAAAGTGAGCTAAAGAATGATGATGGATTCAACCCAGATCTGTGACGGGGAGAGTGTTTGAAAAGTTTGGGCACTCCGTCCATCCTCTGCTTGTGTTTGTTTTGCTCGCCCTAAGTTGGCAGGGTATGCCCAGACGTGGGTCCCTTGCTCACTTTGCCACTGGATACAAGCTAGCCTGGCTGATGAGGGCTATTAGCCCGAGACCGGTCCGATGATGCTTGTTTCCGTTCCAGGGAATACATAGCTTGGCAGTTCGGGCTGGACTGTTCCCATGAGGCACAGGGTGAAGACTGACTTGCACATAGCTGTGTCTGAACTGGGGTGGAAAAGTGAGCTAAAGTATTATGAGGGATTCAACTCAGATAACTGGGGGTGAATGTTTGAAAAGTTTCAGCACTCCGTCCATCATGCCATTGTGTTTGCTTTGTTCACCCTAAGTTGGCAGGGTATGCCCAGACGTGGGTCACTTGCTCACTTTGCCACTGGATTCAAGCTAACCTGGCTGATGGGGGCTATTAGCCCGAAACTGGTCCCAGGATGCTTGTTTCTGATCATGGGAAGACATAGCTTAGCAGTTCGGACTGGACTGTTCCCATGAGTCACAGGGTCAAGAATGATTTGCATATAGTTGTGTCTGAACTGGGGTGGCAAAGTAAGCTAAAGAATGATGAGGGATTCAACCCAGATCTGTGCCTGGGTTTGAGAGCTTGAAAATTTTCAGCACTCCGTCCATCATCTCCTTGTGTTTGCTTTGTTCGGCCTAAGTTAGCAGGGTATGACCAAAAGTGGGTCCCTAGCTCACTTTGCCACTGGATTCAAGCTGGCCTGGCTGATGAGGGCTGTTAACCCGAAACCGGTCCCAGGTTGCTTGTTTCCGGTCCAGGGAAGTCTAAGCTTAGCAGTTTGGGCTGGACTGTTCCCATGAGGCACAGGGTCAAGACTGATTTGCATATAGCTGTGTCTGAACTGGGGTGGCAAAGTGAGCTAAAGAATGATGAGGAATTCAACCCAGATGACTGGGGCTGAGTGTTTGAAAAGTTTCAGCACTCCGTCCATCTTCCCCTTGTTTTGCTTTGTTCGCCCTAAGTTGGCAGGGTATGCCCAGACGTGGGTCACTTGCTCACTTTGCCACTGGATTCAAGCTAACCTGGCTGATGAGGGCTGTCAGCCCGAAACAAGTCCCAGGATGCTTGTTTCCGGTCATGGGAAGACATAGCTATGCAGTTTGGGCTGGACTGTTCCCATGAGGCACAGCGTGAAGACTGATTTGCATATAGTTGTGTCTGAACTGGGGTGGCAAAGTGAGCTAAAGAATGATGATGGATTCCACCCAGATCTGTGACTGGGGGTGAGTGTTTGAAAAGTTTCAGCCCTCCGTCAATCATCTCCTTGTGATTGCTTTGTTTGCCCTAAGTTGGCAGGGTATGCCCAGACATGGGTCCGTTGCTCATTTTGCCACTGGATTCAAACTAGCCTGACTGATGAGGGCTGTTAGCCCGAAACCGGTCCCAGGATGCTTGTTTTCAGTCCAAGGAAGACATAGCTTAGCAGTTCAGCTGTACTGTTCCCATGAGGCACAGGATCAAGACTGATTTGCATATAGCTGTGTCTGAACTGGGGTGGCAAAGTGAGCTAAAGAATGATGATGGATTCATCCCAGATCTGTCACAGGTGGTGAATGTTTCAAAAGTTTCAGCATTCCGCCCATCATCTACTTGTTTTTGCTTTGTTTGCCCTAAATTGGCAGGGTATGCCCAGAAGTGAGTCCTTGCTCACTTTGCCACTGGATTCAAGCTAGCCTGGCGGATGAGGGCTGTTTGCCGAAACCGGTCCCAGGATGCTGGTTTCTGGTCCAGGGAAGACATAGCTTAGCAGTTCGGGCTGGACTGTTCCCATGAAGCACAGGGTGAAGACAAATTCGCAAATAGCTGTGTCTGAACTAGGGTGGCAAGGTGAGCTAAAGAATGATGTTGGATTCAACCCAAATCTGTGATGGCGGTGAGTGTTTGAAAAGTTTCAGCACTCCGTCCATTATCTCCTTGTGTTTGCTTTGATCGCCATAAGTTGGCAGGGAATGCCCAGACGTGGGTCCCTTGTTCACTTTGCCACTGGATTCAAGCTAGCCTGGCTGATGAGGGATGTTAGCCCGAAATCGGTCCCAGGATGTTTGTTTGCGGTCCAGGGAAGACGTAGCTTAGCAGTTCGGGCTGGACAGTTCCCATGAGACACAGGGTCAAGACTGATTTGCATATATCTGTGTCTGAACTGGGGTGGTAAAGTGAGCTAAAGAATGATGAGGGATTCAACCCTGATCTGTGACTGGGGTTGAGAGTTTGAAAAGTTTCAGCACTTCGTCCATCATCTCCCTGTGTTTGCTTTGTTCGCCCTAAGTTGGCAGGGTATGACCAGACGTGGGTCCCTAGCTCACTTTGCCACTGGATTCAAGCTAGCCTGGCTGATGAGGGCTGTTAGCCCGAAACCGGTCCGAGGTTGCTTGTTTCTGGTCCAGGGAAGACATAGCTTACCAGTTCGGGCTGAACTGTTCCCATGAGGCACAGGGTCAAGACTGATTTGCATATAGCTGTGTCTGAACTGGGGTGGCAAAGTGAGCTAAGGAATGATGAGGAATTCAACCCAGATGACTGGGGGTGAGCGTTTGAAAAGTTTCAGCACTCCGTCCATCATCCCCTTGTGTTTGCTTTGTTCGCCCTAAGTTGGCAGGGTATGCCCAGACGTGGGTCACTTGCTCACTTTGCCACTGGATTCAAGCTAACATGGCTGACGTGGGCTGTTAGCCCGAAACCGGTCCCAGGATGCTTGTTTCCGGTCATGGGAAGACATAGCTTACAGTTCGGGCTGGACTGTTCCCATGAGGCATAGTGTGAAGACAGATTTGCATATAGCTGTGTCTGAACTGGGGTGGCAAAGTGAGCTAAAGAATGATGATGGATTCAACCCAGATCTGTGACTGGGGATGAGTGTTTGAAAAGTTTCAGACCTCCGTCAATCATCTCCTTGTGATTGCTTTGTTCGCCCTAAGTTGGCAGGGAATGCCCAGACTTGGGTTCCGTTGCTCACTTTGCCACTGGATTCAAGATAGCCTGACTGATGAGGAATGCTTGTTTCCGGTCCAGGGAAGACATAGATTAGCAGTTCGGGCTGGACTGTTCCCATGAGGCACAGGATCAAGACTGATTTCCATATGGCTGTGTCTGAACTGGGGTGGCAAAGTGAGCTAAAGAATGATGATGGATTCAACCCAGATCTGTGACGGGGGTGAGTGTTTGAAAAGTTTCAGCACTCCGTCCATCATCTCCTTGTGTTTGCTTTGTTCGCCCTAAGTTGGCAGGGTATGACCAGAAGTGGGCCTCTAACTCACTTTGCCACTGGATTCAAGCTAACCTGGCAGATGAGGGCAGTTAGCCTGAAACCGGTCCCAGGTTGCTTGTTTCCGGTCCAGGGAAGACTTAGCTTAGCAGTTCGGGCTGGACTGTTCCCATGAGGCACAGCTTCAAGACTGATTTGCACATAGCTGTGTCTGAACTGGGGTGGCAAAGTGAGCTAAAGAATGATGAGGGATTCAACCCAGATGACTGGGGGTGAGTGATTGAAAAGTTTCAGCACTCCGTCCATCATTCCCTTATGTTTGCTTTGTTCGCCCTAAGTTGGCAGGGTATGCCCAGACATGGGTCACTTGCTCACTTTGCCACTGGATTCAAGCTAACCTGGCAGATGAGGGCTGTTAGCCCAAAACAAGTCCCAGGATGCTTGTTTCCGGTCCAGGGAAGACATAGCTTTGCAGTTCGGGCTGGACAGTTCCCATGAGGCACAGTGTGAAGACTGATTTGCATATAGCTGTGTCTGAACTGGGGTGGCAAAGTGAGCTATAGAATGATGATGGATTCAACCCAGATCTGTGACTGGGGGTGAGTGTTTGAAAAGTTTCAGCCCTCCGTCAATCATCTCCTTGTGATTGCTTTGTTCGCCTTAAGTTGGCAGGGTATGCCCAGAGGTGGGTCCCTTGCTCACTTTGTCACTGGATTCAAGCTAACCTGGCTGATCAGGGATGCTAGCCCAAAGCCGGTGCCAGGATGCTTGTTTCAGGTCCAGGGAAGACATAGCTTAGCAGTTCGGGCTGGACTGTTCCCATGAGGCACAGGGTGAAGACTGATTTGCATATAGCTGTGTCTGAACTGGGGTGGCAAAGTGAGGTAAAGAATGATGATGGATTCAACCCAGATCTGTGACTGGGGGTGAGTGTTTGAAAAGATTCAGCACTCTGTTCATCATCTCTTTGTGTTTGCTTTGTTCGCCCCAAGTTGGCAGGATATACCTAGACGTGGGTCCCTTTCTCACTTTGGCACTGGATTCAAGCTAGCCTGGCTGATGAGGGCTGTTAGCCCGAAACTGGTCCCAGGATGCTTGTTTCCGGTCCAGGGAAGACATAGCTTAGCAGTTCGGGCTGGACTGTTCCCATGAGGCACAGGGTGAAGACTGATTTGCATATAGCTGTGTCTGAACTGTGGTGGCAAAGTGAGGTAAAGAATGATGATGGATTCAACCCAGATCTGTGACTGGGGATGAGTGTTTGAAAAGTTTCAGCACTCTGTTCATTATGTCTTCGTGTTTGCTCTGTTCACCCTAAGTTGGCAGGGTATACCCAGACGTAGGTCCCTTGCTCACTTTGCCACTGGACTCAAGCTGGCCTGGCTGATGAGGGCTGTTAGCCTGAAACTGGTCCCAGGATGCTTGTTTCCAGTCCAGGGAAGACATAGCGTTGCAGTTTGGGCTGGACTGTTCCCATGTGGCACAGGGTGAAGACTGATTTGCATATAGCTGTGTCTGAACTGGGGTGGCAATGTGAGCTAAAGACTGATGATGGATTCAACCCAGATGTGTGACTGGGGGTGAGTGGTTGAAAAGTTTCAGCACTCTGTCCATCATCTTGTGTTTGCTTTGTTCGCCCTAAGTTGACAGGGTATGCCCAGGCGTGGGTCCCTTTCTCACTCTGCCACTGGATTCAAGCTAGCCTGACTGATGAGGACTGTTAGCCTGAAACTGGTCCCAGGATGCTTGTTTCCGGTCTAGAGAAGACAAAGCTTAGCAGTTTGGGCTGGACTGTTCCCATGAGGCACAGGGTGAAGACTGATTTGCATATAGCTGTGTCTGAACTGGGGTGGGAAAGTGAGCTAAAGAATGATGATGGATTCAACCCAGATCTGTGACTGGGGGTCAGTGTTTGAATAGTTTCAGCCCTCTGTCCATCATCTCCTTGTGTTTGCTTTGTTTGTCCTAAGTTGGCAGGGTATGCCCAGACGTGGGTCCCTAACTCACTTTGCCACTGGATTCAAGCTAGCCTGGCTGATGAGGGCTGTTAGCCAGAAATCGGTCCAGGATGCTTGTATTTGATCCAGAGAAGAAATTGCTTAGCAGTTCAAGATGGACTGTTCCCATGAGGCACAGGGTCAAAACTGATTTGCATACAGCTGTGTCTGAACTGGGGTGGCAATGTGAGCTAAAGAATGACGAGGGATTCAACTCAGATCTGTGAGTGGGGTGAGTGTTTGAAAAGTTTCAGTACTCCGTCCATCATCTACTTGTGTTTGGTTGTTCGCCCTTAGTTGGCAGGGTATGCCCAGACGTGGGTCCCTTGCTCACTTTGCCACTGGATTCAAGCTAGCCTGGCTGATGAGGGCTGTTAGCCCGAAACCAGTCATAGGATGTTTGTTTCTGGTCCTGGGAAGACATAGCTTAGGAGTTCAGGCTGGACTGTTCCCACGAGGCACAGGGTCAAGACTGATTTGCATATAGCTGTGTCTGAACTGGGGTGTCAAAGTGAGCTATAGAATGATGATGGATTCAACCCAGATCTGTGACTGGGGGTGAGTGTTTGAAAAGTTTCAGCCTTCCGTCAATCATCTCCTTGTGATTGCTTTGTTCACACTAAGTTGGCAGGGTATGCCCAGAGGTGGGTCCCTTGCTCACTTTGTCACTGGATTCAAGCTAACCTGGCTGAGCAGGGATGCTAGCCCAAAGCCGGTGCCAGGATGCTTGTTTCAGGTCCAGGGAAGACATAGCTTAGCAGTTTGGGCTGGACTGTTCCCATGAGGCACAGGGTGAAGACTGATTTGCATATAGCTGTGTCTGAACTGGGTTGGCAAAGTGAGGTAAAGAATGATGATGGATTCAACCCAGATCTGTGACTGGGGGTGAGTGTTTGAAAAGTTTCAGCACTCTGTTCATTATCTCTTTGTGTTTGCTTTGTTCGCCCCAAGTTGGCAGGATATACCTAGACGTGGGTCCCTTTCTCACTTTGCCTCTGGATTCAAGCTAGCCTGGCTGATGAGGGCTGTTAGCCCGAAACTGGTCCCAGGATGCTTGTTTCCGGTCCAGGGAAGACATAGCTTAGCAGTTCGGGCTGGACTGTTCCCATGAGGCACAGGGTGAAGACTGATTTGCATATAGCTGTGTCTGAACTGGGGTGGGAAAGTGAGCTAAAGAATGATGATGGATTCAACCCAGATCTGTGACTGGGGGTCAGTGTTTGAAAAGTTTCAGCACTCTGTTCATTATGTCTTCGTGTTTGCTCTGTTCACCCTAAGTTGGCAGGGTATACCCAGACGTAGGTCCCTTGCTCACTTTGCCACTGGACTCAAGCTGGCCTGGCTGATGAGGGCTGTTAGCCCGAAACCGGTCCCAGGATGCTTGTTTCCAGTCCAGGGAAGACATAGCGTAGCAGTTTGGGCTGGACTGTTCCCATGAGGCACAGGGTGAAGACTGATTTGCATATAGCTGTGTCTGAACTGGGGTGGCAATGTGAGCTAAAGACTGATGATGGATTCAACCCAGATGTGTGACTGGGGGTGAGTGGTTGAAAAGTTTCAGCACTCTGTCCATCATCTTGTGTTTGCTTTGTTCGCCCTAAGTTGACAGGGTATGCCCAGGCGTGGGTCCCTTTCTCACTCTGCCACTGGATTCAAGCTAGCCTGACTGATGAGGACTGTTAGCCTGAAACTGGTCCCAGGATGCTTGTTTCCGGTCCAGAGAAGACAAAGCTTAGCAGTTTGGGCTGGACTGTTCCCATGAGGCACAGGGTGAAGACTGATTTGCATATAGCTGTGTCTCAACTGGGGAGGCAAAGTGAGATAAAGAATGATGATGGATTCAACCCAGATCTGTGACTGGGGGTCAGTGTTTGAAAAGTTTCAGCCCTCTGTCCATCATCTCCTTGTGTTTGCTTTGTTTGCCCTAAGTTGGCAGGGTATGCCCAGACGTGGGTCCCTAACTCACTTTGTCACTGGATTCAAGCTAGCCTGGCTGATGAGGGCTGTTAGCCAGAAATCGGTCCAGGATGCTTGTTTTCGGTCCAGAGAAAAAATTGCTTAGCAGTTCAAGATGGACTGTTCCCATGAGACACAGGGTCAAAACTGATTTGCATACAGCTGTGTCTGAACTGGGGTGGCAATGTGAGCTAAAGAATGACGAGGGATTCAACTCAGATCTGTGACTGGGGTGAGTGTTTGAAAAGTTTCAGTACTCCGTCCATCATCTACTTGTGTTTGCTTTGTTCGCCCTAAGTTGGCAGGGTATGCCCAGATGTGGGTCCCTTGCTCACTTTGCCACTGGATTCAAGCTAGCCTGGCTGATGAGGGCAGTTCCCCGAAACCGGTCCCAGGATGTTTGTTTCCGGTCCTGGGAAGACATAGCTTAGGAGTTCAGGCTGGACTGTTCCCACGAGGCAGAGGGTCAAGACTGTTTTGCATATAGTCGTGTCTGAACTGGGTGGCAAAGTGAGCTAAAGAATGATGATGGATTCAACCCAGATCTGTGACTGAGGTTGATTGATTGAAAAGTTTTAGCACTCCATCCATCATCCCCTTGTGTTTGCTTTGTTCACCCTAAGTTGGCAGGGTATGACCAGACGTGGGTCTTTAACTCACTTTGCCACTGGATTAAAACTAGCCTGGCTGATTAGGTCTGCTAGCCAGAAACTGGTCCCAGCATGGTCGTTTTCGGTTTAGGGAAGACATAGCTTAGCAGTTCGGGCTGGACTGTTCCCATGAGGCACAGGTTCAAGACTGATTTGCGTATAGCTGTGTCTGAACTGGGGTGGCAAACTGAGCTAAAGAATGTTGAGGGATTCAACCCAGATGACTGGGGGTGAGTGTTTGAAAAGTTTCAGCACTCCGTCCATCATTCCCTTATGTTTGCTTTGTTCGCCCTAAGTTGGCAGGGTATGCCCAGACATGGGTCACTTGCTCACTTTGCCACTGGGTTCAAGCTAACCTGGCAGATGAGGGCTGTTACCCCGAAACAAGTCCCAGGATGCTTGTTTCCGGTCCAGGGAAGACATAGCTTTGCAGTTCGGGCTGGACAGTTCCCATGAGGCAAAGTGTGAAGACTGATTTGCATATAGCTGTGTCTGAACTGGGGTGTCAAAGTGAGCTATAGAATGATGATGGATTCAACCCAGATCTGTGACTGGGGGTGAGTGTTTGAAAAGTTTCAGCCCTCCGTCCATCATCTCCTTGTGATTGCTTTGTTCGCCCTAAGTTGGCAGGGTATGCCCAGAGGTGGGTCCCTTGCTCACTTTGTCACTGGATTCAAGCTAACCAGGCTGATCAGGGATGCTAGCCCAAAGCCGGTGCCAGGATGCTTGTTTCAGGTCCAGGGAACACATAGCTTAGCAGTTTGGGCTGGACTGTTCCCATGAGGCACAGGGTGAAGACTGATTTGCATATAGCTGTGTCTGAACTGGGGTGGCAAAGTGAGGTAAAGAATGATGATGGATTCAACTCAGATCTGTGACTAGGGGTGAGTGTTTGAAAAGTTTCAGCACTCTGTTCATCATCTCTTTGTGTTTGCTTTGTTCGCCCTAAGTTGGCAGGGTATGCCCAGACGTGGGTCTCTAACTCACTTTGCCACTGGATTCAAGCTAGCCTGGCTGCTGAGGGCTGTTAGCCAGAAGCCAGTCCCAGGATGCTTGTTATTGGTCCAGGGAAGACATAGCTTAGCAGTTCGGACTGAACTGTTCCCATGAGGCACAGCGTGAAGACTGATTTGCATATAGTTGTGTCTGAACTGGGGTGGCAAAGTGAGCTAAAGAATGATGATGGATTCAACCCAGATCTGTGACTGAGGTTGAGTGATTGAAAAGTTTTAGCACTCCATCCATCATCCGCTTGTGTTTGCTTTGTTCACCCTAAGTTGGCAGGGTATGACCAGACGTGGGTCCTTAACTCACTTTGCCACTGGATTAAAACTAGCCTGGCTGATTCGGTCTGCTAGCCAGAAACTGGTCCCAGCTTGGTCATTTTCGTTCCAGGGAAGACATAGCTTAGCAGTTCGGGCTGGACTGTTCCCATGAGGCACAGGGTCAAGACTGATTTGCATATAGCTGTGTCTGAACTGGGGTGGCAAAGTGAGCTAAAGAATGACGAGGTATTCAACCCGGATGTCTGACTGGGGGTGATTGTTTGAAAAGTTTCAGCACTCTGTCCATCATCTACTTGTGTTTGGTTGTTCGCCCTAAGTTGGCAGGGTATGCCCAGACGTGGGTCCCTTGCTCACTTTGCCACTGGATTCAAGCTAGCCTGGCTGATGAGGGCTGTTAGCCCGAAACCGGTCACAGGATGCTTGTTTCTGGTCCAGGGCAGACATAGCTTAGCAGTTTGGGCTGGACTGTTCCCATGAGGTACAGGGTGTAGACTGATATCCATATAGCTGTGTCTGAACTGGGGTGGAAAAGTGAGGTAAAGAATGATGATGGATTCAACTCAGATCTGTGACTAGGGGTGAGTGTTTGAAAAGTTTCAGCACTCCGTCCATCATCTCCTTGTGTTTGCTTTGTTCGCCCTAAGTTGGCAGGGTATGCCCAGACGTGGGTCTCTAACTCACTTTGCCACTAGATTAAAGCTAGCCTGGCTGATGAGGGCTGTTAGCCCGAGACCGGTCCCAGGTTGCTTTTTCCGGTCCAGGGAAGACATAGCTTAGCAGTTCGGGCTGGACTGTTCCCATGAGGCACAAGGTCAAGACTGATTTGAATGCAGCTGTGTCTGATCTGGGGTGGCAAAGTGAGCTAAAGTATTATGAGGGATTCAACTCAGATGACTGGGGGTGAGTGTTTGAAAAGTTTCAGCACTCCGTCCATCATGCCATTGTGTTTGCTTTGTTCACCCTAAGTTGGCAGGGTATGCCCAGACGTGGGTCACTTGCTCACTTTGCCACTGGATTCAAGCAAACCTGGCTGATGGGGGCTATTAGCCCGAAACCGGTCCCAGGATGCTTGTTTCTGGTCATGGGAAGACATAGCTTAGCAGTTCCGACTGGACTGTTCCCATGAGTCACAGGGTCAAGACTTATTTGCAAATAGTTGTGTCTGAACTGGGGTGGCAAAGTAAGCTAAAGAATGATGAGGGATTCAACCCAGATCTGTGACTGGGTTTGAGAGTGCGAAAAGTTTCAGCACTCCGTCCATCATCTCCTTGTGTTTGCTTTGTTCGGCCTAAGTTAGCAGGGTATGACCAGAAGTGGGTCCCTAGCTCACTTTGCCACTGGATTCAAGCTGGCCTGGCTGATGAGGGCTGTTAACCCGAAACCGGTCCCAGGTTGCTTGTTTACGGTCCAGGGAAGTCTTAGCTTATCAGTTTGGGCTGGACTGTTCCCATGAGGCACAGGGTCAAGACTGATTTGCATATAGCTGTGTCTGAACTGGGGTGGCAAAGTGAGCTAAAGAATGATGAGGAATTCAACCCAGATGACTGGGGCTGAGTGTTTGAAAAGTTTCAGCACTCCGTCCATCTTCCCCTTGTGTTTGCTTTGTTCGCCCTAAGTTGGCAGGGTATGCCCAGACGTGGGTCACCTGCTCACTTTGCCACTGGATTCAAGCTAACCTGGCTGATGAGGGCTGTCAGCCCGAAACAAGTCCCAGGATGCTTGTTTCCGGTCATGGGAAGACATAGCTATGCAGTTTGGACTGGACTGTTCCCATGAGGCACAGCGCGAAGACTGATTTGCATATAGTTGTGTCTGAACTTGGGTGGCAAAGTGAGCTAAAGAATGATGATGGATTCCACCCAGATCTGTGACTGGGGGGGAGTGTTTGAAAAGTTTCAGCCCTCCGTCAATCATCTCCTTGTGATTGCTTTGTTTGCCCTAACTTGGCAGGGAATGCCCAGACGTGGGTCCGTTGCTCATTTTGCCACTGCATTCAAACTAGCCTGACTGATGAGGGTTGTTAGCCCGAAACCGGTCCCAGGATGCTTGTTTTCAGTCCAAGGAAGACATAGCTTAGCAGTTCAGCTGTACTGTTCCCATGAGGCACAGGATCAAGACTGATTTGCATATAGCTGTGTCTGAACTGGGGTGGCAAAGTGAGCTAAAGAATGATGATGGATTCATCCCAGATCTGTCACAGGTGGTGAATGTTTCAAAAGTTTCAGCATTCCGCCCATCATCTACTTGTGTTTGCTTTGTTTGCCCTAAGTTGGCAGGGTATGCCCAGAAGTGGGTCCTTGCTCACTTTGCCACTGGATTCAAGCTAGCCTGGCGGATGAGGGCTGTTTGCCTGAAACCGGTCCCAGGATGCTTGTTTCTGGTCCAGGGAAGACATAGCTTAGCAGTTCGGGCTGGACTGTTCCCATGAGGCACAGGGTGAAGACTGATTCGCAAATAGCTGTGTCTGAACTGGGGTGGCAAGGTGAGCTAAAGAATGATGTTGGATTCAACCCAAATCTGTGATGGGGTTGAGTGTTTGAAAAGTTTCAGCACTCCGTCCATTATCTCCTTGTGTTTGCTTTGATCGCCATAAGCTGGCAGGGAATGCCCAGACGTGGGTCCCTTGTTCATTTTGCCACTGGATTCAAGCTAAACCTGGCTGATGAGGGGTGTTAGCCCGAAACCGGTCCCAGGAAGCTTGTTTCCGATCCAGGGAAGAAATAGCTTAGCAGTTCGGGCTCGACTGTTCCCATGAGGCACAGGGTGAACACTGATTTCCATATAGCTGTGTCTGAACTGGGGTGGGAAAGTGAGGTAAAGAATGGTGATGGATTCAACCGAGATCTGTGACTTGGGGTGAGTGTTTGAAAAGTTCCAGCACTCCGTCCATCACCTCCTTGTGTTTGCTTTGTTTGCCCTAAGTTGGCAGGGTATGCTCAGACGTGGATCCCTGGCTCACTTTGCCACTGGATGCAAGCTAGCCTGGCTGACGAGGGATGTTAGCCCGAAATCTGTCCCAGGATGTTTGTTTTTGGTCCAGGGAAGACGTAGCTTAGCAGTTCGGGCTGGACTGTTCCCATGAGGCACAGGGTCAAGACTGATTTGCATATATCTGTGTCTGAACTGGGGTGGTAAAGTGAGCTAAAGAATGATGAGGGATTCAACCCTGATCTGTGACTGGGGTTGAGAGTTTGAAAAGTTTCAGCACTCCATCCATCATCTCCTTGTGTTTGCTTTGTTTGCCCTAAGTTGGCAGGGTATGACCAGACGTGGGTCCCTAGCTCACTTTGGCACTGGATTCAAGCTAGCCTGGCTGATGAGGGCTGTTAGCCCGAAACTGGTGCGAGGTTGCTTGTTTCTGGTCCAGGGAAGACATAGCTTACCAGTTCGGGCTGGACTGTTCCCATGAGGCACAGGGTCAAGACTGATTTGCATATAGCTGTGTCTGAACTGGGGTGGCAAAGTGAGCTAAGGAATGATGAGGAATTCAACCCAGATGACTGGGGGTGAGTGTTTGAAAAGTTTCAGCACTCCGTCCATCATCCTCTTGTGATGGCTTTGTTCGCCCTAAGTTGGCAGAGTATGCCCAGACGTGGGTCACTTGCTCACTTTGCCACTGGATTCAAGCTAACCTGGCTGACGTAGGCTGTTAGCCCGAAACCGGTCCCAGGATGCTTGTTTCCTGTCATGGAAAGACATAGCTTTACAGTTCGGGCTGGACTGTTCCCATGAGGCATAGTGTGAAGACAGATTTGCATATAGCTGTGTCTGAACTGGGGGGGCAAAGTGAGCTAAAGAATGATGATGGATTCAACCCAGATCTGTGACTGGGGATGAGTGTTTGAAAAGTTTCAGACCTCCGTCAATCATCTCCTTGTGATTGCTTTGTTCGCCCTAAGTTGCCAGGGAATGCCCAGACTTGGGTTCCGTTGCGCACTTTGCCACTGGAGTCAAGATAGCTTGACTGATGAGGAATGCTTGTTTCCGGTCCAGGGAAGACATAGATTAGCAGTTCGGGCTGGACTGTTCCCATGAGGCACAGGATCAAGACTGATTTCCATATGGCTGTGTCTGAACTGGGGTGGCAAAGTGAGCTAAAGAATGATGATGGATTCAACCCAGATCTTTGACGGGGGTGAGTGTTTGAAAAGTTTCAGCACTCCGTCCCTCATCTCCTTGTGTTTGCTTTGTTCGCCCTAAGTTGGCAGGGTATGACCAGACGTGGGCCTCTAACTCACTTTGCCACTGGATTCAAGCTAACCTGGCAGATGAGGGCTGTTAGCCCGAAACCGGTCCCAGGTTGCTTGTTTCCGGTTCAGGGAAGACTTAGCTTAGCAGTTCGAGCTGGACTGTTCCCATGAGGCACAGGTTCAAGACTGATTTGCGCATAGCTGTGTCTGAATTGGGGTGGCAAAGTGAGCTAAAGAATGTTGAGGGATTCAACCCAGATGACTGGGGGTGAGTGTTTGAAAAGTTTCAGCACTCCGTCCATCATTCCCTTATGTTTGCTTTGTTCGCCCTAAGTTGGCAGGGTATGCCCAGACATGGGTCACTTGCTCACTTTGCCACTGGATTCAAGCTAACCTGGCAGATGAGGGCTGTTACCCCAAAACAAGTCCCAGGATGCTTGTTTCCGGTCCAGGGAAGACATAGCTTTGCAGTTCGGGCTGGACAGTTCCCATGAGGCACAGTGTGAAGACTGATTTGCATATAGATCTGTCTGAACTGGGGTGTCAAAGTGAGCTATAGAATGATGATGGATTCAACCCAGATCTGTGACTGGGGGTGAGTGTTTGAAAAGTTTCAGCCCTCCGTCCATCATCTCCTTGTGATTGGTTTGTTCGCCCTAAGTTGGCAGGGTATTCCCAGAGGTGGGTCCCTTGCTCACTTTGTCACTGGATTCAAGCTAACCAGGCTGATCAGGGATGCTAGCCCAAAGCCGGTGCCAGGATGCTTGTTTCAGGTCCAGGGAACACATAGCTTAGCAGTTTGGGCTGGACTGTTCCCATGAGGCACAGGGTGAAGACTGATTTGCATATAGCTGTGTCTGAACTGGGGTGGCAAAGTGAGGTAAAGAATGATGATGGATTCAACCCAGATCTGTGACTGGGGGTGAGTGTTTGAAAAGTTTCAGCACTCTGTTCATCATCTCTTTGTGTTTGCTTTGTTCGCCCCAAGTTGGCAGGGTATACCTAGACGGGTCCCTTGCTCACTTTGCCACTGGATTCAAGCTAGCCTGGCTGATGAGGGCTGTTAGCCAGAAGCCAGTCCCAGGATGCTTGTTTTTGGTCCAGGGAAGACATAGCTTAGCAGTTCGGACTGGACTGTTCCCATGAGGCACAGCGTGAAGACTGATTTGCATATAGTTGTGTCTGAACTGGGGTGGCAAAGTGAGCTAAAGAATGATGATGGATTCCACCCAGATCTGTGACTGGGGGTGAGTGTTTGAAAAGTATCAGCCCTCCGTCAATCATCTCCTTGTGATTGCTTTGTTTGCCCTAAGTTGGCAGGGTATGCCCAGAAGTTGGTCCGTTGCTCATTTTGCCACTGAATTCAAACTAGCCTGACTGATGAGGGCTGTTAGCCGGAAACCGGTCCCAGGATGCTTGTTTTCAGTCCAAGGAAGACATAGCTTAGCAGTTCAGCTGTACTGTTCCCATGAGGCACAGGAACAAGACTGATTTGCATATAGCTGTGTCTGAACTGGGGTGGCAAAGTAAGCTAAAGAATGATGATGGATTCATCCCAGATCTGTCACAGGGGGTGAATGTTTCAAAAGTTTCAGCATTCCGCCCATCATCTACTTGTGTTTGCTTTGTTTGCCCTAAGTTGGCAGGGTATGCCCAGAAGTGGGTCCTTGCTCACTTTGCCACTGGATTCAAGCTAGCCTGGCTGATGAGGGCCCTTAGCCCAAATCCGGTCCCAGGATGCGTGTTTCTGGTCCAGGGAAGACATAGCTTAGCAGTTCGGGCTGGACTGTTCCCATGAGGCACAGGGTGAAGACAGATTCGCAAATAGCTGTTTCTGAACTGGGGTGGCAAGGTGAGCTAAAGAACGATGATGGATTCCACCCAGATCTGTGACTGGGGGTGAGTGTTTGAAAAGTATCAGCCCTCCGTCAATCATCTCCTTGTGATTGCTTTGTTTGCCCTAAGTTGGCAGGGTATGCCCAGAAGTTGGTCCGTTGCTCATTTTGCCACTGAATTCAAACTAGCCTGACTGATGAGGGCTGTTAGCCTGAAACCGGTCCCAGGATGCTTGTTTTCAGTCCAAGGAAGACATAGCTTAGCAGTTCAGCTGTACTGTTCCCATGAGGCACAGGATCAAGACTGATTTGCATATAGCTGTGTCTGAACTGGGGTGGCAAAGTAAGCTAAAGAATGATGATGGATTCATCCCAGATCTGTCACAGGGGGTGAATGTTTCAAAAGTTTCAGCATTCCGCCCATCATCTACTTGTGTCTGCTTTGTTTGCCCTAAGTTGGCAGGGTATGCCCAGACGTGGGTGGGTCCCTTGCTCACTTTTCCACTGGATTCAAGCTAGCCTGGCTGATGAGGGCCTTTAGCCCAAATCCGGTCCCAGGATGCTTGTTTCTGGTCCAGGGAAGACATAGCTTAGCAGTTCGGGCT
The DNA here is from genome assembly GCF_964204655.1 of Triturus cristatus. Classification (NCBI taxonomy): domain Eukaryota; kingdom Metazoa; phylum Chordata; class Amphibia; order Caudata; family Salamandridae; genus Triturus; species Triturus cristatus. The sequence continues at coordinate 800,270,572 of NC_140579.1, read as the reverse complement.
GGACTGTTCCCATGAGGCACAGGGTGAAGACTGATTCGCAAATAGCTGTTTCTGAACTGGGGTGGCAAGGTGAGCTAAAGAATGATGATGGATTCAACCCAGATCTGTGATGGGGTGAGTGTTTGAAAAGTTTCAGCACTCCGTCCATCACCTCCTTGTGTTTGCTTTGTTCGCCCTAAGTTGGCAGGGTATGCTCAGACGTGGGTCCCTGGCTCACTTTGCCACTGGATTCAAGCTAGCCTGGCTGATGAGGGATGTTAGCCCGAAATCAGTCCCAAGATGTTTGTTTCCGGTCCAGGGAAGACATAGCTTAGCAGTTCGGGCTGGACTGTTCCCATTGGGCACAGGGTCAAGACTGATTTGCATATATCTGTGTCTGTACTGGGGTGGCAAAGTGAGCTAAAGAATGATGAGGGATTCAACCCTGATCTGTGACTGGGGTTGAGAGTTTGAAAAGTTTCAACACTCCGTCTATCATCTCCTTGTGTTTGCTTTGTTCGCCCTAAGTTGGCAGGGTATGACCAGACGTGGGTCCCTAGCTCACTTTGCCACTGGATTCAAGGTAGCCTGGCTGATGAGGGCTGTTGGCCCGAAACCGGTCCGAGGTTGCTTGTTTCTGGTCCAGGGAAGACATAGCTTACCAGTTCGGGCTGGACTGTTCCCATGAGGCACAGGGTCAAGACTGATTTGCAAATAGCTGTGTCTGAACAGGGGTGGCAAAGAGAGCTAACAATGGAGAGGAATTCAACCCAGATGACTAGGGGTGAGTGTTTGAAAAGTTTCAGCACTCCGTCCATCATCCCCTTGTGTTTGCTTTGTTCGCCCTAAGTTGACAGGGTATGCCCAGACGTGGGTCACTTGCTCACTTTGCCACTGGATTCAAGCTAACCTGGCTGACGTGGGCTGTTAGCCCGAAACCGGTCCCAGGATGCTTGTTTCCAGTCATGGGAAGACATAGCTTTACAGTTCGGGCTGGACTGTTCCCATGAGGCATAGTGTGAAGACAGATTTGCATATAGCTGTGTCTGAACTGGGGTGGCAAAGTGAGCTAAAGAATGATGATGGATTCAACCCAGATCTGTGACTGGGGATGAGTGTTTGAAAAGTTTCAGACCTCCGTCAATCATCTCTTTGTGATTGCTTTGTTCGCCCTAAGTTGGCAGGGAATGCCCAGACTTGGGTTCCGTTGCTCACTTTGCCACTGGATTCAAATAGCCTGACTGATGAGGAATGCTTGTTTCCGGTCCAGGGAAGACATTGATTAGCAGTTCGGGCTGGACTGTTCCCATGAGGCACAGGATCAAGACTGATTTGCATCTAGCTATGTCTGAACTGGGGTGGCAAAGTGAGCTAAAGAATGATGATGGATTCAACCCAGATCTGTGACGGGGGTGAGTGTTTAAAAAGTTTCAGCACTCCGTCCATCATCTCATTGTGTTTGCTTTGTTCGCCCTAAGTTGGCAGGGTATGACCAGACGTGGGCCTCTAACTCACTTTGCCACTGGATTCAAGCTAGCCTGGCTGATGAGGGCTGTTAGCCCGAAACCGGTCACAGGTTGCTTGTTTCCGGTCCAGGGAAGACTTAGCTTAGCAGTTCGGGCTGGACTGTTCCATGAGGCACAGGTTCAAGACTGATTTGCGCATAGCTGTGTCTGAACTGGGGTGGCAAAGTGAGCTAAAGAATGATGAGGGATTCAACCCAGATGACTGGGGGTGAGTGTTTGAAAAATTTCAGCACTCCGTCCATCATTCCCTTCTGTTTGCTTTGTTCGCCCTAAGTTGGCAGGGTATGCCCAGACATGGGTCACTTGCTCACTTTGCCAGTGGATTCAAGCTAACCTGGCAGATGAGTGCTGTTAGCCCGAAACAAGTCCCAGGATGCTTGTTTTTGGTCCAGGGAAGACATAGCTTTGCAGTTCGGGCTGGACAGTTCCCATGAGGCACAGTGTGAAGACTGATTTGCATATAGCTGTGTCTGAACTGGGGTGTCAAAGTGAGCTATAGAATGATGATGGATTCAACCCAGATCTGTGACTGGGGGTGAGTGTTTGAAAAGTTTCAGCACTCTGTTCATCATCTCTTTGTGTTTGCTTTGTTCGCCCCAAGTTGGCAGGGTATACCTAGACGTGGGTCCCTTTCTCACTTTGCCACTGGATTCAAGCTAGCCTGGCTGATGAGGGCTGTTAGCCCGAAACTGGTCCCAGGATGCTTGTTTCCGGTCCAGGGAAGACATAGCTTAGCAGTTCGGGCTGGATTGTTCCCATGAGGCACAGGGTGAAGACTGATTTGCATATAGCTGTGTCTGAACTGTGGTGGCAAAGTGAGGTAAATAATGATGATGGATTCAACCCAGATCTGTGACTGGGGATGAGTGTTTGAAAAGTTTCAGCACTCTGTTCATTATGTCTTCGTGTTTGCTCTGTTCACCCTAAGTTGGCAGGGTATACCCAGACGTAGGTCCCTTGCTCACTTTGCCACTGGACTCAAGCTGGCCTGGCCGATGAGGGCTGTTAGCCCGAAGCCGGTCCCAGGACGCTTGTTTCCAGTCCAGGGAAGACATAGCGTAGCAGTTTGGGCTGGGCTGTTCCCATGAGGCACAGGGTGAAGACTGATTTGCATATAGCTGTGTCTGAACTGGGGTGGCAATGTGAGCTAAAGAATGATGAGAGATTCAACCCAGATGTGTGACTGGGGGTGAGGGGTTGAAAAGTTTCAGCACTCTGTCCATCATCTTGTGTTTGCTTTGTTCGCCCTAAGTTGACAGGGTATGCCCAGGCATGGGTCCCTTTCTCACTCTGCCACTGGATTCAAGCTAGCCTGACTGATGAGGGCTGTTAGCCTGAAACTGGTCCCAGGATGCTTGTTTCCGGTCCAGAGAAGACAAAGCTTAGCAGTTTGGGCTGGACTGTTTCCATGAGGCACAGGGTGAAGACTGATTTGCATATAGCTGTGTCTGAACTGGGGAGGCAAAGTGAGCTAAAGAATGATGATGGATTCAACCCAGATCTGTGACTGGGGGTCAGTGTTTGAAAAGTTTCAGCCCTCCATCCATCATCTCCTTGTGTTTGCTTTGTTTGCCCTAAGTTGGCAGGGTATGCCCAGACGTGGGTCCCTAACTCACTTTGCCACTGGATTCAAACTAGCCTGGCTGATGAGGGCTGTTAGCCAGAAATCGGTACCATGATGCTTGTTTTCGATCCAGAGAAGAAATTGCTTAGCAGTTCAAGATGGACTGTTCCCATGAGGCACAGGGTCAAAACTGATTTGCATACAGCTGTGTCTGAACTGGGGTGGCAATGTGAGCTAAAGAATGACGAGGGATTCAACTCAGATCTGTGACTGGGGTGAGTGTTTGAAAAGTTTCAGTACTCCGTCCATCATCTACTTGTGTTTGCTTTGTTCGCCCTAAGTTGGCAGGGTATGCCCAGACGTGGGTCCCTTTCTCACTTTGCCACTGGATTCAAGCTAGCCTGGCTGATGAGGGCAGTTCCCCGAAACCGGTCCCAGGATGTTGGTTTCCGGTCCTGGGAAGACATAGCTTAGGAGTTCAGGCTGGACTGTTCCCACGAGGCACAGGGTCAACACTGTTTTGCATATAGTCGTGTCTGAACTGGGGTGGCAAAGTAAGCTAAAGAATGATGATGGATTCAACCCAGATCTGTGACTGGGGGTGAGTGTTTGAAAAGTTTGGGCACTCTGTCCATCATCTTCTTGTGTTTGCTTTGCTCGCGCTTAGTTGGCAAGGTATGTCTAGAGGTGGGTCCCTTGCTCAGTTTGGCACTGGATTCAAGCTAACCTGGCTGATGAGGGCTGTTAGCCCGAAACCGGTCCCAGGACACTTGTCAGTCCAGGGAAGACATAGCTTAGCAGTTCGGGCTGGACTGTTTCCATGAGGCACAGGATCAAGACTGATTTGTATATAGCTGTCTCTGAACTGGGGTGGCAAAGTGAGCTAAAGAATGATGAGGGATTCAACCCAGATATGTGACTGGGGGTGAGTGTTTGAAAAGTTTGGGCACTCTGTCCATCATCTGCTTGAGTTTGCTTTGCTTGCCCTAAGTTGGCAGGGTATGCCCAGAGGTGGGTGCCTTGCTCACCTTGCCACTGGATTGAAGCTAGCCTGGCTGATGAGGGCTGTTAGCCCAAAACCAGTCCCAGGATGCTTGTTTCTCGTCCAGGGAAGACATAGCTTAACAGTTTGGGCTGGACTGTTCCCATGAGGCACAGGGTGAAGACTGATTTGCACATAGCTGTGTCTGAACAGGGGTGACAAAGTGAGGTAAAGAATGATAATGGATTCAAATCAGATTTGTGACTGGGGGTGAGCGTTTGGAAAGTTTCAGCACTCCGTCCATCATTTCCTTGTGTTTGATTTGTCCACCCTAAGTTGGCAGGGTATGCCCAGACGTGGGTCCCTTGCTCACTTTGCCACTGGATTCAAGCTAGCCCGGCTGATGAGGGCTGTTAGCCAGAAGCCAGTCCCAGGATGCTTGTTTTTGGTCCAGGGAAGACATAGCTTAGCAGTTCGGACTGGACGGTTCCCATGAGGCACAGGGTCAAGGCTGATTTGCATATAGCTGTGTCTGAACTGGGGTGGCGATGTGAGCTAAAGAATAACGAGGGATTCAACCCAGATCTGTGACTGGGGGTCAGTGTTTGAAAAGTTTAAGCACTTCGTCCATCATCCCCTTGTGTTTGCTTTGTTTGCCCTAAGTTTCCAGGGTATGCCCAGACGTGGGTCCCTAACTCACTTTGCCACTGGATTCAAGATAACCTGGCTGATGAGGACTGTTAGCCAGAAACCAGTCCCAGGATGCTTGTTTTCGGTCCAGGGAAGACATAGCTTAGCAGTTAGGGCTGGACTGTTCCCATGAGGCACAGGGTCGAGACTGATTTGCATTTAGCTGTGTCTGAACTGGGGTGGGAAAGTGAGGTAATGAATGATGATGGATTCAACCCAGATCTGTGACTTGGGGTGAGTGTTTGAAAAGTTTCAGCACTCCGCACATCATCTCCTTGTGTTTGCTTTGTTCGCACTAAGTTGGCAGGGTTGGCCCAGACGTGGTACTCTTGCTCAGTTTGCCACTGGATTCCAGCTAGCCTGGCTGATGAGGGCTGTTTGCCCAAAACCGGTCCCAGGATGCTTGTTTCCGGTCCAGGGAAGACATAGATTAGCAGTTCGGGCTGGACTGTTCCCATGAGGCACAGGATCAAGACTGATTTGCATATAGCTGTGTCTGAACTGGGTTGGCAAAGTGAGCTAAAGAATGATGATGGATTCAACCCAGATGACTGGGGGTGAGTGTTTTGCTTTGTTCGCCCTTAGTTGACAGGGTATGCCCAGAGGTGGGTCCCTTGATCACTTTGCGACTGGATTCAAGCTAGGCTGGCTGATGAGGTCTGTTAGCCCGAAATTGGTCCCAGGATGCTTGTTTCCGGTCCAGGGAAGACATAGCTTAGCAGTTCGGGCTGGACTGTTCCCATGAGGCACAGGGTGAAGACTGATTTGCATATGGCTGTGTCTGAACTGGGGTAGCAAAGTGAGCTAAAGAATGATGATAGATTCAACCCAGATCTGTGACTTGGGGTGAGTGTTTGAAAAGCTTCAGCACTGCGTCCATCATCTCCTTGTGTTTCCTTTGTTCGCCCTAAGCTGGCAGGGTATGCCCAGACGTGGGTCCCTTGCTCACTTTGCAACTGGATTCAAGATAGCCTGGCTGATGAGGGCTATTAGCCAGAAACCAGTCCCAGGATGCTTGTTTCTGGTCCAGGGAAGACATAGCTTGTCAGTTCGGGCTGGACTGCTCCCATGAGGCACAGGGTGAAGACTGATTTGCATATAGCTGTCTCTGAACTGGGGTGGCAAAGTAAGCTAAAGAATGATGATTGATTCAACCCAGATCTGTGACTGGGGGTGAGTGTTTGAAAAGTTTGGGCACTCTGTTCATCATCTTCTTGTGTTTGCTTTGCTCGCGCTAAGTTGGCAAGGTATGTCCAGAGGTGAGTCCCTTGCTCACTTTGGCACTGGATTCAAGCTAACCTGGCTGATGAGGGCTGTTAGCCCGAAACCGGTCCCAGGATGCTTGTCAGTCCAGGGAAGACTTAGCTTAGCAGTTCGGGCTGGACTGTTCCCATGAGGCACAGGATCAAGACTGATTTGCATATAGCTGTCTCTGAACTGGGGTGGCAAAGTGAGCTAAAGAATGATGAGGGATTCAACCCAGATCTGTGACTGGGGGTGAGTGTTTGAAAAGTTTGGGCACTCTGTTCATCATCTGCTTGTGTTTGCTTTGCTTGCCCTAAGTTGGCAGGGTATGCCCAGAGGTGGGTGCCTTGCTCACCTTGCCACTGGATTGAAGCTAGCCTGGCTGATGAGGGCTGATAGCCCAAAACCAGTCCCAGGATGCTTGTTTCTCGTCAAGGGAAGACATAGCTTAACAGTTCGGGCTGGACTGTTCCCATGAGGCACAGGGTGAAGACTGATTTGCACATAGCTGTGTCTGAACAGGGGTGACAAAGTGAGGTAAAAAATGATAATGGATTCAAATCAGATTTGTGACTGGGGTGAGCGTTTGGAAAGTTTCAGCACTCCGTCCATCATTTCCTTGTGTTTGATTTGTCCACCCTAAGTTGGCAGGGTATGCCCAGACGTGGGTCCCTTGCTCACTTTTGCCACTGGATTCAACCTAGCCTGGCTCATGAGGGCTGTTAGTCCGAAACCGGTCCCAGGATGCTTGTTTCCGGCCCAGGGAAGATATAGCTTAGCAGTTTGGGCTGGACTGTTCCCATGAGGCACAGGGTGAAGATTGATTTCCATATAGCTGTGTCGGAACTGGGATGGGAAAGTGAGGAAAAGAATGATGATGGATTCAACCCAGATCTGTGACTGGGGGTGAGTGTTTGAAATGTTTCAGCACTCCGTCCATCTTCTCCTTGTGTTTGCTTTGTTCACCCTAAGTTGGCAGGGTATACCCAGACGTTGGTCCCTTGCTCACTTTGCCACTGGATTCAGGCTAGCCTGGTTGATGAGGGCTAATAGCCCTAAACCGGTCCCAGGATGCTAGTTTCCGGTCCAGAGAAGAAAGAGCTTAGCTGTTCGGGCTGGACTGTTCCCATGAGGTACAGGGTGAAGACTGATTTGCACATAGCTGTGTCTTAACTATGGTGGCAAAGTGAGCTAAAGAATGATGATGGATTCAACCCAGATCTGTGACTGGGGGTGAGTGTTTGAAAAGTTTCAGCACTCCGTCCATCATCTCCTTGTGTTTGCTTTGCTTGCTCTAAGTTGACAGGGTATGCCCAGACGTGGGTCTCTTGCTCACTTTGCCACTCGATTCAAGCTAGCCTGGCTGATGAGGGCTATGAGCCCTAAACCCGTCCCTGGATGCTTGTTTCCGGTCCAGGGAAAACATAGCTTAGCTGTGCGGGCTGGACTGTTCCCGTGAGGCACAGGGTGAATACTGATTTGCTCATAGCTGTGTCTGAACTGGGGTGGCAATGTGAGGTAAAGAATGATGATGGATTCAACCCAGATCTGTGACTGGGGCTGAGCGTTTGAAAAGTTTCAGCACTTCGTCAATCATCTTTTTGTGTTTGATTTGTTCACCCTAAGTTGGCAGGGTATGCCCACACATGGGTCCCTAACACACTTTGCCACTGGATTCAAGCGAGCCTGGCTGATGAGGGCTGTTAACCAGAAACCGGTCCCAGGATGCTTGTTTTCGGACCAAGGAAGACATAGCTTAGCAGTTTGGACTGGACTGTTCCCATGAGGCACAGGGTCAAGACTGATTTGCATACGCTGTGTCTGAACTGGGGTGGCAAAGTGAGCTAAAGAATGACGAGGGATTCAACCCAGATCTGTGACTGGGGGTGAGTGTTTGAAAAGTTTCAGCACTCCGTCCATCATCTCCTTGTGTTTGCTTTGCTCACTCTTAGTTGGCAGGGTATGCCCAGACGTGGGTGCCTCGTTCACTTTGCCACTGGATTCAAGCTAGCCTAGCTGATGAGGGCTGTGAGCCCTAAATCGGTCCCAGGATGCTTGTTTCCGGTCCAGGGAAGACATAGCTTAGCAGTTCGGGCTGCATTGTTCCCATGAGGCACAGGGTGAAGACTGATTTGCATATAGCTGTGTCTGAACAAGGGTGGCAAAGTGAGCTAAATAATGATGATGGATTCATCCCAGATCTGTGACTGGGGGTGTGTGTTTGAAAAGTTTCAGCACTCCGTCCATCATCTCCTTGTGTTTGCTTTGCTTGCTCTAAGTTGACAGGTTATGCCCGACGTGGGTCCCTTGCTCACTTTGCCACTAGATTCAAGCTAGCCTGGCTGATGAGGGCTATGAGCCCTGGATGCTTGTTTCCAGTCCAGGGAAAACATAGCTTAGCTGTTCGGGCTGGACTGTTCCCATGAGGCACAGGGTAAATACTGATTTGCTCATAGCTGTGTCTGAACTGGTGTGGCAAAGTGAGGTAAAGAATGATGATGGATTCAACCCAGATCTGTGACTGGGGCTGAGCGTTTGAAAAGTTTCAGTACTTCGTCCATCATCTTCTTGTGTTTGAATTGTTCACCCTAAGTTGGCAGGGTATGCCCACACATGGGTCCCTAACACACTTTGCCACTGGATTCAAGTTAGCCAGGCTGATGAGGGCTGTTAACCAGAAACCGGTCCCAGGATGCTTGTTTTAGGACCAGGGAAGACATAGCTTAGCACTTTGGACTGGACTGTTCCCATGAGGCACAGGGTCAAGACTGATTTGCATACGCTGTGTCTGAACTGGGGTGGCAAAGTGAGCTACAGAATGACGAGGGATTCAACCCAGATCTGTGACTGGGGGTGAGTGTTTGAAAAGTTTCAGCACTCCGTCCATCATCTCCTTGTGTTTGCTTTGCTTGCTCTAAGTTGAAAGGGTATGCCCGACGTGGGTCCCTTGCTCACTTTGCCACTGGATTCAAGCTAGCCTGGCTGATAAGAGCTGTTAGCCCTAAACGGGTCCCAGGATGCTTGTTTCCGGTCCAGGGAAGACATAGCTTAGCTGTTCAGGCTGGACTGTTCCCATTAGGCACAGGGTGAAGACTGAATTGCACATAGCTGTGTCTGAAGTGGGGTGGTAAGGTAATGTAAAGAATGATGATGGATACAACCCAGATCTGTGACTGGGGATGAGTGTTTGAAAAGTTTCAGCACTCCGTCCATCATCTCCTTTTGTTTGATTTGTTCGCCCTAAGTTGGCAGGCTATGCCCAGACGTGGGTCCCTTGCTCACTTTGCCACTGGATTCAAGCTAGCCTCGCTGATGAGGGCTGTTAGCCTGAAACCGGTCCCAGGATGCTTGTTTCCGGTCTAGGGAAGACATAGCTTAGCAGTTTGGACTGGACTGTTCCCATTAGGCACAGGGTCAAGACTGATTTGCATATAGCTGTGTCTGAACTGGGGTAGCAGTGAGCTAAAGAATGATGAGGGATTCAACTCAGATGACTGGGGGTAGTGTTTGAAAAGTTTCAGCACTCCGTCCATCATCTCCTTGTGTTTGCTTTGCTTGCTCTAAGTTGACAAGTTATGCCCGACATGGGTCCCTTGCTCACTTTGCCACTAGATTCAAGCTAGCCTGGCTGATGAGGGCTATGAGCCCTGGATGCTTGTTTCCAGTCCAGGGAAAACATAGCTTAGCTGTTCGGGCTGGACTGTTCCCATGAGGCAAAGGGTGAATACTGATTTGCTCATAGCTGTGTCTGAACTGGCGTGGCAAAGTGAGGTAAAGAATGATGATGGATTCAACCCAGATCTGTGACTGGGGCTGAGCGTTTGAAAAGTTTCAGTACTTCGTCAATCATCTTTTTGTGTTTGAATTGTTCACCCTAAGTTGGCAGGGTATGCCCACACATGGGTCCCTAACACACTTTGCCACTGGATTCAAGTTAGCCAGGCTGATGAGGGCTGTTAACCAGAAACTGGTCCCAGGATGCTTGTTTTCGGACCAGGGAAGACATAGCTTAGCAGTTTGGACTGGACTGTTCCCATGAGGCACAGGGTCAAGACTGATTTGCATATGCTGTGTCTGAACTGGGGTGGCAAAGTGAGCTAAAGAATGATGAGGGATTCAACCCAGATCTGTGACTGGGGGTGAGTGTTTGAAAGGTTTCAGCACTCCGTCCATCGTCTGCTTGTGTTTGCTTTGCTTGCTCTAAGGTGACAGGGTATGCCCGACGTGGGTCCCTTGCTCACTTTGCCACTGGATTCAAGCTAGCCTGGCTGATAAGAGCTGTTAGCCCTAAACGGGTCCCAGGATGCTTGTTTCCGGTCCAGGGAAGACATAGCTTAGCTGTTCAGGCTGGACTGTTCCTATTAGGCACAGGGTGAAGACTGAATTGCACATAGCTGTGTCTGAAGTGGGGTGGTAAGGTGATGTAAAGAATGATGATGGATTCAACCCAGATCTGTGACTGGGGGTGAGCGTTTGAAAAGTTTCAGCACTCCGTCCATCATCTCCTTTTGTTTGATTTGTTCGCCCTAAGTTGGCAGGGTATGCCCAGACGTGGGTCCCTTTCTCACTTTGCCACTGGATTCAAGCTAGCCTGGCTGATGAGTGCTGTTAGCCCGAAACGGGTCACAGAATGCTTTTTTCCGGTCCAGGGAAGACATAGCTTAGCAGTTCGGGCTGGACTGTATACATGAGGCACAGGGTGAAGACTGATTTGCACATAGCTGTGTCTGAATTGGGGTGGTAAAGTGAGCTAAAGAATGATGATTGATTCAACCCAGAACTGTGATGGGATGAGTGTTTGAAAAGTTACAGCACTCCGTCCATCATCTCCTTGTGTTTGCTTTGTTTGCCCTAAGTTGGCAGGGTATGCCCAGACGTGGGTCCCTTGCTCACTTTGCCACTGGATTCAAGCTAGCCTGGCTGATGAGGGCTGTTAGCCCGAAACCGGTCCCAGGATGTTTGTTTCCGGTCCAGGGAAGACATAGCTTAGCAGTTCAGGCTGCATTGTTCCCATGAGGCACAGGGTGAAGACTAATTTGCATATAGCTGTGTCTGAACTATGGTGGCAAAGTGAGCTAAAGAATGATGATGGATTCAACCCAGATCTGTGACTGGGGGTGAGTGTTTGAAAAGTTTCAGCACTCCGTCCATCATCTCCTTGTGTTTGCTTTGCTTGCTCTAAGTTGACAAGTTATGCCCGACATGGGTCCCTTGCTCACTTTGCCACTAGATTCAAGCTAGCGTGGCTGATGAGGGCTATGAGCCCTGGATGCTTGTTTCCAGTCAAGGGAAAACATAGCTTAGCTGTTTGGGCTGGACTGTTCCCATGAGGCACAGGGTGAATGCTGATTTGCTCATAGCTGTGTCTGAACTGGCGTGGCAAAGTGAGGTAAAGAATGATGATGGATTCAACCCAGATCTGTGACTGGGGCTGAGCGTTTGAAAAGTTTCAGTACTTCGTCAATCATCTTCTTGTGTTTGAATTGTTCACCCTAAGTTGGCAGGGTATGCCCACACATGGGTCCCTAACACACTTTGCCACTGGATTCAAGTTAGCCAGGCTGATGAGGGCTGTTAACCAGAAACCAGTCCCAGGATGCTTGTTTTCGGACCAGGGAAGACATAGCTTAGCAGTTTGGACTGGACTGTTCCCATGAGGCACAGGGTCAAGACTGATTTGCATACGCTGTGTCTGAACTGGGGTGGCAAAGTGAGCTAAAGAATGATGAGGGATTCAACCCAGATCTGTGACTGGGGGTGAGTGTTTGAAAGGTTTCAGCACTCCGTCCATCGTCTGCTTGTGTTTGCTTTGCTTGCTCTAAGGTGACAGGGTATGCCCGACGTGGGTCCCTTGCTCACTTTGCCACTGGATTCAAGCTAGCCTGGCTGATAAGAGCTGTTAGCCCTAAACGGGTCCCAGGATGCTTGTTTCCGGTCCAGGGAAGACATAGCTTAGCTGTTCAGGCTGGACTGTTCCTATTAGGCACAGGGTGAAGACTGAATTGCACATAGCTGTGTCTGAAGTGGGGTGGTAAGGTGATGTAAAGAATGATGATGGATTCAACCCAGATCTGTGACTGGGGGTGAGCGTTTGAAAAGTTTCAGCACTCCGTCCATCATCTCCTTTTGTTTGATTTGTTCGCCCTAAGTTGGCAGGGTATGCCCAGACGTGGGTCCCTTTCTCACTTTGCCACTGGATTCAAGCTAGCCTGGCTGATGAGTGCTGTTAGCCCGAAACGGGTCACAGAATGCTTTTTTCCGGTCCAGGGAAGACATAGCTTAGCAGTTCGGGCTGGACTGTATACATGAGGCACAGGGTGAAGACTGATTTGCACATAGCTGTGTCTGAATTGGGGTGGTAAAGTGAGCTAAAGAATGATGATTGATTCAACCCAGAACTGTGATGGGATGAGTGTTTGAAAAGTTACAGCACTCCGTCCATCATCTCCTTGTGTTTGCTTTGTTTGCCCTAAGTTGGCAGGGTATGCCCAGACGTGGGTCCCTTGCTCACTTTGCCACTGGATTCAAGCTAGCCTGGCTGATGAGGGCTGTTAGCCCGAAACCGGTCCCAGGATGTTTGTTTCCGGTCCAGGGAAGACATAGCTTAGCAGTTCAGGCTGCATTGTTCCCATGAGGCACAGGGTGAAGACTAATTTGCATATAGCTGTGTCTGAACTATGGTGGCAAAGTGAGCTAAAGAATGATGATGGATTCAACCCAGATCTGTGACTGGGGGTGAGTGTTTGAAAAGTTTCAGCACTCCGTCCATCATCTCCTTGTGTTTGCTTTGCTTGCTCTAAGTTGACAAGTTATGCCCGACATGGGTCCCTTGCTCACTTTGCCACTAGATTCAAGCTAGCGTGGCTGATGAGGGCTATGAGCCCTGGATGCTTGTTTCCAGTCAAGGGAAAACATAGCTTAGCTGTTTGGGCTGGACTGTTCCCATGAGGCACAGGGTGAATGCTGATTTGCTCATAGCTGTGTCTGAACTGGCGTGGCAAAGTGAGGTAAAGAATGATGATGGATTCAACCCAGATCTGTGACTGGGGCTGAGCGTTTGAAAAGTTTCAGTACTTCGTCAATCATCTTCTTGTGTTTGAATTGTTCACCCTAAGTTGGCAGGGTATGCCCACACATGGGTCCCTAACACACTTTGCCACTGGATTCAAGTTAGCCAGGCTGATGAGGGCTGTTAACCAGAAACCAGTCCCAGGATGCTTGTTTTCGGACCAGGGAAGACATAGCTTAGCAGTTTGGACTGGACTGTTCCCATGAGGCACAGGGTCAAGACTGATTTGCATACGCTGTGTCTGAACTGGGGTGGCAAAGTGAGCTAAAGAATGATGAGGGATTCAACCCAGATCTGTGACTGGGGGTGAGTGTTTGAAAGGTTTCAGCACTCCGTCCATCGTCTGCTTGTGTTTGCTTTGCTTGCTCTAAGGTGACAGGGTATGCCCGACGTGGGTCCCTTGCTCACTTTGCCACTGGATTCAAGCTAGCCTGGCTGATAAGAGCTGTTAGCCCTAAACGGGTCCCAGGATGCTTGTTTCCGGTCCAGGGAAGACATAGCTTAGCTGTTCAGGCTGGACTGTTCCCATTAGGCACAGGGTGAAGACTGAATTGCACATAGCTGTGTCTGAAGTGGGGTGGTAAGGTGATGTAAAGAATGATGATGGATTCAACCCAGATCTGTGACTGGGGGTGAGCGTTTGAAAAGTTTCAGCACTCCGTCCATCATTTCCTTTTGTTTGATTTGTTCGCCTTAAGTTGGCAGGGTATGCCCAGATGTGGGTCCCTTGCTCACTTTGCCACTGGATTCAAGCTAGCCTCGCTGATGAGGGCTGTTAGCCTGAAACCTGTCCCAGGATGCTTGTTTCCGGTCTAGGGAAGACATAGCTTAGCAGTTTGGACTGGACTGTTCCCATTAGGCACAGGGTCAAGACTGATTTGCATATAGCTGTGTCTGAACTGGGGTAGCAGTGAGCTAAAGAATGATGAGGGATTCAACTCAGATGACTGGGGGGAGTGTTTGAAAAGTTTCAGCACTCCGTCCATCATCTCCTTGTGTTTGCTTTGTTTGACCTAAGTTTGCAGGGCATGCCCAGACTTGGGTCCCTTGCTCACTTTGCCACTGGATTCAAGCTAGCCTGGCTGATGAGGGCTTTTAGGCTGAAACCGGTCCCAGGAGGCTTATTTCCGGTCCAGGGAAGGCATAGCTTTGCAGTTCGGGCTGGACTGTTTCCATGAGGCACAGGGTCAAGACTGATTTGCATATAGCTGTGTCTGAACTGGGGTGGCAAAGTGAGGTAAAGAATGATGATGGATTCAACCCAGATCTGTGACTAGGGGTGAGTGTTTCAAAAGTTTCAGCACTCCGTCCATCATCTTCTTGTTTTTGATTTATAACCCTAAGTTGGCAGGGTATGCCCAGATGTGGATCCCTTTCTCACTTTGCCACTGGATTCAAGCTAGCCTGGCTGATGAGTGCTGTTAGCCCGAAACGGGTCACAGAATGCTTTTTTCCAGTCTAGGGAAGACATAGCTTAGCAGTTCGGGTTGGACTGTATACATGAGGCACAGGGAGAAGACTGATTTGCACATAGCTGTGTCTGAATTGGGGTGGTAAAGTGAGCTAAAGAATGATGATGGATTCAACCCAGAACTGTGATGGGGTGAGTGTTTGAAAAGTTTCAGCACTCCGTCCATCATCTCCTTGTGTTTGCTTTGTTCGCCCTAAGTTGGCAGGGTATGCCCAGACGTGGGTCCCTTGTTCACTTTGCCATTGGTTTCAAGCTAGCCCGGCTGATGAGAGCTGTTAGCCCTAAACCGGTCCCCAGGGTGCTTGTTTCCGGTCCATGGAAGACATAGCTTAGCAGTTCGGGCTGGACTGTTCCCATGAGGCACAGGGTAAAGACTAATTTGCATATAGCTGTGTCTGAACTGGGGTGGCAAAGTGAGGCTAAGAATTATGAGGGATTCAACGAAGATGACTGGGGGGGAGAGTTCGAAAAGATTCAGCACTCCGTCCATCATATCTTTGTGTTTGCTTTGCTTGCCCTAAGTTTGCAGGGTATGCCCAGACGTGGGTCTCTTGCTCACTTTGCCACTGGATTGAAGCTAGCCTAGCTGATTAGTGCTGTTAGCCCGAAACCGGTCCCAGGATGCTTGTTTCCGGGCAGGGAAGGCACAGCTTTGCAGTTCGGGCTGGACTGTTCCCATGAGGCACAGAGTGAAGATTGATTTGCATATAGCTGTGTCGGAACTGGGATGGGAAAGTGAGGTAAAGAATGATGATGGATTCAACCCAGATCTGTGACTGGGGGTGAGTGTTTGAAATGTTTCAGCACTCCGTCCATCATCTCCTTGTGTTTGCTTTGTTCGCCCTAAGTTGGCAGGGTATACCCAGACGTGGGTCCCTTGCTCACTTTGCCACTGGATTCAGGCTAGCCTGGTTGATGAGGGCTAATAGCCCTAAACCGGTCCCAGGATGCTAGTTTCCGGTCCAGAGAAGAAAGAGCTTAGCTGTTCGGGCTGGACTGTTCCCATGAGGCACAGGGTGAAGACTGATTTGCACATAGCTGTGTCTGAACTATGGTGGTAAAGTGAGCTAAAGAATGATGATGGATTCAACCCAGATCTGTGACTGGGGGTGAGTGTTTGAAAAGTTTCAGCACTCCGTCCATCATCTCCTTGTGTTTTCTTTGCTTGCTCTAAGTTGACAGGGTATGCCCGACGTGGGTCTCTCGCTCACTTTTCCACTAGATTCAAGCTAGCCTGGCTGATGAGGGCTATGAGGCCTAAACCCGTCCCTGGATGCTTGTTTCCAGTCCAGGGAAAACATAGCTTAGCTGTTCGGGCTGGACTGTTCCCATGAGGCACAGGGTGAATACTGATTTGCTCATAGCTGTGTCTGAACTGGGGTGGCAAGGTGAGGTAAAGAATGATGATGGATTCAACCCAGATCTGTGACTGGGGCTGAGCTTTTGAAAAGTTTCAGCACTTCGTCCATCATCTTCTTGTGTATGATTTGTTCACCCTAAGTTGGCAGGGTAGGCCCACACATGGGTCCCTAACACACTTTGCCACTGGATTCAAGCTAGCCTGGCTGATGAGGGCTGTTAACCAGAAACCCATCCCAGGATGCTTGTTTTCGGACCAAGGAAGACATAGCTTAGCAGTTTGGACTGGACTGTTCCCGTGAGGCACAGGGTCAAGACTGATTTGCATACGCTGTGTCTGAACTGGGGTGGCAAAGTGAGCTAAAGAATGACGAGGGATTCAACCCAGATCTGTGACTGGGGGTGAGTGTTTGAAAAGTTTCAGCACTCCGTCCATCATCTCTTTGTGTTTGCTTTGCTCGCTCTAAGTTGGCATGGTATGCCCAGACGTGGGTACCTTGCTCACTTTGCCATTAGATTCAAGCTAGCCTGGCTGATGAGGGCTATGAGCCCCATCCCGGTCCCTGGATGCTTGTTACCGGTCCAGGGAAAACATAGCTTAGCTGTTCAGGTTGGAGTGTTCCCATGAGGCACCGGGTGAATACTGATGTGCTCATAGCTGTGTCTGAACTGGGGTGGCAAGGTGAGGTAAAGAATGATGATGGATTCAACCCAGATCTGTGACAGGGGGTTGAGCGTTTGAAAAGTTTCAGCACTCCGTCCATCATCTTCTTGTGTTTGATTTGTTTACCCTAAGTTGGCAGGGTATGCCCACACATGGGTCCCTAACACACTTTGCCACTGGATTCAAGCTAGGCTGGCTGATGAGGGCTGTTAACCAGAAACTGGTCCCAGGATGCTTCTTTTGGGTCCAGGGAAGACATAGCTTAGCAGTTTGGACTGGACTGTTCCTATGAGGCACAGGGTCAAGACTGATTTGCATATGCTGTGTCTGAACTGGGGTGGCAAATTGAGCTAAAGAATGACGAGGGATTCAACCCAGATCTGTGACTGGGGGTGACTGTTTGAAAAGTTTCAGCACTCCGTCCATCATCTCCTTGTGTTTGCTTTGTTCGCCCTAAGTTGGCAGGGTATGCCCACACGTGGGTCCCTTTCTCACTTTGCCACTGGATTCAAGCTAGCCTGGCTGATGAGTGCTGTTAGCCCGAAACGGGTCACAGAATGCTTTTTTCCGGTCTAGGGAAGACATAGCTTAGCAGTTCGGGCTGGACTGTATACATGAGGCACAGGGAGAAGACTGATTTGCACATAACTGTGTCTGAATTGGGGTGGTAAAGTGAGCTAAAGAATGATGATGGATTCAACCCAGAACTGTGATGGGGTGAGTGTTTGAAAAGTTTCAGCACTCCGTCCATCATCTCCTTGTGTTTGCTTTGTTCGCCCTAAGTTGGCAGGGTATGCCCAGACGTGGGTCCCTTGTTCACTTTGCCATTGGTTTCAAGCTAGCCCGGCTGATGAGAGCTGTTAGCCCTAAACCGGTCCCCAGGGTGCTTGTTTCCGGTCCATGGAAGACATAGCTTAGCAGTTCGGGCTGGACTGTTCCCATGAGGCACAGGGTAAAGACTAATTTGCATATAGCTGTGTCTGAACTGGGGTGGCAAAGTGAGGCAAAGAATTATGAGGGATTCAACGAAGATGACTGGGGGGGAGAGTTCGAAAAGATTCAGCACTCCGTCCATCATATCTTTGTGTTTGCTTTGCTTGCCCTAAGTTTGCAGGGTATGCCCAGACATGGGTCTCTTGCTCACTTTGCCACTGGATTGAAGCTAGCCTAGCTGATTAGTGCTGTTAGCCCGAAACCGGTCCCAGGATGCTTGTTTCCGGGCAGGGAAGGCACAGCTTTGCAGTTCGGGCTGGACTGTTCCCATGAGGCACAGAGTGAAGATTGATTTGCATATAGCTGTGTCGGAACTGGGATGGGAAAGTGAGGTAAAGAATGATGATGGATTCAACCCAGATCTGTGACTGGGGGTGAGTGTTTGAAATGTTTCAGCACTCCGTCCATCATCTCCTTGTGTTTGCTTTGTTCGCCCTAAGTTGGCAGGGTATACCCAGACGTGGGTCCCTTGCTCACTTTGCCACTGGATTCAAGCTAGCCTGGTTGATGAGGGCTAATAGCCCTAAACCGGTCCCAGGATGCTAGTTTCCGGTCCAGAGAAGAAAGAGCTTAGCTGTTCGGGCTGGACTGTTCCCATGAGGCACAGGGTGAAGACTGATTTGCACATAGCTGTGTCTGAACTATGGTGGTAAAGTGAGCTAAAGAATGATGATGGATTCAACCCAGATCTGTGACTGGGGGTGAGTGTTTGAAAAGTTTCAGCACTCCGTCCATCATCTCCTTGTGTTTTCTTTGCTTGCTCTAAGTTAACAGGGTATGCCCGACGTGGGTCTCTCGCTCACTTTTCCACTAGATTCAAGCTAGCCTGGCTGATGAGGGCTATGAGGCCTAAACCCGTCCCTGGATGCTTGTTTCCAGTCCAGGGAAAACATAGCTTAGCTGTTCGGGCTGGACTGTTCCCATGAGGCACAGGGTGAATACTGATTTGCTCATAGCTGTGTCTGAACTGGGGTGGCAAGGTGAGGTAAAGAATGATGATGGATTCAACCCAGATCTGTGACTGGGGCTAAGCTTTTGAAAAGTTTCAGCACTTCGTCCATCATCTTCTTGTGTATGATTTGTTCACCCTAAGTTGGCAGGGTAGGCCCACACATGGGTCCCTAACACACTTTGCCACTGGATTCAAGCTAGCCTGGCTGATGAGGGCTGTTAACCAGAAACCCATCCCAGGATGCTTGTTTTCGGACCAAGGAAGACATAGCTTAGCAGTTTGGACTGGACTGTTCCCGTGAGGCACAGGGTCAAGACTGATTTGCATACGCTGTGTCTGAACTGGGGTGGCAAAGTGAGCTAAAGGATGACGAGGGATTCAACCCAGATCTGTGACTGGGGGTGAGTGTTTGAAAAGTTTCAGCACTCCGTCCATCATCTCTTTGTGTTTGCTTTGCTCGCTCTAAGTTGGCATGGTATGCCCAGACGTGGGTACCTTGCTCACTTTGCCATTAGATTCAAGCTAGCCTGGCTGATGAGGGCTATGAGCCCTAACCCGGTCCCTGGATGCTTGTTACCGGTCCAGGGAAAACATAGCTTAGCTGTTCAGGTTGGAGTGTTCCCATGAGGCACCGGGTGAATACTGATGTGCTCATAGCTGTGTCTGAACTGGGGTGGCAAGGTGAGGTAAAGAATGATGATGGATTCAACCCAGATCTGTGACAGGGGGTTGAGCGTTTGAAAAGTTTCAGCACTCCGTCCATCATCTTCTTGTGTTTGATTTGTTCACCCTAAGTTGGCAGGGTATGCCCACACATGGGTCCCTAACACACTTTGCCACTGGATTCAAGCTAGGCTGGCTGATGAGGGCTGTTAACCAGAAACTGGTCCCAGGATGCTTCTTTTGGGTCCAGGGAAGACATAGCTTAGCAGTTTGGAATGGACTGTTCCTATGAGGCACAGGGTCAAGACTGATTTGCATATGCTGTGTCTGAACTGGGGTGGCAAATTGAGCTAAAGAATGACGAGGGATTCAACCCAGATCTGTGACTGGGGGTGACTGTTTGAAAAGTTTCAGCACTCCGTCCATCATCTCCTTGTGTTTGCTTTGTTCGCCCTAAGTTGGCAGGGTATGCCCACACGTGGGTCCCTTGCTCACTTTGCCACTGGATTCAAGCTAGCCTGGCTGATGAGGGCTGTTAGCCTGAAACCGGTCCCAGGATGTTTGTTTCCGGTCCAGGGAAGACATAGCTTAGCAGTTCAGGCTGCATTGTTCTCATGAGGCACAGGGTGAAGACTGATTTGCACATAGCTGTGTCTGAACTATGGTGGCAAAGTGAGCTAAAGAATGATGATGGATTCAACCCAGATCTGTGACTGGGGGTGAGTGTTTGAAAAGTTTCAGCACTCCGTCCATCATCTCCTTGTGTTTGCTTTGCTTGCTCTAAGTTGGCAGGGTATGCCCGACGTGGGTCCCTTGCTCACTTTGCCACTACATTCAAGCTAGCCTGGCTGATGAGGGCTATGAGCCCTAAACCCATCCCTGGATGCTTGTTTCCTGTCCAGGGAAGACATATCTTAGCAGTTCGGGCTGGACTGTTCCCATGATGCTCAGTGGGAAGATTGATTTGCATATAGCTGTGTCTGAACTGGGGTGGCAAAGTGAACTAAAGAATGATGATGGATTCAACCCAGATCTGTGACGGGGTGAGTGTTTGAAAAGTTTCAGCACTCCGTCCATTATCTCCTTGTGTTTGCTTTGCTTGCTCTAAGTTGACAGGGTATGCCCGACGTGGGTCCCTTGCTCACTTTGCCACTGGATTCAAGCTAGCCTGGCTGATGAGGGCTGTTATCCCAAAACTGGTCCCAGGATGCTTGTTTCCTGTCCGGGGAAGACATAGCTTAGCAGTTCGGGCTGGACTGTTCCCATGATGCTCAGGGGGAAGACTGATTTGCATATAGCTGTGTCTGAACTGGGGTGGCAAAGTGAACTAAAGAATGATGATGGATTCAACCCAGATCTGTGACGGGGTGAGTGTTTGTAAAGTTTCAGCACTCCGTCCATCATCTCCTTGTGTTTGCTTTGCTGGACCTAAGTTGGAAGGGTATGCCCAGACATGGGTCCCTTGCTCACTTTGCCACTGGATTGAAGCTAGCCTGGCTGATGAGGGCCCTTAGCCCGAATTCAGTCCCAGGATGCTTGTTTCCGGTCCAGGGAAGACATAGCTTAGCAGCTTGGGCTGGACTGTTCCCATGAGGCACAGGGTGAATACTGATTTGCTCATAGCTGTGTCTGAACTGGGGTGGCAAGGTGATGTAAAGAATGATGATGGATTCAACCCAGATCTGTGACTGGGGGTGAGCATTTGAAAAGTTTCAGCACTCCGTCCATCATCTCCTTTTGTTTGATTTGTTCGCCCTAAGTTGGCAGGGTATGCCCAGACGTGGGTCCCTTGCTCACTTTGCCACTGGATTCAAGCTAGCCTGGCTGATGAGGGCTGTTTGCCCGAAGCCGGTCCCAGGATACTTGTTTCCGGTCCAGGGACGACATAACTTAGCAGTTCGGGCTGGACTGTTTACGTGAGGCGCAGGGTGAAGACTGAATTGCATATAGCTGTGTCTGAATTGGGGTGTTAAAGTGAGCTAAATAATGATGATGGATTCAACCCAGATCTGTGACTGGGGGTGAGTTTTTGAAATGTTTAGGCACTCTTCCCATCATCTGCTTGTGTTTGCTTTGCTCGCCCTAAGTTGGCAGGGTATGCCCAGAGGTGGGTCCCTTGCTCACTTTGCCACTGGATTGAAGCTAGCCTAGCTGATGAGGACTGTTAGTCCAAAACCAGTCCCAGGATACTTGTTTCTGGTCCAGGAAAGACATAGCTTAGCAGTTCGGGCCGGACTGTTCCCATGAGGCACAGGGTGAAGACTGATTTGCATTTAGCTGTGTCTGAACTGGGGTGGCAAAGCGAGGTAAAAAACTGATGATGGATACAACCCAGATCTGTGACTGGGGGTGAATGTTTCAAAAGTTTCAACACTCCGTCCA
The DNA here is from genome assembly GCF_964204655.1 of Triturus cristatus. Taxonomy (NCBI): domain Eukaryota; kingdom Metazoa; phylum Chordata; class Amphibia; order Caudata; family Salamandridae; genus Triturus; species Triturus cristatus. The sequence continues at coordinate 800,249,033 of NC_140579.1, read as the reverse complement.
TCATCTCCTTGTTTTTGCTTTATCGCACTAAGTTGGCAGGGTATGCCCAGACGTTGATCTCTTGCTCACTTTGCCACTGGATTCAAGCTAGCACGGCTGATGAGGGCAGTTAGCCCGAAACGGGTCCCAGAATGCTTACTTCCAGTCCAGGGAAGACATAGCTTAGCAGTTCAAGCTGGACTGTTCCCATGAGGCACAGGGTCAAGACTGATTTGCATATACCTGTGTCTGAACTGGGTTGTCAAAGTGAGCTAAAGAATGATGATGGATTCAACCCAGATCTGTCACTGGGGGTGAATGTTTGAAAAGGTTCAGCACTCCGTCCATCATCTACTTGTGTTTGCTTTGTTCGCCCTAAGTTGGCAGGGTATGCCCAGACGTGGGTCCCTTGCTCACTTTGCCAGTGGATTCAAGCTAGCCTGGCTGATGAGGGCCCTTAGCCCAAATCTGGTCCCAGGATACTTGTTTCCGGTCCAGGGAAGTGTGGTAAATAATTTAATTACCGGGACTTAATTTGATACGGAAACATAATAAAAATAGCTCAGTAAATAAGAGGCAGGATCCGTGGTATTAGAGGTTCTAAATGGGCTTTATTCCAATGGTCGATTATAATCGGTTGCTCCAGGTTCCATCACCACGAAGGTTCAGGAAGTGAAGTACATACGTTATTGACAATCAATTACTTTTATACAATAGGCATTACAGTGAGGCCAATACAAGAGGCGTAACAATTGATAGTGGTGATAATATATTCATATGTAGCAAAAATAGGCGTAACTGGGAGTGATGAAAGAACGTCATCAGATGTGATGTCATAAGAGGGTGGTTACATGAAAGAATTTCGCAATGTCAGCAGAAATATTTGGCAGATATGCGCGCGCAGCAGTATGACGTGTGATTGACGTGCAACTAGGGGGTGAAGGGGACTTGATATTTAGCTCTACATGTGGCGACAGAAGTCTGGAGGGTCAAGTCAACCTAATCCCAAATCATATCTAACATCCTATGTTTAAAGAACTATGTTATCCAAAAGAGAGGTCTCTTAGAGTAGAATCTTATTCTATACTGACTATACTGACGGTTAGTGCGTGTACAAGCGTCTAAGTGTCTACACTAGATGCGAGGGCGGAATCTTCCATAGTAACAGGGCTATGAATTACTTGTATGAAGACAGAGAAGTCGGGCCTTTGCTTGGTAGCTGGAAGAATGTTTACTTAAGCTACTAGACAGGAATGCATTGGGCAGGGAGCGGAGCAGATAATTTTCGAAGGTGAAATACAGTTCTTGGCAGGCAGCAAGCTGATGTCAGGCTTCGTGAGCCGCGCAGAGAATGAGACAAAGTTCATGGTCACAGATGCAGGCTCGGACTGGAGCTTCAAAGACAGAAAGCAAGAAGAGTTCGATGACAGAATCAGGGCCTACTTGCCTGGACTGTAAAAATGGCATAAGTGAACCATATAAAGGCAGTGGCCTTTCGTACTTAGGAATGGAATATCCGGCCCATTCATGGCGGATCAACAGAGGACATGTTAACGGTGGACGCACATGTATTTGCGTCTTCATAACTGGAACTGGAGGGAACATACATGTACTTGTAACATGCACATAGAACCGTTGGGGTCCAAGATAGGGGACATAACTGACCAGAAAAATCCATATTTCCACATTCCCTCCTTGTCCCCTACTTGCCCGTCAAGAGATATCAATCTTCATTAATCCATTGATCTGTTCATATAGCATCATTTGTTCTTCTTTCTTCTTCCGGGATCTTGAATGAAAATCTTGATGTGGAATGCACGATGTGGCACACAGACCACAAATCGCTGGTCCACATTGCAGGCATAAGCAGCAACTGAATAATATGAGAAGGCCAATACCTAGGAAGGATAGAACTCTCCATCCCCAGGCTGATATCACGCTCCAAAACCAACCGGACCAAGTCCAGGTGCCTGGATTCTGGTGTATCTGGCTTACAATCTTATGAAGGCGGGTTATGGCCTTATATACAGATGGCGAATTTTCTGGTATGAATATGCAACAGCTTGATCCGATGACCCTACAAGCTCCGCCCCTATCGGCCAGGATGACGTCAAGGACAAGACGATTTTGAAGCACAACAATCCGCATAGCAGACTGCTCTTCTGTTAAATTGCCTAAGGCGGAAATAGTTTCGTTCACTACTGCTTCAAGGGTTCTAGTCAATCTACGTATCAGCTTACTATTAGTAACGGTACCTATATAGGGAAAGAGACCTTTATTGAAATCTGTGTATTTTTCCCATGCCGTTTCAGTGTAATCGACTATTGGGAGATCTCTCCTTTCTCTATTGTGTACTAAATGAGTATTTCTGTGATAATCAGGAGGAGCTAGGAAAACAGGTGGCAAAAGGAATCCAATGTAGCAGGTACCATCCCAATCTAGAGGCAAACGTACATATGCCGTCTGACCACATATAAAATAGGAATGGCGGGAAGCTCTAAATGTAGACTTGCCTTGATCACTAAATTCTACTACAGTGGTGCATCTACTATGGCCCATATGTATGGAACCATTCTTTCTTACACATAATTCACCTTTTACTGGAAATATTGACATAGCGGGCAAAATTGGAGTAGCTTCGGATTCGACATTTAGGATCATAAGATTAAGCGTAAAATTACCTAATCCATATACTTCATTTTCTAGATCAGTTCCTGTTCTTTTGGGAAGTCCCTCCTTGTTAGGATAGCAGACCTTAAGTAAAACTAAATTCAAATGTCCCCATACCCAGTTATCTTGATAAACTGCAGAATTCGAATCCAGAGAATTAATTAGGCTAAACCATGCTCCACAGGAGCCGTTGTGTGTGAACGGGTATGGAAAAAGAGGTAGAATTCCTTTATAGTTCTGATGGGGAGGGAGTCGGCCACATATCCAACAATTTGTAGCATTGCTAACCTGATGGGAATGATGTAACATACTAATAAAAGTGTTATTGCGCAGCGCAAATCTGTATGACAATTCAAGCGGAGGTAATTCACTAAAAGAATGTTCAGCAGTAACATTGTAAACATGTCTAGAAATAGGATAATATATGTGCAACAATATACTTGCAGTAATTATTAAAAGACTTGAGAAAAACAAAATTAATAACGTCACTATGCAATGACTACGCAGTGATTTACAGTACGCCTGTCGTTTCAACATTTTTCGGGTGCTTTCTCTATTCAGGTCCAAGGGATACATGTCAGAGACAATTCAACCGCTTCACCTTGGAGAGGACTTAAACAATCAAATTGCTCGACTGATTGGGCCTGAGCTTTAATTTATAAAGTTCGGAGTCACTTTTTTCCACAAAAGGAAGTTTTGAGTCAATGGGTGAAGACACACAAGGTGTACTATTCACATCTGATTTCAATCCATGAAATTTCTTGATATGACTTGAATGAATCCATCCTTTTCTGCCTTCGATCTTCACGGCTGTTCTTGTTGTGAGCAACACCAGCTGAGGTGACCTCCACCTAGGTTCCAGCTGCGTCTTTCGATCAAAGTTCCTCACGAGGACTAAGTCTCCCGGAACCACGTCATGGGGTTTCACCTCAGTGTTGTCAGGAAAAGCTGCAGCTACCTGTGAACGACAAGATTGTAGTGCAGACATCAAGGAAGCCAAGTAATCTGTCAGCATGTTACAGTCAATATCAGTTATTTTGCGTGGTATAGGCGTCCCCCACATATTTGGTGGTCTGCCGAAGATCACTTCATACGGGGATAGCCCTGTTCGAGAGTGTGCTACCATTCTTGTGTAAAAGAGTGCAACTGGTAATGCTACTACCCAGTCGACACCTTTTTCTCTGCATATTTTGGATAATCTTATTTTCAGAGTCTGATTATGTCTTTCTACGAGACCCGCTGCTTCGGGGTGTCGGACACAGTGGAATTTCCACTGATAGCCTAACAAAAGTGAAACGTGTTTCATTAATTCGGATGAGAACGGCTGGCCGTTATCTGAGTGAACAACACGTGGTAAACCGTATCGTGGGAAGAATTCTCGAACCAACTGTTTGGCAGTAGTCGGGGCAGTGTAATCTGAAACCGGGTATGCCTCCGTCCAACGGGAAAGAGCACACACAACTACGAGAACATATTTGAATCCTCTGCATCGTTCCATCTGGATATAATCCATCTGGAGGACTTCAAAAGGGTGATCAGGAGGCTGAAATCCACCCTGTTCTACGGGAACGCTTTTTCCTGGGTTGAACTGGCAACAGATCAGACAGGTACGAACCTTTTGTTTGGCTGCAGCTCGTAAATGCTTGTTGAACCAAATATGTTGAATGCTGTCTAGCATAGCTTTCTCTCCTAGATGCGCTGGACTATGGATAGTGTTAATAATGACTTGGACCATTGAATCAGGAAGGAACCACACAGACTTTTCCTTCATCAACCATCCTTGATCCGTTTGGATCCCTCCTAATTCCGTCCATTTCTTTATTTCTTCTGGTGTAGCATGTGTCTGTATATCAATTACGTCAAGAGTAGGATCTTTAACCGTCATACAATGTGTTGGCGTCGGGACTACTGACTTTGTCATATCGGATGTTTGAGTTTGAGCAGTCTGTTTAGCTGTTCTATCAGCTAGATCATTGCCTTGAGAAATGATATCAGTAACTTTCGTATGTGCTTTGCATTTCATAATCGATATTGCAATGGGTAAATGTATTGCATCTAATAAGGCATGAATGAGGGGTCCGTGCTGAATGTGGGCACCGTGAGAAGTTAAATAACCTCTCTCTCGCCACAGCACGCCGAAGTCATGTACGACTCCGAATGCATAACGTGAATCAGTGTATATGTTGACTTTTTTATTTGTGGCTCGAATACAGGCTTGTGTCAGAGCGACGAGCTCTGCTGCTTGAGCAGACAAGGTATTTATGCAATTTGTTTCAATGATTTCAGTATCTGTTGTGACTGCGTAAGCGGCCACTAACTCTCCTGTACTTGTTCTCATACATGAACCATCTACATACAACGTCAGGTCTGGGTCTGACAATGGGACATCTGTCAAGTCTTGTCTGGGTTTCGTTGTGATTGTAATAACATCAATACAGTCATGGGCTAGTGGGTCTGTTCCATTTACAGGTAAAAGTGTGGCAGGATTCAATGTGTTACAACGTCTGATTTCTATATGTGGCTGAAACAGTGTTAGTTCATACCCTGTAAGTCTTGCTATAGTCAAATGTTGTGTTTGCGTTCGATTCACAAGAACCTCCACTGCATGTGGTACTTGTACTGTCAATGGATGTCCTAACACTATGGCATCGCTTTGTCTGATTGCTAAAGCTGTCGCTGCCACTGATTTTAGGCACGCAGGCAGAGCCTGAGCTACGGGATCTAATGTACTAGAAAAATAAGCACATGGTTTGTGTGATCCTGCTTGTTCCTGTGTGAGTACTGACAAGGCAGTACCTTCGCGTTCTGTAATAAAGAGTGTAAACTGTTTACTGTAACATGGTGTTGCTAAAACAGGTGCTTGGCATAGAGCTTTCTTTAAGCTTTCAAAAACTTGTGTATGTTCCTGAGTCCAAGGGAGAACAGTCGATGTGGCTGCCTCCTGTGTTGTCAACTGAATGAGTGGTTTTGCTAGAAATGCATACTGAGGGATCCACTGTCTACAATATGAAGTGAGGCCTATAAAAGCCCGCACCTCCTTTTGTGTCTTGGGTATTGGCATGTTAGCTATTAACTGAATGTGGTCTGGTGTAAGCTGCCTTCCCTCCTTGGACAGCGAGTGACCAAGGTAAATAACTCGCTGGACACAGAATTGCAGCTTAGAAGGGGACACCTTGTGCCCCTTTTCGGCTAGAAATTGTAAAACTGTCAGTGATGCTTTTTCACATTCAGGTTCGCTTCGGGCGGTGATCAGCAGATCATCGACATATTGAAGCAAGGCAGTGTTAACTGGCATGTGGATGCTGTCGAGTTCTCGTTTCAGTGCTTGGCTATAGATGCTGGGGCTTTCTGTAAATCCTTGAGGTGCGCGTGAGAATTTGAAGCTACGTCCATTTAAACTAAATCCGAACAAATATTGGCTTTCCGGATCTATTGGGACGCTGAAAAAGGCATTTTTGAGATCAATTACAGTAAAGAATGTTGCTTCGGAATCAATAGCTGTCAGTAATGATGAGATATCGGGGACCACAGGGAATTGTGGCACAATACACTTATTTAATTCGCGCAGATCAACAACCAATCGATATACTGGCGGGGCCTTCGGATCTGTTCGTTTGAGAATCGGAATTATCGGTGAATTACATATATTGGAGTCGGTTTCTACAACCACTCCTTGGGCAATGAGTTCGTCAATGATTTGCAGTAAAGCCACTACAGCATCTGGTGGTAACTTGTATTGTCGCATTCGTGGTAGTACCACTCCTGCCTTTAGTGTGACTCGATATGGTGTAATATTCATACAACCAACATCAGTAGGGCCTTGTGCCCATAAATGTGTAGGTAAAGTCTGCAATCGGGGATCCATGTCTCTAGACACATAATGACCTTTAAAATCACGTAAAAACAATCTTACTCCTTCCGGAGAACAACATATTATAGCTCCTAGAGCCTTCAGTGTTTTTATTCCTAACAGGTTTTCTGGACATGATTTAGTAAGCAATAAATCTGTAGTTCGGGTCAAAGGTCCTATCGTAAGTGGAAGAGGTTGTGACACTTCATTAACAATAGGTTTTCCTGAAAAACCAAGGGAAATATTCTGTGAGCCTGAGAGGGGTGCCCCTGGAACTTCACTACGTTTTATGGTTGTTCGACTTGCCCCTGTATCGAGTAAAAATTTCCTGTCTTGGCCTAATAATTCACTATGTACATAAGGTCCTTCTTGATCTACAGGGATCTCGATAAGGGGTAAGTCAACTTCCCTCTCTAGGCTGGTTCATGCGTATCGTTGATAATCAGGATAGTCATACTGTGCGGTCTGGTACAGTTGTCGTGTCGTGGTTTGCGTGGCAGCAACAGGCAGCGCTGGTGCAGCTGGCACAAACTGTATAGTCTGTTGTGGAGCTGGCATGGACTGTGCATGCTGCAAGGCTCCTTGTTCATTCTGATCCTGTCTAAGTGGCCGTGGTCTTTCTTTTGTAATGCCCGTGGCGATATTACGCTTCAGGACTGGACAATCGTGTACATGATGACCTAGTTGTTTACAATAGTTGCATGTCCCTTTTACAGGTCCCGCTAAATCGCCAGAATGTGTCGTACCCTTTTTATGTCCTTCAACTGGAACTGTCTGGGAGACTAGCATTTTCATTTTCGTGTCTTTCATGCGTCTTTGTTCATGATCTTGTTCCTCTCTAATTCTATTGTGATGATACTGTAACATTTGTAACATTTGTGATGGAGTGTTACCTTGCCAGGTACTCTCGAATTTTAATACTCTGTTCTTCACTTGGGGCAAGGAATTTTCAACTAATTTTGTCACAAACAGATGTGGGTATGATTCGCTACTTGCTTTTATACCACTATTTATACCAAAACATTTTTCAAATCGTGCATAGAAATCACTAGTGTCTTCATCTTGCTTTTGTTTACAGGCTGAGATTGCACCCCAGTCTTCCTTTTTCGTGGTTAATAAACGTGGCAGTACCTGTACTAGTAGACCTGGTAGTGCTTTAGTTTTGTCCCCAAGCCCCGAACCTGGACCTCGGGCCTTTTCTTCTGCTTCTAATGCTGTCCAATCTATCTTTTGGTCTCCTACCTCCCACTCTTTTTCCTTGAGTTTTTCATAAATGCCAGCAGGCATCAATACCTTTAATATTGTCATAATGTCGGGATAGGTATACTCTCCCATGAGTAACATGTCTTTAATTTCTCGGTGGAAACCCGCTGGGTCTTTGTCATGACTGGGTACCACTTTCTTCATTTCCAACAATTCTATTTTCGATATGGGCGTATATACATATACACGTTTAAACTCATTGTCCTCGCCCTTTATTGGGTGCACTTCTCGTAAGGGATTCTGTCTGTCCATGTAATACGTGGTTCTTTCCTTGATGGGCAGTGAGACATGTTCTGGGCATATAAAAAGAATGTACTGCTTTCTTGATTCTAGTATTTCTTTAATTAGCTTAGTACCTGAACCTCTCCATCTATTCGTGAGTAATTCGGTCAATATATCAGGTAAGGGACCAGGATCTGAATGTTGGCTTTTATATAGTATAAGAAGTTGTTGAATCATATAAATCCCAGCTAAACGCTGTTCATCTGGGGTGAGATTCAAAAATGTGTGTGCTACTGTGTCATCACTATACTTCCCGGGACTGTCAACCCAATGGACAGCTGACCTGGCTAATTCTTGTTCATCCATAGAATCGAGAAAATGATAACCCCTTCGTTCTCGGAGTAATTTATCTGCTGCTTGGAATGAATGCTCGTTAGACCTTATATTTATTATTGGTGTTTGAAATTTCCTGTTATTTTCTAGACACATCGGACGTATCGGGTCAGTAAGACATCTAGTACTATTACAAGATCTTCTTCTACCTACATAGGCTATAGTTTCTGACTGTCCTGTGGGCAGTCCTGATGCTTCTTCCTCGCTTTGTTCGAACTGGTCTACCGCTAATCTTTCTTCGTGTAGGCGTTCTATTTCTTTACGGATCTTTCGGCACATGGCTATTATACAGTTTTGCTTATCATGTCTCCCTTCTGATATATTCTGGCTCCATCTGGTAAGAATCTGCATTGCTTCCGGGTCTACCCCCGGTCGGTCTTGATTTCTGATCACACAATTTATGAGGAAACGCAACAGTTCCCCCTGTATTTCCACTTTCTGGTATTCCATAGCTCTGTTAATACATTCAGAATCTCGCCCGGTTTGGACAAAATGATATATATTATCTAGATGTGCAGTCATTCCTGGTAATTTCCCTAAATACACTGCGGCTCGTCTGATACGTAATGATGCTAGGGTCATTTCGTCCTCTTTTCCGGGCACAGGGTCATATCTACAATCTATAAGAAGTTCCTTAAGCGTACGGGCATTTATGAGTTTGGGGGTACGTGAATGTGCTGACTCTTGAAAAGTAAGTTTATTTATTCTAGGTGGCGTAGAAAAGATATTGGTAGCACCTCCGGTAGCCCCATCTGGGGTATCGGGTGTGAAAGGATTCGTTGAACGTGATACAGCAACTATAGGCGTGGATACAGCTATAGAAGTAGCTGTAGGAACAGATGCAGAAACAGATGTGCTTGCCGGAACTTGTGTCAGAACTTGTTGCTGTAGCGATACGGGTACTGGATCTTGGCGTTGAACCTCCCTGGCAGGCGGTCTATGTGGGGCGGGATGAGCATACTCGGGAGCTGCGTCATCTAAATATGAGGAAAGAAAAACATCTTCTGCGGTTCTAGGATGCCCCTTAGGATGTACCTTTATTGGAAATAATAGGGTTGGCAAGTCTTTTGGTATCCCTGGGGTAGCCTTAGGTAATCCTTCGGCCAGAAGGGGATACATACCATTCATAAGGGCATTTCTTTGTCTGTCTACTTGTTCTGATTTCACTCGTGCACCTTCTTCAATTAACAGATTTTCTCGGACTTCATTGGAATTCTCTTTACTCTTCTCTTCCTGTCTACGTGCTTTTTCTGTACGTCTATATGATTCTTTACGCCATAATTCAATGGCGTCTTTCTGTGATTGTCTAGCTTTCTTTTTCCATAATTCTTCCTCTACTTTCACGATGCACTCTGCATCCCAGGTCCCCGCTGCGGGCCACCTCTGACTTTCTGGTAATTCCTTAGTGTAGTCTACCCATAGATCAAGAAATAATATGGCGTCTAGGCCATGTTTATGATACATGAAGTACCCTGGAGTGTCCCTAGGAGGAATAGGAACAGCTTCTTCGAGTACCCCTTTTCTAGTTGTGATCTGTCTTAATTTCGAAAAGAGTGGCATATTGAGAACTGATCTGATACTTGATCTTGAACAAACTTAATACAGTAATCACAATAATGAACAGTCATTCATACCACAATATGCAGAACGTACTAAAAACATTTAACATTTAACATTTAACTGAGCAACAATAATGATGACGATCTAAAGAAAACTTAATCACTAAACATAATACTCGACTTGAACTGAAATATTCTGAATTTATATACTTGATATACTAGATATACTGCTAAACAGTACAGATACACTGCTGAAACAGTGCAGACCGGGTTTGTGTACCCAAACCCGTCTGGACCGGCACAACTTATGTGCACGCCAGAACGCCTCCCCAGTAATGGTACTCACCGGGTAGCTCGGAACGGAAGGCCTCGGAACGGATCTGAACTGAACTTGAACCGGACTGGACTCGATTTGAACACTTCGGAAACCGGACTTGACTTGGGACTTCGGAAACTGGTGGGCCTCTGTATACCTCGGATCTTGCTCTTTCAGCTAGGCTCTGGTCGGGATACTTCGCACTTCTCACCGCCTCGTCTGGGTGTTGATCGCAGCCTCAGTCGCCCCCGCTTGACCGGAGGGAGACACAGGAAATCCTGCTGGTACGCGTTATTGTCCGTCCAGCTGTGGCAGGAGACCGGGCCTGCAACGCACCGCCGGCGCGTGAGATGAGAAAGTGTCCCTGTTCGGGCGCCATTCATGTGGTAAATAATTTAATTACCGGGACTTAATTTGATACGGAAACATAATAAAAATAGCTCAGTAAATAAGAGGCAGGATCCGTGGTATTAGAGGTTCTAAATGGGCTTTATTCCAATGGTCGATTATAATCGGTTGCTCCAGGTTCCATCACCACGAAGGTTCAGGAAGTGAAGTACATACGTTATTGACAATCAATTACTTTTATACAATAGGCATTACAGTGAGGCCAATACAAGAGGCGTAACAATTGATAGTGGTGATAATATATTCATATGTAGCAAAAATAGGCGTAACTGGGAGTGATGAAAGAACGTCATCAGATGTGATGTCATAAGAGGGTGGTTACATGAAAGAATTTCGCAATGTCAGCAGAAATATTTGGCAGATATGCGCGCGCAGCAGTATGACGTGTGATTGACGTGCAACTAGGGGGTGAAGGGGACTTGATATTTAGCTCTACATGTGGCGACAGAAGTCTGGAGGGTCAAGTCAACCTAATCCCAAATCATATCTAACATCCTATGTTTAAAGAACTATGTTATCCAAAAGAGAGGTCTCTTAGAGTAGAATCTTATTCTATACTGACTATACTGACGGTTAGTGCGTGTACAAGCGTCTAAGTGTCTACACTAGATGCGAGGGCGGAATCTTCCATAGTAACAGGGCTATGAATTACTTGTATGAAGACAGAGAAGTCGGGCCTTTGCTTGGTAGCTGGAAGAATGTTTACTTAAGCTACTAGACAGGAATGCATTGGGCAGGGAGCGGAGCAGATAATTTTCGAAGGTGAAATACAGTTCTTGGCAGGCAGCAAGCTGATGTCAGGCTTCGTGAGCCGCGCAGAGAATGAGACAAAGTTCATGGTCACAGATGCAGGCTCGGACTGGAGCTTCAAAGACAGAAAGCAAGAAGAGTTCGATGACAGAATCAGGGCCTACTTGCCTGGACTGTAAAAATGGCATAAGTGAACCATATAAAGGCAGTGGCCTTTCGTACTTAGGAATGGAATATCCGGCCCATTCATGGCGGATCAACAGAGGACATGTTAACGGTGGACGCACATGTATTTGCGTCTTCATAACTGGAACTGGAGGGAACATACATGTACTTGTAACATGCACATAGAACCGTTGGGGTCCAAGATAGGGGACATAACTGACCAGAAAAATCCATATTTCCACAGAAGACATATCTTAGCAGTTCGGGCTGGACTGTTCACATGAGGCACAGGGTGAAGACTGATTTGCATATAGCTGTGTCTGAATTGGGGTGGTAAAGTGAGCTAAAGAATGATGATGGACTCAACCCAGATCTGTGACTGGGGTGAGTGTTTGAAAAGTTTGGGCACTCCGACCATCATCTGCTTGTGCTTGCTTAGCTTGCCCTAAGTTGTCAGGGTATGCCCATTAGTGGGTCCCTTGCTCATTTTGCCAATGGATTCAAGCTAGCCTGGCTGATGAGGGCTATTAGCCCAAAACCTGTCCCAGGATGCTTGTTTTCGGTCCAGGGAAGACATAGCTTAGCAATTCGGGCTGGACTGTTCCCATGAGGCACAGGGTGAAGACTGATTTGCAAATAGCTGTGTCTGAACTGGGGTGGCAAAGTGAGCTACAGAATGATGATGGATTCAACCCATGTCTGTGACTGGGGGTGAGTGTTTGAAAAGTTTCAGCACTCCGTCCATCATCTACTTGTGTTTGCTTTGTTCGATCTAAGTTGGCAGGGTATGCCCAGACGTGGGTCCCTTGCTCACTTTGTCATGAGGCACAGGGTCAAGACTGATTTGCATACGCTGTGTCTGAACTGGGGTGGCAAAGTGAGATAAAGAATGACGAGGGATTCAACCCAGATCTGTGACTGGGGGTGACTGTTTGAATAGTTTCATCACACTGTCCATTATCTTCTTGTGTTTGCTTTGTTCGCCCTAAGTTGGCAGAGTATGCCCAGACGCGGCTCAATTTGCCACTGGATTCAAGCTAGACTCGCTGATGAGGGCTGCTAGCCCGAAACCGGCCCCAGGATGCTTGTTTCCGGTCCAGGGAAGACATACCTTAGCTGTTCGGGCTGGACTGTTCCCATGAGGTACAGGGTGAAGACTGATTTGCATATAGCTGTGTCTGAAGTGGGGTAGCAAAGTGAGGTAAAGAATGATGATGGATTCAACCCAGATCTGTGACTGGGTTTGTGTGTTTGAAAAGTTTGGGAACTCCGTCATTCATCTGCTTCTGTATGCTTTGCTCGCCCTAAGTTGGCAAGGTATGCCCAGAGGTGGGTCCCTTACTCACTTTACCACTGGATTCAAACAATCCTGGCTGATGAGGGCTGTTAGCCGGAAACCGGTCCCAGGATGCTTGTTTCAGGTCCAAGGAAGACATAGATTTCCAGTTTGGGCTGGGCTGTACCCATGAGGCACAGAGTGAAGACTGATTTGCATATAGCTGTGTCTGAACTGGGGTGGCAAAGTGAGCTAAAGAATGATTATGGATTCAACCCAGATCTGTGACTGGGGGTGAGTGTTTGAAAAGTTTCAGCCCTCCGTCCATCATCTCCTTGTGTTTGCTTTGTTCGCCCTAAGTTGGAATGATATGCCCAGATGTGGGTCCCTTGCTTACTTTGCAACTGGATTCAAGTTAGCCTGACTGATGAGAGCTGTTAGCCCGAATCCGGTCCCATGACGCTTGTTTTCAGTCCAGTGAAGACATAGATTTCCAGTTTAGGCTGTACTGTTCCCATGAGGTACAGGGTCAAGACTGATTTGCATATAGCTGTCTCTGAACTGGGGTGGCAAAGTGAGCCAAAGAATGATGAGGGATTCAACCCAGATGACTTGGGGGGGAGAGTTTGAAAAGTTTCAGCACTCTGTCCATCATCTCCTTGTGTTTGCTTTTGTCGCCCTAAGTTGGCTTGGTATGCCCAGACGTTGGTCCCCAGCTCACTTTGCCAATGGATTCATGCTAGACTGGCTGATGAGGGCTGATAGCCCGAAACCCGTCCCAGGATGCTTGTTTCCGGTCCTGGGTAGACATAGCTTAGCAGTTCGGGCTGGACTGTTCCCATGAGGCACAAGGTCAAGACTGATTTGCATATAGCTGTGTCTGAACTGGGGTGGCAAAGTGAGCTAAAGAATGATGAGGGATTCAACGCAGATGACCTGGGGGGAGAGTTTGAAAGGTTTACAGCACTTCGTCCATCATCTCCTTGTGTTTGCTTTGTTTGCCCTAAGTTTGCAGGGTATGCCCAGACGTGGGTCCCTTGCTCACTTTGCCACTGGATTCAAGCTAGCCTGGCTGATGAGGGCTGTTTGCCCGAAACCGGTCCCAGGATGCTTATTTCCGGTCCAGGGAAGGCACAGCTTTGCAGTTCGGGCTGGACTGTTCCCATGAGGCACAGGGTCAAGACTGATTTGCATATAGCTGTGTCTGAGCTGGGGTGGCAAAGTGAGGTAAAGAATGATGATGGATACAACCCAGATCTGTGACTGGGGGTGACTGTTTGAAAAGTTTCAGCACTTCGTCCATCATCTCCTGGTGTTTGCTTTGTTCGCCCTAAGTTGGCAGGGTATGCCCAGACGTGGGTCAATTGCTCACTTTGCCACTGGATTCAAGCTAGCCTGGCTGATGAGGGCTGTTTGCCCGAAAGCCGGTCCCATATTGTCTGTTTCCGGTCCAGGGAAGACATAGCTTAGCAGTTCTGGCTGCATTGTTCCCATGAGGCACAGGGTGAAGACTGATTTGCATATAGCTGTGTCTGAACTAGGGTGGCAAAGCGAGCTAAAGAATGATGATGGATTCAACCCAGATCTCTGACTGGTGGTGAGTGTTTAAAAAGTTTCAACACTCTGTCCATCATCTCCTTGTGTTTGTTTTGCTCACTCTAAGTTGGCAGGGTATGCCCAGATGTGGGTCCTTGATCACTTTGCCACTGGATTCAAGATAGCCTGGCTGATGAAGGCTGTTAGCCCGAAACGGGTCCCAGAATGCTTACTTCCGGTCCAGGGAAGACATAGCTTAGCAATTCAAGCTGGACTGTTCCCATGAGGCACAGGGTCAAGACTGATTTGCATATACCTGTGTCTGAACTGGGGTGTCAAAGTGAGCTAAAGAATGATGATGGATTCAACCCAGATCTGTCACTGGGGGTGAATGTTTGAAAAGCTTCAGCACTCCATCCATCATCTACTTGTGTTTGCTTTGTTCGCCCTAAGTTGGCAGGGCATGCCCAGACGTGGGTCCCTTGCTCACTTTGCCACTGGATTCAAGCTAGCCTGGCTGATGAGGGCCCTTAGCCCAAATCCGGTCCCAGGATGCTTGTTTCCGGTCCAGGGAAGACATATCTTAGCAGTTTGGGCTGGACTGTTCCCATGAGACACAGGGTGAAGACTGATTTGCATACAGCTGTGTCTGAATTTGGGTGGTAAAGTGAGCTAAAGAATGATGATGGACTCAACCCAGATCTGTGACTGGGGTGAGTGTTTGAAAAGTTTGGGCACTCCGACCATCATCTGCTTCTGCTTGCTTAGCTTGCCCTATGTTGGCAGGGTATGCCCATTAGTGTGTCCCTTGCTCATTTTGCCAATGGATTCAAGCTAGCCTGGCTGATGAGGGCTATTAGCCCAAAACCTGTCCCAGGATGCTTGTTTTCGGTCCAGGGAAGACATAGCTTAGCAGTTCGGCCTGGACTGTTCCCATGAGGCACAAGGTCAAGACTGATTTGCATATAGCTGTGTCTGAACTGGGGTGGCAAAGTGAGCTACAGAATGATGATGGATACAACCCAGATCTGTGACTGGGGGTGAATGTTTGAAAAGTTTCAGCACTTCGTCCATCATCTCCTTGTGTTTGCTTTGTTCGCCCTAAGTTGGCAGCGTATGCCCAGACGTGGGTCCATTGCTCACTTTGCCACTGGATTCAAGCTAGCCTGGCTGATGAGGGCTGTTTGCCCGAAAAGCCGGTCCCATATTGTCTGTTTCCGGTCCAGGGAAGACATAGCTTAGCAGTTCTGGCTGCATTGTTCCCATGAGGCACAGGGTGAAGACCGATTTGCATATAGCTGTGTCTGAACTAGGGTGGCAAAGCGAGCTAAAGAATGATGATGGATTCATCCCAGATCTCTGACTGGTGGTGAGTGTTTAAAAGGTTTCAGCACTCCGTCCATCATCTCCTTGTGTTTGCTTTGCTCACTCTAAGTTGGCAGGGTATGCCCAGATGTGGGTCCTTGATCACTTTGCCACTGGATTCAAGATAGCCTGGCTGATGAAGGCTGTTAGCCCTAAACCGGTCCCAGGATGCTTGTTTCCGGTCCAGGGAAGACATACCTTAGCTGTTCGGGCTGGACTGTTCCCATGAGGCACAGGGTCAAGACTGATTTGCATATGCTGTGTCTGAACTGGGGTGGCAAAGTGAGATAAAGAATGACGAGGGATTCAACCCAGATCTGTGACTGGGGGTGACTGTTTGAATAGTTTCATCACTCCGTCCATTATCTTCTTGTGTTTGCTTTGTTCGCCCTAAGTTGGCAGGGTATGCCCAGACGTGGGTCCCTTGCTCAATTTGCCACTGGATTCAAGCTAGCCTCGCTGATGAGGGCTGCTAGCCCGAAACCGGCCCCAGGATGCTTGTTTCCGGTCCAGGGAAGACATAGCTTAGCAGTTTGGGCTGGACTGTTCCCATGAGGTACAGGTTGAAGACTGATTTGCATATAGCTGTGTCTGAAGTGGGGTGGCAAAGTGAGGTAAAGAATGATGATGGATTCAACCCAGATCTGTGACTGGGTGTGTGTGTTTGAAAAGTTGGGGAACTCCGTCATTCATCTGCTTCTGTATGCTTTGCTCACCCTAAGTTGGCAGGGTATGCCCAGAGGTGGATCCCTTACTCACTTAACCACTGGATTCAAGCTATCCTGGCTGATGAGGGCTGTTAGCCAGAAACCGGTCCCAGGATGCTTGTTTGCGGTCCAGGGAAGACATAGATTAGCAGTTCAGGCTGGACTGCTCCCATGAGGCACAGGGTGAAGATTGATCTGCATATAGCTGTGTCTGAACTGGGGTGGCAAAGTGAGCTAAAGAATGATGATAGATTCAACCCAGATCTGTCACTGGGGGTGAATGTTTGAAAAGTTTCAGCTATCCGTCCATCATCTCCTTGTGTTTGCTTTGCTTGACCTAAGTTGGAAGGGTATGCCCAGACGTGGGTCCCATGCTCACTTTGCCACTGGATTCAAGCTACCCTGGCTGATGAGGCCTGCTACCCCGAAACCAGCCCCAGGAGGCTTGTTTCCGGTCCAGGGAAGACATAGCTTAGCAGTTCGGGCTGGACTGCTCCCATGAGGCACAGGGTGATGACTGATTTGCATATAGCTGTGTCTGAACTGGGGTGGCAAAGTGAGCTAAAGAATGATGATGGACTCAACCCAGATCTGTGACTGGGGGTGAGTGTTTGAAAAGTTTGGGCACTCCGACCATCATCTGCTTGTGCTTGCTTAGCTTGCCCTAAGTTGGCAGGGTATGCCCAGACGTGGGTCCCTTGCTCACTTTGCCACTGGATTCAAGCTAGCCTGGCTGATGAGGGCCCTTAGCCTGAATCCGGTCCCAGGATGCTTGTTTCCGGTCCAGGGAAGACATATCTTAGCAGTTCAGGCTGGACTGTTCCCATGAGGCACAGGGTGAAGACTGATTTGCATATAGCTGTGTCTGAATTGGGTTTGTAATGTGAGCTAAAGAATGATGATGGACTCAACCCAGATCTGTGACTGGGGTGAGTGTTTGAAAAGTTTTTAGCACTCCGACCATCATCTGCTTGTGCTTGCTTAGCTTGCCCTAAGTTGGCAGGGAATGCCCATTAGTGGGTCCCTTGCTCACTTTGCCAATGGATTCAAGCTAACCTGGCTGATTAGGGCTATTAGCCCAAAACCTGTCCCAGGATTCTTGTTTTCGGTCCAGGGAAGACATAGCTTAGCAGTTCGGGCTGGACTGTTCCCATGAGGCACAGGGTGAAGACTGATTTGCAAATAGCTGTGTCTGAACTAGGGTGGCAAAGCGAGCTAAAGAATGATGATGGATTCAACCCAGATCTCTGACTGGTGGTGAGTGTTGAAAAAGTTTCAGCACTCCGTCCATCATCTCCTTGTGTTTGCTTTGCTCACTTTAAGTTGGCAGGGTATGCCCAGATGTGGGTCCTTGATCACTTTGCCACTGGATTCAAGATAGCCTTGCTGATGAAGGCTGTTAGCCCTAAACCGGTCCCAGGATGCTTGTTTCCGGTCCAGGGAAGACATACCTTAGCTGTTCGGGCTGGACTGTTCCCATGAGGCACAGGGTCAAGACTGATTTGCATACGCTGTGTCTGAACTGGGGTGGCAAAGTGAGATAAAGAATGACGAGGGATTCAACCCAGATCTGTGACTGGGGGTGAGTGTTTGAAAAGTTTCAGCACTCCGTCCATCATCTCCTTGTGTTTGCTTTGTTCGATCTAAGTTGGCAGGGTATGCCCAGACATGTGTCCCTTGCTCACTTTGCCACTGGATTCAAGCTAGCCTGGCTGATGAGGGCTGTTAGCCCGAAAGCCGGTCCGATATTGTATGTTTCCGGTCCAGGGAAGACATAGCTTAGCAGTTCTGGCTGCATTGTTCCCATGAGGCACAGGGTGAAGACTGATTTGCATATAGCTGTGTCTGAACTAGGGTGGCAAAGCGAGCTAAAGAATGATGATGGATTCAACCCAGATCTCTGACTGGTGGTGAGTGTTGAAAAACTTTCAGCACTCCGTACATCATCTCCTTGTGTTTGCTTTGCTCACTTTAAGTTGGCAGGGTATGCCCAGATGTGGGTCCTTGATCACTTTGCCACTGGATTCAAGATAGCCTGGCTGATGAAGGCTGTTAGCCCTAAACCGGTCCCAGGATGCTTGTTTCCGGTCCAGGGAAGACATACCTTAGCTGTTCGGGCTGGACTGTTCCCATGAGGCACAGGGTCAAGACTGATTTGCATACGCTGTGTCTGAACTGGGGTGGCAAAGTGAGATAAAGAATGACGAGGGCTTCAACCCAGATCTGTGACCGGGGGTGACTGTTTGAATAGTTTCATCACTCCGTCCATTATCTTCTTGTGTTTGCTTTGTTCGCCCTAAGTTGGCAGGGTATGCCCAGACACGGTCCCTTGCTCAATTTGCCACTGGATTCAAGCTAGCCTCGCTGATGAGGGCTGCTAGCCCGAAACCGGCCCCAGGATGCTTGTTTCCGGTCCAGGGAAGACATAGCTTAGCAGTTTGGGCTGGACTGTTCCCATGAGGTACAGGTTGAAGACTGATTTGCATATAGCTGTGTCTGAAGTGGGGTGGCAAAGTGAGGTAAAGAATGATGATGGATTCAACCCAGATCTGTGACTGGGTGTGTGTGTTTGAAAAGTTTGGGAACTCCGTCATTCATCTGCTTCTGTATGCTTTGCTCGCCCTAAGTTGGCAGGGTATGCCCAGAGGTGGGTCCCTTACTCACTTAACCACTGGATTCAAGCTATCCTGGCTGATGAGGGCTGTTAGTCGGAAACCGGTCCCAGGATGCTTGTTTCAGGTCGAAGGAAGGCATAGATTTCCAGTTTGGGCTGGGCTGTACCCATGAGGCACAGAGTGAAGACTGATTTGCATATAGCTGTGTCTGAACTGGGGTGGCAAAGTGAGCTAAAATATGATTATGGATTCACCCCAGATCTGTGACTGGGGGTGAGTGTTTGAAAAGTTTCAGCCCTCCGTCCTTCATCTCCTTGTGTTTGCTTTGTTCGCCCTAAGTTGGATGGGTATGCCCAGATGTGGGTCCCTTGCTTACTTTGCATCTGGATTCAAGCTAGCCTGACTGATGAGGGCTGTTAGCCCGAATCCGGTCCCATGACGCTTGTTTTCAGTCCAGGGAAGAAAGACATAGCTTAGCAGTTCGGGCTGGACTGTTCCCATGAGGCACAAGGTCAAGACTGATTTGCATATAGCTGTGTCTGAACTGGGGTGGCAAAGTGAGCCAAAGAATGATGAGGGATTCAACGCAGATGACTGGGGGGGAGAGTTTGAAAGGTTTACAGCACTCCGTCCATCATCTCCTTGTGTTTGCTTTGTTTGCCCTAAGTTTGCAGGGTATGCCCAGACGTGCGTCCCTTGCTCACTTTGCCACTGGATTCAAGCTAGCCTGGCTGATGAGGACTGTTTGCCCGAAACCGGTCCCAGGATGCTTATTTCCAGTCCAGGGAAGGCACAGCTTTGCAGTTCGGGCTGGACTGTTCCCATGAGGCACAGGGTCAAGACTGATTTGCATATAGCTGTGTCTGAGCTGGGGTGGCAAAGTGAGCGAAAGAATGATGAGGGATTCAACGCAGATGACTGGGGGGGAGAGTTTGAAAGGTTTACAGCACTCCGTCCATCATCTCCTTGTGTTTGCTTTGTTTGCCCTAAGTTTGCAGGGTATTCCCAGACGTGGGTCCCTTGCTCACTTTGCCACTGGATTCAAGCTAGCCTGGCTGATGAGGGCTGTTTGCCCAAAACCGGTCCCAGGATGCTTATTTCCGGTCCAGGGAAGGCACAGCTTTGCAATTCGGGCTGGACTGTTCCCATGAGGCACAGGGTCAAGACTCATTTGCTTATAGCTGTGTCTGAGCTGGGGTGGCAATGTGAGGTAAAGAATGATGATGGATACAACCCAGATCTGTGACTGGGGGTGAATGTTTGAAAAGTTTCAGCACTTCGTCCATCATCTCCTTGTGTTTGCTTTGTTCTCCCTAAGTTGGCAGGGTATGCCCAGACATGGGTCCCTTGCACACTTTGCCACTGGATTCAAGCTAGCCTGGCTGATGAGGGCTGTTAGCCCGAAACTGGTCCCAGGATGCTTGTTTCCTGTCCAGGGAAGACATAGCTTAGCAGCTCGGGCTGGACTGTTCCCATGATGCACAGGGGGAAGACTGATTTGCATATAGCTGTGTCTGAACTGGGGTGGCAAAGTGAGCTAAAGAATGATGATGGATTCAACACAGATCTGTGACGGGGGTGAGTATTTGTAAAGTTTCAGCACTCTGTCCATCATCTCCTTGTATTTGCTTTGCTTGACCTAAGTTGGAAGGGTATGCCCAGACGTAGGTCCCATGCTCACTTTTTCACTGGATTCAAGCTACCCTGGCTGATGAGTACTGCTAGCCCGAAACCAGTCCCAGGATGCTTGTTTCCGGTCCAGGGAAGACATAGCTTAGCAGTTCGGGCTGGGCTGTTCCCATTGTTCACAGAGTGAAGACTGATTTGCATATAGCTGTGTCTGAACTGGGGTGGCAAAATGAACTAAAGAATGATGATGGATTCAACCCAGATCTGTGACTGGGGGTGTGTGTTTGAAAAGTTTGGGCACTCCGTCCATCATCTGCTTGTGTATGCTTTGCTCGCACTAAGTTGGCAGGGTATGCCCAGAGGTGGGTCCTTTGCTCACTTTACCACTGGATTCAAGCTATCCTGGCTGATGAGGGCTGTTAGCCGGAAACCAGTCCCAGGATGCTTGTTTCAGGTCCAAGGAAGACATAGATTTCCAGTTCGGGCTGGACTGTTTCCATGAGGCACAGGGTCAATACTGATTTGCATATAGTTGTGTCTGAACTGGGGTGGCAAAGTGAGCTAAATAATGATGATGGATTCAACCCAGATCTGTGACTGGGGGTGAGTGTTTGAAAAGTTTCAGCCCTCCGTCCTTCATCTCCTTGTGTTTGCTTTGTTCGTCCTAAGTTGGATGGGTATGCCCAGATGTGGGTCCCTTGCTTACTTTGCAACTGGATTCAAGCTAGCCTGACTGATGAGGGCTGTTAGCCCGAATCCGGTCCCATGACGCTTGTTTTCAGTCCAGGGAAGAAAGACATAGCTTAGCAGTTTAGGCTGTACTGTTCCCATGAGGTACAGGGTCAAGACTGATTTGCATATAGCTGTCTCTGAACTGGGGTGGCAAAGTGAGCCAAAGAATGATGAGGGATTCAACCCAGATGACTTGGGGGGGAGAGTTTGAAAAGTTTCAGCACTCTGTCCATCATCTCCTTGTGTTTGCTTTGGTCGCCCTAAGTTGCCTTGGTATGCCCAGACGTGGGTCCCCAGCTCACTTTGCCAATGGATTCATGCTAGCCTGGTTGATGAGGGCTGTTAGCCCGAAACCCGTCCCAGGATGCTTGTTTCCGGTCCCGGGAAGACATAACTTAGCAGTTCGGGCTGGACTGTTCCCATGAGGCACAAGGTCAAGACTGATTTGCATATAGCTGTGTCTGAACTGGGGTGGCAAAGTGAGCCAAAGAATGATGAGGGATTCAACGCAGATGACTGGGGGGGAGAGTTTGAAAGGTTTACAGCACTCCGTCCATCATCTCCTTGTGTTTGCTTTGTTTGCCCTAAGTTTGCAGGGTATGCCCAGACGTGCGTCCCTTGCTCACTTTGCCACTGGATTCAAGCTAGCCTGGCTGATGAGGACTGTTTGCCCGAAACCGGTCCCAGGATGCTTATTTCCAGTCCAGGGAAGGCACAGCTTTGCAGTTCGGGCTGGACTGTTCCCATGAGGCACAGGGTCAAGACTGATTTGCATATAGCTGTGTCTGAGCTGGGGTGGCAAAGTGAGCGAAAGAATGATGAGGGATTCAACGCAGATGACTGGGGGGGAGAGTTTGAAAGGTTTACAGCACTCCGTCCATCATCTCCTTGTGTTTGCTTTGTTTGCCCTAAGTTTGCAGGGTATTCCCAGACGTGGGTCCCTTGCTCACTTTGCCACTGGATTCAAGCTAGCCTGGCTGATGAGGGCTGTTTGCCCAAAACCGGTCCCAGGATGCCTATTTCCGGTCCAGGGAAGGCACAGCTTTGCAATTCGGGCTGGACTGTTCCCATGAGGCACAGGGTCAAGACTCATTTGCTTATAGCTGTGTCTGAGCTGGGGTGGCAATGTGAGGTAAAGAATGATGATGGATACAACCCAGATCTGTGACTGGGGGTGAATGTTTGAAAAGTTTCAGCACTTCGTCCATCATCTCCTTGTGTTTGCTTTGTTCTCCCTAAGTTGGCAGGGTATGCCCAGACATGGGTCCCTTGCACACTTTGCCACTGGATTCAAGCTAGCCTGGCTGATGAGGGCTGTTAGCCCGAAACTGGTCCCAGGATGCTTGTTTCCTGTCCAGGGAAGACATAGCTTAGCAGCTCGGGCTGGACTGTTCCCATGATGCACAGGGGGAAGACTGATTTGCATATAGCTGTGTCTGAACTGGGGTGGCAAAGTGAGCTAAAGAATGATGATGGATTCAACACAGATCTGTGACGGGGGTGAGTGTTTGTAAAGTTTCAGCACTCTGTCCATCATCTCCTTGTCTTTGCTTTGCTTGACCTAAGTTGGAAGGGTATGCCCAGACGTAGGTCCCATGCTCACTTTTTCACTGGATTCAAGCTACCCTGGCTGATGAGTACTGCTAGCCCGAAACCAGTCCCAGGATGCTTGTTTCCGGTCCAGGGAAGACATAGCTTAGCAGTTCGGACTGGGCTGTTCCCATGGGGCACAGAGTGAAGACTGATTTGCATATAGCTGTGTCTGAACTGGGGTGGCAAAATGAACTAAAGAATGATGATGGATTCAACCCAGATCTGTGACTGGGGGTGTGTGTTTGAAAAGTTTGGGCACTCCGTCCATCATCTGTTTGTGTATGCTTTGCTCGCACTAAGTTGGCAGGGTATGCCCAGATGTGGGTCCCTTGCTTACTTTGCAACTGGATTCAAGCTAGCCTGACTGATGAGGGCTGTTAGCCCGAATCCGGTCCCATGAGGCTTGTTTTCAGTCCAGGGAAGAAATGCATAGCTTAGCAGTTTAGGCTGTACTGTTCCCATGAGGTACAGGGTCAAGACTGATTTGCATATAGCTGTCTCTGAACTGGGGTGGCAAACTGAGCCAAAGAATGATGAGGGATTCAACCCAGATGACTTGGGGGGGAGAGTTTGAAAAGTTTCAGCACTCTGTCCATCATCTCCTTGTGTTTGCTGTGGTCTCCCTAAGTTGGCTTGGTATGCCCAGACGTGGGTCCCCAGCTCACTTTGCCAATGGATTCATGCTATCCTGGCTGATGAGGGCTGTTAGCCCGAAACCGATCCCAGGATGCTTGTTTCCGGTCCAGTGAAGACATAGCTTAGCAGTTCGGGCTGGACTGTTCCCATGAGGCACAAGGTCAAGACGGATTTGCATATAGCTGTGTCTGAACTGGGGTAGCAAAGTAAGCCATAGAATGATGAGGGATTCAACGCAGATGACTGGGGGAGAGTTTGAAAGGTTTACAGCACTCTGTCCATCATCTCCTTGTGTTTGCTTTGTTTGCCCTACATTTGCAGGGTATGCCCAGACGTGGGTCCCTTGCTCACTTTGCCACTGGATTCAAGCTAGCCTGGCTGATGAGGGCTGTTTGCCCGAAACCGGTCCCAGGATGCTTATTTCCGGTCTAGGGAAGGCACAGCTTTGCAGTTCGGGCTGGACTGTTCCCATGAGGCACAGGGTCAAGACTGATTTGCTATAGCTGTGTCTGAACTGGGGTGGCAAAGTGAGGTAAAGAATGATGATGGATACAACCCAGGTCTGTGACTGGGGGTGAATGTTTGAAAAGTTTCAGCACTTCGTCCATCATCTCCTTGTGTTTGCTTTGTTCTCCCTAAGTTGGCAGGGTATGCCCTGACGTGGGTCCCTTGCACACTTTGCCACTGGATTCAAGCTAGCCTGGCTGATGAGGGCTGTTAGCCCGAAACTGGTCCCAGGATGCTTGTTTCCTGTCCAGGGAAGACATAGCTTAGCAGTTCGGGCTGGACTGTTCCCATGATGCACAGGGGGAAGACTAATTTGCATATAGCTGTGTCTGAACTGGGGTGGCAAAGTGAGCTAAAGAATGATGATGGATTCAACACCGATCTGTGACGGGGGTGAGTGTTTGTAAAGTTTCAGCACTCTGTCCATCATCTCCTTGTATTTGCTTTGCTTGACCTAAGTTGGAAGGGTATGCCCAGACGTAGGTCCCATGCTCACTTTGCCACTGGATTCAAGCTACCCTGGCTGATGAGGACTGCTAGCCCGAAACCAGTCCCAGGATGCTTGTTTCCGGTCCAGGGAAGACATAGCTTAGCAGTTCGGGCTGGGCTGTTCCCATGAGGCACAGAGTGAAGACTGATTTGCATATAGCTGTGTCTGGACTGGGGTGGCAAAGTGAACTAAAGAATGATGATGGATTCAACCCAGATCTGTGACTGGGGGTGTGTTTGAAAAGTTTGGGCACTCCGTCCATCATCTGCTTGTGTATGCTTTGCTCGCCCTAAGTTGGCAGGATATGCCCAGAGGTGGGTTCTTTGCTCACTTTACCACTGGATTCAAGCTATCCTGGCTGATGAGGGCTGTTAGCCGGAAACCGGTTCCAGGATGCTTGTTTCAG
Organism: Triturus cristatus; assembly: GCF_964204655.1. Taxonomy (NCBI): domain Eukaryota; kingdom Metazoa; phylum Chordata; class Amphibia; order Caudata; family Salamandridae; genus Triturus; species Triturus cristatus. The sequence goes on along the minus strand of NC_140579.1, from coordinate 800,223,966 downwards.
GTCCAAGGAAGACATAGATTTCCAGTTCGGGCTGGACTGTTTCCATGAGGCACAGGGTCAAGACTGATTTGCATATAGTTGTGTCTGAACTGGGGTGGCAAAGTGAGCTAAAGAATGATGATGGATTCAACCCAGATCTGTGACTGGGGGTGAGTGTTTGAAAAGTTTCAGCCCTCCGTCCTTCATCTCCTTGTGTTTGCTTTGTTCGCCCTAAGTTGGCAGGGTATGCCCAGATGAGGGTCTCTTGCTTACTTTGACACTGGATTCAAGCTAGCCTGACTGATGAGGGCTGTTAGCCCGAAACCGGTCCCAGGATGCTTATTTCCGGTCCAGGGAAGGCACAGCTCTGCAGTTCGGGCTGGACTGTTCGCATGAGGCACAGGGTTAAGACTGATTTGCATATAGCTGTGTCTAAACTGGGGTGGCAAAGTGAGGTAAAGAATGATGATGGATACAACCCAGATCTGTGACTGGGGGTGAATGTTTGAAAAGTTTCAGCACTCCGTCCATCATCTCCTTGTGTTTGCTTTGTTCGCCCTAAGTTGGCAGGGTATGCCCAGACGTGGCTCCCTTGCACACTTTGCCACTGGATTCAAGCTAGCCTGGCTGATGAGGGCTGTTAGCCCAAAACCGGTCCCAGGATGCTTATTTCCGGTCCAGGGAAAGCACAGCTTTGCAGTTCGGGCTGGACTGTTCCCATGAGGCACAGGGTCAAGACTGATTTGCATATAGCTGTGTCTGAACTGGGGTGGCAAAGTGAGCTAAAGAATGATGATGGATTCAACCCAGATCTGTGACTGGGGGTGAGTGTTTGTAAAGTTTCAGCACTCTATCATCTCCTTGTGTTTGCATTGCTTGACCTAAGTTGGAAGGGTATGCCCATACATAGGTCCCATGCTCACTTTGCCACTGGATTCAAGCTACCCTGGCTGATGAGGACTGCTATCCCGAAACCAGTCCCAGGATGCTTGTTTCCGGTCCAGGGAAGACATAGCTTAGCAGTTCGGGCTGGGCTGTTCCCATGAGGCACAGAGTGAATACTGATTTGCATATAGCTGTGTCTGAACTGGGGTGGCAAAGTGAACTAAAGAATGATGATGGATTTAACCCAGATCTGTGACTGGGGGTGTGTGTTTGAAAAGTTTGGGAACGCCGTCATTCATCTGCTTCTGTATGCTTTGCTCGTCCTAAGTTGGCAGGGTATGCCCAGAGGTGGGTCCCTTACTCACTTTACCACTGGATTCAAGATATCCTGGCTGATGAGGGCTGTTAGCCGGAAACCGGTCCCAGGATGCTTGTTTCAGGTCCAAGGAAGACATAGATTTCCAGTTTGGGCTGGGCTGTACCCATGAGGCACAGAGTGAAGACTGATTTGCATATATCTGTGTCTGAACTGGGGTGGCAAAGTGAGCTAAAGAATGATGATGGATTCAACCCAGATCTGTGACTGGGGGTGAGTGTTTGAAAAGTTTCAGCCCTCCGTCCTTCATCTCCTTGTGTTGGCTTTGTTCGCCCTAAGTTGGCAATGTATGCCTAGATGTGGGTCCCTTGCTTACTTTGCCACTGGATTCAAGCTAGCCGGACTGATGAGGGCTGTTAGCCCGAATCCGGTCCCATGATGTTTGTTTTCAGTCCAGGGAAGAAAGACATAGCTTAGCAGTTTAGGCTGTACTGTTCCCATGAGGTACAGGGTCAGGACTGATTTGCATATAGCTGTCTCTGAACTGGGGTGGCAAAGTGAGCCAAAGAATGATGAGGGATTCAACCCAGATGACTTGGGGGGGGAGAGTTTGAAAAGTTTCAGCTCTCTGTCCATCATCTCCTTGTGTTTGCTTTGTTCGCCCTAAGTTGGCTTGGTATGCCTAGACGTGGGTCCCCAGCTCACTTTGCCAATGGATTCATGCTAGCCTGGCTGATGAGGGCTGTTAGCCCGAAACCGGTCCCAGGATGCTTGTTTCCGGTCCAGGGAATACATAGCTTAGCAGTTCGGGCTGGACTGTTCCCATGAGGCACAGGGTCAAGACTGATTTGCATATAGCTGTGTCTGAACTGGGGTGGCAAAGTGAACCAAAGAATCATGAGGGATTCAACGCAGATGACTGGGGGGGGGGTTTGAAAGGTTTCAGCACTCCGTCCACCATCTCCTTGTGTTTGCTTTGTTTGCCCTAAGTTTGCAGGGTATGCCCAGACGTGGGTCCCTTGCTCACTTTGCCACTGGATTCAAGCTAGCCTGGCTGATGAGGGCTGTTTGCCCGAAACCGGTCCCAGGATGCTTATTTCCGGTCCAGGGAAGGCATAGATTTCCAGTTTGGGCTGGGCTGTACCCATGAGGCACCGAGTGAAGACTGATTTGCATATAGCTGTGTCTGAACTGGGGTGGCAAAGTGAGCTAAAGAATGATTATGGATTCAACCCAGATCTGTGACTGGGGGTGAGTGTTTGAAAAGTTTCAGCCCTCCGTCCTTCATCTCCTTGTGTTTGCTTTGGTCGCCCTAAGTTGGCAGGGTATGCCCAGATGTGGGTCCCTTGCTTACTTTGCAACTGGATTCAAGCTAGCCTGACTGATGAGGGCTGGTAGCCCGAATCCGGTCCCATGACGCTTGTTTTCAGTCCAGGGAAGAAAGACATAGCTTAGCAGTTTAGGCTGTACTGTTCCCATGAGGTACAGGTTCAAGACTGATTTGCATATAGCTGTCTCTGAACTGGGGTGGCAAAGTGAGCCAAAGAATGATGAGGGATTCAACCCAGATGACTTGGGGGGGAGAGTTTGAAAAGTTTCAGCACTCTGTCCATCATCTCCTTGTGTTTGCTGTGGTCTCCCTAAGTTGGCTTGGTATGCCCAGACGTGGGTCCCCAGCTCACTTTGCCAATGGATTCATGCTAGCCTGGCTGATGAGGGCTGTTAGCCCGAAACCGGTCCCAGGATGCTTGTTTCCGGTCCAGTGAAGACATAGCTTAGCAGTTCGGGATGGACTGTTCCCATGAGGCACAAGGTCAAGACTGATTTGCATATAGCTGTGTCTGAACTGGGGTGGCAAAGTAAGCCTTAGAATGATGAGGGATTCAACGCAGATGACTGGGGGAGAGTTTGAAAGGTTTACAGCACTCCGTCCATCATCTCCTTGTGTTTGCTTTGTTCGCCCTAAGTTGGCTTGGTATGCCCAGACGTGGGTCCCCAGCTCACTTTGCCAATGGATTCATGCTAGCCTGGCTGATGAGGGCTGTTAGCCCGAAACCGGTCCCAGGATGCTTGTTTCCGGTCCAGGGAATACATAGCTTAGCAGTTCGGGCTGGACTGTTCCCATGAGGCACAGGGTCAAGACTGATTTGCATATAGCTGTGTCTGAACTGGGGTGGCAAAGTGACCCAAAGAATGATGAGGGCGTCAACGCAGATGACTGGGGGGGGGTTTGAAAGGTTTCAGCACTCCGTCCACCATCTCCTTGTGTTTGCTTTGTTTGCCCTAAGTTTGCAGGGTATGCCCAGACGTGGGTCCCTTGCTCACTTTGCCACTGGATTCAAGCTAGCCTGGCTGATGAGGGCTGTTTGCTGAAACCGGTCCCAGGATGCTTATTTCCAGTCCAGGGAAGGCACAGCTTTGCAGTTCGGGCTGGACTGTTCCCATGAGGCACAGGGTCACGACTGATTTGCATATAGCTGTGTCTGAACTGGGGTGGCAATGTGAGGTAAAGAAAGCTGATGGATACAACCCAGATCTGTGACTGGGGATGAATCTTTGAAAAGTTTCAGCACTCCGTCCATCATCTCCTTGTGTTTGCTTTGCTTGACCTAAGTTGGAAGGGTATGCCCAGACGTAGGTCCCATGCTCACTTTGCCACTGGATTCAAGCTGGCCTTGGTGATGATGGCTGTTAGCCCGAAACCGGTCCCAGGATGCTTATTTCCGGTCCAGGGAAGGCACAGCTTTGCAGTTCGGGCTGGGCTGTTCCCATGAGGCACAGAGTGAAGACTGATTTGCATATAGCTGTGTCTGAACTGGGGTGGCAAAGTGAACTAAAGAATGATGATGGATTTAACCCAGATCTGTGACTGGGGGTGTGTGTTTGAAAAGTTTGGGAACTCCGTCCTTCATCTGCTTCTGTATGCTTTGCTCGCCCTATGTTGGCAGGGTATGCCCAGAGGTGGGTCCCTTACTCACTTTACCACTGGATTCAAGCTATCCTGGCTGATGAGGGCTGTTAGCCGGAAACCGGTCTCAGGATGCTTGTTTCAGGTCCAAGGAAGACATAGATTTCCAGTTTGGGCTGGGCTGTACCCATGAGGCACCGAGTGAAGACTGATTTGCATATAGCTGTGTCTGAACTGGGGTGGCAAAGTGAGCTAAAGAATGATTATGGATTCAACCCAGATCTGTGACTGGGGGTGAGTGTTTGAAAAGTTTCAGCCCTCCGTCCTTCATATCCTTGTGTTTGCTTTGTTCGCCCTAAGTTGGCAGGGTATGCCCAGATGTGGGTCCCTTGCTTACTTTGCAACTGGATTCAAGCTAGCCTGACTGATGAGGGCTGTTAGCCTGAATCCGGTCCCATGACGCTTGTTTTCAGTCCAGGGAAGAAAGACATAGCTTAGCAGTTTAGGCTGTACTGTTCCCATGAGGTACAGGGTCAAGACTGATTTGCATATAGCTGTCTCTGAACTGGGGTGGCAAAGTGAGCCAAAGAATGATGAGGGATTCAACCCAGATGACTTGGGGGGGAGAGTTTGAAAAGTTTCAGCACTCTGTCCATCATCTCCTTGTGTTTGCTGTGGTCGCCCTAAGTTGGCTTGGTATGCCCAGACGTGGGTCCCCAGCTCACTTTGCCAATGGATTCATGCCAGCCAGGCTGATGAGGGCTGTTAGCCCGAAACCGGTCCCAGGATGCTTGTTTCCGGTCCAGTGAATACATAGCTTAGCAGTTCGGGCTGGACTGTTCCCATGAGGCACAAGGTCAAGACTGATTTGCATATAGCTGTGTCTGAACTGGGGTGGCAAAGTGAGCCAAAGAATGATGAGGGATTCAACGCAGATGACTGGGAGGAGAGTTTGAAAGGTTTACAGCACTCTGTCCATCATCTCCTTGTGTTTGCTTTGTTTGCCCTAGATTTGCAGGGTATGCCTAGACGTGGGTTCCTTGCTCACTTTGCCACTGGATTCAAGCTAGCCTGGCTGATGAGGGCTGTTTGCCCGAAACCGGTCCCAGGATGCTTATTTCCGGTCCAGGGAAGGCACAGCTTTGCAATTCGGGCTGGACTGTTCCCATGAGGCACAGGGTCAAGACTGATTTGAATATAGCTGTGTCTGAGCTGGGGTGGCAAAGTGAGGTAAAGAATGATGATGGATACAACCCAGATCTGTGACTGGGGGTGAATGTTTGAAAAGTTTCAGCACTTCGACCATCATCTCCTTGTGTTTGCTTCGTTCTCCCTAAGTTGGCAGGGTATGCCCAGACGTGGGTCCCTTGCACAGTTTGCCACTGGATTCAAGCTAGCCTGGCTGATGAGGGCTGTTAGCCCAAAACTGGTCCCAGAATGCTTGTTTCCTGTCCAGGGAAGACATAGCTTAGCATTCCTGGCTGGACTGTTCCCATGATGCACAGGGGGAAGACTGATTTGCATATAGCTGTGTCTGAACTGGGGTGGCAAAGTGAGCTAAAGAATGATGATGGATTCAACACAGATCCGTGACGGGGTGAGTGTTTGTAAAGTTTCAGCACTCTGTCCATCATCTCCTTGTATTTGCTTTGCTTGACCTAACTTGGAAGGGTATGCCCAGACGTAGGTCCCTTGCTCACTTTGCCACTGGATTCAAGCTACCCTGGCTGATGAGGACTGCTAGCCCGAAACCAGTCCCAGGATGCTTGTTTCCGGTCCAGGGAAGACATAGCTTAGCAGTTCGGGCTGGGCTGTACCCATGAGGCACCGAGTGAAGACTGATTTGCATATAGCTGTGTCTGAACTGGGGTGGCAAAGTGAGCTAAAGAATGATTATGGATTCAACCCAGATCTGTGACTGGGGGTGAGTGTTTGAAAAGTTTCAGCCCTCCGTCCTTCATATCCTTGTGTTTGCTTTGTTCGCCCTAAGTTGGCAGGGTATGCCCAGATGTGGGTCCCTTGCTTACTTTGCAACTGGATTCAAGCTAGCCTGACTGATGAGGGCTGTTAGCCTGAATCCGGTCCCATGACGCTTGTTTTCAGTCCAGGGAAGAAAGACATAGCTTAGCAGTTTAGGCTGTACTGTTCCCATGAGGTACAGGGTCAAGACTGATTTGCATATAGCTGTCTCTGAACTGGGGTGGCAAAGTGAGCCAAAGAATGATGAGGGATTCAACCCAGATGACTTGGGGGGGAGAGTTTGAAAAGTTTCAGCACTCTGTCCATCATCTCCTTGTGTTTGCTGTGGTCGCCCTAAGTTGGCTTGGTATGCCCAGACGTGGGTCCCCAGCTCACTTTGCCAATGGATTCATGCCAGCCAGGCTGATGAGGGCTGTTAGCCCGAAACCGGTCCCAGGATGCTTGTTTCCGGTCCAGTGAATACATAGCTTAGCAGTTCGGGCTGGACTGTTCCCATGAGGCACAAGGTCAAGACTGATTTGCATATAGCTGTGTCTGAACTGGGGTGGCAAAGTGAGCCAAAGAATGATGAGGGATTCAACGCAGATGACTGGGAGGAGAGTTTGAAAGGTTTACAGCACTCTGTCCATCATCTCCTTGTGTTTGCTTTGTTTGCCCTAGATTTGCAGGGTATGCCTAGACGTGGGTTCCTTGCTCACTTTGCCACTGGATTCAAGCTAGCCTGGCTGATGAGGGCTGTTTGCCCGAAACCGGTCCCAGGATGCTTATTTCCGGTCCAGGGAAGGCACAGCTTTGCAATTCGGGCTGGACTGTTCCCATGAGGCACAGGGTCAAGACTGATTTGAATATAGCTGTGTCTGAGCTGGGGTGGCAAAGTGAGGTAAAGAATGATGATGGATACAACCCAGATCTGTGACTGGGGGTGAATGTTTGAAAAGTTTCAGCACTTCGACCATCATCTCCTTGTGTTTGCTTCGTTCTCCCTAAGTTGGCAGGGTATGCCCAGACGTGGGTCCCTTGCACAGTTTGCCACTGGATTCAAGCTAGCCTGGCTGATGAGGGCTGTTAGCCCAAAACTGGTCCCAGAATGCTTGTTTCCTGTCCAGGGAAGACATAGCTTAGCATTCCTGGCTGGACTGTTCCCATGATGCACAGGGGGAAGACTGATTTGCATATAGCTGTGTCTGAACTGGGGTGGCAAAGTGAGCTAAAGAATGATGATGGATTCAACACAGATCCGTGACGGGGTGAGTGTTTGTAAAGTTTCAGCACTCTGTCCATCATCTCCTTGTATTTGCTTTGCTTGACCTAACTTGGAAGGGTATGCCCAGACGTAGGTCCCATGCTCACTTTGCCACTGGATTCAAGCTACCCTGGCTGATGAGGACTGCTAGCCCGAAACCAGTCCCAGGATGCTTGTTTCCGGTCCAGGGAAGACATAGCTTAGCAGTTCGGGCTGGGCTGTTCCCATGAGGCACAGAGTGAAGACTGATTTGCATATAGCTGTGTCTGAACTGGGGTGGCAAAGTGAACTAAAGAATGATGATGGATACAACCCAGATCTGTGACTGGGGGTGAATGTCTGAAAAGTTTCAGCACTTCGTCCATCATCTGCTTGTGAATGCTTTGCTCGCCCTAAGTTGGCAGGATATTCCCAGAGGTGGGTCCTTTGCTCACTTTACCACTGGATTCAAGCTATCCTGGCTGATGAGGGTTGTTAGCCGGAAACCGGTCCAAGGATGCTTGTTTCAGGTCCAAGGAAGACATAGATTTCCAGTTCGGGCTGGACTGTTTCCATGAGGCACAGGGTCAAGATTGATTTGCATATAGTTGTGTCTGAACTGGGGCGGCAAAGTGAGCTAAAGAATGATGATGGATTCAACCCAGATCTGTGACTGGGGGTGAGTGTTTGAAACGTTTCAGCCCTCCGTCCTTCATCTCCTTGTGTTTGCTTTGTTCGCCCTAAGTTGGCAGGGTATGCCCAGATGTGGGTCCCTTGCTTACTTTGACACTGGATTCAAGCTAGCCCGACTGATGAGGGCTGTTAGCCCGAAACCGGTCCCAGGATGCTTATTTCCAGTCCAGGGAAGGCACAGCTTTGCAGTTCGGGCTGGACTGTTCCCATGAGGCACAGGGTTAAGACTGATTTGCATATAGCTGTGTCTAAACTGGGGTGGCAAAGTGAGGTAAAGAATGATGATGGATACAACCCAGATCTGTGACTGGGGGTGAATGTTTGATAAGTTTCAGCACTCCATCCATCATCTCCTTGTGTTTGCTTTGTTCGCCCTAAGTTGGCAGGGTATGCCCAGACGTGGGTCCCTTGCACACTTTGCAACTGGATTCAAGCTAGCCTGGCTGATGAGGGCTGTTAGCCCGAAACCGGTCCCAGAATGCTTATTTCCGGTCCAGGGAAGGCACAGCTTTGCAGTTCGGGCTGGGCTGTTCCCCTGAGGCACAGAGTGAAGACTGATTTGCATATAGCTGTGTCTGAACTGGGGTGGCAAAGTGAACTAAAGAATGATGATGGATTTAACCCAGATCTGTGACTGGGGGTGTGTGTTTGAAAAGTTTGGGAACTCCGTCATTCATCTGCTTCTGTATGCTTTGCTCGCCCTAAGTTGGCAGGGTATGCCCAGACGTGGGTCCCTTGCACACTTTGCAACTGGATTCAAGCTAGCCTGGCTGATGAGGGTTGTTAGCCCGAAACTGGTCCCAGGATGCTTGTTTCCTGTCCAGGGAAGACATAGCTTAGCAGTTCGGGCTGGACTGTTCCCATGATGCACAGGGGGAAGACTGATTTGCATATAGCTGTGTCTGAACTGCGGTGGCAAAGTGAGCCAAAGAATGATGAGGGATTCAACGCAGATGACTGGGGGGGAGAGTTTGAAAGGTTTCAGCACTCCGTCCATCATCTCCTTGTGTTTGCTTTGTTTGCCCTAAGTTTGCAGGGTATGCCCAGACGTGGGTCCCTTGCTCACTTTGCCACGGGATTCAAGCTAGCCTGGCTGATGAGGGCTGTTAGCCCGAAACCGGTCCCAGGATGCTTATTTCCGGTCCAGAGAAAGCACAGCTTTGCAGTTCGGGCTGGACAGTTCCCATGAGGCACATGGTCAAGACTGATTTGCATATAGCTGTGTCTGAACTGGGGTGGCAAAGTGAGCTAAAGAATGATGATGGATTCAACCCAGATCTGTGACTGGGGGTGAGTGTTTGTAAAGTTTCAGCACTCTGTCTATCATCTCCTTGTGTTTGCATTGCTTGACCTAAGTTGGAAGGGTATGCCCAGACGTAGGTCCCATGCTCACTTTGCCACTGGATTCAAGCTACCCTGGCTGATGAGGACTGCTATCCCGAAACCAGTCCCAGGATGCTTTTTTCCGGTCCAGGGAAGACATAGCTTAGCAGTTCGGGCTGGGCTGTTCCCATGAGGCACAGAGTGAAGACTGATTTGCATATAGCTGTGTCTGAACTGGGGTGGCAATGTGAACTAAAGAATGATGATGGATTTAGCGCAGATCTGTGACTGGGGGTGTGTGTTTGAAAAGTTTGGGAACTCCGTCATTCATCTGCTTCTGTATGCTTTGCTCGCCCTAAGTTGGCAGTGTATGCCTAGATGTGGGATCCTTGCTTACTTTGCAACTGGATTCAAGCTAGCCTGACTGATGAGGGCTGTTAGCCCGAATCCGGTCCCATGACGCTAGTTTTCAGTCCAGGGAAGAAAGACATAGCTTAGCAGTTTAGGCTGTACTGTTCCCATGAGGTACAGGGTCAAGACTGATTTGCATATAGCTGTCTTTGAACTCTGGTGGCAAAGTGAGCCAAAGAATGATGAGGGATTCAACCCAGATGACTTGGGGGGGAGAGTTTGAAAAGTTTCAGCACTCTGTCCATCATCTCCTTGTGTTTGCTGTGGTCGCCCTAAGTTGGCTTGGTATGCCCAGACGTGGGTCCCCAGCTCACTTTGCCAATGGATTCATGCTAGCCTGGCTGATGAGGGCTGTTAGCCCGAAACCGATCCCAGGATGCTTGTTTCCGGTCCAGTGAAGACATAGCTTAGCAGTTCGGGCTGAACTGTTCCCATGAGGCACAAGGTCAAGACTGATTTGCATATAGCTGTGTCTGAACTGGGGTGGCAAAGTGAGCCAAAGAATGATGAGGGATTCAACGCAGATGACTGGGGGGAGAGTTTGAAAGGTTTACAGCACTCCGTCCATCATCTCCTTGTGTTTGCTTTTTTGCCCTACATTTGCAGGGTATGCCCAGTCGTGGGTCCCTTGCTCACTTTGCCACTGGATTCAAGCTAGCCTGGCTGATGAGGGCTGTTTGCCCGAAACCGGTCCCAGGATGCTTATTTCCGGTCCAGGGAAGACATAGCTTAGCAGTTCGGGCTGGACTGTTCCCATGATGCACAGGGGGAAGACTGATTTGCATATAGCTGTGTCTGAACTGGGGTGGCAAAGTGAGCTAAAGAATGATGATGGATTCAACACAGATCTGTGATGGGGCGAGTGTTTGTAAAGTTTCAGCACTCTGTCCATCATCTCCTTGTATTTGCTTTGCTTGACCTAAGTTGGAAGGGTATGCCCAGACGTAGGTCCCATGCTCACTTTGCCACTGGATTCAAGCTATCCTGGCTGATGAGGGCTGTTAGCTGGAAACCGGTCCCAGGATGCTTGTTTCAGGTCCAAGGAAGACATAGATTTCCAGTTCGGGCTGGACTGTTCCCATGAGGCACAGGGTCAAGACTGATTTGCATATAGTTGTGTCTGAACTGGGGTGGCAAAGTGAGCTAAAGAATGATGATGGATTCAACCCAGATCTGTGGCTGGGGGTGAGTGTTTGAAAAGTTTCAGCCCTCCGTCCTTCATCTCCTTGTGTTTGCTTTGTTTGCCCTAAGTTGGCAGGGTATGCCCAGATGTGGGTCCCTTGCTTACTTTGACACTGGATTCAAGCTAGCCTGACTGATGAGGGCTGTTAGCCCGAAACCGGTCCCAGGATGCTTATTTCCGGTCCAGGGAAGGCACAGCTTTGCAGTTCGGGCTGGACTGTTCCCATGAGGCACATGGTTATGACTGATTTGCATATAGGTGTGTCTGAACTGCGGTGGGAAAGTGAGCCAAAGAATGATGAGGGATTCAACGCAGATGACTGGGGGGGAGAGTTTGAAAGGTTTCAGCACTTCGTCCATCATCTCCTTGTGTTTGCTTTGTTTGCCCTATGTTTCCAGGGTATGCCCAGACGTGGGTCCCTTGCTCACTTTGCCACGGGATTCAAGCTAGCCTGGCTGATGAGGGCTGTTAGCCCGAAACCGGTCCCAGGATGCTTATTTCCGGTCCAGGGAAAGCACAGCTTTGCAGTTCGGGCTGGACAGTTCCCATGAGGCACAGGGTCAAGACTGATTTGCATATAGCTGTGTCTGAACTGGGGTGGAAAGTGAGCTAAAGAATGATGATGGATTCAACCCAGATCTGTGACTGGGGGTGAGTGTTTGTAAAGTTTCAGCACTCTGTCTATCATCTCCTTGTGTTTGCATTGCTTGACCTAAGTTGGAAGGGTATGCCCAGACGTAGGTCGCATGCTCACGTTGCCACTGGATTCAAGCTACCCTGGCTGATGAGGACTGCTATCCCGAAACCAGTCCCAGGATGCTTGTTTCCGGTCCAGGGAAGACATAGCTTAGCAGTTCGGGCTGGGCTGTTCCCATGAGGCACAGAGTGAAGATTGATTTGCATATAGCTGTGTCTGAACTGGGGTGGCAAAGTGAACTAAAGAATGATGATGGATTTAACGCAGATCTGTGACTGGGGGTGTGTGTTTGAAAAGTTTGGGAACTCCGTCATTCATCTGCTTCTGTATGCTTTGCTCGCCCTAAGTTGGCAGGGTATGCCCAGACGTGGGTCCCTTACTCACTTTACCACTGGATTCAAGCTATCCTGGCTGATGAGGGCTGTTAGCCGGAAACCGGTCCCAGGATGCTTGTTTCAGGTCCAAGGAAGACAAAGATTTCCAGTTTGGGCTGGGCTGTACCCATGAGGCACAGAGTGAAGACTGATTTGCATATAGCTGTGTCTGAACTGGGGTGGCAAAGTGAGCTAAAGAATGATTATGGATTCAACCCAGATCTGTGACTGTGGGTGAGTGTTTGAAAAGTTTCAGCCCTCCGTCCTTCATCTCCTTGTGTTTGCTTTGTTCGCCCTAAGTTGGCAGTGTATGCCTAGATGTGGGTTCCTTGCTTACTTTGCAACTGGATTCAAGCTAGCCTGACTGATGAGGGCTGTTAGCCCGAATCCGGTCCCATGACGCTTGTTTTCAGTCCAGGGAAGAAAGACATAGCTTAGCAGTTTAGGCTTTACTGTTCCCATGAGGTACAGGGTCAAGACTGATTTGCATATAGCTGTCTCTGAACTCTGGTGGCAAAGTGAGCCAAATAATGATGAGGGATTCAACCCAGATGACTTGGGGGGGAGAGTTTGAAAAGTTTCAGCACTCTGTCCATCATCTCCTTGTGTTTGCTGTGGTCGCCCTTAGTTGGCTTGGGATGCCCAGACGTAGGTCCCCAGCTCACTTTGCCAATGGATTCATGCTAGCCTGGCTGATGAGGGCTGTTAGCCCGAAACCGATCCCAGGATGCTTGTTTCTGGTCCAGTGAAGACATAGCTTAGCAGTTCGGGATGGACTGTTCCCATGAGGCACAAGGTCAAGACTGATTTGTATATAGCTGTGTCTGAACTGGGGTGGCAAAGTGAGCCAAAGAATGATGAGGGATTCAACGCAGATGACTGGGGGAGAGTTTGAAAGGTTTACAGCACTCCGTCCATCATCTCCTTGTGTTTGCTTTTTTGCCCTACATTTGCAGGGTATGCCCAGTCGTGGGTCCCTTGCTCACTTTGCCACTGGATTCAAGCTAGCCTGGCTGATGAGGGCTGTTTGCCCGAAACCGGTCCGAGGATGCTTATTTCCGGTCCAGGGAAGGCATAGCTTAGCAATTCGGGCTGGACTGTTCCCATGAGGCACAGGGTCAAGACTGATTTGCATATAGTTGTGTCTGAGCTGGGGTGGCAAAGTGAGGTAAAGAATGATGATGGATACAACCTAGATCTGTGACTGGGGGTGAATGTTTGAAAAGTTTCAGCACTTCGTCCATCATCTCCTTGTGTTTGCTTTGTTCTCCCTAAGTTGGCAGGGTATGCCCAGACGTGGATCCTTTGCACACTTTGCACCTGGATTCAAGCTAGCCTGGCTGTTGAGGGCTGTTAGCCCGAAACTGGTCCCAGGATGCTTGTTTCCTGTCCAGGGAAGACATAGCTTAGCAGTTCGGGCTGGACTGTTCCCATGATGCACAGGGGGAAGACTGATTTGCATATAGCTGTGTCTGAACTGGGGTGGCAAAGTGAGCTAAAGAATGATGATGGATTCAACACAGATCTGTGACGGGGGTGAGTGTTTGTAAAGTTTCAGCACTCTGTCGATCATCTCCTTGTATTTGCTTTGCTTGACCTAAGTTGGAAGGGTATGCACAGACGTAGGTCCCCTGCTCACTTTGCCACTGGATTCAAGCTACCCTGGCTGATGAGGACTGCTAGCCCGAAACCAGTCCCAGGATGCTTGTTTCCGGTCCAGGGAAGACATAGCTTAGCAGTTCGGGCTGGGCTGTTCCCATGAGGCACAGAGTGAAGACTGATTTGCATATAGCTGTGTCTGAACTGGGGTGGCAAAGTGAACTAAAGAATGATGATAGATTCAACCCAGATCTGTGACTGGGGGTGTGTGTTTGAAAAGTTTGGGCACTCCGTCCATCATCTGCTTGTGTATTCTTTGCTCGCCCTAAGTTGGCAGGGTATGCCCAGAGGTGGGTCCTTTGCTCACTTTACCACTGGATTCAAGCTATCCTGGCTGATGAGGGCTGTTAGCCGGAAACCGGTCCCAGGATGCTTGTTTCAGGTCCAAGGAAGACATAGATTTCCAGTTCGGGCTGGACTGTTTCCATGAGGCACAGGGTAAGACTGATTTGCATATAGTTGTGTCTGAACTGGGGTTGCAAAGTGAGCTAAAGAATGATGATGGATTCAACCCAGATCTGTGACTGGGGGTGAGTGTTTGAAAAGTTTCAGCCCTCCGTCCTTCATCTCCTTGTGTTTGTTTTGTTCGCCCTAAGTTGGCAGGGTATGCCCAGATGTGGGTCTCTTGCTTACTTTGACACTGGATTCAAGCTAGCCTGACTGATGAGGGCTGTTAGCCCGAACCGGTCCCAGGATGCTTATTTCCGGTCCAGGGAAGGCACAGCTTTGCAGTTCGGGCTGGACTGTTCCCATGAGGCACAGGGTTAAGACTGATTTGCATATAGCTGTGTCTAAACTGGGGTGGCAAAGTCAGGTAAAGAATGATGATGGATACAACCCAGATCTGTGACTGGGGGTGAATGTTTGAAAAGTTTCAGCACTCCGTCCATCATCTCCTTGTGTTTGCTTTGTTCGCCCTAAGTTGGCAGGGTATGCCCAGACATGGGTCCCTTGCACACTTTGCCACTGGATTCAAGCTAGCCTGGCTGATGAGGGCTGTTAGCCCGAAACTGGTCCCAGGATGCTTGTTTCCTGTCCAGGCAAGACATAGCTTAGCAGTTCGGGCTGGACTGTTCCCATGATGCACAGGGGGAAGACTGATTTGCATATAGCTGTGTCTGAACTGCGGTGGCAAAGTGAGCCAAAGAATGATGAGGGATTCAACGCAGATGACTGGGGGGGAGAGTTTGAAAGGTTTCAGCACTCCTTCCATCATCTCCTTGTGGTTGCTTTGTTTGCCCTAAGTTGGCAGGGTATGCCCAGATGTGGGTCCCTTGCTTACTTTGCAACTGGATTCAAGCTAGCCTGACTGATGAGGGCTGTTAGCCCGAACCGGTCCCAGGATGTTTATTTCCGGTCCAGGGAAAGCACAGCTTTGCAGTTCGGGCTGGACTGTTCCCGTGAGGCACAGGGTCAAGACTGATTTGCCTATAACTGTGTCTGAACTGAGGTGGCAAAGTGAGCTAAAGAATGATGATGGATTCAACCCAGATCTGTGACTGGGGGTGAGTGTTTGTAAAGTTTCAGCACTCTTTCTATCATCTCCTTGTGTTTGCATTGCTTGACCTAAGTTGGTAGGGTATGCCCAGACGTAGGTCCCATGCTCACTTTGCCACTGGATTCAAGCTATCCTGGCTGATGAGGACTGCTAGCCCGAAACCAGTCCTAGGATGCTTGTTTCCGGTCCAGGGAAGACATAGCTTAGCAGTTCGGGCTGGGCTGTTCCCATGAGGCACAGAGTGAAGACTGATTTGCATATATCTGTGTCTGAACTGGGGTGGCAAAGTTAATTAAAGAAAGATGATGGATTTAACCCAGATCTGTGACTGGGGGTGTGTGTTTGAAAAGTTTGGGAACTCCGTCATTCATCTGCTTCTGTATGCTTTGCTCGCCCTAAGTCGAAAGGGTATGCCCAGAGGTGGGTCCTTTACTCACTTTACCACTGGATTCAAGCTATCCTGGCTGATGAGGGCTGTTAGCCGGAAACCGGTCCCAGGATGCTTGTTTCAGGTCCAAGGAAGACATAGATTTCCAGTTTGGGCTGGGCTGTACCCATGAGGCACAGAGTGAAGACTGATTTGCATATAGCTGTGTCTGAACTGGGGTGGCAAAGTGAGCTAAAGAATGATTATGGATTCAACCCAGATCTGTGACTGTGGGTGAGTGTTTGAAAAGTTTCAGCCCTCCGTCCTTCATCTCCTTGTGTTTGCTTTGGTCGCCCTGAGTTGGCAGGGTATGCCCAGATGTGGGTCCCTTGCTTACTTTGCAACTGGATTCAAGCTAGCCTGACTGATGAGGGCTGTTAGCCCGAATCCGGTCCCATGACGCTTGTTTTCAGTCCAGGGAAGAAAGACATAGCTTAGCAGTTTAGGCTGTACTGTTCCCATGAGGTACAGGGTCAAGACTGATTTGCATATAGCTGTCTCTGAACTGGGGTGGCAAAGTGAGCCAAAGAATGATGAGGGATTCAACCCAGATGACTTGGGGGGGAGAGTTTGAAAAGTTTCAGCACTCTGTCCATCATCTCCTTGTGTTTGCTGTGGTCTCCCTAAGTTGGCTTGGTATGCCCAGACGTGGGTCCCCAGCTCACTTTGCCAATGGATTCATGCTAGCCTGGCAGATGAGGGCTGTTAGCCCGAAACCGGTCCCAGGATGCTTGTTTCCGGTCCAGTGAAGACATAGCTTAGCAGTTCGGTCTGGACTGTTCCCATGAGGCACAAGGTCAAGACTGATTTGCATATAGCTGTGTCTGAACTGGGGTGGCAAAGTGAGCCATAGAATGATGAGGGATTCAACGCAGATGACTGGGGGGAGAGTTTGAAAGGTTTACAGCACTCCGTCCATCATCTCCTTGTGTGTGCTTTGTTTGCCCTACATTTGCAGAGTATGCCCAGACGTGGGTCCCTTGCTCACTTTGCCACTGGATTCAAGCTAGCCTGGCTGATGAGGGCTGTTTGCCCGAAACTGGTCCCAGGATGCTTATTTCCGGTCAAGGGAAGGCACAGCTTTGCAGTTCGGGCTGAACTGTTCCCATGAGGCACAGAGTCAAGACTGATTTGCATATAGCTGTGTCTGAACTGGGGTGGAAAGTGAGCTAAAGAATGATGATGGATTCAACCCAGATCTGTGACTGGGGGTGAGTGTTTGTAAAGTTTCAGCACTCTGTCTATCATCTCCTTGTGTTTGCTTTTTTGCCCTACATTTGCAGGGTATGCCCAGTCGTGGGTCCCTTGCTCACTTTGCCACTGGATTCAAGCTAGCCTGGCTGATGAGGGCTGTTTGCCCGAAACCGGTCCCAGGATGCTTATTTACGGTCCAGGGAAGGCACAGCTTAGCAATTCGGGCTGGACTGTTCCCATGAGGCACAGGGTCAAGACTGATTTGCATATAGTTGTGTCTGAGCTGGGGTGGCAAAGTGAGGTAAAGAATGATGATGGATACAACCCAGATCTGTGACTGGGGGTGAATGTTTGAAAAGTTTCAGCACTTCGTCCATCATCTCCTTGTGTTTGCTTTGTTCTCCCTAAGTTGGCAGGGTATGCCCAGACGTGGATCCCTTGCACACTTTGCACCTGGATTCAAGCTAGCCTGGCTGTTGAGGGCTGTTAGCCCGAAACTGGTCCCAGGATGCTTGTTTCCTGTCCAGGGAAGACATAGCTTAGCAGTTCGAGCTGGACTGTTCCCATGATGCACAGGGGGAAGACTGATTTGCATATAGCTGTGTTTGAACTGGGGTGGCAAAGTGAGCTAAAGAATGAAGATGGATTCAACACAGATCTGTGACGGGGGTGAGTGTTTGTAAAGTTTCAGCACTCTGTCGATCATCTCCTTGTATTTGCTTTGCTTGACCTAAGTTGGAAGGGTATGCCCCGACGTAGGTCCCATGCTCACTTTGCCACTGGATTCAAGCTACCCTGGCTGATGAGGACTGCTAGCCCGAAACCAGTCCCAGGATGCTTGTTTCCGGTCCAGGGAAGACATAGCTTAGCAGTTCGGGCTGGGCTGTTCCCATGAGGCACAGAGTGAAGACTGATTTGCATATAGCTGTGTCTGAACTGGGGTGGCAAAGTGAACTAAAGAATGATGATAGATTCAACCCAGATCTGTGACTGGGGGTGTGTGTTTGAAAAGTTTGGGCACTCCGTCCATCATCTGCTTGTGTATTCTTTGCTCGCCCTAAGTTGGCAGGGTATGCCCAGAGGTGGGTCCTTTGCTCACTTTACCACTGGATTCAAGCTATCCTGGCTGATGAGGGCTGTTAGCCGGAAACCGGTCCCAGGATGCTTGTTTCAGGTCCAAGGAAGACATAGATTTCCAGTTCGGGCTGGACTGTTTCCATGAGGCACAGGGTCAAGACTGATTTGCATATAGTTGTGTCTGAACTGGGGTTGCAAAGTGAGCTAAAGAATGATGATGGATTCAACCCAGATCTGTGACTGGGGGTGAGTGTTTGAAAAGTTTCAGCCCTCCGTCCTTCATCTCCTTGTGTTTGTTTTGTTCGCCCTAAGTTGGCAGGGTATGCCCAGATGTGGGTCTCTTGCTTACTTTGACACTGGATTCAAGCTAGCCTGACTGATGAGGGCTGTTTGCCCGAACCGGTCCCAGGATGCTTATTTCCGGTCCAGGGAAGGCACAGCTTTGCATTTCGGGCTGGACTGTTCCCATGAGGCACAGGGTCAAGACTGATTTGCCTATAACTGTGTCTGAACTGAGGTGGCAAAGTGAGCTAAAGAATGATGATGGATTCAACCCAGATCTGTGACTGTGGGTGAGTGTTTGAAAAGTTTCAGCCCTCCGTCCTTCATCTCCTTGTGTTTGCTTTGGTCGCCCTGAGTTGGCAGGGTATGCCCAGATGTGGGTCCCTTGCTTACTTTGCAACTGGATTCAAGCTAGCCTGACTGATGAGGGCTGTTAGCCCGAATCCGGTCCCATGACGCTTGTTTTCAGTCCAGGGAAGAAAGACATAGCTTAGCAGTTTAGGCTGTACTGTTCCCATGAGGTACAGGGTCAAGACTGATTTGCATATAGCTGTCTCTGAACTGGGGTGGCAAAGTGAGCCAAAGAATGATGAGGGATTCAACCCAGATGACTTGGGGGGGAGAGTTTGAAAAGTTTCAGCACTCTGTCCATCATCTCCTTGTGTTTGCTGTGGTCTCCCTAAGTTGGCTTGGTATGCCCAGACGTGGGTCCCCAGCTCACTTTGCCAATGGATTCATGCTAGCCTGGCAGATGAGGGCTGTTAGCCCGAAACCGGTCCCAGGATGCTTGTTTCCGGTCCAGTGAAGACATAGCTTAGCAGTTCGGTCTGGACTGTTCCCATGAGGCACAAGGTCAAGACTGATTTGCATATAGCTGTGTCTGAACTGGGGTGGCAAAGTGAGCCATAGAATGATGAGGGATTCAACGCAGATGACTGGGGGGAGAGTTTGAAAGGTTTACAGCACTCCGTCCATCATCTCCTTGTGTGTGCTTTGTTTGCCCTACATTTGCAGAGTATGCCCAGACGTGGGTCCCTTGCTCACTTTGCCACTGGATTCAAGCTAGCCTGGCTGATGAGGGCTGTTTGCCCGAAACTGGTCCCAGGATGCTTATTTCCGGTCAAGGGAAGGCACAGCTTTGCAGTTCGGGCTGAACTGTTCCCATGAGGCACAGAGTCAAGACTGATTTGCATATAGCTGTGTCTGAACTGGGGTGGAAAGTGAGCTAAAGAATGATGATGGATTCAACCCAGATCTGTGACTGGGGGTGAGTGTTTGTAAAGTTTCAGCACTCTGTCTATCATCTCCTTGTGTTTGCTTTTTTGCCCTACATTTGCAGGGTATGCCCAGTCGTGGGTCCCTTGCTCACTTTGCCACTGGATTCAAGCTAGCCTGGCTGATGAGGGCTGTTTGCCCGAAACCGGTCCCAGGATGCTTATTTACGGTCCAGGGAAGGCACAGCTTAGCAATTCGGGCTGGACTGTTCCCATGAGGCACAGGGTCAAGACTGATTTGCATATAGTTGTGTCTGAGCTGGGGTGGCAAAGTGAGGTAAAGAATGATGATGGATACAACCCAGATCTGTGACTGGGGGTGAATGTTTGAAAAGTTTCAGCACTTCGTCCATCATCTCCTTGTGTTTGCTTTGTTCTCCCTAAGTTGGCAGGGTATGCCCAGACGTGGATCCCTTGCACACTTTGCACCTGGATTCAAGCTAGCCTGGCTGTTGAGGGCTGTTAGCCCGAAACTGGTCCCAGGATGCTTGTTTCCTGTCCAGGGAAGACATAGCTTAGCAGTTCGAGCTGGACTGTTCCCATGATGCACAGGGGGAAGACTGATTTGCATATAGCTGTGTTTGAACTGGGGTGGCAAAGTGAGCTAAAGAATGAAGATGGATTCAACACAGATCTGTGACGGGGGTGAGTGTTTGTAAAGTTTCAGCACTCTGTCGATCATCTCCTTGTATTTGCTTTGCTTGACCTAAGTTGGAAGGGTATGCCCCGACGTAGGTCCCATGCTCACTTTGCCACTGGATTCAAGCTACCCTGGCTGATGAGGACTGCTAGCCCGAAACCAGTCCCAGGATGCTTGTTTCCGGTCCAGGGAAGACATAGCTTAGCAGTTCGGGCTGGGCTGTTCCCATGAGGCACAGAGTGAAGACTGATTTGCATATAGCTGTGTCTGAACTGGGGTGGCAAAGTGAACTAAAGAATGATGATAGATTCAACCCAGATCTGTGACTGGGGGTGTGTGTTTGAAAAGTTTGGGCACTCCGTCCATCATCTGCTTGTGTATTCTTTGCTCGCCCTAAGTTGGCAGGGTATGCCCAGAGGTGGGTCCTTTGCTCACTTTACCACTGGATTCAAGCTATCCTGGCTGATGAGGGCTGTTAGCCGGAAACCGGTCCCAGGATGCTTGTTTCAGGTCCAAGGAAGACATAGATTTCCAGTTCGGGCTGGACTGTTTCCATGAGGCACAGGGTCAAGACTGATTTGCATATAGTTGTGTCTGAACTGGGGTTGCAAAGTGAGCTAAAGAATGATGATGGATTCAACCCAGATCTGTGACTGGGGGTGAGTGTTTGAAAAGTTTCAGCCCTCCGTCCTTCATCTCCTTGTGTTTGTTTTGTTCGCCCTAAGTTGGCAGGGTATGCCCAGATGTGGGTCTCTTGCTTACTTTGACACTGGATTCAAGCTAGCCTGACTGATGAGGGCTGTTTGCCCGAACCGGTCCCAGGATGCTTATTTCCGGTCCAGGGAAGGCACAGCTTTGCATTTCGGGCTGGACTGTTCCCATGAGGCACAGGGTCAAGACTGATTTGCCTATAACTGTGTCTGAACTGAGGTGGCAAAGTGAGCTAAAGAATGATGATGGATTCAACCCAGATCTGTGACTGTGGGTGAGTGTTTGAAAAGTTTCAGCCCTCCGTCCTTCATCTCCTTGTGTTTGCTTTGGTCGCCCTGAGTTGGCAGGGTATGCCCAGATGTGGGTCCCTTGCTTACTTTGCAACTGGATTCAAGCTAGCCTGACTGATGAGGGCTGTTAGCCCGAATCCGGTCCCATGACGCTTGTTTTCAGTCCAGGGAAGAAAGACATAGCTTAGCAGTTTAGGCTGTACTGTTCCCATGAGGTACAGGGTCAAGACTGATTTGCATATAGCTGTCTCTGAACTGGGGTGGCAAAGTGAGCCAAAGAATGATGAGGGATTCAACCCAGATGACTTGGGGGGGAGAGTTTGAAAAGTTTCAGCACTCTGTCCATCATCTCCTTGTGTTTGCTGTGGTCTCCCTAAGTTGGCTTGGTATGCCCAGACGTGGGTCCCCAGCTCACTTTGCCAATGGATTCATGCTAGCCTGGCTGATGAGGGCTGTTAGCCCGAAACCGGTCCCAGGATGCTTGTTTCCGGTCCAGTGAAGACATAGCTTAGCAGTTCGGTCTGGACTGTTCCCATGAGGCACAAGGTCAAGACTGATTTGCATAAATCTGTGTCTGAACTGGGGTGGCAAAGTGAGCCATAGAATGATGAGGGATTCAACGCAGATGACTGGGGGGAGAGTTTGAAAGGTTTACAGCACTCCGTCCATCATCTCCTTGTGTGTGCTTTGTTTGCCCTACATTTGCAGAGTATGCCCAGACGTGGGTCCCTTGCTCACTTTGCCACTGGATTCAAGCTAGCCTGGCTGATGAGGGCTGTTTGCCCGAAACTGGTCCCAGGATGCTTATTTCCGGTCCAGGGAAGGCACAGCTTTGCAGTTCGGGCTGAACTGTTCCCATGAGGCACAGAGTCAAGACTGATTTGCATATAGCTGTGTCTGAACTGGGGTGGAAAGTGAGCTAAAGAATGATGATGGATTCAACCCAGATCTGTGACTGGGGGTGAGTGTTTGTAAAGTTTCAGCACTCTGTCTATCATCTCCTTGTGTTTGCTTTTTTGCCCTACATTTGCAGGGTATGCCCAGTCGTGGGTCCCTTGCTCACTTTGCCACTGGATTCAAGGTAGCCTGGCTGATGAGGGCTGTTTGCCCGAAACCGGTCCCAGGATGCTTATTTACGGTCCAGGGAAGGCACAGCTTAGCAATTCGGGCTGGACTGTTCCCATGAGGCACAGGGTCAAGACTGATTTGCATATAGTTGTGTCTGAGCTGGGGTGGCAAAGTGAGGTAAAGAATGATGATGGATACAACCCAGATCTGTGACTGGGGGTGAATGTTTGAAAAGTTTCAGCACTTCGTCCATCATCTCCTTGTGTTTGCTTTGTTCTCCCTAAGTTGGCAGGGTATGCCCAGACGTGGATCCCTTGCACACTTTGTACCTGGATTCAAGCTAGCCTGGCTGTTGAGGGCTGTTAGCCCGAAACTGGTCCCAGGATGCTTGTTTCCTGTCCAGGGAAGACATAGCTTAGCAGTTCGGGCTGGACTGTTCCCATGATGCACAGGGGGAAGACTGATTTGCATATAGCTGTGTTTGAACTGGGGTGGCAAAGTGAGCTAAAGAATGATGATGGATTCAACACAGATCTGTGACGGGTGAGTGTTTGTAAAGTTTCAGCACTCTGTCGATCATCTCCTTGTATTTGCTTTGCTTGACCTAAGTTGGAAGGGTATGCCCAGACGTAGGTCCCATGCTCACTTTGCCACTGGATTCAAGCTACCCTGGCTGATGAGGACTGCTAGCCCGAAACCAGTCCCAGGATGCTTGTTTCCGGTCCAGGGAAGACATAGCTTAGCAGTTCGGGCTGGGCTGTTCCCATGAGGCACAGAGTGAAGACTGATTTGCATATAGCTGTGTCTGAACTGGGGTGGCAAAGTGAACTAAAGAATGATGATAGATTCAACCCAGATCTGTGACTGGGGGTGTGTGTTTGAAAAGTTTGGGCACTCCGTCCATCATCTGCTTGTGTATTCTTTGCTCGCCCTAAGTTGGCAGGGTATGCCCAGAGGTGGGTCCTTTGCTCACTTTACCACTGGATCCAAGCTATCCTGGCTGATGAGGGCTGTTAGCCGGAAACCGGTCCCAGGATGCTTGTTTCAGGTCCAAGGAAGACATAGATTTCCAGTTCGGGCTGGACTGTTTCCATGAGGCACAGGGTCAAGACTGATTTGCATATAGTTGTGTCTGAACTGGGGTTGCAAAGTGAGCTAAAGAATGATGATGGATTCAACCCAGATCTGTGACTGGGGGTGAGTGTTTGAAAAGTTTCAGCCCTCCGTCCTTCATCTCCTTGTGTTTGTTTTGTTCGCCCTAAGTTGGCAGGGTATGCCCAGATGTGGGTCTCTTGCTTACTTTGACACTGGATTCAAGCTAGCCTGACTGATGAGGGCTGTTAGCCCGAACCGGTCCCAGGATGCTTATTTCCGGTCCAGGGAAGGCACAGCTTTGCAGTTCGGGCTGGACTGTTCCCATGAGGCACAGGGTTAAGACTGATTTGCATATAGCTGTGTCTAAACTGGGGTGGCAAAGTGAGGTAAAGAATGATGATGGATACAACCCAGATCTGTGACTGGGGGTGAATGTTTGAAAAGTTTCAGCACTCCGTCCATCATCTCCTTGTGTTTGCTTTGTTCGCCCTAAGTTGGCAGGGTATGCCCAGACGTGGGTCCCTTGCACACTTTGCCACTGGATTCAAGCTAGCCTGGCTGATGAGGGCTGTTAGCCCGAAACTGGTCCCAGGATGCTTGTTTCCTGTCCAGGCAAGACATAGCTTAGCAGTTCGGGCTGGACTGTTCCCATGATGCACAGGGGGAAGACTGATTTGCATATAGCTGTGTCTGAACTGCGGTGGCAAAGTGAGCCAAAGAATGATGAGGGATTCAACGCAGATGACTGGGGGGGGAGAGTTTGAAAGGTTTCAGCACTCCGTCCATCATCTCCTTGTGGTTGCTTTGTTTGCCCTAAGTTGGCATGGTATGCCCAGATGTGGGTCTCTTGCTTACTTTGACACTGGATTCAAGCTAGCCTGACTGATGAGGGCTGTTAGCCCGAAACGGTCCCAGGATGCTTATTTCCGGTCCAGGGAAAGCACAGCTTTGCAGTTCGGGCTGGACTGTTCCCGTGAGGCACAGGGTCAAGACTGATTTGCCTATAGCTGTGTCTGAACTGAGGTGGCAAAGTGAGCTAAAGAATGATGATGGATTCAACCCAGATCTGTGACTGGGGGTGAGTGTTTGTAAAGTTTCAGCACTCTGTCTATCATCTCCTTGTGTTTGCATTGCTTGACCTAAGTTGGTAGGGTATGCCCAGACGTAGGTCCCATGCTCACTTTGCCACTGGATTCAAGCTACCCTGGCTGATGAGGACTGCTAGCCCGAAACCAGTCCTAGGATGCTTGTTTCCGGTCCAGGGAAGACATAGCTTAGCAGTTCGGGCTGGGCTGTTCCCATGAGGCACAGAGTGAAGACTGATTTGCATACAGCTGTGTCTGAACTGGGGTGGCAAAGTTAATTAAAGAAAGATGATGGATTTAACCCAGATCTGTGACTGGGGGTGTGTGTTTGAAAAGTTTGGGAACTCCGTCATTCATCTGCTTCTGTATGCTTTGCTCGCCCTAAGTCGAAAGGGTATGCCCAGAGGTGGGTCCCTTACTCTCTTTACCACTGGATTCAAGCTATCCTGGCTGATGAGGGCTGTTAGCCGGAAACCGGTCCCAGGATGCTTGTTTCAGGTCCAAGGAAGACATAGATTTCCAGTTTGGGCTGGGCTGTACCCATGAGGTACAGGGTCAAGATTGATTTGCATATAGCTGTCTCTGAACTGGGGTGGCAAAGTGAGCCAAAGAATGATGAGGGATTCAACCCAGGTGACTTGGGGGGGAGAGTTTGAAAAGTTTCAGCACTCTGTCCATCATCTCCTTGTGTTTGCTGTGGTCTCCCTAAGTTGGCTTGGTATGCCCAGACGTGGGTCCCCAGCTCACTTTGCCAATGGATTCATGCTAGCCTGGCTGATGAGGGCTGTTAGCCCGAAACCGGTTCCAGGATGCTTGTTTCCGGTCCAGTGAAGACATAGCTTAGCAGTTCGGTCTGGACTGTTCCCATGAGGCACAAGGTCAAGACTGATTTGCATATAGCTGTGTCTGAACTGGGGTGGCAAAGTGAGCCATAGAATGATGAGGGATTCAACGCAGATGACTGGGGGGAGAGTTTGAAAGGTTTACAGCACTCCGTCCATCATCTCCTTGTGTTTGCTTTGTTTGCCCTACATTTGCAGAGTATGCCCAGACGTGGGTCCCTTGCTCACTTTGCCACTGGATTCAAGCTAGCCTGGCTGATGAGGGCTGTTTGCCCGAAACCGGTCCCAGGATGCTTATTTACGGTCCAGGGAAGGCACAGCTTTGCAGTTCGGGCTGGACTGTTCCCATGAGGCACAGAGTCAAGACTGATTTGCATATAGCTGTGTCTGAACTGGGGTGGAAAGTGAGCTAAAGAATGATGATGGATTCAACCCAGATCTGTGACTGGGGGTGAGTGTTTGTAAAGTTTCAGCACTCTGTCTATCATCTCCTTGTGTTTGCTTTTTTTCCTTACATTTGCAGGGTATGCCCCGTCGTGGGTCCCTTGCTCACTTTGCCACTGGATTCAAGCTAGCCTGGCTGATGAGGGCTGTTTGCCCGAAACCGGTCCCAGGATGCTTATTTCCGGTCCAGGGAAGGCACAGCTTAGCAATTCGGGCTGGACTGTTCCCATGAGGCACAGGGTCAAGACTGATTTGCATATAGTTGTGTCTGAGCTGGGGTGGCAAAGTGAGGTAAAGAATGATGATGGATACAACCCAGATCTGTGACTGGGGGTGAATGTTTGAAAAGTTTCAGCACTTCGTCCATCATCTCCTTGTGTTTGCTTTGTTCTCCCTAAGTTGGCAGGGTATGCCCAGACGTGGATCCCTTGCACACTTTGCACCTGGATTCAAGCTAGCCTGGCTCTTGAGGGCTGTTAGCCCGAAACTGGTCCCAGGATGCTTGTTTCCTGTCCAGGGAAGACATAGCTTAGCAGTTCGGGCTGGACTGTTCCCATGATGCACAGGGGGAAGACTGATTTGCATATAGCTGTGTCTGAACTGGGGTGGCAAAGTGAGCTAAAGAATGATGATGGATTCAGCACAGATCTGTGACGGGGGTGAGTGTTTGTAAAGTTTCAGCACTCTGTCGATCATCTCCTTGTATTTGCTTTGCTTGACCTAAGTTGGAAGGGTATGCCCAGACGTAGGTCCCATGCTCACTTTGCCACTGGATTCAAGCTACCCTGGCTGATGAGGACTGCTAGCCCGAAACCAGTCCCAGGATGCTTGTTTCCGGTCCAGGGAAGACATAGCTTAGCAGTTCGGGCTGGGCTGTTCCCATGAGGCACAGAGTGAAGACTGATTTGCATATAGCTGTGTCTGAACTGGGGTGGCAAAGTGAACTAAAGAATGATGATAGATTCAACCCAGATCTGTGACTGGGGGTGTGTGTTTGAAAAGTTTGGGCACTCCGTCCATCATCTGCTTGTGTATTCTTTGCTCGCCCTAAGTTGGCAGGGTATGCCCAGAGGTGGGTCCTTTGCTCACTTTACCACTGGATTCAAGCTATCCTGGCTGATGAGGGCTGTTAGCCGGAAACCGGTCCCAGGATGCTTGTTTCAGGTCCAAGGAAGACATAGATTTCCAGTTCGGGCTGGACTGTTTCCATGAGGCACAGGGTCAAGACTGATTTGCATATAGTTGTGTCTGAACTGGGGTTGCAAAGTGAGCTAAAGAATGATGATGGATTCAACCCAGATCTGTGACTGGGGGTGAGTGTTTGAAAAGTTTCAGCCCTCCGTCCTTCATCTCCTTGTGTTTGTTTTGTTCGCCCTAAGTTGGCAGGGTATGCCCAGATGTAGGTCTCTTGCTTACTTTGACACTGGATTCAAGCTAGCCTGACTGATGAGGGCTGTTAGCCCGAACCGGTCCCAGGATGCTTATTTCCGGTCCAGGGAAGGCACAGCTTTGCAGTTCGGGCTGGACTGTTCCCATGAGGCACAGGGTTAAGACTGATTTGCATATAGCTGTGTCTAAAGTGGGGTGGCAAAGTGAGGTAAAGAATGATGATGGATACAACCCAGATCTGTGACTGGGGGTAAATGTTTGAAAAGTTTCAGCACTCCGTCCATCATCTCCTTGTGTTTGCTTTGTTCGCCCTAAGTTGGCAGGGTATGCCCAGACGTGGGTCCCTTGCACACTTTGCCACTGGATTCAAGCTAGCCTGGCTGATGAGGGCTGTTAGCCCGAAACTGGTCCCAGGATGCTTGTTTCCTGTCCAGGCAAGACATAGCTTAGCAGTTCGGGCTGGACTGTTCCCATGATGCACAGGGGGAAGACTGATTTGCATATAGCTGTGTCTGAACTGCGGTGGCAAAGTGAGCCAAAGAATGATGAGGGATTCAACGCAGATGACTGGGGGGGAGAGTTTGAAAGGTTTCAGCACTCCGTCCATCATCTCCTTGTGGTTGCTTTGTTTGCCCTAAGTTGGCATGGTATGCCCAGATGTGGGTCTCTTGCTTACTTTGACACTGGATTCAAGCTAGCCTGACTGATGAGGGCTGTTAGCCCGAACCGGTCCCAGGATGCTTATTTCCGGTCCAGGGAAGGCACAGCTTTGCAGTTCGGGCTGGACTGTTTCCATGAGGCACAGGGTCAAGACTGATTTGCATATAGTTGTGTCTGAACTGGGGTGGCAAAGTGAGCTAAAGAATGATTATGAATTCAACCCAGATCTGTGACTGTGGGTGAGTGTTTGAAAAGTTTCAGCCCTCCGTCCTTCATCTCCTTGTGTTTGCTTTGTTCGCCCTAAGTTGGCAGTGTATGCCTAGATGTGGGTCCCTTGCTTACTTTGCAACTGGATTCAAGCTATCCTGGCTGATGAGGGCTGTTAGCCGGAAACCGGTCCCAGGATGCTTGTTTCAGGTCCAAGGAAGACATAGATTTCCAGTTCGGGCTGGACTGTTTCCATGAGGCACAGGGTCAAGACTGATTTGCATATAGTTGTGTCTGAACTGGGGTGGCAAAGTGAGCTAAAGAATGATGATGGATTCAACCCAGATCTGTGACTGGGGGTGAGTGTTTGAAAAGTTTCAGCCCTCCGTCCTTCATCTCCTTGTGTTTGCTTTGTTCGCGCTAAGTTGGCAGGGTATGCCCAGATGTGGGTCTCTTGCTTACTTTGACACTGGATTCAAGCTAGCCTGACTGATGAGGGCTGTTAGCCAGAAACCGGTCCCAGGATGCTTATTTCCGGTCCAGGGAAAGCACAGCTTTGCAGTTCGGGCTGGACTGTTCCCATGAGGCACAGGGTTAAGACTGATTTGCACATAGCTGTGTCTAAACTGGGGTGGCAAAGTGAGGTAAAGAATGATGATGGATACAACCCAGATCTGTGACTGGGGGTGAATGTTTGAAAAGTTTCAGCACTCCGTCCATCATCTCCTTGTGTTTGCTTTGTTCGCCCTAAGTTGGCAGGGTATGCCCAGACGTGGGTCCCTTGCACACTTTGCCACTGGATTCAAGCTAGCCTGGCTGATGAGGGCTGTTAGCCCGAAACTGGTCCCAGGATGCTTGTTTCCTGTCCAGGGAAGACATAGCTTAGCAGTTCTGGCTGGACTGTTCTCATGATGCACAGGGGGAAGACTGATTTGCATATAGCTGTGTCTGAACTGCGGTGGTAAAGTGAGCCAAAGAATGATGAGGGATTCAACGCAGATGAAAGGGGGGGAGAGTTTGAAAGGTTTCAGCACTCCGTCCATCATCTCCTTATGTTTGCTTTGTTTGCCCTAAGTTTGCAGGGTATGCCCAGACGTGGGTCCCTTGCTCACTTTGCCACGGTATTCAGGCTAGCCTGGCTGATGAGGGCTGTTAGCCCGAAACCGGTCCCAGGATACTTATTTCCGGTCCAGGGAAAGCACAGCTTTGCAGTTCGGGCTGGACTGTTCCCATGAGGCACAGGGTCAAGACTGATTTGCCTATAGCTGTGTCTGAACTGGGGTGGCAAAGTGAGCTAAAGAATGATGATGGATTTAACCCAGATCTGTGACTGGGGGTGAGTGTTTGTAAAGTTTCATCACTCTGTCTATCATCTCCTTGTGTTTGCATTGCTTGACCTAAGTTGGAAGGGTATGCCCAGACGTAGGTCCCATGCTCACTTTGCTACTGGATTCAAGCTACCCTGGCTGATGAGGACTGCTAGCCCGAAACCAGTCCCAGGATGCTTGTTTCTGGTCCAGGGAAGACATAGCTTAGCAGTTCGGGCTGGGCTGTTCCCATGAGGCACAGAGTGAAGACTGATTTGCATATAGCTGTGTCTGAACTGGGGTGGCAAAGTGAATTAAAGAATGATGATGGATTTAACCCAGATCTGTGACTGGGGGGGTGTGTTTGAAAAGTTTGGGAACTCCGTCATTCATCTGCTTCTGTATGCTTTGCTCGACCTAAGTTGGCAGGGTATGCCCAGAGGTGGGTCCCTTACTCACTTTACCACTGGATTCAAGCTATCCTGGCTGATGAGGGCTGTTAGCCAGAAACCGGTCCCAGTATGCTTGTTTCAGGTACAAGGAAGACATAGATTTCCAGTTTGGGCTGGGCTGTACCCATGAGGCACAGAGTGAAGACTGATTTGAATATAGCTGTGTCTGAACTGGGGTGGCAAAGTGAGCTAAAGAATGATTATGGATTCAACCCAGATCTGTGACTGTGGGTGAGTGTTTGAAAAGTTTCAGCCCTCCGTCCTTCATCTCCTTGTGTTTGCTTTGGTCGCCCTAAGTTGGCAGGGTATGCCCAGATGTGGGTCCCTTGCTTACTTTGCAACTGGATTCAAGCTAGCCTGACTGATGAGGGCTGTTAGCCCGAATCCGGTCCCATGACGCTTGTTTTCAGTCCAGGGAAGAAAGACATAGCTTAGCAGTTTAGGCTGTACTGTTCCCATGAGGTACAGGGTCAAGACTGATTTGCATATAGCTGTCTCTGAACTGGGTTGGCAAAGTGTGCCAAAGAATGTTGAGGGATTCAACCCAGATGACTTGGGGGGAGAGTTTGAAAAGTTTCAGCACTCTGTCCATCATCTCCTTGTGTTTGCTGTGGTCTCCCTAAGTTTGCTTGGTATGCCCAGAAGTGGGTCCCCAGCTCACTTTGCCAATGGATTCATGCTAGCCTGGCTGATGAGGGCTGTCAGCCCGAAACCGGTCCCAGGATGCTTGTTTCCGGTCCAGTGAAGACATAGCTTAGCAGTTCGGGCTGGACTGTTCCCATGAGGCACAAGGTCAAGACTGATTTGCATATAGCTGTGTCTGAACTGGGGTGGCAAAGTGATCCATAGAATGATGAGGGATTCAATGCAGATGACTGGGGGGAGAGTTTGAAAGGTTTACAGCACTCCGTCCATCATCTCCTTGTGTTTGCTTTGTTTGCCCTACATTTGCAGGGTATGCCCAGACGTGGGTCCCTTGCTCACTTTGCCACTGGATTCAAGCTAGCCTGGCTGATGAGGGCTGTTTGCCCGAAACCGGTCCCAGGATGCTTATTTCCGGTCCAGGGAAGGCACAGCTGTGCAGTTCGGGCTGGACTGTTCCCATGAGGCACAGGGTCAAGACTGATTTGCAGATAGCTGTGTCTGAACTGGGGTGTCAAAGTGAGGTAAAGAATGATGATGGATACAACCCAGATCTGTGACTGGGGGTAAATGTTTGAAAAGTTTCAGCACTTCGTCCATCATCTCCTTGTGTTTGCTTTGTTCTCCCTAAGTTGGCAGGGTATGCCCAGACGTGGGTCCCTTGCACACTTTGCCACTGGATTCAAGCTAGCCTGGCTGATGAGGGCTGTTAGCCCGAAACTGGTCCCAGGATGCTTGTTTACTGTCCAGGGAAGACATAGCTTAGCAGTTCGGGCTGGACTGTTCCCATGATGCACAGGGGGAAGACTGATTTGCATATATCTGTGTCTGAACTGGGGTGGCAAAGTGAACTAAAGAATGATGATGGATTTAACCCAGATCTGTGACTGGGGGTGTGTGTTTGAAAAGTTTGGGAACTCCGTCATTCATCTGCTTCTGTATGCTTTGCTCGCCCTAAGTTGGCAGGGTATGCCCAGACGTGGGTCCCTTACTCACTTTACCACTGGATTCAAGCTATCCTGGCTGATGAGGGCTGTTAGCCGGAAACCGGTCCCAGGATGCTTGTTTCAGGTCCAAGGAAGACATAGATTTCCAGTTTGGGCTGGGCTGTACCCTTGAGGCACAGAGTGAAGACTGATTTGCATATAGCTGTGTTTGAACTGGGGTGGCAAAGTGAGCTAAAGAATGATTATGAATTCAACCCAGATCTGTGACTGTGGGTGAGTGTTTGAAAAGTTTCAGCCCTCCGTCCTTCATCTCCTTGTGTTTGCTTTGTTCGCCCTAAGTTGGCAGTGTATGCCTAGATGTGGGTCCCTTGCTTACTTTGCAACTGGATTCAAGCTATCCTGGCTGATGAGGGCTGTTAGCCAGAAACCGGTCCCAGGATGCTTGTTTCGGGTCCAAGGAAGACATAGATTTCCAGTTCGGGCTGGACTGTTTCCATGAGGCACAGGGTCAAGACTGATTTGCACATAGTTGTGTCTGAACTGGGGTGGCAAAGTGAACTAAAGAATGATGATGGATTTAACCCAGATCTGTGACTGGGGGTGTGTGTTTGAAAAGTTTGGGAACTCCGTCATTCATCTGCTTCTGTATGCTTTGCTCGCCATAAGTTGGCAGGGTATGCCCAGACGTGGGTCCCTTACTCACTTTACCACTGGATTCAAGCTATCCTGGCTGATGAGGGCTGTTAGCCGGAAACCGGTCCCAGGATGCTTGTTTCAGGTCCAAGGAAGACATAGATTTCCAGTTCGGGCTGGACTGTTTCCATGAGGCACAGGGTCAAGACTGATTTGCATATAGTTGTGTCTGAACTGGGGTGGCAAAGTGAGCTAAAGAATGATGATGGATTCAACCCAGATCTGTGACTGGGGGTGAGTGTTTGAAAAGTTTCAGCCCTCCGTCCTTCATCTCCTTGTGTTTGCTTTGTTCGCGCTAAGTTGGCAGGGTATGCCCAGATGTGGGTCTCTTGCTTACTTTGACACTGGATTCAAGCTAGCCTGACTGATGAGGGCTGTTAGCCTGAAACCGGTCCCAGGATGCTTATTTCCGGTCCAGGGAAGGCACAGCTTTGCAGTTCGGGCTGGACTGTTCCCATGAGGCACAGGGTTAAGACTGATTTGCATATAGCTGTGTCTAAACTGGGGTGGCAAAGTCAGGTAAAGAATGATGATGGATACAACCCAGATCTGTGACTGGGGGTGAAGTTTGAAAAGTTTCAGCACTCCGTCCATCATCTCCTTGTGTTTGCTTTGTTCGCCCTAAGTTGGCAGGGAATGCCCAGACGTGGGTCCCTTGCACACTTTGCCACTGGATTCAAGCTAGCCTGGCTGATGAGGGCTGTTAGCCCGAAACTGGTCCCAGGATGCTTGTTTCCTGTCCAGGGAAGACATAGCTTAGCAGTTCGGGCTGGACTGTTCCCATGATGAACAGGGGGAAGACTGATTTGCATATAGCTGTGTCTGAACTGCGGTGGTAAAGTGAGCCAAAGAATGATGAGGGATTCAACGCAGATGACTGGGGGGGAGAGTTTGAAAGGTTTCAGCACTCCGTCCATCATCTCCTTGTGTTTGCTTTGTTTGCCCTAAGTTTGCAGGGTATGCCCAGATGTGGGTCCCTTGCTCACTTTGCCACGGGATTCAGGCTAGCCTGGCTGATGAGGGCTGTTAGCCCAAAACCGGTCCCAGGATACTTATTTCCGGTCCAGGGAAAGCACAGCTTTGCAGTTCGGACTGGACTGTTCCCATGAGGCAGAGGGTCAAGACTGATTTGCCTATAGCTGTGTCTGAACTGGGGTGGCAAAGTGAGCCACAGAATGATGAGGGATTCAACGCAGATGACTGGGGGGAGAGTTTGAAAGGTTTACAGCACTCCGTCCATCATCTCCTTGTGTTTGCTTTGTTTGCCCTTCATTTGCAGGGTATGCCCAGACGTGGGTCCCTTGCTCACTTTGCCACTGGAATCAAGCTAGCCTGGCTGATGAGGGCTGTTTGCCCGAAACCCGTCCCAGGATGCTTATTTCCGGTCCAGGGAAGGCACAGCTTTGCAGTTCGGGCTGGACTGTTCCCATGAGGCACAGGGTCAAGACTGATTTGCATATAGCTGTGTCTGTACTGGGGTGTCAAAGTGAGGTAAAGAATGATGATGGATACAACCCAGATCTGTGACTGGGGGTAAATGTTTGAAAAGTTTCAGCACTTCGTCCATTATCGCCTTGTGTTTGCTTTGTTCTCCCTAAGTTGGCAGGGTATGCCCAGACGTGGGTCCCTTGCACACTTTGCCACTGGATTCAAGCTAGCCTGGCTGATGAGGGCTGTTAGCCCGAAACTGGTCCCAGGATGCTTGTTTACTGTCCAGGGAAGACATAGCTTAGCAGTTCGGGCTGGACTGTTCCCATGATGCACAGGCGGAAGACTGATTTGCATATAGCTGTGTCTGAACTGGGGTGGCAAAGTGAACTAAAGAATGATGATGGATTTATCCCAGATCTGTGACTGGGGGTGAGTGTTTGAAAAGTTTCAGCCCTCCGTCCTTCATCTCCTTGTGTTTGCTTTGTTCACGCTAAGTTGGCAGGGTATGCCCAGATGTGGGTCTCTTGCTTACTTTGACACTGGATTCAAGCTAGCCTGACTGATGAGGGCTGTTAGCCCGAAACCGGTCCCAGGATGGTTATTTCCGGTCCAGGAAAGGCACAGCTTTGCAGTTCGGGCTGGACTGTTCCCATGAGGCACAGGGTTAAGACTGATTTGCATATAGCTGTGTCTAAACTGGGGTGGCAAAGTGAGGTAAAGAATGATGATGGATACAACCCAGATCTGTGACTGGGGGTGAATGTTTGAAAAGTTTCAGCACTCCGTCCATCATCTCCTTGTGTTTGCTTTGTTCGCCCTAAGTTGGCAGGGTATGACCAGACGTGGGTCCCTTGCACACTTTGCCACTGGATTCAAGCTAGCCTGGCTGATGAGGGCTGTTAGCCCGAAACCGGTCCCAGGATGCTTGTTTCCTATCCAGGGAAGACATAGCTTAGCAGTTCGGGCTGGACTGTTCCCATGATGCACAGGGGGAAGACTGATTTGCATATAGCTGTGTCTGAACTGCGGTGGCAAAGTGAGCCAAAGAATGATGAGGGATTCAACGCAGATAACTGGGGAGGAGAGTTTGAAAGGTTTCATCACTCCGTCCATCATCTCCTTGTGTTTGCTTTGTTTGCCCTAAGTTTGCAGGGTATGCCCAGACGTGGGTCCCTTGCTCACTTTGCCACGGGATTCAAGCTAGCCTGGCTGATGAGGGCTGTTAGCCCAAAACCGGTCCCAGGATGCTTATTTCCGGTCCAGGGAAAGCACAGCTTTGCAGTTCGGGCTGGACTGTTCCCATGAGGCACAGGGTCAAGACTGATTTGCATATATCTGTGTCTGAACTGGGGTGGCATAGTGAGCTAAAGAATGATGATGGATTTAACCCAGATCTGTGACTGGGGGTGAGTGTTTGTAAAGTTTCAGCACTCTGTCTATCATCTCCTTGTGTTTGCATTGCTTGACCTAAGTTGGAAGGGTATGCCCAGACGTAGGTCCCATGCTCACTTTGCCACTGGATTCAAGCTACCCTGGCTGATGAGGACTGCTTGTCCGAATCCATTCCCAGGATGCTTGTTTCCGGTCCAGGGAAGACATAGCTTAGCAGTTCGGGCTGGGCTGTTCCCATGAGGCACAGAGTGAAGACTGATTTGCATATAGCTGTGTCTGAACTGGGGTGGCAAAGTGAATTAAAGAATGATGATGAATTTAACCCAGATCTGTGACTGGGGGTGTGTGTTTGAAAAGTTTGGTACCTCCGTCATTCATCTGCTTCTGTATGCTTTGCTCGCCCTAAGTTGGCAGGGTATGCCCAGAGGTGGGTCCCTTACTCACTTCACCACTGGATTCAAGCTATCCTGGCTGATGAGGGCTGTTAGCCGGAAACCGGTCCCAGGATGCTTGTTTCAGGTCCAAGGAAGACATAGATTTCCAGTTTGGGCTGGCTGTACCCATGAGGCACAGAGTGAAGACTGATTTGCATATAGCTGTGTCTGAACTGGGGTGGCAAAGTGAGCTAAAGAATGATTATGGATTCAACCCAGATCTGTGACTGTGGGTGAGTGTTTGAAAAGTTTCAGCCCTCCGTCCTTCATCTCCTTGTGTTTGCTTTGGTCGCCCTAAGTTGGCAGGGTATTCCCAGACGTGGGTCCCTTGCACACTTTACCACTGGATTCAAGCTAGCTTGGCTGATGAGGGGTGTTAGCCCGAAACTGATCCCAGGATGTTTGTTTCCTGTCCAGGGAAGACATAGCTTAGCAGTTCGGGCTGGACTGTTCCCATGATGCACAGGGGGAAGACTGATTTGCATATAGCTGTGTCTAAACTGGGGTGGCAAAGTGAGCTAAAGAATGATGATGGATTCAACACAGATCTGTGACGGGGTGAGTGTTTGTAAAGTTTCAGCACTCTGTCCATCATCTCCTTGTATTTGCTTTGCTTGACCCAAGTTGGAAGGGTATGCCCAGACGTAGGTCCCATGCTCACTTTGCCACTGGATTCAAGCTACCCTGGCTGATGAGTACTGCTAGCCCGAAACCAGTCCCCGGGTGCTTGTTTCCAGTCCAGGGAAGACATAGCTTAGCAGTTCGGGCTGGGCTGTTCCCATGAGGCACAGAGTGAAGACTGATTTGCATATAGCTGTGTCTGAACTGGGGTGGCAAAGTGAACTAAAGAATGATGATGGATTCAACCCAGATCTGTGACTGGGGGTGTGTGTTTGAAAAGTTTGGGCACTCCGTCCATCATCTGATTGTGTATGCTTTGCTCGCCCTAAGTTGGCAGGGTATGCCCAGAGGTGGGTCCCTTGCTCACTTTACCACTGGATTCAAGCTATACTGGCTGATGAGGGCTGTTAGCCGGAAACCGGTCCCAGGATGCTTGTTTCAGGTCCAAGGAAGACATAGATTTCCAGTTCGGGCTGGACTGTTCCCATGAGGCACAGGGTCAAGACTGATTTGCACATAGTTGTGTCTGAACTGGGGTGGCAAAGTGAGCTAAAGAATGATGATGGATTCAACCCAGATCTTTGACTGGGGGTGAGTGTTTGAAAAGTTTCAGCCCTCCGTCCTTCATCTCCTTGTGTTTGCTTTGTTCACCCTAAGTTGGCAGGGTATGCCCAGATGTGGGTCCCTTGCTTACTTTGCCACTGGATTCAAGCTAGCCTGACTGATGAGGGCTGTTAGCCCGAATCCGGTCCCATGATGCTTGTTTTCAGTCCAGAGAAGAAAGACATGGCTTGGCAGTTTGGGCTGTACTGTTCCCATGAGGAACAGGGTCAAGACTGATTTGCACATAGCTGTCTCTGAACTGGGGTT
The DNA here is from genome assembly GCF_964204655.1 of Triturus cristatus. Lineage (NCBI taxonomy): Eukaryota > Metazoa > Chordata > Amphibia > Caudata > Salamandridae > Triturus > Triturus cristatus. Next base: position 800,187,364 of record NC_140579.1, on the reverse strand, counting down.
GTAAAGTCAGCCAAAGAATGATGAGGGATTCAACCCAGATGACTTGGGGGGGAGAGTTTGAAAAGTTTCAGCACTCTGTCCACCATCTCCTTGTGTTTGCTTTGTTCGCCCTAAGTTGGCAGGATATGCCCAGACGTGTGTCCCTTGCTCACTTTGCCACGGGATTCAAGCTAGCTGGCTGATGAAGGCTGTTAGCCCGAAACCGGTCCCAGGATGCCTATTTCCGGTCCAGGGAAGGCACAGCTTTGCAGTTCGGGCTGGACTGTTCCCATGAGGCACAGGGTGAAGACTGATTTGCATATAGCTGTGTCTGAACTGGGGTGGCAAAGTGAGCCAAAGAATGTTGAGGGACACATTTCTAAGAAGTCCTGGGAGAAACTGTTGATATTGGCTGGGGGAATTGCTTAAGGAGGATTACCTGTTTTTAATAATTTCGTCGTATTGATGTTTTTATCTTGCACACACGGAGCTGTGTTCAATGCTCCTTTAGGGACCATTTTTACAGTGTAGGTCACTGGCTCAGCTGCACGCTGACACACCCCCCTCACGTGACTCGCCTACTCGGCCTTATCAGGAGCCGAAGGCACGCTCAAGACAAGCCCGTCTGCGCCCGTCCGCGCCAGATCGGGCCCAGGGGCCAGGACCCCTGATAGTTACAGGGCTACATATTCACGTGATTCATTACTGCAACTGAAACCTGCTGCATCAAATTAATGCTTACACTCTATATGCTGTGATACAGCTTGGCTACGATGTTCACACTGTGAATATGGAAGGACTTGTCGACAAAGCAGACAGGAAGCTATACTGGAAGAAACCAAATTCAAAATGTTCCTTCTTAATTGCCGTTCGCTTATAAAACACTCCGTAGAAATACATTTATTAATGGAAGAGGAAAAAACAGATATTCTATTTCTAACGGAAACTTGGTTAGATAAAAATTCAAACTATGCCATTGTTGAAGCCCTTCCTCCCCACTATTTGATTCAGAGATTAGATCGAGGAGGTGGCCGTGGAGGAGGTATTGCCATTCTTTATAAAGAAGATTTTAAAGCCCGCTTTTCAAACAGTCCCATATCGGAATGTGAGAGCATTCTGTTCTCAATCCAACTATCCCCCACTTCCACCTTTTCATGTATACTTTTATACCGCCCGCCTGGCCCATATGCGCCCTTCTGCAAAGCTTTTGCAGATAATGTAGTTAAGTTTGCCAGCACTGTATCCAACTTCACGGTGCTGGGAGATTTTAACATTCATTTTGACAGAATGGAATACCCTCAAATTTTAGAGTTTGTTGAGGGATTAGAAACCTTTCAGTTCTCTCAAAAAGTTGTGGGCCCTACACATAGTAAAAATCACCTTCTGGATCCCATTTTTTCTAATATCCAGTCTTTGACTGCCAGTCAACCCACTCCCCTCCCGTGGACTGACCACTTTCTGATCCCTTTTATATGGATCAGGCAGGAAGCCAAAGTGACATTACCAAATATAAAGAAGTCCATCCGATCTTGGACAACCCTCTCTTGGGACGAGTGGGAAAGCGATTTGGAAATTACCCGCCCCTCATTACACCTTAATCCCATAATGGCTAATGATATTTTCAATAACTGGCTGAAAGTCTCATTAGATAAAATTTTGCCCAAAAAAAGGATTCAGGTGAAACCAGATCCTAAGAAAAACCCGTGGTACTCCCCAGAACTTAGGAAACTCAAACAAGAGTGTAAAAGATGTGAAAGGAAATGGAGGAAAGGCTATTCACTGAATGATAGAATTCTATACAGAAACGCCATCAGAGTGTATAAAAACGAGATTAAATCTGCACAAAGTTCCTTTTTTCAGGAAAAAATAACATCTGCAGCTAACTCTCCGAAAGAAATCTTTCGGATTGCAAAGTCTCTGCTGACACCTCCATCTCCCTGCTCCATCCGGGAGAATGTTCAATCCTGGTGTAACCAAATGGCAAATTTTTTCGCTGATAAAATTCAAACCATTTATAAATCTTTCCCCGCGCAGGAAGACGTTGGTTTGTCAGATCAATTAGAGGTAGAGACAGAACAACCTCTCTTGGTAGAAATCCAGCCGGTTAATGAACTGGAGATAGAGGGAATTCTTACCCATCTTAAATCTGGCTCCCCGTCTGACCCTGCCCCTCCTACTGCTCTCCTCAAGATCAAAAAAACAATCTTATCAGCGCTGGTTGGATTAATCAACGCGTTGTTTCAAACAGGGATTGTTCCTCCTTTATGGAAAAAGGCAATGGTTAGGGCATTGTTGAAAAAGCCCAACCTAGATATGGAAGACTGGTCAAACTATCGACCCATATCTTTACTCCCTGGTGTCTGCAAAATTGCAGAGAAATATGTTAACTCGATGCTATCGAATTTTCTTGAAAATAATGCCTTATTGCACTTTTCGCAGACTGGCTTTAGGGCAAAACATGGCACCGAGACTTCGCTTTTGTCGGTAGTGGAGGAAGCTAGGAAGATCCTAGACTGCGGAGGCTGCGCTGCAATTATCTTGTTAGACCTCAGCGCAACCTTCGATACCGTGAACCACTTACTTCTAATTAAACGACTCCAAGACATCGGCATAAGGGGAACGGTAGTGAAATGGCTCAGTTCTTTTTTGGAGGACAGAGTCTTCTATGTTTTTGTGGATGACTGCGTCTCTGATCCAGTACCGCTCTCATGCGGAGTACCTTAGGGCTCTGCATTAAGCCCTACATTGTTCAACGTCTACCTGAGCTCACTGGCAAGTATTGTCACCCCATTTGGGGTGCATATTGTCACCTATGCAGATGAAACTCAGCTAGTCGTTTCCTTGAACAATGATAACAACTCAGGAGGGGCACTTACGGCTTGCCTGAAGAGAGTGGCTAACTGGATGGAGGCATCTTACCTCAAGCTCAATGGAGCTAAAACAGAGGTTATGCTTCTCGGAAACGCTACATCCTTATCCGTTGAACCCTGGTGGCCAATTAGCCTTGAACCCCCTCCCATCCCTAAAAAAACCATAAAAAGCTTAGGTATGGTGCTTGACACCAAGCTAGATTTTAAGGAACAGGCACGAAAGGTTGCAGGTACCTGTAATGGCCTTCTGCGAATGATCAGGAGGATTCTTCCTTTGCTCCCATTCACGGCTAGTAGAATACTGGTGCAGGCACTCATTTTGTCTAGGCTGGACTATTCAAATGCCATCTATTTGGGGGCCCCGTTATCCACTACTAAGGTTTTACAGATCGTGCAAAATTGTGCAGCCCGACTTCTGTTAAATATCCCTAAACGTTTATCCGCTAGGCCGGCACTCTCCTCACTTCACTGGCTTCCTATTCAGGAGAGGATTAAATTCAAAGTTATGTGTATCATACAAAAATCCTTGACTGGAAAAGGTTCTACTCTGACAGAGGATATGATACACCTTCATCTCCCACAAAGAACCCTGAGATCGGAGGGTAAATATTTGCTGACAGTTCCTAGAATAAAACGCACCAGATGTGGAGGCCGTAGATTCTCCTATTGTGGTGCAAAGCTCTGGAACTCTGTCCCTATCCATATCCGATCACAAAATATTCATGCGATCTTTCGCAAACAGCTAAAAACACTACTTTTTCCCTGAAGTACTTTGAGGAACAGACTGTCCATTAGCGCGGGGATGCCTACGGGTAACCAGGCGCTCTACAAATGCTTCTTCAATCAATTCAACTCAGATGAATGGGGGGAGAGTTTGAAAGGTTTCAGCACTCCGTCCATCATCTCCTTGTGTTTGCTTTGTTTGCCCTAAGTTTGCAGGGTATGCCCAGACGTGGGTCCCTTGCTCACTTTGCCAAGGGATTCAAGCTAGCCTGGCAGATGAGGGCTGTTAGCCCGAAACCGGTCCCAGGATGCTTATTTCCGGTCCAGGGAAGGCACAGCTTTGCAGTTCGGGCTGGACTGTTCCCATGAGGCACAGGGTCAAGACTGATTTGCATATAGCTGTGTCTGAACTGGGGTGGCAAAGTGAACTAAAGAATGATGATGGATTCAACACAGATCTGTGACAGGGTGAGTGTTTGTAATGTTTCAGCACTGCGTCCATCATCTCCTTGTGTTTGCTTTGCTGGACCTAAGTTGGAAGGGTATACCCAGATGTGGGTCCCTTGCTTATATTGACACTGAATTCAGGCTAGCCTGACTGATGAGGGCTGTTAGCCCGAATCCTGTCCCATGATGCTTGTTTTCAGTCCAGGGAAGAAAGACATAGCTTAGCAGTTTGGGCTGTACTGTTCCCATGAGGTACAGGGTCAAGACGGATTTGCATATAGCTGTCTCTGAACTGGGGTGGCAAAGTGAGCCAAAGAATGATGAGGGATTCAACCCAGATGACTAGGGGGGAGAGTTTGAAAAGTTTCAGCACCCTGCCCATCATCTCCTTATGTTTGCTTTGTTTGCCCTAAGTTGGCAGGGTATGCCCAGACGTGGGTCCCCAGCTCACTTTGCCAATGGATTCATGCTAGCCTGGCTGATGAGGGCTGTTAGCACGAAACCGGTCCCTGGATGCTTATTTCCGGTCCAGGGAAGACATAGCTTAGCAGTTCGGGCTGGACTGTTCCCATGAGGCACAGGGTCAAGACTGATTTGCATATAGTTGTGTCTGAACTGGGGTGGCAAAGTGAGCCAAAGAATGATGAGTGATTCAACGAAGATGATTGGGGGGAGAGTTTGAAAAGTTTCAGCACTCCGTCCATCATCTCTTTGTGTTTGCTTTGTTTGCCCTAAGTTTGCAGGGTATGCCCTGACATGGGTCCCTTGCTCACTTTGCCACTGGATTGAAGCTAGCCTGGCTGATGAGGGCTGTTAGCCCGAAACCGGTCCCAGGATGCTTATTTCCGGTCCAGGGAAGGCACAGCTTTGCAGTTCGGGCTGGACTGTTCCCATGAGGCGCAGGGTCAAGACTGATTTGCATATAGCTGTGTCTGAACTGGGGTGGCAAAGTGAGGTAAAGAATGATGATGGATAAAACCCAGATCTGTGACTGGGGGTGAATTTTTGAAACGTTTCAGCACTCCGTCCATCATCTCCTTGTGTTTGCTTTGTTCGCGCTAAGTTGGCAGGGTATGCCCAGACGTGGGTCCCTTGCACACTTTGCCACTGTATTCAAGCTAACCTGGCTGATGAGGGCTGTTAGCCCGAAACTGGTCCCAGGATGCTTGTTTCCTGTCCAGGGAAGACATAGCTTAGCAGTTCGGGCTGGACTGTTCCCATGATGCACAGGGGGAAGACTGATTTGCATATAGCTGTGTCTGAACTGGGGTGGCAAAGTGAGCTAAAGAATGATGATGGATTCAACCCAGATCTGTGATGGGGGTGAGTGTTTGAAAAGTTTCAGCACTCCCTCCATCATCTCCTTGTGTTTGCTTTGCTTGACCTAAGTTGGAAGGGTATGCCCAGACGTGGGTCCCATGCTCTCTTTGCCACTGGATTCAAGCTACCCTGGCTGATGAGGGCTGCTAGCCCGAAACCAGCCCCAGGATGCTTGTTTCCGGTCCAGGGAAGACATAGTTTAGCAGTTTGGGCTGGGCTGTACCCGTGAGGCACAGAGTGAAGACTGATTTGCATATAGCTGTGTCTGAACTGGGGTGGCAAAGTGAGCTAAAGAATGATTATGGATTCAACCCATATCTGTGACTGGGGGTGAGTGTTTGAAAAGTTTCAGTCCTTCATCTCCTTGTGTTTGCTTTGTTCGCCCTAAGTTGGCAGGGTATGCCCAGATATCGGTGTCTTGCTTACTTTGCCACTGGATTCAAGCTAGCCTGACTGATGAGGGCTGTTAGCCCGAATCCGGTCCCATGATGCTTGTTTTCAGTCCAGGGAAGAAAGACATAGCTTAGCAGTTTAGGCTGTACTGTTCCCATGAGGCACAGGGTCAAGACTGATTTGCATATAGCTGTGTCTGAACTAGGGTGGTAAAGTGAGCCAAAGAATGATGAGGGATTCAACGCAGATGACTGGGGGGAGAGTTTGAAAGGTTTCAGCACTCCGTCCATCATCTCCTTGTGTTTGCTTTGTTTGCCCTAAGTTTGCAGGGTATGCCCAGACGTGGGTCCCTTCCTCACTTTGCCACTGGATTCAAGCTAGCCTGGCTGATGAGGGCTGTTTTGCCCAAAACCGGTCCCAGGATGCTTATTTCCGGTCCAGGGAAGGCACAGCTTTGCAGTTCGGGCTGGACTGTTCCCATGAGGCACAGGGTCAAGACTGATTTGCATATAGCTGTGTCTGAACTGTGGTGGCAAAGTGAGGTAAATAATGATGATGGATTCAACCCAGATCTGTGACTGGGGATGAGTGTTTGAAAAGTTTCAGCACTCTGTTCATTATGTCTTCGTGTTTGCTCTGTTCACCCTAAGTTGGCAGGGTATACCCAGACGTAGGTCCCTTGCTCACTTTGCCACTGGACTCAAGCTGGCCTGGCCGATGAGGGCTGTTAGCCCGAAGCCGGTCCCAGGACGCTTGTTTCCAGTCCAGGGAAGACATAGCGTAGCAGTTTGGGCTGGGCTGTTCCCATGAGGCACAGGGTGAAGACTGATTTGCATATAGCTGTGTCTGAACTGGGGTGGCAATGTGAGCTAAAGAATGATGAGAGATTCAACCCAGATGTGTGACTGGGGGTGAGGGGTTGAAAAGTTTCAGCACTCTGTCCATCATCTTGTGTTTGCTTTATTCACCCTAAGTTGACAGGGTATGCCCAGGCATGAGTCCCTTTCTCACTCTGCCACTGGATTCAAGCTAGCCTGACTGAAGAGGGCTGTTAGCCTGAAACTGGTCCCAGGATGCTTGTTTCCGGTCCAGAGAAGACAAAGCTTAGCAGTTTGGGCTGGACTGTTTCCATGAGGCACAGGGTGAAGACTGATTTGCATATAGCTGTGTCTGACCTGGGGAGGCAAAGTGAGCTAAAGAATGATGATGGATTCAACCCAGATCTGTGACTGGGGGTCAGTGTTTAAAAAGTTTCAGCCCTCCATCCATCATCTCCTTGTGTTTGCTTTGTTTGCCCTAAGTTGGCAGGGTATGCCCAGACGTGGGTCCCTAACTCACTTTGCCACTGGATTCAAACTAGCCTGGCTGATGAGGGCTGTTAGCCAGAAATCGGTACCATGATGCTTGTTTTCGATCCAGAGAAGAAATTGCTTAGCAGTTCAAGATGGACTGTTCCCATGAGGCACAGGGTCAAAACTGATTTGCATACAGCTGTGTCTGAACTGGGGTGGCAATGTGAGCTAAAGAATGACGAGGGATTCAACTCAGATCTGTGACTGGGGTGAGTGTTTGAAAAGTTTCAGTACTCCGTCCATCATCTACTTGTGTTTGCTTTGTTCGCCCTAAGTTGGCAGGGTATGCCCAGACGTGGGTCCCTTTCTCACTTTGCCACTGGATTCAAGCTAGCCTGGCTGATGAGGGCAGTTCCCCGAAACCGGTCCCAGGATGTTTGTTTCCGGTCCTGGGAAGACATAGCTTAGGAGTTCAGGCTGGACTGTTCCCACGAGGCACAGGGTCAACACTGTTTTGCATATAGTCGTGTCTGAACTGGGGTGGCAAAGTAAGCTAAAGAATGATGATGGATTCAACCCAGATCTGTGACTGGGGGTGAGTGTTTGAAAAGTTTGGGCACTCTGTCCATCATCTTCTTGTGTTTGCTTTGCTCGCGCTTAGTTGGCAAGGTATGTCTAGAGGTGGGTCCCTTGCTCACTTTGGCACTGGATTCAAGCTAACCTGGCTGATGAGGGCTGTTAGCCCGAAACCGGTCCCAGGACACTTGTCAGTCCAGGGAAGACATAGCTTAGCAGTTCGGGCTGGACTGTTCCCATGAGGCACAGGATCAAGACTGATTTGCATATAGCTGTCTCTGAACTGGGGTGGCAAAGTGAGCTAAAGAATGATGAGGGATTCAACCCAGATATGTGACTGGGGGTGAGTGTTTGAAAAGTTTGGGCACTCTGTCCATCATCTGCTTGAGTTTGCTTTGCTTGCCCTAAGTTGGCAGGGTATGCCCAGAGGTGGGTGCCTTGCTCACCTTGCCACTGGATTGAAGCTAGCCTGGCTGATGAGGGCTGTTAGCCCAAAACCAGTCCCAGGATGCTTGTTTCTCGTCCAGGGAAGACATAGCTTAACAGTTCGGGCTGGACTGTTCCCATGAGGCACAGGGTGAAGACTGATTTGCACATAGCTGTGTCTGAACAGGGGTGACAAAGTGAGGTAAAGAATGATAATGGATTCAAATCAGATTTGTGACTGGGGGTGAGCGTTTGGAAAGTTTCAGCACTCCGTCCATCATTTCCTTGTGTTTGATTTGTCCACCCTAAGTTGGCAGGGTATGCCCAGACGTGGGTCCCTTGCTCACTTTGCCACTGGATTCAAGCTAGCCCGGCTGATGAGGGCTGTTAGCCAGAAGCCAGTCCCAGGATGCTTGTTTTTGGTCCAGGGAAGACATAGCTTAGCAGTTCGGACTGGACGGTTCCCATGAGGCACAGGGTCAAGGCTGATTTGCATATAGCTGTGTCTGAACTGGGGTGGCGATGTGAGCTAAAGAATAATGAGGGATTCAACCCAGATCTGTGACTGGGGGTCAGTGTTTGAAAAGTTTAAGCACTTCGTCCATCATCCCCTTGTGTTTGCTTTGTTCGCCCTAAGTTTCCAGGGTATGCCCAGACGTGGGTCCCTAACTCACTTTGCCACTGGATTCAAGATAACCTGGCTGATGAGGACTGTTAGCCAGAAACCAGTCCCAGGATGCTTGTTTTCGTTCCAGGGAAGACATAGCTTAGCAGTTAGGGCTGGACTGTTTCCATGAGGCACAGGGTCGAGACTGATTTGCATTTAGCTGTGTCTGAACTGGGGTGGGAAAGTGAGGTAATGAATGATGATGGATTCAACCCAGATCTGTGACTTGGGGTGATTGTTTGAAAAGTTTCAGCACTCCGCACATCATCTCCTTGTGTTTGCTTTGTTCGCACTAAGTTGGCAGGGTAGGCCCAGACGTGGTACTCTTGCTCAGTTTGCCACTGGATTCCAGCTAGCCTGGCTGATGAGGGCTGTTTGCCCAAAACCGGTCCCAGGATGCTTGTTTCCGGTCCAGGGAAGACATAGATTAGCAGTTCGGGCTGGACTGTTCCCATGAGGCACAGGATCAAGACTGATTTGCATATAGCTGTGTCTGAACTGGGTTGGCAAAGTGAGCTAAAGAATGATGATGGATTCAACCCAGATGACTGGGGGTGAGTGTTTTGCTTTGTTCGCCCTTAGTTGACAGGGTATGCCCAGAGGTGGGTCCCTTGATCACTTTGCGACTGGATTCAAGCTAGGCTGGCTGATGAGGTCTGTTAGCCCGAAATTGGTCCCAGGATGCTTGTTTCCGGTCCAGGGAAGACATAGCTTAGCAGTTCGGGCTGGACTGTTCCCATGAGGCACAGGGTGAAGACTGATTTGCATATGGCTGTGTCTGAACTGGGGTAGCAAAGTGAGCTAAAGAATGATGATAGATTCAACCCAGATCTGTGACTTGGGGTGAGTGTTTGAAAAGCTTCAGCACTGCGTCCATCATCTCCTTGTGTTTCCTTTGTTCGCCCTAAGCTGGCAGGGTATGCCCAGACGTGGGTCCCTTGCTCACTTTGCAACTGGATTCAAGATAGCCTGGCTGATGAGAGCTATTAGCCAGAAACCAGTCCCAGGATGCTTGTTTCTGGTCCAGGGAAGACATAGCTTGGCAGTTCGGGCTGGACTGCTCCCATGAGGCACAGGGTGAAGACTGATTTGCATATAGCTGTCTCTGAACTGGGGTGGCAAAGTAAGCTAAAGAATGATGATGGATTCAACCCAGATCTGTGACTGGGGGTGAGTGTTTGAAAAGTTTGGGCACTCTGTTCATCATCTTCTTGTGTTTGCTTTGCTCGCGCTAAGTTGGCAAGGTATGTCCAGAGGTGAGTCCCTTGCTCACTTTGGCACTGGATTCAAGCTAACCTGGCTGATGAGGGCTGTTAGCCCGAAACCGGTCCCAGGATGCTTGTCAGTCCAGGGAAGACTTAGCTTAGCAGTTCGGGCTGGACTGTTCCCATGAGGCATAGGATCAAGACTGATTTGCATATAGCTGTCTCTGAACTGGGGTGGCAAAGTGAGCTAAAGAATGATGAGGGATTCAACCCAGATCTGTGACTGGGGGTGAGTGTTTGAAAAGTTTGGGCACTCTGTTCATCATCTGCTTGTGTTTGCTTTGCTTGCCCTAAGTTGGCAGGGTATGCCCAGAGGTGGGTGCCTTGCTCACCTTGCCACTGGATTGAAGCTAGCCTGGCTGATGAGGGCTGATAGCCCAAAACCAGTCCCAGGATGCTTGTTTCTCGTCCAGGGAAGACATAGCTTAACAGTTCGGGCTGGACTGTTCCCATGAGGCACAGGGCGAAGACTGATTTGCACATAGCTGTGTCTGAACAGGGGTGACAAAGTGAGGTAAAAAATGATAATGGGTTCAAATCAGATTTGTGACTGGGGTGAGCGTTTGGAAAGTTTCAGCACTCCGTCCATCATTTCCTTGTGTTTGATTTGTCCACCCTAAGTTGGCAGGGTATGCCCAGACGTGGGTCCCTTGCTCACTTTTGCCACTGGATTCAACCTAGCCTGGCTCATGAGGGCTGTTAGTCCGAAACCGGTCCCAGGATGCTTGTTTCCGGTCCAGGGAAGATATAGCTTAGCAGTTTGGGCTGGACTGTTCCCATGAGGCACAGGGTGAAGATTGATTTCCATATAGCTGTGTCGGAACTGGGATGGGAAAGTGAGGAAAAGAATGATGATGGATTCAACCCAGATCTGTGACTGGGGGTGAGTGTTTGAAATGTTTCAGCACTCCGTCCATCTTCTCCTTGTGTTTGCTTTGTTCACCCTAAGTTGGCAGGGTATACCCAGACGTTGGTCCCTTGCTCACTTTGCCACTGGATTCAGGCTAGCCTGGTTGATGAGGGCTAATAGCCCTAAACCGGTCCCAGGATGCTAGTTTCCGGTCCAGAGAAGAAAGAGCTTAGCTGTTCGGGCTGGACTGTTCCCATGAGGTACAGGGTGAAGACTGATTTGCACATAGCTGTGTCTTAACTATGGTGGCAAAGTGAGCTAAAGAATGATGATGGATTCAACCCAGATCTGTGACTGGGGGTGAGTGTTTGAAAAGTTTCAGCACTCCGTCTATCATCTCCTTGTGTTTGCTTTGCTTGCTCTAAGTTGACAGGGTATGCCCAGACGTGGGTCTCTTGCTCACTTTGCCACTCGATTCAAGGTAGCCTGGCTGATGAGGGCTATGAGCCCTAAACCCGTCCCTGGATGCTTGTTTCCGGTCCAGGGAAAACATAGCTTAGCTGTGCGGGCTGGACTGTTCCCGTGAGGCACAGGGTGAATACTGATTTGCTCATAGCTGTGTCTGAACTGGGGTGGCAATGTGAGGTAAAGAATGATGATGGATTCAACCCAGATCTGTGACTGGGGCTGAGCGTTTGAAAAGTTTCAGCACTTCGTCAATCATCTTTTTGTGTTTGATTTGTTCACCCTAAGTTGTCAGGGTATGCCCACACATGGGTCCCTAACACACTTTGCCACTGGATTCAAGCGAGCCTGGCTGATGAGGGCTGTTAACCAGAAACCGGTCCCAGGATGCTTGTTTTCGGACCAAGGAAGACATAGCTTAGCAGTTTGGACTGGACTGTTCCCATGAGGCACAGGGTCAAGACTGATTTGGATACGCTGTGTCTGAACTGGGGTGGCAAAGTGAGCTAAAGAATGACGAGGGATTCAACCCAGATCTGTGACTGGGGGTGAGTGTTTGAAAAGTTTCAGCACTCCGTCCATCATCTCCTTGTGTTTGCTTTGCTCACTCTTAGTTGGCAGGGTATGCCCAGACGTGGGTGCCTCGTTCACTTTGCCACTGGATTCAAGCTAGCCTAGCTGATGAGGGCTGTGAGCCCTAAATCGGTCCCAGGATGCTTGTTTCCGGTCCAGGGAAGACATAGCTTAGCAGTTCGGGCTGCATTGTTCCCATGAGGCACAGGGTGAAGACTGATTTGCATATAGCTGTTTCTGAACAAGGGTGGCAAAGTGAGCTAAAGAATGATGATGGATTCATCCCAGATCTGTGACTGGGGGTGTGTGTTTGAAAAGTTTCAGCACTCCGTCCATCATCTCCTTGTGTTTGCTTTGCTTGCTCTAAGTTGACAGGTTATGCCCGACGTGGGTCCCTTGCTCACTTTGCCACTAGATTCAAGCTAGCCTGGCTGATGAGGGCTATGAGCCCTGGATGCTTGTTTCCAGTCCAGGGAAAACATAGCTTAGCTGTTCGGGCTGGACTGTTCCCATGAGGCACAGGGTAAATACTGATTTGCTCATAGCTGTGTCTGAACTGGTGTGGCAAAGTGAGGTAAAGAATGATGATGGATTCAACCCAGATCTGTGACTGGGGCTGAGCGTTTGAAAAGTTTCAGTACTTCGTCCATCATCTTCTTGTGTTTGAATTGTTCACCCTAAGTTGGCAGGGTATGCCCACACATGGGTCCCTAACACACTTTGCCACTGGATTCAAGTTAGCCAGGCTGATGAGGGCTGTTAACCAGAAACCGGTCCCAGGATGCTTGTTTTAGGACCAGGGAAGACATAGCTTAGCACTTTGGACTGGACTGTTCCCATGAGGCACAGGGTCAAGACTGATTTGCATACGCTGTGTCTGAACTGGGGTGGCAAAGTGAGCTACAGAATGACGAGGGATTCAACCCAGATCTGTGACTGGGGGTGAGTGTTTGAAAAGTTTCAGCACTCCGTCCATCATCTCCTTGTGTTTGCTTTGCTTGCTCTAAGTTGAAAGGGTATGCCCGACGTGGGTCCCTTGCTCACTTTGCCACTGGATTCAAGCTAGCCTGGCTGATAAGAGCTGTTAGCCCTAAACAGGTCCCAGGATGCTTGTTTCCGGTCCAGGGAAGACATAGCTTAGCTGTTCACGCTGGACTGTTCCCATTAGGCACAGGGTGAAGACTGAATTGCACATAGCTGTGTCTGAAGTGGGGTGGTAAGGTAATGTAAAGAATGATGATGGATACAACCCAGATCTGTGACTGGGGGTGAGTGTTTGAAAAGTTTCAGCACTCCGTCCATCATCTCCTTTTGTTTGATTTGTTCGCCCTAAGTTGGCAGGCTATGCCCAGACGTGGGTCCCTTGCTCACTTTGCCACTGGATTCAAGCTAGCCTCGCTGATGAGGGCTGTTAGCCTGAAACCGGTCCCAGGATGCTTGTTTCCGGTCTAGGGAAGACATAGCTTAGCAGTTTGGACTGGACTGTTCCCATTAGGCACAGGGTCAAGACTGATTTGCATATAGCTGTGTCTGAACTGGGGTAGCAGTGAGCTAAAGAATGATGAGGGATTCAACTCAGATGACTGGGGGTAGTGTTTGAAAAGTTTCAGCACTCCGTCCATCATCTCCTTGTGTTTGCTTTGCTTGCTCTAAGTTGACAAGTTATGCCCGACATGGGTCCCTTGCTCACTTTGCCACTAGATTCAAGCTAGCCTGGCTGATGAGGGCTATGAGCCCTGGATGCTTGTTTCCAGTCCAGGGAAAACATAGCTTAGCTGTTCGGGCTGGACTGTTCCCATGAGGCAAAGGGTGAATACTGATTTGCTCATAGCTGTGTCTGAACTGGCGTGGCAAAGTGAGGTAAAGAATGATGATGGATTACACCCAAATCTGTGACTGGGGCTGAGCGTTTGAAAAGTTTCAGTACTTCGTCAATCATCTTCTTGTGTTTGAATTGTTCACCCTAAGTTGGCAGGGTATGCCCACACATGGGTCCCTAACACACTTTGCCACTGGATTCAAGTTAGCCAGGCTGATGAGGGCTGTTAACCAGAAACCGGTCCCAGGATGCTTGTTTTCGGACCAGGGAAGACATAGCTTAGCAGTTTGGACTGGACTGTTCCCATGAGGCACAGGGTCAAGACTGATTTGCATACGCTGTGTCTGAACTGGGGTGGCAAAGTGAGCTAAAGAATGATGAGGGATTCAACCCAGATCTGTGACTGGGGGTGAGTGTTTGAAAGGTTTCAGCACTCCGTCCATCGTCTGCTTGTGTTTGCTTTGCTTGCTCTAAGGTGACAGGGTATGCCCGACGTGGGTCCCTTGCTCACTTTGCCACTGGATTCAAGCTAGCCTGGCTGATAAGAGCTGTTAGCCCTAAACGGGTCCCAGGATGCTTGTTTCCGGTCCAGGGAAGACATAGCTTAGCTGTTCAGGCTGGACTGTTCCCATTAGGCACAGGGTGAAGACTGAATTGCACATAGCTGTGTCTGAAGTGGGGTGGTAAGGTGATGTAAAGAATGATGATGGATTCAACCCAGATCTGTGACTGGGGGTGAGCGTTTGAAAAGTTTCAGCACTCCGTCCATCATCTCCTTTTGTTTGATTTGTTCGCCCTAAGTTGGCAGGGTATGCCCAGACGTGGGTCCCTTTCTCACTTTGCCACTGGATTCAAGCTAGCCTGGCTGATGAGTGCTGTTAGCCCGAAACGGGTCACAGAATGCTTTTTTCCGGTCCAGGGAAGACATAGCTTAGCAGTTCGGGCTGGACTGTATACATGAGGCACAGGGTGAAGACTGATTTGCACATAGATGTGTCTGAATTGGGGTGGTAAAGTGAGCTAAAGAATGATGATTGATTCAACCCAGAACTGTGATGGGATGAGTGTTTGAAAAGTTACAGCACTCCGTCCATCATCTCCTTGTGTTTGCTTTGTTTGCCCTAAGTTGGCAGGGTATGCCCAGACGTGGGTCCCTTGCTCACTTTGCCACTGGATTCAAGCTAGCCTGGCTGATGAGGGCTGTTAGCCCGAAACCGGTCCCAGGATGTTTGTTTCCGGTCCAGGGAAGACATAGCTTAGCAGTTCAGGCTGCATTGTTCCCATGAGGCACAGGGTGAAGACTAATTTGCATATAGCTCTGTCTGAACTATGGTGGCAAAGTGAGCTAAAGAATGATGATGGATTCAACCCAGATCTGTGACTGGGGGTGAGTGTTTGAAAAGTTTCAGCACTCCGTCCATCATCTCCTTGTGTTTGCTTTGCTTGCTCTAAGTTGACAAGTTATGCCCGACATGGGTCCCTTGCTCACTTTGCCACTAGATTCAAGCTAGCGTGGCTGATGAGGGCTATGAGCCCTGGATGCTTGTTTCCAGTCAAGGGAAAACATAGCTTAGCTGTTCGGGCTGGACTGTTCCCATGAGGCACAGGGTGAATACTGATTTGCTCATAGCTGTGTCTGAACTGGCGTGGCAAAGTGAGGTAAAGAATGATGATGGATTCAACCCAGATCTGTGACTGGGGCTGAGCGTTTGAAAAGTTTCAGTACTTCGTCAATCATCTTCTTGTGTTTGAATTGTTCACCCTAAGTTGGCAGGGTATGCCCACACATGGTTCCCTAACACACTTTGCCACTGGATTCAAGTTAGCCAGGCTGATGAGGGCTGTTAACCAGAAACCAGTCCCAGGATGCTTGTTTTCGGACCAGGGAAGACATAGCTTAGCAGTTTGGACTGGACTGTTCCCATGAGGCACAGGGTCAAGACTGATTTGCATACGCTGTGTCTGAACTGGGGTGGCAAAGTGAGCTAAAGAATGATGAGGGATTCAACCCAGATCTGTGACTGGGGGTGAGTGTTTGAAAGGTTTCAGCACTCCGTCCATCGTCTGCTTGTGTTTGCTTTGCTTGCTCTAAGGTGACAGGGTATGCCCGACGTGGGTCCCTTGCTCACTTTGCCACTGGATTCATGCTAGCCTGGCTGATAAGAGCTGTTAGCCCTAAACGGGTCCCAGGATGCTTGTTTCCGGTCCAGGGAAGACATAGCTTAGCTGTTCAGGCTGGACTGTTCCCATTAGGCACAGGGTGAAGACTGAATTGCACATAGCTGTGTCTGAAGTGGGGTGGTAAGGTGATGTAAAGAATGATGATGGATTCAACCCAGATCTGTGACTGGGGGTGAGCGTTTGAAAAGTTTCAGCACTCCGTCCATCATTTCCTTTTGTTTGATTTGTTCGCCTTAAGTTGGCAGGGTATGCCCAGACGTGGGTCCCTTGCTCACTTTGCCACTTGATTCAAGCTAGCCTCGCTGATGAGGGCTGTTAGCCTGAAACCTGTCCCAGGATGCTTGTTTCCGGTCTAGGGAAGACATAGCTTAGCAGTTTGGACTGGACTGTTCCCATTAGGCACAGGGTCAAGACTGATTTGCATATAGCTGTGTCTGAACTGGGGTAGCAGTGAGCTAAAGAATGATGAGGGATTCAACTCAGATGACTGGGGGGAGTGTTTGAAAAGTTTCAGCACTCCGTCCATCATCTCCTTGTGTTTGCTTTGTTTGACCTAAGTTTGCAGGGCATGCCCAGACTTGGGTCCCTTGCTCACTTTGCCACTGGATTCAAGCTAGCCTGGCTGATGAGGGCTTTTAGGCTGAAACCGGTCCCAGGAGGCTTATTTCCGGTCCAGGGAAGGCATAGCTTTGCAGTTCGGGCTGGACTGTTTCCATGAGGCACAGGGTCAAGACTGATTTGCATATAGCTGTGTCTGAACTGGGGTGGCAAAGTGAGGTAAAGAATGATGATGGATTCAACCCAGATCTGTGACTAGGGGTGAGTGTTTCAAAAGTTTCAGCACTCCGTCCATCATCTTCTTGTTTTTGATTTATAACCCTAAGTTGGCAGGGTATGCCCAGATGTGGATCCCTTTCTCACTTTGCCACTGGATTCAAGCTAGCCTGGCTGATGAGTGCTGTTAGCCCGAAACGGGTCACAGAATGCTTTTTTTCAGTCTAGGGAAGACATAGCTTAGCAGTTCGGGTTGGACTGTATACATGAGGCACAGGGAGAAAACTGATTTGCACATAGCTGTGTCTGAATTGGGGTGGTAAAGTGAGCTAAAGAATGATGATGGATTCAACCCAGAACTGTGATGGGGTGAGTGTTTGAAAAGTTTCAGCACTCCGTCCATCATCTCCTTGTGTTTGCTTTGTTCGCCCTAAGTTGGCAGGGTATGCCCAGACGTGGGTCCCTTGTTCACTTTGCCATTGGTTTCAAGCTAGCCCGGCTGATGAGAGCTGTTAGCCCTAAACCGGTCCCCAGGGTGCTTGTTTCCGGTCCATGGAAGACATAGCTTAGCAGTTCGGGCTGGACTGTTCCCATGAGGCACAGGGTAAAGACTAATTTGCATATAGCTGTGTCTGAACTGGGGTGGCAAAGTGAGGCAAAGAATTATGAGGGATTCAACGAAGATGACTGGGGGGGAGAGTTCGAAAAGATTCAGCACTCCGTCCATCATATCTTTGTGTTTGCTTTGCTTGCCCTAAGTTTGCAGGGTATGCCCAGACGTGGGTCTCTTGCTCACTTTGCCACTGGATTGAAGCTAGCCTAGCTGATTAGTGCTGTTAGCCCGAAACCGGTCCCAGGATGCTTGTTTCCGGGCAGGGAAGGCACAGCTTTGCAGTTCGGGCTGGACTGTTCCCATGAGGCACAGAGTGAAGATTGATTTGCATATAGCTGTGTCGGAACTGGGATGGGAAAGTGAGGTAAAGAATGATGATGGATTCAACCCAGATCTGTGACTGGGGGTGAGTGTTTGAAATGTTTCAGCACTCCGTCCATCATCTCCTTGTGTTTGCTTTGTTCGCCCTAAGTTGGCAGGGTATACCCAGACGTGGGTCCCTTGCTCACTTTGCCACTGGATTCAGGCTAGCCTGGTTGATGAGGGCTAATAGCCCTAAACCGGTCCCAGGATGCTAGTTTCCGGTCCAGAGAAGAAAGAGCTTAGCTGTTCGGGCTGGACTGTTCCCATGAGGCACAGGGTGAAGACTGATTTGCACATAGCTGTGTCTGAACTATGGTGGTAAAGTGAGCTAAAGAATGATGATGGATTCAACCCAGATCTGTGACTGGGGGTGAGTGTTTGAAAAGTTTCAGCACTCCGTCCATCATCTCCTTGTGTTTTCTTTGCTTGCTCTAAGTTAACAGGGTATGCCCGACGTGGGTCTCTCGCTCACTTTTCCACTAGATTCAAGCTAGCCTGGCTGATGAGGGCTATGAGGCCTAAACCCGTCCCTGGATGCTTGTTTCCAGTCCAGGGAAAACATAGCTTAGCTGTTCGGGCTGGACTGTTCCCATGAGGCACAGGGTGAATACTGATTTGCTCATAGCTGTGTCTGAACTGGGGTGGCAAGGTGAGGTAAAGAATGATGATGGATTCAACCCAGATCTGTGACTGGGGCTGAGCTTTTGAAAAGTTTCAGCACTTCGTCCATCATCTTCTTGTGTATGATTTGTTCACCCTAAGTTGGCAGGGTAGGCCCACACATGGGTCCCTAACACACTTTGCCACTGGATTCAAGCTAGCCTGGCTGATGAGGGCTGTTAACCAGAAACCCATCCCAGGATGCTTGTTTTCGGACCAAGGAAGACATAGCTTAGCAGTTTGGACTGGACTGTTCCCGTGAGGCACAGGGTCAAGACTGATTTGCATACGCTGTGTCTGAACTGGGGTGGCAAAGTGAGCTAAAGGATGACGAGGGATTCAACCCAGATCTGTGACTGGGGGTGAGTGTTTGAAAAGTTTCAGCACTCCGTCCATCATCTCCTTGTGTTTGCTTTGTTCGCCCTAAGTTGGCAGCGTATGCCCAGACGTGGGTCCATTGCTCACTTTGCCACTGGATTCAAGCTAGCCTGGCTGATGAGGGCTGTTTGCCCGAAAAGCCGGTCCCATATTGTCGGTTTCCGGTCCAGGGAAGACATAGCTTAGCAGTTCTGGCTGCATTGTTCCCATGAGGCACAGGGTGAAGACCGATTTGCATATAGCTGTGTCTGAACTAGGGTGGCAAAGCGAGCTAAAGAATGATGATGGATTCATCCCAGATCTCTGACTGGTGGTGAGTGTTTAAAAAGTTTCAGCACTCCGTCCATCATCTCCTTGTGTTTGCTTTGCTCACTCTAAGTTGGCAGGGTATGCCCAGATGTGGGTCCTTGATCACTTTGCCACTGGATTCAAGATAGCCTGGCTGATGAAGGCTGTTAGCCCTAAACCGGTCCCAGGATGCTTGTTTCCGGTCCAGGGAAGACATACCTTAGCTGTTCGGGCTGGACTGTTCCCATGAGGCACAGGGTCAAGACTGATTTGCATATGCTGTGTCTGAACTGGGGTGGCAAAGTGAGATAAAGAATGACGAGGGATTCAACCCAGATCTGTGACTGGGGGTGACTGTTTGAATAGTTTCATCACTCCGTCCATTATCTTCTTGTGTTTGCTTTGTTCGCCCTAAGTTGGCAGGGTATGCCCAGGCGTGGGTCCCTTGCTCAATTTGCCACTGGATTCAAGCTAGCCTCGCTGATGAGGGCTGCTAGCCCGAAACCGGCCCCAGGATGCTTGTTTCCGGTCCAGGGAAGACATAGCTTAGCAGTTTGGGCTGGACTGTTCCCATGAGGTACAGGTTGAAGACTGATTTGCATATAGCTGTGTCTGAAGTGGGGTGGCAAAGTGAGGTAAAGAATGATGATGGATTCAACCCAGATCTGTGACTGGGTGTGTGTGTTTGAAAAGTTGGGGAACTCCGTCATTCATCTGCTTCTGTATGCTTTGCTCACCCTAAGTTGGCAGGGTATGCCCAGAGGTGGATCCCTTACTCACTTAACCACTGGATTCAAGCTATCCTGACTGATGAGGGCTGTTAGCCCGAATCCGGTCCCATGATGCTTGTTTTCAGTCCAGGGAAGAAAGACATAGCTTAGCAGTTCGGGCTGGACTGTTCCCATGAGGCACAAGGTCAAGACTGATTTGCATATAGCTGTGTCTGAACTGGGGTGGCAAAGTGAGCCAAAGAATGATGAGGGATTCAACGCAGATGACTGGGGGGGAGAGTTTGAAAGGTTTACAGCACTCCGTCCATCATCTCCTTGTGTTTGCTTTGTTTGCCCTAAGTTTGCAGGGTATGCCCAGACGTGCGTCCCTTGCTCACTTTGCCACTGGATTCAAGCTAGCCTGGCTGATGAGGACTGTTTGCCCGAAACCGGTCCCAGGATGCTTATTTCCAGTCCAGGGAAGGCACAGCTTTGCAGTTCGGGCTGGACTGTTCCCATGAGGCACAGGGTCAAGACTGATTTGCATATAGCTGTGTCTGAGCTGGGGTGGCAAAGTGAGCGAAAGAATGATGAGGGATTCAACGCAGATGACTGGGGGGGAGAGTTTGAAAGGTTTACAGCACTCCGTCCATCATCTCCTTGTGTTTGCTTTGTTTGCCCTAAGTTTGCAGGGTATTCCCAGACGTGGGTCCCTTGCTCACTTTGCCACTGGATTCAAGCTAGCCTGGCTGATGAGGGCTGTTTGCCCAAAACCGGTCCCAGGATGCTTATTTCCGGTCCAGGGAAGGCACAGCTTTGCAATTCGGGCTGGACTGTTCCCATGAGGCACAGGGTCAAGACTCATTTGCTTATAGCTGTGTCTGAGCTGGGGTGGCAATGTGAGGTAAAGAATGATGATGGATACAACCCAGATCTGTGACTGGGGGTGAATGTTTGAAAAGTTTCAGCACTTCGTCCATCATCTCCTTGTGTTTGCTTTGTTCTCCCTAAGTTGGCAGGGTATGCCCAGACATGGGTCCCTTGCACACTTTGCCACTGGATTCAAGCTAGCCTGGCTGATGCGGGCTGTTAGCCCGAAACTGGTCCCAGGATGCTTGTTTCCTGTCCAGGGAAGACATAGCTTAGCAGCTCGGGCTGGACTGTTCCCATGATGCACAGGGGGAAGACTGATTTGCATATAGCTGTGTCTGAACTGGGGTGGCAAAGTGAGCTAAAGAATGATGATGGATTCAACACAGATCTGTGACGGGGGTGAGTGTTTGTAAAGTTTCAGCACTCTGTCCATCATCTCCTTGTATTTGCTTTGCTTGACCTAAGTTGGAAGGGTATGCCCAGACGTAGGTCCCATGCTCACTTTGCCACTGGATTCAAGCTACCCTGGCTGATGAGGCCTGCTACCCCGAAACCAGCCCCAGGAGGCTTGTTTCCGGTCCAGGGAAGACATAGCTTAGCAGTTCGGGCTGGACTGCTCCCATGAGGCACAGGGTGATGACTGATTTGCATATAGCTGTGTCTGAACTGGGGTGGCAAAGTGAGCTAAAGAATGATGATGGACTCAACCCAGATCTGTGACTGGGGGTGAGTGTTTGAAAAGTTTGGGCACTCCGACCATCATCTGCTTGTGCTTGCTTAGCTTGCCCAAGTTGGCAGGGTATGCCCAGACGTGGGTCCCTTGCTCACTTTGCCACTGGATTCAAGCTAGCCTGGCTGATGAGGGCCCTTAGCCTGAATCCGGTCCCAGGATGCTTGTTTCCGGTCCAGGGAAGACATATCTTAGCAGTTCAGGCTGGACTGTTCCCATGAGGCACAGGGTGAAGACTGATTTGTATATAGCTGTGTCTGAATTGGGTTTGTAATGTGAGCTAAAGAATGATGATGGACTCAACCCAGATCTGTGACTGGGGTGAGTGTTTGAAAAGTTTTTAGCACTCCGACCATCATCTGCTTGTGCTTGCTTAGCTTGCCCTAAGTTGGCAGGGAATGCCCATTAGTGGGTCCCTTGCTCACTTTGCCAATGGATTCAAGCTAACCTGGCTGATTAGGGCTATTATCCCAAAACCTGTCCCAGGATTCTTGTTTTCGGTCCAGGGAAGGCACAGCTTTGCAGTTCGGGCTGGACTGTTCCCATGAGGCACAGGGTCAAGACTGATTTGCATATAGCTGTGTCTGAGCTGGGGTGGCAAAGTGAGCGAAAGAATGATGAGGGATTCAACGCAGATGACTGGGGGGGAGAGTTTGAAAGGTTTACAGCACTCCGTCCATCATCTCCTTGTGTTTGCTTTGTTTGCCCTAAGTTTGCAGGGTATTCCCAGACGTGGGTCCCTTGCTCACTTTGCCACTGGATTCAAGCTAGCCTGGCTGATGAGGGCTGTTTGCCCAAAACCGGTCCCAGGATGCTTATTTCCGGTCCAGGGAAGGCACAGCTTTGCAATTCGGGCTGGACTGTTCCCATGAGGCACAGGGTCAAGACTCATTTGCTTATAGCTGTGTCTGAGCTGGGGTGGCAATGTGAGGTAAAGAATGATGATGGATACAACCCAGATCTGTGACTGGGGGTGAATGTTTGAAAAGTTTCAGCACTTCGTCCATCATCTCCTTGTGTTTGCTTTGTTCTCCCTAAGTTGGCAGGGTATGCCCAGACATGGGTCCCTTGCACACTTTGCCACTGGATTCAAGCTAGCCTGGCTGATGAGGGCTGTTAGCCCGAAACTGGTCCCAGGATGCTTGTTTCCTGTCCAGGGAAGACATAGCTTAGCAGCTCGGGCTGGACTGTTCCCATGATGCACAGGGGGAAGACTGATTTGCATATAGCTGTGTCTGAACTGGGGTGGCAAAGTGAGCTAAAGAATGATGATGGATTCAACACAGATCTGTGACGGGGGTGAGTGTTTGTAAAGTTTCAGCACTCTGTCCATCATCTCCTTGTATTTGCTTTGCTTGACCTAAGTTGGAAGGGTATGCCCAGACGTAGGTCCCATGCTCACTTTTTCACTGGATTCAAGCTACCCTGGCTGATGAGTACTGCTAGCCCGAAACCAGTCCCAGGATGCTTGTTTCCGGTCCAGGGAAGACATAGCTTAGCAGTTCGGGCTGGGCTGTTCCCATGGGGCACAGAGTGAAGACTGATTTGCATATAGCTGTGTCTGAACTGGGGTGGCAAAATGAACTAAAGAATGATGATGGATTCAACCCGGATCTGTGACTGGGGGTGTGTGTTTGAAAAGTTTGGGCACTCCGTCCATCATCTGCTTGTGTATGCTTTGCTCGCACTAAGTTGGCAGGGTATGCCCAGAGGTGGGTCCTTTGCTCACTTTACCACTGGATTCAAGCTATCCTGGCTGATGAGGGCTGTTAGCCGGAAACCAGTCCCAGGATGCTTGTTTCAGGTCCAAGGAAGACATAGATTTCCAGTTCGGGCTGGACTGTTTCCATGAGGCACAGGGTCAATACTGATTTGCATATAGTTGTGTCTGAACTGGGGTGGCAAAGTGAGCTAAAGAATGATGATGGATTCAACCCAGATCTGTGACTGGGGGAGAGTGTTTGAAAAGTTTCAGCCCTCCGTCCTTCATCTCCTTGTGTTTGCTTTGTTCACCCTAAGTTGGCAGTGTATGCCTAGATGTGGGTCCCTTGCTTACTTTGCAACTGGATTCAAGCTAGCCTGACTGATGAAGGCTGTTAGCCCGAATCCGGTCCCATGACGCTTGTTTTCAGTCCAGGGAAGAAAGACATAGCTTAGCAGTTTAGGCTGTACTGTTCCCATGAGGTACAGGGTCAAGACTGATTTGCATATAGCTGTCTCTGAACTGGGGTGGCAAAGTGAGCCAAAGAATGATGAGGGATTCAATCCAGATGACTTGGGGGGGGGAGAGTTTGAAAAGTTTCAGCACTCTGTCCATCATTGCCTTGTGTTTGCTGTGGTCGCCCTAAGTTGGCTTGGTATGCCCAGACGTGGGTCCCCAGCTCACTTTGCCAATGGATTCATGCTAGCCTGGCTGATGAGGGCTGTTAGCCCGAAACCGATCCCAGGATGCCTGTTTCCAGTCCAGTGAAGACATAGCTTAGCAGTTCGGGCTGGACTGTTCCCATGAGGCACAGGGTCAGACTGATTTGCATATTCCCATGTCTAAACTGGGGTGGCAGAGTGGGCTAAAGAACGCTGATGGATTAAACCCAGATCAGTTGACTGGGGGGGAGTGCTTGCAATATTCAACACTCCGTCCATCATTTCCTTTGGTTTTTGCTTTGTTCGCCATAAGTTGGCAGGGTATGCTCAGACGTGAGTCCCTTGCTCATTTTGCCACTGGATTCAAGCAAGCCTGGGTGAAGACGGCTGAAATGCCAGAAACCGGTCCTAGGAAGCTTGATGCCGGTCCAGGGAAGACATGGCTTGGCAGTTCGGGCTGGACTGTTCCCATGAGGCACAGGGTCAGACTGATTTGCATATGACCATGTCTGAACTGGGGTGGCAGAGTGGGCTAAAGAACGGTGATGGATTAAACCCAGATCAGTTGACTGGGGGTGAGTGCTTGCAATGTTCAACACTCCGTCCATCATTTCCTTTGGTTTTTGCCTGTTAGCCATAATCCGGTCCCATGATGCTTGTTTCCGGTCCAGGGAAGACATAGCTTAGCTGTTTGGCCTGGACAGTTCCCATAAGGAACAGGGTGAAGACTGATTTGCATATAGCTGTGTCTGAACTGCGGTTGCAAAGTGAGCTAAAGATTTGTGATGGGGGTGAGTGTTTGAAAAGTTTCAGCACTCCGTCCATCATCTCCTTGTGTTTGATTTGTTCACCCTAAGTTGCCAGGGTATGCCCAGACGTGGGTCCCTTGCTCATTTTGCCACTGGATTCAAGCTAGCCTGGCTGATGAGGGTCGTTAGCCCGAAGCCGGTCCCAGGATGCTTATTTCCGGTCCTGGGAAGGCACAGCTTTGCAATTCGGGCTGGACTGTTCCCATGAGGCACAGGGTCAAGACTGATTTGCATATAGCTATGTCTGAACTGCAGTGGCAAAGTGAGCCAAAGAATGATGAGGGATTCAACGCAGATGACTGGGGGGGGAGAGTTTGAAAGGTTTCAGCACTCCGTCCATCATCTCCTTGTGTTTGTTTTGTTTGCCCTAAGTTTGCAGGGTATGCCCAGATGTGGGTCCCTTGCTCACTTTGCCACGGGATTCAAGCTAGCCTGGCTGATGAGGGCTGTTAGCCGGAAACCGGTCCCAGGATGCTTGTTTCAGGTCCAAGGAAGACATAGATTTCCAGTTTGGGCTGGGCTGTACCCATGAGGCACAGAGTGAAGACTGATTTGCATATAGCTGTGTCTGAACTGGGGTGGCAAAGTGAGCTAAAGAATGATGATGGATTCAACCCAGGTCTGTGACGGGGGTGAGTGTTTGAAAAGTTTCAGCCGTCCGTCCATCATCCCCTTGTTTTTGCTTTGTTCACCCTAAGTTGGCAGGGTATGCTCAGACGTGGATCCCTGGCTCACTTTGCCACTGGATTCAAGCTAGCCTGGCTGATGAGGGCAATTAGCCCAAAACCGGTCCCAGGATGCTTGTTTTCGGTCCAGAGAAGACATAGCTTAGCAGTTCGGGCTGGACTGTTCCCATGAGGCACAAGGTCAAGACTGATTTGCATATAGCTGTGTCTGAACTGGGGTGGCAAAGTGAGCCAAAGAATGATGAGGGATTCAACGCAGATGACTGGGGGGAGAGTTTGAAAGGTTTACAGCACTCCGTCCATCATCTCCTTGTGTTTGCTTTTTTGCCCTACATTTGCAGGGTATGCCCAGACGTGGGTCCCTTGCTCACTTTGCCACTGGATTCAAGCTAGCCTGGCTGATGAGGGCTGTTTGCCCGAAACCGGTCCCAGGATGCTTATTTCCGGTCCAGGGAAGGCACAGCTTTGCAATTCGGGCTGGACTGTTCCCATGAGGCACAGGGTCAAGACTGATTTGCATATAGCTGTGTCTGAGCTGGGGTGGCAAAGTGAGGTAAAGAATGATGATGGATACAACCCTGATCTGTGACTGGGGGTGAATGTTTGAAAAGTTTCAGCACTTCGTCCATCATCTCCTTGTGTTTGCTTTGTTCTCCCTAAGTTGGCAGGGTATGCCCAGACGTGGGTCCCTTGCACACTTTGCCACTGGATTCAAGCTAGCCTGGCTGATGAGGGCTGTTAGCCCAAAACCGGTCCCAGGATGCTTATTTCCGGTCCAGGGAAGGCACAGCTTTGCAATTCGGGCTGGACTGTTCCCATGAGGCACAGGGTCAAGACTGATTTGCATATAGCTGTGTCTGAACTGGGGTGGCAAAGTGAGCTAAAGAATGATGATGGATTCAACACAGATCTGTGACGGGGGTGAGTGTTTGTAAAGTTTCAGCACTCTGTCCATCATCCCCTTGTATTTGCTTTGCTTGACCTAAGTTGGAAGGGTATGCCCAGACGTAGGTCCCATGCTCACTTTGCCACTGGATTCAAGCTACCCTGGCTGATGAGGACTGCTAGCCCAAAACCAGTCCCAGGATGCTTGTTTCCGGTCCAGGGAAGACATAGCTTAGCAGTTCGGGCTGGGCTGTTCCCATGAGGCACAGAGTGAAGACTTATTTGCATATAGCTGTGTCTGAACTGGGGTGGCAAAGGGAACTAAAGAATGATGATGGATTCAACCCAGATCTGTGCCTGGGGGTGTGTGTTTGAAAAGTTTGGGCACTCCGTCCATCATCTGCTTGTGTATTCTTTGCTTGCCCTAAGTTGGCAGGGTATGCCCAGAGGTGGGTCCTTTGCTCACTTTACCACTGGATTCAAGCTATCCTGGCTGATGAGGGCTGTTAGCCGGAAACCGGTCCCAGGATGCTTGTTTCAGGTCCAAGGAAGACATAGATTTCCAGTTCGGGCTGGACTGTTTCCATGAGGCACAGGGTCAAGACTGATTTGCATATAGTTGTGTCTGAACTGGGGTGGCAAAGTGAGCTAAAGAATGATGATGGATTCAACCCAGATCTGTGACTGGGGGTGAGTGTTTGAAAAGTTTCAGCCCTCCGTCCTTCATCTCCTTGTGTTTGCTTTGTTCGCCCTAAGTTGGCAGGGTATGCCCAGATGAGGGTCTCTTGCTTACTTTGACACTGGATTCAAGCTAGCCTGACTGATGAGGGCTGTTAGCCCTAAACCGGTCCCAGGATGCTTATTTCCGGTCCAGGGAAGGCACAGCTCTGCAGTTCGGGCTGGATTGTTCCCATGAGGCACAGGGTTAAGACTGATTTGCATATAGCTGTGTCTAAACTGGGGTGGCAAAGTGAGGTAAAGAATGATGATGGATACAACCCAGATCTGTGACTGGGGGTGAATGTTTGAAAAGTTTCAGCACTCCGTCCATCATCTCCTTGTGTTTGCTTTGTTCGCCCTAAGTTGGCAGGGTATGCCCAGACGTGGCTCCCTTGCACACTTTGCCACTGGATTCAAGCTAGCCTGGCTGATGAGGGCTGTTAGCCCGAAACTGGTCCCAGGATGCTTGTTTCCTGTCCAGGGAAGACATAGCTTAGCAGTTCGGGCTGGACTGTTCCCATGATGCACAGGGGGAAGACTGATTTGCATATAGCTGTGTCTGAACTGCGGTGGCAAAGTGAGCCAAAGAATGATGAGGGATTCAACGCAGATGACTGGGGGGGAGGGTTTGAAAGGTTTCAGCACTCCATCCATCATCTCCTTGTGTTTGCTTTGTTTGCCCTAAGTTTGCAGGGTATACCCAGACGTGGGTCCCTTGCTCACTTTGCCAAGGGATTCAAGCTAGCGTGGCTGATGAGGGCTGTTAGCCGGAAACCGGTCCCAGGATGCTTATTTCCGGTCCAGGGAAAGCACAGCTTTGCAGTTCGGGCTGGACTGTTCCCATGATGCACAGGGGCAAGACTGATTTGCATATAGCTGTGTCTGAACTCGGGTGGCAAAGTGAGCTAAAGAATGATGATGGATTTAACCCAGATCTGTGACTGGGGGTGAGTGTTTGTAAAGTTTCAGCACTCTGTCTATCATCTCCTTGTGTTTGCATTGCTTGACCTAAGTTGGAAGGGTATGCCCAGACGTAGGTCCCATGCTCACTTTGCCACTGGATTCAAGCTACCCTGGCTGATGAGGACTGCTAGCCCGAAACCAGTCCCAGGATGCTTGTTTCCGGTCCAGGGAAGACATAGCTTAGCAGTTCGGGCTGGGCTGTTCCCATGAGGCACAGAGTGAAGACTGATTTGCATATAGCTGTGTCTGAACTGGGGAGGCAAAGTGAACTAAAGAATGATGCTGGATTTAACCCAGATCTGTGACTGGGGGTGTGTGTTTGAAAAGTTTGGGAACTCTGTCATGCATCTGCTTCTGTATGCTTTGCTCGCCCTAAGTTGGCAGGGTATGCCCAGAGGTGGGTCCCTTTCTCACTTTACCACTGGATTCAAGCTATCCTGGCTGATGAGGGCTGTTAGCCGGAAACCGGTCCCAGGATGGTCGTTTCTGCTCCAAGGAAGACATAGATTTCCAGTTTGGGCTGGGCTGTACCCATGAGGCACAGAGTGAAGACTGATTTGCATATAGCTGTGTCTGAACTGGGGTGGCAAAGTGAGCTAAAGAATGATTATGGATTCAACCCAGATCTGTGACTGTGGGTGAGTGTTTGAAAAGTTTCAGCCCTCCGTCCTTCATCTCCTTGTGTTTGCTTTGGTCGCCCTAAGTTGGCAGGGTATGCCCAGATGTGGGTCCCTTGCTTACTTTGCAACTGGATTCAAGCTAGCCTGACTGATGAGGGCTGTTAGCCCGAATCCGGTCCCATGAGGCTTGTTTTCAGTCCAGGGAAGAAAGGCATAGCTTAGCAGTTTAGGCTGTACTGTTCCCATGAGGTACAGGGTCAAGACTGATTTGCATATAGCTGTCTCTGAACTGGGGTGGCAAAGTGAGCCAAAGAATGATGAGGGATTCAACCCAGATGACTTGGGGGGGAGAGTTTGAAAAGTTTCAGCACTCTGTCCATCATCTCCTTGTGTTTGCTGTGGTCTCCCTAAGTTGGCTTGGTATGCCCATACGTGGGTCCCCAGCTCACTTTGCCAATGGATTCATGCTAGCCTGGCTGATGAGGGCTGTTAGCCCGAAACCGATCCCAGGATGCTTGTTTCCGGTCCAGTGAAGACATAGCTTAGCAGTTCGGGATGGACTGTTCCCATGAGGCACAAGGTCAAGACTGATTTGCATATAGCTGTGTCTGAACTGGGGTGGCAAAGTAAGCCATAGAATGATGAGGGATTCAACGCAGATGACTGGGGGAGAGTTTGAAAGGTTTACAGCACTCTGTCCATCATCTCCTTGTGTTTGCTTTGTTTGCCCTACATTTGCAGGGTATGCCCAGACGTGGGTCCCTTGCTCACTTTGCCACTGGATTCAAGCTAGCCTGGCTGATGAGGGCTGTTTGCCCGAAACCGGTCCCAGGATGCTTATTTCCGGTCTAGGGAAGGCACAGCTTTGCAGTTCGGGCTGGACTGTTCCCATGAGGCACAGGGTCAAGACTGATTTGCTATAGCTGTGTCTGAACTGGGGTGGCAAAGTGAGGTAAAGAATGATGATGGATACAACCCAGGTCTGTGACTGGGGGTGAATGTTTGAAAAGTTTCAGCACTTCGTCCATCATCTCCTTGTGTTTGCTTTGTTCTCCCTAAGTTGGCAGGGTATGCCCTGACGTGGGTCCCTTGCACACTTTGCCACTGGATTCAAGCTAGCCTGGCTGATGAGGGCTGTTAGCCCGAAACTGGTCCCAGGATGCTTGTTTCCTGTCCAGGGAAGACATAGCTTAGCAGTTCGCGCTGGACTGTTCCCATGATGCACAGGGGGAAGACTGATTTGCATATAGCTGTGTCTGAACTGGGGTGGCAAAGTGAGCTAAAGAATGATGATGGATTCAACACCGATCTGTGACGGGGGTGAGTGTTTGTAAAGTTTCAGCACTCTGTCCATCATCTCCTTGTATTTGCTTTGCTTGACCTAAGTTGGAAGGGTATGCCCAGACGTAGGTCCCATGCTCACTTTGCCACTGGATTCAAGCTACCCTGGCTGATGAGGACTGCTAGCCCGAAACCAGTCCCAGGATGCTTGTTTCCGGTCCAGGGAAGACATAGCTTAGCAGTTCGGGCTGGGCTGTTCCCATGAGGCACAGAGTGAAGACTGATTTGCATATAGCTGTGTCTGGACTGGGGTGGCAAAGTGAACTAAAGAATGATGATGGATTCAACCCAGATCTGTGACTGGGGGTGTGTTTGAAAAGTTTGGGCACTCCGTCCATCATCTGCTTGTGTATGCTTTGCTCGCCCTAAGTTGGCAGGATATGCCCAGAGGTGGGTTCTTTGCTCACTTTACCACTGGATTCAAGCTATCCTGGCTGATGAGGGCTGTTAGCCGGAAACCGGTCCCAGGATGCTTGTTTCAGGTCCAAGGAAGACATAGATTTCCAGTTTGGGCTGGACTGTTTCAATGAGGCACAGGGTCAAGACTGATTTGCATATAGTTGTGTCTGAACTGGGGTGGCAAAGTGAGGTAAAGAATGATGATGGATACAACCCAGATCTGTGACTGGGGGTGAATGTTTGAAAACTTTCAGCACTTCGTCCATCATCTCCTTGTGTTTGCTTTGTTCGCCCTAAGTTGGCAGGGTATGCCCAGACGGGGGGTCCCTTGCACACTTTGCAACTGGATTCACGCTAGCCTGGCTGATGAGGGCTGTTAGCCCGAAACTGGTCCCAGGATGACTATTTCCTGTCCAGGGAAGACATAGCTTAGCAGTTCGGGCTGGACTGTTCCCATGATGCACAGGGGGAAGACTGATTTGCATATAGCTGTGTCTGAACTGCGGTGGCAAAGTGAGCCAAAGAATGATGAGGGATTCAACGCAGATGACTGGGGGGGAGAGTTTGAAAGGTTTCAGCACTCCGTCCATCATCTCCTTGTGTTTGCTTTGTTTGCCCTAAGTTTACAGGGTACGCCCAGACGTGGGTCCCTTGCTCACTTTGCCACGGGATTCAAGCTAGCCTGGCTGATGAGGGCTGTTAGCCCAAAACCGGTCCCAGGATGCTTATTTCCGGTCCAGGGAAAGCACAGCTTTGCAGTTCGGGCTGGACTGTTCCCATGATGCACAGGGGCAAGACTGATTTGCATATAGCTGTGTCTGAACTGGGGTGGCAAAGTGAGCTAAAGAATGATGATGGATTTAACCCAGATCTGTGACTGGGGGTGAGTGTTTGTAAAGTTTCAGCACTCTGTCTATCATCTCCTTGTGTTTGCATTGCTTGACCTAAGTTGGAAGGGTATGCCCAGACGTAGGTCCCATGCTCACTTTGCCACTGGATTCAAGCTAGCCTGGCTGATGAGGACTGCTAGCCCGAAACCAGTCCCAGGATGCTTGTTTCCGGTCCAGGGAAGACATAGCTTAGCAGTTCGGGCTGGGCTGTTCCCATGAGGCACAGAGTGAAGACTGATTTGCATATAGCTGTGTCTGAACTGGGGTGGCAAAGTGAACTAAAGAATGATGCTGGATTTAACCCAGATCTGTGACTGGGGGTGTGTGGTTGAAAAGTTTGGGAACTCCGTCATTCATCTGCTTCTGTATGCTTTGCTCGCCCTAAGTTGGCAGGGTATGCCCAGAGGTGGGTCCCTTTCTCACTTTACCACTGGATTCAAGCTATCCTGGCTGATGAGGGCTGTTAGCCGGAAACCGGTCCCAGGATGGTTGTTTCAGGTCCAAGGAAGACATAGATTTCCAGTTTGGGCTGGGCTGTACCCATGAGGCACAGAGTGAAGACTGATTTGCATATAGCTGTGTCTGAACTGGGGTGGCAAAGTGAGCTAAAGAATGATTATGGATTCAACCCAGATCTGTGACTGTGGGTGAGTGTTTGAAAAGTTTCAGCCCTCCGTCCTTCATCTCCTTGTGTTTGCTTTGGTCGCCCTAAGTTGGGAGGGTATGCCCAGATGTGGGTCACTTGCTTACTTTGTAACTGGATTCAAGCTAGCCTGACTGATGAGGGCTGTTAGCCCGAATCCGGTCCCATGAGGCTTGTTTTCAGTCCAGGGAAGAAAGGCATAGCTTAGCAGTTTAGGCTGTACTGTTCCCATGAGGTACAGGGTCAAGACTGATTTGCATATAGCTGTCTCTGAACTGGGGTGGCAAACTGTGCCAAAGAATGATGAGGGATTCAACCCAGATGACTTGGGGGGGAGAGTTTGAAAAGTTTCAGCACTCTGTCCATCATCTCCTTGTGTTTGCTGTGGTCTCCCTAAGTTGGCTTGGTATGCCCAGACGTGGGTCCCCAGCTCACTTTGCCAATGGATTCATGCTATCCTGGCTGATGAGGGCTGTTAGCCCGAAACCGATCCCAGGATGCTTGTTTCCGGTCCAGTGAAGACATAGCTTAGCAGTTCGGGCTGGACTGTTCCCATGAGGCACAAGGTCAAGACGGATTTGCATATAGCTGTGTCTGAACTGGGGTGGCAAAGTAAGCCATAGAATGATGAGGGATTCAACGCAGATGACTGGGGGAGAGTTTGAAAGGTTTACAGCACTCTGTCCATCATCTCCTTGTGTTTGCTTTGTTTGCCCTACATTTGCAGGGTATGCCCAGACGTGGGTCCCTTGCTCACTTTGCCACTGGATTCAAGCTAGCCTGGCTGATGAGGGCTGTTTGCCCGAAACCGGTCCCAGGATGCTTATTTCCGGTCTAGGGAAGGCACAGCTTTGCAGTTCGGGCTGGACTGTTCCCATGAGGCACAGGGTCAAGACTGATTTGCTATAGCTGTGTCTGAACTTGGGTGGCAAAGTGAGGTAAAGAATGATGATGGATACAACCCAGGTCTGTGACTGGGGGTGAATGTTTGAAAAGTTTCAGCACTTCGTCCATCATCTCCTTGTGTTTGCTTTGTTCTCCCTAAGTTGGCAGGGTATGCCCTGACGTGGGTCCCTTGCACACTTTGCCACTGGATTCAAGCTAGCCTGGCTGATGAGGGCTGTTAGCCCGAAACTGGTCCCAGGATGCTTGTTTCCTGTCCAGGGAAGACATAGCTTAGCAGTTCGGGCTGGACTGTTCCCATGATGCACAGGGGGAAGACTGATTTGCATATAGCTGTGTCTGAACTGGGGTGGCAAAGTGAGCTAAAGAATGATGATGGATTCAACACCGATCTGTGACGGGGGTGAGTGTTTGTAAAGTTTCAGCACTCTGTCCATCATCTCCTTGTATTTGCTTTGCTTGACCTAAGTTGGAAGGGTATGCCCAGACGTAGGTCCCATGCTCACTTTGCCACTGGATTCAAGCTACCCTGGCTGATGAGGACTGCTAGCCCGAAACCAGTCCCAGGATGCTTGTTTCCGGTCCAGGGAAGACATAGCTTAGCAGTTCGGGCTGGGCTGTTCCCATGAGGCACAGAGTGAAGACTGATTTGCATATAGCTGTGTCTGGACTGGGGTGGCAAAGTGAACTAAAGAATGATGATGGATTCAACCCAGATCTGTGACTGGGGGTGTGTTTGAAAAGTTTGGGCACTCCGTCCATCATCTGCTTGTGTATGCTTTGCTCGCCCTAAGTTGGCAGGATATGCCCAGAGGTGGGTTCTTTGCTCACTTTACCACTGGATTCAAGCTATCCTGGCTGATGAGGGCTGTTAGCCGGAAACCGGTCCCAGGATGCTTGTTTCAGGTCCAAGGAAGACATAGATTTCCAGTTTGGGCTGGACTGTTTCCATGAGGCACAGGGTCAAGACTGATTTGCATATAGTTGTGTCTGAACTGGGGTGGCAAAGTGAGGTAAAGAATGATGATGGATACAAACCAGATCTGTGACTGGGGGTGAATGTTTGAAAACTTTCAGCACTTCGTCCATCATCTCCTTGTGTTTGCTTTGTTCGCCCTAAGTTGGCAGGGTATGCCCAGACGTGGGTCCCTTGCACACTTTGCAACTGGATTCACGCTAGCCTGGCTGATGAGGGCTGTTAGCCCGAAACTGGTCCCAGGATGACTGTTTCCTGTCCAGGGAAGACATAGCTTAGCAGTTCGGGCTGGACTGTTCCCATGATGCACAGGGGGAAGACTGATTTGCATATAGCTGTGTCTGAACTGCGGTGGCAAAGTGAGCCAAAGAATGATGAGGGATTCAACGCAGATGACTGGGGGGGAGAGTTTGAAAGGTTTCAGCACTCCGTCCATCATCTCCTTCTGTTTGCTTTGTTTGCCCTAAGTTTACAGGGTATGCCCAGACGTGGGTCCCTTGCTCACTTTGCCACGGGATTCAAGCTAGCCTGGCTGATGAGGGCTGTTAGCCCAAAACCGGTCCCAGGATGCTTATTTCCGGTCCAGGGAAAGCACAGCTTTGCAGTTCGGGCTGGACTGTTCCCATGAGGCACAGGGTCAAGACTGATTTGCATATAGCTGTGTCTGAACTGGGGTGGCAAAGTGAGCTAAAGAATGATGATGGATTCAACCCAGATCTGTGACTGGGGGTGAGTGTTTGTAAAGTTTCAGCACTCTGTCTATCATCTCCTTGTGTTTGCATTGCTTGACCTAAGTTGGAAGGGTATGCCCATACATAGGTCCCATGCTCACTTTGCCACTGGATGCAAGCTACCCTGGCTGATGAGGACTGCTATCCCGAAACCAGTCCCAGGATGCTTGTTTCCGGTCCAGGGAAGACATAGCTTAGCAGTTTGGGCTGGGCTGTTCCCATGAGGCACAGAGTGAATACTGATTTGCATATAGCTGTGTCTGAACTGGGGTGGCAAAGTGAACTAAAGAATGATGATGGATTTAACCCAGATCTGTGACTGGGGGTGTGTGTTTGAAAAGTTTGGGAACTCCGTCATTCATCTGCTTCTGTATGCTTTGCTCGTCCTAAGTTGGCAGGATATGCCCAGAGGTGGGTCCCTTACTCACTTTACCACTGGATTCAAGATATCCTGGCTGATGAGGGCTGTTAGCCGGAAACCGGTCCCAGGATGCTTGTTTCAGGTCCAAGGAAGACATAGATTTCCAGTTTGGGCTGGGCTGTACCCATGAGGCACAGAGTGAAGACTGATTTGCATATATCTGTGTCTGAACTGGGGTGGCAAAGTGAGCTAAAGAATGATGATGGATTCAACCCAGATCTGTGACTGGGGGTGAGTGTTTGAAAAGTTTCAGCCCTCCGTCCTTCATCTCCTTGTGTTTGCTTTGTTCGCCCTAAGTTGGCAATGTATGCCTAGATGTGGGTCCCTTGCTTACTTTGCCACTGGATTCAAGCTAGCCTGACTGATGAGGGCTGTTAGCCCGAATCCGGTCCCATGATGTTTGTTTTCAGTCCAGGGAAGAAAGACATAGCTTAGCAGTTTAGGCTGTACTGTTCCCATGAGGTACAGGGTCAGGACTGATTTGCATATAGCTGTCTCTGAACTGGGGTGGCAAAGTGAGCCAAAGAATGATGAGGGATTCAACCCAGATGACTTGGGGGGGGAGAGTTTGAAAAGTTTCAGCTCTCTGTCCATCATCTCCTTGTGTTTGCTTTGTTCGCCCTAAGTTGGCTTGGTATGCCCAGACGTGGGTCCCCAGCTCACTTTGCCAATGGATTCATGCTAGCCTGACTGATGAGGGCTGTTAGCCCGAAAACGGTCCCAGGATGCTTGTTTCCGGTCCAGCGAATACATAGCTTAGCAGTTCGGGCTGGACTGTTCCCATGAGGCACAGGGTCAAGACTGATTTGCATATAGCTGTGTCTGAACTGGGGTGGCAAAGTGAACCAAAGAATCATGAGGGATTCAACGCAGATGACTGGGGGGGGGTTTGAAAGGTTTCAGCACTCCGTCCACCATCTCCTTGTGTTTGCTTTGTTTGCCCTAAGTTTGCAGGGTATGCCCAGACGTGGGTCCCTTGCTCACTTTGCCACTGGATTCAAGCTAGCCTGGCTGATGAGGGCTGTTTGCCCGAAACCGGTCCCAGGATGCTTATTTCCGGTCCAGGGAAGGCATAGATTTCCAGTTTGGGCTGGGCTGTACCCATGAGGCACCGAGTGAAGACTGATTTGCATATAGCTGTGTCTGAACTGGGGTGGCAAAGTGAGCTAAAGAATGATTATGGATTCAACCCAGATCTGTGACTGGGGGTGAGTGTTTGAAAAGTTTCAGCCCTCCGTCCTTCATCTCCTTGTGTTTGCTTTGGTCGCCCTAAGTTGGCAGGGTATGCCCAGATGTGGGTCCCTTGCTTACTTTGCAACTGGATTCAAGCTAGCCTGACTGATGAGGGCTGTTAGCCCGAATCCGGTCCCATGACGCTTGTTTTCAGTCCAGGGAAGAAAGACATAGCTTAGCAGTTTAGGCTGTACTGTTCCCATGAGGTACAGGGTCAAGACTGATTTGCATATAGCTGTCTCTGAACTGGGGTGGCAAAGTGAGCCAAAGAATGATGAGGGATTCAACCCAGATGACTTGGGGGGGAGAGTTTGAAAAGTTTCAGCACTCTGTCCATCATCTCCTTGTGTTTGCTGTGGTCTCCCTAAGTTGGCTTGGTATGCCCAGACGTGGGTCCCCAGCTCACTTTGCCAATGGATTCATGCTAGCCTGGCTGATGAGGGCTGTTAGCCCGAAACCGGTCCCAGGATGCTTGTTTCCGGTCCAGTGAAGACATAGCTTAGCAGTTCGGGATGGACTGTTCCCATGAGGCACAAGGTCAAGACTGATTTGCATATAGCTGTGTCTGAACTGGGGTGGCAAAGTAAGCCATAGAATGATGAGGGATTCAACGCAGATGACTGGGGGAGAGTTTGAAAGGTTTACAGCACTCCGTCCATCATCTCCTTGTGTTTGCTTTGTTCGCCCTAAGTTGGCTTGGTATGCCCAGACGTGGGTCCCCAGCTCACTTTGCCAATGGATTCAAGCTATCCTGGCTGATGAGGGCTGTTAGCCGGAAACCGGTCCCAGGATGCTTGTTTCAGGTCCAAGGAAGACATAGATTTCCAGTTTGGGCTGGACTGTTTCCATGAGGCACAGGGTCAAGACTGATTTGCATATAGTTGTGTCTGAACTGGGGTGGCAAAGTGAGGTAAAGAATGATGATGGATACAAACCAGATCTGTGACTGGGGGTGAATGTTTGAAAACTTTCAGCACTTCGTCCATCATCTCCTTGTGTTTGCTTTGTTCGCCCTAAGTTGGCAGGGTATGCCCAGACGTGGGTCCCTTGCACACTTTGCAACTGGATTCACGCTAGCCTGGCTGATGAGGGCTGTTAGCCCGAAACTGGTCCCAGGATGACTGTTTCCTGTCCAGGGAAGACATAGCTTAGCAGTTCGGGCTGGACTGTTCCCATGATGCACAGGGGGAAGACTGATTTGCATATAGCTGTGTCTGAACTGCGGTGGCAAAGTGAGCCAAAGAATGATGAGGGATTCAACGCAGATGACTGGGGGGGAGAGTTTGAAAGGTTTCAGCACTCCGTCCATCATCTCCTTCTGTTTGCTTTGTTTGCCCTAAGTTTACAGGGTATGCCCAGACGTGGGTCCCTTGCTCACTTTGCCACGGGATTCAAGCTAGCCTGGCTGATGAGGGCTGTTAGCCCAAAACCGGTCCCAGGATGCTTATTTCCGGTCCAGGGAAAGCACAGCTTTGCAGTTCGGGCTGGACTGTTCCCATGAGGCACAGGGTCAAGACTGATTTGCATATAGCTGTGTCTGAACTGGGGTGGCAAAGTGAGCTAAAGAATGATGATGGATTCAACCCAGATCTGTGACTGGGGGTGAGTGTTTGTAAAGTTTCAGCACTCTGTCTATCATCTCCTTGTGTTTGCATTGCTTGACCTAAGTTGGAAGGGTATGCCCATACATAGGTCCCATGCTCACTTTGCCACTGGATGCAAGCTACCCTGGCTGATGAGGACTGCTATCCCGAAACCAGTCCCAGGATGCTTGTTTCCGGTCCAGGGAAGACATAGCTTAGCAGTTTGGGCTGGGCTGTTCCCATGAGGCACAGAGTGAATACTGATTTGCATATAGCTGTGTCTGAACTGGGGTGGCAAAGTGAACTAAAGAATGATGATGGATTTAACCCAGATCTGTGACTGGGGGTGTGTGTTTGAAAAGTTTGGGAACTCCGTCATTCATCTGCTTCTGTATGCTTTGCTCGTCCTAAGTTGGCAGGATATGCCCAGAGGTGGGTCCCTTACTCACTTTACCACTGGATTCAAGATATCCTGGCTGATGAGGGCTGTTAGCCGGAAACCGGTCCCAGGATGCTTGTTTCAGGTCCAAGGAAGACATAGATTTCCAGTTTGGGCTGGGCTGTACCCATGAGGCACAGAGTGAAGACTGATTTGCATATATCTGTGTCTGAACTGGGGTGGCAAAGTGAGCTAAAGAATGATGATGGATTCAACCCAGATCTGTGACTGGGGGTGAGTGTTTGAAAAGTTTCAGCCCTCCGTCCTTCATCTCCTTGTGTTTGCTTTGTTCGCCCTAAGTTGGCAATGTATGCCTAGATGTGGGTCCCTTGCTTACTTTGCCACTGGATTCAAGCTAGCCTGACTGATGAGGGCTGTTAGCCCGAATCCGGTCCCATGATGTTTGTTTTCAGTCCAGGGAAGAAAGACATAGCTTAGCAGTTTAGGCTGTACTGTTCCCATGAGGTACAGGGTCAGGACTGATTTGCATATAGCTGTCTCTGAACTGGGGTGGCAAAGTGAGCCAAAGAATGATGAGGGATTCAACCCAGATGACTTGGGGGGGGAGAGTTTGAAAAGTTTCAGCTCTCTGTCCATCATCTCCTTGTGTTTGCTTTGTTCGCCCTAAGTTGGCTTGGTATGCCCAGACGTGGGTCCCCAGCTCACTTTGCCAATGGATTCATGCTAGCCTGACTGATGAGGGCTGTTAGCCCGAAAACGGTCCCAGGATGCTTGTTTCCGGTCCAGCGAATACATAGCTTAGCAGTTCGGGCTGGACTGTTCCCATGAGGCACAGGGTCAAGACTGATTTGCATATAGCTGTGTCTGAACTGGGGTGGCAAAGTGAACCAAAGAATCATGAGGGATTCAACGCAGATGACTGGGGGGGGGTTTGAAAGGTTTCAGCACTCCGTCCACCATCTCCTTGTGTTTGCTTTGTTTGCCCTAAGTTTGCAGGGTATGCCCAGACGTGGGTCCCTTGCTCACTTTGCCACTGGATTCAAGCTAGCCTGGCTGATGAGGGCTGTTTGCCCGAAACCGGTCCCAGGATGCTTATTTCCGGTCCAGGGAAGGCATAGATTTCCAGTTTGGGCTGGGCTGTACCCATGAGGCACCGAGTGAAGACTGATTTGCATATAGCTGTGTCTGAACTGGGGTGGCAAAGTGAGCTAAAGAATGATTATGGATTCAACCCAGATCTGTGACTGGGGGTGAGTGTTTGAAAAGTTTCAGCCCTCCGTCCTTCATCTCCTTGTGTTTGCTTTGGTCGCCCTAAGTTGGCAGGGTATGCCCAGATGTGGGTCCCTTGCTTACTTTGCAACTGGATTCAAGCTAGCCTGACTGATGAGGGCTGTTAGCCCGAATCCGGTCCCATGACGCTTGTTTTCAGTCCAGGGAAGAAAGACATAGCTTAGCAGTTTAGGCTGTACTGTTCCCATGAGGTACAGGGTCAAGACTGATTTGCATATAGCTGTCTCTGAACTGGGGTGGCAAAGTGAGCCAAAGAATGATGAGGGATTCAACCCAGATGACTTGGGGGGGAGAGTTTGAAAAGTTTCAGCACTCTGTCCATCATCTCCTTGTGTTTGCTGTGGTCTCCCTAAGTTGGCTTGGTATGCCCAGACGTGGGTCCCCAGCTCACTTTGCCAATGGATTCATGCTAGCCTGGCTGATGAGGGCTGTTAGCCCGAAACCGGTCCCAGGATGCTTGTTTCCGGTCCAGTGAAGACATAGCTTAGCAGTTCGGGATGGACTGTTCCCATGAGGCACAAGGTCAAGACTGATTTGCATATAGCTGTGTCTGAACTGGGGTGGCAAAGTAAGCCATAGAATGATGAGGGATTCAACGCAGATGACTGGGGGAGAGTTTGAAAGGTTTACAGCACTCCGTCCATCATCTCCTTGTGTTTGCTTTGTTCGCCCTAAGTTGGCTTGGTATGCCCAGACGTGGGTCCCCAGCTCACTTTGCCAATGGATTCATGCTAGCCTGGCTGATGAGGGCTGTTAGCCCGAAACCGGTCCCAGGATGCTTGTTTCCGGTCCAGGGAATACATAGCTTAGCAGTTCGGGCTGGACTGTTCCCATGAGGCACAGGGTCAAGACTGATTTGCATATAGCTGTGTCTGAACTGGGGTGGCAAAGTGACCCAAAGAATGATGAGGGCGTCAACGCAGATGACTGGGGGGGGTTTGAAAGGTTTCAGCACTCCGTCCACCATCTCCTTGTGTTTGCTTTGTTTGCCCTAAGTTTGCATGGTATGCCCAGACGTGGGTCCCTTGCTCACTTTGCCACTGGATTCAAGCTAGCCTGGCTGATGAGGGCTGTTTGCTGAAACCGGTCCCAGGATGCTTATTTCCAGTCCAGGGAAGGCACAGCTTTGCAGTTCGGGCTGGACTGTTCCCATGAGGCACAGGGTCACGACTGATTTGCATATAGCTGTGTCTGAACTGGGGTGGCAATGTGAGGTAAAGAAAGCTGATGGATACAACCCAGATCTGTGACTGGGGATGAATCTTTGAAAAGTTTCAGCACTCCCTCCATCATCTCCTTGTGTTTGCTTTGCTTGACCTAAGTTGGAAGGGTATGCCCAGACGTAGGTCCCATGCTCACTTTGCCACTGGATTCAAGCTAGCCTTGGTGATGATGGCTGTTAGCCCGAAACCGGTCCCAGGATGCTTATTTCCGGTCCAGGGAAGGCACAGCTTTGCAGTTCGGGCTGGGCTGTTCCCATGAGGCACAGAGTGAAGACTGATTTGCATATAGCTGTGTCTGAACTGGGGTGGCAAAGTGAACTAAAGAATGATGATGGATTTAACCCAGATCTGTGACTGGGGGTGTGTGTTTGAAAAGTTTGGGAACTCCGTCCTTCATCTGCTTCTGTATGCTTTGCTCGCCCTATGTTGGCAGGGTATGCCCAGAGGTGGGTCCCTTACTCACTTTACCACTGGATTCAAGCTATCCTGGCTGATGAGGGCTGTTAGCCGGAAACCGGTCTCAGGATGCTTGTTTCAGGTCCAAGGAAGACATAGATTTCCAGTTTGGGCTGGGCTGTACCCATGAGGCACAAGGTCAAGACTGATTTGCATATAGCTGTGTCTGAACTGGGGTGGCAAAGTGAGCCAAAGAATGATGAGGGATTCAACGCAGATGACTGGGGGGAGAGTTTGAAAGGTTTACAGCACTCTGTCCATCATCTCCTTGTGTTTGCTTTGTTTGCCCTAGATTTGCAGGGTATGCCCAGACGTGCGTTCCTTGCTCACTTTGCCACTGGATTCAAGCTAGCCTGGCTGATGAGGGCTGTTTGCCCGAAACCGGTCCCAGGATGCTTATTTCCGGTCCAGGGAAGGCACAGCTTTGCAATTCGGGCTGGACTGTTCCCATGAGGCACAGGGTCAAGACTGATTTGAATATAGCTGTGTCTGAGCTGGGGTGGCAAAGTGAGGTAAAGAATGATGATGGATACAACCCAGATCTGTGACTGGGGGTGAATGTTTGAAAAGTTTCAGCACTTCGACCATCATCTCCTTGTGTTTGCTTCGTTCTCCCTAAGTTGGCAGGGTATGCCCAGACGTGGGTCCCTTGCACAGTTTGCCACTGGATTCAAGCTAGCCTGGCTGATGAGGGCTGTTAGCCCAAAACTGGTCCCAGAATGCTTGTTTCCTGTCCAGGGAAGACATAGCTTAGCATTCCTGGCTGGACTGTTCCCATGATGCACAGGGGGAAGACTGATTTGCATATAGCTGTGTCTGAACTGGGGTGGCAAAGTGAGCTAAAGAATGATGATGGATTCAACACAGATCCGTGACGGGGTGAGTGTTTGTAAAGTTTCAGCACTCTGTCCATCATCTCCTTGTATTTGCTTTGCTTGACCTAACTTGGAAGGGTATGCCCAGACGTCGGTCCCATGCTCACTTTGCCACTGGATTCAAGCTACCCTGGCTGATGAGACTGCTAGCCCGAAACCAGTCCCAGGATGCTTGTTTCCGGTCCAGGGAAGACATAGCTTAGCAGTTCGGGCTGGGCTGTTCCCATGAGGCACAGAGTGAAGACTGATTTGCATATAGCTGTGTCTGAACTGGGGTGGCAAAGTGAACTAAAGAATGATGATGGATACAACCCAGATCTGTGACTGGGGGTGAATGTCTGAAAAGTTTCAGCACTCCGTCCATCATCTGTTTGTGAATGCTTTGCTCGCCCTAAGTTGGCAGGATATTCCCAGAGGTGGGTCCTTTGCTCACTTTACCACTGGATTCAAGCTATCCTGGCTGATGAGGGTTGTTAGCCGGAAACCGGTCCAAGGATGCTTGTTTCAGGTCCAAGGAAGACATAGATTTCCAGTTCGGGCTGGACTGTTTCCATGAGGCACAGGGTCAAGATTGATTTGCATATAGTTGTGTCTGAACTGGGGCGGCAAAGTGAGCTAAAGAATGATGATGGATTCAACCCAGATCTGTGACTGGGGGTGAGTGTTTGAAACGTTTCAGCCCTCCGTCCTTCATCTCCTTGTGTTTGCTTTGTTCGCCCTAAGTTGGCAGGGTATGCCCAGATGTGGGTCCCTTGCTTACTTTGACACTGGATTCAAGCTAGCCCGACTGATGAGGGCTGTTAGCCCGAAACCGGTCCCAGGATGCTTATTTCCAGTCCAGGGAAGGCACAGCTTTGCAGTTCGGGCTGGACTGTTCCCATGAGGCACAGGGTTAAGACTGATTTGCATATAGCTGTGTCTAAACTGGGGTGGCAAAGTGAGGTAAAGAATGATGATGGATACAACCCAGATCTGTGACTGGGGGTGAATGTTTGATAAGTTTCAGCACTCCATCCATCATCTCCTTGTGTTTGCTTTGTTCGCCCTAAGTTGGCAGGGTATGCCCAGACGTGGGTCCCTTGCACACTTTGCAACTGGATTCAAGCTAGCCTGGCTGATGAGGGCTGTTAGCCCGAAACCGGTCCCAGGATGCTTATTTCCGGTCCAGGGAAGGCACAGCTTTGCAGTTCGGGCTGGGCTGTTCCCCTGAGGCACAGAGTGCAGACTGATTTGCATATAGCTGTGTCTGAACTGGGGTGGCAAAGTGAACTAAAGAATGATGATGGATTTAACCCAGATCTGTGACTGGGGGTGTGTGTTTGAAAAGTTTGGGAACTCCGTCATTCATCTGCTTCTGTATGCTTTGCTCGCCCTAAGTTGGCAGGGTATGCCCAGACGTGGGTCCCTTGCACACTTTGCAACTGGATTCAAGCTAGCCTGGCTGATGAGGGCTGTTAGCCCGAAACTGGTCCCAGGATGCTTGTTTCCTGTCCAGGGAAGACATAGCTTAGCAGTTCGGGCTGGACTGTTCCCATGATGCACAGGGGGAAGA
Organism: Triturus cristatus; assembly: GCF_964204655.1. Lineage (NCBI taxonomy): Eukaryota > Metazoa > Chordata > Amphibia > Caudata > Salamandridae > Triturus > Triturus cristatus. Next base: position 800,144,166 of record NC_140579.1, on the reverse strand, counting down.
CTGATTTGCATATAGCTGTGTCTGAACTGCGGTGGCAAAGTGAGCCAAAGAATGATGAGGGATTCAACGCAGATGACTGGGGGGGAGAGTTTGAAAGGTTTCAGCACTCCGTCCATCATCTCCTTGTGTTTGCTTTGTTTGCCCTAAGTTTGCAGGGTATGCCCAGACGTGGGTCCCTTGCTCACTTTGCCACGGGATTCAAGCTAGCCTGGCTGATGAGGGCTGTTAGCCCGAAACCGGTCCCAGGATGCTTATTTCCGGTCCAGAGAAAGCACAGCTTTGCAGTTCGGGCTGGACAGTTCCCATGAGGCACATGGTCAAGACTGATTTGCATATAGCTGTGTCTGAACTGGGGTGGCAAAGTGAGCTAAAGAATGATGATGGATTCAACCCAGATCTGTGACTGGGGGTGAGTGTTTGTACAGTTTCAGCACTCTGTCTATCATCTCCTTGTGTTTGCATTGCTTGACCTAAGTTGGAAGGGTATGCCCAGACGTAGGTCCCATGCTCACTTTGCCACTGGATTCAAGCTACCCTGGCTGATGAGGACTGCTATCCCGAAACCAGTCCCAGGATGCTTTTTTCCGGTCCAGGGAAGACATAGCTTAGCAGTTCGGGCTGGGCTGTTCCCATGAGGCACAGAGTGAAGACTGATTTGCATATAGCTGTGTCTGAACTGGGGTGGCAATGTGAACTAAAGAATGATGATGGATTTAGCGCAGATCTGTGACTGGGGGTGTGTGTTTGAAAAGTTTGGGAACTCCGTCATTCATCTGCTTCTGTATGCTTTGCTCGCCCTAAGTTGGCAGGGTATGCCCAGACGTGGGTCCCTTACTCACTTTACCACTGGATTCAAGCTATCCTGGCTGATGAGGGCTTTTAGCCGGAAACCGGTCCCAGGATGCTTGTTTCAGGTCCAAGGAAGGCATAGATTTCCAGTTTGGGCTGGGCTGTACCCATGAGGCACAGAGTGAAGACTGATTTCCATATAGCTGTGTCTGAACTGGGGTGGCAAAGTGAGCTAAAGAATGATTATGGATTCAACCCAGATCTGTGACTGTGGGTGAGTGTTTGAAAAGTTTCAGCCCTCCGTCCTTCATCTCCTTGTGTTTGCTTTGTTCGCCCTAAGTTGGCAGTGTATGCCTAGATGTGGGATCCTTGCTTACTTTGCAACTGGATTCAAGCTAGCCTGACTGATGAGGGCTGTTAGCCCGAATCCGGTCCCATGACGCTTGTTTTCAGTCCAGGGAAGAAAGACATAGCTTAGCAGTTTAGGCTGTACTGTTCCCATGAGGTACAGGGTCAAGACTGATTTGCATATAGCTGTCTTTGAACTCTGGTGGCAAAGTGAGCCAAAGAATGATGAGGGATTCAACCCAGATGACTTGGGGGGGAGAGTTTGAAAAGTTTCAGCACTCTGTCCATCATCTCCTTGTGTTTGCTGTGGTCGCCCTAAGTTGGCTTGGTATGCCCAGACGTGGGTCCCCAGCTCACTTTGCCAATGGATTCATGCTAGCCTGGCTGATGAGGGCTGTTAGCCCGAAACCGATCCCAGGATGCTTGTTTCCGGTCCAGTGAAGACATAGCTTAGCAGTTCGGACTGAACTGTTCCCATGAGGCACAAGGTCAAGACTGATTTGCACATAGCTGTGTCTGAACTGGGGTGGCAAAGTGAGCCAAAGAATGATGAGGGATTCAACGCAGATGACTGGGGGGAGAGTTTGAAAGGTTTACAGCACTCCGTCCATCATCTCCTTGTGTTTGCTTTTTTGCCCTACATTTGCAGGGTATGCCCAGTCGTGGGTCCCTTGCTCACTTTGCCACTGGATTCAAGCTAGCCTGGCTGATGAGGGCTGTTTGCCCGAAACCGGTCCCAGGATGCTTATTTCCGGTCCAGGGAAGACATAGCTTAGCAGTTCGGGCTGGACTGTTCCCATGATGCACAGGGGGAAGACTGATTTGCATATAGCTGTGTCTGAACTGGGGTGGCAAAGTGAGCTAAAGAATGATGATGGATTCAACACAGATCTGTGATGGGGCGAGTGTTTGTAAAGTTTCAGCACTCTGTCCATCATCTCCTTGTATTTGCTTTGCTTGACCTAAGTTGGAAGGGTATGCCCAGACGTAGGTCCCATGCTCACTTTGCCACTGGATTCAAGCTATCCTGGCTGATGAGGGCTGTTAGCTGGAAACCGGTCCCAGGATGCTTGTTTCAGGTCCAAGGAAGACATAGATTTCCAGTTCGGGCTGGACTGTTCCCATGAGGCACAGGGTCAAGACTGATTTGCATATAGTTGTGTCTGAACTGGGGTGGCAAAGTGAGCTAAAGAATGATGATGGATTCAACCCAGATCTGTGGCTGGGGGTGAGTGTTTGAAAAGTTTCAGCCCTCCGTCCTTCATCTCCTTGTGTTTGCTTTGTTTGCCCTAAGTTGGCAGGGTATGCCCAGATGTGGGTCCCTTGCTTACTTTGACACTGGATTCAAGCTAGCCTGACTGATGAGGGCTGTTAGCCCGAAACCGGTCCCAGGATGCTTATTTCCGGTCCAGGGAAGGCACAGCTTTGCAGTTCGGGCTGGACTGTTCCCATGAGGCACATGGTTAAGACTGATTTGCATATAGGTGTGTCTGAACTGCGGTGGCAAAGTGAGCCAAAGAATGATGAGGGATTCAACGCAGATGACTGGGGGGAGAGTTTGAAAGGTTTCAGCACTTCGTCCATCGTCTCCTTGTGTTTGCTTTGTTTGCCCTATGTTTGCAGGGTATGCCCAGACGTGGGTCCCTTGCTCACTTTGCCACGGGATTCAAGCTAGCCTGGCTGATGAGGGCTGTTAGCCCGAAACCGGTCCCAGGATGCTTATTTCCGGTCCAGGGAAAGCACAGCTTTGCAGTTCGGGCTGGACAGTTCCCATGAGGCACAGGGTCAAGACTGATTTGCATATAGCTGTGTCTGAACTGGGGTGGAAAGTGAGCTAAAGAATGATGATGGATTCAACCCAGATCTGTGACTGGGGGTGAGTGTTTGTAAAGTTTCAGCACTCTGTCTATCATCTCCTTGTGTTTGCATTGCTTGACCTAAGTTGGAAGGGTATGCCCAGACGTAGGTCCCATGCTCACGTTGCCACTGGATTCAAGCTACCCTGGCTGATGAGGACTGCTATCCCGAAACCAGTCCCAGGATGCTTGTTTCCGGTCCAGGGAAGACATAGCTTAGCAGTTCGGGCTGGGCTGTTCCCATGAGGCATAGAGTGAAGATTGATTTGCATATAGCTGTGTCTGAACTGGGGTGGCAAAGTGAACTAAAGAATGATGATGGATTTAACGCAGATCTGTGACTGGGGGTGTGTGTTTGAAAAGTTTGGGAACTCCGTCATTCATCTGCTTCTGTATGCTTTGCTCGCCCTAAGTTGGCAGGGTATGCCCAGACGTGGGTCCCTTACTCACTTTACCACTGGATTCAAGCTATCCTGGCTGATGAGGGCTGTTAGCCGGAAACCGGTCCCAGGATGCTTGTTTCAGGTCCAAGGAAGACAAAGATTTCCAGTTTGGGCTGGGCTGTACCCATGAGGCACAGAGTGAAGACTGATTTGCATATAGCTGTGTCTGAACTGGGGTGGCAAAGTGAGCTAAAGAATGATTATGGATTCAACCCAGATCTGTGACTGTGGGTGAGTGTTTGAAAAGTTTCAGCCCTCCGTCCTTCATCTCCTTGTGTTTGCTTTGTTCGCCCTAAGTTGGCAGTGTATGCCTAGATGTGGGTTCCTTGCTTACTTTGCAACTGGATTCAAGCTAGCCTGACTGATGAGGGCTGTTAGCCCGAATCCGGTCCCATGACGCTTGTTTTCAGTCCAGGGAAGAAAGACATAGCTTAGCAGTTTAGGCTTTACTGTTCCCATGAGGTACAGGGTCAAGACTGATTTGCATATAGCTGTCTCTGAACTCTGGTGGCAAAGTGAGCCAAATAATGATGAGGGATTCAACCCAGATGACTTGGGGGGGAGAGTTTGAAAAGTTTCAGCACTCTGTCCATCATCTCCTTGTGTTTGCTGTGGTCGCCCTTAGTTGGCTTGGGATGCCCAGACGTAGGTCCCCAGCTCACTTTGCCAATGGATTCATGCTAGCCTGGCTGATGAGGGCTGTTAGCCCGAAACCGATCCCAGGATGCTTGTTTCTGGTCCAGTGAAGACATAGCTTAGCAGTTCGGGATGGACTGTTCCCATGAGGCACAAGGTCAAGACTGATTTGTATATAGCTGTGTCTGAACTGGGGTGGCAAAGTGAGCTAAAGAATGATGATGGATTCAACACAGATCTGTGACGGGGGTGAGTGTTTGTAAAGTTTCAGCACTCTGTCGATCATCTCCTTGTATTTGCTTTGCTTGACCTAAGTTGGAAGGGTATGCACAGACGTAGGTCCCCTGCTCACTTTGCCACTGGATTCAAGCTACCCTGGCTGATGAGGACTGCTAGCCCGAAACCAGTCCCAGGATGCTTGTTTCCGGTCCAGGGAAGACATAGCTTAGCAGTTCGGGCTGGGCTGTTCCCATGAGGCACAGAGTGAAGACTGATTTGCATATAGCTGTGTCTGAACTGGGGTGGCAAAGTGAACTAAAGAATGATGATAGATTCAACCCAGATCTGAGACTGGGGGTGTGTGTTTGAAAAGTTTGGGCACTCCGTCCATCATCTGCTTGTGTATTCTTTGCTCGCCCTAAGTTGGCAGGGTATGCCCAGAGGTGGGTCCTTTGCTCACTTTACCACTGGATTCAAGCTATCCTGGCTGATGAGGGCTGTTAGCCGGAAACCGGTCCCAGGATTCTTGTTTCAGGTCCAAGGAAGACATAGATTTCCAGTTCGGGCTGGACTGTTTCCATGAGGCACAGGGTAAGACTGATTTGCATATAGTTGTGTCTGAACTGGGGTTGCAAAGTGAGCTAAAGAATGATGATGGATTCAACCCAGATCTGTGACTGGGGGTGAGTGTTTGAAAAGTTTCAGCCCTCCGTCCTTCATCTCCTTGTGTTTGTTTTGTTCGCCCTAAGTTGGCAGGGTATGCCCAGATGTGGGTCTCTTGCTTACTTTGACACTGGATTCAAGCTAGCCTGACTGATGAGGGCTGTTAGCCCGAACCGGTCCCAGGATGCTTATTTCCGGTCCAGGGAAGGCACAGCTTTGCAGTTCGGGCTGGACTGTTCCCATGAGGCACAGGGTTAAGACTGATTTGCATATAGCTGTGTCTAAACTGCGGTGGCAAAGTCAGGTAAAGAATGATGATGGATACAACCCAGATCTGTGACTGGGGGTGAATGTTTGAAAAGTTTCAGCACTCCGTCCATCATCTCCTTGTGTTTGCTTTGTTCGCCCTAAGTTGGCAGGGTATGCCCAGACATGGGTCCCTTGCACACTTTGCCACTGGATTCAAGCTAGCCTGGCTGATGAGGGCTGTTAGCCCGAAACTGGTCCCAGGATGCTTGTTTCCTGTCCAGGCAAGACATAGCTTAGCAGTTCGGGCTGGACTGTTCCCATGATGCACAGGGGGAAGACTGATTTGCATATAGCTGTGTCTGAACTGCGGTGGCAAAGTGAGCCAAAGAATGATGAGGGATTCAACGCAGATGACTGGGGGGGAGAGTTTGAAAGGTTTCAGCACTCCGTCCATCATCTCCTTGTGGTTGCTTTGTTTGCCCTAAGTTGGCAGGGTATGCCCAGATGTGGGTCCCTTGCTTACTTTGCAACTGGATTCAAGCTAGCCTGACTGATGAGGGCTGTTAGCCCGAACCGGTCCCAGGATGCTTATTTCCGGTCCAGGGAAAGCACAGCTTTGCAGTTCGGGCTGGACAGTTCCCATGAGGCACAGGGTCAAGACTGATTTGCATATAGCTGTGTCTGAACTGGGGTGGAAAGTGAGCTAAAGAATGATGATGGATTCAACCCAGATCTGTGACTGGGGGTGAGTGTTTGTAAAGTTTCAGCACTCTGTCTATCATCTCCTTGTGTTTGCATTGCTTGACCTAAGTTGGAAGGGTATGCCCAGACGTAGGTCCCATGCTCACGTTGCCACTGGATTCAAGCTACCCTGGCTGATGAGGACTGCTATCCCGAAACCAGTCCCAGGATGCTTGTTTCCGGTCCAGGGAAGACATAGCTTAGCAGTTCGGGCTGGGCTGTTCCCATGAGGCATAGAGTGAAGATTGATTTGCATATAGCTGTGTCTGAACTGGGGTGGCAAAGTGAACTAAAGAATGATGATGGATTTAACGCAGATCTGTGACTGGGGGTGTGTGTTTGAAAAGTTTGGGAACTCCGTCATTCATCTGCTTCTGTATGCTTTGCTCGCCCTAAGTTGGCAGGGTATGCCCAGACGTGGGTCCCTTACTCACTTTACCACTGGATTCAAGCTATCCTGGCTGATGAGGGCTGTTAGCCGGAAACCGGTCCCAGGATGCTTGTTTCAGGTCCAAGGAAGACAAAGATTTCCAGTTTGGGCTGGGCTGTACCCATGAGGCACAGAGTGAAGACTGATTTGCATATAGCTGTGTCTGAACTGGGGTGGCAAAGTGAGCTAAAGAATGATTATGGATTCAACCCAGATCTGTGACTGTGGGTGAGTGTTTGAAAAGTTTCAGCCCTCCGTCCTTCATCTCCTTGTGTTTGCTTTGTTCGCCCTAAGTTGGCAGTGTATGCCTAGATGTGGGTTCCTTGCTTACTTTGCAACTGGATTCAAGCTAGCCTGACTGATGAGGGCTGTTAGCCCGAATCCGGTCCCATGACGCTTGTTTTCAGTCCAGGGAAGAAAGACATAGCTTAGCAGTTTAGGCTTTACTGTTCCCATGAGGTACAGGGTCAAGACTGATTTGCATATAGCTGTCTCTGAACTCTGGTGGCAAAGTGAGCCAAATAATGATGAGGGATTCAACCCAGATGACTTGGGGGGGAGAGTTTGAAAAGTTTCAGCACTCTGTCCATCATCTCCTTGTGTTTGCTGTGGTCGCCCTTAGTTGGCTTGGGATGCCCAGACGTAGGTCCCCAGCTCACTTTGCCAATGGATTCATGCTAGCCTGGCTGATGAGGGCTGTTAGCCCGAAACCGATCCCAGGATGCTTGTTTCTGGTCCAGTGAAGACATAGCTTAGCAGTTCGGGATGGACTGTTCCCATGAGGCACAAGGTCAAGACTGATTTGTATATAGCTGTGTCTGAACTGGGGTGGCAAAGTGAGCTAAAGAATGATGATGGATTCAACACAGATCTGTGACGGGGGTGAGTGTTTGTAAAGTTTCAGCACTCTGTCGATCATCTCCTTGTATTTGCTTTGCTTGACCTAAGTTGGAAGGGTATGCACAGACGTAGGTCCCCTGCTCACTTTGCCACTGGATTCAAGCTACCCTGGCTGATGAGGACTGCTAGCCCGAAACCAGTCCCAGGATGCTTGTTTCCGGTCCAGGGAAGACATAGCTTAGCAGTTCGGGCTGGGCTGTTCCCATGAGGCACAGAGTGAAGACTGATTTGCATATAGCTGTGTCTGAACTGGGGTGGCAAAGTGAACTAAAGAATGATGATAGATTCAACCCAGATCTGTGACTGGGGGTGTGTGTTTGAAAAGTTTGGGCACTCCGTCCATCATCTGCTTGTGTATTCTTTGCTCGCCCTAAGTTGGCAGGGTATGCCCAGAGGTGGGTCCTTTGCTCACTTTACCACTGGATTCAAGCTATCCTGGCTGATGAGGGCTGTTAGCCGGAAACCGGTCCCAGGATTCTTGTTTCAGGTCCAAGGAAGACATAGATTTCCAGTTCGGGCTGGACTGTTTCCATGAGGCACAGGGTAAGACTGATTTGCATATAGTTGTGTCTGAACTGGGGTTGCAAAGTGAGCTAAAGAATGATGATGGATTCAACCCAGATCTGTGACTGGGGGTGAGTGTTTGAAAAGTTTCAGCCCTCCGTCCTTCATCTCCTTGTGTTTGTTTTGTTCGCCCTAAGTTGGCAGGGTATGCCCAGATGTGGGTCTCTTGCTTACTTTGACACTGGATTCAAGCTAGCCTGACTGATGAGGGCTGTTAGCCCGAACCGGTCCCAGGATGCTTATTTCCGGTCCAGGGAAGGCACAGCTTTGCAGTTCGGGCTGGACTGTTCCCATGAGGCACAGGGTTAAGACTGATTTGCATATAGCTGTGTCTAAACTGCGGTGGCAAAGTCAGGTAAAGAATGATGATGGATACAACCCAGATCTGTGACTGGGGGTGAATGTTTGAAAAGTTTCAGCACTCCGTCCATCATCTCCTTGTGTTTGCTTTGTTCGCCCTAAGTTGGCAGGGTATGCCCAGACATGGGTCCCTTGCACACTTTGCCACTGGATTCAAGCTAGCCTGGCTGATGAGGGCTGTTAGCCCGAAACTGGTCCCAGGATGCTTGTTTCCTGTCCAGGCAAGACATAGCTTAGCAGTTCGGGCTGGACTGTTCCCATGATGCACAGGGGGAAGACTGATTTGCATATAGCTGTGTCTGAACTGCGGTGGCAAAGTGAGCCAAAGAATGATGAGGGATTCAACGCAGATGACTGGGGGGGAGAGTTTGAAAGGTTTCAGCACTCCGTCCATCATCTCCTTGTGGTTGCTTTGTTTGCCCTAAGTTGGCAGGGTATGCCCAGATGTGGGTCCCTTGCTTACTTTGCAACTGGATTCAAGCTAGCCTGACTGATGAGGGCTGTTAGCCCGAACCGGTCCCAGGATGCTTATTTCCGGTCCAGGGAAAGCACAGCTTTGCAGTTCGGGCTGGACTGTTCCCGTGAGGCACAGGGTCAAGACTGATTTGCCTATAACTGTGTCTGAACTGAGGTGGCAAAGTGAGCTAAAGAATGATGATGGATTCAACCCAGATCTGTGACTGGGGGTGAGTGTTTGTAAAGTTTCAGCACTCTGTCTATCATCTCCTTGTGTTAGCATTGCTTGACCTAAGTTGGTAGGGTATGCCCAGACGTAGGTCCCATGCTCACTTTGCCACTGGATTCAAGCTATCCTGGCTGATGAGGACTGCTAGCCCGAAACCAGTCCTAGGATGCTTGTTTCCGGTCCAGGGAAGACATAGCTTAGCAGTTCGGGCTGGGCTGTTCCCATGAGGCACAGAGTGAAGACTGATTTGCATATATCTGTGTCTGAACTGGGGTGGCAAAGTTAATTAAAGAAAGATGATGGATTTAACCCAGATCTGTGACTGGGGGTGTGTGTTTGAAAAGTTTGGGAACTCCGTCATTCATCTGCTTCTGTATGCTTTGCTCGCCCTAAGTCGAAAGGGTATGCCCAGAGGTGGGTCCTTTACTCACTTTACCACTGGATTCAAGCTATCCTGGCTGATGAGGGCTGTTAGCCGGAAACCGGTCCCAGGATGCTTGTTTCAGGTCCAAGGAAGACATAGATTTCCAGTTTGGGCTGGGCTGTACCCATGAGGCACAGAGTGAAGACTGATTTGCATATAGCTGTGTCTGAACTGGGGTGGCAAAGTGAGCTAAAGAATGATTATGGATTCAACCCAGATCTGTGACTGTGGGTGAGTGTTTGAAAAGTTTCAGCCCTCCGTCCTTCATCTCCTTGTGTTTGCTTTGGTCGCCCTGAGTTGGCAGGGTATGCCCAGATGTGGGTCCCTTGCTTACTTTGCAACTGGATTCAAGCTAGCCTGACTGATGAGGGCTGTTAGCCCGAATCCGGTCCCATGACGCTTGTTTTCAGTCCAGGGAAGAAAGACATAGCTTAGCAGTTTAGGCTGTACTGTTCCCATGAGGTACAGGGTCAAGACTGATTTGCATATAGCTGTCTCTGAACTGGGGTGGCAAAGTGAGCCAAAGAATGATGAGGGATTCAACCCAGATGACTTGGGGGGGAGAGTTTGAAAAGTTTCAGCACTCTGTCCATCATCTCCTTGTGTTTGCTGTGGTCTCCCTAAGTTGGCTTGGTATGCCCAGACGTGGGTCCCCAGCTCACTTTGCCAATGGATTCATGCTAGCCTGGCTGATGAGGGCTGTTAGCCCGAAACCGGTCCCAGGATGCTTGTTTCCGGTCCAGTGAAGACATAGCTTAGCAGTTCGGTCTGGACTGTTCCCATGAGGCACAAGGTCAAGACTGATTTGCATATAGCTGTGTCTGAACTGGGGTGGCAAAGTGAGCCATAGAATGATGAGGGATTCAACGCAGATGACTGGGGGGAGAGTTTGAAAGGTTTACAGCACTCCGTCCATCATCTCCTTGTGTGTGCTTTGTTTGCCCTACATTTGCAGAGTATGCCCAGACGTGGGTCCCTTGCTCACTTTGCCACTGGATTCAAGCTAGCCTGGCTGATGAGGGCTGTTTGCCCGAAACTGGCCCCAGGATGCTTATTTCCGGTCCAGGGAAGGCACAGCTTTGCAGTTCGGGCTGAACTGTTCCCATGAGGCACAGAGTCAAGACTGATTTGCATATAGCTGTGTCTGAACTGGGGTGGAAAGTGAGCTAAAGAATGATGATGGATTCAACCCAGATCTGTGACTGGGGGTGAGTGTTTGTAAAGTTTCAGCACTCTGTCTATCATCTCCTTGTGTTTGCTTTTTTGCCCTACATTTGCAGGGTATGCCCAGTCATGGGTCCCTTGCTCACTTTGCCACTGGATTCAAGCTAGCCTGGCTGATGAGGGCTGTTTGCCCGAAACCGGTCCCAGGATGCTTATTTACGGTCCAGGGAAGGCACAGCTTAGCAATTCGGGCTGGATTGTTCCCATGAGGCACAGGGTCAAGACTGATTTGCATATAGTTGTGTCTGAGCTGGGGTGGCAAAGTGAGGTAAAGAATGATGATGGATACAACCCAGATCTGTGACTGGGGGTGAATGTTTGAAAAGTTTCAGCACTTCGTCCATCATCTCCTTGTGTTTGCTTTGTTCTCCCTAAGTTGGCAGGGTATGCCCAGACGTGGATCCCTTGCACACTTTGCACCTGGATTCAAGCTAGCCTGGCTGTTGAGGGCTGTTAGCCCGAAACTGGTCCCAGGATGCTTGTTTCCTGTCCAGGGAAGACATAGCTTAGCAGTTCGGGCTGGACTGTTCCCATGATGCACAGGGGGAAGACTGATTTGCATATAGCTGTGTTTGAACTGGGGTGGCAAAGTGAGCTAAAGAATGATGATGGATTCAACACAGATCTGTGACGGGGGTGAGTGTTTGTAAAGTTTCAGCACTCTGTCGATCATCTCCTTGTATTTGCTTTGCTTGACCTAAGTTGGAAGGGTATGCCCAGACGTAGGTCCCATGCTCACTTTGCCACTGGATTCAAGCTACCCTGGCTGATGAGGACTGCTAGCCCGAAACCAGTCCCAGGATGCTTGTTTCCGGTCCAGGGAAGACATAGCTTAGCAGTTCGGGCTGGGCTGTTCCCATGAGGCACAGAGTGAAGACTGATTTGCATATAGCTGTGTCTGAACTGGGGTGGCAAAGTGAACTAAAGAATGATGATAGATTCAACCCAGATCTGTGACTGGGGGTGTGTGTTTGAAAAGTTTGGGCACTCCGTCCATCATCTGCTTGTGTATTCTTTGCTAGCCCTAAGTTGGCAGGGTATGCCCAGAGGTGGGTCCTTTGCTCACTTTACCACTGGATTCAAGCTATCCTGGCTGATGAGGGCTGTTAGCCGGAAACCGGTCCCAGGATGCTTGTTTCAGGTCCAAGGAAGACATAGATTTCCAGTTCGGGCTGGACTGTTTCCATGAGGCACAGGGTCAAGACTGATTTGCATATAGTTGTGTCTGAACTGGGGTTGCAAAGTGAGCTAAAGAATGATGATGGATTCAACCCAGATCTGTGACTGGGGGTGAGTGTTTGAAAAGTTTCAGCCCTCCGTCCTTCATCTCCTTGTGTTTGTTTTGTTCGCCCTAAGTTGGCAGGGTATGCCCAGATAAGGGTCTCTTGCTTACTTTGACACTGGATTCAAGCTAGCCTGACTGATGAGGGCTGTTAGCCCGAACCGGTCCCAGGATGCTTATTTCCGGTCCAGGGAAGGCACAGCTTTGCAGTTCGGGCTGGACTGTTCCCATGAGGCACAGGGTTAAGACTGATTTGCATATAGCTGTGTCTAAACTGGGGTGGCAAAGTGAGGTAAAGAATGATGATGGATACAACCCAGATCTGTGACTGGGGGTGAATGTTTGAAAAGTTTCAGCACTCCGTCCATCATCTCCTTGTGTTTGCTTTGTTCGCCCTAAGTTGGCAGGGTATGCCCAGACGTGGGTCCCTTGCACACCTTGCCACTGGATTCAAGCTACCCTGGCTGATGAGGACTGCTATCCCGAAACCAGTCCCAGGATGCTTGTTTCCGGTCCAGGGAAGACATAGCTTAGCAGTTCGGGCTGGGCTGTTCCCATGAGGCACAGAGTGAAGATTGATTTGCATATAGCTGTGTCTGAACTGGGGTGGCAAAGTGAACTAAAGAATGATGATGGATTTAACGCAGATCTGTGACTGGGGGTGTGTGTTTGAAAAGTTTGGGAACTCCGTCATTCATCTGCTTCTGTATGCTTTGCTCGCCCTAAGTTGGCAGGGTATGCCCAGACGTGGGTCCCTTACTCACTTTACCACTGGATTCAAGCTATCCTGGCTGATGAGGGCTGTTAGCCAGAAACCGGTCCCAGGATGCTTGTTTCAGGTCCAGGGAAGACATAGCTTAGCAGTTTGGGCTGGGCTGTACCCATGAGGCACAGAGTGAAGACTGATTTGCATATAGCTGTGTCTGAACTGGGGTGGCAAAGTGAGCTAAAGAATGATTATGGATTCAACCCAGATCTGTGACTGTGGGTGAGTGTTTGAAAAGTTTCAGCCCTCCGTCCTTCATCTCCTTGTGTTTGCTTTGTTCGCCCTAAGTTGGCAGTGTATGCCTAGATGTGGGTTCCTTGCTTACTTTGCAACTGGATTCAAGCTAGCCTGACTGATGAGGGCTGTTAGCCCGAATCCGGTCCCATGACGCTTGTTTTCAGTCCAGGGAAGAAAGACATAGCTTAGCAGTTTAGGCTTTACTGTTCCCATGAGGTACAGGGTCAAGACTGATTTCCATATAGCTGTCTCTGAACTCTGGTGGCAAAGTGAGCCAAATAATGATGAGGGATTCAACCCAGATGACTTGGGGGGGAGAGTTTGAAAAGTTTCAGCACTCTGTCCATCATCTCCTTGTGTTTGCTGTGGTCGCCCTTAGTTGGCTTGGGATGCCCAGACGTAGGTCCCCAGCTCACTTTGCCAATGGATTCATGCTAGCCTGGCTGATGAGGGCTGTTAGCCCGAAACCGATCCCAGGATGCTTGTTTCTGGTCCAGTGAAGACATAGCTTAGCAGTTCGGGATGGACTGTTCCCATGAGGCACAAGGTCAAGACTGATTTGTATATAGCTGTGACTGAACTGGGGTGGCAAAGTGAGCCAAAGAATGATGAGGGATTCAACGCAGATGACTGGGGGAGAGTTTGAAAGGTTTACAGCACTCCGTCCATCATCTCCTTGTGTTTGCTTTTTTGCCCTACATTTGCAGGGTATGCCCAGTCGTGGGTCCCTTGCTCACTTTGCCACTGGATTCAAGCTAGCCTGGCTGATGAGGGCTGTTTGCCCGAAACCGGTCCCAGGATGCTTATTTCCGGTCCAGGGAAGACATAGCTTAGCAGTTCGGGCTGGACTGTTCCCATGATGCACAGGGGGAAGACTGATTTGCATATAGCTGTGTCTGAACTGGGGTGGCAAAGTGAGCTAAAGAATGATGATGGATTCAACACAGATCTGTGATGGGGCGAGTGTTTGTAAAGTTTCAGCACTCTGTCCATCATCTCCTTGTATTTGCTTTGCTTGACCTAAGTTGGAAGGGTATGCCCAGACGTAGGTCCCATGCTCACTTTGCCACTGGATTCAAGCTATCCTGGCTGATGAGGGCTGTTAGCTGGAAACCGGTCCCAGGATGCTTGTTTCAGGTCCAAGGAAGACATAGATTTCCAGTTCGGGCTGGACTGTTCCCATGAGGCACAGGGTCAAGACTGATTTGCATATAGTTGTGTCTGAGCTGGGGTGGCAAAGTGAGGTAAAGAATGATGATGGATACAACCCAGATCTGTGACTGGGGGTGAATGTTTGAAAAGTTTCAGCACTTCGTCCATCATCTCCTTGTGTTTGCTTTGTTCTCCCTAAGTTGGCAGGGTATGCCCAGACGTGGATCCTTTGCACACTTTGCACCTGGATTCAAGCTAGCCTGGCTGTTGAGGGCTGTTAGCCCAAAACTGGTCCCAGGATGCTTGTTTCCTGTCCAGGGAAGACATAGCTTAGCAGTTCGGGCTGGACTGTTCCCATGATGCACAGGGGGAAGACTGATTTGCATATAGCTGTGTCTGAACTGGGGTGGCAAAGTGAGCTAAAGAATGATGATGGATTCAACACAGATCTGTGACGGGGGTGAGTGTTTGTAAAGTTTCAGCACTCTGTCGATCATCTCCTTGTATTTGCTTTGCTTGACCTAAGTTGGAAGGGTATGCACAGACGTAGGTCCCCTGCTCACTTTGCCACTGGATTCAAGCTACCCTGGCTGATGAGGACTGCTAGCCCGAAACCAGTCCCAGGATGCTTGTTTCCGGTCCAGGGAAGACATAGCTTAGCAGTTCGGGCTGGGCTGTTCCCATGAGGCACAGAGTGAAGACTGATTTGCATATAGCTGTGTCTGAACTGGGGTGGCAAAGTGAACTAAAGAAAGATGATAGATTCAACCCAGATCTGTGACTGGGGGTGTGTGTTTGAAAAGTTTGGGCACTCCGTCCATCATCTGCTTGTGTATTCTTTGCTCGCCCTAAGTTGGCAGGGTATGCCCAGAGGTGGGTCCTTTGCTCACTTTACCACTGGATTCAAGCTATCCTGGCTGATGAGGGCTGTTAGCCGGAAACCGGTCCCAGGATGCTTGTTTCAGGTCCAAGGAAGACATAGATTTCCAGTTCGGGCTGGACTGTTTCCATGAGGCACAGGGTAAGACTGATTTGCATATAGTTGTGTCTGAACTGGGGTTGCAAAGTGAGCTAAAGAATGATGATGGATTCAACCCAGATCTGTGACTGGGGGTGAGTGTTTGAAAAGTTTCAGCCCTCCGTCCTTCATCTCCTTGTGTTTGTTTTGTTCGCCCTAAGTTGGCAGGGTATGCCCAGATGTGGGTCTCTTGCTTACTTTGACACTGGATTCAAGCTAGCCTGACTGATGAGGGCTGTTAGCCCGAACCGGTCCCAGGATGCTTATTTCCGGTCCAGGGAAGGCACAGCTTTGCAGTTCGGGCTGGACTGTTCCCATGAGGCACAGGGTTAAGACTGATTTGCATATAGCTGTGTCTAAACTGGGGTGGCAAAGTCAGGTAAAGAATGATGATGGATACAACCCAGATCTGTGACTGGGGGTGAATGTTTGAAAAGTTTCAGCACTCCGTCCATCATCTCCTTGTGTTTGCTTTGTTCGCCCTAAGTTGGCAGGGTATGCCCAGACATGGGTCCCTTGCACACTTTGCCACTGGATTCAAGCTAGCCTGGCTGATGAGGGCTGTTAGCCCGAAACTGGTCCCAGGATGCTTGTTTCCTGTCCAGGCAAGACATAGCTTAGCAGTTCGGGCTGGACTGTTCCCTTGATGCACAGGGGGAAGACTGATTTGCATATAGCTGTGTCTGAACTGCGGTGGCAAAGTGAGCCAAAGAATGATGAGGGATTCAACGCAGATGACTGGGGGGGAGAGTTTGAAAGGTTTCAGCACTCCGTCCATCATCTCCTTGTGGTTGCTTTGTTTGCCCTAAGTTGGCAGGGTATGCCCAGATGTGGGTCCCTTGCTTACTTTGCAACTGGATTCAAGCTAGCCTGACTGATGAGGGCTGTTAGCCCGAACCGGTCCCAGGATGCTTATTTCCGGTCCAGGGAAAGCACAGCTTTGCAGTTCGGGCTGGACTGTTCCCGTGAGGCACAGGGTCAAGACTGATTTGCCTATAACTGTGTCTGAACTGAGGTGGCAAAGTGAGCTAAAGAATGATGATGGATTCAACCCAGATCTGTGACTGGGGGTGAGTGTTTGTAAAGTTTCAGCACTCTGTCTATCATCTCCTTGTGTTTGCATTGCTTGACCTAAGTTGGTAGGGTATGCCCAGACGTAGGTCCCATGCTCACTTTGCCACTGGATTCAAGCTATCCTGGCTGATGAGGACTGCTAGCCCGAAACCAGTCCTTGGATGCTTGTTTCCGGTCCAGGGAAGACATAGCTTAGCAGTTCGGGCTGGGCTGTTCCCATGAGGCACAGAGTGAAGACTGATTTGCATATATCTGTGTCTGAACTGGGGTGGCAAAGTTAATTAAAGAAAGATGATGGATTTAACCCAGATCTGTGACTGGGGGTGTGTGTTTGAAAAGTTTGGGAACTCCGTCATTCATCTGCTTCTGTATGCTTTGCTCGCCCTAAGTCGAAAGGGTATGCCCAGAGGTGGGTCCTTTACTCACTTTACCACTGGATTCAAGCTATCCTGGCTGATGAGGGCTGTTAGCCGGAAACCGGTCCCAGGATGCTTGTTTCAGGTCCAAGGAAGACATAGATTTCCAGTTTGGGCTGGGCTGTACCCATGAGGCACAGAGTGAAGACTGATTTGCATATAGCTGTGTCTGAACTGGGGTGGCAAAGTGAGCTAAAGAATGATTATGGATTCAACCCAGATCTGTGACTGTGGGTGAGTGTTTGAAAAGTTTCAGCCCTCCGTCCTTCATCTCCTTGTGTTTGCTTTGGTCGCCCTGAGTTGGCAGGGTATGCCCAGATGTGGGTCCCTTGCTTACTTTGCAACTGGATTCAAGCTAGCCTGACTGATGAGGGCTGTTAGCCCGAATCCGGTCCCATGATGCTTGTTTTCAGTCCAGGGAAGAAAGACATAGCTTAGCAGTTTAGGCTGTACTGTTCCCATGAGGTACAGGGTCAAGACTGATTTGCATATAGCTGTCTCTGAACTGGGGTGGCAAAGTGAGCCAAAGAATGATGAGGGATTCAACCCAGATGACTTGGGGGGGAGAGTTTGAAAAGTTTCAGCACTCTGTCCATCATCTCCTTGTGTTTGCTGTGGTCTCCCTAAGTTGGCTTGGTATGCCCAGACGTGGGTCCCCAGCTCACTTTGCCAATGGATTCATGCTAGCCTGGCTGATGAGGGCTGTTAGCCCGAAACCGGTCCCAGGATGCTTGTTTCCGGTCCAGTGAAGACATAGCTTAGCAGTTCGGTCTGGACTGTTCCCATGAGGCACAAGGTCAAGACTGATTTGCATATAGCTGTGTCTGAACTGGGGTGGCAAAGTGAGCCATAGAATGATGAGGGATTCAACGCAGATGACTGGGGGGAGAGTTTGAAAGGTTTACAGCACTCCGTCCATCATCTCCTTGTGTGTGCTTTGTTTGCCCTACATTTGCAGAGTATGCCCAGACGTGGGTCCCTTGCTCACTTTGCCACTGGATTCAAGCTAGCCTGGCTGATGAGGGCTGTTTGCCCGAAACTGGTCCCAGGATGCTTATTTCTGGTCCAGGGAAGGCACAGCTTTGCAGTTCGGGCTGAACTGTTCCCATGAGGCACAGAGTCAAGACTGATTTGCATATAGCTGTGTCTGAACTGGGGTGGAAAGTGAGCTAAAGAATGATGATGGATTCAACCCAGATCTGTGACTGGGGGTGAGTGTTTGTAAAGTTTCAGCACTCTGTCTATCATCTCCTTGTGTTTGCTTTTTTGCCCTACATTTGCAGGGTATGCCCAGTCGTGGGTCCCTTGCTCACTTTGCCACTGGATTCAAGCTAGCCTGGCTGATGAGGGCTGTTTGCCCGAAACCGGTCCCAGGATGCTTATTTCCGGTCCAGGGAAGGCACAGCTTAGCAATTCGGGCTGGACTGTTCCCATGAGGCACAGGGTCAAGACTGATTTGCATATAGTTGTGTCTGAGCTGGGGTGGCAAAGTGAGGTAAAGAATGATGATGGATACAACCCAGATCTGTGACTGGGGGTGAATGTTTGAAAAGTTTCAGCACTTCGTCCATCATCTCCTTGTGTTTGCTTTGTTCTCCCTAAGTTGGCAGGGTATGCCCAGACGTGGATCCCTTGCACACTTTGCACCTGGATTCAAGCTAGCCTGGCTGTTGAGGGCTGTTAGCCCGAAACTGGTCCCAGGATGCTTGTTTCCTGTCCAGGGAAGACATAGCTTAGCAGTTCGGGCTGGACTGTTCCCATGATGCACAGGGGGAAGACTGATTTGCATATAGCTGTGTTTGAACTGGGGTGGCAAAGTGAGCTAAAGAATGATGATGGATTCAACACAGATCTGTGACGGGGGTGAGTGTTTGTAAAGTTTCAGCACTCTGTCGATCATCTCCTTGTATTTGCTTTGCTTGACCTAAGTTGGAAGGGTATGCCCAGACGTAGGTCCCATGCTCACTTTGCCACTGGATTCAAGCTACCCTGGCTGATGAGGACTGCTAGCCCGAAACCAGTCCCAGGATGCTTGTTTCCGGTCCAGGGAAGACATAGCTTAGCAGTTCGGGCTGGGCTGTTCCCATGAGGCACAGAGTGAAGACTGATTTGCATATAGCTGTGTCTGAACTGGGGTGGCAAAGTGAACTAAAGAATGATGATGGATTCAACCCAGATCTGTGACTGGGGGTGTGTGTTTGAAAAGTTTGGGCACTCCGTCCATCATCTGCTTGTGTATTCTTTGCTCGCCCTAAGTTGGCAGGGTATGCCCAGAGGTGGGTCCTTTGCTCACTTTACCACTGGATTCAAGCTATCCTGGCTGATGAGGGCTGTTAGCCGGAAACCGGTCCCAGGATGCTTGTTTCAGGTCCAAGGAAGACATAGATTTCCAGTTCGGGCTGGACTGTTTCCATGAGGCACAGGGTCAAGACTGATTTGCATATAGTTGTGTCTGAACTGGGGTTGCAAAGTGAGCTAAAGAATGATGATGGATTCAACCCAGATCTGTGACTGGGGGTGAGTGTTTGAAAAGTTTCAGCCCTCCGTCCTTCATCTCCTTGTGTTTGTTTTGTTCGCCCTAAGTTGGCAGGGTATGCCCAGATGTGGGTCTCTTGCTTACTTTGACACTGGATTCAAGCTAGCCTGACTGATGAGGGCTGTTAGCCCGAACCGGTCCCAGGATGCTTATTTCCGGTCCAGGGAAGGCACAGCTTTGCAGTTCGGGCTGGACTGTTCCCATGAGGCACAGGGTTAAGACTGATTTGCATATAGCTGTGTCTAAACTGGGGTGGCAAAGTGAGGTAAAGAATGATGATGGATACAACCCAGATCTGTGACTGGGGGTGAATGTTTGAAAAGTTTCAGCACTCCGTCCATCATCTCCTTGTGTTTGCTTTGTTCGCCCTAAGTTGGCAGGGTATGCCCAGACGTGGGTCCCTTGCACACTTTGCCACTGGATTCAAGCTAGCCTGGCTGATGAGGGCTGTTAGCCCGAAACTGGTCCCAGGATGCTTGTTTCCTGTCCAGGCAAGACATAGCTTAGCAGTTCGGGCTGGACTGTTCCCATGATGCACAGGGGGAAGACTGATTTGCATATAGCTGTGTCTGAACTGCGGTGGCAAAGTGAGCCAAAGAATGATGAGGGATTCAACGCAGATGACTGGGGGGGAGAGTTTGAAAGGTTTCAGCACTCCGTCCATCATCTCCTTGTGGTTGCTTTGTTTGCCCTAAGTTTGCATGGTATGCCCAGATGTGGGTCTCTTGCTTACTTTGACACTGGATTCAAGCTAGCCTGACTGATGAGGGCTGTTAGCCCGAAACGGTCCCAGGATGCTTATTTCCGGTCCAGGGAAAGCACAGCTTTGCAGTTCGGGCTGGACTGTTCCCGTGAGGCACAGGGTCAAGACTGATTTGCCTATAGCTGTGTCTGAACTGAGGTGGCAAAGTGAGCTAAAGAATGATGATGGATTCAACCCAGATCTGTGACTGGGGGTGAGTGTTTGTAAAGTTTCAGCACTCTGTCTATCATCTCCTTGTGTTTGCATTGCTTGACCTAAGTTGGTAGGGTATGCCCAGACGTAGGTCCCATGCTCACTTTGCCACTGGATTCAAGCTACCCTGGCTGATGAGGACTGCTAGCCCGAAA
The DNA here is from genome assembly GCF_964204655.1 of Triturus cristatus. NCBI lineage: Eukaryota > Metazoa > Chordata > Amphibia > Caudata > Salamandridae > Triturus > Triturus cristatus. Next base: position 800,124,044 of record NC_140579.1, on the reverse strand, counting down.
CCAGTCCTAGGATGCTTGTTTCCGGTCCAGGGAAGACATAGCTTAGCAGTTCGGGCTGGGCTGTTCCCATGAGGCACAGAGTGAAGACTGATTTGCATACAGCTGTGTCTGAACTGGGGTGGCAAAGTTAATTAAAGAAAGATGATGGATTTAACCCAGATCTGTGACTGGGGGTGTGTGTTTGAAAAGTTTGGGAAATCCGTCATTCATCTGCTTCTGTATGCTTTGCTCGCCCTAAGTCGAAAGGGTATGCCCAGAGGTGGGTCCCTTACTCTCTTTACCACTGGATTCAAGCTATCCTGGCTGATGAGGGCTGTTAGCCGGAAACCGGTCCCAGGATGCTTGTTTCAGGTCCAAGGAAGACATAGATTTCCAGTTTGGGCTGGGCTGTACCCATGAGGTACAGGGTCAAGACTGATTTGCATATAGCTGTCTCTGAACTGGGGTGGCAAAGTGAGCCAAAGAATGATGAGGGATTCAACCCAGATGACTTGGGGGGGAGAGTTTGAAAAGTTTCAGCACTCTGTCCATCATCTCCTTGTGTTTGCTGTGGTCTCCCTAAGTTGGGTTGGTATGCCCAGACGTGGGTCCCCAGCTCACTTTGCCAATGGATTCATGCTAGCCTGGCTGATGAGGGCTGTTAGCCCGAAACCGGTTCCAGGATGCTTGTTTCCGGTCCAGTGAAGACATAGCTTAGCAGTTCGGTCTGGACTGTTCCCATGAGGCACAAGGTCATGACTGATTTGCATATAGCTGTGTCTGAACTGGGGTGGCAAAGTGAGCCATAGAATGATGAGGGATTCAACGCAGATGACTGGGGGGAGAGTTTGAAAGGTTTACAGCACTCCGTCCATCATCTCCTTGTGTTTGCTTTGTTTGCCCTACATTTGCAGAGTATGCCCAGACGTGGGTCCCTTGCTCACTTTGCCACTGGATTCAAGCTAGCCTGGCTGATGAGGGCTGTTTGCCCGAAACCGGTCCCAGGATGGTTATTTCCGGTCCAGGGAAGGCACAGCTTTGCAGTTCGGGCTGGACTGTTCCCATGAGGCACAGAGTCAAGACTGATTTGCATATAGCTGTGTCTGAACTGGGGTGGAAAGTGAGCTAAAGAATGATGATGGATTCAACCCAGATCTGTGACTGGGGGTGAGTGTTTGTAAAGTTTCAGCACTCTGTCTATCATCTCCTTGTGTTTGCTTTTTTGCCCTACATTTGCAGGGTATGCCCAGTCGTGGGTCCCTTGCTCACTTTGCCACTGGATTCAAGCTAGCCTGGCTGATGAGGGCTGTTTGCCCGAAACCGGTCCCAGGATGCTTATTTCCGGTCCAGGGAAGGCACAGCTTAGCAATTCGGGCTGGACTGTTCCCATGAGGCACAGGGTCAAGACTGATTTGCATATAGTTGTGTCTGAGCTGGGGTGGCAAAGTGAGGTAAAGAATGATGATGGATACAACCCAGATCTGTGACTGGGGGTGAATGTTTGAAAAGTTTCAGCACTTCGTCCATCATCTCCTTGTGTTTGCTTTGGTCGCCCTAAGTTGGCAGGGTATGCCCAGATGTGGGTCCCTTGCTTACTTTGCAACTGGATTCAAGCTAGCCTGACTGATGAGGGCTGTTAGCCCGAATCCAGTCCCATGACGCTTGTTTTCAGTCCAGGGAAGAAAGACATAGCTTAGCAGTTTAGGCTGTACTGTTCCCATGAGGTACAGGGTCAAGACTGATTTGCATATAGCTGTCTCTGAACTGGGGTGGCAAAGTGAGCCAAAGAATGATGAGGGATTCAACCCAGATGACTTGGGGGGGAGAGTTTGAAAAGTTTCAGCACTCTGTCCATCATCTCCTTGTGTTTGCTGTGGTCTCCCTAAGTTGGCTTGGTATGCCCAGACGTGGGTCCCCAGCTCACTTTGCCAATGGATTCATGCTAGCCTGGCTGATGAGGGCTGTTAGCCCGAAACCGGTCCCAGGATGCTTGTTTCCGGTCCAGTGAAGACATAGCTTAGCAGTTCGGTCTGGACTGTTCCCATGAGGCACAAGGTCAAGACTGATTTGCATATAGCTGTGTCTGAATTGGGGTGGCAAAGTGAGCCATAGAATGATGAGGGATTCAACGCAGATGACTGGGGGGAGAGTTTGAAAGGTTTACAGCACTCCGTCCATCATCTCCTTGTGTTTGCTTTGTTTGCCCTACATTTGCAGGGTATGCCCAGACGTGGGTCCCTTGCTCACTTTGCCACTGGATTCAAGCTAGCCTGGCTGATGAGGGCTGTTTGCCCGAAACCGGTCCCAGGATGCTTATTTCCGGTCCAGGGAAGGCACAGCTTTGCAGTTCGGGCTGGACTGTTCCCATGAGGCACAGGGTCAAGACTGATTTGCATATAGCTGTGTCTGAACTGGGGTGTCAAAGTGAGGTAAAGAATGATGATGGATACAACCCAGATCTGTGACTGGGGGTAAATGTTTGAAAAGTTTCAGCACTTCGTCCATCATCTCCTTGTGTTTGCTTTGTTCTCCCTAAGTTGGCAGGGTATGCCCAGACGTGGGTCCCTTGCACTCTTTGCCACTGGATTCAAGCTAGCCTGGCTGATGAGGGCTGTTAGCCCGAAACTGGTCCCAGGATGCTTGTTTACTGTCCAGGGAAGACATAGCTTAGCAGTGCGGGCTGGACTGTTCCCATGATGCACAGGGGGAAGACTGATTTGCATATAGCTGTGTCTGAACTGGGGTGGCAAAGTGAACTAAAGAATGATGATGGATTTAACCCAGATCTGTGACTGGGGGTGTGTGTTTGAAAAGTTTGGGAACTCCGTCATTCATCTGCTTCTGTATGCTTTGCTCGCCCTAAGTTGGCAGGGTATGCCCAGACGTGTGTCCCTTACTCACTTTACCACTGGATTCAATCTATCCTGGCTGATGAGGGCTGTTAGCCGGAAACCGGTCCCAGGATGCTTGTTTCCGGTCCAAGGAAGACATAGATTTCCAGTTTGGGCTGGGCTGTACCCATGAGGCACAGAGTGAAGACTGATTTACATATAGCTGTGTTTGAACTGGGGTGACAAAGTGAGCTAAAGAATGATTATGAATTCAACCCAGATCTGTGACTGTGGGTGAGTGTTTGAAAAGTTTCAGCCCTCCGTCCTTCATCTCCTTGTGTTTGCTTTGTTCGCCCTAAGTTGGCAGTGTATGCCTAGATGTGGATCCCTTGCTTACTTTGCAACTGGATTCAAGCTATCCTGGCTGATGAGGGCTGTTAGCCGGAAACCGGTCCCAGGATGCTTGTTTCAGGTCCAAGGAAGACATAGATTTCCAGTTCGGGCTGGACTGTTTCCATGAGGCACAGGGTCAAGACTGATTTGCATATAGTTGTGTCTGAACTGGGGTGGCAAAGTGAGCTAAAGAATGATGATGGATTCAACCCAGATCTGTGACTGGGGGTGAGTGTTTGAAAAGTTTCAGCCCTCCGTCCTTCATCTCCTTGTGTTTGCTTTGTTCGCGCTAAGTTGGCAGGGTATGCCCAGATGTGGGTCTCTTGCTTACTTTGACACTGGATTCAAGCTAGCCTGACTGATGAGGGCTGTTAGCCAGAAACCGGTCCCAGGATGCTTATTTCCGGTCCAGGGAAAGCACAGCTTTGCAGTTCGGGCTGGACTGTTCCCATGAGGCACAGGGTTAAGACTGATTTGCACATAGCTGTGTCTAAACTGGGGTGGCAAAGTGAGGTAAAGAATGATGATGGATACAACCCAGATCTGTGACTGGGGGTGAATGTTTGAAAAGTTTCAGCACTCCGTCCATCATCTCCTTGTGTTTGCTTTGTTCGCCCTAAGTTGGCAGGGTATGCCCAGACGTGGGTCCCTTGCACACTTTGCCACTGGATTCAAGCTAGCCTGGCTGATGAGGGCTGTTAGCCCGAAACTGGTCCCAGGATGCTTGTTTCCTGTCCAGGGAAGACATAGCTTAGCAGTTCTGGCTGGACTGTTCTCATGATGCACAGGGGGAAGACTGATTTGCATATAGCTGTGTCTGAACTGCGGTGGTAAAGTGAGCCAAAGAATGATGAGGGATTCAACGCAGATGAAAGGGGGGGAGAGTTTGAAAGGTTTCAGCACTCCGTCCATCATCTCCTTGTGTTTGCTTTGTTTGCCCTAAGTTTGCAGGGTATGCCCAGACGTGGGTCCCTTGCTCACTTTGCCACGGTATTCAGGCTAGCCTGGCTGATGAGGGCTGTTAGCCCGAAACCGGTCCCAGGATACTTATTTACGGTCCAGGGAAAGCACAGCTTTGCAGTTCGGGCTGGACTGTTCCCATGAGGCACAGGGTCAAGACTGATTTGCCTATAGCTGTGTCTGAACTGGGGTGGCAAAGTGAGCTAAAGAATGATGATGGATTTAACCCAGATCTGTGACTGGGGGTGAGTGTTTGTAAAGTTTCAGCACTCTGTCCATCATCTCCTTGTGTTTGCATTGCTTGACCTAAGTTGGAAGGGTATGCCCAGACGTAGGTCCCATGCTCACTTTGCTACTGGATTCAAGCTACCCTGGCTGATGAGGACTGCTAGCCCGAAACCAGTCCCAGGATGCTTGTTTCTGGTCCAGGGAAGACATAGCTTAGCAGTTCGGGCTGGGCTGTTCCCATGAGGCACAGAGTGAAGACTGATTTGCATATAGCTGTGTCTGAACTGGGGTGGCAAAGTGAATTAAAGAATGATGATGGATTTAACCCAGATCTGTGACTGGGGGGGTGTGTTTGAAAAGTTTGGGAACTCCGTCATTCATCTGCTTCTGTATGCTTTGCTCGACCTAAGTTGGCAGGGTATGCCCAGAGGTGGGTCCCTTACTCACTTTACCACTGGATTCAAGCTATCCTGGCTGATGAGGGCTGTTAGCCAGAAACCGGTCCCAGTATGCTTGTTTCAGGTACAAGGAAGACATAGATTTCCAGTTTGGGCTGGGCTGTACCCATGAGGCACAGAGTGAAGACTGATTTGCATATAGCTGTGTCTGAACTGGGGTGGCAAAGTGAGCTAAAGAATGATTATGGATTCAACCCAGATCTGTGACTGTGGGTGAGTGTTTGAAAAGTTTCAGCCCTCCGTCCTTCATCTCCTTGTGTTTGCTTTGGTCGCCCTAAGTTGGCAGGGTATGCCCAGATGTGGGTCCCTTGCTTACTTTGCAACTGGATTCAAGCTAGCCTGACTGATGAGGGCTGTTAGCCCGAATCCGGTCCCATGACGCTTGTTTTCAGTCCAGGGAAGAAAGACATAGCTTAGCAGTTTAGGCTGTACTGTTCCCATGAGGTACAGGGTCAAGACTGATTTGCATATAGCTGTCTCTGAACTGGGTTGGCAAAGTGTGCCAAAGAATGATGAGGGATTCAACCCAGATGACTTGGGGGGGAGAGTTTGAAAAGTTTCAGCACTCTGTCCATCATCTCCTTGTGTTTGCTGTGGTCTCCCTAAGTTTGCTTGGTATGCCCAGAAGTGGGTCCCCAGCTCACTTTGCCAATGGATTCATGCTAGCCTGGCTGATGAGGGCTGTCAGCCCGAAACCGGTCCCAGGATGCTTGTTTCCGGTCCAGTGAAGACATAGCTTAGCAGTTCGGGCTGGACTGTTCCCATGAGGCACAAGGTCAAGACTGATTTGCATATAGCTGTGTCTGAACTAGGGTGGCAAAGTGAGCCATAGAATGATGAGGGATTCAATGCAGATGACTGGGGGGAGAGTTTGAAAGGTTTACAGCACTCCGTCCATCATCTCCTTGTGTTTGCTTTGTTTGCCCTACATTTGCAGGGTATGCCCAGACGTGGGTCCCTTGCTCACTTTGCCACTGGATTCAAGCTAGCCTGGCTGATGAGGGCTGTTTGCCCGAAACCGGTCCCAGGATGCTTATTTCCGGTCCAGGGAAGGCACAGCTTTGCAGTTCGGGCTGGACTGTTCCCATGAGGCACAGGGTCAAGACTGATTTGCAGATAGCTGTGTCTGAACTGGGGTGTCAAAGTGAGGTAAAGAATGATGATGGATACAACCCAGATCTGTGACTGGGGGTAAATGTTTGAAAAGTTTCAGCACTTCGTCCATCATCTCCTTGTGTTTGCTTTGTTCTCCCTAAGTTGGCAGGGTATGCCCAGACGTGGGTCCCTTACTCACTTTACCACCGGATTTAAGCTATCCTGGCTGATGAGGGCTGTTAGCTGGAAACCGGTCCCAGGATGCTTGTTTCAGGTCCAAGGAAGACATAGATTTCCAGTTTGGGCTGGGCTGAACCCATGAGGCACAGAGTGAAGACTGATTTGCATATAGCTGTGTTTGAACTGGGGTGGCAAAGTGAGCTAAAGAATGATTATGAATTCAACCCAGATCTGTGACTGTGGGTGAGTGTTTGAAAAGTTTCAGCCCTCCGTCCTTCATCTCCTTGTGTTTGCTTTGTTCACCCTAAGTTGGCAGTGTATGCCTAGATGTGGGTCCCTTGCTTACTTTGCAACTGGATTCAAGCTATCCTGGCTGATGAGGGCTGTTAGCCAGAAACCGGTCCCAGGATGCTTGTTTCGGGTCCAAGGAAGACATAGATTTCCAGTTCGGGCTGGACTGTTTCCATGAGGCACAGGGTCAAGACTGATTTGCACATAGTTGTGTCTGAACTGGGGTGGCAAAGTGAACTAAAGAATGATGATGGATTTAACCCAGATCTGTGACTGGGGGTGTGTGTTTGAAAAGTTTGGGAACTCCGTCATTCATCTGCTTCTGTATGCTTTGCTCGCCATAAGTTGGCAGGGTATGCCCAGACGTGGGTCCCTTACTCACTTTACCACTGGATTCAAGCTATCCTGGCTGATGAGGGCTGTTAGCCGGAAACCGGTCCCAGGATGCTTGTTTCAGGTCCAAGGAAGACATAGATTTCCAGTTCGGGCTGGACTGTTTCCATGAGGCACAGGGTCAAGACTGATTTGCATATAGTTGTGTCTGAACTGGGGTGGCAAAGTGAGGTAAAGAATGATGATGGATTCAACCCAGATCTGTGACTGGGGGTGAGTGTTTGAAAAGTTTCAGCCCTCCGTCCTTCATCTCCTTGTGTTTGCTTTGTTCGCGCTAAGTTGGCAGGGTATGCCCAGATGTGGGTCTCTTGCTTACTTTGACACTGGATTCAAGCTAGCCTGACTGATGAGGGCTGTTAGCCCGAAACCGGTCCCAGGATGCTTATTTCCGGTCCAGGGAAGGCACAGCTTTGCAGTTCGGGCTGGACTGTTCCCATGAGGCACAGGGTTAAGACTGATTTGCATATAGCTGTGTCTAAACTGGGGTGGCAAAGTCAGGTAAAGAATGATGATGGATACAACCCAGATCTGTGACTGGGGGTGAATGTTTGAAAAGTTTCAGCACTCCGTCCATCATCTCCTTGTGTTTGCTTTGTTCGCCCTAAGTTGGCAGGGAATGCCCAGACGTGGGTCCCTTGCACACTTTGCCACTGGATTCAAGCTAGCCTGGCTGATGAGGGCTGTTAGCCCGAAACTGGTCCCAGGATGCTTGTTTCCTGTCCAGGGAAGACATAGCTTAGCAGTTCGGGCTGGACTGTTCCCATGATGAACAGGGGGAAGACTGATTTGCATATAGCTGTGTCTGAACTGCGGTGGTAAAGTGAGCCAAAGAATGATGAGGGATTCAACGCAGATGACTGGGGGGGAGAGTTTGAAAGGTTTCAGCACTCCGTCCATCATCTCCTTGTGTTTGCTTTGTTTGCCCTAAGTTTGCAGGGTATGCCCAGACGTGGGTCCCTTGCTCACTTTGCCACGGGATTCAGGCTAGCCTGGCTGATGAGGGCTGTTAGCCCAAAACCGGTCCCAGGATACTTATTTCCGGTCCAGGGAAAGCACAGCTTTGCAGTTCGGACTGGACTGTTCCCATGAGGCAGAGGGTCAAGACTGATTTGCCTATAGCTGTGTCTGAACTGGGGTGGCAAAGTGAGCCACAGAATGATGAGGGATTCAACGCAGATGACTGGGGGGAGAGTTTGAAAGGTTTACAGCACTCCGTCCATCATCTCCTTGTGTTTGCTTTGTTTGCCCTACATTTGCAGGGTATGCCCAGACGTGGGTCCCTTGCTCACTTTGCCACTGGAATCAAGCTAGCCTGGCTGATGAGGGCTGTTTGCCCGAAACCCGTCCCAGGATGCTTATTTCCGGTCCAGGGAAGGCACAGCTTTGCAGTTCGGGCTGGACTGTTCCCATGAGGCACAGGGTCAAGACTGATTTGCATATAGCTGTGTCTGTACTGGGGTGTCAAAGTGAGGTAAAGAATGATGATGGATACAACCCAGATCTGTGACTGGGGGTAAATGTTTGAAAAGTTTCAGCACTTCGTCCATTATCGCCTTGTGTTTGCTTTGTTCTCCCTAAGTTGGCAGGGTATGCCCAGACGTGGGTCCCTTGCACACTTTGCCACTGGATTCAAGCTAGCCTGGCTGATGAGGGCTGTTAGTCCGAAACTGGTCCCAGGATGCTTGTTTACTGTCCAGGGAAGACATAGCTTAGCAGTTCGGGCTGGACTGTTCCCATGATGCACAGGGGGAAGACTGATTTGCATATAGCTGTGTCTGAACTGGGGTGGCAAAGTGAACTAAAGAATGATGATGGATTTATCCCAGATCTGTGACTGGGGGTGAGTGTTTGAAAAGTTTCAGCCCTCCGTCCTTCATCTCCTTGTGTTTGCTTTGTTCGCGCTAAGTTGGCAGGGTATGCCCAGATGTGGGTCTCTTGCTTACTTTGACACTGGATTCAAGCTAGCCTGACTGATGAGGGCTGTTAGCCCGAAACCGGTCCCAGGATGCTTATTTCCGGTCCAGGAAAGGCACAGCTTTGCAGTTCGGGCTGGACTGTTCCCATGAGGCACAGGGTTAAGACTGATTTGCATATAGCTGTGTCTAAACTGGGGTGGCAAAGTGAGGTAAAGAATGATGATGGATACAACCCAGATCTGTGACTGGGGGTGAATGTTTGAAAAGTTTCAGCACTCCGTCCATCATCTCCTTGTGTTTGCTTTGTTCGCCCTAAGTTGGCAGGGTATGCCCAGACGTGGGTCCCTTGCACACTTTGCCACTGGATTCAAGCTAGCCTGGCTGATGAGGGCTGTTAGCCCGAAACCGGTCCCAGGATGCTTGTTTCCTATCCAGGGAAGACATAGCTTAGCAGTTCGGGCTGGTCTGTTCCCATGATGCACAGGGGGAAGACTGATTTGCATATAGCTGTGTCTGAACTGCGGTGGCAAAGTGAGCCAAAGAATGATGAGGGATTCAACGCAGATAACTGGGGGGGAGAGTTTGAAAGGTTTCATCACTCCGTCCATCATCTCCTTGTGTTTGCTTTGTTTGCCCTAAGTTTGCAGGGTATGCCCAGACGTGGGTCCCTTGCTCACTTTGCCACGGGATTCAAGCTAGCCTGGCTGATGAGGGCTGTTAGCCCAAAACCGGTCCCAGGATGCTTATTTCCGGTCCAGGGAAAGCACAGCTTTGCAGTTCGGGCTGGACTGTTCCCATGAGGCACAGGGTCAAGACTGATTTGCATATAGCTGTGTCTGAACTGGGGTGGCATAGTGAGCTAAAGAATGATGATGGATTTAACCCAGATCTGTGACTGGGGGTGAGTGTTTGTAAAGTTTCAGCACTCTGTCTATCATCTCCTTGTGTTTGCATTGCTTGACCTAAGTTGGAAGGGTATGCCCAGACGTAGGTCCCATGCTCACTTTGCCACTGGATTCAAGCTACCCTGGCTGATGAGGACTGCTTGTCCGAATCCATTCCCAGGATGCTTGTTTCCGGTCCAGGGAAGACATAGCTTAGCAGTTCGGGCTGGGCTGTTCCCATGAGGCACAGAGTGAAGACTGATTTGCATATAGCTGTGTCTGAACTGGGGTGGCAAAGTGAATTAAAGAATGATGATGAATTTAACCCAGATCTGTGACTGGGGGTGTGTGTTTGAAAAGTTTGGTAACTCCGTCATTCATCTGCTTCTGTATGCTTTGCTCGCCCTAAGTTGGCAGGGTATGCCCAGAGGTGGGTCCCTTACTCACTTCACCACTGGATTCAAGCTATCCTGGCTGATGAGGGCTGTTAGCCGGAAACCGGTCCCAGGATGCTTGTTTCAGGTCCAAGGAAGACATAGATTTCCAGTTTGGGCTGGCTGTACCCATGAGGCACAGAGTAAAGACTGATTTGCATATAGCTGTGTCTGAACTGGGGTGGCAAAGTGAGCTAAAGAATGATGATGGATTCAACCCAGATCTGTGACTGTGGGTGAGTGTTTGAAAAGTTTCAGCCCTCCGTCCTTCATCTCCTTGTGTTTGCTTTGGTCGCCCTAAGTTGGCAGGGTATGCCCAGATGTGGGTCCCTTGCTTACTTTGCAACTGGATTCAAGCTAGCCTGACTGATGAGGGCTGTTAGCCCGAATCCGGTCCCATGACGCTTTTTTCAGTCCAGGGAAGAAAGACATAGCTTAGCAGTTTAGGCTGTACTGTTCCCATGAGGTACAGGGTCAAGACTGATTTGCATATAGCTGTCTCTGAACTGGGGTGGCAAAGTGAGTGAAAGAATGATGAGGGATTCAACCCAGATGACTTGGGGGGGAGAGTTTTAAAAGTTTCAGCACTCTGTCCATCATCTCCTTGTGTTTGCTGTGGTCTCCCTAAGTTGGCTTGGTATGCCCAGATGTGGGTCCCCAGCTCACTTTGCCAATGGATTCATGCTAGCCTGGCTGATGAGGGCTGTTAGCCCGAAACCGGTCCCAGGATGCTTGTTTCCGGTCCAGTGAAGACATAGCTCAGCAGTTCGGGCTGGACTGTTCCCATGAGGCACAAGGTCAAGACTGATTTGCATATGGCTGTGTCTGAACTGGGGTGGCAAAGTGAGCCATAAAATGATGAGGGATTCAACGCAGATGACTGTGGGGAGAGTTTGAAAGGTTTACAGCACTCCGTCCATCATCTCCTTGTGTTTGCTTTGTTTGCCCTACATTTGCAGGGTATGCCTAGACGTGGGTCCCTTGCTCACTTTGCCACTGGATTCAAGCTAGCCTGGCTGATGAGGGCTGTTTGCCCGAAACCGGTTCCAGGATGCTTATTTCCGGTCCAGGGAAGGCACAGCTTTGCAGTTCGGGCTGGACTGTTCCCATGAGGCACAGGTTCAAGACTGATTTGCATATAGCTGTGTCTGAACTGGGGTGGCAAAGTGAGGTAAAGAATGATGATGGATACAACCCAGATCTGTGACTGGGGGTGAATGTTCGAAAAGTTTCAGCACTTCGTCCATCATCTCCTTGTGTTTGCTTTGTTCTCCCTAAGTTGGCAGGGTATGCCCAGACGTGGGTCCCTTGCACACTTGACCACTGGATTCAAGCTAGCCTGGCTGATGAGGGGTGTTAGCCCGAAACTGATCCCAGGATGCTTGTTTCCTGTCCAGGGAAGACATAGCTTAGCAGTTCGGGCTGGACTGTTCCCATGATGCACAGGGGGAAGACTGATTTGCATATAGCTGTGTCTAAACTGGGGTGGCAAAGTGAGCTAAAGAATGATGATGGATTCAACACAGATCTGTGACGGGGTGAGTGTTTGTAAAGTTTCAGCACTCTGTCCATCATCTCCTTGTATTTGCTTTGCTTGACCCAAGTTGGAAGGGTATGCCCAGACGTAGGTCCCATGCTCACTTTGCCACTGGATTCAAGCTACCCTGGCTGATGAGTACTGCTAGCCCGAAACCAGTCCCCGGGTGCTTGTTTCCAGTCCAGGGAAGACATAGCTTAGCAGTTCGGGCTGGGCTGTTCCCATGAGGCACAGAGTGAAGACTGATTTGCATATAGCTGTGTCTGAACTGGGGTGGCAAAGTGAACTAAAGAATGATGATGGATTCAACCCAGATCTGTGACTGGGGGTGTGTGTTTGAAAAGTTTGGGCACTCCGTCCATCATCTGATTGTGTATGCTTTGCTCGCCCTAAGTTGGCAGGGTATGCCCAGAGGTGGGTCCCTTGCTCACTTTACCACTGGATTCAAGCTATACTGGCTGATGAGGGCTGTTAGCCGGAAACCGGTCCCAGGATGCTTGTTTCAGGTCCAAGGAAGACATAGATTTCCAGTTCGGGCTGGACTGTTCCCATGAGGCACAGGGTCAAGACTGATTTGCACATAGTTGTGTCTGAACTGGGGTGGCAAAGTGAGCTAAAGAATGATGATGGATTCAACCCAGATCTTTGACTGGGGGTGAGTGTTTGAAAAGTTTCAGCCCTCCGTCCTTCATCTCCTTGTGTTTGCTTTGTTCACCCTAAGTTGGCAGGGTATGCCCAGATGTGGGTCCCTTGCTTACTTTGCCACTGGATTCAAGCTAGCCTGACTGATGAGGGCTGTTAGCCCGAATCTGGTCCCATGATGCTTGTTTTCAGTCCAGAGAAGAAAGACATGGCTTGGCAGTTTGGGCTGTACTGTTCCCATGAGGAACAGGGTCAAGACTGATTTGCACATAGCTGTCTCTAAACTGGGGTTGTAAAGTCAGCCAAAGAATGATGAGGGATTCAACCCAGATGACTTGGGGGGGAGAGTTTGAAAAGTTTCAGCACTCTGTCCACCATCTCCTTGTGTTTGCTTTGTTCGCCCTAAGTTGGCAGGATATTCCCAGACGTGTGTCCCTTGCTCACTTTGCCACGGGATTCAAGCTAGCTGGCTGATGAAGGCTGTTAGCCCGAAACCGGTCCCAGGATGCCTATTTCCGGTCCAGGGAAGGCACAGCTTTGCAGTTCGGGCTGGACTGTTCCCATGAGGCACAGGGTGAAGACTGATTTGCATATAGCTGTGTCTGAACTGGGGTGGCAAAGTGAGCCAAAGAATGTTGAGGGACACATTTCTAAGAAGTCCTGGGAGAAACTGTTGATATTGGCTGGGGGAATTGCTTAAGGAGGATTACCTGTTTTTAATAATTTCGTCGTATTGATGTTTTTATCTTGCACACACTGAGCTGTGTTCAATGCTCCTTTAGGGACCATTTTTACAGTGTAGGTCACTGGCTCAGCTGCACGCTGACACACCCCCCTCACGTGACTCGCCTACTCGGCCTTATCAGGAGCCGAAGGCACGCTCAAGACAAGCCCGTCTGCGCCCGTCCGCGCCAGATCGGGCCCAGGGGCCAGGACCCCTGATAGTTACAGGGCTACATATTCACGTGATTCATTACTGCAACTGAAACCTGCTGCATCAAATTAATGCTTACACTCTATAAGCTGTGATACAGCTTGGCTACGATGTTCACACTGTGAATATGGAAGGACTTGTCGACAAAGCAGACAGGAAGCTATACTGGAAGAAACCAAATTCAAAATGTTCCTTCTTAATTGCCGTTCGCTTGTAAAACACTCCGTAGAAATACATTTATTAATGGAAGAGGAAAAAACAGATATTCTATTTCTAACGGAAACTTGGTTAGATAAAAATTCAAACTATGCCATTGTTGAAGCCCTTCCTCCCCACTATTTGATTCAGAGATTAGATCGAGAAGGTGGCCGTGGAGGAGGCATTGCCATTCTTTATAAAGAAGATTTTAAAGGCCGCTTTTCAAACAGTCCCATATCGGAATGTGAGAGCATTCTGTTCTCAATCCAACTATCCCCCACTTCCACCTTTTCATGTATACTTTTATACCGCCCGCCTGGCCCATATGCGCCCTTCTGCAAAGCTTTTGCAGATAATGTAGTTAAGTTTGCCAGCACTGTATCCAACTTCACGGTGCTGGGAGATTTTAACATTCATTTTGACAGAATGGAATACCCTCAAATTTTAGAGTTTGTTGAGGGATTAGAAACCTTTCAGTTCTCTCAAAAAGTTGTGGGCCCTACACATAGTAAAAATCACCTTCTGGATCCCATTTTTTCTAATATCCAGTCTTTGACTGCCAGTCAACCCACTCCCCTCCCGTGGACTGACCACTTTCTGATCCCTTTTATATGGATCAGGCAGGAAGCCAAAGTGACATTACCAAATATAAAGAAGTCCATCCGATCTTGGACAACCCTCTCTTGGGACGAGTGGGAAAGCGATTTGGAAATTACCCGCCCCTCATTACACCTTAATCCCATAATGGCTAATGATATTTTCAATAACTGGCTGAAAGTCTCATTAGATAAAATTTTGCCCAAAAAAAGGATTCAGGTGAAACCAGATCCTAAGAAAAACCCGTGGTACTCCCCAGAACTTAGGAAACTCAAACAAGAGTGTAAAAGATGTGAAAGGAAATGGAGGAAAGGCTATTCACTGAATGATAGAATTCTATACAGAAACGCCATCAGAGTGTATAAAAACGAGATTAAATCTGCACAAAGTTCCTTTTTTCAGGAAAAAATAACATCTGCAGCTAACTCTCCGAAAGAAATCTTTCGGATTGCAAAGTCTCTGCTGACACCTCCATCTCCCTGCTCCATCCGGGAGAATGTTCAATCCTGGTGTAACCAAATGGCAAATTTTTTCGCTGATAAAATTCAAACCATTTATAAATCTTTCCCCGCGCAGGAAGACGTTGGTTTGTCAGATCAATTAGAGGTAGAGACAGAACAACCTCTCTTGGTAGAAATCCAGCCGGTAAATGAACTGGAGATAGAGGGAATTCTTACCCATCTTAAATCTGGCTCCCCGTCTGACCCTGCCCCTCCTACTGCTCTCCTCAAGATCAAAAAAACAATCTTATCAGCGCTGGTTGGATTAATCAACGTGTCGTTTCAAACAGGGATTGTTCCTCCTTTATGGAAAAAGGCAATGGTTAGGGCATTGTTGAAAAAGCCCAACCTAGATATGGAAGACTGGTCAAACTATCGACCCATATCTTTACTCCCTGGTGTCTGCAAAATTGCAGAGAAATATGTTAACTCGATGCTATCGAATTTTCTTGAAAATAATGCCTTATTGCACTTTTCGCAGACTGGCTTTAGGGCAAAACATGGCACCGAGACTTCGCTTTTGTCGGTAGTGGAGGAAGCTAGGAAGATCCTAGACTGCGGAGGCTGCGCTGCAATTATCTTGTTAGACCTCAGCGCAGCCTTCGATACCGTGAACCACTTACTTCTAATTAAACGACTCCAAGACATCGGCATAAGGGGAACGGTAGTGAAATGGCTCAGTTCTTTTTTGGAGGACAGAGTCTTCTATGTTTTTGTGGATGACTGCGTCTCTGATCCAGGACCGCTCTCATGCGGAGTACCTTAGGGCTCTGCATTAAGCCCTACATTGTTCAACGTCTACCTGAGCTCACTGGCAAGTATTGTCACCCCATTTGGGGTGCATATTGTCACCTATGCAGATGAAACTCAGCTAGTCGTTTCCTTGAACAATGATAACAACTCAGGAGCGGCACTTACGGCTTGCCTGAAGAGAGTGGCTAACTGGATGGAGGCATCTTACCTCAAGCTCAATGGAGCTAAAACAGAGGTTATGCTTCTCGGAAACGCTACATCCTTATCCGTTGAACCCTGGTGGCCAATTAGCCTTGAACCCCCTCCCATCCCTAAAAAAACCATAAAAAGCTTAGGTATGGTGCTTGACACCAAGCTAGATTTTAAGGAACAGGCACGAAAGGTTGCAGGTACCTGTAATGGCCTTCTGCGAATGATCAGGAGGATTCTTCCTTTGCTCCTATTCACGGCTAGTAGAATACTGGTGCAGGCACTCATTTTGTCTAGGCTGGACTATTCAAATGCCATCTATTTGGGGGCCCCGTTATCCACTACTAAGGTTTTACAGATCGTGCAAAATTGTGCAGCCCGACTTCTGTTAAATA
The DNA here is from genome assembly GCF_964204655.1 of Triturus cristatus. NCBI lineage: Eukaryota > Metazoa > Chordata > Amphibia > Caudata > Salamandridae > Triturus > Triturus cristatus. The sequence continues at coordinate 800,108,257 of NC_140579.1, read as the reverse complement.
TCCCTAAACGTTTATCCGCTAGGCCGGCACTCTCCTCACTTCACTGGCTTCCTATTCAGGAGAGGATTAAATTCAAAGTTATGTGTATCATACAAAAATCCTTGACTGGAAAAGGTTCTACTCTGACAGAGGATATGATACACCTTCATCTCCCACAAAGAACCCTGAGATCGGAGGGTAAATATTTGCTGACAGTTCCTAGAATAAAACGCACCAGATGTGGAGGCCGTAGATTCTCCTATTGTGGTGCAAAGCTCTGGAACTCTGTCCCTATCCATATCCGATCACAAAATATTCATGCGATCTTTCGCAAACAGTTAAAAACACTACTTTTTCCCTGAAGTACTTTGAGGAACAGACTGTCCATTAGCGCGGGGATGCCTACGGGTAACCAGGCGCTCTACAAATGCTTCTTCAATCAATTCAACTCAGATGAATGGGGGGAGAGTTTGAAAGGTTTCAGCACTCCGTCCATCATCTCCTTGTGTTTGCTTTGTTTGCCCTAAGTTTGCAGGGTATGCCCAGACGTGGGTCCCTTGCTCACTTTGCCACGGGATTCAAGCTAGCCTGGCAGATGAGGGCTGTTAGCCCGAAACCGGTCCCAGGATGCTTATTTCCGGTCCAGGGAAGGCACAGCTTTGCAGTTCGGGCTGGACTGTTCCCATGAGGCACAGGGTCAAGACTGATTTGCATATAGCTGTGTCTGAACTGGGGTGGCAAAGTGAACTAAAGAATGATGATGGATTCAACACAGATCTGTGACAGGGTGAGTGTTTGTAATGTTTCAGCACTCCGTCCATCATCTCCTTGTGTTTGCTTTGCTGGACCTAAGTTGGAAGGGTATACCCAGATGTGGGTCCCTTGCTTATATTGACACTGAATTCAGGCTAGCCTGACTGATGAGGGCTGTTAGCCCGAATCCTGTCCCATGATTCTTGTTTTCAGTCCAGGGAAGAAAGACATAGCTTAGCAGTTTGGGCTGTACTGTTCCCATGAGGTACAGGGTCAAGACGGATTTGCATATAGCTGTCTCTGAACTGGGGTGGCAAAGTGAGCCAAAGAATGATGAGGGATTCAACCCAGATGACTAGGGGGGAGAGTTTGAAAAGTTTCAGCACCCTGCCCATCATCTCCTTATGTTTGCTTTGTTTGCCCTAAGTTGGCAGGGTATGCCCAGACGTGGGTCCCCAGCTCACTTTGCCAATGGATTCATGCTAGCCTGGCTGATGAGGGCTGTTAGCACGAAACCGGTCCCTGGATGCTTATTTCCGGTCCAGGGAAGACATAGCTTAGCAGTTCGGGCTGGACTGTTCCCATGAGGCACAGGGTCAAGACTGATTTGCATATAGTTGTGTCTGAACTGGGGTGGCAAAGTGAGCCAAAGAATGATGAGGGATTCAACGAAGATGATTGGGGGGAGAGTTTGAAAAGTTTCAGCACTCCGTCCATCATCTCTTTGTGTTTGCTTTGTTTGCCCTAAGTTTGCAGGGTATGCCCTGACATGGGTCCCTTGCTCACTTTGCCACTGGATTGAAGCTAGCCTGGCTGATGAGGGCTGTTAGCCCGAAACCGGTCCCAGGATGCTTATTTCCGGTCCAGGGAAGGCACAGCTTTGCAGTTCGGGCTGGACTGTTCCCATGAGGCGCAGGGTCAAGACTGATTTGCATATAGCTGTGTCTGAACTGGGGTGGCAAAGTGAGGTAAAGAATGATGATGGATAAAACCCAGATCTGTGACTGGGGGTGAATTTTTGAAACGTTTCAGCACTCCGTCCATCATCTCCTTGTGTTTGCTTTGTTCGCGCTAAGTTGGCAGGGTATGCCCAGACGTGGGTCCCTTGCACACTTTGCCACTGTATTCAAGCTAACCTGGCTGATGAGGGCTGTTAGCCCGAAACTGGTCCCAGGATGCTTGTTTCCTGTCCAGGGAAGACATAGCTTAGCAGTTCGGGCTGGACTGTTCCCATGATGCACAGGGGGAAGACTGATTTGCATATAGCTGTGTCTGAACTGGGGTGGCAAAGTGAGCTAAAGAATGATGATGGATTCAACCCAGATCTGTGATGGGGGTGAGTGTTTGAAAAGTTTCAGCACTCCCTCCATCATCTCCTTGTGTTTGCTTTGCTTGACCTAAGTTGGAAGGGTATGCCCAGACGTGGGTCCCATGCTCTCTTTGCCACTGGATACAAGCTACCCTGGCTGATGAGGGCTGCTAGCCCGAAACCAGCCCCAGGATGCTTGTTTCCGGTCCAGGGAAGACATAGTTTAGCAGTTTGGGCTGGGCTGTACCCGCGAGGCACAGAGTGAAGACTGATTTGCATATAGCTGTGTCTGAACTGGGGTGGCAAAGTGAGCTAAAGAATGATTATGGATTCAACCCATATCTGTGACTGGGGGTGAGTGTTTGAAAAGTTTCAGTCCTTCATCTCCTTGTGTTTGCTTTGTTCGCCCTAAGTTGGCAGGGTATGCCCAGATATCGGTGTCTTGCTTACTTTGCCACTGGATTCAAGCTAGCCTGACTGATGAGGGCTGTTAGCCCGAATCCGGTCCCATGATGCTTGTTTTCAGTCCAGGGAAGAAAGACATAGCTTAGCAGTTTAGGCTGTACTGTTCCCATGAGGCACAGGGTCAAGACTGATTTGCATATAGCTGTGTCTGAACTAGGGCGGTAAAGTGAGCCAAAGAATGATGAGGGATTAAACGCAGATGACTGGGGGGAGAGTTTGAAAGGTTTCAGCACTCCATCCATCATCTCCTTGTGTTTGCTTTGTTTGCCCTAAGTTTGCAGGGTATGCCCAGACGTGGGTCCCTTCCTCACTTTGCCACTGGATTCAAGCTAGCCTGGCTGATGAGGGCTGTTTTGCCCAAAACCGGTCCCAGGATGCTTATTTCCGGTCCAGGGAAGGCACAGCTTTGCAGTTCGGGCTGGACTGTTACCATGAGGCACAGGGTCAAGACTGATTTGCATATAGCTGTGTCTAAACTGGGGTGGCAAAGTGAGGTAAAGAATGATGATGGATAAAACCCAGATCTGTGACTGGGGGTGAATTTTTGAAAAGTTTCAGCACTCCGTCCATCATCTCCTTGTGTTTGCTTTGTTCGAGCTAAGTTGGCAGGGTATGCCCAGACGTGGGTCCCTTGCACACTTTGCCACTGTATTCAAGCTAACCTGGCTGATGAGGGCTGTTAGTCCAAAACTGGTCCCAGGATGCTTGTTTCCTGTCCAGGGAAGACATAGCTTAGCAGTTCGGGCTGGACTGTTCCAATGATGCACAGGGGGAAGACTGATTTGCATATAGCTGTGTCTGAACTGGGGTGGCAAAGTGAGCTAAAGAATGATGATGGATTCAACCCAGATCTGTGACTGGGGGTGAGTGTTTGAAAAGTTTCAGCCCTCCGTCCTTCATCTCCTTGTGTTTGCTTTGTTCCCCCTAAGTTGGCAGTGTATGCCCAGATGTGGGTCCCTTGCTTACTTTGCCACTGGATTCAAGCTACCCTGACTGATGAGGGCTGTTAGCCCGAGTCCGGTCCCATGATGCTTGTTTTCAGTCCAGGGAAGAAAGACATAGCTTAGCAGTTTGGGCTGTACTGTTCCCATGAGGTACAGGGTCAAGACTGATTTGCATATAGCTGTCTCTGAACTGGGGTTGCAAAGTCAGCCAAAGAATTATGAGGGATTCAACCCAGATGACTGGGGGGGGGAGAGTTTGAAAAGTTTCAGCACTTCGTCCATCATCTCCTTGTGTTTGCTTTGTTCGCCCTAAGTTGGCAGGGTATGCCCAGACGTGGGTCCCCAGCTCACTTTGCGAATGGATTCATGCTAGCCTGGCTGATGAGGGCTGTTAGCCCAAAACCGGTCCCAGGATGCTTGTTTCCGGTCCAGGGAAGACATAGCTTAGCAGTTCGGGCTGGACTGTTCCCATGAGGCACAGGGTCAAGACTGATTTGCATATAGCTGTGTCTGAACTGGGGTGGCAAAGTGAGCCAAATAATGATGAGGGATTCAACGCAGATGACTGGGGGGGAGAGTTTGAGAGGTTTCAGCACTCCGTCCATTATCTCCTTGTGTTTGCTTTGTTTGCCCTAAGTTTGCAGGGTATGCCCAGACGTGGGTCCCTTGCTCACTTTGCCACTGGATTCAAGCTAGCCTGGCTGATGAGGGCTGTTAGCCCGAAACCGGTCCCAGGATGCTTATTTCCGGTGCAGGGAAGGCACAGCTTTGCAGTTCGGGCTGGACTGTTCCCATGAGGCACAGGGTCAAGACTGATTTACATATAACGGTGTCTGAACTGGGGTGACAAAGTGAGGTAAAGAATGATGATGGATACAACCCAGATCTGTGACTGGGGGTGAGTGTTTGAAAAGTTTCAGCACTCCGTCCATCATCTCCTTGTGTTTGCTTTGTTCGCCCTAAGTTGGCAGGGTATGCCCAGACGTGGGTCCCTTGCACACTTTGCCACTGGATTCAAGCTAGCCTGGCTGATGAGGGCTGTTATCCCGAAACTGGTCCCAGGATGCTTGTTTCCTGTCCAGGGAAGACATAGCTTAGCAGTTCGGGCTGGACTGTTCCCATGATGCACAGGGGGAAGACTAATTTGCATATAGCTGTGTCTGAACTGGGGTGGCAAAGTGAGCTAAAGAATGATGATGGATTCAACCCAGATCTGTGACTGGGGGTGAGTGTTTGAAAAGTTTCAGCCCTCCGCCCTTCATCTCCTTGTGTTTGCTTTGTTCCCCCTAAGTTGGCAGTGTATGCCCAGATGTGGGTCCCTTGCTTACTTTGCCACTGGATTCAAGCTACCCTGACTGATGAGGGCTGTTAGCCTGAGTCCGGTCCCATGATGCTTGTTTTCAGTCCAGGGAAGAAAGACATAGCTTAGCAGTTTGGGCTGTACTGTTCCCATGAGGTACAGGGTCAAGACTGATTTGCATATAGCTGTCTCTGAACTGGGGTTGCAAAGTCAGCCAAAGAATTATGAGGGATTTAACCCAGATGACTGGGGGGGGGGGAGATTTTGAAAAGTTTCAGCACTTCGTCCATCATCTCCTTGTGTTTGCTTTGTTCGCCCTAAGTTGGCAGGGTATGCCCAGACGTGGGTCCCCAGCTCACTTTGCGAATGGATTCATGCTAGCCTGGCTGATGAGGGCTGTTAGCCCAAAACCGGTCCCAGGATGCTTGTTTCCGGTCCAGGGAAGACATAGCTTAGCAGTTTGGGCTGGACTGTTCCCATGAGGCACAGGGTCAAGACTGATTTGTATATAGCTGTGTCTGAACTGGGGTGGCAAAGTGAACTAAAGAATGATGATGGATTCAACACAGATCTGTGACAGGGTGAGTGTTTGTAATGTTTCAGCACTCCGTCCATCATCTCCTTGTGTTTGCTTTGCTGGACCTAATTTGGAAGGGTATGCCCAGATGTGGGTCCCTTGCTTATATTGACACTGGATTCAGGCTAGCCTGACTGATGAGGGCTGTTAGCCCGAATCCTGTCCCATGATGCTTGTTTTCAGTCCAGGGAAGAAAGACATAGCTTAGCAGTTTGGGCTGTACTGTTCCCATGAGGTACAGGGTCAAGACGGATTTGCATATAGCTGTCTCTGAACTGGGGTGGCAAAGTGAGCCAAAGAATGATGAGGGATTCAACCCAGATGACTAGGGGGGAGAGTTTGAAAAGTTTCAGCACCCTGCCCATCATCTCCTTATGTTTGCTTTGTTTGCCCTAAGTTGGCAGGGTATGCCCAGACGTTGGTCCCCAGCTCACTTTGCCAATGGATTCATGCTAGCCTGGCTGATGAGGGCTGTTAGCACGAAACCGGTCCCTGGATGCTTATTTCCGGTCCAGGGAAGACATAGGTTAGCAGTTCGGGCTGGACTGTTCCCATGAGGCACAGGGTCAAGACTGATTTGCATATAGTTGTGTCTGAACTGGGGTGGCAAAGTGAGCCAAAGAATGATGAGGGATTCAACGAAGATGATTGGGGGGAGAGTTTGAAAAGTTTCAGCACTCCGTCCATCATCTCTTTGTGTTTGCTTTGTTTGCCCTAAGTTTGCAGGGTATGCCCTGACATGGGTCCCTTGCTCACTTTGCCACTGGATTGAAGCTAGCCTGGCTGATGAGGGCTGTTAGCCCGAAACCGGTCCCAGGATGCTTATTTCCGGTCCAGGGAAGGCACAGCTTTGCAGTTCGGGCTGGACTGTTCCCATGAGGCGCAGGGTCAAGACTGATTTGCATATAGCTGTGTCTGAACTGGGGTGGCAAAGTGAGGTAAAGACTGATGATGGATAAAACCCAGATCTGTGACTGGGGGTGAATTTTTGAAACGTTTCAGCACTCCGTCCATCATCTCCTTGTGTTTGCTTTGTTCGCGCTAAGTTGGCAGGGTATGCCCAGACGTGGGTCCCTTGCACACTTTGCCACTGTCTTCAAGCTAACCTGGCTGATGAGGGCTGTTAGCCCGAAACTGGTCCCAGGATGCTTGTTTCCTGTCCAGGGAAGACATAGCTTAGCAGTTCGGGCTGGACTGTTCCCATGATGCACAGGGGGAAGACTGATTTGCATATAGCTGTGTCTGAACTGGGGTGGCTAAGTGAGCTAAAGAATGATGATGGATTCAACCCAGATCTGTGATGGGGGTGAGTGTTTGAAAAGTTTCAGCACTCCCTCCATCATCTCCTTGTGTTTGCTTTGCTTGACCTAAGTTGGAAGGGTATGCCCAGACGTGGGTCCCATTCTCTCTTTGCCACTGGATTCAAGCTACCCTGGCTGATGAGGGCTGCTAGCCCAAAACCAGCCCCAGGATGCTTGTTTCCGGTCCAGGGAAGACATAGTTTAGCAGTTTGGGCTGGGCTGTACCCGTGAGGCACAGAGTGAAGACTGATTTGCATATAGCTGTGTCTGAACTGGGGTGGCAAAGTGAGCTAAAGAATGATTATGGATTCAACCCATATCTGTGACTGGGGGTGAGTGTTTGAAAAGTTTCAGTCCTTCATCTCCTTGTGTTTGCTTTGTTCGCCCTAAGTTGGCAGGGTATGCCCAGATATCGGTGTCTTGCTTACTTTGCCACTGGATTCAAGCTAGCCTGACTGATGAGGGCTGTTAGCCCGAATCCGGTCCCATGATGCTTGTTTTCAGTCCAGGGAAGAAAGACATAGCTTAGCAGTTTAGGCTGTACTGTTCCCATGAGGCACAGGGTCAAGACTGATTTGCATATAGCTGTGTCTGAACTAGGGCGGTAAAGTGAGCCAAAGAATGATGAGGGATTAAACGCAGATGACTGGGGGGAGAGTTTGAAAGGTTTCAGCACTCCGTCCATCATCTCCTTGTGTTTGCTTTGTTTGCCCTAAGTTTGCAGGGTATGCCCAGACGTGGGTCCCTTCCTCACTTTGCCACTGGATTCAAGCTAGCCTGGCTGATGAGGGCTGTTTTGCCCAAAACCGGTCCCAGGATGCTTATTTCCGGTCCAGGGAAGGCACAGCTTTGCAGTTCGGGCTGGACTGTTACCATGAGGCACAGGGTCAAGACTGATTTGCATATAGCTGTGTCTAAACTGGGGTGGCAAAGTGAGGTAAAGAATGATGATGGATAAAACCCAGATCTGTGACTGGGGGTGAATTTTTGAAAAGTTTCAGCACTCCGTCCATCATCTCCTTGTGTTTGCTTTGTTCGAGCTAAGTTGGCAGGGTATGCCCAGACGTGGGTCCCTTGCACACTTTGCCACTGTATTCAAGCTAACCTGGCTGATGAGGGCTGTTAGTCCGAAACTGGTCCCAGGATGCTTGTTTCCTGTCCAGGGAAGACATAGCTTAGCAGTTCGGGCTGGACTGTTCCCATGATGCACAGGGGGAAGACTGATTTGCATATAGCTGTGTCTGAACTGGGGTGGCAAAGTGAGCTAAAGAATGATGATGGATTCAACCCAGATCTGTGACTGGGGGTGAGTGTTTGAAAAGTTTCAGCCCTCCGTCCTTCATCTCCTTGTGTTTGCTTTGTTCCCCCTAAGTTGGCAGTGTATGCCCAGATGTGGGTCCCTTGCTTACTTTGCCACTGGATTCAAGCTACCCTGACTGATGAGGGCTGTTAGCCCGAGTCCGGTCCCATGATGCTTGTTTTCAGTCCAGGGAAGAAAGACATAGCTTAGCAGTTTGGGCTGTACTGTTCCCATGAGGTACAGGGTCAAGACTGATTTGCATATAGCTGTCTCTGAACTGGGGTGGCAAAGTGAGCCAAAGATTGATGAGGGATTCAACCCGGATGACTTGGGGGGGAGAGTTTGAAAAGTTTCAGCACTCTGTCCATCATCTCCTTGTGTTTGCTTTGTTCGCCCTAAGGTGGCTTGGTATGCCCAGACGTGGGTCCCCATCTCACTTTGCCAATGGATTCATGCTAGGTTGGCTGATGAGGGCTGTTAGCCCGATACCGGTCCCAGGATGCTTGTTTCCGGTCCAGGGAAGACATAGCTTAGCAGTTCGGGCTGGACTGTTCCCATGAGGCACAGGGTCAAGACTGATTTGCATATAGCTGTGTCTGAACTAGGGTGGCAAAGTGAGCCAAAGAATGATGAGGGATTCAACGCAGATGACTGGGGGGAGAGTTTGAAAGGTTTCAGCACTCCGTCCATCATCTCCTTGTGTTTGCTTTGTTTGCCCTAAGTTTGCAGGGTATGCCCAGACGTGGGTCCCTTCCTCACTTTGCCACTGGATTCAAGCTAGCCTGGCTGATGAGGGCTGTTTGCCCAAAACCGGTCCCAGGATGCTTATTTCTGGTCCAGGGAAGGCACAGCTTTGCAGTTCGGGCTGGACTGTTCCCATGAGGCACAGGGTCAAGACTGATTTGCATATAGCTGTGTCTGAACTGGGGTGGCAAAGTGAGGTAAAGAATGATGATGGATAAAACCCAGATCTGTGACTGGGGGTGAATTTTTGAAAAGTTTCAGCACTCCGTCCATCATCTCCTTGTGTTTGCTTTGTTCGCGCTAAGTTGGCAGGGTATGCCTAGACGTGTGTCCCTTGCACACTTTGACACTGTATTCAAGCTAACCTGGCTGATGAGGGCTGTTAGCCCGAAACTGGTCCCAGGATGCTTGTTTCCTGTCCAGGGAAGACATAGCTTAGCAGTTCGGGCTGGACTGTTCCCATGATGCACAGGGGGAAGACTGATTTGCATATAGCTGTGTCTGAACTGGGGTGGCAAAGTGAGCTAAAGAATGATGATGGATTCAACCCAGATCTGTGACTGGGGGTGAGTGTTTGAAAAGTTTCAGCCCTCCGTCCTTCATCTCCTTGTGTTTGCTTTGTTCCCCCTAAGTTGGCAGTGTATGCCCAGATGTGGGTCCCTTGCTTACTTTGCCACTGGATTCAAGCTACCCTGACTGATGAGGGCTGTTAGCCCGAGTCCGGTCCCATGATGCTTGTTTTCAGTCCAGGGAAGAAAGACATAGCTTAGCAGTTTGGGCTGTACTGTTCCCATGAGGTACAGGGTCAAGACTGATTTGCATATAGCTGTCTCTGAACTGGGGTTGCAAAGTCAGCCAAAGAATTATGAGGGATTCAACCCAGATGACTGGGGGGGGAGAGTTTGAAAAGTTTCAGCACTTCGTCCATCATCTCCTTGTGTTTGCTTTGTTCGCCCTAAGTTGGCAGGGTATGCCCAGACGTGGGTCCCCAGCTCACTTTGCGAATGGATTCATGCTAGCCTGGCTGATGAAGGCTGTTAGCCCAAAACCGGTCCCAGGATGCTTGTTTCCGGTCCAGGGAAGACATAGCTTAGCAGTTCGGGCTGGACTGTTCCCATGAGGCACAGGGTCAAGACTGATTTGCATATAGCTGTGTCTGAACTGGGGTGGCAAAGTGAGCCAAATAATGATGAGGGATTCAACGCAGATGACTGGGGGGGAGAGTTTGAAAGGTTTCAGCACTCCGTCCATTATCTCTTTGTGTTTGCTTTGTTTGCCCTAAGTTTGCAGGGTATGCCCAGACGTGGGTCCCTTGCTCACTTTGCCACTGGATCCAAGCTAGCCTGGCTGATGAGGGCTGTTAGCCCGAAACCGGTCCCAGGATGCTTATTTCCGGTGCAGGGAAGGCACAGCTTTGCAGTTCGGGCTGGACTGTTCCCATGAGGCACAGGGTCAAGACTGATTTACATATAACGGTGTCTGAACTGGGGTGACAAAGTGAGGTAAAGAATGATGATAGATACAACCCAGATCTGTGACTGGGGGTGAGTGTTTGAAAAGTTTCAGCACTCCGTCCATCATCTCCTTGTGTTTGCTTTGTTCGCCCTAAGTTGGCAGGGTATGCCCAGACGTGGGTCCCTTGCACACTTTGCCACTGGATTCAAGCTACCCTGACTGATGAGGGCTGTTAGCCCGAGTCCGGTCCCATGATGCTTGTTTTCAGTCCAGGGAAGAAAGACATAGCTTAGCAGTTTGGGCTGTACTGTTCCCATGAGGTACAGGGTCAAGACTGATTTGCATATAGCTGTCTCTGAACTGGGGTTGCAAAGTCAGCCAAAGAATTATGAGGGATTCAACCCAGATGACTGGGGGGGGGAGAGTTTGAAAAGTTTCAGCACTTCGTCCATCATCTCCTTGTGTTTGCTTTGTTCGCCCTAAGTTGGCAGGGTATGCCCAAAAGGGGGGCCCCAGCTCACTTTGCGAATGGATTCATGCTAGCCTGGCTGATGAGGGCTGTTAGCCCAAAACCGGTCCCAGGATGCTTGTTTCCGGTCCAGGGAAGACATAGCTTAGCAGTTCGGGCTGGACTGTTCCCATGAGGCACAGGGTCAAGACTGATTTGCATATAGCTGTGTCTGAACTGGGGTGGCAAAGTGAGCCAAATAATGAGGGATTCAACGCAGATGACTGGGGGGAGAGTTTGAAAGGTTTCAGCACTCCGTCCATTATCTCCTTGTGTTTGCTTTGTTTGCCCTAAGTTGGCAGGGTATGCCCAGACGTGGGTGCCTTGCACACTTTGCCACTGGATTCAAGCTAGCCTGGCTGATGAGGGCTGTTATACCGAAACTGGTCCCAGGATGCTTGTTTCCTGTCCAGGGATGACATAGCTTAGCAGTTCGGGCTGGACTGTTCCCATGATGCTCAGGGGGAAGACTGATTTACATATAGCTGTGTCTGAACTGGGGTGGCAAAGAGAGCTAAAGAATGATGATGGATTCAACAGTGATCTGTGACGGGGTGAGTGTTTGTAAAGTTTCAGCACTCCGTCCATCATCTCCTTGTGTTTGCTTTGCTGGAACTAAGTTTGAAGGGTATGCCCAGACGTGGGTCCCATGCTCACTTTGCCACTGGATTCAAGCTAGCCTGGCTGATGAGCGCTGTTAGCCCGAAAGCCGGTCCCAGATTGTCTGTTTCCGGTCCAGGGAAGACATAGCTTAGCAAATCTGGCTGCATTGTTCCCATGAGGCACAGGGTGAAGACTGATTTGCATATAGCCGAGTCTGAACTAGGGTGGCAAAGCGAGCTAAAGAATGATGATGGATTCAACCCAGATCTCTGACTGGTGGTGAGTGTTTAAAAAGTTTCAGCACTCCGTCCATCATCTCCTTGTGTTTGCTTTGCTCGCTCTAAGTTGGCAGGGTATGCCCAGATGTGGGTCCTTGATCACTTTGCCACAGGATTCAAGATAGCCTGGCTGATGAAGGCTGTTAGCCCTAAACCAGTCCCATGATGCTTGTTTTCAGTCCAGGGAAGAAAGACATAGCTTAGCAGTTTGGGCTGTACTGTTCCTATGAGGTACAGGGTCAAGACTGATTTGCATATAGCTGTCTCTGAACTGGGGTTGCAAAGTCAGCCAAAGAATAATGAGGGATTCAACCCAGATGACTGGGGGGGAGAGTTTGAAAAGTTTCAGCACTCTGTCCATCATCTCCTTGTGTTTGCTTTGTTCGCCCTAAGTTGGCAGGGTATGCCCAGACGTGGGTCCCCAGCTCACTTTGCCACTGGATTCAAGCTAGCCTGGCTGATGAGGGCTGTTTGCCCGAAACCGGTCCCAGGATGCTTTTTCCTGTCCAGGGAAGGCACAGCTTTGCAGTTCGGGCTGGACTGTTCCCATGAGGCACAGGGTCAAGACTGATTTGCATATAGCTGTGTCTGAACTGGGGTGACAAAGTGAGGTAAAGAATGATAATGGAAACAACCCAGATCGGTGACTGGGGGTGAATGTTTGAAAAGTTTCAGCACTCCGTCCATCATCTCCTTGTGTTTGCTTTGTTCGCCCTAAGATGGCAGGGTATGCCCAGACGTGGGTCCCTTGCACACCTTGCCACTTGATTCAAGCTAGCCTGGCTGATGAGGGCTGTTATCCCGAAACTGGTCCCAGGATGCTTGTTTCCTGTCCAGGGAAGACATAGCTTAGCAGTTCGGGCTGGACTGTTCCCATGATGCTCAGGGGGAAGACTGATTTGCATATAGCTGTGTCTGAACTGGGGTGGCAAAGTGAGCTAAAGAATGATGATGGATTCAACACAGATCTACGACGGGATGAGTGTTTGTAAAGTTTCAGCACTCCGTCCACCATCTCCTTGTGTTTGCTTTGCTGAACCTAAGTTGGAAGGGTATGCCCAGACGTGGGTCCCATGCTCACTTTGCCACTGGATTCAAGCTACCCTGGCTGATGAGGGCTGTTAGCCCGAAAGCTGGTCCCATATTGTCTGTTTCCGGTCCAGGGAAGACATAGCTTAGCAGTTCTGGATGCATTGTTCCCATGAGGCACAGGGTGAAGACTGATTTGCATATAGCTGTGTCTGAACTAGGGTGGCAAAGCGAGCTATAGAATGATGATGGATTCAACCCAGATCTCTGACTGGTGGTGAGTATTTAAAAAGTTTCAGCACTCCGTCCATCATCTCCTTGTGTTTGGTTGGCTTGCTCTAAGTTGGCAGGGTATGCCCAGATGTGAGTCCATGATCACTTTGCCACTGGATTCAAGATAGCCTGGCTGATGAAGGCTGTTAGCCCTAAACCTGTTCCAGGATGCTTGTTTCCGGTCCAGGGAAAACATACCTTAGCTGTTCGGGCTGGACTGTTCCCATGAGGCACAGGTTCAAGACTGATTTGCATACGCTGTGTCTGAACTGGGGTCGCAAAGTGAGATAAAGAATGACGAGGGATTCAACCAGATCTGTGGCTGGGGGTGACTGTTTGAATAGTTTCAGCACTCCGTCCATTATCTTCTTGTGTTTGCTTTGTTCGCCCTAAATTGGCAGGGTATGCCCAGATGTTGGTCCCTTGCTCAATTTTCCACTGGATTCAAGCTAGCTTCGCTGATGAGGGCTGTTAGCCCGAAACCGGCCCCAGTATGCTTGTTTCCGGTCCAGGGAAGACATAGCTTAGCAGTTTGGGCTGGGCTGTACCCATGAGGCACAGGGTGATGACTGATTTGCATATAGCTTTGTCTGAACTGGGGTGGCAAAGTGAGGTAAAGAATGATTATGGATTCAACCCAGATCTTTGACTGGGGGTGAGTGTTTGAAAAGTTTCAGCCCTCCGTCCTTCCTCTCCTTGGGTTTGCTTTGTTCGCCCTAAGTTGGCAGGATATGCCCAGATGTGGGTCCCTTGCTTATATTGACACTGGATTCAGGCTAGCCTGACTGATGAGGGCTGTTAGCCCGAATCCGGTCCCATGATGCTTGTTTTCAATCCAGGGAAGAAAGACATAGCTTAGCAGTTTGGGCTGTACTGTTCCCATGAGGTACAGGTCCAAGACGGATTTGCATATAGCTGTCTCTGAACTGGGGTGGCAAAGTGAGCCAAAGAATGATGAGGGATTCAACCCAGATGACGGGGGGAGAGTTTGAAAAGTTTCAGTACTCTGTCCATCATCTCCTTGTGTTTGCTTTGTTCGCCCTAAGTTGGCAGGGTATGCCCAGACGTGGGTCCCCAGCTCACTTTGCGAATGGATTCATGCTAGCCTGGCTGATGAGGGCTGTTAGCCCGAAAACGGTCCCAGGATGCTAATGTCCGGTCCAGGGAAGACATAGCTTAGCAGTTCGGGCTGGACTGTTCCCATGAGGCACAGGGTCAAAACTGATTTGCATATAGCTGTGTCTGAACTGGGGTGGCAAGGTGAGCCAAAGAATGATGAGGGATTCAACGAAGATGACTGGGGGGGAGAGTTTGAAATGTTCCAGCACTCCGTCCATCATCTCCTTGTGTTTGCTTTGTTTGCCCTAAGTTTGCAGGGTATGCCCAGACGTGGGTCCCTTGCTCACTTTTCCACTGGATTCAAGCTACCCTGGCTGATGAGGGCTGCTAGCCCGAAATCAGCCCCAGGATGCTTGTTTCCGGTCCAGGGAAGACATAGCTTAGCAGTTTGGGCTGGGCTGTACCCATGAGGCTCAGAGTGAAGACTGATTTGCATATAGCTGTGTCTGAACTGGGGTGGCAAAGTGAGCTAAAGAATGATTATGGATTCAACCCATATCTGTGACTGGGGGTGAGTGTTTGAAAAGTTTCAGCTCTCCGTCCTTCATCTCCTTGTGTTTGCTTTGTTCGCCCTAAGTTGGCAGGGTATGCCCTGAAGTGGGTCCCTTGCTTACTTTGCCACTGGATTCAAGCTAGCCTGACTGATGAGGGATGTTAGCCCGAATCCGGTCCCATGATGCTTGTTTTCAGTCCAGGGAAGAAAGACATAGCTTAGCAGTTTAGGCTGTACTGTTCCCATGAGGTACAGGGTCAAGACTGATTTGCATATAGCTGTGTCTGAACTGGGGTGGCAAAGTGAGGTAAAGAATGATGATGGATACAACTCAGATCTGTGACTGGGGGTGAATGTTTAAAAGTTTCAGCACTTCGTCCATCATCTCCTCGTGTTCGCTTTGTTCTCCCTAAGTTGGCAGGGTATGCCCAGACGTGGGTCCCTTGCACACTTTGCCACTGGATTCAAGCTAGCCTGGCTGATGAGGGCTGTTAGCCCGAAACTGGTCCCAGGATGCTTGTTTACTGTCCAGGGAAGACATAGCTTAGCAGTTCGGGCTGGACTGTTCCCATGATGCACAGGGGGAAGACTGATTTGCATATAGCTGTGTCTGAACTGGGGTGGCAAAGTGAACTAAAGAATGATGATGGATTTAACCCAGATCTGTGAGTGGGGGTGTGTGTTTGAAAAGTTTGGGAACTCCGTCATTCATCTGCTTCTGTATGCTTTGCTCGCCCTAAGTTGGCAGGGTATGCCCAGACGTGGGTCCCTTACTCACTTTACCACTGGATTCAAGCTATCCTGGCTGATGAGGGCTGTTAGCCGGAAACCGGTCCCAGGATGCTTGTTTCAGGTCCAAGGAAGACATAGATTTCCAGTTTGGGCTGGGCTGTACCCATGAGGCACAGGGTGATGACTGATTTGCATATAGCTTTGTCTGAACTGGGGTGGCAAAGTGAGGTAAAGAATGATTATGGATTCAACCCAGATCTTTGACTGGGGGTGAGTGTTTGAAAAGTTTCAGCCCTCCGTCCTTCATCTCCTTGGGTATGCTTTGTTCGCCCTAAGTTGGCAGGATATGCCCAGATGTGGGTCCCTTGCTTACTTTGCAACTGGATTCAAGCT
The DNA here is from genome assembly GCF_964204655.1 of Triturus cristatus. Lineage (NCBI taxonomy): Eukaryota > Metazoa > Chordata > Amphibia > Caudata > Salamandridae > Triturus > Triturus cristatus. The sequence goes on along the minus strand of NC_140579.1, from coordinate 800,092,702 downwards.
AGCCTGACTGATGAGGGCTGTTAGCCCGAATCCGGTCCCATGATGCTTGTTTTCAGTCCAGGAAAGAAAGACATAGCTTAGCAGTTTAGGCTGTACTGTTCCCATGAGGTACAGGGTCAAGACTGATTTGCATATAGCTGTCTCTGAACTGGGGTGGCAAAGTGAGCCAAAGATTGATGAGGGATTCAACCCGGATGACTTGGGGGGGAGAGTTTGAAAAGTTTCAGCACTCTGTCCATCATCTCCTTTTGTTTGCTTTGTTCGCCCTGAGGTGGCTTGGTATGCCCAGACGTGGGTCCCCATCTCACTTTGCCAATGGATTCATGCTAGGTTGGCTGATGAGGGCTGTTAGCCCGATACCGGTCCCAGGATGCTTGTTTCCAGTCCAGGGAAGACATAGCTTAGCAGTTCGGGCTGGACTGTTCCCATGAGGCACAGGGTCAAGACTGATTTGCATATAGCTGTGTCTGAACTAGGGTGGCACAGTGAGCCAAAGAATGATGAGGGATTCAACGCAGATGACTGGGGGGAGAGTTTGAAAGGTTTCAGCACTCCGTCCATCATCTCCTTGTGTTTGCTTTGTTTGCCCTAAGTTTGCAGGGTATGCCCAGACGTGGGTCCCTTCCTCACTTTGCCACTGGATTCAAGCTAGCCTGGCTGATGAGGGCTGTTTGCCCAAAACCGGTCCCAGAATGCTTATTTCCGGTCCAGGGAAGGCACAGTTTTGCAGTTCGGGCTGGACTGTTCCCATGAGGCACAGGGTCAAGACTGATTTACATATAACGGTGTCTGAACTGGGGTGACAAAGTGAGGTAAAGAATGATGATGGATACAACCCAGATCTGTGACTGGGGGTGAGTGTTTGAAAAGTTTCAGCACTCCGTCCATCATCTCCTTGTGTTTGCTTTGTTCGCCCTAAGTTGGCAGGGTATGCCCAGACGTGGGTCCCTTGCACACTTTGCCACTGGATTCAAGCTAGCCTGGCTGATGAGGGCTGTTATCCCGAAACTGGTCCCAGGATGCTTGTTTCCTGTCCAGGGAAGACATAGCTTAGCAGTTCGGGCTGGACTGTTCCCATGATGCACAGGGGGAAGACTGATTTGCATATAGCTGTGTCTGAACTGGGGTGGCAAAGTGAGCTAAAGAATGATGATGGATTCAACCCAGATCTGTGACTGGGGGTGAGTGTTTGAAAAGTTTCAGCCCTCCGTCCTTCATCTCCTTGTGTTTGCTATGTTCCCCCTAAGTTGGCAGTGTATGCCCAGATGTGGGTCCCTTGCTTACTTTGCCACTGGATTCAAGCTACCCTGGCTGATGAGGGCTGTTAGCCCAAAACCGGTCCCAGGATACTTGTTTCCGGTCCAGGGAAGACATAGCTTAGCAGTTCGGGCTGGACTGTTCCCATGAGGCACAGGGTCAAGACTGATTTGCATATAGCTGTGTCTGAACTGGGGTGGCAAAGTGAGCCAAATAATGATGAGGGATTCAACGCAGATGACTGGGGGGGAGAGTTTGAAAGGTTTCAGCACTCCGTCCATTATCTCCTTGTGTTTGCTTTGTTTGCCCTAAGTTTGCAGGGTATGCCCAGACGTGGGTCCCTTGCTCACTTTGCCACTGGATTCAAGCTAGCCTGGCTGATGAGGGCTGTTAGCCCGAAACCGGTCCCAGGATGCTTATTTCCGGTGCAGGGAAGGCACAGCTTTGCAGTTCGGGCTGGACTGTTCCCATGAGGCACAGGGTCAAGACTGATTTACATATAACGGTGTCTGAACTGGGGTGACAAAGTGAGGTAAAGAATGATGATGGATACAACCCAGATCTGTGACTGGGGGTGAGTGTTTGAAAAGTTTCAGCACTCCGTCCATCATCTCCTTGTGTTTGCTTTGTTCGCCCTAAATTGGCAGGGTATGCCCAGACGTGGGTCCCTTCCACACTTTGCCACTGGATTCAAGCTAGCCTGGCTGATGAGGGCTGTTATCCCGAAAGTGGTCCCAGGATGCTTGTTTCCTGTCCAGGGATGACATAGCTTAGCAGTTCGGGCTGGACTGTTCCCATGATGCTCAGGGGGACGACTGATTTACATATAGCTGTGTCTGAACTGGGGTGGCAAAGTGAGCTAAAGAATGATGATGGATTCAACAGTGATCTGTGACGGGGTGAGTGTTTGTAAAGTTTCAGCACTCCGTCCATCATCTCCTTGTGTTTGCTTTGCTGGACCTAAGTTTGAAGGGTATGCCCAGACGTGGGTCCCATGCTCACTTTGCCACTGGATTCAAGCTAGCCTGGCTGATGAGGGCTGTTAGCCCGAAAGCCGGTCCCAGATTGTCTGTTTCCGGTCCAGGGAAGACATAGCTTAGCAAATCTGGCTGCATTGTTCCCATGAGGCACAGGGTGAAGACTGATTTGCATATAGCCGAGTCTGAACTAGGGTGGCAAAGCGAGCTAAAGAATGATGATGGATTCAACCCAGATCTCTGACTGGTGGTGAGTGTTTAAAAAGTTTCAGCACTCCGTCCATCATCTCCTTGTGTTTGCTTTGCTCGCTCTAAGTTGGCAGGGTATGCCCAGATGTGGGTCCTTGATCACTTTGCCACAGGATTCAAGATAGCCTGGCTGATGAAGGCTGTTAGCCCTAAACCAGTCCCATGATGCTTGTTTTCTGTCCAGGGAAGAAAGACATAGCTTAGCAGTTTGGGCTGTACTGTTCCTATGAGGTACAGGGTCAAGACTGATTTGCATATAGCTGTCTCTGAACTGGGGTTGCAAAGTCAGCCAAAGAATAATGAGGGATTCAACCCAGATGACTGGGGGGGAGAGTTTGAAAAGTTTCAGCACTCTGTCCATCATCTCCTTGTGTTTGCTTTGTTCGCCCTAAGTTGGCAGGGTATGCCCAGACGTGGGTCCCCAGCTCACTTTGCCACTGGATTCAAGCTAGCCTGGCTGATGAGGGCTGTTTGCCCGAAACCGGTCCCAGGATGCTTTTTCCTGTCCAGGGAAGGCACAGCTTTGCAGTTCGGGCTGGACTGTTCCCATGAGGCACAGGGTCAAGACTGATTTGCATATAGCTGTGTCTGAACTGGGGTGACAAAGTGAGGTAAAGAATGATAATGGAAACAACCCAGATCGGTGACTGGGGGTGAATGTTTGAAAAGTTTCAGCACTCCGTCCATCATCTCCTTGTGTTTGCTTTGTTCGCCCTAAGATGGCAGGGTATGCCCAGACGTGGGTCCCTTGCACACCTTGCCACTGGATTCAAGCTAGCCTGGCTGATGAGGGCTGTTATCCCGAAACTGGTCCCAGGATGCTTGTTTCCTGTCCAGGGAAGACATAGCTTAGCAGTTCGGGCTGGACTGTTCCCATGATGCTCAGGGGGAAGACTGATTTGCATATAGCTGTGTCTGAACTGGGGTGGCAAAGTGAGCTAAAGAATGATGATGGATTCAACACAGATCTATGACGGGGTGAGTGTTTGTAAACTTTCAGCACTCCGTCCACCATCTCCTTGTGTTTGCTTTGCTGGACCTAAGTTGGAAGGGTATGCCCAGACGTGGGTCCCATGCTCACTTTGCCACTGGATTCAAGCTACCCTGGCTGATGAGGGCTGTTAGCCCGAAAGCTGGTCCCATATTGTCTGTTTCCGGTCCAGGGAATACATAGCTTAGCAGTTCTGGATGCATTGTTCCCATGAGGCACAGGGTGAAGACTGATTTGCATATAGCTGTGTCTGAACTAGGGTGGCAAAGCGAGCTATAGAATGATGATGGATTCAACCCAGATCTCTGACTGGTGGTGAGTGTTTAAAAAGTTTCAGCACTCCGTGTTTGGTTGGCTTGCTCTAAATTGGCAGGGTATGCCCAGATGTGAGTCCATGATCACTTTGCCACTGGATTCAAGATAGCCTGGCTGATGAAGGCTGTTAGCCCTAAACCTGTTCCAGGATGCTTGTTTCCGGTCCAGGGAAAACATACCTTAGCTGTTCGGGCTGGACTGTTCCCATGAGGCACAGGTTCAAGACTGATTTGCATACGCTGTGTCTGAACTGGGGTCGCAAAGTGAGATAAAGAATGACGAGGGATTCAACCAGATCTGTGGCTGGGGGTGACTGTTTGAATAGTTTCAGCACTCCGTCCATTATCTTCTTGTGTTTGCTTTGTTCGCCCTAAGTTGGCAGGGTATGCCCAGATGTTGGTCCCTTGCTCAATTTGCCACTGGATTCAAGCTAGCCTCGCTGATGAGGGCTGTTATCCCGAAACCGGCCCCAGGATGCTTGTTTCCGGTCCAGGGAAGACATAGCTTAGCAGTTTGGGCTGGGCTGTACCCATGAGGCACAGGGTGATGACTGATTTGCATATAGCTTTGTCTGAACTGGGGTGGCAAAGTGAGGTAAAGAATGATTATGGATTCAACCCAGATCTTTGACTGGGGGTGAGTGTTTGAAAAGTTTCAGCCCTCCGTTCTTCATCTCCTTGGGTTTGCTTTGTTCGCCCTAAGTTGGCAGGATATGCCCAGATGTGGGTCCCTTGCTTATATTGACACTGGATTCAGGCTAGCCTGACTGATGAGGGCTGTTAGCCCGAATCCGGTCCCATGATGCTTGTTTTCAATCCAGGGAAGAAAGACATAGCTTAGCAGTTTGGGCTGTACTGTTCCCATGAGGTACAGGTCCAAGACGGATTTGCATATAGCTGTCTCTGAACTGGGGTGGCAAAGTGAGCCAAAGAATGATGAGGGATTCAACCCAGATGACGGGGGGAGAGTTTGAAAAGTTTCAGTACTCTGTCCATCATCTCCTTATGTTTGCTTTGTTTGCCCTAAGTTGGCAGGGTATGCCCAGACGTGGGTCCCCAGCTCACTTTGCCAATGGATTCATGCTAGCCTGGCTGATGAGGGCTGTTAGCCTGAAAACGGTCCCAGGATGCTAATGTCCGGTCCAGGGAAGACATAGCTTAGCAGTTCGGGCTGGACTGTTCCCATGAGGCACAGGGTCAAGACTGATTTGCATATAGCTGTGTCTGAACTGGGGTGGCAAGGTGAGCCAAAGAATGATGAGGGATTCAACGAAGATGACTGGGGGGGAGAGTTTGAAAAGTTCCAGCACTCCGTCCATCATCTTCTTGTGTTTGCTTTGTTTGCCCTAAGTTTGCAGGGTATGCCCAGACGTGGGTCCCTTGCTCACTTTGCCACTGGATTCAAGCTACCCTGGCTGATGAGGGCTGCTAGCCCGAAATCAGCCCCAGGATGCTTGTTTCCGGTCCAGGGAAGACATAGCTTAGCAGTTTGGGCTGGGCTGTACCCATGAGGCTCAGAGTGAAGACTGATTTGCAAATAGCTGTGTCTGAACTGGGGTGGCAAAGTGAGCTAAAGAATGATTATGGATTCAACCCATATCTGTGACTGGGGGTGAGTGTTTGAAAAGTTTCAGCTCTCCGTCCTTCATCTCCTTGTGTTTGCTTTGTTCGCCCTAAGTTGGCAGGGTATGCCCTGAAGTGGGTCCCTTGCTTACTTTGCCACTGGATTCAAGCTAGCCTGACTGATGAGGGCTGTTAGCCCGAATCCGGTCCCATGATGCTTGTTTTCAGTCCAGGGAAGAAAGTCATAGCTTAGCAGTTTAGGCTGTACTGTTCCCATGAGGTACAGGGTCAAGACTGATTTGCATATAGCTGTGTCTGAACTGGGGTGGCAAAGTGAGGTAAAGAATGATGATGGATACAACTCAGATCTGTGACTGGGGGTGAATGTTTGAAAAGTTTCAGCACCTCGTCCATCATCTCCTCGTGTTCGCTTTGTTCTCCCTAAGTTGGCAGGGTATGCCCAGACGTGGGTCCCTTGCACACTTTGCCACTGGATTCAAGCTAGCCTGGCTGATGAGGGCTGTTAGCCCGAAACTGGTCCCCGGATACTTGTTTACTGTCCAGGGAAGACATAGCTTAGCAGTTCGGGCTGGACTGTTCCCATGATGCTCAGGGGGAAGACTGATTTGCATATAGCTGTGTCTGAACTGGGGTGGCAAAGTGAACTAAAGAATGATTATGGATTCAACCCAGATCTGTGACTGTGGGTGAGTGTTTGAAAAGTTTCAGCCCTCCGTCCTTCATCTCCTTGTGTTTGCTTTGTTCGCCCTAATTTGGCAGTGTATGCCTAGATGTGGGTCCCTTGCTTACTTTGCAACTGGATTCAAGCTATCCTGGCTGATGAGGGCTGTTAGCCGGAAACCGGTCCCAGGATGCTTGTTTCAGGTCCAAGGAAGACATAGATTTCCAGTTCGGGCTGGACTGTTTCCATGAGGCACAGGGTCAAGACTTATTTGCATATAGTTGTGTCTGAACTGGGGTGGCAAAGTGAGCTAAAGAATGATGATGGATTCAACCCAGATCTGTGACTGGGGGTGAGTGTTTGAAAAGTTTCAGCCCTCCGTCCTTCATCTCCTTGTGTTTGCTTTGTTCATGCTAAGTTGGCAGGGTATGCCCAGATGTGGGTCTCTTGCTTACTTTGACACTGGATTCAAGCCAGCCTGACTGATGAGGGCTGTTAGCCCGAAACCGGTCCTAGGATGCTTATTTCCGGTCCAGGGAAGGCACAGCTTTGCAGTTCGGGCTGGACTGTTCCCATGAGGCACAGGGTTAAGACTGATTTGCATATAGCTGTGTCTAAACTGGGGTGGCAAAGTGAGGTAAAGAATGAAGATGGATACAACCCAGATCTGTGACTGGGGGTGAGTGTTTGAAAAGTTTCAGCACTCCGTCCATCATCTCCTTGTGTTTGCTTTGCTCGCCCTAAGTTGGCAGGGTATGCCCATATGTGGGTCCCTAACTCACTTTGCCGCTGAATTCAAGCTAGCCCGGCTGAAGAGGGCTGTTAGCCGGAAACTGGTCTCAGGATGCTTGTTTGCGGTCCAGGGAAGACATAGCTTAGCAGTTCAGGCTGGACTGCTCCCATGAGGCACAGGGTGATGACTGATTTGCATATAGCTGTGTCTGAACTGGGGTGGCAAAGTGAGCTAAATAATGATTATGGATTCAACCCAGATCTATGACTGGGGGTGAGTGTTTGAAAAGTTTCAGCCCTCCGTCCTTCATCTCCTTGTGTTTGCTTTGTTTGCCCTAAGTTTGCAGGGTATGCCCAGACGTGGGTCCCTTGCTCACTTTGCCACTGGATTCAAGCTACCCTGGCTGATGAGGGCTGCTAGCCCGAAATCAGCCCCAGGATGCTTGTTTCCGGTCCAGGGAAGACATAGCTTAGCAGTTTGGGCTGGGCTGTACCCATGAGGCTCAGAGTGAAGACTGATTTGCATATAGCTGTGTCTGAACTGGGGTGGCAAAGTGAGCTAAAGAATGATTATGGATTCAACCCATATCTGTGACTGGGGGTGAGTGTTTGAAAAGTTTCAGCTCTCCGTCCTTCATCTCCTTGTGTTTGCTTTGTTCGCCCTAAGTTGGCAGGGTATGCCCTGAAGTGGGTCCCTTGCTTACTTTGCCACTGGATTCAAGCTAGCCTGACTGATGAGGGCTGTTAGCCCGAATCCGGTCCCATGATGCTTGTTTTCAGTCCAGGGAAGAAAGACATAGCTTAGCAGTTTAGGCTGTACTGTTCCCATGAGGTACAGGGTCAAGACTGATTTGTATATAGCTGTGTCTGAACTGGGGTGGCAAAGTGAGGTAAAGAATGATGATGGATACAACTCAGATCTGTGACTGGGGGTGAATGTTTGAAAAGTTTCAGCACTTCGTCCATCATCTCCTCGCGTTCGCTTTGTTCTCCCTAAGTTGGCAGGGTATGCCCAGACGTGGGTCCCTTGCACACTTTGCCACTGGATTCAAGCTAGCCTGGCTGATGAGGGCTGTTAGCCCGAAACTGGTCCCAGGATGCTTGTTTACTGTCCAGGGAAGACATAGCTTAGCAGTTCGGGCTGGACTGTTCCCATGATGCACAGGGGGAAGACTGATTTGCATATAGCTGTGTCTGAACTGGGGTGGCAAAGTGAACTAAAGAATGATGATGGATTTAACCCAGATCTGTGAGTGGGGGTGAGTGTTTGAAAAGTTTCAGCCCTCCGTCCTTCATCTCCTTGTGTTTGCTTTGTTCGCCCTAATTTGGCAGTGTATGCCTAGATGTGGGTCCCTTGCTTACTTTGCAACTGGATTCAAGCTATCCTGGCTGATGTTAGCCCGAATCCTGTCCCATGATGCTTGTTTTCCGTCCAGGGAAGAAAGACATAGCTTAGCAGTTTGGGCTGTACTGTTCCCATGAGGTACAGGGTCAAGACGGATTTGCATATAGCTGTCTCTGAACTGGGGTGGCAAAGTGAGCCAAAGAATGATGAGGGATTCAACACAGATGACTAGGGGGGAGAGTTTGAAAAGTTTCAGCACCCTGTCCATCATCTCCTTATGTTTGCTTTGTTTGCCCTAAGTTGGCAGGGTATGCCCAGACGTGGGTCCCCAGCTCACTTTGCCAATGGATTGATGCTAGCCTGGCTGATGAGGGCTGTTAGCCTGAAACCGGTCCCTGGATGCTTATTTCCGGTCCAGGGAAGGCACAGCTTTTCAGTTCGGGCTGGACTGTTCCCATGAGGCACAGGGTCAAGACTGATTTGCATATAGCTGTGTCTGAACTGGTGAGGCAAAGTGAGGTAAAGAATGATGATGGATACAAACCAGATCTGTGACTGGGGATGAATGTTTGAAAATTTTCAGCACTCCGTCCATCATCTCCTTGTGTTTGCTTTGTTCGCCCTAAGTTGGCAGGGTATGCCCAGACGTGGGTCCCTTGCACAATTTGCCACTGGATTCAAGCTAGCCTGGCTGATGAGGGCTGTTATCCCGAAACTGGTCCCAGGATGCTTGTTTCCTGTCCAGAGAAGACATAGCTTAGCAGTTCGGGCTGGACTGTTCACAAGATGCTCAGGGGGGTGACTTATTTGGATATAGCTGTGTCTGAACTGGGGTGGCAAAGTGAGCTAAAGAATGATGATGGATTCAACACAGATCTGTGACGGGGGTGAGAGTTTGTAAAGTTTCACCACTCTGTCCATCATCTCCTTGTGTTTGCTTTGCTTGACCTAAGTTGGAAGGGTATGCCCAGACGTAGGTCCCATGCTCACTTTGCCAGTGGATTCAAGCTACCCTGGCTGATGAGGACTGCTAGCTCGAAACCAGTCACAGGATTCTTGTTTCCGGTCTAGGGAAGACATAGCTTAGCAGTTCGGGCTTGGCTGTTCCCATGAGGCACAGAGTGAAGACTGATTTGCATATAGCTGTGTCTGAACTGGGGTGGCAAAGTGCACTAAAGAATGATGATGGATTCAACCAAGATCTGTGACTGGGGAAGTGTGTTTGTAAACTTTGGGAACTCCGTCCATCATCTGCTTGTGTATGCTTTGCTCGCCCTAAGTTGGCAGGGTATGCCCAGAGGTGGGTCCCTTGCTCACTTTACCACTGGATTCAAGCTATCCTGGCTGATGAGGGCTGTTAGCCGGAAACCGGTCCCAGGATGCTTGTTTCAGGTCCAAGGAAGACATAGATTTCCAGTTTGGGCTGGACTGTTCCCATGAGGCACAGGGTCAAGACTGATTTGCATATGGTTGTGTCTGAACTGGGGTGGCAAAGTGAGCTAAAGAATGATGATGGATTCAACCCAGATCTGTGACTGGGGGTGAGTGTTTGAAAAGTTTCAGCCCTCCGTCCTTCATCTCCTTGTGTTTGCTTTGTTCGCCCTAAGTTGGCAGGGTATGCCCAGATGTGGGTCCCTTGCTTACTTTGACACTGGTTTCAAGCTAGCCTGACTGATGAGGGCTGTTAGCCCAAATCCGGTCCCATGATGCTTGTTTTCAGTCCAGGGAAGAAAGACATAGCTTAGCAGTTTGGGCTGTACTGTTCCCATGAGGTACAGGGTCAAGACTGATTTGCATATAGCTGTCTCTGAACTGGGGTGGCAAAGAAAGCCAAAGAATGATGAGGGATTCAACCCAGATGAATGGGGGGAGAGTTTGAAAAGTTTTAGCACTCTGTACATCATCTCCTTGTGTTTACTTTGTTTGCCCTAAGTTGGCAGGGTATGCCCAGACGTGGGTCCCCAGCTCACTTTGCCAATGGATTCATGCTAGCCTGGCTGATGAGGGTTGTTAGCCCAAAACCGGTCCCAGGATGCTTGTTTCCGGTCGAGGGAAGACATAGCTTAGCAGTTCGGGCTGGACTGTTCCCATGAGGCACAGGGTCAAGACTGATTTGCATATAGCTGTGACTAAACTGGGGTGGCAAAGTAAGCCAAAGAATGATGAGGGATTCAACGCAGATGACTGGGGGGGAGAGTTTGAAAGGTTTCAGCACTCCGTCCATCATCTCCTTGTGTTTGCTTTGTTTGCCCTAAGTTTGCAGGGTATGCCCAGACGTGGGTCCCTTGCTCACTTTGCCACTTGATTCAAGCTAGCCTGGCTGATGAGGGCTGTTAGCCCGAAACCGGTCCCAGGATGCTTATTTCCGGTCCAGGGAAGGCACAGCTTGCAGTTCGGGCTTTACTGTTCCCATGAGGCACAGGGTTAAGACTGATTTGCATATAGCTGTGTCTAAACTGGGGTCGCAAAGTGAGGTAAAGAATGATGATTTATACAACCCAGATCTGTGACTGGGGGTGAATGTTTGAAAAGTTTCAGCACTCCGTCCATCATCTCCTTGTGTTTGCTTTGTTCGCCCTAAGTTGGCAGGGTATGCCCAGACGTGGGTCCCTTGCACACTTTGCCACTGGATTCAAGCTAGCCTGGCTGATGAGGGCTGTTAGCCCGAAACTGGTCCCAGGATGCTTGTTTCCTGTCCAGGGAAGACATAGCTTAGCAGTTCGGGCTGGACTGTTCGCATGATGCACAGGGGGAAGACTGATTTGCATATAGCTGTGTCTGAACTGGGGTGGCAAAGTGAGCTAAAGAATGATGATGGATTCAACACAGATCTACGACGGGGTGAGTGTTTGTAAAGTTTCAGCACTCCGTCCATCATCTCCTTGTGTTTGCTTTGCTGGACCTAAGTTGGAAGGGTATGCCCAGACGTGGGTCCCATGCTCACTTTGCCACTGGATTCAAGCTACCCTGGCTGATGAGGGATGTTAGCCCGAAAGCTGGTCCCATATTGTCTGTTTCCGGTCCAGGGAAGACATAGCTTAGCAGTTCTGGCTGCATTGTTCCCATGAGGCACAGGGTGAAGACTGATTTGCATATAGCTGTGTCTGAACTAGGGTGGCAAAGCGAGCTATAGAATGATGATGGATTCAACCCAGATCTCTGACTGGTGGTGAGTGTTTAAAAAGTTTCAGCACTCCGTCCATCATCTCCTTGTGTTTGGTTTGCTCGCTCTAAGTTGGCAGGGTATGCCCAGATGTGAGTCCTTGATCACTTTGCCACTGGATTCAAGATAGCCTGGCTTATGAAGGCTGTTAGCCCTAAACCTGTCCCAGGATGCTTGTTTCCGGTCCAGGGAAGACATACCTTAGCTGTTCGGGCTGGACTGTTCCCATGAGGCACAGGGTCAAGACTGATTTGCATACGCTGTGTCTGAACTGGGGTGGCAAAGTGAGATAAAGAATGACGAGGGATTCAACCCAGATCTGTGACTGGGGGTGACTGTTTGAAAAGTTTCAGCACTCCGTCCATTATCTTCTTGTGTTTGCTTTGTTCGCCCTAAGTTGGCAGGGAATGCCCAGATGTTGGTCCCTTGCTCAATTTGCCACTGGATTCAAGCTAGCCTCGCTGATGAGGGCTGTTAGCCCGAAACCGGCCCCAGGATGCTTGTTTCCGGTCCAGGGAAGACATAGCTTAGCAGTTTGGGCTGGACTGTTCCCATGAGGTACAGGGTGAAGACTGATTTGCATATAGCTGTGTCTGAAGTGGGGTGGCAAAGTGAGGTAAAGAATGATGATGGATTCAACCCAGATCTGTGCCTGGGGGTGAGTGTTTGAAAAGTTTCAGCACTCCGTCCATCATCTCCTTGTGTTTGCTTTGCTCGCCATAAGTTGGCAGGGTATGCCCAGATGTGGGCCCCTAACTCACTTTGCCGCTGAATTCAAGCTAGCCCGGCTGATGAGGGCTGTTAGCCAGAAACCGGTCTCAGGATGCTTGTTTCCGGTCCAGGGAAAACATAGCTTAGCAGTTTGGGCTGAGCTGTACCCATGAGGCACAGGGTGATGACTGATTTGCATATAGCTTTGTCTGAACTGTGGTGGCAAAGTGAGGTAAAGAATGATTATGGATTCAACCCAGATCTGTGACTGGGGGTGAGTGTTTGAAAAGTTTCAGCCCTCCGTCCTTCATCTCCTTGGGTTTGCTTTGTTCGCCCTAAGTTGGCAGGGTATGCCCAGACGTGGGTCCCTTGTACACTTTGCCACTGGATTCAAGCTAGCCTGGCTGATGAGGGCTGTTAGCCCGAAACCGGTCCCAGGATGCTTATTTCCGGTCCAGGGAAGGCACAGCTTTGCAGTTCGGGCTTTACTGTTCCCATGAGGCACAGGGTTAAGACTGATTTGCATATAGCTGTGTCTAAACTGGGGTGGCAAAGTGAGGTAAAGAATGATGATTTATACAACCCAGATCTGTGACTGGGGGTGAATGTTTGAAAAGTTTCAGCACTCCGTCCATCATCTCCTTGTGTTTGCTTTGTTCGCCCTAAGTTGGCAGGGTATGCCCAGACGTGGGTCCCTTGCACACTTTTCCACTGGATTCAAGCTAGCCTGGCTGATGAGGGCTGTTAGCCCGAAACTGGTCCCAGGATGCTTGTTTCCTGTCCAGGGAAGACATAGCTTAGCAGTTCGGGCTGGACTGTTCCCATGATGCTCTTGGGGAGGACTGATTTACATATAGCTGAGTCTGAACTAGGGTGGCAAAGCGAGTTAAAGAATGATGATGGAATCAACCCAGATCTCTGACTGGTGGTGAGTGTTTAAAAAGTTTCAGCACTCCGTCCATCATCTCCTTGTGTTTGCTTTGCTCGCTCTAAGTTGGCAGGGTATGCCCAGATGTGGGTCCTTGAGATAGCCTGGCTGATGAAGGCTGTTAGCCCTAAACCGGTCCCATGATGCTTGTTTTCAGTCCAGGGAAGAAAGACATAGCTTAGCAGTTTGGGCTGTACGGTTCCCATGAGGTACAGGGTCAAGACTGATTTGCATATAGCTGTCTCTGAACTGGTGTTGCAAAGTCAGCCAACGAATTATGAGGGATTCAACCCAGATGACTGGGGGGGAGAGTTTGAAAAGTTTCAGCACTCTGTCCATCATCTCCTTGTGTTTGCTTTGTTCGTTCTAAGTTGGCAGGGTATGCCCAGACGTGGGTCTCCAGCTCACTTTGCCTCTGGATTCAAGCTAGCCTGGCTGATGAGGGCTGTTTGCCTGAAACCGGTCCCAGGATGCTTTTTCCGGTCCAGGGAAGGCACAGCTTTGCAGTTTGAGCTGGACTGTTCCCATGAGGCACAGGGTGAAGACTGATTTGCATATAGCTGTGTCTGAACTAGGGTGGCAAAGCGAGCTATAGAATGATGATGGATTCAACCCAGATCTCTGACTGGTGGTGAGTGTTTAAAAAGTTTCAGCACTCCGTCCATCATCTCCTTGTGTTTGGTTTGCTCGCTCTAAGTTGGCAGGGTATGCCCAGATGTGAGTCCTTGATCACTTTGCCACTGGATTCAAGATAGCCTGGTTGATGAAGGCTGTTAGCCCTAAACCTGTCCCAGGATGCTTGTTTCCGGTCCAGGGAAGACATACCTTAGCTGTTCGGGCTGAACTGTTCCCATGAGGCACAGGGTCAAGACTGATTTGCATACGCTGTGTCTGAACTGGGGTGGCAAAGTGAGATAAAGAATGACGAGGGATTCAACCCAGATCTGTGACTGGGGGTGACTGTTTGAATAGTTTCAGCACTCAATCCATTATCTTCTTGTGTTTGCTTTGTTCGCCCTAAGTTGGCAGGGTATGCCCAGATGTTGGTCCCTTGCTCAATTTGCCACTTGATTCAAGCTAGCGTCGCTGATGAGGGCTGTTAGCCCGAAACCGGCCCCAGGATGCTTGTTTCCGGTCCAGGGAAGACATAGCTTAGCAGTTTGGGCTGGACTGTTCCCATGAGGTACAGGGTGAAGACTGATTTGCATATAGCTGTGTCTGAAGTGGGGTGGCAAAGTGAGGTAAAGAATGATGATGGATTCAAACCAGATCTTTGCCTGGGGGTGAGTGTTTGAAAAGTTTCAGCACTCCGTCCATCATCTCCTTGTGTTTGCTTTGCTCGCCATAAGTTGGCAGGGCATGCCCAGATGTGGGTCCCTAACTCACTTTGCCGCTGAATTCAAGCTAGCCCGGCTGATGAGGGCTGTTAGCCAGAAACCGGTCTCAGGATGCTTGTTTTCGGTCCAGTGAAGACATAGCTTAGCAGTTTGGGCTGGGCTGTACCCATGAGGCACAGGGTGATGACTGATTTGCATATAGCTTTGTCTGAACTGGGGTGGCAAAGTGAGGTAAAGAATGATTATGGATTCAACCCAGATCTGTGACTGGGGGTGAGTGTTTGAAAAGTTTCAGCCCTCCGTCCTTCATCTCCTTGGGTTTGCTTTGTTCGCTCTAAGTTGGCAGGATATGCCCAGATGTGGGTCCCTTGCTTATAATGACACTGGATTCAGGCTAGCCTGACTGATGAGGGCTGTTAGCCCGAATCCGGTCCCATGATGCTTGTTTTCAATCCAGGGAAGAAAGACATAGCTTAGCAGTTTGGGCTGTACTGTTCCCATGAGGTACAGGTCCAAGACGGATTTGCATATAGCTGTCTCTGAACTGGGGTGGCAAAGTGAGCCAAAGAATGATGAGGGATTCAACCCAGATGACTGGGGGGGAGAGTTTGAAAAGTTTCAGTACTCTGTCCATCATCTCCTTATGTTTGCTTTGTTTGCCCTAAGTTGGCAGGGTATGCCCAGATGTGGGTCCCCAGCTCACTTTGCCAATGGATTCATGCTAGCCTGGCTGATGAGGGCTGTTAGCCCGAAAACGGTCCCAGGATGCTAATGTCCGGTCCAGGGAAGACATAGCTTAGCAGTTCGGGCTGGACTGTTCCCATGAGGCACAGGGTCAAGACCGATCTGCATATAGCTGTGTCTGAACGGGGGTTGCAAGGTGAGCCAAAGAATGATGAGGTATTCAATGAAGATGACTGGGGGGGAGAGTTTGAAAAGTTTCATCACTCCGTCCATCATCTTCTTGTGTTTGCTTTGTTTGCCCTAAGTTTGCAGGGTATGCCCAGACGTGGGTCCCTTGCTCACATTGCCACTGGATTCAAGCTACCCTGGCTGATGAGGGCTGCTAGCCCGAAATCAGCCCCAGGATGCTTGCTTCCGGTCCAGGGAAGACATAGCTTAGCAGTTTGGGCTGGGCTGTACCCATGAGGCTCAGAGTGAAGACTGATTTGCATATAGCTCTGTCTGAACTGGGGTGGCAAAGTGAGCTAAAGAATGATTATGGATTCAACCCATATCTGTGACTGGGGGTGAGTGTTTGAAAAGTTTCAGCTCTCCGTCCTTCATCTCCTTGTGTTTGCTTTGTTCGCCCTAAGTTGGCAGGGTATGCCCTGATGTGGGTCCCTTGCTTACTTTGCCACTGGATTCAAGCTAGCCTGACTGATGAGGGCTGTTAGCCCGAATCCGGTCCCATGATGCTTGTTTTCAGTCCAGGGAAGAAAGACATAGCATAGCAGTTTAGGCTATACTGTTCCCATGAGGTACAGGGTCAAGACTGATTTGCATATAGCTGTCTCTGAACTGGGGTGGCAAAGTGAGCCAAAGAATGATGAGGGATTCAACCCAGATGACTTGGGGGGGAGAGTTTGAAAAGTTTCAGCACTCTGTCCATCATCTCCTTGTGTTTGCTTTGCTCGCCCTAAGTTGGCTTGGTATGCCCAGACGTGGGTCCCCATCTCACTTTGCCACTGGATTCATGCTAGCCTGGCTGATGAGGGCTGTTAGCCCGAAACCGGTCCCAGGATGCTTGTTTCCGGTCCAGGGAAGACATAGCTTAGCAGTTTGGGCTGGACTGTTCCCATGAGGCACAGGGTCAAGACTAATTTGCATATAGATGTGTCTGAACTGGTGTGGCAAAGTGAGGTAAAGAATGATGATGGATACAAACCAGATCTGTGACTGGGGGTGAATGTTTGAAAAGTTTCAGCACTCCGTCCATCATCTCCTTGTGTGTGCTTTGTTCGCCCTAAGTTGGCAGGGTATGCCCAGACGTGGGTCCCTTGCACACTTTGCCACTGGATTCAAGCTAGCCTGGCTGATGAGGGCTGTTATCCCGAAACTGGTCCCAGGATGCTTGTTTCCTCTCCAGGGAAGACATAGCTTAGCAGTTCGGGCTGGACTGTTCCCATAATGCTCACGGGGAAGACTGATTTGCATATAGCTGTGTCTGAACTGGGGTGGCAAAGTGAGCTAAAGAATGATGATGGATTCAACACAGATCTGTGACGGGGGTGAGTGTTTGTAAAGTTTCAGCACTCTGTCCATCATCTCCTTGTGTTTGCTTTGCTTGACCTAAGTTGGAAGGGTATGCCCAGACGTAGGTCCCATGCTCACTTTGCCACTGGATTCAAGCTACTCTGGCTGATGAGGACTGCTAGCCCGAAACCAGTCCCAGGATTCTTGTTTCCGGTCCAGGGAAGACATTGCTTAGCAGTTCGGGCTGGGCTGTTCCCATGATGCACAGAGTGAAGACTGATTTGCAGATAGCTGTGTCTGAACTGGGGTGGCAAAGTGCACTAAAGAATGATGATGGATTCAACCCAGATCTGTGACTGGGGGTGTGTGTTTGTAAAGTTTGGGAACTTCGTCCATCATCTGCTTGGGTATGCTTTGCTCGCCCTAAGTTGGCAGGGTATGCCCACAGGTGGGTCCCTTGCTCACTTTACCACTGGATTCAAGCTATCCTGGCTGATGTGGGCTGTTATCCGGAAACCGGTCCCAGGATGCTTGTTTCAGGTTCAAGGTAGACATAGATTTCCAGTTCGGGCTGGACTGTTCCCATGAGGCCCAGGGTCAAGACTGATTTGCATATAGTTGTGTCTGAACTGGGGTGGCAAAGTGAGCTAAAGAATGATGATGGATTCAACCCAGATCTGTGACTGGGGGTGAGTGTTTGAAAAGTTTCAGCGCTCCGTCCTTCATCTCCTTGTGTTTGCTTTGTTCGCCCTAAGTTGACAGGGTATGCCCAGATGTGGGTCCCTTGCATACTTTGACACTGGATTCAAGCTAGTCTGACTGATGAGGGCTGTTAGCCTAAATCCGGTCCCATGATGCTTGTTTTCAGTCCAGGGAAGAAAGACATAGCTTAGCAGTTTGGGCTGTACTGTTCCCATGAGGTACAGGGTCAAGATTGATTTGCATATAGCTGTCTCTGAACTGGGGTGGCAAAATCAGCCAAAGAATGATGAGGGATTCAACCCAGATGAATGGGGGGGAGAGTTTGAAAAGTTTCAGCACTCTGTACATCATCTCCTTGTGTTTGCTTTGTTTGCCCTAAGTTGGCAGGGTATGCCCAGACGTGGGTCCCTTGCACACTTTGCCACTGGATTCAAGCTAGCCTGGCTGATGAGGGCTGTTATCCCGAAACTGGTCCCAGGATGCTTGTTTCCTCTCCAGGGAAGACATAGCTTAGCAGTTCGGGCTGGACTGTTCCCATAATGCTCACGGGGAAGACTGATTTGCATATAGCTGTGTCTGAACTGGGGTGGCAAAGTGAGCTAAAGAATGATGATGGATTCAACACAGATCTGTGACGGGGGTGAGTGTTTGTAAAGTTTCAGCACTCTGTCCATCATCTCCTTGTGTTTGCTTTGCTTGACCTAAGTTGGAAGGGTATGCCCAGACGTAGGTCCCATGCTCACTTTGCCACTGGATTCAAGCTACTCTGGCTGATGAGGACTGCTAGCCCGAAACCAGTCCCAGGATTCTTGTTTCCGGTCCAGGGAAGACATTGCTTAGCAGTTCGGGCTGGGCTGTTCCCATGATGCACAGAGTGAAGACTGATTTGCAGATAGCTGTGTCTGAACTGGGGTGGCAAAGTGCACTAAAGAATGATGATGGATTCAACCCAGATCTGTGACTGGGGGTGTGTGTTTGTAAAGTTTGGGAACTTCGTCCATCATCTGCTTGGGTATGCTTTGCTCGCCCTAAGTTGGCAGGGTATGCCCACAGGTGGGTCCCTTGCTCACTTTACCACTGGATTCAAGCTATCCTGGCTGATGTGGGCTGTTATCCGGAAACCGGTCCCAGGATGCTTGTTTCAGGTTCAAGGTAGACATAGATTTCCAGTTCGGGCTGGACTGTTCCCATGAGGCCCAGGGTCAAGACTGATTTGCATATAGTTGTGTCTGAACTGGGGTGGCAAAGTGAGCTAAAGAATGATGATGGATTCAACCCAGATCTGTGACTGGGGGTGAGTGTTTGAAAAGTTTCAGCGCTCCGTCCTTCATCTCCTTGTGTTTGCTTTGTTCGCCCTAAGTTGACAGGGTATGCCCAGATGTGGGTCCCTTGCATACTTTGACACTGGATTCAAGCTAGTCTGACTGATGAGGGCTGTTAGCCTAAATCCGGTCCCATGATGCTTGTTTTCAGTCCAGGGAAGAAAGACATAGCTTAGCAGTTTGGGCTGTACTGTTCCCATGAGGTACAGGGTCAAGATTGATTTGCATATAGCTGTCTCTGAACTGGGGTGGCAAAATCAGCCAAAGAATGATGAGGGATTCAACCCAGATGAATGGGGGGGAGAGTTTGAAAAGTTTCAGCACTCTGTACATCATCTCCTTGTGTTTGCTTTGTTTGCCCTAAGTTGGCAGGGTATGCCCAGACGTGGGTCCCCAGCTCACTTTGCCAATGGATTCATGCTAGCCTCGCTGATGAGGGCTGTTAGCCCAAAACCGGTCCCAGGATGCTTGTTTCCGGTCGAGGGAAGACATAGCCTAGCAGTTCGGGCTGGACTGTTCCCATGAGGCACAGTGTCAAGACTGATTTGCATATAGCTGTGTCTGAACTGGGGTGGCAAAGTGAGCCAAAGAATGATGAGGGATTCAACGCAGATGACTGAGGGGAGAGTTTGAAAGGTTTCAGCACTCCGTCCATCATCTCCTTGTGTTTGCTTTGTTTGCCCTAAGTTTGCAGGGTATGCCCAGACGCGGGTCCCTTATTCACTTTGCCACTGGATTCAAGCTAGCCTGGCTGATGAGGGCTGTTAGCCCGAAACTGGTCCCAGGATGCTTGTTTCCTGTCCAGGGAAGACATAGCTTAGCAGTTTGGGCTGGACTGTTCCCATGATGCTCAGGGGGAAGACTGATTTGCATATAGCTGTGTCTGAACTGGGGTGGCAAAGTGAGCTAAAGAATGATGATGGATTCAACACAGATCTACGACGGGGTGAGTGTTTTTAAAGTTTCAGCACTCCGTCCATCATCTCCTTGTGTTTGCTTTGCTGGACCTAAGTTGGAAGGGTATGCCCAGACGTGGGTCCCATGCTCACTTTGCCACTGGATTCAAGCTACCCTGGCTGATGAGGGATGTTAGCCCGAAAGCTGGTCCCATATTGTCTGTTTCCGGTCCAGGGAAGACATAGCTTAGCAGTTCTGGCTGCATTGTTCCCATGAGGCACAGGGTGAAGACTGATTTGCATATAGCTGTGTCTGAACTAGGGTGGCAAAGCGAGCTACAGAATGATGATGGATTCAACCCAGATCTCTGACTGGTGGTGAGTGTTTAAAAAGTTTCAGCACTCCGTCCATCATCTCCTTGTGTTTGGTTTGCTCGCTCTAAGTTGGCAGGGTATGCCCAGATGTGAGTCCTTGATCACTTTGCCACTGGATTCAAGATAGCCTGGCTGATGAAGGCTGTTAGCCCTAAACCTGTCCCAGGATGCTTGTTTCCGGTCCAGGGAAGACATACCTTAGCTGTTCGGGCTGGACTGTTCCCATGAGGCAAAGGGTCAAGACTAATTTGCATACGCTGTGTCTGAACTGGGGTGGCAAAGTGAGATAAAGAATGACCAGGGATTCAACCCAGATCTGTGACTGGGGGTGACTGTTTGAAAAGTTTCAGCACTCCGTCCATTATCTTCTTGTGTTTGCTTTGTTCGCCCTAAGTTGGCAGGGTATGCCCAGATGTTGGTCCCTTGCTCAATTTGCCCCTGGATTTAAGCTAGCCTCGCTGATGAGGGCTGTTAGCCCGAAACCGGCCCCAGGATGCTTGTTTCCGGTCCAGGGAAGACATAGCTTAGCAGTTTGGGCTGGACTGTTCCCATGAGGTACAGGGTGAAGACTGATTTGCATATAGCTGTGTCTGAAGTGGGGTGGCAAAGTGAGGTAAAGAATGATGATGGATTCAAACCAGATCTGTGCCTGGGGGTGAGTGTTTGAAAAGTTTCAGCACTCCGTCCATCATCTCCTTGTGTTTGCTTTGCTCGCCATAAGTTGGCAGGGTATGCCCAGATGTGGGCCCCTAACTCACTTTGCCGCTGAATTCAAGCTAGCCTGGCTGATGAGGGCTGTTAGCCAGAAACCGGTCTCAGGATGCTTGTTTCCGGTCCAGGGAAGACATAGCTTAGCAGTTTGGGCTGGGCTGTACCCATGAGGCACAGGGTGATGACTGATTTGCATATAGCTTTGTCTGAACTGGGGTGGCAAAGTGAGGTAAAGAATGATTATGGATTCAACAGAGATCTGTGACTGGGGGTGAGTGTTTGAAAAGTTTCAGCCCTCCGTCCTACATCTCCTTGGGTTTGCTTTGTTCGCCCTAAGTTGGCAGGGTATGCCCAGACGTGGGTCCCTTGCACACTTTGCCACTGGATTCAAGCTAGCCTGGCTGATGAGGGCTGTTAGCCCGAAACCGGTCCCAGGATGCTTATTTCCGGTCCAGGGAAGGCACAGCTTTGCAGTTCGGGCTTTACTGTTCCCATGAGGCACAGGGTTAAGACTGATTTGCATATAGCTGTGTCTAAACTGGGGTGGCAAAGTGAGGTAAAGAATGATGATTTATACAACCCAGATCTGTGACTGGGGGTGAATGTTTGAAAAGTTTCAGCACTCCGTCCATCATCTCCTTGTGTTTGCTTTGTTCGCCCTAAGTTGGCAGGGTATGCCCAGACGTGGGTCCCTTGCACACTTTGCCACTGGATTCAAGCTAGCCTGGCTGATGAGGGCTGTTAGCCCGAAACTGGTCCCAGGATGCTTGTTTCCTGTCCAGGGAAGACATAGCTTAGCAGTTCGGGCTGGACTGTTCGCATGATGCACAGGGGGAAGACTGATTTGCATATAGCTGTGTCTGAACTGGGGTGGTAAAGTGGGCTAAAGAATGATGATGGATTCAACCCAGATCTGTGACTGGGGGTGAGTGTTTGAAAAGTTTCAGCCCTCCGTCCTTCATCTCCTTGTGTTTGCTTTGTTCGCCCTAAGTTGGCAGTGTATGTCCAGATGTGGGTCCCTTGCTTACTTTGCCACTGGATTCAAGCTTTCAGCTGTCCCCTGTACAGTAAGTTCCTCTATCTTTTCCTCCTCCCTTCTTCTCTTGGCACCACCTCATCCCACGCCCCTTCTGGTTATCCCTACCTTCGTTTATTTCCTTCACTCACACCCCCACTCCGGTAAATTCCCTCACCTTCAATCCCTCTTACTATTATCCTTAAGATATACACCGCTCTCCCCCTTCGGCATAACTTTATGCTTCAATGCACCACACTATGCTATTACCCACAACTCCTTTACCTTTCCTTTCCCGCAAATTAACTCCTTTCCCTTTTTTCTCCCCACCCCCCTCTTCCTTACCCACCCAGGCTCACTTTCCCAGGCATTCCATCACCTTTTTAGTCCTGAAGAGATCCCACCATCAAATTGGGGATCGAAACGTCGTCGACCTACATCTCTAATCTCTTGATGTTAGACTGGAATTTTCTATTCAGAATATGAGATGTTTCTCAATTGTGACTTTAAATAATCTTTATTTCAGATACACAAAAAGTCACTTTTTAAGTCACTTGCCTGCGGTTAGGAAATCGGCTGATTTCCTTGACTACTCACGGGCTGCTCACTTATTTCACCACGTGCATTCTTGTTCTTAGCAACTGTATTATATCTTAATTCATCTTCTGAATAAAACATTAAATCCAATTTTTGATTGGAAAATTGTGATATTTAAAATTGTATCTATTTTTGAATGGGACCTTGTTTCTTCTAAATAACCGTGTACCCTTGGTCCCTTCTGATCAATAGGGTTTCCTTGTTTATATTTTTTGACATAAGCGCAATCGCTGGATTGCAAGGAATTCGTACTGTATTCCCCCTTACTAAACTAGATTTAGTGGGAACCCCTTCCAAACAACCAAAAATCCCCCCCCTTTTCTTTTTTTTCCCCCCCTTCCCTCACCCCTTCCCATTTCATCACCACCTAGTTGGTATGGCACAACACGCCCCTCTATATTCCGATGAGTATATTAAAAGAATATTAGAGGGTCCCTCGCTCTTAACCGAGACTACAGATAATACGAGTACAGTTGAGAGCACTATCTTTGATCAACTAGAAAAATTGACCAAAAAATGTATAAGGTTACAACTTATGGTTCGAATGCTAACCGAATACCTGAAGTCAGACACAATACCAGTAGGCCTACAAGTACGCAACATACCAGGGGTCTTCACTGAAATTAAAAAATATCTGACAGGATTTAGTCACATTGGTACAACCTGCTCAAGGCACTGGATGGTGCTGGGCATTGACATAGCCAATGAAGAAGCCAAGAAACTAGAGTTGGAAATCAAAGACATTGAAAAACAGATTAAAGAAAACAGTAGTATCCCAGACACAAAATTACTCCTAGATAAAGTTGAGAAAACCTTGTCAGAATTCCACAGAATTGAACAAAATAAAAAAATCACCAAAGTCAAACGAGACGTGAAGAACTATAAGATAGAGAGAACATACCCCTATCTAGTTGAAGACTTCTACACAAATAGAGCATACTTGGGCCCAAGAATACAGCGCCCCTGGGGAAGATTTAACAAGCAACAGAATATAGTCAGCTTTTCAGATACATCGGCCGATTCATCTGAGAACTCAGACTCAACTGAGGACCCCAGTACATCCAGAGGTAGAGGAAATACACATTTTTTAGGCCAAGAACAGGGCCGCCAGCCAACTCGCGGAAGATCACGTCCACCTCGTTGGTACAGTACTCCAGGGGACAGGCAGACACGCCAGAGATATTACCAGTGGTAAATCCTCAGCTATCTCAATCTGCCCACAATTTCGCCCATATTACTAACACCAGGCCTCACCACAACAACGTACCTAGTACCACCATGCCTGCCCCAGAAGCCATTCCTATTTTTAACCTTTCCAATCACCAACTCTCGGAGAATGAAATTGCGGTACTAAGCAAAGGACTTTCATTCGTCCCTACCACTAGACCAGACTTCCTACAACTACAGATCGAACTGTTACGGTTCTTTAGGAAAATACGCCTACAAGCATTCTTTAAAGATACTCCCTATATTCCTTCCACTGCTTTCACGACATTCCGCCCTCCCTCAACTTTCGCCCCACCCAACAACAGTATTCCAGCTGAGATAGTCACCTTCGAAAAACTTATTCTTAAGGAAATCTCAGAGCTTGAACACACACGCAGATTTATCCCATACAACCTCACAATTCAAGAGAAGTCTGCTTTACAAGAACTCAAACATATGGACAAGTTAATTATCAAGCCTGCTGATAAGGGTGGAGGGATTGTTCTCCAAGATATAGATATATACAAACAAGAGATCCTAAGGCAACTATCTATACCTGAACACTATCTAAAACTTCCCTGTGATCCCACCAGTGAGATACAAAAACTGATCCTCGATGCTACAGAGGAGGGCATTCATCAAGGCTACCTGAGTAAAAAGGAATATCTGTACCTTAATACGAAATCTCCACGTACACCGGTTATTTACACCCTACCGAAGATTCATAAAAACGCCACCACCCCCCCGGGACGACCTATCGTCTCTGGGTGCGGTTCCATACTTGAACCGCTTGGGAATTACATTGATTTTTTCATTAGGGACTTCGTACCCCAAACATCTTGCTATATCAAGGACACCATGGCTATGGTCAATCTTGTAGAAGAACTCCCCTTTGACCCTCTTAACCATCTACTATGCACCCTTGATGTGGAATCATTATACACAAACATCCCTCAAGAGGAAGGCATTGACATAATTGGCATTACCCTCAACTCCAGACCCCAACCCCACGCTGTCCCTACCTCTTTTATCATAAAACTCCTCAAAATTTGTTTGACTAGGAATTTTTTCTTATTCGATGGTAACTACTATCAACAAGTGAAGGGTACCAGTATGGGTGCCGTTTTTGCTCCAAATTTTGCCATACTTTATATGGATTGGCTTGAAACACACCGCATACTATCTCCCATGAATCCCTTCAGAAATTCCATTCTAGAATGGAAGCGGTACATCGACGATATTTTCCTGATCTGGAACAACAGTGAAGAGAACCTATCTGAATTTAAGGATTGGCTCGACTCACACTGCAATGGCCTCAAATTCACTGCAAATAATAGCAAAAATGAGATTGCCTTTCTTGACCTATCCATTATAGCTTACAATGGCGGTCTTTATACCACACTTTATCGCAAACCCACAGAAAAAAACACCCTACTATCCTACAACAGTCATCATCCCAGAGCCTTACGAGACTCCCTTCCCTACTCACAATTCCTTAGGATACGCCGCAACTGTTATCTTAAGAAAGACTATTTTGCGGAGGCCTCTATCCTTTCCAAAAAATTGACCAACAGAGGCTACCCACGTAAACTTGTGAAAAAAGCCCTCAAAAGGGCATGGTACTGCCCAAGGGAAACCCTACTTAGTCCCAAAGAAAAAAGAAGGGACGATAGGATAGTCTGTGTGACCACTTTTTCACCTATCTCTAACACAGTTAGGAAGAGTATTCTTAAACACTGGCCTACAATTAATGCCGGCAGTTTGAAGTTTGAACGCCCTCTTTTCGCTTTCAAAAAAAGCAAAAACATAAAAGACCATCTTGTCAGGGCCGCACTCCCCACCAAAACTAAAGACCAATCCCTCAGAGGTGCCTGGGGTCTACCACCACTATTAGGCCATTTTAAGTGCGGGAACTGCAGTGTTTGTAACTTCACTAAAGACACGAAAAAATTTGTGCATGGTAACACTGATGTCACTCTTTCACATTTCTCAAATTGTAACACTGCCAATGTGGTATATGCTATTACCTGCCCTTGTGATTTGATTTATGTTGGACAAACAACCCAAAAGATCAGGATCCGGATTTGCCAGCACAGAAGTCGTATACGCTGTAAAACACCGAATGCGCCACTTGTGGACCACTTCATCACCCTGAACCACACGGAGGACGACATCAAATGGCAAGTCATTAACGTAATACATCAACCCATAAGGAACACTAACATTGCTGTTATTCTGGACAAAGAAGAACTAAAATGGATAATTCGTACTGACAGTTTACACACCGGGCTCAACCGCCTGGAGGACTGGTCCAATCTTCTGTAATATTATCATTGTATGATTAATTTGTACACCTACTGTGACTGACTTTAATCCCAAGCCAACGAAACCAACAACAAACCCCCCCCCCTTTTTTTAACCTTTATCCCCTTTATTCTAATTCTAATCCCAACCCCCTCCCCCCCGGCCCCCCACCGTTCCCCTTCCTCCCCTTTTCCCGCACTCACTGCATTCTACCTCCCACACCAACACTACACTCCCTTGCCATCAGTGCCTTTTCTTTCCCCCTTTCCACCCACCTCATACCTTATTTACTGATTCATCGTCCTTCCTCCCCTTATTACCTTTCCCTACAATCTCCTGGTCCTTCCTGCTTATTTCTCTAATTTTTACATTTATCTTATCACTGCTTGCCGGGACCCTCTCCCTGGTGCACTGCACCTTTCTCCTCATTCCTCTCTGTATCCACATGACACTGCTCCCCTTCCGTGTCCTTTCTCCCTTTTCACATTATCCACATT
This sequence comes from Triturus cristatus, assembly GCF_964204655.1. NCBI lineage: Eukaryota > Metazoa > Chordata > Amphibia > Caudata > Salamandridae > Triturus > Triturus cristatus. Next base: position 800,066,632 of record NC_140579.1, on the reverse strand, counting down.
CAGGACACGCCCCCACCTCCTACATAGGAGACTTCCTTATGACTGCCCCTTCCGGTCCGTCACTAGCTGCAGACCCGGAACCTCCATTCGAGTATCGTCCTCGTAACGAAGATTGTGCAGACTGAGCCGATCTCCATTCAGGTAACACAATCGCCTCACTTACGGTTACTGGTTCCCTGTCACCCTTCATTCCTGTCCGCCTCAGCAGCAACCATTCTATTTATTCCCACCCCTAGATCCGCCATCATGGGCTGCCTCTAATTCCTTCCGGCACGAAGTTTTACTTACACGCGGATAATTATTGCCGTTTTTGCCGCACCAGGAAGATTCCATACTGACCTTGTTCAAATTCCAGGTAATTGCGATCCTACCTCACTACCGGCCACCGCTCTGGTTTTACTATTCGCCATTCTCGGCAATTCCTTACCGTTTCCCTCCCCTTTTCCCGCCATTAGAACAACCACCGCTCGATCTCTTACGACTGTGCCCCCCCGCACAGGCTCATCCAGGAGCGCTTGAAGCATTAACCCTCCAGGTAATTATCACCCTCCCCTCCCCTGGCACCAGAACGACACAGTGACACTCCCTCACTCCTTATTCTCCCACCCTTCTCCCTATCTAACACAGGAGTACCCCACACCTCTCCAGAACTGCTATCGAGCAACGTGCGCGATGATTTGCACTCTCTGCTGCAATTGAACAACGTGCCTAGTACGGCTCCTGCATTAATTTGCCCTTTCAGCTGTCCCCTGTACAGTAAGTTCCTCTATCTTTTCCTCCTCCCTTCTTCTCTTGGCACCACCTCATCCCACGCCCCTTCTGGTTATCCCTACCTTCGTTTATTTCCTTCACTCACACCCCCACTCCGGTAAAGTCCCTCACCTTCAATCCCTCTTACTATTATCCTTAAGATATACACCGCTCTCCCCCTTCGGCATAACTTTATGCTTCAATGCACCACACTATGCTATTACCCACAACTCCTTTACCTTTCCTTTCCCGCAAATTAACTCCTTTCCCTTTTTTCTCCCCACCCCCCTCTTCCTTACCCACCCAGGCTCACTTTCCCAGGCATTCCATCACCTTTTTAGTCCTGAAGAGATCCCACCATCAAATTGGGGATCGAAACGTCGTCGACCTACATCTCTAATCTCTTGATGTTACACTGGAATTTTCTATTCAGAGCATGAGATGTTTCTCAATTGTGACTTTAAATAATCTTTATTTCAGATACACAAAAAGTCACTTTTTAAGTCACTTGCCTGCGGTTAGGAAATCGGCTGATTTCCTTGACTACTCACGGGCTGCTCACTTATTTCACCACGTGCATTCTTGTTCTTAGCAACTGTATTATATCTTAATTCATCTTCTGAATAAAACATTAAATCCAATTTTTGATTGGAAAATTGTGATATTTAAAATTGTATCTATTTTTGAATGGGACCTTGTTTCTTCTAAATAACCGTGTACCCTTGGTCCCTTCTGATCAATAGGGTTTCCTTGTTTATATTTTTTGACTGGATTCAAGCTAGCCTGACTGATGAGGGCTGTTAGCCCAAATCCGGTCCCATGATGCTTGTTTTCAGTCCAGGGAAGAAAGACATAGCTTAGCAGTTTGGGCTGTACTGTTCCCATGAGGTACAGGGTCAAGACTGATTTGCATATAGCTGTCTCTGAACTGGGGTTGCAAAGTCAGCCAAATAATTATGAGGAATTCAACCCAGATGACTGGGGGGGGAGAGTTTGAAAAGTTTCAGCACTCTGTCCATCATCTCCTTGTGTTTGCTTTGTTCGCCCTAAGTTGGCAGGGTATGCCCAGACGTGGGTCCCCAGCTCACTTTGCGAATAGATTCATGCTAGCCTGGCTGATGAGGGCTGTTAGCCCGAAACCGGTCCCAGGATGCTTGTTTCTGGTCCAGGGAAGACATAGCTTAGCAGTTCGGGCTGGACTGTTCCCATGAGGCACAGGGTCAAGACTGATTTGCATATACTGTGTCTGAACTGGGGTGGCAAAGTGAGCCAAATAATGATGAGGGATTCAACGCAGATGACTGGGGGGAGAGTTTGAAAGGTTTCAGCACTCCGTCCATTATCTACTTGTGTTTGCTTTGTTTGCCCTAAGTTTGCAGGGTATGCCCAGACGTGGGTCCCTTGCTCACTTTGCCACTGGATTCAAGCTAGCCTGGCTGATGAGGGCTGTTAGCCCGAAACCAGTCCCAGGATGCTTATTTCCGGTGCAGGGAAGGCACAGCTTTGCAGTTCGGGCTGGACTGTTCCCATGAGGCACAGGGTCAAGACTGATTTACATATGACTGTGTCTGAACTGGGGTGACAAAGTGAGGTAAAGAATGATGATGGATACAACCCAGATCTGTGACTGGGGATGAGTGTTTGAAAAGTTTCAGCACTCCGTCCATCATCTCCTTGTGTTTGCTTTTTTCGCCCTAAGTTGGCAGGGTATGCCCAGACGTTGGTCCCTTGCACACTTTTCCACTGGATTCAAGCTAGCCTGGCTGATGAGGGCTGTTATCCCGAAACTGGTCCCAGGATGCTTGTTTCCTGTCCAGGGATGACATAGCTTAGCAGTTCGGGCTGGACTGTTCCCATGATGCTCAGGGGGAGGACTGATTTACATATAGCTGTGTCTGAACTGGGGTGGCAAAGTGAGCTAAAGAATGATGATGGATTCAACACAGATCTGTGACGGGGTGAGTGGTTGTAAAGTTTCAGCACTCCGTCCATCATCTCCTTGTGTTTGCTTTGCTGGACCTAAGTTGGAAGGGTATGCGCAACGTGGGTCCCATGCTCACTTTGCCACTGGATTCAAGCTAGCCTGGCTGATGAGGGCTGTTAGCCTGAAAGCCAGTCCCATATTGTCTGTTTCCGGTCCAGGGAAGACATAGCTTAGCAGTTCTGGCTGCATTGTTCCCATGAGGCACAGGGTGAAGACTGATTTGCATATAGCTGAGTCTGAAGTAGGGTGGCAAAGCGAGCTAAAGAATGATGATGGATTCAACCCAGATCTCTGACTAGTGGTGAGTGTTTAAAAAGTTTCAGCACTCCGTCCATCATTTCCTTGTGTTTGCTTTGCTCGCTCTAAGTTGGCAGGGTATGCCCAGATGTGGGTCCTTGATCACTTTGCCACTGGATTCAAGATAGCCTGGCTGATGAAGGCTGTTAGCCCTAAACCGGTCCCATGATGCTTGTTTTCAGTCCAGGGAAGAAAGACATAGCTTAGCAGTTTGGGCTGTACTGTTCCCATGAGGTACAGGGTCAAGACTGATTTGCATATAGCTGTCTCTGAACTGGGGTTGCAAAATCAGCCAACGAATTATGAGGGATTCAACCCAGATGACTGGGGGGGAGAGTTTGAAAAGTTTCAGCACTCTGTCCATCATCTCCTTGTGTTTGCTTTGTTCGCTCTAAGTTGGCAGGGTATGCCCAGACGTGGGTCCCCAGCTCACTTTGCCACTGGATTCAAGCTAGCCTGGCTGATGAGGGCTGTTTGCCCAAAACCGGTCCCAGGATGCTTTTTCCGGTCCAGGGAAGGCACAGCTTTGCAGTTTGAGCTGGACTGTTCCCATGAGGCACAGGGTCAAGACTGATTTGCATATAGCTGTGTCTGAACTGGGGTGACAAAGTGAGGTAAAGAATGATGATGGAAACAAACCAGATCGGTGACTGGGGGTGAATATTTGAAAAGTTTCAGCACTCCGTCCATCATCTCCTTGTGTTTGCTTTGTTCGCCCTAAGATGGCAGGGTATGCCCAGACGTGGGTCCCTTGCACACTTTGCCACTGGATTCAAGCTAGCCTGGCTGATGAGGGCTGTTATCCCGAAACTGGTCCCAGGATGCTTGTTTCCTGTCCAGGGAAGACATAGCTTAGCAGTTCGGGCTGGACTGTTCCCATGATGCTCAGGGGGAAGACTGATTTGCATATAGCTGTGTCTGAACTGGCGTGGCAAAGTGAGCTAAAGAATGATGATGGATTCAACACAGATCTACGACGGGGTGAGTGTTTGTAAAGTTTCAGCACTCTGTCCATCATCTCCTTGGAAGGGTATGCCCAGACGTGGGTCCCATGCTCACTTTGCCACTGGATTCAAGCTTCCCTGGCTGATGAGGGCTGTTAGCCCGAAAGCTGGTCCCATATTGTCTGTTTCCGGTTCAGGGAAGACATAGCTTAGCAGTTCTGGCTGCATTGTTCCCATGAGGCACAGGGTGAAGACTGATTTGCATATAGCTGTGTCTGAACTAGGGTGGCAAAGCGAGCTATAGAATGATGATGGATTCAACCCAGATCTCTGACTGGTGGTGAGTGTTTAAAAAGTTTCAGCACTCCGTCCATCATCTCCTTGTGTTTGGTTTGCTCGCTCTAAGTTGGCAGGGTATGCCCAGATGTGAGTCCTTGATCACTTTGTCACTGGATTCAAGATAGCCTGGTTGATGAAGGCTATTAGCCCTAAACCTGTCCCAGGATGCTTGTTTCTGGTCCAGGGAAGACATACCTTAGCTGTTCGGGCTGGACTGTTCCCATGAGGCACAGGGTCAAGACTGATTTGCATACGCTGTGTCTGAACTGGGGTGGCAAAGTGAGATAAAGAATGACGAGGGATTCAACCCAGATCTGTGACTGGGGGTGACTGTTTGAATAGTTTCAGCACTCAATCCATTATCTTCTTGTGTTTGCTTTGTTCGCCCTAAGTTGGCAGGGTATGCCCAGATGTTGGTCCCTTGCTCAATTTGCCACTGGATTCAAGCTAGCATCGCTGATGAGGGCTGTTAGCCCGAAACTGGCCCCAGGATGCTTGTTTCCGGTCCAGGGAAGACATAGCTTAGCAGTTTGGGCTGGACTGTTCCCATGAGGTACAGGGTGAAGACTGAGTTGCATATAGCTGTGTCTGAAGTGGGGTGGCAAAGTGAGGTAAAGAATGATGATGGATTCAAACCAGATCTGTGCCTGGGGGTGAGTGTTTGAAAAGTTTCAGCACTCCGTCCATCATCTCCTTGTGTTTGCTTTGCTCGCCATAAGTTGGCAGGGTATGCCCAGATGTGGGTCCCTAACTCACTTTGCAGCTGAATTCAAGCTAGCCCGGCTGATGAGGGCTGTTAGCCAGAAACCGGTCTCAGGATGCTTGTTTCCGGTCCAGGGAAGACATAGCTTAGCAGTTTGGGCTGGGCTGTACCCATGAGGCACAGGGTGATGACTGATTTGCATATAGCTTTGTCTGAACTGCGGTGGCAAAGTGAGGTAAAGAATGATTATGGATTCAACCCAGATCTGTGACTGGGGGTGAGTGTTTGAAAAGTTTCAGCCCTCCGTCCTTCATCTCCTTGGGTTTGCTTTGTTCGCCCTAAGTTGGCAGGATATGCCCAGATGTGGGTCCCTTGCTTATATTGACACTGGATTCAGGCTAGCCTGACTGATGAGGGCTGTTAGCCCGAATCCGGTCCCATGATGCTTGTTTTCAATCCAGGGAAGAAAGACATAGCTTAGCAGTTTGGGCTGTACTGTTCCCATGAGGTACAGGTCCAAGACGGATTTGCATATAGCTGTCTCTGAACTGGGGTGGCAAAGTGAGCCAAAGAATGATGAGGGATTCAACCCAGATGACTGGGGGGGAGAGTTTGAAAAGTTTCAGTACTCTGTCCATCATCTCCTTATGTTTGCTTTGTTTGCCCTAAGTTGGCAGGGTATGCCCAGACGTGGGTCCCCAGCTCACTTTGCCAATGGATTCATGCTAGCCTGGCTGATGAGGGCTGTTAGCCCGAAAACGGTCCCAGGATGCTAATGTCCTGTCCAGGAAAGACATAGCTTAGCAGTTCGGGCTGGACTGTTCCCATGAGGCACAGGGTCAAGACCGATCTGCATATAGCTGTGTCTGAACTGGGGTGGCAAGATGAGCCAAAGAATGATGAGGTATTCAACGAAGATGACTGGGGGGGAGAGTTTGAAAAGTTTCAGCACTCCGTCCATCATCTTCTTGTGTTTGCTTTGTTTGCCCTAAGTTTGCAGGGTATGCCCAGAGACGTGGGTCCCTTGCTCACTTTGCCACTGGATTCAAGCTACCCTGGCTGATGAGGGCTGCTAGCCCGAAATCAGCCCCAGGATGCTTGTTTCCGGTCCAGGGAAGACATAGCTTAGCAGTTTGGGCTGGGCTGTACCCATGAGGCTCAGAGTGAAGACTGATTTGCATATAGCTCTGTCTGAACTGGGGTGGCAAAGTGAGCTAAAGAATGATTATGGATTCAACCCATATCTGTGACTGGGGGTGAGTGTTTGAAAAGTTTCAGCTCTCCGTCCTTCATCTCCTTGTGTTTGCTTTGTTCGCCCTAAGTTGGCAGGGTATGCCCTGATGTGGGTCCCTCGCTTACTTTGCCACTGGATTCAAGCTAGCCTGACTGATGAGGGCTGTTAGCCCGAATCCGGTCCCATGATGCTTGTTTTCAGTCCAGGGAAGAAAGACATAGCATAGCAGTTTAGGCTATACTGTTCCCATGAGGTACAGGGTCAAGACTGATTTGCATATAGCTGTCTCTGAACTGGGGTGGCAAAGTGAGCCAAAGAATGATGAGGGATTCAACCCAGATGACTTGGGGGGGAGAGTTTGAAAAGTTTCAGCACTCTGTCCATCATCTCCTTGTGTTTGCTTTGTTCGCCCTAAGTTGGCTTGGTATGCCCAGACGTGGGTCCCCATCTCACTTTGCCAATGGATTCATGCTAGCCTGGCTGATGAGGGCTGTTAGCCCGAAACTGGTCCCAGGATGCTTGTTTCCGGTCCAGGGAAGACATAGCTTAGCAGTTTGGGCTGGACTGTTCCCATGAGGCACAGGGTCAAGTCTGATTTGCATATAGATGTGTCTGAACTGGTGTGGCAAAGTGAGGTAAAGAATGATGATGGATGCAAACCAGATCTGTGACTGGGGGTGAATGTTTAAAAAGTTTCAGCACTCCGTCCATCATCTCCTTGTGTGTGCTTTGTTCGCCCTAAGTTGGCAGGGTATGCCCAGACGTGGGTCCCTTGCACACTTTGCCACTGGATTCAAGCTAGCCTGGCTGATGAGGGCTGTTATCCCGAAACTGGTCCCAGGATGCTTGTTTCATCTCCAGGGAAGACATAGCTTAGCATTTCGGGCTGGACTGTTCCCATGATGCTCAGGGGGAAGACTGATTTGCATATAGCTGTGTCTGAACTGGGGTGGCAAAGTGAGCTAAAGAATGATGATGGATTCAACACAGATCTGTGATGGGGGTGAGTGTTTGTAAAGTTTCAGCACTCTGTCCATCATCTCCTTGTGTTTGCTTTGCTTGACCTAAGTTGGAAGGGTATGCCCAGACGTAGGTCCCATGCTCACTTTGCCACTGGATTCAAGCTACTCTGGCTGATGAGGACTGCTAGCCTGAAACCAGTCCCAGGATTCTTGTTTCCGGTCCAGGGAAGACATTGCTTAGCAGTTCGGGCTGGGCTGTTCCCATGATGCACAGAGTGAAGACTGATTTGCATATAGCTGTGTCTGAACTGGGGTGGCAAAGTGCACTAAAGAATGATGATGGATTCAACCCAGATCTGTGACTGGGGGTGTGTGTTTGTAAAGTTTGGGAATTTCGTCCATCATCTGCTTTGGTATGCTTTGCTCACCCTAAGTTGGCAGGGTATGCCCAGAGGTGGGTCCCTTGCTCACTTTACCACTGGATTCAAGCTATCCTGGCTGATGTGGGCTGTTATCCGGAAACCGGTCCCAGGATGCTTGTTTCAGGTTCAAGGAAGACATAGATTTCCAGTTCGGGCTGGACTGTTCCCATGAGGCACAGGGTCAAGACTGATTTGCATATAGTTGTGTCTGAACTGGGGTGGCAAAGTGAGCTAAAGAATGATGATGGATTCAACCCAGATCTGTGACTGGGGGTGAGTGTTTGAAAAGTTTCAGCGCTCCGTCCTTCATCTCCTTGTGTTTGCTTTGTTCGCCCTAAGTTGACAGGGTATGCCCAGATGTGGGTCCCTTGCTTACTTTGACACTGGATTCAAGCTAGTCTGACTGATGAGGGCTGTTAGCCCAAATCCGGTCCCATGATGCGTGTTTTCAGTCCAGGGAAGAAAGACATAGCTTAGCAGTTTGGGCTGTACTGTTCCCATGAGGTACAGGGTCAAGACTGATTTGCATATAGCTGTCTCTGAACTGGGGTGGCAAAGTCAGCCAATGAATGATGAGGGATTCAACCCAGATGAATGGGGGGGAGAGTTTGAAAAGTTTCAGCACTCTGTACATCATCTCCTTGTGTTTGCTTTGTTTGCCCTAAGTTGGCAGGGTATGCCCAGACGTGGGTCCCCAGCTCACTTTGCCAATGGATTCATGCTAGCCTCGCTGATGAGGGATGTTAGCCCAAAACCGGTTCCAGGATGCTTGTTTCCGGTCGAGGGAAGACATAGCCTAGCAGTTCGGGCTGGACTGTTCCCATGAGGCACAGTGTCAAGACTGATTTGCATATAGCTGTGTCTGAACTGGGGTGGCAAAGTGAGCCAAAGAATGATGAGGGATTCAACGCAGATGACTGGGGGGAGAGTTTGAAAGGTTTCAGCACTCCGTCCATCATCTCCTTGTGTTTGCTTTGTTTGCCCTAAGTTTGCAGGGTATGCCCAGACGCGGGTCCCTTATTCACTTTGCCACTGGATTCAAGCTAGCCTGGCTGATGAGGGCTGTTAACCCGAAACTGGTCCCAGGATGCTTGTTTCCTGTCCAGGGTAGACATAGCTTAGCAGTTCGGGCTGGACTGTTCCCATGATGCTCAGGGGGAAGACTGATTTGCATATAGCTGTGTCTGAACTGGGGTGGCAAAGTGAGCTAAAGAATGATGATGGATTCAACACAGATCTACGACGGGGTGAGTGTTTGTAAAGTTTCAGCACTCTGTCCATCATCTCCTTGTGTTTGGTTTGCTCGCTCTAAGTTGGCAGGGTATGCCCAGATGTGAGTCCTTGATCACTTTGCCACTGGATTCAAGATAGCCTGGCTGATGAAGGCTGTTAGCCCTAAACCTGTCCCAGGATGCTTGTTTCCGGTCCAGGGAAGACATACCTTAGCTGTTCGGGCTGGACTGTTCCCATGAGGCACAGGGTCAAGACTGATTTGCATACGCTGTGTCTGAACTGGGGTGGCAAAGTGAGATAAAGAATGACGAGGGATTCAACCCAGATCTGTGACTGGGGGTGACTGTTTGAAAAGTTTCAGCACTCCGTCCATTATCTTCTTGTGTTTGCTTTGTTCGCCCTAAGTTGGCAGGGTATGCCCAGATGTTGGTCCCTTGCTCAATTTGCCACTGGATTCAAGCTAGCCTCGCTGATGAGGGCTGTTAGCCCGAAACCGGCCCCAGGATGCTTGTTTCCGGTCCAGGGAAGACATAGCTTAGCAGTTTGGGCTGGACTGTTCCCATGAGGTACAGGGTGAAGACTGATTTGCATATAGCTGTGTCTGAAGTGGGGTGGCAAAGTGAGGTAAAGAATGATGATGGATTCAACCCAGATCTGTGCCTGGGGGTGAGTGTTTGAAAAGTTTCAGCACTCCGTCCATCATCTCCTTGTGTTTGCTTTGCTCGCCATAAGTTGGCAGGGTATACCCAGATGTGGGCCCCTAACTCACTTTGCCGCTGAATTCAAGCTAGCCCGGCTGATGAGGGCTGTTAGCCAGAAACCGGTCTCAGGATGCTTGTTTCCAGTCCAGGGAAGACATAGCTTAGCAGTTTGGGCTGGGCTGTACCCATGAGGCACAGGGTGATGACTGATTTGCATATAGCTTTGTCTGAACTGGGGTGGCAAAGTGAGGTAAAGAATGATTATGGATTCAACCTAGATCTGTGACTGGGGGTGAGTGTTTGAAAAGTTTCAGCCCTCCTTCCTTCATCTCCTTGGGTTTGCTATGTTCGCCCTAAGTTGGCAGGGTATGGCCAGATGTGGGTCCCTTGCACACGTTGCCACTGGATTCAAGCTAGCCTGGCTGATGAGGGCTGTTAGCCCGAAACCGGTCCCAGGATGCTTATTTCCGGTCCAGGGAAGGCACAGCTTTGCAGTTCGGGCTTTACTGTTCCCATGAGGCACAGGGTTAAGACTGATTTGCATATAGCTGTGTCTAAACTGGGGTGGCAAAGTGAGGTAAAGAATGATGATTTATACAACCCAGATCTGTGACTGGGGGTGAATGTTTGAAAAGTTTCAGCACTCCGTCCATCATCTCCTTGTGTTTGCTTTGTTCGCCCTAAGTTGGCAGGGTATGCCCAGACGTGGGTCCCTTGCACACTTTGCCACTGGATTCAAGCTAGCCTGGCTGAGGAGGGCTGTTAGCCCGAAACTGGTCCCAGGATGCTTGTTTCCTGTCCAGGGAAGACATAGCTTAGCAGTTCGGGCAGGACTGTTCGCATGATGCACAGGGGGAAGACTGATTTGCATATAGCTGTGTCTGAACTGGGATGGCAAAGTGGGCTAAAGAATGATGATGGATTCAACCCAGATCTGTGACTGGGGGTGAGTGTTTGAAAAGTTTCAGCCCTCCGTCCTTCATCTCCTTGTGTTTGCTTTGTTCGCCCTAAGTTGGCAGTGTATGCGCCAGATGTGGGTCCCTTACTTACTTTGCCACTGGATTCAAGCTAGCCTGACTGATGAGGGCTGTTAGCCCAAATCCGGTCCCATGATGCTTGTTTTCAGTCCAGGGAAGAAGGACATAGCTTAGCAGTTTGAGCTGTACTGTTCCCATGAGGTACAGGGTCAAGACTGATTTGCATATAGCTGTGTCTGAACTGGGGTTGCAAAGTCAGCCAAATAATTATGAGGGATTCAACCCAGATGACTGGGGGGGGGGAGAGTTTGAAAAGTTTCAGCACCCTGTCCATCATCTCCTTGTGTTTGCTTTGTTCGCCCTAAGTTGGCAGGGTATGCCCAGACGTGGGTCCCCAGCTCATTTTGCGAATGGATTCATGCTAGCCTGGCTGATGAGGGCTGTTAGCCCGAAACCGGTCCCAGGATGCTTGTTTCTGGTCCAGGGAAGACATAGCTTAGCAGTTCGGGCTGGACTGTTCCCATGAGGCACAGGGTCAAGACTGATTTGCATATAGCTGTGTCTGAACTGGGGTGCCAAAGTGAGCCAAATAATGATGAGGGATTCAACGCAGATGACTGGGGGGAGAGTTTGAAAGGTTTCAGCACTCCGTCCATTATCTCCTTGTGTTTGCTTTGTTTGCCCTAAGTTTGCAGGGTATGCCCAGACGTGGGTCCCTTGCTCACTTTGCCACTGGATTCAAGCTAGCCTGGCTGATGAGGGCTGTTAGCCCGAAACCGGTCCCAGGATGCTTATTTCCGGTGCAGGGAAGGCACAGCTTTGCAGTTCGGGCTGGACTGTTCCCATGAGGCACAGGGTCAAGACTGATTTACATATGACTGTGTCTGAACTGGGGTGACAAAGTGAGGTAAAGAATGATGATGGATACAACCCAGATCTGTGACTGGGGGTGAGTGTTTGAAAAGTTTCAGCACTCCGTCCATCATCTCCTTGTGTTTGCTTTGTTCGCCCTAAGTTGGCAGGGTATACCCAGACGTGGGTCCCTTGCACACTTTTCCACTGGATTCAAGCTAGCCTGGCTGATGAGGGCTGTTATCCCGAAACTGGTCCCAGGATGCTTGTTTCCTGTCCAGGAATGACATAACTTAGCAGTTCGGGATGGACTGTTCCCATGATGCTCAGGGGGAGGACTGATTTACATATAGCTGTGTCTGAACGGGGGTGGCAAAGTGAGCTAAAGAATGATGATGGATTCAACACAGATCTGTGACGGGGTGAGTGTTTGTAAAGTTTCAGCACTCTGTCCATCATCTCCTTGTGTTTGCTTTGCTTGACCTAAGTTGGAAGGGTATCCCCAGACGTAGGTCCCATGCTCACTTTGCCACTGGATTCAAGCTACTCTGGCTGATGAGGACTGCTAGCCTGAAACCAGTCCCAGGATTCTTGTTTCCGGTCCAGGGAAGACATTGCTTAGCAGTTCGGGCTGGGCTGTTCCCATGATGCACAGAGTGAAGACTGATTTGCATATAGCTGTGTCTGAACTGGGGTGGCAAAGTGCACTAAAGAATGATGATGGATTCAACCCAGATCTGTGACTGGGGGTGTGTGTTTGTAAAGTTTGGGAATTTCGTCCATCATCTGCTTGGGTATGCTTTGCTCACCCTAAGTTGGCAGGGTATGCCCAGAGGTGGGTCCCTTGCTCACTTTACCACTGGATTCAAGCTATCCTGGCTGATGTGGGCTGTTATCCGGAAACCGGTCCCAGGATGCTTGTTTCAGGTTCAAGGAAGACATAGATTTCCAGTTCGGGCTGGACTGTTCCCATGAGGCACAGGGTCAAGACTGATTTGCATATAGTTGTGTCTGAACTGGGGTGGCAAAGTGAGCTAAAGAATGATGATGGGTTCAACCCAGATCTGTGACTGGGGGTGAGTGTTTGAAAAGTTTCAGCGCTCCGTCCTTCATCTCCTTGTGTTTGCTTTGTTCGCCCTAAGTTGACAGGGTATGCCCAGATGTGGGTCCCTTGCTTACTTTGACACTGGATTCAAGCTAGTCTGACTGATGAGGGCTGTTAGCCCAAATCCGGTCCCATGATGCGTGTTTTCAGTCCAGGGAAGAAAGACATAGCTTAGCAGTTTGGGCTGTACTGTTCCCATGAGGTACAGGGTCAAGACTGATTTGCATATAGCTGTCTCTGAACTGGGGTGGCAAAGTCAGCCAATGAATGATGAGGGATTCAACCCAGATGAATGGGGGGGAGAGTTTGAAAAGTTTCAGCACTCTGTACATCATCTCCTTGTGTTTGCTTTGTTTGCCCTAAGTTGGCAGGGTATGCCCAGACGTGGGTCCCCAGCTCATTTTGCCAATGGATTCATGCTAGCCTCGCTGATGAGGGCTGTTAGCCCAAAACCGGTTCCAGGATGCTTGTTTCCGGTCGAGGGAAGACATAGCCTAGCAGTTCGGGCTGGACTGTTCCCATGAGGCACAGTGTCAAGACTGATTTGCATATAGCTGTGTCTGAACTGGGGTGGCAAAGTGAGCCAAAGAATGATGAGGGATTCAACGCAGATGACTGGGGGGAGAGTTTGAAAGGTTTCAGCACTCCGTCCATCATCTCCTTGTGTTTGCTTTGTTTGCCCTAAGTTTGCAGGGTATGCCCAGACGCGGGTCCCTTATTCACTTTGCCACTGGATTCAAGCTAGCCTGGCTGATGAGGGCTGTTAACCCGAAATTGGTCCCAGGATGCTTGTTTCCTGTCCAGGGAAGACATAGCTTAGCAGTTCGGGCAGGACTGTTCCCATGATGCTCAGGGGGAAGACTGATTTGCATATAGCTGTGTCTGAACTGGGGTGGCAAAGTGAGCTAAAGAATGATGATGGATTCAACACAGATCTACGATGGGGTGAGTGTTTGTAAAGTTTCAGCACTCCGTCCATCATCTCCTTGTGTTTGGTTTGCTCACTCTAAGTTGGCAGGGTATGCCCAGATGTGAGTCCTTGATCACTTTGCCACTGGATTCAAGATAGCCTGGCTGATGAAGGCTGTTAGCCCTAAACCTGTCCCAGGATGCTTGTTTCCGGTCCAGGGAAGACATACCTTAGCTGTTCGGGCTGGACTGTTCCCATGAGGCACAGGGTCAAGACTGATTTGCATATGCTGTGTCTGAACTGGGGTGGCAAAGTGAGATAAAGAATGACGAGGGATTCAACCCAGATCTGTGACTGGGGGTGACTGTTTGAAAAGTTTCAGCACTCCGTCCATTATCTTCTTGTGTTTGCTTTGTTCGCCCTAAGTTGGCAGGGTATGCCCAGATGTTGGTCCCTTGCTCAATTTGCCACTGGATTCAAGCTAGCCTCGCTGATGAGGGCTGTTAGCCCGAAACCGGCCCCAGGATGCTTGTTTCCGGTCCAGGGAAGACATAGCTTAGCAGTTTGGGCTGGACTGTTCCCATGAGGTACAGGGTGAAGACTGATTTGCATATAGCTGTGTATGAAGTGGGGTGGCAAAGTGAGGTAAAGAATGATGATGGATTCAACCCAGATCTGTGCCTGGGGGTGAGTGTTTGAAAAGTTTCAGCACTCCGTTCCTCATCTCCTTGTGTTTGCTTTGCTCGCCATAAGTTGGCAGGGTATGCCCAGATGTGGGCCCCTAACTCACTTTGCCGCTGAATTCAAGCTAGCCCGGCTGATGAGGGCTGTTAGCCAGAAACCGGTCTCAGGATGCTTGTTTCCAGTCCAGGGAAGACATAGCTTAGCAGTTTGGGCTGGGCTGTACCCATGAGGCACCGGGTGATGACTGATTTGCATATAGCTTTGTCTGAACTGGGGTGGCAAAGTGAGGTAAAGAATGATTATGGATTCAACCTAGATCTGTGACTGGGGGTGAGTGTTTGAAAAGTTTCAGCCCTCCGTCCTTCATCTCCTTGGGTTTGCTTTGTTCGCCCTAAGTTGGCAGGGTATGCCCAGACGTGGGTCCCTTGCACACTTTGCCACTGGATTCAAGCTAGCCTGGCTGATGAGGGCTGTTAGCCCGAAACCGGTCCCAGGATGCTTATTTCCGGTCCAGGGAAGGCACAGCTTTGCAGTTCGGGCTTTACTGTTCCCATGAGGCACAGGGTTAAGACTGATTTGCATATAGCTGTGTCTAAACTGGGGTGGCAAAGTGAGGTAAAGAATGATGATTTATACAACCCAGATCTGTGACTGGGGGTGAATGTTTGAAAAGTTTCAGCACTCCGTCCATCATCTCCTTGTGTTTGCTTTGTTCGCCCTAAGTTGGCAGGGTATGCCCAGACGTGGGTCCCTTGCACACTTTGCCACTGGATTCAAGCTAGCCTGGCTGAGGAGGGCTGTTAGCCCGAAACTGGTCCCAGGATGCTTGTTTCCTGTCCAGGGAAGACATAGCTTAGCAGTTCGGGCAGGACTGTTCGCATGATGCACAGGGGGAAGACTGATTTGCATATAGCTGTGTCTGAACTGGGATGGCAAAGTGGGCTAAAGAATGATGATGGATTCAACCCAGATCTGTGACTGGGGGTGAGTGTTTGAAAAGTTTCAGCCCTCCGTCCTTCATCTCCTTGTGTTTGCTTTGTTCGCCCTAAGTTGGCAGTGTATGCCCAGATGTGGGTCCCTTGCTTACTTTGCCACTGGATTCAAGCTAGCCTGACTGATGAGGGCTGTTAGCCCAAATCCGGTCCCGTGATGCTTGTTTTCAGTCCAGGGAAGAAGGACATAGCTTAGCAGTTTGAGCTGTACTGTTCCCATGAGGTACAGGGTCAAGACTGATTTGCATGTAGTTGTGTCTGAACTGGGGTTGCAAAGTCAGCCAAATAATTATGAGGGATTCAACCCAGATGACTGGGGGGGGGAGAGTTTGAAAAGTTTCAGCACTCTGTCCATCATCTCCTTGTGTTTGCTTTGTTCGCCCTAAGTTGGCAGGGTATGCCCAGACGTGGGTCCCCAGCTCACTTTGCGAATGGATTCATGCTAGCCTGGCTGATGAGGGCTGTTAGCCCGAAACCGGTCCCAGGATGCTTGTTTCTGGTCCAGGGAAGACATAGCTTAGCAGTTCGGGCTGGACTGTTCCCATGAGGCACAGGGTCAAGACTGATTTGCATATAGCTGTGTCTGAACTGGGGTGCCAAAGTGAGCCAAATAATGATGAGGGATTCAACGCAGATGACTGGGGGGAGAGTTTGAAAGGTTTCAGCACTCCGTCCATTATCTCCTTGTGTTTGCTTTGTTTGCCCTAAGTTTGCAGGGTATGCCCAGACGTGGGTCCCTTGCTCACTTTGCCACTGGATTCAAGCTAGCCTGGCTGATGAGGGCTGTTAGCCCGAAACCGGTCCCAGGATGCTTATTTCCGGTGCAGGGAAGGCACAGCTTTGCAGTTCGGGCTGGACTGTTCCCATGAGGCACAGGGTCAAGACTGATTTACATATGACTGTGTCTGAACTGGGGTGACAAAGTGAGGTAAAGAATGATGATGGATACAACCCAGATCTGTGACTGGGGGTGAGTGTTTGAAAAGTTTCAGCACTCCGTCCATCATCTCCTTGTGTTTGCTTTGTTCGCCCTAAGTTGGCAGGGTATACCCAGACGTGGGTCCCTTGCACACTTTTCCACTGGATTCAAGCTAGCCTGGCTGATGAGGGCTGTTATCCCGAAACTGGTCCCAGGATGCTTGTTTCCTGTCCAGGGATGACATAACTTAGCAGTTCGGGATGGACTGTTCCCATGATGCTCAGGGGGAGGACTGATTTACATATAGCTGTGTCTGAACTGGGGTGGCAAAGTGAGCTAAAGAATGATGATGGATTCAACACAGATCTGTGACGGGGTGAGTGTTTGTAAAGTTTCAGCACTCTGTCCATCATCTCCTTGTGTTTGCTTTGCTTGACCTAAGTTGGAAGGGTATGCCCAGACGTAGGTCCCATGCTCACTTTGCCACTGGATTCAAGCTACTCTGGCTGATGAGGACTGCTAGCCTGAAACCAGTCCCAGGATTCTTGTTTCCGGTCCAGGGAAGACATTGCTTAGCAGTTCGGGCTGGGCTGTTCCCATGATGCACAGAGTGAAGACTGATTTGCATATAGCTGTGTCTGAACTGGGGTGGCAAAGTGCACTAAAGAATGATGATGGATTCAACCCAGATCTGTGACTGGGGGTGTGTGTTTGTAAAGTTTGGGAATTTCGTCCATCATCTGCTTGGGTATGCTTTGCTCACCCTAAGTTGGCAGGGTATGCCCAGAGGTGGGTCCCTTGCTCACTTTACCACTGGATTCAAGCTATCCTGGCTGATGTGGGCTGTTATCCGGAAACCGGTCCCAGGATGCTTGTTTCAGGTTCAAGGAAGACATAGATTTCCAATTCGGGCTGGACTGTTCCCATGAGGCACAGGGTCAAGACTGATTTGCATATAGTTGTGTCTGAACTGGGGTGGCAAAGTGAGCTAAAGAATGATGATGGATTCAACCCAGATCTGTGACTGGGGGTGAGTGTTTGAAAAGTTTCAGCGCTCCATCCTTCATCTCCTTGTGTTTGCTTTGTTCGCCCTAAGTTGACAGGGTATGCCCAGATGTGGGTCCCTTGCTTACTTTGACACTGGATTCAAGCTAGTCTGACTGATGAGGGCTGTTAGCCCAAATCCGGTCCCATGATGCGTGTTTTCAGTCCAGGGAAGAAAGACATAGCTTAGCAGTTTGGGCTGTACTGTTCCCATGAGGTACAGGGTCAAGACTGATTTGCATATAGCTGTCTCTGAACTGGGGTGGCAAAGTCAGCCAATGAATGATGAGGGATTCAACCCAGATGAATGGGGGGGAGAGTTTGAAAAGTTTCAGCACTCTGTACATCATCTCCTTGTGTTTGCTTTGTTTGCCCTAAGTTGGCAGGGTATGCCCAGACGTGGGTCCCCAGCTCACTTTGCCAATGGATTCATGCTAGCCTCGCTGATGAGGGCTGTTAGCCCAAAACCGGTTCCAGGATGCTTGTTTCCGGTCGAGGGAAGACATAGCCTAGCAGTTCGGGCTGGACTGTTCCCATGAGGCACAGTGTCAAGACTGATTTGCATATAGCTGTGTCTGAACTGGGGTGGCAAAGTGAGCCAAAGAATGATGAGGGATTCAACGCAGATGACTGGGGGGAGAGTTTGAAAGGTTTCAGCACTCCGTCCATCATTTCCTTGTGTTTGCTTTGTTTGCCCTAAGTTTGCAGGGTATGCCCAGACGCGGGTCCCTTATTCACTTTGCCACTGGATTCAAGCTAGCCTGGCTGATGAGGGCTGTTAACCCGAAACTGGTCCCAGGATGCTTGTTTCCTGTCCAGGGAAGACATAGCTTAGCAGTTCGGGCTGGACTGTTCCCATGATGCTCAGGGGGAAGACTGATTTGCATATAGCTGTGTCTGAACTGGGGTGGCAAAGTGAGCTAAAGAATGATGATGGATTCAACACAGATCTACGACGGGGTGAGTGTTTGTAAAGTTTCAGCACTCCGTCCATCATCTCCTTGTGTTTGGTTTGCTCGCTCTAAGTTGGCAGGGTATGCCCAGATGTGAGTCCTTGATCACTTTGCCACTGGATTCAAGATAGCCTGGCTGATGAAGGCTGTTAGCCCTAAACCTGTCCCAGGATGCTTGTTTCCGGTCCAGGGAAGACATACCTTAGCTGTTCGGGCTGGACTGTTCCCATGAGGCACAGGGTCAAGACTGATTTGCATACGCTGTGTCTGAACTGGGGTGGCAAAGTGAGATAAAGAATGACGAGGGATTCAACCCAGATCTGTGACTGGGGGTGACTGTTTGAAAAGTTTCAGCACTCCGTCCATTATCTTCTTGTGTTTGCTTTGTTCGCCCTAAGTTGGCAGGGTATGCCCAGATGTTGGTCCCTTGCTCAATTTGCCACTGGATTCAAGCTAGCCTCGCTGATGAGGGCTGTTAGCCCGAAACCGGCCCCAGGATGCTTGTTTCCGGTCCAGGGAAGACATAGCTTAGCAGTTTGGGCTGGACTGTTCCCATGAGGTACAGGGTGAAGACTGATTTGCATATAGCTGTGTCTGAAGTGGGGTGGCAAAGTGAGGTAAAGAATGATGATGGATTCAACCCAGATCTGTGCCTGGGGGTGAGTGTTTGAAAAGTTTCAGCACTCCGTCCATCATCTCCTTGTGTTTGCTTTGCTCGCCATAAGTTGGCAGGGTATGCCCAGATGTGGGCCCCTAACTCACTTTGCCGCTGAATTCAAGCTAGCCCGGCTGATGAGGGCTGTTAGCCAGAAACCGGTCTCAGGATGCTTGTTTCCAGTCCAGGGAAGACATAGCTTAGCAGTTTGGGCTGGGCTGTACCCATGAGGCACAGGGTGATGACTGATTTGCACATAGCTTTGTATGAACTGGGGTGGCAAAGTTAGGTAAAGAATGATTATGGATTCAACCTAGATCTGTGACTGGGGGTGAGTGTTTGAAAAGTTTCAGCCCTCCGTCCTTCATCTCCTTGGGTTTGCTTTGTTCGCCCTAAGTTGGCAGGGTATGCCCAGACGTGGGTCCCTTGCACACTTTGCCACTGGATTCAAGCTAGCCTGGCTGATGAGGGCTGTTAGCCCGAAACCGGTCCCAGGATGCTTATTTCCGGTCCAGGGAAGGCACAGCTTTGCAGTTCGGGCTTTACTGTTCCCATGAGGCACAGGGTTAAGACTGATTTGCATATAGCTGTGTCTAAACTGGGGTGCAAAGTGAGGTAAAGAATGATGATTTATACAACCCAGATCTGTGACTGGGGGTGAATGTTTGAAAAGTTTCAGCACTCCGTCCATCATCTCCTTGTGTTTGCTTTGTTCGCCCTAAGTTGGCAGGGTATGCCCAGACGTGGGTCCCTTGCACACTTTGCCACTGGATTCAAGCTAGCCTGGCTGAGGAGGGCTGTTAGCCCGAAACTGGTCCCAGGATGCTTGTTTCCTGTCCAGGGAAGACATAGCTTAGCAGTTCGGGCTGGACTGTTCGCATGATGCACAGGGGGAAGACTGATTTGCATATAGCTGTGTCTGAACTGGGGTGGCAAAGTGGGCTAAAGAATGATGATGGATTCAACCCAGATCTGTGACTGGGGGTGAGTGTTTGAAAAGTTTCAGCCCTCCGTCCTTCATCTCCTTGTGTTTGCTTTGTTCGCCCTAAGTTGGCAGTGTATGCCCAGATGTGGGTCCCTTGCTTACTTTGCCACTGGATTCAAGCTAGCCTGACTGATGAGGGCTGTTAGCCCAAATCCGGTCCCATGATGCTTGTTTTCAGTCCAGGGAAGAAGGACATAGCTTAGCAGTTTGAGCTGTACTGTTCCCATGAGGTACAGGGTCAAGACTGATTTGCATATAGCTGTGTCTGAACTGGGGTTGCAAAGTCAGCCAAATAATTATGAGGGATTCAACCCAGATGACTGGGGGGGGGAGAGTTTGAAAAGTTTCAGCACTCTGTCCATCATCTCCTTGTGTTTGCTTTGTTCGCCCTAAGTTGGCAGGGTATGCCCAGACGTGGGTCCCCAGCTCACTTTGCGAATGGATTCATGCTAGCCTGGCTGATGAGGGCTGTTAGCCCGAAACCGGTCCCAGGATGCTTGTTTCTGGTCCAGGGAAGACATAGCTTAGCAGTTCGGGCTGGACTGTTCCCATGAGGCACAGGGTCAAGACTGATTTGCATATAGCTGTGTCTGAACTGGGGTGCCAAAGTGAGCCAAATAATGATGAGAGATTCAACGCAGATGACTGGGGGGAGAGTTTGAAAGGTTTCAGCACTCCGTCCATTATCTCCTTGTGTTTGCTTTGTTTGCCCTAAGTTTGCAGGGTATGCCCAGACGTGGGTCCCTTGCTCACTTTGCCACTGGATTCAAGCTAGCCTGGCTGATGAGGGCTGTTAGCCCGAAACCGGTCCCAGGATGCTTATTTCCGGTGCAGGGAAGGCACAGCTTTGCAGTTCGGGCTGGACTGTTCCCATGAGGCACAGGGTCAAGACTGATTTACATATGACTGTGTCTGAACTGGGGTGACAAAGTGAGGTAAAGAATGATGATGGATACAACCCAGATCTGTGACTGGGGGTGAGTGTTTGAAAAGTTTCAGCACTCCGTCCATCATCTCCTTGTGTTTGCTTTGTTCGCCCTAAGTTGGCAGGGTATACCCAGACGTGGGTCCCTTGCACACTTTTCCACTGGATTCAAGCTAGCCTGGCTGATGAGGGCTGTTATCCCGAAACTGGTCCCAGGATGCTTGTTTCCTGTCCAGGGATGACATAACTTAGCAGTTCGGGATGGACTGTTCCCATGATGCTCAGGGGGAGGACTGATTTACATATAGCTGTGTCTGAACTGGGGTGGCAAAGTGAGCTAAAGAATGATGATGGATTCAACACAGATCTGTGACGGGGTGAGTGTTTGTAAAGTTTCAGCACTCCGTCCATCATCTCCTTGTGTTTGCTTTGCTGGACCTAAGTTGGAAGGGTATGCGCAGACATGGGTCCCATGCTCACTTTGCCACTGGATTCAAGCTAGCCTGGCTGATGAGGGCTGTTAGCCCGAAAGCCGGTCCCATATTGTCTGTTTCCGGTCCAGGGAAGACATAGCTTAGCAGTTCTGGCTGCATTGTTCCCATGAGGCACAGGGTGAAGACTGATTTGCATATAGCTGAGTCTGAACTAGGGTGGCAAAGCGAGCTAAAGAATGATGATGGATTCAACCCAGATCTCTGACTGGTGGTGAGTGTTTAAAAAGTTTCAGCACTCCGTCCATCATCTCCTTGTGTTTGCTTTGCTCGCTCTAAGTTGGCAGGGTATGCCCAGATGTGGGTCCTTGATCACTTTGCCACTGGATTCAAGATAGCCTGGCTGATGAAGGCTGTTAGCTCTAAACCGGTCCCATGATGCTTGTTTTCAGTCCAGGGAAGAAAGACATAGCTTAGCAGTTTGGGCTGTACTGTTCCCATGAGGTACAGGGTCAAGACTGATTTGCATACGCTGTGTCTGAACTGGGGTGGCAAAGTGAGATAAAGAATGACGAGGGATTCAACCCAGATCTGTGACTGGGGGTGACTGTTTGAATAGTTTCAGCACTCCGTCCATTATCTTCTTGTGTTTGCTTTGTTCGCCCTAAGTTGGCAAGGTATGCCCAGATGTTGGTCCCTTGCTCAATTTGCCACTGGATTCAAGCTAGCCTCGCTGATGAGGGCTGTTAGCCCGAAACCGGCCCCAGGATGCTTGTTTCCGGTCCAGGGAAGACTTAGCTTAGCAGTTTGGGCTGGACTGTTCCCATGAGGTACAGGGTGAAGACTGATTTGCATATAGCTGTGTCTGAAGTGGGGTGGCAAAGTGAGGTAAAGAATGATGATGGATTCAAACCAGATCTGTGCCTGGGGGTGAGTGTTTGAAAAGTTTCAGCACTCCGTCCATCATCTCCTTGTGTTTGCTTTGCTTGACCTAAGTTGGAAGGGTATGCCCAGACGTGGGTCCCATGTTCACTTTGCCACTGGATTCAAGCTACCCTGGCTGATGAGGCCTGCTACCCTGAAACCAGCCCCAGGATGCTTGTTTCCGGTCCAGGGAAGACATAGCTTAGCAGTTCGGGCTAGACTGCTCCCATGAGGCACAGGGTGATGACTGATTTGCATATAGCTGTGTATGAACTGGGGTGGCAAAGTGAGCTAAAGAATGATTATGGATTAAACCCAGATCTGTGACTAGGGGTGAGTGTTTGAAAAGTTTCAGCCCTCCGTCCTTCATCTCCTTGGGTTTGCTTTGTTCGCCCTAAGTTGGCAGGGTATGCCCAGATGTGGGTCCCTTGCTTATATTGACACTGGATTCAGGCTAGCCTGACTGATGAGGGCTGTTAGCCCGAATCCGGTCCCATGATGCTTGTTTTCAATTCAGGGAAGAAAGACATAGCTTAGCAGTTTGGGCTGTACTGTTCCCATGAGGTACAGGTCCAAGACGGATTTGCATATAGCTGTCTCTGAACTGGGGTGGCAAAGTGAGCCAAAGAATGATGAGGGATTCAACCCAGATGACTTGGGGGGGAGAGTTTGAAAAGTTTCAGCACTCTGTCCATCATCTCCTTGTGTTTGCTTTGTTCGCCCTAAGTTGGCTTGGTATGCCCAGATGTGGGTCCCCATCTCACTTTGCCAATGGATTCATGCTAGCCTGGCTGATGAGGGCTGTTAGCCCGAAACCGGTCCCAGGATGCTTGTTTCTGGTCCAGGGAAGACATAGCTTAGCAGTTTGGGCTGGACTGTTCCCATGAGGCAGAGGGTCAAGACTGATTTGCATATAGATGTGTCTGAACTGGTCTGGCAAAGTGAGGTAAAGAATGATGATGGATACAAACCAGATCTGTGACTGGGGGTGAATGTTTGAAAAGTTTCATCACTCCGTCCATCATCTCCTTGTGTGTGCTTTGTTCGCCCTAAGTTGGCAGGGTATGCCCAGACGTGGGTCCCTTGCACACTTTGCCACTGGATTCAAGCTAGCCTGGCTGATGAGGGCTGTTATCCCGAAACTGGTCCCAGGATGCTTGGTTCCTCTCCAGGGAAGACATAGCTTAGCAGTTCGGGCTGGACTGTTCCCATGATGCTCAGGGGGAAGACTGATTTGCATATAGCTGTGTCTGAACTGGGATGGCAAAGTGAGCTAAAGAATGATGATGGATTCAACACAGATCTGTGACGGGGGTGAGTGTTTGTAAAGTTTCAGCACTCTGTCCATCATCTCCTTGTGTTTGCTTTGCTTGACCTAAGTTGGAAGGGTATGCCCAGACGTAGGTCCCATGCTCACTTTGCCACTGGATTCAAGCTACTCTGGCTGATGAGGACTGCTAGCCCGAAACCAGTCCCAGGATTCTTGTTTCCGGTCCAGGGAAGACATTGCTTAGCAGTTCGGGCTGGGCTGTTCCCATGATGCACAGGGTCAAGACTGATTTGCATATAGTTGTGTCTGAACTGGGGTGGCAAAGTGAGCTAAAGAATGATGATGGATTCAACCCAGATCTGTGACTGGGGGTGAGTGTTTGAAAAGTTTCAGCCCTCCGTCCTTCATCTCCTTGTGTTTGCTTTGTTCGCCCTAAGTTGACAGGGTATGCCCAGATGTGGGTCCCTTGCTTACTTTGACACTGGATTCAAGCTAGTCTGACTGATGAGGGCTGTTAGCCCAAATCCGGTCCCATAATGCTTTTTTTCAGTCCAGGGAAGAAAGACATAGCTTAGCAGTTTGGGCTGTACTGTTCCCATGAGGTACAGGGTCAAGACTGATTTGCATATAGCTGTCTCTGAACTGGGGTGGCAAAGTCAGCCAAAGAATGATGAGGGATTCAACCCAGATGAATGGGGCGGAGAGTTTGAAAAGTTTCAGCACTATGTACATCATCTCCTTGTGTTCGCTTTGTTTGCCCTAAGTTGGCAGGGTATACCCAGACGTGGGTCCCCAGCTCACTTTGCCAATGGATTCATGCTAGCCTCGCTGATGAGGGCTGTTAGCCCAAAACCGGTCCCAGGATGCTTGTTTCCGGTCGAGGGAAGACATAGCCTAGCAGTTCGGGCTGGACTGTTCCCATGAGGCACAGTGTCAAGACTGATTTGCATATAGCTGTGTCTGAACTGGGGTGGCAAAGTGAGCCAAAGAATGATGAGGGATTCAACGCAGATGACTGGGGGGAGAGTTTGAAAGCTTTCAGCACTCCGTCCATCATCTCCTTGTGTTTGCTTTGTTTGCCCTAAGTTTGCAGGGTATGCCCAGACGCGGGTCCCTTGCTCACTTTGCCACTGGATTCAAGCTAGCCTGGCTGATGAGGGCTGTTGGCCCGAAACCGGTCCCAAGATGCTTATTTCCGGTCCAGGGAAGGCACAGCTTTGCAGTTCGGGCTGGACTGTTCCCATGAGGCACAGGGTTAAGATTGATTTGCATATAGCTGTGTCAAAACTGGGGTGGCAAAGTAGGTAAAGAATGATGATGGATACAACCCAGATCTGTGACTGGGGGGTGAATGTTTGAAAAGTTTCAGCACTCCGTCCATCATCTCCTTGTGTTTGCTTTGCTTGACCTAAGTTGGAAGGGTATGCCCAGACGTGGGTCCCATGTTCACTTTGCCACTGGATTCAAGCTACCCTGGCTGATGAGGCCTGCTACCCTGAAGCCAGCCCCAGGATGCTTGTTTCCGGTCCAGGGAAGACACAGCTTAGCAGTTCGGGCTAGACTGCTCCCATGAGGCACAGGGTGATGACTGATTTGCATATAGCTGTGTCTGAACTGGGGTGGCAAAGTGAGCTAAAGAATGATTATGGTTTCAACCCAGATCTGTGACTAGGGGTGAGTGTTTGAAAAGTTTCAGCCCTCCGTCCTTCATCTCCTTGGGTTTGCTTTGTTCGCCCTAAGTTGGCAGGGTATGCCCAGATGTGAGTCCCTTGCTCAT
Source organism: Triturus cristatus (assembly GCF_964204655.1). Lineage (NCBI taxonomy): Eukaryota > Metazoa > Chordata > Amphibia > Caudata > Salamandridae > Triturus > Triturus cristatus. The sequence goes on along the minus strand of NC_140579.1, from coordinate 800,041,660 downwards.
ATTGACACTGGATTCAGGCTAGCCTGACTGATGAGGGCTGTTAGCCCGAATCCGGTCCCATGATGCTTGTTTTCAATTCAGGGAAGAAAGACATAGCTTAGCAGTTTGGGCTGTACTGTTCCCATGAGGTACAGGTCCAAGACGGATTTGCATATAGCTGTCTCTGAACTGGGGAGGCAAAGTAAGCCAAAGAATGATGAGGGATTCAACCCAGATGACTGGGGGGGAGAGTTTGAAAAGTTTCAGCACTCTGTCCATCATCTCCTTATGTTTGCTTTGTTTGCACTAAGTTGGCAGGGTATGCCCAGACGTGGGTCCCCAGCTCACTTTGCCAATGGATTCATGCTAGCCTGGCTGATGAGGGCTGTTAGCCCGAAACCGGTCCCAGGATGCTAATGTCCGGTCCAGGGAAGACATAGCTTAGCAGTTTGGGCTGGACTGTTCCCATGAGGCACAGGGTCAAGACTGATTTGCATATAGCTGTGTCTGAACTGGGGTGGCAAAGGGAGCCAAAGAATGATGAGGGATTCAACGAAGATGACTGGGGGTGAGAGTTTGAAAAGTTTCAGCACGACGTCCATCATCTCCTTGTGTTTGCTTTGTTTGCCCTAAGTTTGCAGGGTATGCCCAGACGTGGGTCCCTTGCTCACTTTGCCACTGGATTGAAGCTAGCCTGGCTGATGAGGGCTGTTAGCCTGAAACCGGTCCCAGGATGCTTATTTCGGGTCCAGGGAAGGCACAACTTTGCAGTTCAGGCTGGACTGTTCCCATGAGGCACAAGGTCAAGTCTGATTTGCATATAGCTGTGTGTGAACTGGGGTGGCAAAGTGAGGTAAAGAATGATGATGGATAAAACCCAGATCTGTGACGGGGTTGAGTGTTTGAAAAGTTTCAGCACTCCGTCCATCATCTCCTTGAGTTTGCTTTGCTTGACCTAAGTTGGAAGGGATACCCAGACGTGGGTCCCATGCTCACTTTGCCACTGGATTCAAGCTACCCCGGCTGATGAGGGCTGCTAGCCCGAAACCAGCCCCAGGATGCTTGGTTCCGGTCCAGGGAAGACATAGCTTAGCAGTTTGGGCTGGGCTGTACCCATGAGGCTCAGAGTGAAGACTGATTTGCATATAGCTGTGTCTGAACTGGGGTGGCAAAGTGAGCTAAAGAATGATTTTGGATTCAACCCATATCTGTGACTGGGGGTGTGTGTTTGTAAAGTTTGGGAACTCCGTCCATCATCTGCTTGTGTATGCTTTGCTCACCCTAAGTTGGCAGGGTATGCCCAGAGGTGGGTCCCTTGCTCACTTTACCACTGGATTCAAGCTATCCTGGCTGATGAGGGCTGTTAGCCGGACACCGGTCCCAGGATGCTTGTTTCCGGTCCAAGGAAGACATAGATTTCCAGTTTGGGCTATACTGTTCCCATGAGGCACAGGGTCAAGACTGATTTGCATATAGTTGTGTCTGAACTGGGGTGGCAAAGTGAGCTAAAGAATGATGATGGATTCAACCCAGATCTGTGACTGGGGGTGAGTGTTTGAAAAGTTTTAGCCCTCCGTCCTTCATCTCCTTGTGTTTGCTTTGTTCGCCCTAAGTTGGCAGGGTATGCCCAGATGTGGGTCCCTTGCTTACTTTGGCACTGGAATCAAGCTAGCCTGACTGATGAGGGCTGTTAGCCCAAATCTGGTCCCATGATGCTTGTTTTCAGTCCAGGGAAGAAAGACATAGCTTAGCAGTTTGGGCTGTACTGTTCCCATGAGGTACAGGGTCAAGACGGATTTGTATATAGCTGTCTCTGAACTGGGGTGGCAAAGTCAGCCAAAGAATGATGAGGGATACAACCCAGATCTGTGACTGGGGGTGAATGTTTGAAAAGTTTCAGCACTCCGTCCATCATCTCCTTGTGTTTGCTTTGTTCGCCCTAAGTTGGCTGGGTATACCCAGACGTGGGTCCCTTGCACACTTTGCCACTGGATTCAAGCTAGCCTGGCTGATGAGGGCTGTTAGCCGGACACCGGTCCCAGGATGCTTGTTTCCGGTCCAAGGAAGACATAGATTTCCAGTTTGGGCTGGACTGTTCCCATTAGGCACAGGGTCAAGACTGATTTGCATATAGTTGTGTCTGAACTGGGGTGGCAAAGTGAGCTAACGAATGATGATGGATACAACCCAGATCTGTGACTGGGGGTGAGTGTTTGTAAAGTTTCAGCACTCCGTCCATCATCTCCTTGTGTTTGCTTTGCTGGACCTAAGTTGGAAGGGTATGCTCAGACGTGGGTCCCATGCTCACTTTGCCACTGGTTTCAAGCTAGCCTGGCTGATGAGGGCTGTAAGCCTGAAAGCCGGTCCCTATTGTCTTTTTCCGGTCCAGGGAAGACATAGCTTAGCAGTTCTGGCTGCATTGTTCCCATGAGGCACAGGGTGAAGACTGATTTGCATATAGCTGTGTCTGAACTAGGGTGGCAAAGCGTGCTAAAGAATGATGATGGATTCAATCCAGATCTCTGACTGGTGGTGAGTGTTTAAAAAGTTTCAGCACTCCGTCCATCATCTCCTTGTGTTTGCTTTGCTCGCTCTAAGTTGGCAGGGTATGCCCAGATGTGGGTCCTTGATCACTTTGCCACTGGATTCAAGATAGCCTGCCTGACGAAGGCTGTTAGCCCTAAACCGGTCCCAGGATGCTTGTTTCCGGTCCAGGGAAGACATACCTTAGATGTTCGGGCTGGACTCTTCCCATGAGGTACAGGGTGAAGACTGATTTTCATATAGCTGTGTCTGAAGTGGGGTGGCAAAGTGAGGTGAAGAATGATGAGGGATTCAACCCAGATCTGTGACTGGGGTGACTGTTTGAATAGTTTCAGCACTCCGTCCATTATCTTCTTGTGTTTGCTTTGCTCGCTCTAAGTTGGCAGGGTATGCCCAGATGTGGGTCCTTGATCACTTTGCCACTGGATTCAAGATAGCCTGGCTGATGAAGGCTGTTATCCCTAAACCGGTCCCAGGATGCTTGTTTCCGGTCCAGGGAAGACATACCTTAGCTGTTCGGGCTGGACTGTTCCCATGAGGCACAGGGTCAAGACTGATTTGCATACGCTGTGTCTGAACTGGGTTGGCAAAGTGAGATAAAGAATGACGAGGGATTCAACCCAGATCCGTGACTGGGGGTGGCTGTTTGAATAGTTCCAGCACTCCGTCTATTATCTTCTTGTGTTTGCTTTGTTCACCCTAAATTGGCAGGGTATGCCCAGATGTTGGTCCCTTGCTCAATTTGCCACTGGATTCAAGCTAGCCTCGCTGATGAGGGCTGTTAGCCCGAAACCGGCCCCAGGATGCTTGTTTCCGGTCCAGGGAAGACATACCTTAGCTGTTCGGGCTGGACTGTTCCCATGAGGCACAGGGTGAAGATTGATCTGCATATAGCTGTGTCTGAACTGGGGTGGCAATGTGAGCTAAAGAATGATTATGGATTCAACCCAGATCTGTGACTGGGGGTGAGTGTTTGAAAAGTTTCAGCACTCCGTCCATCATCTCCTTGTGTTTGCTTTGCTTGACCGAAGTTGGAAGGGTATGCCCAGACGTGGGTCCCATGCTCACTTTGCCACTGGATTCAAGCTACCCTGGCTGATGAGGACTGCTACCCTGAAACCAGCCCCAGAATGCTTGTTTCCAGTCCAGGGAAGACATAGCTTAGCAGTTAGGACTGGACTGCTCCCATGAGGCACAGGGTGATGACTGATTTGCATATAGCTGTGTCTGAACTGGGGTGGCAAAGTGAGCTAAAGAATGATTATAGATTCAACCCAGATCTGTGACTGGGGGTAGGTGTTTGAAAAGTTTCAGCCCTCCATCCATCATCTCCTTGGGTTTGCTTTGTTCGCCCTAAGTTGGCAGGGTATGCCCAGATGTGGGTCCCTTGCTTATATTGACACTGGATTCAGGCTAGCCTGACTGATGAGGGCTGTTAGACCGAATCCGGTCCCATGACGCTTGTTTTCAGTCCAGGGAAGAAAGACATAGCTTAGCAGTTTGGGCTGTACTGTTCCCAGGAGGTACAGGGTCAAGACGGATTTGCATATAGCTGTCTCTGAACTGGGGTGGCAAAGTGAGCCAAAGAATGATGAGGGATTCAACGCAGATGACTGGGGGGAAGAGTTTGAAAAGTTTCAGCACTCTGTCCATCATCTCCTTATGTTTGCTTTGTTTGCCCTAAGTTGGCAGGGTATGCCCAGACGTGGGTCCCCAGCTCACTTAGCCAATGGATTCATGCTAGTCTGGCTGATGAGGGCTGTTAGCCCGAAACCGGTCCCAGGATGCTTGTTTCCGGTCCAGGGAAGACATAGCTTAGCAGTTCGGACTGGACTGTTCCCATGAGGCACAGGGTCAAGACTGATTTGCATATAGCTGTGTCTGAACTGGGGTGGCAAAGGGAGCCAAAGAATGATGAGGGATTCAACGAAGATGACTGGGGGTGAGAGTTTGAAAAGTTTCAGCACGACGTCCATCATCTCCTTGTGTTTGCTTTGTTTGCCCTAAGTTTGCAGGGTATGCCCAGACGTGGGTCCCTTGCTCACTTTGCCACTGGATTGACGCTAGCCTGGCTGATGAGGGCTGTTAGCCCGAAACCGGTCCCAGGATGCTTATTTCCGGTCCAGGGAAGGCACAGCTTTGCAGTTCGGGCTGGACTGTTCCCATGAGGCACAGGGTCAAGTCTGATTTGCATATAGCTGTGTCTGAACTGGGGTGGCAAAGTGAGCTAAAGAATGATGATGGATAAAACCTAGATCTATGACGGGGTTGAGTGTTTGAAAAGTTTCAGCACTCCGTCCATCATCTCCTTGAGTTTGCTTTGCTTGACCTAAGTTGGAAGGGATACCCAGACGTGGGTCCCATGCTCACTTTGCCACTGGATTCAAGCTACCCCGGCTGATGAGGGCTGCTAGCCCGAAACCAGCCCCAGGATGCTTGGTTCCGGTCCATGGAAGACATAGCTTAGCAGTTCGGCTGGACTGTTCCCATGATGCTCAGGGGGAAGACTGATTTGCATATAGCTGTGTCTGAACTGGGGTGGCAAAGTGAGCTAAAGAATGATAATGGATTCAACACTGATCTGTGACGGGGGTGAGTGTTTGAAAAGTTTCAGCACTCCGTCCATCATCTCCTTGTGTTTGCTTTGCTTGACCTAAGTTGGAAGGGTATGCCCAGACGTGGTTCCCATGCTCACTTTGCCACTGGATTCAAGCTACCCTGGCTGATGAGGGCTGCTAGCCCGAAACCAGCCCCAGGATGCTTGTTTCCGGTCCAGGGAAGACATAGCTTAGCATTTTGGGCTGGGCTGTACCCATGAGGCACAGAGTGAAGACTGATTTGCATATAGCTGTGTCTGAACTGGGGTGGCAAAGTGAGCTAAAGAATGATGATCGATTCAACCCATATCTGTGACTGGGGGTGAGTGTTTGAAAAGTTTCAGCCCTCCGTGCTTCATCTCCTTGTGTTTGCTTTGTCCACCCTAAGTTGGCAGGGTATGCCCAGATGTGGGTCCCTTGCTTACTTTGCCACTGGATTCAAGCTAGCCTGACTGATGAGGGCTGTTGGCCCACATCCGGTCCCATGATGCTTGTTTTCAGTCCAGGGAAGAAAGACATAGCTTAGCAATTTAGGCTGTACTGTTTCCATGAGGTACAGGGTCAAGACTGATTTGCATATAGCTGTCTCTGAACTGGGGTGGCAAAGTGAGCCAAAGAATGATGAGGGATTCAACCCAGATGACTTGGGGGGGAGTGTTTGAAAAGTTTCAGCACTCCGTCCATTATCTCCTTGGGTGTGCTTTGCTCGCCCTAAGTTGGCAGGGTATGCCCAGATGTGGGTCCCTAACTCACTTTGCCGCTGAATTCAAGCTAGCCCGGCTGATGAGGGCTGTTAGCCAGAAACCGGTCTCAGGATGCTTGTTTGCGGTCCAGGGAAGACATAGCTTAGCAGTTCGGGCTGGACTGCTCCCATGAGGCACAGGGTGAAGATTGATCTGCATATAGCTGTGTCTGAACTGGGGTGGCAATGTGAGCTAAAGAATGATTATGGATTCAACCCAGATCTGTGACTGGGGGTGAGTGTTTGAAAAGTTTCAGCACTCCGTCCTTCATCTCCTTGTGTTTGCTTTGCTTGACCTAAGTTGGAAGGGTATGCCCAGACGTGGGTCCCATGCTCACTTTGCCACTGGATTCAAGCTACCCTGGCTGATGAGGACTGCTACCCTGAAACCAGCCCCAGGATGCTTGTTTCCGGTCCAGGGAAGACATAGCTTAGCAGTTCGGTCTGGACTGCTCCCATGAGGCACAGGGTGATGACTGATTTGCATATAGCTGTGTCTGAACTGGGGTGGCAAAGTGAGCTAAAGAATGATTATGGATTCAACCCAGATCTGTGACTGGGGGTAGGTGTTTGAAAAGTTTCAGCCCTCCATCCATCATCTCCTTGGGTTTGCTTTGTTCGCCCTAAGTTGGCAGGGTATGCCCAGATGTGGGTCCCTTGCTTATATTGACACTGGATTCAGGCTAGCCTGACTGATGAGGGCTGTTAGCCCGAAATCGCTCCCATGACGCTTGTTTTCAGTCCAGGGAAGAAAGACATAGCTTAGCAGTTTGGGCTGTACTGTTCCCATGAGGTACAGGGTCAAGACTGATTTGCATATAGCTGTCTCTGAACTGGGGTGGCAAAGTGAGCCAAAGAATGATGAGGGATTCAACCCAGATGAATGGGGGGGAGAGTTTGAAAAGTTTCAGCACTCCGTCCATCATCTCCTTGTGTTTGCTTTGTTTGCCCTAAGTTTGCAGGGTATGCCCAGACGTGGGTCCCTTGCTCACTTTGCCACTGGATTGAAGCTAGCCTGGCTGATGAGGGCTGTTACCCCGAAACCTTTAACTTCGTGTGATTTACATCGCTTGATTAATAAGCGTTAGAGACTTAGAGACTTCCTTAGCGCTCCTAAGCGCTTTGTGTTCCTTCCCCCCTCCCCTGCCTCCGGATCGCCCTCGGCCGAGTATCGACGCCGAGGGCTGGGTTCCCGGTTTTTGGCGGCCATATTGGGTGTGGGCCAGGCGGGTGACGCGCTCTAGCAGCGCTTTAAAAAGAACGGCTATGACTCCGCGCAGCGGACGCGTACTGCGGACGCGCCGGATCTGCGCCGGAATCGTGCCAGAGTCCTGCCCGTCTGCGCCCGTCCGCGTCAGGACGGGACCAGGGGCCATGGGCCCGACACCCACGCCTATCACTCCTGCTAGGGCCTATCACATCAGGTATTCGGCGCAAACTCTGTTACACCTCAGACCAACCCCTCTCACAGAATGCTGCAGAGATTCCTGGCCATGCCCTGAGGGCCCTTTCTCTTGCATATATTGCAAATACCAAGCCTCTCCTACAAAACCCAGCACTGAGATGTTAGATAAAAGGGAACAAACTTCACCTAAAGGGACAAAGGTGACAAAGTGCCTTCTCCTAAATGTTCGCTCCCTACCTAGACATCAACTAGAGGTATGGGACCTAATACATACTACTCAACCCGACCTTTGCTTCCTAACGTAAACTTGGTTGAAACCTCATACGGTCCCTGCTATTGCTGTGGGGGTTCCTCTTGGCTTCAAGTTTGTCCATTTTGACCGCCCAGAGAAAATAGGTGGTGGCTTAGCCATCATGCACAAAGAACATCTGAAGATCACAACACTAGAACAGAAGCACAGCCCTCTCTTTAAGATAATAATTTTAAAAATGCAATATGCCACAAACAGATTCTGGAAAGGAGACTTAGTCTATCGTCCTCCGGGGCCCTCTACAGGCTTCTTCCTTGCATTATTGGAACTCTTGGCCCCACATTTTAAAGCAAAAGAAGATTTCCTCCTTCTTGGCGATTTTAATGTCCACGTCAATAATCCTGCACTCCCTGAAACAATCTCCCTGGTTTCTGAATTATCTTCCCTCGGTCTGACTCTGCAAAACCACGAGCCCACCCATATAGGTGGTCACCTTCTCGACCTGGTATTCACCAATTTCCCCAAAGTACAATGTCTTTCCCCGGCTCAAATAATTTGGTCCGACCACTTCATCGTGGAATTCTCAATATCTAAGGCGGATAAGCACTCCAATAAAAACTCCCTACCACCTGTCTGACGTCGACAGTGGCATAAAGTCACCGTAGAGGAATTGCAAAAGGAATGGAAGCAGCCCATTCCCACAGAGACAGATAGTATAGAGACCGTTTTAACCAAATTCAACAATTCCCTCAAAGAAGCAATTGACAAAATAGCACCTCTAAAATTACACAAACAATACCCTGCCACCAAACAGGAAACATGGTATACTGAGGAGCTTAGAACAGAAAAACAAAAATGCAGGAGGTTGGAAAAGAAGTGGAGAAAAACACGAACCGAAGAAAACAAGAAAGCACATCATGAGGCCCAGACTAAATATTACAAAGACATCAAACTTGCTCGGAGGAATAGCCTCTCTCAACAACTCGCAGAAGTGGGAAATTGATCCAAGGAATTATTTAAAATTCTTCAGGAGTTTGTAAAACCCACCGCATGCAAAAGCCCTGATGACTTTTCCCAATAATTATGCGATGAAATCTCCTTGTTCTTTGAAAATAAAATCAATTTGATTTACGACAAAATTTTATTGGTCTCCAATCAAAATAGTAATAACTCTCTCTCCCCTTCCATCCTGCCCACACGGAGTAAAACCACACTTATGATATTCCCAGCAGTCAATGACTCAGATCTCACCTCCCTTATGAGCCATATAAAATCTGGATCCCCAGATGATTTTTTATCAGCTAAAATAACTGCCTCCCTGCAAAATCTGCTTAGGCCCCATATTCAAACACTGATCAACCATTCTCTTAGGGAAGGATCTGTGCCCACAGAATGGAAAAAAGCAGTGGTGAACCCAATCCGAAAGAACGCAGCAATTCCATGGACCGACCTTTCCAACCTCCGACCCATTTCCCTCCTACCCCTTCTCAGCAAGATGACCGAGAGACACGTAAACACTCACTTGTCCAAATACATCGAGGCAGCGGAGGGCCTAGACTTCTCTCAATCTGGATTTAGGCCCAATCACAGCACAGAATCTGCCCTCCTCTCAGTGACTGATAACATCAAGATGTCACTGGATGGAGGAAACTCAATGATTCTAGTGCTGTTAGACTTATCCGCTGCCTTCGACACTGTGTCTCATGAGATACTTCTCGATCGTCTGAGGGAGAGGGGAATAGAAGGTGTGGCTCTTTCTTGGCTGGAAAGCTTTCTTTCGGATCGCCAACAAGAGGTAAGATTGGGCTCCCACCATTCTATCTCAAGGGAGCTCACCAAGGGAGTGCCACAGGGCTCATGCCTAAGCCCCACACTCTTCAACGTGTATGTGGCCCCCTTGGCGGATATTGTAAGATCTCATGGGTTCACCCCTGTGTCGTACGCTGACGACACTCAGCTTTTGTTCCCCTTTAAAACCCTGATGCCCGCAATACAAAAATCTTTTGCGGACGGAATGAGGGCAATATCTTACTGGATGGCCACTAATCGCCTCCAGTGTAATGTAGGCAAGACTGAGGTAATGCTGTTTGGGGAGGCCACACTTTTGTGGTCCCCGGTTTGGTGGCCCCCGGATTTAGGACCAACCCCAAGCCCCAAACAGATTGTCAAAAATCTCGGTGTGCGCTTAGACAAATCACTTCTGTTTAAAGAGCACACAAATCAAGTAGCAGGTTCCTGCTTCCAGGTCATTGCACTGCTATGACAAGTCTTCCCATTTCTATCAGATTTTTATACGAAGACTCTCGTCCAGGCCTTGGTTATAAGTAGACTGGACTACTGTAATGGCCTGCTGGTCTCGGCAAATGAGGAACAACTACAGAGACTACAGGTGGTCCAGAACACTGCTGCGAGACTAGTTCTCAACGCCCAGCCAAGGTCTGCATCACTCCCCCTCTTGACAAAACTCCACTGGTTGCCAATTAGACAGCGTGTAAAATTTAAAATCTGCTGCACTATTCACAGATGTTTGTTTGGCAATGGACCTAAATATTTAAAAGAAATATTCAAACCCTACAAACCCAGTCGTACCCTGCGCTCCAGCAGTCAGCAACAACTCCAGGTTCCTAGGATAAAAAAAGCTAGGCAGGGAGGGCGAGCCCTGTCCTACAAAGGCCCCATCCTTTGGAACTCACTGCCCCCTGCTCTCAAAAATATTATCAATTTTCAATCCTTCAAGAAGTCCCTGAAAACGTTTTTATTTGTCGCCTGTTAGGTTTCTCCCCCCTTCATTTCTTTGTTTAGTATAAGATCCTGGCTCCTGGGTAAAGCGTAAGCGCGGAGATACCCTTTCGGGGGTTGACTTCCAGCGCTATAGAAGAGTACAAATAAATAAATAAATAAATATTCAAGCTAGCGTCGCTGATGAGGGCTGTTAGCCTGAAACTGGTTCCTGGATGCTGGTTTCCGGTGCAGGGAAGACGTAGCTTAGCAGTTAGGGCTTGTAGAAGGGTAGGGTCTGCTGTCCTATGGTCACCCCAAATTTTTGCTTTTTGCTTCACTGGTTTTTGACATATTGAGGCTGTGGGCCTGCCAATCAGACCCCCAGCCTGCTGTTCTCTCTACTAAATTAACACTATGCACCCTAGGTGCATAACCAATTGGAAGTGGATCACCCTGTCAGCCCCTGTACCAGTGTACACTAGGTACCCAGGGCATTGGTGTACCCAAGGCCTGCCAGGGGCTGAAGCATGTATTATGCCACCCCAGGCTTGGCCTAACAATCTGACACAACTGGCTGATCACTCAGCTGGGGTAAGTTGGTGTAATCACCTCTTACTTAGGTGTAGTATACCTATACCTAACCTTAAATGGGACACCTGGTAACCTATAAGTCACTCCTATGGCAGGCCTTAACAATCCTGAAGGCAGAGTGCTTGGTTCCATGTGAGATGGTGCTCTGGCATGAGCTGAGCCTGTCTGCAGTGGTCGGAACAACTTCCTTCTACTGTTTCCAGATATCGTCATACCATATACTCTTAAGTGCATTATGAACCTCGCGGTTAAATGCTATCTTTGGTTTGGCTTTATCAAAACATGTCGAGTAAGGTGTCATACGAATTGGAATACTAATCCCTCGCCAATTCTGGCGACGGGGTTAGCATTCCACCCTTCTAGAGGGACACGACATGTACAGTACCTGAAACCCGGGTAAAATCAGACATAGCCTCAACTCCACAAAATGGATGCTGCCACCACAGACACAAGTCTGCCCTCCTGCTGCTGGGAGTCCTTCCAGCTTGGGAGGTGTGGACAAAGGGTTTCCTGCCAGGGGAGGTGCATGCACCACCCCAGACAGGATTTTGTGTATTGGTCAGGTAGGGCTTGAAAGAAACCAGACATGCCTGTGGCTCACAAGGAGCCTCGGTGCATATGCCAGTTCAAACCGGTCCTGGGGCACACCAGTCCCGGGCCTGGGGCGAGCTGGACAAAGGATTGGGGGTGTAATCACCCCCCTTCCTGGTCCCACCCATAGGGAGGGACCTAGCAGGTAGTCCGGCCCCTAGAATCCGCTTAAAAGGAAGGAGCTGTGTCCTAAGACTTCAGACATCCTGGAATCAACTTGAAACTAAGAAGAAGACGGGAACTTCGACATTCTGGTGCACAGAAGACTGAAGGAAATCTCCCCTGTGGTCAGGGAGTGACCACCTTGCTAACGCAAGCACCATCCAGCGAATCAACGTCTGCTTGCCGCCGCCTCCCGCCGGAGCCCGAGCCCAGAGACTGACAAGACCTGGACCTCCAGACCTCTCACCGCCCGATCCACAGTCCCTGAAAAGAGGAGACCCGTGGAGGTACCGAGACACGTGGAGCCAGCCATCTTGAAATGACCACGACAAGCTGACAAGCGCAACAACCGAGGCTCCCTCCAAGTTGTGCTTTGGGATCTGAAAAGCCCAACCCTCGAGCAGCATCTGCACCAAAGGTGAGCCCTCCAGCATCTCCACGATCTGCGTGGGGCCCTTCTGCATTTTGCCACTCGACGCGCCTAACCGGTTGCTGGCCCGCTGGCTAGTAGCCATCTTGGCGACGAACTTTACAAAATACACTGCTGGTCTCGTTGCTCCAGACTGGCCCTTGCTCCCCTCCAAAGGAGCAGTCCCTCTGACCTTGCTGGTCAGAACCATCAGCCTATTTCATCTCCTACAACAATTGCTTTTGCCAAGGCTTGTTTGCTTTGATCAAGTCGCTGTCACTGCTGACAGCGAGAGCCTGCATGGGACAGCTCGTGAACCGACTCCTGGACGTCGTCGACCTCCAGGGACCACGTGGCTGCAGAGACAAGCTACACCTTTCTTCCTGTTTGCACCCGACATTGCCTGGTACCCAGCTGGTGCCACGCTGGTCACTGGCTAGTGACTGTGAACACTGTCCCCTCTGCTTACAGGTCTTCAACATCTCCGATCCACTCTTGGATCCACCGCATCTCTCCCGGACCGACCGCCTGCAACATCTTTGTCCACAGGCTCCACGGAACAGACAGAAGAAACCCGACGCACTTCGAGGCCTATGCACCCGCTTCCTGTGGGTGAGGTAAAGCTGGCACTCCTGTGCCCAAGTGTAGTATTACATCTCTAGTGCCTGTGTTCCAAATCTTGAGTTCCTAGTCCATCCGGAAGATCCTCTTTGCAGTAACTTTGTACTTTTTACGCACCCATTGAAACCTATGGGAGCACGCGTGTGACTATTTGCTCTGCACACGCCACCCGTGGACCTCCTGGTCACTAACTGAAGTTAGCTCCTTGTAGGCCCAGCGATTCTAGAGGCCCTAGGCCTTTTCCCTTTTCTGTTCGTGGTACTTATACCACTATTTTAGTATATGGTTCGAGCGGCCACCAGGGCCTATCCATATAAAGTGCAACTTCTGTGTATTCTACTGTAATCTTGTTTGACGATTTGTGCTCCTGTGCTCATAAAGAGACTAGGGGTTACTTTGAGAAATAAATACATATATATTTTGAATATATATCTGTGTGGTGTCCTTTCATTGGTATAAAAGGGGGTTGCATTTGGTAAAACAGCTGGCTTAACACGCTTCACGAGTTTAGCCTCAAAGACTGCTTAGCCTACGCTACCACTAGGGCAGCTAGTCCGAAAAGGTTGACTTACAACCACACCATAAGGGTTGCTTGGCATGGTACAAGGTGATCACTTTAACTAGTGAGCATCATATACCAGGCCAACTTCTCACATTGGTGAGCAGCGGTTGGATTTGAGCTTGCTGTGTTTTACCATTGTAATCTCTTGGTTACCAATTGAAAGGTCACATAGGTACCTGTAGGTACATATAAAACAAGATTAGATATACATAAGTTCTACTGAACTTAGTTGTTGTAGAGCAAAGGGAGTAGCACACCCTGACTACAACTACTAGATAGGTTTAGTAGGTAAACCCAAGTGTAGGTAGATTGCAACACATCCACCCACACTTAAGAGCAATGGCTGGGGCAGAGGGGTCCACTGTACCCATCTCTGTTGAGAGTGACCCCAGAGGGCACCATCCATCTTTGCTACCCTTAATCAGAATGAGCTCAGGCATTTGGCAACTCTTAGAGGTCTTAAACAGCCCAAGAACCCTACCTCTGCTGAGCTCAGAGAACTCTTGCAAAATGATGAAAATCAGAGAGAGCTCAAGAAAGCTTCCCAGTTAGCCCCCTTAGGGTCAGGAAAAGGAGGCCCCCCTTCTGAAGATGCCACAGAAGTACCCCTTTCCAATAGCCATCCCTTAGATGAGAACCATACTACAGAGGAGGAAAGTGGGGAGGATACAGAAAGTAGTGATGATGAAGGGAGAACTAGCCCAGTGCCAAGTGTTATACTTGGCCCAGCTACACTAAGGCTATTGGGGACTGACAATGGGATCATCCCATTGGATCTCCCCAGTGGACTTAACCAGGGGCTTGGGAGGCAAAGGAATCGCTCAGGTGACTCTAATGCTTCTCATGCCTCTAGAGGCTCTCAAGGTCACTCCAGGAAAAGGATGACCACCCCTCAGAGGAGGGAACATGAGGCCAGAATGCAGGAAGCCCAGCTGAGGATCAGGAAGCAGGAGCTAGAGGTAGCCCTGATGGAAGAGAAACTGAACAAGGCTAGGCAACCTAGAGAGAGTGGGTCTATACCCACTGGTGGCAGCATTGTCCCTAAGGACAAAGATAGGGTCTTTGATAATAGGAACCTGTCTAAGGTTGTGCCCCCCTACAAAAGTGGGGATGACATCCACAAATGGATAACTGCTCTTGAGAGAGTCTGCAAAGTACAGCAGGTTCCTGAAGACCAGTGGGCAGCAATCCTCTGGCTCTCCTTTGAAGGAAGAGGCAGAGACAGACTCCTCACTGTTAGAGAAGAGGATGTCAGAAATTACAGAGTCCTGAAGAGTGTCCTAGTTGATGGGTTAGGCTTAACCACTGAACAGTACAGGTTAATGTTCAGAGACACCCAAAAGACACAGACTCAGGACTGGTCTGAATACATTGAATGTGTCACTAAGGCTTTGGAGGGTTGGTTGCTGGGAAGTAAGGTATCTGATTTTACAGGATTGTATAATTTGATGATGAGAGAACAGATTTTAAATAACTGTCAAAACCAGCAACTGCATCAACACTTGGTTGACTCTGATCTGACCTCTCCCCAAGAATTGGGAAAGAAGGCAGACAAATGGGTCAGAACCAGGGTTAAGCAAAAGAACCAGAACCAGGGCCAAGGGGGTGATCAGAAGAAAACAGACCAAAAGGGTGGAGATCAGAAATCTAAAGACCAGAAGTCTTCAACAGGGCCCCAAACTACTGCTAAGGAGGGTGGGTCCCAACAACAATCCAAGGGAAAGAAGAAAGAAGGTCAAAAGAAACCCTGGTGCAATCATTGCAAGAATACAACTCACTGGACTAGTGATTGTAAGAAGGGTGGAGCCCCCAACACTGTTGCCCCTAAGGCACCTGCTCCCAGTACTACTGTTAGCAGTGTTGGTCCCCAGACAAAGGGTGTAGTGGGAATCACTATGGGAACTGAAGGAGATTCTGACTTAGACAGAACCCTGACACAGGCAGTCTTGATCTGTGATGGGGACATTGATTTGTCCCTGACTGTGAGCCCCAGTAACCTGGGCAAGTACAGACAGACTCCTTTAATTAACGAAAAAGTGGCTCAAGCCTACAGGGACACATGTGCCGGTGTCACTATGGTGACACCAGGCTTTGTGGACCCTGGACAGTACATACCAGGTGAGAATTACCTGGTGACCAATGCCAGCAATGCCACTACTTCACATAGTGTGGCAGTTGTTAACTTCTCATGGGGAGGGGTAACTGGCCTCAAAAGGGTTGTGGTTAGTGCAGACCTCCCAGTAGAATGTTTGTTGGGCAATGACCTAGAGAGTTCTCTATGGTCAGAAGTGGAGTACAGGACTCATGCAGAGATGTTAGGTATATCATCACATGTCCTTGCTGTGACCAGGTCACAGGCCAAAAAGTGCCTCACTGAACCTCAGGTCTTGGATCCTGGAACAATGGACCAAGCACCTACCAAAAAGAAGAACAGGAGGGTCAAGGCTGTGCCTTCCCCCCTGCCTCAGAGTGATGATCAGCCTTCCCAGGAAGCTGATCTAGAGGACCCTGAAGGAACTGTCCCTGAAGAGCTTGAACCTGATCAGGTTGAGTTTCTGGGGACAGGGGGACCTTCAAGGGCTGACTTGAGGCAGGCTCAGTTATCCTGTCCCTCTCTTGAACCCCTCAGACAGCTGGCTGCTGCTGAGGCTGCTGGGAATGCTCAAGGTACCCATAAAGTGTATTGGGATGAAGGGCTCCTTTATTCAGAGGCTAGAGACCCCAAGCCTGGTGCTACCAGGAGGTTGGTTATACCTCTGCAATTTAGGGGCTTCCTTCTTACCTTGGCCCATGATATTCCTTTAGCAGGACACTTAGGCCAGAACAAGACTTGGGACAGGCTTGTCCCTCACTTTCACTGGCCTCACATGAATGAAGATACAAAGGAGTTTTGTCGCTCCTGTGTGACCTGCCAAGCCAGTGGCAAATCAGGTGGCACAACAAAGGCCCCCCTAATACCACTACCTGTGGTGGGGGTCCCCTTTGAAAGAGTGGGAATAGATATAGTGGGTCCCATGGATCCTCCCACTGCATCTGGGCACAGATTTATACTGGTGGTAGTGGATCATGCCACCAGGTATCCAGAGGCAATTCCCCTTAGGACCACTACAGCTCCTGTTGTGGCCAGGGCCCTGCTGGGAGTATTCTCCAGAGTGGGGTTTCCTAAGGAGGTAGTTTCTGACAGAGGTACCAACTTAATGTCAGGATACTTGACAGCTATGTGGAAGGAATGTGGTGTCAACTACAAGTTCACCACTCCTTATCACCCACAATGCAATGGGCTTGTTGAGAGATTCAACAAGACCCTAAAGGGTATGATCAAAGGATTACCTGAAAAGCTCAGGCGAAGATGGGACATCCTTCTACCCTGCCTTCTGTTTGCTTACAGAGAGGTCTCACAAAAAGGAGTTGGCTACAGCCCCTTTGAATTGTTGTTTGGGCACCCTGTAAGAGGCCCACTGTGTTTGGTGAAGGAAGGATGGGAGTTACCTCTCAAAAAGCCTAAGCAAGACATAGTGGACTATGTACTTGGTCTCCGCTCCAGGATGGCTGAGTATATGGAGAAGGCATCCAAAAACCTTGAGGCAAGCCAGGCCTTACAGAAAGCTTGGCATGACCAAAAGGCTGTCTTGGTTGAGTTTCAGCCAGGACAGAAGGTATGGGTGTTGGAGCCAGTGGCCCCAGCAGCACTCCAAGACAAATGGTCTGGACCCCATACAATCCTGGAAAAGAAGGGAGAGGTCACATACTTGGTGGACCTAGGAATTCCCAGGAGTCCCCACAGGGTACTCCATGTTAACAGGCTTAAAGCATATGTTGACAGGGCAGACATGGGCTTGCTCATGGCTACAGATGAGGGACAGGAGGAAGAGAGTGACCCTCTCCCAGACCTGTTGTCTCAGAACCCTGAAGATGGCTCAGTTGAAGGAGTGACCCTTGGAGGCAACCTCACTGCCCATCAGCAGACTGAATGTAGACAGGTTCTACAATCATTTTCACATATGTTTTCCTTGATACCTAGTCAAACTGACTGGTGTACCCATGTGGTGGACACTGGTGACAGTCTGCCTGTAAAGAACAAGCTTTACAGACAACCTGACCGCGTCAGGGACTGTATAAAGGCTGAGGTACATAAAATGCTGGAATTAGGTGTCATTGAACCCTCAGAGAGCCCCTGGGCTAGCCCAGTGGTTCTGGTCCCCAAACCTCACACCAAAGATGGCAAGAGAGAGATGAGGTTTTGTGTGGATTACAGAGGACTCAATGCTGTCACCAGGACAGATGCACACCCTATTCCAAGGGCAGATGAGCTCATAGACAAACTAGCTTCTGCTAAGTTTTTGAGCACATTTGACTTAACAGCTGGCTATTGGCAAATCAGATTAGCTGAGGAGTCTAAGGCCAAAACAGCATTCTCAACCCCAGGTGGGCACTACCAGTTTGTGGTGATGCCCTTTGGTCTGAAGAATGCACCTGCCACCTTCCAAAGGCTGGTGAACCAAGTCCTTACTGGGTTGGATGACTTTTGCGCAGCATATCTTGATGACATTGCTGTATTTAGCTCCACCTGGGAGGATCACCTGATCCACCTGAAGTAGGCTCTTGAGGCTCTGCAAAGGGCAGGCCTCACTATCAAGGCTACTAAGTGCCAGATAGGGCAGAGTAAGGTTGTATATTTGGGCCACCTTGTAGGTGGAGGCCAAGTTCAACCACTGGAGAGTAAGATACAATCCATCAAGGACTGGTCCCCTCCAACCACCCAGACTCAAGTTCGAGCTTTCTTGGGCTTGACTGGGTACTACAGGAAGTTTGTTAAGAACTATGGGTCCATTGTGACTCCTCTTAATGATCTGACATCCAAGAAGATGCCCAAAAAGGTTCAGTGGACAGTAAGCTGTCAAAAGGCATTTGATGACCTGAAGGAGGCCATGTGCTCTGCACCTATCCTGAAAAGTCCTGACTACTCCAAAGAGTTTATTGTCCAAACAGATGCTTCTGAGTTGGGTGTGGGAGCTGTGCTGTCACAACTTAATGTAGATGGTCAAGACCAACCCATTGCTTTTATTAGCAGAAGGTTGACCCCCAGAGAGAAGAATTGGTCAGCTATTGAGAGGGAGGCCTTTGCTGTGGTGTGGGCCCTGAAGAAGCTGAGGCCATACTTGTTTGGCACTCACTTTAAGATTCAGACCGACCATAAGCCCCTCTTATGGCTAAATCAGATGAAGGGTGAAAACCCCAAACTGCTTAGGTGGTCCATTTCCCTACAGGGGATGGACTTTACAGTGGAGCACCGGCCAGGTACTGACCATGGGAATGCAGATGGTCTCTCCAGGTACTTCCACTTAGGACATGAAGACGAGACTGGTCAAGGCTAGTTTAATGTCCCAGCGTTTGGGGGGGGTTGTGTAGGAGAGTAGGGTCTGCTATCCTATGGTCACCCCAAATTTTTGCTTTTTGCTTCACTGGTTTTTGACATATTGAGGCTGTGGGCCTGCCAATCAGACCCCCAGCCTGCTGTTCTCTCTACTAAATTAACAATATGCATCCTAGGTGCATAACCAATTGGAAGTGGATCACCCTGTCAGCCCCTGTACCAGTGTACACTAGGTACCCAGGGCATTGGTGTACCCAAGGCCTGCCAGGGGCTGAAGCATGTATTATGCCACCCCAGGCTTGGCCTAACAATCTGACACAACTGGCTGATCACTCAGCTGGGGTAAGTTGGTGTAATCACCTCTTACTTAGGTGTAGTATACCTATACCTAACCTTAAATGGGACACCTGGTAACCTATAAGTCACTCCTATGGCAGGCCTTAACAATCCTGAAGGCAGAGTGCTTGGTTCCATGTGAGATGGTGCTCTGGCATGAGCTGAGCCTGTCTGCAGTGGTCGGAACAACTTCCTTCTACTGTTTCCAGATATCGTCATACCATATACTCTTAAGTGCATTATGAACCTCGCGGTTAAATGCTATCTTTGGTTTGGCTTTATCAAAACATGTCGAGTAAGGTGTCATACGAATTGGAATACTAACCCCTCGCCAATTCTGGCGACGGGGTTAGCATTCCACCCTTCTAGAGGGACACGACATGTACAGTACCTGAAACCCGGGTAAAATCAGACATAGCCTCAGCTCCACAAAATGGATGCTGCCACCACAGACACAAGTCTGCCCTCCTGCTGCTGGGAGTCCTTCCAGCTTGGGAGGTGTGGACAAAGGGTTTCCTGCCAGGGGAGGTGCATGCACCACCCCAGACAGGATTTTGTGTATTGGTCAGGTAGGGCTTGAAAGAAACCAGACATGCCTGTGGCTCACAAGGAGCCTCGGTGCATATGCCAGTTCAAACCGGTCCTGGGGCACACCAGTCCCGGGCCTGGGGCGAGCTGGACAAAGGATTGGGGGTGTAACCACCCCCCTTCCTGGTCCCACCCATAGGGAGGGACCTAGCAGGTAGTCCGGCCCCTAGAATCCGCTTAAAGGTAGGAGCTGTGTCCTAAGACTTCAGACATCCTGGAATCAACTTGAAACTAAGAAGAAGACGGGAACTTCGACATTCTGCTGCACAGAAGACTGAAGGAAATCTCCCCTGTGGTCAGGGAGTGACCACCTTGCTAACGCAAGCACCATCCAGCGAATCAACGTCTGCTTTGCCGCCGCCTCCCGCCGGAGCCCGAGCCCAGAGACTGACAAGACCTGGACCTCCAGACCTCTCACCGCCCGATCCACAGTCCCTGAAAAGAGGAGACCCGTGGAGGTACCGAGACACGTGGAGCCAGCCATCTTGAAACGACCATGACAAGCTGACAAGTGCAACAACTGAGGCTCCCTCCAAGTTGTGCTTTGGGATCTGAGAAGCCCAACCCTCGAGCAGCATCTGCACCAAAGGTGAGCCCTCCAGCATCTCCACGATCTGCGTGGGGCCCTTCTGCATTTTGCCACTCGACGCGCCTAACCGGTTGCTGGCCCGCTGGCTAGTAGCCATCTTGGCGATGAACTTTACAAAATACACCACTGGTCTGGTTGCTCCAGACTGGCCCTTGCTCCCCTCCAAAGGAGCAGTCCCTCTGACCTTGCTGGTCAGAACCATCAGCTTATTTCATCTCCTACAACAATTGCTTTTGCCAAGACTTGTTTGCTTCGATCAAGTCGCCGACACCGCTGACAGCGAGAGCCTGCGTGGGACAGCTCGTGAACCGACTCCTGGACGTCGTCAACCTCCAGGGACCACGTGGCTGCAGAGACAAGCTACACCTTTCTTCCTGTTTGCACCCGACATTGCCTGGTACCCAGCTGGTGCCACGCTGGTCACTGGCTAGTGACTGTGAACACTGTCCCCTCTGCTTACAGGTCTTCAACATCTCCGATCCACTCTTGGATCCACCGCATCTCTCCCGGACCGACCGCCTGCAGCATCTTTGTCCACAGGCTCCACGGAACAGATAGAAGAAACCCGACGCACTTCGAGGCCTATACACCCACTTCCTGTGGGTGAGGTAAACCTGGCACTCCTATGCCCAAGTGTAGTATTACATCTCTAGTGACTGTGTTCCAAATCTTGAGTTCCTAGTCCATCCGGAAGATCCTCTTTGCAGTAACTTTGTACTTTTTACGCACCCATTGAAACCTATGGGAGCACGCGTGTGACTATTTGCTCTGCACACGCCATCCGTGGACCTCCTGGTCACTAACTGAAGTTAGCTCCTTGTAGGCCCAGCGATTCTAGAGGCCCTAGGCCTTTTCCCTTTTCTGTTCGTGGTACTTATACCACTATTTTAGTATATGGTTCGAGCGGCCACCAGGGCCTATCCATATAAAGTGCAACTTCTGTGTATTCTACTGTAATCTTGTTTGACGATTTGTGCTCCTGTGCTCATAAAGAGACTAGGGGTTACTTTGAGAAATAAATACATATATATTTTGAATATATATCTGTGTGGTGTCCTTTCATTGGTATAAAAGGGGGTTGCATTTGGTAAAACAGCTGGCTTAACACGCTTCACGACTTTAGCCTCAAAGACTGCTTAGCCTACGCTACCACTAGGGCAGCTAGTCCGAAAAGGTTGACTTACAACCACACCATAAGGGTTGCTTGGCATGGTACAAGGTGATCACTTTAACTAGTGAGCATCATATACCAGGCCAACTTCTCACAGGGCTGGACTGTTCCCATGAGGCAAAGAGTGAAGACTGATTTGCACATAGCTGTGTCTGAACTGGGGTGGCAAGGTGAGGTAAAGAATGATGATGGATTCAACCCAGATCTGTGACTGGCGGTGACTATTTGAAAAGTTTCAGCACTCCGTCCATGATCTCCTTGTGTTTGCTTTGCTCGATCTAAGTTGGCAGGGTATGCCCAGAGGTGGGTCCCTTGCTCACTTTTCTAATTAATTCAAGCTAGCCTGGCTGATGAGGGCTGTTAGCCCGACACCGGTCCCAGGATGCTTGTTTCCGGTCCAGGGAAGACGTAGCTTAGCAGTTCGGGTTGGACTGTTCCCATGAGGCACAGAGTCAAGACTGATTTGCATATAGGTGTATCTGAACTGGGGTGGCAAAGTGAGCTAAAGAATGACAAGGGATTCAACCCAGACAGGAGACTGGTGGTGACTGTTTGAAAAGTTTCAGCACTCCGTCCATCATCTACTTGTGTTTGGTTTGTTCGCCCTAAGTAGGCAGTGTATGCCCAGATGTGGGTCTCTTGCTCACTTTGCCACTGGATTCAAGCTAGCCTGACTGATGAGGGTTGTTAGCCCCAAACCAGTCCCAAGATGCTTGTTTCCGGTCCAGGGAAGACATAGCTTAGCAGCTCGGGCTGGACTGTTCCCATGAGGCACAGAGTGAAGACTGATTTGCATATAGCTGTGTCTGTAATAGGGTGGCAAAGTAGGCTGAAGAATGATGATAGATTCATCCCAGATCTGTGACTGGGGGTGTGTGTTTGAAAAGTTTGGGCACTCCAGCCATCATCTGCTGGTGTTTGCTTTGCTCGCCCTAAGTTGGCAGTGTATGCCCAGAGGTGGGTCCCTTGCTCACTTTGCCACTGGATTCAAGCTAGCCCGGCTGATGAGGGCTGTTAGCCAGAAGCCGGTCCAGGATGCTTGTTTCCGGTCCAAGGAAGACATGGATTTCCAGTTCGGGCTGGACTGTTCCAATGATGCACAGGGTCAAGACTGATGTGCATATAGCTGTGATTGAACTAGGGTGGCAAAGTGAGCTAAAGAATGATGATGGATTCAACCCAGATCTGTGACTGGGGGTGAGTGTTTGAAAGGTTTCAGCACTCCGTCCATCATCTTGTGTTTGCTTTGTTCACCCTAAGTTGTCAGGGTATGCCCAGACGTGGGTCCCTTGCTCACTTTGCCAGTGGATTCAAGCTAGCCTGGCTGAGGAGGGCCCTTAGCATGAAGCCGGTCCCAGGATGCTTGTTTCCCATCCAGGGAAGACATAGCTTAGCAGTTCGGGCTGGACTGTTCCCATGAGGCACAGGGTGAAGTCTGATATGCATATAGCTGTGTCTGAATTGGGGTGGTAAAGTGAGCTAAAGAATGATGATGGATGCAACCCAGATCTGTGACTGGGGGTGAGTGTTTGAAAAGTTTGGGCACTCTGTCCATTATCTGCTTGTGCTTGCTTTGCTCGCCGTAAGTTGGCAGGGTATGCCCAGAGGTGGGTCCATTGCTCACTTTGCCACTGGATTGAAGCTAGCCTGGCTGATGAGGGCTGTTAGCCAGAAACCAGTCCCATGATGCTTGTTTTTGGTCCAGGGAAGTCATAGCTTAGCAGTTCGGGCTGGACTGTTCCCATGAGGCACAGGGTGAAGACTGATTTGCATATAGCTGTGACTGAACTGGGGTGGCAAAGTGAGGTAAAGAATGATGATGGATACAACCCAGATCTCTGACTGGGGGTGAGTGTTTGAAAAGTTTTAGCACTCCGTCCATCATCTTCTGTTTGCTTTGTTCACCCTAAGTTGTCAGGGTATGCCCAGATGTGGGTCCCTTGCTCACTTTGCCAGTGGATTCAAGCTAGCCTGGCTTATGAGGGCTATTAGCCCGAAACCGGTCCCAGGATGCTTGTTTCCCATCCAGGGAAGACATAGATTAGCAGTTCGGGCTGGGCTGTTCCCATGAGGCACAGGGTGAAGACTGATTTGCATATAGCTGTGTCTGAACTGGGGTGGCAAAGTGAGCTAAAGAATGATGATGGATTCAACCCAGATCTGTGACTGGGGGTGAGTGTTTGAAAAGTTTCAGCACACCATCCATCATCTACTTGTGTTTGCTTTGTTCGCCCTAATTTGGCAGGGTATGCCCAGACGTGTGTCCCTTGCTCACTTTGCCACTGAATTCAAGCTAGCCTGGCTGATGAGTGCTGTTAGCCCGAAAACGGTCCCAGGATGTTTGTTTCCGGTCCAGGGAAGACATAGCTTAGCAGTTCGGGCTGCATTGTTCCCATGAGGCACAGGGTGAAGACTGATTTGCATATATTCGTGTCTGAACTAGGGTGTCAAAGTGAGCTAAAGAATGATGATGGATTCAACCCAGATCTGTGACTGAGGGTGAGTGTTTGAAAAGCTTCTGCCCTTCGTCCATCATCTGCTTGTGTTTGCTTTGTTCGCCCTAAGTTGGCAGGGTATGCCCAGATGTGGGTCCCTTGCTCTCTTTGCCACTGGATTCTAGCTAGCCTGACTGATGAGGGCTGTTAGCCCGAATCCGGTCCCATGATGCTTGTCTTCAGTCTAGGAAAGACATAGCTTAGCAGTTCAGGCTGTACTGTTCCCATGAGGCACAGGGTCATGACTGATGTGCATACAGCTGTGTCTGAACTGGGGTGGCAAAGTGAGCTAAAGAATGATGATGGATTCAAGCCAGATCTGTGACAGGGGGTGAGTGTTTGAAAAGTTTTAACACTCCGTCCTTCATCTCCTTGTGTTTGCTTTGTTCGCCCTAAGTTGGCAGGGTATGCCCAGACATGGGACCCCAGCTCACTTTGCCAATGTATTCAAGCTAGCCTGACTGATGAGGGCTGTTAGCCCGAAACCGGTCCCAGGATGCTTGTTTCCGGTCCAGGGAAGACATAGCTTAGAAGTTCGGGCTGGACTGTTCCCATGAGGCACAGAGTCAAGACTGATTTGCATATAGCTGTGTCTGAACTGGGGTGGCAAAGTGAGCTAAAGAATGAAGAGGGATTCAACCCAGATGACTGGGGGGGAGTGTTTGAAAAGTTTCAGCACTCCGTCCATCATCTCCTTGTGTTTGCTTTGTTTGCCCTAAGTTTGCAGGGTA
Organism: Triturus cristatus; assembly: GCF_964204655.1. NCBI lineage: Eukaryota > Metazoa > Chordata > Amphibia > Caudata > Salamandridae > Triturus > Triturus cristatus. The sequence goes on along the minus strand of NC_140579.1, from coordinate 800,017,202 downwards.
TGCCCAGACGTGGGTCCCTTGCTCACTTTGCCACTGGATTGAAGCTAGCCTGGCTGATGAGGGCTGTTAGCCTGAAGCCGGTTCCAGGATGCTTATTTCCGGTCCAGGGAAGGCATAGCTTTGCAGTTCGGGCTGGAGTGCTCCCATGAGGCCCAGGGTCAGACTGATTTGCATATGACCATGTCTAAACTGGGGTGGCAGAGTGGGCTAAAGAACGGTGATGGATTAAACCCAGATCAGTTGACTGGGGGTGAGTGCTTGCAATGTTCAACACTCCTTCCATCATTTCCTTTGGTTTTTGCCTGTTAGCCATAATCCGGTCCCAGGATGCTTGTTTCCGGTCCAGGGAAGATATAGCTTAGCTGTTTGGCCTGGACAGTTCCCATAAGGAACAGGGTGAAGACTGATTTGCATATAGCTGTGTCTGAACTGCGGTTGCAAAGTGAGCTAAAGATTTGTGATGGGGGTGAGTGTTTGAAAAGTTTCAGCATTCCGTCCATCATCTCCTTGTGTTTGATTTGTTCACCCTAAGTTGCCAGGGTATGCCCAGACGTGGGTCCCTTGCTCATTTTGCCACTGAATTCAAGCTAGCCTGGCTGATGAGGGTCGTTAGCCCGAAGCCGGTCACAGGATGCTTGTTTCCGGTCCAGGGAATACATAGACTAGCTGTTCAGGCTGGACTGTTCCCATGAGGCACAGGGTGAAGACTGATTTGCATATAGCTGTGTCTGAACTGGGGTGGCCAATTGAGGTAAAGAATGATGATGGATACAACCCAGATCTGTGACTGGGGGTATATGTTTGAAAAGTTTCAGCACTCTTCCATAATCTCCTTTTGTTTGCTTTGCTCGCTCTAAGTTGGCAGGGTATGCCCAGACGTGGGTCCCTTGCTCATTTTGCCACTGGATTCAAGCTAGCCTGGCTGATGAGGGCTGTTAGCCCTAAACCGGTCACAGGATGCTAGTATCCTGTCCAGGGAAGACATAGCTTAGCAGTTCGGGCTGGACTGTTCCCATGAGGAACAGGGTGAAGACTGATTTGCACATAGCTGTGTCTGAACTAGGGTGGCAAGGTGAGGTAAAGAATGATGATGGATTCAACCCAGATCTGTCACTGGGGGTGAATGTTTGAAAAGGTTCAACATTCGGTCCATCATCTCCTTGTGTTTGCATTGCTCGCTCTAAGTTAGCAGGGTATGCCCAGACGTGAGTCCCTTGCTCAATTTGCCACTGGATTCAAGGTAGCCTGGCTGATGAGGGCTGTTAGCCCGAATCCGGTCCCATGATGCTTGTTTTCAGTCCAGGGAAGACATAGCTTAGCAGTTCTGGCTGTACTGTTCCCATGAGGCACAGGGTCAAGACTGATTTGCATATAGCTGTGTCTGAACTGGGGAGGCAAAGTGAGCTAAAGAATGATGATGGATTCAACCCAGATCTGTGACTGGGGGTGAGTGTTTAAAAAGTTTCAACACTCCGTCCATCATCTCCTTGTGTTTCCTTTGTTCGCCCTAAGTTGGCAGGGTATTCCCAGACATGGGACCCCAGCTCACTTTGCCAATGTATTCAAGCTAGCCTGGCTGATGAGGGCTGTTAGCCCGAAACCGGTCCCAGGATGCTTGTTTCCGGTCCAGGGAAGACATAGCTTAGCAGTTCGGGCTGGACTGTTCCCATGAGGCACAGGGTCAAGACTGATTTACATATAGCCGTGTCTGAACTGGGCTGGCAAAGTGAGCTTAAGAATGATGAGGTTTTCAACCCAGATGACTGGGGGGTGAGTGTTTGAAAAGTTTCAGCACTCCGTCCATCATCTCCTTGTATTTGCTTTGTTCACCCTAAGATGGCAGGGTATGCCCAGATGTGGGTCTCTTGTTCACTTTGCCACTGGATTCAAACTAGCCTGACTAATGAGGGCTGTTAGCCTGATTCTGGTCCCATGATGCTGTTTTCAGTCCAGAGAAGACATAGCTTAGCAGTTTGGGCTGTACTGTTCCCATGAGGCACAGGGTCAAGACTGATTTGCATATAGCTGTGTCTGAACTGGGTTGGCAAAGTGAGGTAAAGAATGATGATGGATTCAACCCAGATCTGTAAATGGGGTTGAATGTTTGAAAAGGTTCAGCACTCCGTCCATCATCTCCTTGTGTTTGCTTTGCTCGCTCTAAGTTGGCAGGGTATACCCAGACGAGGGTCCCTTGCTCAATTTGCCACTGGTTTCAAGCTAGCCTGGCTGATGAGGGCTGTTAGCCCTAAACCGGTCCCAGGATGCTTGTTTCCGGTCCAGGGAAGACATAGCTTAGCAGTTCGGGCTGTACTGTTCCCATGAGGCACAGGGTCAAGACTGATTTGCATATAGCTGTGTCTGAACTGGGTTGGCAAAGTGAGCTAAAGAATGATGATGGATTCGACCAAGATTTGTGATGGGGGTGTGTTTTTTTGACAAGTTTTAGCACTCCGTCCATCATCTCCTTGTGTTTGCTTTGCTCGCTCTAAGCTGGCAGGGTATACCCAGACGAGGGTCCCTTGCTCAATTTGCCACTGGATTCAAGCTAGCCTGGCTGATGAGGGCTGTTAGCCCTAAACCGGTCCCAGGATGCTTGTTTCCGGTCCAGGGAAGACATAGCTTAGCTGTTTGGGCTGGACTGTTCGCATGTGGCACAGGGTCAAGACTGATTTGCATATAGCTGTGTCTGAACTGGGGCGGCAAAGTGAGCTAATGAATGATGATGGAATAAACCCAGATCTGTCACTGGGGGTGAATGTTTGAAAAGGTTCAGCACTCCGTCCATAATCTACTTGTGTTTACTTTGTTCGCTCTAAGTTGGCAGGGTATGCCCAGACGTGGGTCCCTTGCTCAGTTTGCCACTGGATTCATGCTAGCCTGGCTGATGAGGCCTGTTAGCCATAATCCGGTCCGAGGATGCTTGTTTCCGGTCCAGGGAAGACATAGCTTAGCTGTTTGGCCTGGACAGTTCCCATAAGGAACAGGGTGAAGACTGATTTGCATATAGCTGTGTCTGAACTGCGGTGGCAAAGTGAGCTAAAGAATGATGATCGATTCTACCAAGATTTGTGATAGGGTGAGTGTTTGAAAAGTTTCAGCACTCCGTCCATCATCTCCTTGTGTTTGCTTTGTTCGCCCTAAGTTGGCAGGGTATGCCCAGACATGGGTCCCCAGCTCACTTTGCTAATGGATTCAAGCTAACCTGGCTGATGAGGGCTGTTAGCCCAAAACCGGTCCCAGGATGCTTGTTTCCGGTCCAGGGCAGACATAGCTTAGCAGTTTTGGCTGGACTGTTCCCATGAGGCACGGGGTCAAGACTGATTTGCATATAGCTGTGTCTGAACTGGGGTGGCAAAGTGAGGCAAAGAATGATGAGGGATTCAACCCAGATGACTGGGGGGAGTGTTTCAAAAGTTTCAGCACTCCGTCCACCATCTCCTTGTTTTTGATTTATCGCCCTAAGTTGGCAGGGTATGCCCAGATGTGGATCCCTTGCTCACTTTGCCACTGGATTCAAGCTAGCCTGGCTGAGGAGGGCCCTTAGCATGAAGCTGGTCCCAGGATGCTTGTTTCCCATCCAGGGAAGACATAGCTTAGCAGTTCGGGCTGGACTGTTCCCATGAGGCACAGGGTGAAGTCTGATATGCATATAGCTGTGTCTGAATTGGGGTGGTAAAGTGAGCTAAAGAATGATGATGGATGCAACCCAGATCTGTGACTGGGGGTGAGTGTTTGAAAAGTTTCAGCCCTTCGTCCTTCATCTCCTTGTGTTTGCTTTGTTCGCCCTAAGTTGGCAGGGTATGCCCAGATGTGGGTCCCTTGTCAATTTGCCACTGGATTCAAGGTAGCCTGGCTGATGAGGGCTGTTAGCCCTAAACCTGTCCCAGGATGCTTGTTTCCGGTCCAGGGAAGACATAGCTTAGCAGTTTTGGCTGGACTGTTCCCATGAGGCACGGGGTGAAGACTGATTTGCATATAGCTGTGTCTCAACTGGGGTGGCAAAGTGAGCTAAAGAATGATGATGGATTAAACCAAGATCTGTCGCTGGGGGTGAATGTTTGAAAAGGTTCAGCACTCCATCCATCATCTACTTGTGTTTGCTTTTTTCACTCTAAGTTGGCAGGGTATGCCCAGATGTGGGTCCCTTGTTCACTTTGCCACTGGATTTAAGCTAGCCTGGCTGATGAGGCCTGTTAGCCCTAATCCGGTCCCAGGATGCTTTTTTCCGGTCCAGGGAAGACATAGCTTAGCAGTTCGGGCTAGACAGTTCCCATGAGGAACAGGGTGAAGACTGATTTGCATATAGCTGTGTCTGAACTGCGGTGGCAAAGTGAGCTAAAGAATGATGATGGATTCGACCAAGATTTGTGATGGGGGTGAGTGTTTGAAAAGTTTTAGCACTCCGTCCATCATCTCCTTGTGTTTGCTTTGTTCACCCTAAGTTGCCAGGGTATGCCCAGACGTGGGTCCCTTGCTCATTTTGCCACTGGATTCAAGCTAGCCTGGCTGATGAGGGTCGTTAGCCCTATACCGGTCCCATGATGCTTGTTTCCGGTCCAGGAAGACATAGCTTAGTCGTTCGGGCTGAACTGCTCCCATGAGGCACAGGGTGAAGACTCATTTGCATATAGCTGTGTCTGAACTGGGGTGGAAAAGTGAGCTAAAGAATGATTATGGATTCAACCCAGATCTGTGACTTGGGGGTGAGTGTTTGAAAAGTTTCAGCCCTCCGTCCATCATCTCCTTGTATTTGCTTTGTTCACCCTAAGATGGCAGGGTATGCCCAGATGTGGGTCTCTTGCTCACTTTGCCACTGGATTCAAACTAGCCTGACTAATGACGGCTGTTAGCCTGAATCCGGTCCCATGATGCTGTTTTCAGTCCAGGGAAGACATAGCTTAGCAGTTCGGGCTGTACTGTTCCCATGAGGCACAGGGTCAAGACTGACTTGCATATAGCTGTGTCTGAACTGGGTTGGCAAAGTGAGGTAAAGAATGATGATGGATTCAACCCAGAACTGTCACTTGGGTTGAATGTTTGAAAAGGTTCAGCACTCCGTCCATCATCTCCTTGTGTTTGCTATGCTCGCTCTAAGTTGGCAGGGTATGCCCAGACGAGGGTCCCTTGCTCAATTTGCCACTGGATTCAAGCTAGCCTGGCTGATGAGGTCTGTTAGCCCTAAACCGGTCCCAGGATGCTTGTTTCCGGTCCAGGGAAGACATAGCTTAGCTGTTTGGGCTGGACTGTTCGCATGCGGCACAGGGTCAAGACTGATTTGCATATAGCTGTGTCTGAACTGGGGTGGCAAAGTGAGCTAAAGAATGATGATGGATTAAACCCAGATCTGTCACTGGGGGTGAATGTTTGAAAAGGTTCAGCACTCCGTCCATAATCTACTTGTGTTTACTTTGTTCGGTCTAAGTTGGTAGGGTATGCCCAGATGTGGGTCCCTTGCTCACTTTGCCACTGGATTCAAGCTAGCCTGGCTGATGAGGCCTGTTAGCGATAATCCGGTCCGAGGATGCTTGTTTGCGGTCCAGGGAACACATAGCTTAGCTGTTTGGCCTGGACAGTTCCCATAAGGAACAGGGTGAAGACTGATTTGCATATAGCTGTGTCTGAACTGCGGTGGCAAAGTGAGCTAAAGAATGATGATGGATTCAACCAAGATTTGTGATGGGGGTGAGTGTTTGAAAAGTTTCAGCACTTCGGCTATCATCTCCTTGTGTTTGCTTTGTTCACCCTAAGTTGGCAGGGTATGTCCAGACGTGGTCCCTTGCTCACTTTACCTCTGGATTCAATCTAACCTGGCTGATGAGGACTGTTTGCCCGAAGCCGGTCCCAGGATGCCTGTTTACGGTCCAGGGAAGACATAGCTAAGCAGTTCGGGCTGGACTCTTTCCATGAGGCGCAGGATCAAGACTGATTTGCATATAGCTGTGTCTGAACTGGGGTGGCAAAGTGAGGCGAAGAATGATAAGGGATTCAACCCAGATGACTGGGGGGAGTGTTTCACATGTTTCAGCACTCCGTCCATCATCTCCTTGTTTTTGATTTATTGCCCTAAGTTGGCAGGGTATGCCCAGATGTGGAACGCTTGCTCACTTTGCCACTGGATTCAAGCTAGCCTGGTTGATGAGTACTGTTAGCCCTAAACTGGTCCCAGAATGCTTTTTTCCAGTCCAGGGAAGACATAGCTTAGCAGTTTGAGCTGGACTGTTCCCATGAGGCACAGGGTCAAAACTGATTTGCATATAGCTGTGTCTGAACTGAGGTGGCAAAGTGAGCTAAAGAATGATGATAGATTCAACCCAGATCTGTCACTGGGGGTGAATGTATCAAAATGTTCAGCACTCGGTCCATCATCTACTTGTGTTTGCTCTGTTCGCCCTAAGTTGGCAGGGTATGCCCAGACATGGGTCCCCAGCTCACTTTGCCAATGGATTCAAGCTAGCCTGGCTGATGAGGGCTGTTAGCCCAAAACCGGTCCCATGATGCTTGTTTCCGGTCCAGAGCAGACATAGCTTAGCAGTTTGGGCTGGTCTGTTCCCATGAGGCACAGGGTCAAGACTGATTTGCATATAGCTGTGTCTGAACTGGGTTGGCAAAGTGAGGCAAAGAATGATGAGGGATTCAACCCAGATGACTGGGGGGAGTGTTTCAAAAGTTTCAGCACTCCGTCCATCATCTCCTTGTTTTTGATTTATCGCCCTAAGTTGGCAGGGTATGCCCAGATGTGGATCCATTGCTCACTTTGCCACTGGATTCAAGCTAGCCTGGCTGATGAGTGCAGTTAGCCCGAAACGAGTCCCAGAATGCTTTTTTCCGGTCCAGGGAAGACATAGCTTAGCAGTTCGAGCTGGACTGTTCCCATGAGGCACAGGGTCAAGACTGATTTGCATATAGCTGTGTCTGATCTGAGGTGGCAATGTGAGCTAAAGAATGACAATGGATTCAACCCAGATATGTGACTGGGGGTGAGTGTTTGAAAAGTTTCACCACTCCATCCATCATCTCCTTGTGTTTGCTTTGTTCGCCCTAAGTTGGCAGGGTATGCCCAGACATGGGTCCCCAGCTCACTTTGCCAATGGATTCAAGCTAGCCTGGCTGATGAGGGCTGTTAGCCCAAAACCGGTCCCATGATGCTTGTTTCTGGTCCAGGGCAGACATAGCTTAGCAGTTTGGGCTGGACTGTTCCCATGAGGCACAGGGTCAAGACTGATTTGCATATAGCTGTGTCTGAACTGGGGTGGCAAAGTGAGGCAAAGAATGATGAGGGATTCAACCCAGATGACTGGGGGGAGTGTTTCAAAAGGCTCAGCACTCCGTCCATCATCTCCTTGTTTTTGATTTATCGCCCTAAGTTGGCAGGTTATGCCCAGATGTGGATCCCTTGCTCACTTTGCCACTGGATTAAAGCTAGCCTGGCTGATGAGTGCTGTTAGCCCGAAACGAGTCCCAGAATGCTTTTTTCCGGTCCAGGGAAGACATAGCTTAGCAGTTCGAGCTGGACTGTTCCCATGAGGCACAGGGTCAAGACTGATTTGCATATAGCTGTGTCTGAACTGAGGTGGCAATGTGAGCTAAAGAATGATGATGGATTAAACCCAGATCTGTCACTGGGGGTGAATGTTTGAAAAGGTTCAGCACTCCGTCCATCATCTACTTGTGTTTGCTCTGTTTGCCCTAAGTTGGCAGGGTATGCCCAGACGTGGGTCCCTTGCTCACTTTGCCACTGGATTCAAGCTAGCCTGGCTGATGAGGGCTGTTAGCCCTAAACCTGTCATAGGATGCTAGTTTCCTGTCCAGGGAAGACATAGCTTAGCAGTTCGGGCTGGACTGTTCCCATGAGGAACAGGGTGAAGACTGATTTGCACATAGCTGTGTTTGAACTAGGGTGGCAAGGTAAGGTAAAGAATGATGATGGATTCAACCCAGATCAGTCACTGGGGGTGAATGTTTGAAAAGGTTCAGCATTCGGTCCATCATCTACTTGTGTTTGCTTTGCTCGCTCTAAGTTGGCAAGGTATGCCCAGACGTGAGTCCCTTGCTCAATTTGCCACTGGATTCAAGGTAGCCTGGCTGATGAGGGCTGTTAGCCCTAAACCGGTCCCAGGATGCTTGTTTCCGGTCCAGGGAAGACATAGCTTAGCAGTTCGGGCTGTACTGTTCCCATGAGGCAAAGGGTGAAAACTGATTTGCATATAGCTGTGTCTGAACTGGGGTGGCAAAGTGAGCTAAAGAATGATGATGGATTAAACCCAGATCTGTCACTGGGGGTGAATGTCTGAAAAGGTTGAGCACTCCGTCTATCATCTACTTGTGTTTGCTTTGTTCGCTCTAAGTTGGCTGGGTATGCCCAGACGTGGGTCCCTTGCTCACTTTGCCACTGGATTCAATCTAGCCTGGCTGATGAGGGCCGTTAGTCCGAAGCCAGTCTAAGGAAGCCTGTTTATGGTCCAGGGAATACATAGCTCAGCAGTTCGGGCTGGACTCTTCCCATGAGGCACAGGGTGAAAACTGATTTGCATGTAGCTGTGTCTGAATTGGGGTGGTAAAGTGAGGTAAAAAATGACGATGGATTCAACCGAGATCTGTGACTGGGGGTGAGTGTTTGAAAAGTTTCAACACTCCGTCCATCATCTCCTTGTGTTTGCTTTGTTAGCCCTAAGTTGGCAGGGTATGCCGAGACATGGGTCCCCAGCTCACTTTGCCAATGGATTCAAGCTAACCTGGCTGATGAGGGCTGTTAGCCCGAAACCGGTCCCAGGATGCTTGTTTCCGGTCCAGGGCAGACATAGCTTAGCAGTTTTGGCTGGACTGTTCCCATGAGGCACGGGGTCAAGACTGATTTGCATATAGCTGTGTCTGAACTGGGGTGGCAAAGTGAGGCAAAGAATGATGAGGGATTCAACCCAGATGACTGGGGGGAGTGTTTCAAAAGTTTCAGCACTCCGTCCACCATCTCCTTGCTTTTGATTTATCACCCTAAGTTGGCAGGGTATGCCCAGATGTGGATCCCTTGCTCACTTTGCCACTGGATTCAAGCTAGCCTGGCTGAGGAGGGCCCTTAGCATGAAGCCGGTCCCAGGATGCTTGTTTCCCATCCAGGGAAGACATAGCTTAGCAGTTCGGGCTGGACTGTTCCCATGAGGCACAGGGTGAAGTCTGATATGCATATAGCTGTGTCTGAATTGGGGTGGTAAAGTGAGCTAAAGAATGATGATGGATGTAACCCAGATCTGTGACTGGGGGTGAGTGTTTGAAAAGTTTCAGCTCTTCGTCCTTCATCTCCTTGTGTTTGCTTTGTTCGCCCTAAGTTGGCAGGGTATGCCCAGATGTGGGTCCCTTGTCAATTTGCCACTGGATTCAAGGTAGCCTGGCTGATGAGGGCTGTTAGCCCTAAACCTGTCCCAGGATGCTTGTTTCCGGTCCAGGGAAGACATAGCTTAGCAGTTTGGCTGGACTGTTCCCATGAGGAACAGGGTGAAGACTGATTTGCATATAGCTGTGTCTGAACTGCGTTGGCAAAGTGAGCTAAAGAATGATGATGGATTCGACCAAGATTTTTGATGGGGGTGAGTGTTTGAAAAGTTTTAGCACTCCGTCCATCATCTCCTTGTGTTTGCTTTGTTCACCCTAAGTTGCCAGGGTATGCCCAGACGTGGGTCCCTTGCTCATTTTGCCACTGGATTCAAGCTAGCCTGGCTGATGAGGGTCGTTAGCCCTATACCGGTCCCATGATGCTTGTTTCCGGTCCAGGAAGACATAGCTTAGCCGTTCGGGCTGAACTGCTCCCATGAGGCACAGGGTGAAGACTCATTTGCATATAGCTGTGTCTGAACTGGGGTGGAAAAGTGAGCTAAAGAATGATTATGGATTCAACCCAGATCTGTGACTTGGGGGTGAGTGTTTGAAAAGTTTCAGCCCTCCGTCCATCATCTCCTTGTATTTGCTTTGTTCACCCTAAGATGGCAGGGTATGCCCAGATGTGGGTCTCTTGCTCACTTTGCCACTGGATTCAAACTAGCCTGACTAATGACGGCTGTTAGCCTGAATCCGGTCCCATGATGCTGTTTTCAGTCCAGGGAAGACATAGCTTAGCAGTTCGGGCTGTACTGTTCCCATGAGGCACAGGGTCAAGACTGATTTGCATATAGCTGTGTCTGAACTGGGTTGGCAAAGTGAGGTTAAGAATGATGATGGATTCAACCCAGAACTGTCACTTGGGTTGAATGTTTGAAAAGGTTCAGCACTCCGTACATCATCTCCTTGTGTTTGCTATGCTCGCTCTAAGTTGGCAGGGTATGCCCAGACGAGGGTCCCTTGCTCAATTTGCCACTGGATTCAAGCTAGGCTGGCTGATGAGGTCTGTTAGCCCTAAACCGGTCCCAGGATGCTTGTTTCCGGTCCAGGGAAGACATAGCTTAGCTGTTTGGGCTGGACTGTTCGCATGCGGCACAGGGTCAAGACTGATTTGCATATAGCTGTGTCTGAACTGGGGTGGCAAAGTGAGCTAAAGAATGATGATGGATTAAACCCAGATCTGTCACTGGGGGTGAATGTTTGAAAAGGTTCAGCACTCCGTCCATAATCTACTTGTGTTTACTTTGTTCGCTCTAAGTTGGTAGGGTATGCCCAGATGTGGGTCCCTTGCTCACTTTGCCACTGGATTCAAGCTAGCCTGGCTGATGAGGCCTGTTAGCGATAATCCGGTCCCAGGATAATTGTTTCCGGTCCAGGGAACACATAGCTTAGCTGTTTGGCCTGGACAGTTCCCATAAGGAACAGGGTGAAGACTGATTTGCATATAGCTGTGTCTGAACTGCGGTGGCAAAGTGAGCTAAAGAATGATGATGGATTCAACCAAGATTTGTGATGGGGGTGAGTGTTTGAAAAGTTTCAGCACTCCGGCCATCATCTCCTTGTGTTTGCTTTGTTCACCCTAAGTTGGCAGGGTATGTCCAGACGTGGTCCCTTGCTCACTTTACCTCTGGATTCAGTCTAACCTGGCTGATGAGGACTGTTTGCCCGAGGCCGGTCCCAGGATGCCTGTTTACGGTCCAGGGAAGACATAGCTAAGCAGTTCGGGCTAGACTCTTCCCATGAGGCGCAGGATCAAGACTGATTTGCATATAGCTGTGTCTGAACTGGGGTGGCAAAATGAGGCAAAGAATGATGAGGGATTCAACCCAGATGACTGGGGGGAGTGTTTCACATGTTTCAGCACTCCGTCCATCATCTCCTTGTTTTTGATTTATTGCCCTAAGTTGGCAGGGTATGCCCAGATGTGGATCCCTTGCTCACTTTGCCACTGGATTCAAGCTAGCCTGGTTGATGAGTACTGTTAGCCCTAAACTGGTCCCAGAATGCTTTTTTCCAGTCCAGGGAAGACATAGCTTAGCAGTTCGAGCTGGACTGTTCCCATGAGGCACAGGGTCAAAACTGATTTGCATATAGCTGTGTCTGAACTGAGGTGGCAAAGTGAGCTGAAGAATGATGATAGATTCAACCCAGATCTGTCACTGGGAGTGAATGTATCAAAAAGTTCAGCACTCGGTCCATCATCTACTTGTGTTTGCTCTGTTCGCCCTAAGTTGGCAGGGTATGCCCAGACGTGAGTCCCTTGCTCAATTTGCCGCTGGATTCAAGGTAGCCTGGCTGATGAGGGCTGTTAGCCCTAAACCGGTCCCAGGATGCTTGTTTCCGGTCCAGGGAAGACATAGCTTAGCTGTTTGGGCTGGACTGTTCCCATGAGGCACAGGGTCAAGACTGATTTGCATATAACTGTGTCTGAACTGGGGTGGCAAAGTGAGCTAAAGAATGATGATGGATTAAACCCAGATCTGTCACTGGGGGTGAATGTCTGAAAAGGTTCAGCACTCCGTTTATCATCTATTTGTGTTTGCTTTGTTCGCTCTAAGTTGGCAGGGTATGCCCAGACGTGGGTCCCTTGATCACTTTGCCACTGGATTCAATCTAGCCTGGCTGATGAGGGCCGTTAGCCCGAAGCCAGTCCCAGGATGCCTGTTTATGGTCTAGGGAAGACATAGCTAAACAGTTCGGGCTGGACTCTTCCCATGAGGCACAGGGTTAAAACTGATTTGCATGTAGCTGTGTCTGAATTGGGGTGGTAAAGTGAGGTAAAAAATGACGATGGATTCAACCGAGATCTGTGACTGGGGGTGAGTGTTTGAAAAGTTTCAACACTCCGTCCATCATCTCCTTGTGTTTGCTTTGTTAGCCCTAAGTTGGCAGGGTATGCCGAGACATGGGTCCCCAGCTCACTTTGCCAATGGATTCAAGCTAGCCTGGCTGATGAGGGCTGTTAGCCCGAAACCGGTCCCAGGATGCTTGTTTCCGGTCCAGGGAAGACATAGCTTAGCTGTTTGGGCTGGACTGTTCCCACGAGGCACAGGGTCAAGACTGATTTGCATATAGCTGTTTCTGAACTGAGGTGGCAATGTGAGCTAAAGAATGATGATAGATTCATCCCAGATCTGTCACTGGGGGTGAATGTTTGAAAAGGTTCGGCACTCGGTCCATCATCTACTTGTGTTTGCTCTGTTCGCCCTAAGTTGGCAGGGTATGCCCAGGCGTGGGTCCCTTGATCACTTTGCCACTGGATTCAAGCTAGCCTGGCTGATGAGGGCTGTTAGCCCTAAACCGGTCACAGGATGCTAGTTTCCTGTCCAGGGAAGACATAGCTTAGCAGTTCGAACTGGAATGTTCCCATGAGGAACAGGGTGAAGACTGATTTGCACATAGCTGTGTCTGAACTGGGGTGGCAAGGTGAGGTAAAGAATGATGATGGATTCAACCCAGATCTGTCACTGGGGGTGAATGTTTGAAAAGGTTCAGCACTCCGTCCATCATCTCCTTGTATTTGCTTTGTTCGCCCTAAGTTGGCAGGGTATGCCCAGACGTGAGTCCCTTGCTCAATTTGCCACTGGATTCAAGGTAGCCTGGCTGATGAGGGCTGTTAGCCCTAAACCGGTCCCAGGATGCTTGTTTCCGGTCCAGGGAAGACATAGCTTAGCTGTTTGGGCTGGACTGTTCCCATGAGGCACAGGGTCAACACTGATTTGCATATAGCTGTGTCTGAACTGGGGTGGCAAAGTGAGCTAAAGAATGATGATGGATTAAACCCAGATCTGTCACTGGGGGTGAATGTCTGAAAAGGTTCAGCACTCCGTCTATCATCTACTTGTGTTTGCTTTGTTCGCTCTAAGTTGGCAGGGTATGCCCGGACGTGGGTCCCTTGATCACTTTGCCACTGGATTCAATCTAGCCTGGCTGATGAGGGCCGTTAGCCCGAAGCCAGTCCCAGGATGCCTGTTTATGGTCTAGGGAAGACATAGCTAAACAGTTCGGGCTGGACTCTTCCCATGAGGCACAGGGTGAAAACTGATTTGCATGTATCTGTGTCTGAATTGGGGTGGTAAAGTGAGGTAAAAAATGACGATGGATTCAAACGAGATCTGTGACTGGGGGTGAGTGTTTGAAAAGTTTCAAAACTCCGTCCATCATCTCCTTGCGATTGCTTTGTTCGCCCTAAGTTGGCAGGGTATGCCGAGACATGGGTCCCCAGCTCACTTTGCCAATGGATTCAAGCTAGCCTGGCTGATGAGGGCTGTTAGCCCGAAACCGGTCCCAGGATGCTTGTTTCCGGTCCAGGGCAGACATAGCTTAGCAGTTTGGGCTGAACTGTTCCCATGAGGCACAGGGTCAAGACTGATTTGCATATAGCTGTGTCTGAACTGGGTTGGCAAAGTGAGGCAAAGAATGATGAGGGATTCAACCCAGATGACTGGGGGGAGTGTTTCAAAAGTTTCAGCACTCCGTCCATCATCTCCTTGTTTTTGATTTATCGCCCTAAGTTGGCAGGGTATGCCCAGATGTGGATCCCTTGCTCACTTTGCCACTGGATTCAAGCTAGCCTGGCTGATGAGTGCTGTTCGCCCGAAACGAGTCCCAGAATGCTTTTTTCCGGTCCAGGGAAGACATAGCTTAGCAGTTCGAGCTGGACTGTTCCCATGAGGCACAGGGTCAAGACTGATTTGCATATAGCTGTGTCTGAACTGAGGTGGCAATGTGAGCTAAAGAATGATGATGGATTAAACCCAGATCTGTCACTGGGGGTTAATGTTTGAAAAGGTTCAGCACTCCGTCCATCATCTACTTGTGTTTGCTCTGTTCGCCCTAAGTTGGCAGGGTATGCCCAGACGTGGGTCCCTTGCTCTCTTTGCCACTGGATTCAAGCTAGCCTGGCTGATGAGGTCTGTTAGCCCTAAACCTGTCATAGGATGCTAGTTTCCTGTCCAGGGAAGACATAGCTTAGCAGTTCGGGCTGGACTGTTCCCATGAGGAACAGGGTGAAGACTGATTTGCACATAGCTGTGTTTGAATTAGGGTGGCAAGGTAAGGTAAAGAATGATGATGGATTCAACCCAGATCAGTCACTGGTGGTGAATGTTTGAAAAGGTTCAGGATTCGGTCCATCATCTACTTGTGTTTGCTTTGCTCGCTCTAAGTTGGCAGGGTATGCCCAGACATGAGTCCCTTGCTCAATTTGCCACTGGATTCAAGGTAGCCTGGCTGATGAGGGCTGTTAGCCCTAAACCGGTCCCAGGATGCTTGTTTCCGGTCCAGGGAAGACATAGCTTAGCAGTTCGGGCTGTACTGTTCCCTTGAGGCACAGGGTGAAAACTGATTTGCATATAGCTGTGTCTGAACTGGGGTGGCAAAGTGAGCTAAAGAATGATGATGGATTAAACCCAGGTCTGTCACTGGGGGTGAATGTCTGAAAAGGTTGAGCACTCCGTCAATCATCTACTTGTGTTTGCTTTGTTCGCTCTAAGTTGGCAGGGTATACCCAGACGTGGGTCCCTTGCTCGCTTTGCCACTGGATTCAATCTAGCCTGGCTGATGAGGGCCGTTAGCCCGAAGCCAGTCTAAGGAAGCCTGTTTATGGTCCAGGGAAGGCATAGTTCAGCAGTTCGGGCTGGACTCTTCCCATGAGGCACAGGGTGAAAACTGATTTGCATGTAGCTGTGTCTGAATTGGGGTGGTAAAG
The DNA here is from genome assembly GCF_964204655.1 of Triturus cristatus. Taxonomy (NCBI): domain Eukaryota; kingdom Metazoa; phylum Chordata; class Amphibia; order Caudata; family Salamandridae; genus Triturus; species Triturus cristatus. The sequence goes on along the minus strand of NC_140579.1, from coordinate 800,002,126 downwards.
TGAGGTAAAAAATGACGATGGATTCAAACGAGATCTGTGACTGGGGGTGAGTGTTTGAAAAGTTTCAACACTCCGTCCATCATCTCCTTGCGATTGCTTTGTTCGCCCTAAGTTGGCAGGGTATGCCGAGACATGGGTCCCCAGCTCACTTTGCCAATGGATTCAAGCTAGCCTGGCTGATGAGGGCTGTTAGCCCGAAACCGGTCCCAGGATGCTTGTTTCCGGTCCAGGGCAGACATAGCTTAGCAGTTTGGGCTGAACTGTTCCCATGAGGCACAGGGTCAAGACTGATTTGCATATAGCTGTGTCTGAACTGGGTTGGCAAAGTGAGGCAAAGAATGATGAGGGATTCAACCCAGATGACTGGGGGGAGTGTTTCAAAAGTTTCAGCACTCCGTCCATCATCTCCTTGTTTTTGATTTATCGCCCTAAGTTGGCAGGGTATGCCCAGATGTGGATCCCTTGCTCACTTTGCCACTGGATTCAAGCTAGCCTGGCTGATGAGTGCTGTTCGCCCGAAACGAGTCCCAGAATGCTTTTTTCCGGTCCAGGGAAGACATAGCTTAGCAGTTCGAGCTGGACTGTTCCCATGAGGCACAGGGTCAAGACTGATTTGCATATAGCTGTGTCTGAACTGAGGTGGCAATGTGAGCTAAAGAATGATGATGGATTAAACCCAGATCTGTCACTGGGGGTTAATGTTTGAAAAGGTTCAGCACTCCGTCCATCATCTACTTGTGTTTGCTCTGTTCGCCCTAAGTTGGCAGGGTATGCCCAGACGTGGGTCCCTTGCTCTCTTTGCCACTGGATTCAAGCTAGCCTGGCTGATGAGGTCTGTTAGCCCTAAACCTGTCATAGGATGCTAGTTTCCTGTCCAGGGAAGACATAGCTTAGCAGTTCGGGCTGGACTGTTCCCATGAGTAACAGGGTGAAGACTGATTGGCACATAGCTGTGTTTGAACTAGGGTGGCAAGGTAAGGTAAAGAATGATGATGGATTCAACCCAGATCAGTCACTGGTGGTGAATGTTTGAAAAGGTTCAGGATTCGGTCCATCATCTACTTGTGTTTGCTTTGCTCGCTCTAAGTTGGCAGGGTATGCCCAGACATGAGTCCCTTGCTCAATTTGCCACTGGATTCAAGGTAGCCTGGCTGATGAGGGCTGTTAGCCCTAAACCGGTCCCAGGATGCTTGTTTCCGGTCCAGGGAAGACATAGCTTAGCAGTTCGGGCTGTACTGTTCCCATGAGGCACAGGGTGAAAACTGATTTGCATATAGCTGTGTCTGAACTGGGGTGGCAAAGTGAGCTAAAGAATGATGATGGATTAAACCCAGATCTGTCACTGGGGGTGAATGTCTGAAAAGGTTCAGCACTCCGTCTATCATCTACTTGTGTTTGCTTTGTTCGCTCTAAGTTGGCTGGGTATACCCAGACGTGGGTCCCTTGCTCGCTTTGCCACTGGATTCAATCTAGCCTGGCTGATGAGGGCCGTTAGCCCGAAGCCAGTCTAAGGAAGCCTGTTTATGGTCCAGGGAAGGCATAGCTCAGCAGTTCGGGCTGGACTCTTCCCATGAGGCACAGGGTGAAAACTGATTTGCATGTAGCTGTGTCTGAATTGGGGTGGTAAAGTGAGGTAAAGAATGACGATGGATTTAACCCAGATCTGTGACTGGGGGTGAGTGTTTGAAAAGTTTCAACACTCCATCCATCATCTCCTTGTGTTTGCTTTGTTCGCCCTAAGTTGGCAGGGTATGCCCAGACATGGGTCCCCAGCTCACTTTGCCAATGGATTCAAGCTAGCCTGGCTGATGAGGGCTGTTAGCCCAAAACCGGTCCCATGATGCTTGTTTCCGGTCCAGGGCAGACATAGCTTAGCAGTTTGGGCTGGACTGTTCCCATGAGGCACAGGGTCAAGGCTGATTTGCATATAGCTGTGTCTGAACTGGGGTGGCAAAGTGAGGCAAAGAATGATGAGGGATTCAACCCAGATGACTGGGGGGAGTGTTTCAAAAGGCTCAGCACTCCGTCCATCATCTCCTTGTTTTTGATTTATCGCCCTAAGTTGGCAGGGTATGCCCAGATGTGGATCCCTTGCTCACTTTGCCACTGGATTAAAGCTAGCCTGGCTGATGAGTGCTGTTAGCCCGAAACGAGTCCCAGAATGCTTTTTTCCGGTCCAGGGAAGACATAGCTTAGCAGTTCGAGCTGGACTGTTCCCATGAGGCACAGGGTCAAGACTGATTTGCATATAGCTGTGTCTGAACTGAGGTGGCAATGTGAGCTAAAGAATGATGATGGATTAAACCCAGATCTGTCACTGGGGGTGAATGTTTGAAAAGGTTCAGCACTCTGTCCATCATCTACTTGTGTTTGCTCTGTTCGCCCTAAGTTGGCAGGGTATGCCCAGACGTGGGTCCCTTGCTCACTTTGCCACTGGATTCAAGCTAGCCTGGCTGATGAGGGCTGTTAGCCCTAAACCTGTCATAGGATGCTAGTTTCCTGTCCAGGGAAGACATAGCTTAGCAGTTCGGGCTGGACTGTTCCCATGAGGAACAGGGTGAAGACTGATTTGCACATAGCTGTGTTTGAATTAGGGTGGCAAGGTAAGGTAAAGAATGATGATGGATTCAACCCAGATCAGTCACTGGTGGTGAATGTTTGAAAAGGTTCAGCATTCGGTCCATCATCTACTTGTGTTTGCTTTGCTCGCTCTAAGTTGGCAGGGTATGCCCAGACGTGAGTCCCTTGCTCAATTTGCCACTGGATTCAAGGTAGCCTGGCTGATGAGGGCTGTTAGCCCTAAACCGGTCCCAGGATGCTTGTTTCCGGTCCAGGGAAGACATAGCTTAGCAGTTCGGGCTGTACTGTTCCCTTGAGGCACAGGGTGAAAACTGATTTGCATATAGCTGTGTCTGAACTGGGGTGGCAAAGTGAGCTAAAGAATGATGATGGATTAAACCCAGGTCTGTCACTGGGGGTGAATGTCTGAAAAGGTTGAGCACTCCGTCTATCATCTACTTGTGTTTGCTTTGTTCGCTCTAAGTTGGCTGGGTATACCCAGACGTGGGTCCCTTGCTCACTTTGCCACTGGATTCAATCTAGCCTGGCTGATGAGGGCCGTTAGCCCGAAGCCAGTCTAAGGAAGCCTGTTTATGGTCCAGGGAAGACATAGCTCAGCAGTTCGGGCTGGACTCTTCCCATGAGGCACAGGGTGAAAACTGATTTGCATGTAGCTGTGTCTGAATTGGGGTGGTAAAGTGAGGTAAAGAATGACGATGGATTCAACCCAGATCTGTGACTGGGGGTGAGTGTTTGAAAAGTTTCAACACTCCATCCATCATCTCCTTGTGTTTGCTTTGTTCGCCCTAAGTTGGCAGGGTATGCCCAGACATGGGTCCCCAGCTCACTTTGCCAATGGAGTCAAGCTAGCCTGGCTGATGAGGGCTGTTAGCCCAAAACCGGTCCCATGATGCTTGTTTCCGGTCCAGGGCAGACATAGCTTAGCAGTTTGAGCTGGACTGTTCCCATGAGGCACAGGGTCAAGACTGATTTGCATATAGCTGTGTCTGAACTGAGGTGGCAATGTGAGCTAAAGAATGATGATGGATTAAACCCAGATCTGTCACTGGGGGTTAATGTTTGAAAAGGTTCAGCACTCCGTCCATCATCTACTTGTGTTTGCTCTGTTCGCCCTAAGTTGGCAGGGTATGCCCAGACGTGGGTCCCTTGCTCTCTTTGCCACTGGATTCAAGCTAGCCTGGCTGATGAGGTCTGTTAGCCCTAAACCTGTCATAGGATGCTAGTTTCCTGTCCAGGGAAGACATAGCTTAGCAGTTCGGGCTGGACTGTTCCCATGAGGAACAGGGTGAAGACTGATTTGCACATAGCTGTGTTTGAATTAGGGTGGCAAGGTAAGGTAAAGAATGATGATGGATTCAACCCAGATCAGTCACTGGTGGTGAATGTTTGAAAAGGTTCAGGATTCGGTCCATCATCTACTTGTGTTTGCTTTGCTCGCTCTAAGTTGGCAGGGTATGCCCAGACATGAGTCCCTTGCTCAATTTGCCACTGGATTCAAGGTAGCCTGGCTGATGAGGGCTGTTAGCCCTAAACCGGTCCCAGGATGCTTGTTTCCGGTCCAGGGAAGACATAGCTTAGCAGTTCGGGCTGTACTGTTCCCTTGAGGCACAGGGTGAAAACTGATTTGCATATAGCTGTGTCTGAACTGGGGTGGCAAAGTGAGCTAAAGAATGATGATGGATTAAACCCAGGTCTGTCACTGGGGGTGAATGTCTGAAAAGGTTGAGCACTCCGTCAATCATCTACTTGTGTTTGCTTTGTTCGCTCTAAGTTGGCAGGGTATACCCAGACGTGGGTCCCTTGCTCGCTTTGCCACTGGATTCAATCTAGCCTGGCTGATGAGGGCCGTTAGCCCGAAGCCAGTCTAAGGAAGCCTGTTTATGGTCCAGGGAAGGCATAGTTCAGCAGTTCGGGCTGGACTCTTCCCATGAGGCACAGGGTGAAAACTGATTTGCATGTAGCTGTGTCTGAATTGGGGTGGTAAAGTGAGGTAAAAAATGACGATGGATTCAAACGAGATCTGTGACTGGGGGTGAGTGTTTGAAAAGTTTCAACACTCCGTCCATCATCTCCTTGCGATTGCTTTGTTCGCCCTAAGTTGGCAGGGTATGCCGAGACATGGGTCCCCAGCTCACTTTGCCAATGGATTCAAGCTAGCCTGGCTGATGAGGGCTGTTAGCCCGAAACCGGTCCCAGGATGCTTGTTTCCGGTCCAGGGCAGACATAGCTTAGCAGTTTGGGCTGAACTGTTCCCATGAGGCACAGGGTCAAGACTGATTTGCATATAGCTGTGTCTGAACTGGGTTGGCAAAGTGAGGCAAAGAATGATGAGGGATTCAACCCAGATGACTGGGGGGAGTGTTTCAAAAGTTTCAGCACTCCGTCCATCATCTCCTTGTTTTTGATTTATCGCCCTAAGTTGGCAGGGTATGCCCAGATGTGGATCCCTTGCTCACTTTGCCACTGGATTCAAGCTAGCCTGGCTGATGAGTGCTGTTCGCCCGAAACGAGTCCCAGAATGCTTTTTTCCGGTCCAGGGAAGACATAGCTTAGCAGTTCGAGCTGGACTGTTCCCATGAGGCACAGGGTCAAGACTGATTTGCATATAGCTGTGTCTGAACTGAGGTGGCAATGTGAGCTAAAGAATGATGATGGATTAAACCCAGATCTGTCACTGGGGGTTAATGTTTGAAAAGGTTCAGCACTCCGTCCATCATCTACTTGTGTTTGCTCTGTTCGCCCTAAGTTGGCAGGGTATGCCCAGACGTGGGTCCCTTGCTCTCTTTGCCACTGGATTCAAGCTAGCCTGGCTGATGAGGTCTGTTAGCCCTAAACCTGTCATAGGATGCTAGTTTCCTGTCCAGGGAAGACATAGCTTAGCAGTTCGGGCTGGACTGTTCCCATGAGTAACAGGGTGAAGACTGATTGGCACATAGCTGTGTTTGAACTAGGGTGGCAAGGTAAGGTAAAGAATGATGATGGATTCAACCCAGATCAGTCACTGGTGGTGAATGTTTGAAAAGGTTCAGGATTCGGTCCATCATCTACTTGTGTTTGCTTTGCTCGCTCTAAGTTGGCAGGGTATGCCCAGACATGAGTCCCTTGCTCAATTTGCCACTGGATTCAAGGTAGCCTGGCTGATGAGGGCTGTTAGCCCTAAACCGGTCCCAGGATGCTTGTTTCCGGTCCAGGGAAGACATAGCTTAGCAGTTCGGGCTGTACTGTTCCCATGAGGCACAGGGTGAAAACTGATTTGCATATAGCTGTGTCTGAACTGGGGTGGCAAAGTGAGCTAAAGAATGATGATGGATTAAACCCAGATCTGTCACTGGGGGTGAATGTCTGAAAAGGTTCAGCACTCCGTCTATCATCTACTTGTGTTTGCTTTGTTCGCTCTAAGTTGGCTGGGTATACCCAGACGTGGGTCCCTTGCTCGCTTTGCCACTGGATTCAATCTAGCCTGGCTGATGAGGGCCGTTAGCCCGAAGCCAGTCTAAGGAAGCCTGTTTATGGTCCAGGGAAGGCATAGCTCAGCAGTTCGGGCTGGACTCTTCCCATGAGGCACAGGGTGAAAACTGATTTGCATGTAGCTGTGTCTGAATTGGGGTGGTAAAGTGAGGTAAAGAATGACGATGGATTTAACCCAGATCTGTGACTGGGGGTGAGTGTTTGAAAAGTTTCAACACTCCATCCATCATCTCCTTGTGTTTGCTTTGTTCGCCCTTAGTTGGCAGGGTATGCCCAGACATGGGTCCCCAGCTCACTTTGCCAATGGATTCAAGCTAGCCTGGCTGATGAGGGCTGTTAGCCCAAAACCGGTCCCATGATGCTTGTTTCCGGTCCAGGGCAGACATAGCTTAGCAGTTTGGGCTGGACTGTTCCCATGAGGCACAGGGTCAAGGCTGATTTGCATATAGCTGTGTCTGAACTGGGGTGGCAAAGTGAGGCAAAGAATGATGAGGGATTCAACCCAGATGACTGGGGGGAGTGTTTCAAAAGGCTCAGCACTCCGTCCATCATCTCCTTGTTTTTGATTTATCGCCCTAAGTTGGCAGGGTATGCCCAGATGTGGATCCCTTGCTCACTTTGCCACTGGATTAAAGCTAGCCTGGCTGATGAGTGCTGTTAGCCCGAAACGAGTCCCAGAATGCTTTTTTCCGGTCCAGGGAAGACATAGCTTAGCAGTTCGAGCTGGACTGTTCCCATGAGGCACAGGGTCAAGACTGATTTGCATATAGCTGTGTCTGAACTGAGGTGGCAATGTGAGCTAAAGAATGATGATGGATTAAACCCAGATCTGTCACTGGGGGTGAATGTTTGAAAAGGTTCAGCACTCTGTCCATCATCTACTTGTGTTTGCTCTGTTCGCCCTAAGTTGGCAGGGTATGCCCAGACGTGGGTCCCTTGCTCACTCTGCCACTGGATTCAAGCTAGCCTGGCTGATGAGGGCTGTTAGCCCTAAACCTGTCATAGGATGCTAGTTTCCTGTCCAGGGAAGACATAGCTTAGCAGTTCGGGCTGGACTGTTCCCATGAGGAACAGGGTGAAGACTGATTTGCACATAGCTGTGTTTGAATTAGGGTGGCAAGGTAAGGTAAAGAATGATGATGGATTCAACCCAGATCAGTCACTGGTGGTGAATGTTTGAAAAGGTTCAGCATTCGGTCCATCATCTACTTGTGTTTGCTTTGCTCGCTCTAAGTTGGCAGGGTATGCCCAGACGTGAGTCCCTTGCTCAATTTGCCACTGGATTCAAGGTAGCCTGGCTGATGAGGGCTGTTAGCCCTAAACCGGTCCCAGGATGCTTGTTTCCGGTCCAGGGAAGACATAGCTTAGCAGTTCGGGCTGTACTGTTCCCTTGAGGCACAGGGTGAAAACTGATTTGCATATAGCTGTGTCTGAACTGGGGTGGCAAAGTGAGCTAAAGAATGATGATGGATTAAACCCAGGTCTGTCACTGGGGGTGAATGTCTGAAAAGGTTGAGCACTCCGTCTATCATCTACTTGTGTTTGCTTTGTTCGCTCTAAGTTGGCTGGGTATACCCAGACGTGGGTCCCTTGCTCACTTTGCCACTGGATTCAATCTAGCCTGGCTGATGAGGGCCGTTAGCCCGAAGCCAGTCTAAGGAAGCCTGTTTATGGTCCAGGGAAGACATAGCTCAGCAGTTCGGGCTGGACTCTTCCCATGAGGCACAGGGTGAAAACTGATTTGCATGTAGCTGTGTCTGAATTGGGGTGGTAAAGTGAGGTAAAGAATGACGATGGATTCAACCCAGATCTGTGACTGGGGGTGAGTGTTTGAAAAGTTTCAACACTCCATCCATCATCTCCTTGTGTTTGCTTTGTTCGCCCTAAGTTGGCAGGGTATGCCCAGACATGGGTCCCCAGCTCACTTTGCCAATGGAGTCAAGCTAGCCTGGCTGATGAGGGCTGTTAGCCCAAAACCGGTCCCATGATGCTTGTTTCCGGTCCAGGGCAGACATAGCTTAGCAGTTTGAGCTGGACTGTTCCCATGAGGCACAGGGTCAAGACTGATTTGCATATAGCTGTGTCTGAACTGGGGTGGCAAAGTGAGGCAAAGAATGATGAGGGATTCAACCCAGATGACTGGGGGGAGTGTTTCAAAAGGCTCAGCACTCTGTCCATCATCTCTTTGTTTTTGATTTATCGCCCTAAGTTGGCAGGGTATGCCCAGATGTGGTTCCCTTGCTCACTTTGCCACTGGATTAAAGCTAGCCTGGCTGATGAGTGCTGTTAGCCCGAAACGAGTCCCAGAATGCTTTTTTCCGGTCCAGGGAAGACATAGCTTAGCAGTTCGAGCTGGACTGTTCCCATGAGGCACAGGGTCAAGACTGATTTGCATATAGCTGTGTCTGAACTGAGGTGGCAATGTGAGCTAAAGAATGATGATGGATTAAACCCAGATCTGTCACTGGGGGTGAATGTTTGAAAAGGTTCAGCACTCCGTCCATCATCTACTTGTGTTTGCTCTGTTCGCCCTAAGTTGGCAGGGTATGTCCAGGCGTGGGTCCCTTGATCACTTTGCCACTGGATTCAAGCTAGCCTGGCTGATGAGGGCTGTTAGCCCTAAACCGGTCACAGGATGCTAGTTTCCTGTCCAGGGAAGACATAGCTTAGCAGTTCGAACTGGAATGTTCCCATGAGGAACAGGGTGAAGACTGATTTGCACATAGCTGTGTCTGAACTGGGGTGGCAAGGTGAGGTAAAGAATGATGATGGATTCAACCCAGATCTGTCACTGGGGGTGAATGTTTGAAAAGGTTCAGCACTCCGTCCATCATCTCCTTGTATTTGCTTTGTTCGCCCTAAGTTGGCAGGGTATGCCCAGATGTGAGCCCCTTGCTCAATTTGCCACTGGATTCAAGGTAGCCTGGCTGATGAAGGCTGTTAGCCCTAAACCGGTCCCAGGATGCTTGTTTTCGGTCCAGGGAAGACATAGCTTAGCTGTTTGGGCTGGACTGGTACCATGAGGCACAGGGTCAAGACTGATTTGCATATAGCTGTGTCTGAACTGGGGTGGCAAAGTGAGCTAAAGAATGATGATGGATTAAACCCAGATCTGTCACTGGGGGTGAATGTCTGAAAAGAATCAGCACTCCGTCTATCATCTACTTGTGTTTGCTTTGTTCGCTCTAAGTTGGCAGGGTATGCCCAGACGTGGGTCCCTTGATCACTTTGCCACTGAATTCAATCTAGCCTGGCTGATGAGGGCCGTTAGCCCGAAGCCAGTCCCAGGATGCCTGTTTATGGTCTAGGGAAGACATAGCTAAACAGTTCGGGCTGGACTCTTCCCATGAGGCACAGGGTGAAAACTGATTTGCATGTATCTGTGTCTGAATTGGGGTGGTAAAGTGAGGTAAAAAATGACGATGGATTCAACCGAGATCTGTGACTGGGGGTGAGTGTTTGAAAAGTTTCAACACTCCATCCATCATCTCCTTGTGTTTGCTTTGTTCGCCCTAAGTTGGCAGGGTATGCCGAGACATGGGTCCCCAGCTCACTTTGCCAATAGATTCAAGCTAGCCTGGCTGATGAGGGCTGTTAGGCCGAAACCGGTCCCAGGATGCTTGTTTCCGGTCCAGGGCAGACATAGCTTAGCAGTTTGGGCTGAACTGTTCCCATGAGGCACAGGGTCAAGACTGATTTGCATATAGCTGTGTCTGAACTGGGTTGGCAAAGTGAGGCAAAGAATGATGAGGGATTCAACCCAGATGACTGGGGGGAGTGTTTCAAAAGTTTCAGCACTCCGTCCATCATCTCCTTGTTTTTGATTTATCGCCCTAAGTTGGCAGGGTATGCCCAGATGTGGATCCCTTGCTCACTTTGCCACTGGATTCAAGCTAGCCTGGCTGATGAGCGCTGTTAGCCCGAAACGAGTCCCAGAATGCTTTTTTCCGGTCCAGGGAAGACATAGCTTAGCAGTTCGAGCTGGATCGTTCCCATGAGGCACAGGGTCAAGACTGATTTGCATATAGCTGTGTCTAAACTGAGGTGGCAATGTGAGCTAAAGAATGATGATGGATTAAACCCAGATCTGTCACTGGGGGTGAATGTTTGAAAAGGTTCAGCACTCCGTCCATCATCTACTTGTGTTTGCTCTGTTCGCCCTAAGTTGGCAGGGTATGCCCAGACGTGGGTCCCTTGCTCTCTTTGCCACTGGATTCAAGCTAGCCTGGCTGATGAGGTCTGTTAGCTCTAAACCTGTCATAGGATGCTAGTTTCCTGTCCAGGGAAGACATAGCTTAGCAGTTCGGGCTGGACTGTTCCCATGAGGAACAGGGTGAAGACTGATTTGCACATAGCTGTGTTTGAACTAGGGTGGCAAGGTAAGGTAAAGAATGATGATGGATTCAACCCAGATCAGTCACTGGTGGTGAATGTTTGAAAAGGTTCAGCATTCGGTCCATCATCTACTTGTGTTTGCTTTGCTCGCTCTAAGTTGGCAGGGTATGCCCAGACGTGAGTCCCTTGCTCAATTTGCCACTGGATTCAAGGGAGCCTGGCTGATGAGGGCTGTTAGCCCTAAACCGGTCCCAGGATGCTTGTTTCCGGTCCAGGGAAGACATAGCTTAGCAGTTCGGGCTGCACTGTTCCCATGAGGCACAGGGTGAAAACTGATTTGCATGTAGCTGTGTCTGAATTGGGGTGGTAAAGTGAGGTAAAGAATGACGATGGATTCAACCCAGATCTGTGACTGGGGGTGAGTGTTTGAAAAGTTTCAACACTTCATCCATCATCTCCTTGTGTTTGCTTTGTTTGCCCTAAGTTGGCAGGGTATGCCCAGACATGGGTCCCCAGCTCACTTTGCCAATGGATTCAAGCTAGCCTGGCTGATGAGGGCTGTTAGCCCAAAACCGGTCCCATGATGCTTGTTTCCGGTCCAGGGCAGACATAGCTTAGCAGTTTGGTCTGGACTGTTCCCATGAGGCACAGGGTCAAGACTGATTTGCATATAGCTGTGTCTGAACTGGGGTGGCAAAGTGAGGCAAAGAATGATGAGGGATTCAACCCAGATGACTGGGGGAGTGTTTCAAAAGGCTCAGCACTCCGTCCATCATCTCCTTGTTTTTGATTTATCGCCCTAAGTTGGCAGGGTATGCCCATATGTGGATCCCTTGCTCACTTTGCCACTGGATTAAAGCTAGCCTGGCTGATGAGTGCTGTTAGCCCGAAACAAGTCCCAGAATGCTTTTTTCCGGTCCAGGGAAGACATAGCTTAGCAGTTCGAGCTGGACTGTTCCCATGAGGCACAGGGTCAAGACTGATTTGCATATAGCTGTGTCTGAACTGAGGTGGCAATGTGAGCTAAAGAATGATGATGGATTAAACCCAGATCTGTCACTGGGGGTGAATGTTTGAAAAGGTTCAGCACTCCGTCCATCATCTACTTGTGTTTGCTCTGTTCGCCCTAAGTTGGCAGGGTATGCCCAGACGTGGGTCCCTTGCTCTTTTTGCCACTGGATTCAAGCTAGCCTGGCTGATGAGGTCTGTTAGCTCTAAACCTGTCATAGGATGCTAGTTTCCTGTCCAGGGAAGATATAGCTTAGCAGTTCGGGCTGGACTGTTCCCATGAGGAACAGGGTGAAGACTGATTTGCACATAGCTGTGTTTGAACTAGGGTGGCAAGGGAAGGTAAAGAATGATGATGGATTCAACCCAGATCAGTCACTGGTGGTGAATGTTTGAAAAGGTTCAGCATTGGGTCCATCATCTACTTGTGTTTGCTTTGCTCGCTCTAAGTTGTCAGGGTATGCCCAGACGTGAGTCCCTTGCTCAATTTGCCACTGGATTCAAGGGAGCCTGGCTGATGAGGGCTGTTAGCCCTAAACCGGTCCCTGGATGCTTGTTTCCGGTCCAGGGAAGACATAGCTTAGCAGTTCGGGCTGCACTGTTCCCATGAGGCACAGGGTGAAAACTGATTTGCATGTAGCTGTGTCTGAATTGGGGTGGTAAAGTGAGGTAAAGAATGACGATGGATTCAACCCAGATCTGTGACTGGGGGTGAGTGTTTGAAAAGTTTCAACACTCCATCCATCATCTCCTTGTGTTTGCTTTGTTTGCCCTAAGTTGGCAGGGTATGCCCAGACATGGGTCCCCAGCTCACTTTGCCAATGGATTCAAGCTAGCCTGGCTGATGAGGGCTGTTAGCCCAAAACCGGTCCCATGATGCTTGTTTCCGGTCCAGGGCAGACATAGCTTAGCAGTTTGGTCTGGACTGTTCCCATGAGGCACAGGGTCAAGACTGATTTGCATATAGCTGTGTCTGAACGGGGGTGGCAAAGTGAGGCAAAGAATGATGAGGGATTCAACCCAGATGACTGGGGGAGTGTTTCAAAAGGCTCAGCACTCCGTCCATCATCTCCTTGTTTTTGATTTATCGCCCTAAGTTGGCAGGGTATGCCCAGATGTGGATCCCTTGCTCACTTTGCCACTGGATTAAAGCTAGCCTGGCTGATGAGTGCTGTTAGGCCTAAACGAGTCCCAGAATGCTTTTTTCCGGTCCAGGGAAGACATAGCTTAGCAGTTCGAGCTGGACTGTTCCCATGAGGCACAGGGTCAAGACTGATTTGCATATAGCTGTATCTGAACTGAGGTGGCAATGTGAGCTAAAGAATGATGATGGATTATACCCATATCTGTCACTGGGGGTGAATGTTTGAAAAGGTTCAGCACTCCGTCCATCATCTACTTGTGTTTGCTCTGTTCGCCCTAAGTTGGCAGGGTATGCCCAGACGTGGGTCCCTTGCTCACTTTGCCACTGGATTCAAGCGAGCCTGGCTGATGAGGGCTGTTAGCCCTAAACCTGTCATATGATGCTAGTTTCCTGTCCAGGGAAGACATAGCTTAGCAGTTCGGGCTGGACTGTTCCCATGAGGAACAGGGTGAAGACTGATTTGCACATAGCTGTGTCTGAACTAGGGTGGCAAGGTGAGGTAAAGAATGATGATGGATTCAACCCAGATCTGTCACTGGGGGTGAATGTTTGAAAAGGTTCAGCATTCGGTCCATCATCTACTTGCGTTTGCTTTGCTCGCTCTAAGTTGGCAGGGTATGCCCAGACGTGAGTCCCTTGCTCAATTTGCCACTGGATTCAAGATAGCCTGGCTGATGAGGGCTGTTAGCCCTAAACCGGTCCCAGGATGCTTGTTTCCGGTCCAGGGAAGACATAGCTTAGCTGTTTGGGCTGGACTGTTCCCACGAGGCACAGGGTCAAGACTGATTTGCATATAGCTGTGTCTGAACTGAGGTGGCAATGTGAGCTAAAGAATGATGATAGATTCATCCCAGATCTGTCACTGGGGGTGAATGTTTGAAAAGGTTCGGCACTCGGTCCATCATCTACTTGTGTTTGCTCTGTTCGCCCTAAGTTGGCAGGGTATGCCCAGGCGTGGGTCCCTTGATCACTTTGCCACTGGATTCAAGCTAGCCTGGCTGATGAGGGCTGTTGGCCCTAAACCGGTCACAGGATGCTAGTTTCCTGTCCAGGGAAGATATAGCTTAGCAGTTCGAACTGGAATGTTCCCATAAGGAACAGGGTGAAGACTGATTTGCACATAGCTGTGTCTGAACTGGGGTGGCAAGGTGAGGTAAAGAATGATGATGGATTCAACCCAGATTTGTCACTGGGGGTGAATGTTTGAAAAGGTTCAGCACTCCGTCCATCATCTCCTTGTATTTGCTTTGTTCGCCCTAAGTTGGCAGGGTATGCCCAGACGTGAGTCCCTTGCTCAATTTGCCACTGGATTCAAGGTAGCCTGGCTGATGAGGGCTGTTAGCCCTAAACCGGTCCCAGGATGCTTGTTTTCGGTCCAGGGAAGACATAGCTTAACTGTTTGGGCTGGACTGTTCCCATGAGGCACAGGGTCAAGACTGATTTGCATATAGCTGTGTCTGAACTGGGGTGGCAAAGTGAGCTAAAGAATGATGATGGATTAAACCCAGATCTGTCACTGGTGGTGAATGTTTGAAAAGGTTCAGCATTCAGTCCATCATCTACTTGTGTTTGCTTTGCTCGCTCTACGTTGGCAGGGTATGCCCAGACGTGAGTCCCTTGCTCAATTTGCCACTGGATTCAATCTAGCCTGGCTGATGAGGGCCGTTAGCCCGAAGCCAGTCCCAGGATGCCTGTTTATGGTCTAGGGAAGACATAGCTAAACAGTTCGGGCTGGACTCTTCCCATGAGGCACAGGGTGAAAACTGATTTGCATGTATCTGTGTCTGAATTGGGGTGGTAAAGTGAGGTAAAAAATGACGATGGATTCAACCGAGATCTGTGACTGGGGGTGAGTGTTTGAAAAGTTTCAACACTCCGTCCATCATCTCCTTGTGTTTGCTTTGTTCGCCCTAAGTTGGCAGGGTATGCCGAGACATGGGTCCCCAGCTCACTTTGCCAATGGATTCAAGCTAGCCTGGCTGATGAGGGCTGTTAGCCCGAAACCGGTCCCAGGATGCTTGTTTCCGGTCCAGGGCAGACATAGCTTAGCAGTTTGGGCTGAACTGTTCCCATGAGGCACAGGGTCAAGACTGATTTGCATATAGCTGTGTCTAAACTGGGTTGGCAAAGTGAGGCAAAGAATGATGAGGGATTCAACCCAGATGACTGGGGGGAGTGTTTCAAAAGTTTCACCACTCCGTCCATCATCTCCTTGTTTTTGATTTATCGCCCTAAGTTGGCAGGGTATGCCCAGATGTGGATCCCTTGCTCACTTTGCCACTGGATTCAAGCTAGCCTGGCTGATGAGTGCTGTTATCCCGAAACGAGTCCCAGAATGCTTTTTTCCGGTCCAGGGAAGACATAGCTTAGCAGTTCGAGCTGGAATGTTCCCATGAGGCATAGGGTCAAGACTGATTTGCATATAGCTGTGTCTAAACTGAGGTGGCAATGTGAGCTAAAGAATGATGATGGATTAAACCCAGATCTGTCACTGGGGGTGAATGTTTGAAAAGGTTCAGCACTCCGTCCATCATCTACTTGTGTTTGCTCTGTTCGCCCTAAGTTGGCAGGGTATGCCCAGACGTGGGTCCCTTGCCCTCTTTGCCACTGGATTCAAGCTAGCCTGGCTGATGAGGTCTGTTAGCCCTAAACCTGTCATAGGATGCTAGTTTCCTGTCCAGGGAAGACATAGCTTAGCAGTTCGGGCTGGACTGTTCCCATGAGGAACAGGGTGAAGACTGATTTGCACATAGCTGTGTTTGAACTAGGGTGGCAAGGTAAGGTAAAGAATGATGATGGATTCAACCCAGATCAGTCACTGGTGGTGAATGTTTGAAAAGGTTCAGCATTCGGTCCATCATCTACTTGTGTTTGCTTTGCTCGCTCTAAGTTGGCAGGGTATGCCCAGACGTGAGTCCCTTGCTCAATTTGCCACTGGATTCAAGGGAGCCTGGCTGATGAGGGCTGTTAGCCCTAAACCGGTCCCAGGATGCTTGTTTCCGGTCCGGGGAAGACATAGCTTAGCAGTTCGGGCTGTACTGTTCCCATGAGGCACAGGGTGAAAACTGATTTGCATATAGCTGTGTCTGAACTGGGGTGGCAAAGTGAGCTAAAGAATGATGATGGATTAAACCCAGATCTGTCACTGGGGGTGAATGTCTGAAAAGGTTGAGCACTCCGTCTATCATCTACTTGTGTTTGCTTTGTTCGCTCTAAGTTGGCTGGGTATACCCAGACGTGGGTCCCTTGCTCACTTTGCCACTGGATTCAATCTAGCGTGGCTGATGAGGGCCGTTAGCCCGAAGCCAGTCTAAGGAAGCCTGTTTATGGTCCAGGGAAGACATAGCTCAGCAGTTCGGGCTGGACTCTTCCCATGAGGCACAGGGTGAAAACTGATTTGCATGTAGCTGTGTCTGAATTGGGGTGGTAAAGTGAGGTAAAGAATGACGATGGATTCAACCCAGATCTGTGACTGGGGGTGAGTGTTTGAAAAGTTTCAACACTCCATCCATCATCTCCTTGTGTTTGCTTTGTTCGCCCTAAGTTGGCAGGGTATGCCCAGACATGGATCCCCAGCTCACTTTGCCAATGGATTCAAGCTAGCCTGGCTGATGAGGGCTGTTAGCCCAAAACCGGTCCCATGATGCTTGTTTCCGGTCCAGGGCAGACATAGCTTAGCAGTTTGGGCTGGACTGTTCCCATGAGGCACAGGGTCAAGACTGATTTGCATATAGCTGTGTCTGAACTGGGGTGGCAAAGTGAGGCAAAGAATGATGAGGGATTCAACCCAGATGACTGGGGGGAGTGTTTCAAAAGGCTCAGCATTCCGTCCATCATCTCCTTGTTTTTGATTTATCGCCCTAAATTGGCAGGGTATGCCCAGATGTGGATCCCTTGCTCACTTTGCCACTGGATTAAAGCTAGCCTGGCTGATGAGTGCTGTTAGCCCGAAACGAGTCCCAGAATGCTTTTTTCCGGTCCAGGGAAGACATAGCTTAGCAGTTCGAGCTGGACTGTTCCCATGAGGCACAGGGTCAAGACTGATTTGCATATAGCTGTGTCTGAACTGAGGTGGCAATGTGAGCTAAAGAATGATGATGGATTAAACCCAGATCTGTCACTGGAGGTGAATGTTTGGAAAGGTTCAGCACTCCGTCCATCATCTACTTGTGTTTGCTCTGTTCGCCCTAAGTTGGCAGGGTATGCCCAGACGTGGGTCCCTTGCTCACTTTGCCACTGGATTCAAGCTAGCCTGGCTGATGAGGGCTGTTAGCCCTAAACCTGTCATAGGATGCTAGTTTCCTGTCCAGGGAAGACATAGCTTAGCAGTTCGGGCTGGACTGTTCCCATGAGGAACAGGGTGAAGACTGATTTGCACATAGCTGTGTTTGAACTAGGGTGGCAAGGTAAGGTAAAGAATGATGATGGATTCAACCCAGATCAGTCACTGGGGCTGAATGTTTGAAAAGGTTCAGCATTCGGTCCATCATCTACTTGTGTTTGCTTTGCTCGCTCTAAGTTGGCAGGGTATGCCCAGACGTGAGACCCTTGCTCAATTTGCCACTGAATTCAAGGTAGCCTGGCTGATGAGGGCTGTTAGCCCTAAACCGGTCCCAGGATGCTTGTTTCCGGTCCAGGGAAGACATAGCTTAGCAGTTCGGGCTGTACTGTTCCCATGAGGCACAGGGTGAAAACTGATTTGCATATAGCTGTGTCTGAATTGGGGTGGTAAAGTGAGGTAAAGAATGACGATGGATTCAACCCAGATCTGTGACTGGGGGGGAGTGTTTGAAAAGTTTCAACACTCCATCCATCATCTCCTTGTGTTTGCTTTGTTCGCCCTAAGTTGGCAGGGTATGCCCAGACATGGGTCCCCAGCTCACTTTGCCAATGGATTCAAGCTAGCCTGGCTGATGAGGGCTGTTAGCCCAAAACCGGTCCCATGATGCTTGTTTCCGGTCCAGGGCAGACATAGCTTAGCAGTTTGGGCTGGACTGTTCCCATGAGGCACAGGGTCAAGACTGATTTGCATATAGCTGTGTCTGAACTGGGTTGGCAAAGTGAGGCAAAGAATGATGAGGGATTCAACCCAGATGACTGGGGGGAGTGTTTCAAAAGGCTCAGCACTCCGTCCATCATCTGCTTGTTTTTGATTTATCGCCCTAGGTTGGCAGGGTATGCCCAGATGTGGATCCCTTGCTCACTTTGCCACTGGATTCAAGCTAACCTGGCTGATGAGTGCTGTTAGCCCGAAACGAGTCCCAGAATGCTTTTTTCCGGTCCAGGGAAGACATAGCTTAGCAGTTCGAGCTGGACTGTTCCCATGAGGAACAGGGTGAAGACTGATTTGCACATAGCTGTGTCTGAACTAGGGTGGCAAGGTGAGGTAAAGAATGATGATTGATTCAACCCAAATCTGTCACTGGGGGTGAATGTTTGAAAAGGTTCAGCATTCAGTCCATCATCTACTTGCGTTTGCTTTGCTCGCTCTAAGTTGGCAGGGTATGCCCAGATGTGGATCCCTTGCTCACTTTGCCACTGGATTCAAGCTAACCTGGCTGATGAGTGCTGTTAGCCCTAAACCTGTCCCAGGATGCTTGTTTCGGGTCCAGGGAAGACATAGCTTAGCTGTTTGGGCTGGACTGTTCCCATGAGGCACAGGGTCAAGACTGATTTGCATATAGCTGTGTCTGCACTGGGGTGGCAAAGTGAGCTAAAGAATGATGATGGATTAAACCCAGATCTGTCACTGGGGGTGAATGTCTGAAAAGGTTCAGCACTTCGTCTATCATCTACTTGTGTTTGCTTTGTTCGCTCTAGATTGGCAGGGTATGCCCAGACGTGGGTCCCTTGATCACTTTGCCACTGGATTCAATCTAGCCTGGCTGATGAGGGCCGTTAGCCCGAAGCCAGTCCCAGGATGCCTGTTTATGGTCTAGGGAAGACATAGCTAAACAGTTCGGGCTGGACTCTTCCCATGAGGCACAGGGTGAAAACTGATTTGCATGTAGCTGTGTCTGAATTGAGGTGGTAAAGTGAGGTAAAAAATGACAATGGATTCAACCGAGATCTGTGACTGGGGGTGAGTGTTTGAAAAGTTTCAACACTCCGTCCATCATCTCCTTGTGTTTGCTTTGTTCGCCCTAAGTTGGCAGGGTATGCCGAGACATGGGTCCCCAGCTCACTTTGCCAATGGATTCAAGCTAGCCTGGCTGATGAGGGCTGTCAGCCCGAAACCGGTCCCAGGATGCTTGTTTCTGGTCCAGGGCAGACATAGCTTAGCAGTTTGGGCTGAACTGTTCCCATGAGGCACAGGGTCAAGACTGATTTGCATGTAGCTGTGTCTGAACTGGGTTGGCAAAGTGAGGCAAAGAATGATGAGGGATTCAACCCAGATGACTGGGGGGAGTGTTTCAAAAGTTTCAGCACTCCGTCCATCATCTCCTTGTTTTTGATTTATCACCCTAAGTTGGCAGGGTATGCCCAGATGTGGATCCCTTGCTCACTTTGCCACTGGATTCAAGCTAACCTGGCTGATGAGTGCTGTTAGCCCGAAACGAGTCCCAGAATGCTTTTTCTGGTCCAGGGAAGACATAGCTTAGCAGTTTGAGCTGGACTGTTCCCACGAGGCACAGGGTCAAGACTGATTTGCATATAGCTGTGTCTGAACTGAGGTGGCAATGTGAGCTAAAGAATGATGATAGATTCATCCCAGATCTGTCACTGGGGTTGAATGTTTGAAAAGGTTCGGCACTCGGTCCATCATCTACTTGTGTTTGCTCTGTTCGCCCTAAGTTGGCAGGGTATGCCCAGGCGTGGGTCCCTTGATCACTTTGCCACTGGATTCAAGCTAGCCTGGCTGATGAGGGCTGTTAGCCCTAAACCGGTCCCAGGATGCTTGTTTCCAGTCCAGGGAAGACATAGCTTAGCTGTTTGGGCTGGACTGTTCCCATGAGGCACAGGGTCAAGACTGATTTGCATATAGCTGTGTCTGAACTGGGGTGGCAAAGTGAGCTAAAGAATGATGATTTATTAAACCCAGATCTGTCACTGGGGGTGAATGTTTGAAAAGGTTCAGCACTCCGTCCATAATCTACTTGTGTTTGCTTTGTTCTCTCTAAGTTGGCAGGGTATGCCCAGACGTGGGTCCCTTGTTCACTTTGCCACTGGATTCAAGCTAGCCTGGCTGATGAGGCCTGTTAGCCCTAATCCAGTCCCAGGATGCTTGTTACCGGTCCAGGGAAGACATATCTTAGCAGTTCGGGCTGGACAGTTCCCATGAGGAACAGGGTGAAGACTGATTTGCATACAGCTGTGTCTGAACTGCTGTGGCAAAGTGAGCTAAAGAATGATGATGGATTCGACCAAGATTTGTGATGGGGGAGTGTTTGAAAAGGTTTAGCACTCCGTCCATCATCTCCTTGTGTTTGCTTTGTGCACCCTAAGTTGCCAGGGTATGCCCAGACGTGGGTCCCTTGCTCATTTTGCCACTGGATTGAAGCTAGCCTGGCTGATGAGGGTCGCTAGCCCTAAACCGGTCCCAGGATGGTTGTTTCCGGTCCAGGGAAGACATAGCTTAGCTGTTCGGGCTGGACTGTTCCCATGAGGCACAGGGTGAAGACTGCTTTGCACATAGCTGTGTCTGAACTGGGGTGGCAAGGTGAGGTAAAGAATGATGATGGATTCAACCCAGATCTGTCACTGGGGGTTAATGTTTGAAAAGGTTCAGCACTCCGTCCATCATCTCCTTGTGTTTGCTTTGCTCGCTCTAAGTTGGCAGGGTATGCCCACACATGGGTTCCTTGCTCAATTTGCCACTGGATTAGCGGTAGCCTGGCTGATGAGGGCTGTTAGCCCTAAACCGGTCCCAGGATGCTTGTTTCCGGTCCAGGGAAGACATAGCTTAGCTGTTTGGGCTGGACTGTTCCCATGAGGCACAGGGTCAAGACTGATTTGCATATAGCTGTGTCTGAACTGGGGTGGCAAAGTGAGTTAAAGGATGATGATGGATTAAACCCAGATCTGTCACTGGGGGTGAATGTTTGAAAAGGTTCAGCACTCCATCCATCATCTACTTGTGTTTGCTTTGTTCACTCTAAGTTGGCAGGGTATGCCCAGACGTGGGTCCCTTGTTCACTTTGCCACTGGATTCAAGCTAGCCTGGCTGATGAGGCCTGTTAGCCCTAATCCGGTCCCAGGATGCTTGTTTCCGGTCCAGGGAAGACATAGCTTAGCAATTCGGGCTGGACAGTTCCCATGCGGAACAGGGTGAAGACTGATTTGCATATAGCTGTGTCTGAACTGCTGTGGCAAAGTGAGCTAAAGAATGATGATGGATTCGACCAAGATTTGTGATGGGGTGAGTGTTTGAAAAGGTTTAGCACTCCGTCGATCATCTCCTTGTGTTTGCTTTGTTCACCCTAAGTTGCCAGGGTATGCCCAGACGTGGATCCCTTGCTCATTTTGCCACTGGATTCAAGCTAGCCTGGCTGATGAGGGTCGTTAGCCCAAAACCGGTCCCAGGATGCTTGTTTCCAGGCCAGGGAAGACATAGCTTAGCTGTTCGGGCTGGACTGTTCCCATGAGGCACAGGGTGACGACTGATTTGCACATAGCTGTGTCTAAACTGGGGTGGCAAGGTGAGGTAAAGAATGATGATGGATTCAACCCAGATCTGTGACTGGGGGTGAGTGTTTGAAAAGTTTCAGCACTCCATCCATCATCTCCTTGTGTTTGCTTTGTTCGACCTAAGTTGGCAGGGTATGCCCAGACATGGATCCCCAGCTCACTTTGCCAATGGATTCAAGCTAGCCTGGCTGATGAGGGCTGTTAGCCCAAAACCGGTCCCATGATGCTTGTTTCCGGTCCAGGGCAGACATAGCTTAGCAGTTTGGGCTGGACTGTTCCCATGAGGCACAGGGTCAAGACTGATTTGCATATAGCTGTGTCTGAACTGGGGTGGCAAAGTGAGGCAAAGAATGATGAGGGATTCAACCCAGATGACTGGGGGGAGTGTTTCAAAAGGCTCAGCACTCCGTCCATCATCTCCTTGTTTTTGATTTATCGCCCTAAATTGGCAGGGTATGCCCAGATGTGGATCCCTTGCTCACTTTGCCACTGGATTAAAGCTAGCCTGGCTGATGAGTGCTGTTAGCCCGAAACGAGTCCCAGAATGCTTTTTTCCGGTCCAGGGAAGACATAGCTTAGCAGTTCGAGCTGGACTGTTCCCATGAGGCACAGGGTCAAGACTGATTTGCATATAGCTGTGTCTGAACTGAGGTGGCAATGTGAGCTAAAGAATGATGATGGATTAAACCCAGATCTGTCACTGGG